>NW_026902298.1:11416039-12832078 GCF_033783945.1 Neopsephotus bourkii | reverse complement strand
AAGACTAATTTAAGGACTTTATATATGCTCAGTAATAAGATGGTATTGCACTTATGCACAAGCACAGGTCTCCAGTGAGTCAGAAGAATCAGAACCAAGATTATGTTTTATGTAAGAATAACCAGACCAAATAACCTTGCAAACTTGGGCTATTGTCAGTATTTATCTGGGATGTTGATAACCTCTTGAACTGCTTCTGAAATATTTTCTGAATTTACGTTTACTCTGGGTTTGGGTAGTGTTAGTATAGAGGTAACGACAAGTTTCTATACTCCATATTTGTCATGGGGAAGAGCATACAGAGCCTTCCTAAAAGCAATATAACATTCCTGGTGGACAGGAACATCTCCTTTTCGGCTTATCTAACTTCGTTGTCCAAATTTTCTCGAGCCATTTCACTTTTTATGTCCTAATGTGTTTATATTTGAATTACAGATAAATACATATATACATTTCTTATGAAAGTCAATGTATTTATCTTATTAAAATAAAGGGCATAGGTGTCACCAGCAGCAATGAAGTTGCACAGGCGAAGTTGCACAGGTGAAGTTGCACAGCCATTGCAATGCTAAAGCTTGATTCTTGTTAATATTTGGCATTGCTGCAGTGGAGGTTGCTATGACCTCTCAATTTCTGACATCAACTTGAACATTTTTGCTTTTATTCAGATAGGGCGCCATATATTATTATTTTTAAGGTTCCTGAAGCATCCTACTGCTATGAGTCACACTAGCTGCATCTTCTTGTATCCCTGGGGAGTAGAGATGGCTGTTTCTAGTAAAGGTACTGACCAGAAGTAAATCAGAAAGGCTTTGGTGGAATCTGTATCCTCCATTTCTCCAATGTTCAGAAAGGTGGTCTGGGAAATCTGAAGGCAAGATGTGCTGAAGCAAGAGGAGCTGAGGGCATTGCTAGGGCATGATATGAAAAAGCCTGTGATACAGAGATGAGACATAAATGAGACTCTGTATGCTTCAGAAGAGCTAGAAAGGATGGGAAAGAGGCTGAAGAGGGTTATCTTCAAGAACGATTGAGAAAATCTTTGAAATTGAGAAAAGTCAAAAGAAAACACACAGTCTATCTGATCTTTCATTTGTCCTTATCTGCCTTTTTAAGAAATCTTTGAATAATCAACTACGATCTAACCCATGTCTTTGAGCATTAATGTTAAGATTGGCCTAGTTCAATCACTGGTTGTGCTTTCAGATCATGTTAATTGTAGTCTTACACACCATCAGATAAGTCAGGAAAACCAAAACAATATCACAGAAAAATGCCTCAAATGATGAACAGCTCAAGGCAAAGCAACTTTGGGTGATCATCTCTTTGGTAACTCACCAGTTTACAGACAGACCCCAACATTTCCATAAGTGTTGGTATCTAAAAGTGTTCCAGCATAGTTTTTCTGTCCCTTGAGTTGCACTAAATGTATCATTTCCTGGGTCTCTGTCCCACGAGTCAGGAGTGCATTGCCTTCGGACAGTTGTAGAAGTCTTCTCCTATCTGTTCTTCTCTCTGACATTCCCCATTTGTCCTAGACATATCTTGGATGCTTATGAACCAGCTGCTGAACTTCCACAGATTGCAGCCTGGAATTTCACAGAAAACCCAACTCCGTATTTCTCCTTTAATATGACTGGGCATGAGCTATTACTGCACACTGCACAGCCTGTACTTAACAAACAACAGTCCCAAGTCAAGTGGTCCCATTCATGAT
Source organism: Neopsephotus bourkii (assembly GCF_033783945.1). NCBI lineage: Eukaryota > Metazoa > Chordata > Aves > Psittaciformes > Psittacidae > Neopsephotus > Neopsephotus bourkii. Next base: position 12,830,361 of record NW_026902298.1, on the reverse strand, counting down.
CACAAACTGAAATATGGTAGGAAGTTTGTACTCATTCTGGTACTTGCAGCATTGCATTTTGCATGCTTTTCCACCTTGGTTATCCCCAAACCTCTTCTTTGTTGTTTCATTTGAATGAATTCATGAGAGGATTTTTCATTTATATGCTAATAGAGATTTTGCCCAAGGGTGCTTTTCAGCTTCACATTGCAACAGGGTGAATCACGTGTTAACAACACAACGAAGTTCCTCAATATCAGGTTCCCTCAGCATAAGAAACTTTGGAAACAAGTGATTAAAGAGGATATACTGATTGCTCAGGGTGGGATTCACCTCACATACCTTCAGCCATTCAGAACTCAGGTGTCAAGTATGACCTGGACATTTAGGCTTCTCCAGAAGAATCCAATATAGAGGGGCTTAGTCACTACCTGCAGTTGCCACCCTTACTTTTTCCTCCATTCAGTAACAGGGAACACAGGCAACTGGCTTCAACTAGAAGTCTAACTTTTAGATGGCTTAATTTAGGTGAAGTAAAGCCTACCCAAGTGCATGCCTTGTGAAAATGCCATGTTTGCTTCGAAAGGAATAGTGCTTCATTACAAAAAAGCAATTTGAACTAATTTAGGAAATTTGGTACTAGTGTTAGCTTTCAATCAAAGTTTACCTTTGGCTGCCTCTGACTTGAGCTTAAAGAACAGGTATTTCATATCAGGAAGGCTTGAGTCAGGAAAGAAGTTAGTTGTTAGGCAACAAGCACCTCTTAGTCACTTTCGTAAGGGATCTGGAGACTTCTTCCCCCACCTCATTTCCTTTTGTCTTAAAACCAAAAGTGCAATATAACAAGGGTAAATGAAAACCGGCTTGCAGGCAAAAACCTCACACCCATTAGCTTCCATACATCACAGAAACAAGACCTGGAGCTGATACTCTTTGTGGGGCTCAATTACAAAGAAATTGTAGCTAGCGTTCTCATTCTCCTGTTGTGGTATTACACCTCTTCTAGGCACTTCAATCAAGGATACCAATAGGCTGCAGCAGAAGAAATAGAAAATGTCTGTGGTTTTGTCTTTACAGTTACTTTTCCCTAAACTGTTTCTGGTCACCATTTTTACAGAAGTGCGAGTGCTCATATCAAGCAAAGCATTGGCCAAAGTGTGGGAGAGGTTTGTGACTATCCTTTTCCTATTGCTGTAGTTTTATCTAATTCTGGTTTCAGTCAAACAGTTCCTGTTCCATCAAAAAGTTTTGATAAGATCAAAGTGGGAAAGGAGGTTCATAACAAACGTTCAAATCAAACTTTTGCAGAGATGGAAAAGTGTATGTAAAGACCTGTCTTCCTTGTAACACCAGCTTTTCATATTGATTCTTTTGTGTACATAAGAAAAGTATGTAATGAGACGGCTAGAAGTGATCAGATTTGTGCCTAGTTTCTGTCAGTCAAGGTCCTCATACAACACCCATTGCTACAGGTAGAGTGGCTGTGATTTCATACTTATGCAGGTCTCTAATAGGAAGCATCATGCTTTGTCATCCTATTAATCAGAAGTCCTTTCATAAGCACCACTTTTAATCATTTGGGAGGACTTTCAAGACAAATGTATGTGTGCCTAACACTGCTTGCATAATGCATTACAAAATTTAATCACTGAGCTTCCTAGATGTGTGCTGAATATATGCAGATCCTCATTAGATGAAAAAGTCATAAAATGTACAGGATCAGTCCATTAAATTTCATTAATCTATTAGTAATGCCCAGCTGGCTGGTGATTTGAATAAGATTGCTCAGAAATCTGAATGTTTTTTGCATCAGAAAATGTCACTTTTGAGTTGGGGAGGAATGAAAAATTAAAATCCTTAAAATGTGAAATTAGTTTGTTTAAATATTTCATAATTTTTCAAAGTGAAATGTTTGAATGTCATTTGAGTTTATTAAGATGCATAATGTATTAAACATAAATCCCAGAAATAAGTAAAACATTTCAAATGGAAAAGTGATACACTGTGTTCTAAGGAGCACAGAAATGTTGCTTATCAAATTTCTCCCTTCTTTCATTTCTTTTGAAGCAGAACACCACAATAAAAACAAACACATATGCACAAATCATGATGAACAGCACTTTTCAGAGAAGAATATTCCTTCACAAGAATTCTTAATATCTTCATAAATAAATGTCTTCCTTCTATTGATCATCCCCATGGTTTTTATTTCATTTTTTAGTATGCAGGCAATAGCGTGTGGAATCAAGATCTTTGTATGGAGACAACAGGTAGCTTTTAGGCTATTGTTATTGTCATTTTTAGATTATCTCTGTAAGGTTACTTCTCACAGGCAATCTCTATCAGATCATCAGTCAGGTTATGGCTGTTACTACATTTTCATGAAGCCCCAGGTGGGAATGATTTGGTCTCTCTCTTAGCACACTCCGCTCAGCCACAAGACCTGCAGATAGGACGGTTCACACCTTACAACAGACGTGCTCTTTGTACAAGTAATGTGGGTGGGAAAGTTTCCTGCTTCAGAAATCATGGAGGGGTGGAGCTCTGACTCAATGCAATAAAGCACCTGCTCAGCAGCTTCTGACACTCTTCAAGGCTGTAAATTTCTTTTAGGAGGCACTGGCTACTGTGGAGCCTGATACTCAGGTGCCATTCGCAGCACCTGCTTTTAATGCAGAAGCAACCACGATGGCATCAAACTCTGTCCTTCCTCAGGTAAGTGGAAAACAGAACAAGCCTGGCAGGAGTCTCTGGGTATTTGACTCAGATTTGTCCCCAGCCTATAAATAGGTCAAATCCACTGTTACCTGTTTAACATAAATATCAAGAAAAATTGTCATTCTGTTTTCTTTGCTATTTGCATCTACAAGAACCTGGAGTCAGTATCTTTCCATGTAGCACACAAACAGCTGCCACTTTCCTGGCACATTCATTTTACCCACCACAAACAATGAGGAGGTGTGAATCGTCCATTCCACATTGTAATTCTACACTGAGGAATTGAAATAAGTAGAAAAATTGGTCTTTGCTCTCTTTTTCATCCCTTGTTCTCCTTCCCTCTACAGCATTCAAGCAGCAAACCGAGCCCCTTGGGAAAGGAAGAAAGAAAATGGATGATGCACTACATAGCCCCAAGCAACGTTGATGCTAAGGTACCAACTTCATCAAACTAAATATAGGTGGGACTAAACCAATGTTTCATTAAGAAGGGTAGGAACTCTTTTTATTTCCCTCCCAAATACGGTTATTAAAGATTTGTATGTGTATTTAGAAATAAAAACATTTCATGAAAGAAAATTTTCTTTAGGTGAAACATCAGCATTCCATAATTTTTTTTATGCCATTCCTTTATCTATTTACATAAAGTGTTACTTTTATGGTTTTATTCCATAGAGAAATTCCTTAGCGAAAATGTTTTCAATTTATTGTTAAAGTGGGACTGATTTTGGCTTTCTTCTAATGCTATCTGCCTTTATTAACTTAAATGGAGTTTTAGCCCAGCATGAATGGAGAATGTTGCCAGTGTTGGAAAGTCAGAGCGTGGCACCCAGCAATCATAGAATCATAAAATAGTTAGGGTTGGAAAGGACCTTAAGCTCATCTAGTTCCAGCCCCCCTGCCATGGGCAGGGACACCTCACACTAAACCATGTCACTCAAGGCTCTGTCCAACCTGGCCTTGAACAACACCAGGGATGGAGCATTCACAACTTTCCTGGAGAGCCCATTCCAGTGCCTCACCACCCTTACAGTAAAGAACTTCCTCCTTATATCCAATCTAATCCTTTGGGATTGGATCATTAATTCCAGTTTCCAGAACAAATGCTTACTTTGATTGCTGTGCTCCTGGTTTTGAGTATGTCCTCTCTCCTCTGTAATCATGCTTGGCAGAAAATTGGCTTTGAAGTTACAGACTTGTGCAAGCTGGCCAATTTCTGCCTCTTATTGGCATTGGGTTTCCTGGGCAGCTCTCATTAATTTCCTTGAGTTTTGCACGCTGTAGCTTGCCATCTGCAGCAGGAGGATAATCATTAGTAGAGAGGTGTTGTAAAGAATAACACGCTTATAGCAGATCTTTGAATCCTAGAACAAGTGCAAAACTTTCTTTAGTGCTAATGCTTAAATACTTGCTCAAGTACTTGCTTCAGTTTGAGAGGATTTTGTGTAGCTGTGTGGTAAACTGAATAGTCACTGGACTGGGTTTAGAGAAACATGCCCAGGTCTGCACACAGAATTTGGTTGTGTTGCCTACCTACATTGCAAAGCCAAATATGCTTCACTGCTATATTTTCAGGAATATGTAACAACCTTGTGAAACTCCTTCACATTTTAAAATGAATAGGAGCATCAGGAGAGAATCTCTGTGTTTCAGGGAGTCTAGGGTTCACAGTTTGCCTTCTAGCACCTTACACGTAAATACAGGAAAGATGAAGCATACTAAAGGAAGATCATAAACAGTAAGGTAGCCCATAATTACAGTAAATCTAGGAAATTTATCACCAGATATTACTTATTAGTCTGTCCTATACAGAATAATGGATTATTTACAAAAATGGGGGAAAAATGTTCTTTTCCTTGGCAAATTATCACCTTAAAAAATAGTTGTTGGCTCACCATCTGTGAATGTGCTGAAAATATCTATAGAGTAATGCAAAGAGCAAGAAACTAGAAGCATAATCTCAGCTCAAGATTAGTAGTATTAACATAGGTGGGGAGGCTCACCAAAATATTCTGGTATGCATGAAATCAGAAACCAGAGAATTTCACCCAGTTTTTGATTTACGTAGGGGATACACATGAAGTGATGCACATTCCTTAATGGTTTGCTGAAAAACTAGAAAAAAGCCATGACTTTATCAGGGCCCTGTCCCTCTTAAAAGAAGTATCTGTGATTGAACTGTGTCATGTAAGGTCACCTTTGATAGGGGTAACAGTAAGACTTTTTAAAGGATGCTGCTCAGTCTGGCTATCACTGTCATTACAGGGGTAAGTTCAGAAGTTTTGCATACACAGGTTATCTGTTTGCTAGAGAGGACTGCAAGAGGAGTCGCTCATGGATAGTTGATTACATTACCAACTCCCTGAACTAACAATTTTTTAATATAACACAAATTATAATCAGCAGCAGCAACAAGCTTTCTAGTTTATTAGCTCTTGTCCAATGTATTAATACAATGAAATTATGACTACAGGGAAAAGACAATGAATTGCATGATTTTCCTTGATGGCACCAGGAATGTGAGCTTCAGTTCTGTTATTTTGTTCCTTGAATTTTATATCTGGTATTTGGCCACCAGAAAAGTACTACATGAGGTAGTTTTTCATTAACCGTCTCTTCTAAGGAGAAGTGTTCATTTATCTCAGAAATTCGCTTTATAGTCAATAATTTGCTTTTCAAAAGCATTGGTGTCTCAAATTATGATGATGATACTTGCTACATTTTGTTCCTCCTTTGATGCCTTAAGGAGGGGATGAAAATATTTTCTAGAACAGATTGGGATTTTTCTGAAGGACTTTGATTTGGGTGACATGACCATCTGAGTGTTATACTGAGAGAAAGTGAGAAGAGGTTTAGAGTGCAGACTGGTTTGAGTGCTGTGAAAACCCTTTTCTAACTAGTAAAAATGTTAAGAATATGAAGATAAAACTAGCATTTTCATTATTCCTTCAAATTTGGAGTAATCATGGTTCTTGGCGGCAGGCTAATACCAGAAGAAGTTTTGCTAATAAACCATGCTGACCCAATGAATAGATACAGGGAACAAGGCTCAGGCTGAGGGAAACTCAGCCATGAGTTACCTGGCTGCATGTTCTCTGCCACCAAATAGACCTACTGAATGCATCTCTGAGGTACGCATCACTAGCTCTTTCCCTTGTTAATTCCTTGAGTTTCTTTTTCCATTCTCTCTCTTCTGGTCTTTGTTCTATATCTGAATGCTGGATGTGCCCTGACTGACATAGCCAGTATCTTGCTGTCTCACAGGATTCCGATTTCTCAAGCAATAGGGTAATATTTTTCTCCTTGTATGCAGAGTTTCCATGCACAGCTCACTGGCTTTTCTCTTACACAGCCCCTACTTAGAGCTCTCCTCAAAGTGAAAGATACTTCTTGCTTCTCATTCAATCAAATTTCTAATCTGTATATTACGGCTGTTCAAGTTCTCTGCCCTATTTTTACCTTGCCAAGCTCTTCAAATTTAAATTTAAATCATCTTCCTGTGACACCAAATATCCCCATCCACTTTGTCACCGTGATTCCACATGAGATTAGTTGTTTGAACCTTTGCATAATCTTTGACACTATCTAATCCAGGTAGAATCTTATTGTTCTTCATGGTAACATGTTATGTTCTATTGTTTTGTTGGTTGATTGTTTTGTTTTTTTCCTTCCTGATATAGCCTTCCATACTCTCTTATCAGTTTGTCTTCATTTGCATGCAAAGTAGGAGGTTCTTGTGTTGCATTCTTCGCATAGCTTCTGCTCTAGCCTGTTGCAATGGCACTCAGGAACAAGCACACAGCCAGTGCTTGGTGTAAATGTGTCTTTGCAGAGCCCACACTTATCCCTGTTTCTGTCACTGTACTTAAAAAGTACGTACGCATCTCTGACAGTCTTTAAAAGCACATGTCCCAAAATGCTGTCTGAAGGACCTGCAGTGTCATTAAAGATGGCTAAGAAAGCACCAATGCTAAATGCATTTATGCACCATGCATAAATTCCTTTAACTCCTTCCTTTATTTCTCCTGAAATATGTCTGCTGAAGTTTTTCTGTAGTTCTATAATTTGAGTACTATTTTTGCAAAAGGTATAGAAACAAATGGCCCAACCCAGTGAGTGTTCATTCTTTAAGAACAAAACAGGTTGAGGTAAGAAGACACAGTTATTCCTTGCCGGTGAAAAAGGAATGGCCTAGCAGTAAAGCTTGAAACACTAATGTGGAGCTGGCTCAGCCCAGATTCTGATGATGCTGAGATCTCCCCTCCCCTGTTTAGAACAAACAGCCCTGTAAAATATCCTGTGCCCTACATATGACTTGAAGCAACAGTGATTAAATTCCTATTTAGTTTTGAAATACGCCCACCCAGAAGTCAAGATCATCTACTTCCTGTAGACTGGTAAGAAGAATGCATTTGTTCAGCCTTCTTGTTAAAAAAAGCCCTTAAAAGCCCTCTACTTTTGGGTGTGGTGTTTCTGTACCTTATAGCAAAAAGCATTAGCATTTTAACTAGTCAACTTATTGAAAACATTCTGACATTACATTTCCTGGTTATAAGCCTGAGCTTGTGGGCAAAGCCTTATGTTTATTTTAGGCACTGGTTAACTTTTATTTCATGTAACTTTTATTGAATTTTAACTTCTTTTGTTTTCCACAAAATTCATTCTTGCCATTTCATAGTTCAAGTTCATAGCTTGAGGACTACTGCAATTTTTGCAAATTCCTTTTATGACCTTCATGTATTTCATCTTCATAGGGATCAGAATTATTTAGAAGTTAAGCTATATTTTGTCATGATAAATTCCCCATGGTCCAATGCTTTATGCCCTTCAGCTGATGTACTGTGCTCTCTCACTGATTTCTTATACTTTGACCTTTTTAGCAGTCTTTGACTTTGGTCACAGTAGCAGCACCTGTGAATGTGCTTTCTCTTGTTTCACTCCATAGTTTCTCCTGTTATTTTAATTAAAGTTTCTCAGGAAATAGATAACATCTCCTAACTATTTAATCATCTACCAGTGTTCCTCCATTTTTACTTCAGATAATCTTTTCAGACTATTTTCCATTGGCTTTCACAACAGCTTCTTACTTTGGCTGCCTTTTGTTATTGTTTCACGAGATGATTTTACTCTATTTTTTAGGTTTACTCTGATTACTAATCTGTTTGCCTTCTGCCATTATCTTAACTCTTCCTCAAGTTCTTCCTGAATATGCACAACTACCATACGTACTGTGCCTTCAGTATTGGCTGAATATCTTTCTGCATATCTGCAACTGCCATCATAGTTAGTTTGGACATTTTATAACTTCCATAGGCCCGTGTTACTAGAACTGCAAACAATTCCTATTTCCAAATCTACCTCATTTTAGTGCCATAAGAGCCTCGGGTGGCATGGTTTGGTGTGAGGTGTCCCTGCCCATGGCAGGGGGGCTGGAACTAGAGGATCTTCAGGTCCTTTCCAACCCTAACTATTCTATGATTGTATGCTTTGATCAGAAGTCCTTAAAAAAACCTCACCCTTATTCCATTACCCGACTATTTCAAGGTAACTTTATTACATGCTATGCTATTTATATCTTCCCCTCTTACAGGAGATACCCAATTCAGAATCTGCTGATAGCATATTTGCATGCAGATTAACGCTCTTTACATAGAAGTAGCAGTCAGGCCTCAAGATTCAATAGAGTTTGCAGGATTGTTTTCTTTCCAGTGCAAAGCCTTGACATTCACTGCAGTCTTACTGTGTTACCCTATCTAATGAGACCTATTCTCACTATGATCATATAGCAACTTGGAAATTTATTATTTGACACAGTCTGAAATTTCTCATTTTATTCTTCTACTGTTCGTTTGACTATGACAAAGGTAGCATCCCCAGTGCTTATTCACCCTTTTCGCTCAGTATCTTGTGTACAACCATGGTGCAACTCTTTCCTTTCTATAAACTTCAGATATTTTGATAAGTTTTCAGCAACTGTTCTCACAGTCAGGGAATCAAGGTAGCCATCTGTGCTGTAGCTACAGTAAGTTTTGCCTATTTCCTGCATCTTTTGCTGATACCTTAGTTGCTCTAGCTGCTGCTAATGGACATGGTGGACATGTTCTCTGAAGATGTAAAATCCCTAAAACACATGTGATTGGCCCAATTTTTACAGACCCAGTTGGTCAGGCCTTACATCTTCAATAAGGAATTGGAGATAACCTTCTTTGAGATGGAATCTAATCAAAACCATGTACTTGATGTCTGACTGATAGACATGGAGTAGTATAACTGTATTTGGTAAGGAAAAGTTGTTTCCACAAAGCAAGGTAGGAGTGTTTGTCTAAAGCTGTATATCACCTTGGTGGCCTGTGACATTCCCTAAGGTGCTAACACTTATCTTTAGACATACCTACTTATGAAAATTTTTCCTTTAAAAGCTAGAGAAAAAAATATTAAAAGGGTTTTCTTCTTGTTTAATCCCTTTCTCTTCACTTATCCAAAAATCGTGTTAAAAGTAGAAACTTTAGCATAGGTTTTAATTCTATCTATAGCACAACACAGGCTCTTGAACAATAGTCAACCAAAATTGGAGCATCTCTGATTTTTTGATTCATTGAATTTTATGTTGACATATTGGATGTTGGTGACCAAAGGCACAATTTAAGGAAGCTGGCAAACTGAACTTTCTCTGCTTATTTACACCACCTCCACTTTCTTATTCACCCTCTTCTTCCACACCTTCTATTTGTATGCTTAGATAATGGCAGACTTTAGAGGTTGATGAAGTTTGTGGAAAAGTTAATTTGTATTTTTGCTGTGAGGCCAACTGGAAGAGAAGACTTCAGCAGAACCTGAGTGCTTTTCAGTGTTCAGTTGTCATTAACACTAAATACAAGTATCCCAAACTTTAAAGCACATCTCCTTTGTTATTTTTTTCAGCAGGAAGAAATGTCACCTTACTCCCTGCTCACTGTAAGAATCATAAAGTTGACAAATGCTCATCAGGCAGATTTTTGTAAGTATCAGATTTTCTTACTGATGTTACACAGTTCTCAGATTACTGCATCAGCCCTTGCTTTTGCTAGCCGCTGCACAAATGTAAAACTCCAAAGTCACGCTAGCTAAGAAATCACAATCAAAGCCAATTTCTGCCATGGAACATATATATATATATGTATATAATATACATATATATACGTATATATAAATATATATATTTACAATTTCAGAGATTTCTTAATTGGTTGATTTATTTGTTTTTAAGCATTCAGCAACAGGTCAATGCCAGGTAGGGTACTGACTAAATCTTCAAGAATTTGATCAGCCAGCAAAGCACAGAGTTATACATTACTTATCTGACGAGTTGGCTCAGACCTGTAAAAATATCTTAACACCAGTCTTAATACCCAAGTGTTTATATCCCATACCTATAACAAATACATAGAATATATATCTGAAATCCTTACACAGATTGGTTGGTCATAATTCTTTGCTCTAAAGAGCCCTACCACATCTCAGAAATCTGGTGAGGTGTATAGTGTACCTGTTCTGGGCATCAAGACATCAGCTGCATTGTTATGTTCCTCACTTTTGCTCCCCCCAAAAGATGTATAACAAATCTTTTGGGGACTGGAGTATGGAGCACAGCTTACAGGCTAATCGCTCTGAGAATGTGTGATATTTTAGCCAACCCTTACCTGGTGCTCCACTTTCACAGAGGTTTTACTACGGACCATTTTCTCATGCTCTTCCTGCATGTGCCTCTTGAACCTGGCATGTCACTAATAACTACAGTTTTACTTATTTTTACAATACTCTTCTTCCTTCTCTTGCTGCACATTTTCTTTCCTCTTTGGGAGATCATGCTGAAGTTTGTTAGCCTTCACAAACACCACAGCCTCTCCACTGCCCAACATCTCACATAACGTGTTATCTCACTCCTCTGTCTTCCCACTGGTTAATATTTTTAGAGCAGCCAAAGGATCCATCAAACTGAAAAGTCATCTGCAGTTGCTGTTTGCACAGTGCAAGCGTCAATTCTTTTGCTATGGTACTCCAAAATGTGTTAGTTTTACCAAAGCTGTCAGGAAATGGCTGCACATCACATGCCAAGGACTCTCTTGAAATGCCTTGATACACTCCTTGAAATTAGAAAAACAGACAATATCTGTGAGACATGTCTAAAGAAATAAGATGAGGCACCCCATGCTGCTGGTACACTGGCAGCTCTGCTCAGGGTTACTTTGGCCTGGAAACCTTTCACTTCAGAGGACTGGTTTGGACTAGACTCCTTACTAGGGGACAGGCAGAATGGATCCTGATTACAACCCATCTCTAAAGGTCCATCTTTCCACGAAGAAGAAATTCATCAGACAGACTTCAAAGAAGGCTAAGGACATGGCAGGGTACCCTCGTTTTCTTTAGTGAGCACTACTTGACTTCTACAGGATAATTTGGAGATGGCAACATTTTTACCCCAAACACTGACATTTGGTTTTGTCTTCATCTTCTAACTGAACAATATTCTAATAATGAATTTTCTCACCCTCTCTTTGTATTCTGCTCACTTTGGTGTTTCAAGAACGTAGGCGTCACAGTCATAAGTTTTCCAACCAAATGGAGAGAAATGTTCAGTTCACATGGTTCATAATACTGGGTTGCAGAGAGTAGAATTAGTATCATAGCATAGCAAAGAAAGTCAAATTCATTTCTGTTTGTTTTGACAGCTGTGAAACACTGCATATATGTGCAAGGCCTCACCTTCCTTTGAAGTGCTTATTTAATTGATTTTACTATCACCTTTGATCTAGAATGGAAATTGAATGACAAGATAAGAGCCATGATTCACTGGCTTATGCAAAGGGATTGCACAAAGTAAAATTACACTGCATTCTCAGAAAACAGTGTTACTGTTGTGACCTTATCCTCCATCCTGAGGGCAGTGGGGTTTCAGAGAAGACTGCACAATGAGATGCAGACATTTAGAAAATTCCCATAATCACCAAAATGTACATCAGTGGAGTAGGGACCAAGATGTGTGGGCTCAGATTTTAGCTCTGCCAACAGACTTCTTTAAGTTTAGGCAAATCAACCAAGCACTCTGTACCTCTGTTGCCCTGTATATAAAACATGGGTAGCAGAATATATTCTGCGCATTTTCCATCTTTTGTCCATTTAGATGATATGGTCATTTTGAAAAGGGTTATTTATGTCTTATGTGTGGAGTTGTCCTAATATAAGATGTGAGGTAAGTCCTATAAACGGTGAGATCTTCAGATTCCTTCATTAGTTACCAGTAAACAAGATTTGGGGGCCAGCAGTTGAAGAGAAGGAGCTTGGCAGCAATTGCATCTGTTTTCACCTGAAGGAAAACATTAAACCTAAAAGAAGCCACCCCACTTCTCCTCAATGGATCAATTAGTCCTTTTCATGCACCTACTGTCACTCCATCACTTTTGTGGGCTCCTCTTCACTTGTGTAATGTTCAATTCTGACATTTGCTTTGTACTTCATATAACTGGCTTTTATTTTGCCTTAGGGTGCAAATGCTCTTGACAGACCTGAGCTAATTAGTTTCCACTGTATTCCTAACTGACCTTTATGCCAATTTGCAATCATGGGTCAGACTCAAACATACTCCTCTGGCACTCCCTGATCTCACTGTGGGCATTAGAGAAAAGGACACCCAGATAAGATTACTTATACTCATCCTGCTGCCTTGCAGATGCTGAGTGTCATCATCAGACTCCAGCACTCATACAAATTTAAGCTGGGGACATAGTGAGCATTTAGAAAGGAAGTAATTCCAGTGAAGTATATGGGACTCTTACAACCTGGCTTCTGCTTTGCAGTGGTATTCCCCTCCTTGATCCCAGATCACAGACAGCCTTGGACAAAAGAATGACTCCACTGGTGTGTTCACATTTCCTGACTCTATTAATGGCACCACTTCTACAGAATTCCCCTTGTGTAGGAGGAATAGCTGTCCAGGAGGAGGTGGTGGAGGAAACGATGTATTGCTAATATCCCTTCCAGTGACTCTTGTTTCCCAAAAGGATGAGAAGGGAGCCAGGCAATGGGCGAGGACTGCAGTAGCACAGGCTCTCCAACACCTTCCAGCTGCTCTCATTAAAGAAATGGGTTATTGGGTGGCCACACAGAGCTGCAACAAGCTCCCAGCCCACCTTCACCATCATCAGCATTTGCTTACTGTTTTATGCAGCCCCTAAAGCCTACAGCTGGACCTGACACTCTTACCCTGATCCCATGGACAAATACTTAGTGAGGAGGGCTGCCTCGTAGCAAGCTTGAAGCCCAAGCACCAAGAGAGGGGAATTGCCCTGAGTCACCATGATTGGAAGTAGACCTCTCCCAGGTCCTCAGGCAATGCTGGTGACACAGACATGCAGTGATGTGGCCCTCCCTGATGCAGCTGACAGAACTGTGACAGAACAAAACTCTCTTGGATTCTGCTGGCTCTCACATAAGCCTGAAAACCTGAGTATAGAGGTCTCTGTGACAGAGTGCTCTTTGAAACCATGGCAGCCTATGTGTGTACTAGCTGATACCATATACCATGGCTTTCGCTGTGGACATCATGTTTGGGCTCATTAACGCAGCAGGAGTGAAGAGGGTGGGTGTCACATCTGGCTTGACATACTCAGCCTCGGTAGTGCTGGGTGTTTGCAACACTCTGCCTGGGCTGCAGAGGCGAATTTGATCTGTGTGTCCAGTGAGAAATTACTTGGAGTGAGTTTTAGGCTGACAGCTGCTTTTCTTCCCAGAGATAACTTGTCTGATAGGGGTTGTCCTGCCAGTTCAAGAGGCTGTGGGTAGGGAGATCCCTGTGATGCAGCTGTCAGAGCTCAGGCAGGACAAGGTAAAACTTGGGATAGGTTGAAATGTGACTATGCGTATTGGGTGTCGTTTCTAACTATAGAGATCAGGTGCATGTGGAAGCTGTCTCAGCTGTGGAAGGTTGCCTGTTGGTTTTTTAGCTGGGAGGGACAGAACACTCACACTGTTCCTTTTGGTTTTGAATCTTCCTTTTGTTTTTAAGCTTTGCAGGACGAAAGACCTTTCACGTTCATAAAAGAGGATCTCAAAGCCTTTCTTCTCTCCCATCTTATGAAATCATTTTGTGGAAACTCTTATTTTATCCATTTGGAAGAAATGAGTCAGTTCTAGCATGATACGCTTGGGTTTGTTGCAAATCAAAGCAGTTCCCCAGAGATGTCAGGTGTTATTTTTGCTATGGAAAGTAAATGCAAGCAAATCAGGAAGAATAGATCTAGTGCAGATGTCCCTACCTCAAGAATGCAAGCATTGCCACGGTGCACGAGGTAGAGGTGTCCCAGGGTGTGAAAATGTGTCTGTAACTGCAGTAGCAGGTACTGCACCCACTGAAGCTGTGCTCTAGGGAGTAAACCCTACTTTGCCACGACTTAAATGGCTTGACAGGGTGGTTAGACATGGTAGATCTATGAGCTTTTATTTCCACAAGCAAGCTACAGGGCTTATTATGAAGCTTACAGATAATGTTGCATCTGAATGTTCCTAGAGAACCTAGCTCAGTTCACATCAGCTCTTGGATAGAAAGCAGTTGGAGGTAACTGAGTAGTGTTTGCATCATACTATGCAAAGAATATGATGAGGGAAAAATGTCCCCGAAGACCATGTCTGATGATTGAGAAACGGGAGTGGCTCTCCTCCTCCTCTTAAGTGAACTTTAGTAAACTGGGATTCAAGGGGAACCTGTCTGTGCAGGTGGAGAGGAATTCACTATGAGAAAATTCTTCTTCTGTTTTTGGTATTATGAAATGCAGTAACAGGACAGATGGGATTTCATTGTTCTTATGAGACTAGTTTTGCTTATATGCTTTGGTTTTCAGTGCTGTAATTCTCTGTATCTGTGATGGATATGAATGATTTTAGCACAGGATGACTCATTTCAGGAACATGTCACGGGTCTGTACTCTCAAAGAACACCAAACAGCTGGCTGCAGATCTGAACTATTTAGTTCCATCCTGAATTTTTAGCCTACAGTTAGCTTGAAGATAGAGACAAGAAACATCCCCATCAACACACAAATGAAATTGAATCAGAAGAAAAACTGGGAGCAAATGTCAGGGTCACTTAGTGCTGACTTCCAAATAGATCGTGAGTTCAGATGTCTCAGCATCCGCATGGGGTGACACTATGTCATCAGGACATGAAGTTGCAACACATGCAATTGAAGTAAGGGCATGGCATGGCATGAAATTGTTAATAATGCTCAGCAACTGCATTAAAATTAAAGCATGAAGAAAATGCAAATATATATTTTTTATATTAGCTCCCAGATAAATAAATAAACTGGGAAATTTTCAGTAGCTCTCTTGTATGATTATTTTCAGGGATAAGAGGGAGGAAAAATAAAGAGGTTACCATAGCCTTCATAGTACTCATCCGACATCCAGCTAAATCGTTATTTTTTGTTTGTCCCACTGGCTTAGTCTGGCTGAAATGCATAAGCTCAGTTAGACTCATGGGGAATAGCTGATACTGTCTGTAAAATTCTAGGAAATCATAAAAAAAGTCACATTAATTTCATGGGAAGCAATAACCTCTCCCTACCAGCAGGGACTTTAGGTTGATTGTGGCAAAAATAGGTATGGCATAGTCCCCTTTCTCCATGGGAAAAGGACATGCTTTGCCCTAGTGTTTTCACCTCACCTCATCTTCAAGGTCAAATTTGCACTCAGCAGTTACTGACAATTATATGTAATCTGTCTGTGACCAACTAGCTTTGATATTGCAGAATCACACAGAGTGGCTGGTGATGTGAAGGCACCTCTGGAGAGCATCTAGGACAGCCCCTTGCTTAAAGCAGTCAGCTACAACAGGTTGCTTGAGCCATGTCCAGTTGAATTTCTAACATCTCCAAGGATAGAGGCTTCATGACCTTTTGGGAAGCCTCTGGCAGTATTTGATTATGCTCACAGAGAAAAGTTTTTTCTTATGTTTAAATGGGTTTTCCCATGTTTTGGATTTTGTCCATTGCCTCTTACCTTTTGAGAAGAGTAACTTCTTTATTCCCCTCTCCTATGCTACCAGTGAAGTATTTACATACACTAATAACTTACCCCTGAGCCTTCTCTGCTTCAGGCTGAAGAGTCACAGCTCTCTCAGATTCTTCCCATTTGGCAGATGCTTCACTCTGTGTATCTTCTTTGTGGCCTTTTGCTAGACTCGCTCCAGTACATTCTTACCTCTTTTGTACTGGGGAACCATTGGCCTTGCCAGTGCTGAGTAGAGGGAAAGAATCACCTCCACTTTCTTGCACCACCCTTCCCTGTGCAGCCCATGTTGGCTTCCCTATGTTGGCCTTGTTTGCCACAAGGGCACATTGCTGGCTCATGTTCAACCTGCTGTCCACCAAACTGTACAGGTCTTTCTCTGCGGGGCTGCTTTCCAGCCTGTCTTGGTGCATGGGGTTATTCACACAAAGATGTGCATATCTTTGCATTTTACCTGCTGAATTTTGTAAGGCTCATGTTGGCCCAGTTCTCCAGTCTGTCCAGGTCCCTCTGAACGGCAGCACAGCCGTCTGGTGTGTCAACCACTCCTCCCAGTTCTGTTCTGCACCACTCGCACTTATGCTGAAGGTGAACTCTGTCCCATCACCCACATTGCTAATAAAGATGTTAAACAGCATCGGCCTCAGTATCAGCACCCAGGGTACACCAGTAGTGACCAGTCTCTAGCTGGGCTTAGTGCTGCTGATAACGGTGCTTTGAGCCTTGCAGTTCTGCCAGTTTTTAACTCACCTCGCTGTCTGTTTAGCCTGTGCTCCATCAGTTTGACAAAGAATTGTCAATAGCTTATTTTAAGTAAACATTTATGAAAGCAATACATGTGGAAAAATATTTTTAGGAAGTAGACTCATGAAAATGTGTTATCAAAAAACGCACTCCAGCGTATCAGCAAATTCCAGATAAAACAGTAACAAAAGACATTCATAAATGCTCCCGCACTTCATTCATTTTTGGCTCTGAGTTTTAGCATTGCCAGGTTTGTCAGATCTAGCACAAGTCTTGTTTTCCACACTGTGGTTGAAACCTGGTATTTAAAAAAGGGTAGAGCATTTCAGTTTTCATTCAGAAGAATAAAGGAAAATAACTGGCCTTTTCAACTAAAGCAAAAATATAGAAATGTGTCCTTCCAGCACCCTACAATGGCCAGAAATCAAATAGAAGAGAAATTATGTCTCAGATCAGTTTAATATTTCTGAAGTATGCCCCGTATCAGCCACTTTGGCGATTTCGGTAGCATTGTACTCATGTTTTTGGAACACTCGAGATCAGCAGTGATAAGTGCTTTAATGAGAGGAGGGATGGTCTAGATGGCCTGAAGTCATGTTTGGTTCTTGGCTTTTGAACGGGCTTCCTATGTGCTCTTGAGAAACTCTGTAGATCAGAGCCAGTGATACCACTTATCAGGATGTCACAGTTCGGCAGGCCATCAGCACAGTGAGGAGAGATATTTCAGTTATGTATGTGGTAATCACAGCACTCCAGCACATTGTAAATTGCATATTACACTGGTAATTGCCAAAGTCAATATATTATCCTGTCACTTTGACTATGTAAAAATCTGTGGAACTAATTTCAAAGACAGAAATTCAACCTGCACCCTTTGCGAGAGAAAACTCCAAGCAGTGTCAAGACCCAAATCCTTTCTGCCGTTTCATTTTTCCTGGGAAGAGATGTGGAGTAGGAAATAGCTTCCAGGTCTTTCAGGCATCAGCAAACACCAGGAAAAAGCTCCAGCTACCTAATGACCTTCTGTAGATGCAATTGTACTGGTATCGGGCTTCTCCCTTCCTGCCCCACCTAAGGAGAAAATGCTCTAGGTAGCTGGAATAATTAATTTTCCCTTGTGAAGGATTAATAACCAGGTATGCCAGACATCTATTATCTAAATCAGACTTAAGCCCAATTCTTTAAAGATTTCTCACAAATCTAAATTGCTACAGATACAATTTACACCCAGTCGTCAGGGTCTGAGGTTCACTCTCTCCCTGCATTGGTCACAGTTTCTCCTCCTGCCAAATTTACAGAGAGTTGAAATGGTGTTGAGAAAGAGCAATTTAAGACTCCTGGCTAAACATGCTGTTCTATCCACTGGCTAGGACTCTTATTAAAAAAAGATGTGTAGTATTTTGCATGCAGTTACTTGAATACACTCCTTATTAAAAATAGCACTGTGATAAACAATACATTAATTTTATCCAGCTCTGTGATTTCCACCTTCCTGGTTTGGCCAATGCATATCAGAAAGAACTGGCCATCTGTCATCCATTTTCAGGCTACAGAGCGTTTCAATGCCTTCACTTCTTGTGTTTTCCACTGCCTATGTTTCCTGTAGTAAGCCAACCTGATTGCTACGTGAGCCTCTGGTTGCCAACTGCTTCAGATGAAAAGTTCCACACCAAACCCATCAAAAACTGCAGAAATCCTGTGTGGAATGAAACCTTCTACTTCCGGATACAGAGACAGGTCAAGGTACGCAAACATAAAACTCTTTTCTTCATTTCATCTCTACGCAGCTTCTTTCAGTTTATCCCAAATCAGGATGTCATGTCTTCTAATGCCTTTCTGAGTTTACTTAAAATTGCCCTAGCAAGATGGAGCAAAAACATTAAAGGATTCTGGCTTTTTCTGGAATCCACTTCTCTCCTAACAGAGTTATTATTTATATATTAGTAATGTGACTGACCTCCTTGGAGAAGGCCGATGGGGCCAATGACAGAGTGACAACACAGAGAAACTATGAAATGAAAATATAGAGAAATATTACAAGAGAAAAACACATATTTCCCTGAAAAGGACATGAAATAATGGTATATTAATGCCAGGAAGCTGCTACATTCCAGTATGATTAAGACCTTTACTCAGTTTGCTACTGATAATTACACTCAAATGCCTATGAACTGAAAGCAGAAAGCCCAAGGACGTAGAAAAGTGGTTATTGACATGAAGTGACCTTTATTGCCCCTGTTGATAACGGGTGATATAGGATTTCCAGCTATCCATATTCCTTCCTGAAAGACTGCATTTTTGGTGAGAGCTACTTAAAAGTGTAAAAGGTGATCAAGGAGAAGTCTCAGTCCAGACTTCATTAATGGGTCTAGAAGCTGTTTCTTATAAGGCAGACTGAACCCGTTTTCTTACTCTTTCTTGTGATATTTGGTCATCAATACTTTCTATTTCCTCTCTGTAAAGAAGGCACTGAATCTTGAAGAGCTACAGAATCTCGTACTTTTGTGTACATGTTAACGAATTGGACGTGTCTAATTTCTTTTCCCAGAATATTCTGGAAATTACTGTTTCTGATGATGACGCTATTCATGATGATGATGAGGCAATTGTGCTTTTTGATGTAGCTAAAATCCCTCTTGGGGGAAGTGTGTTTATGACATTCCCGCTAAATCCACAGGTAAGAGCTCAGTTAGACATTTAGCTCATCTTGAAACCTATTTTCTTCTCTCTTGTTAAAGAGGTGTGCTGCCTCTTCTATCTTTTACCCCTGGGACCAGCTTGGTAGTAAATATATAACAAAATTTATTAAAATCTTGGAAGTCGCACACCAGTGACAAAATAGATGACCTTCTCAAATTCCTGCCAGTTTCCTCTGGCACAGATCCTGCCAAATTCCCAAGCTCCAGAACAGATGCAATTTTAGGGAAGCTTTGCGCTTTTAATACCGTGGCAGAAAATGACAGTTTATCTAATCCTCACAAAGGTTATACAAAGAAAAGCAGTACAAGGACAGGAAAATGGCCTGTTTCCACACTGTTTTAAACATAAGTCTTAGCATGTTGTGTTTAGCACATAGAAGCTGGCAGGGAAGAGAGTGTGAAAAATAAAGGCTCACTATGGAGATATGTAAGCACCAAACACCCTTTGTTCTGCTGGTACTGAAACTCAAATCTTTTTTTTTCTGTGGGGAAGAAAAAGCTGTCTCTGTCTTCTAATGCTGACAATAGCAAGTATGGAACAGAATACTGTTACTTACTACAGCATAAAGGAAATTTTGTGCAAAAAATGAAGATCAGTTTGCAAATCTCTGCACATGATAATTGAGACTGTTTCTTATTTTTTTTTCCTTCATTTTCAGAGGAGGGAGGAGCTGGAAGTTGAGTTTGCATTGGAGAGCATGTGAGTAAAACCCCATTATTATGGGAGCAGAAGCTTCGAGTAGTGCGTCAGTGCAGGGAAACTTTCTGTACATCCAGCATCATCTTAATAGCCAGATTCACCCTTTTCCCAAAAAGGGAAATCATTGTAAGAAAGGAAAATTCCATGATGTGGAGAATGAGTTCAGAATTTCTAATTCTGTGACTTTTTCCTTAAAATGTATATATTGCTTACCTAGTTCAGAGTTGTTTGTCTGGGGCTGGTAAATCCCACTGCAGTAAGAGTGCGAATAGCATCCCTGTGCTGTTACGGCTCTTACAAGCACTTTCCAGGTACCTTATTTTATTGAATCATTTCTTCTATGTAGTTATGTGGTATCTATTGAAAAAGAAGTATACATCTACAAACAGTAGGAAGAAGCAAATAAATAAAAACAAAATTAGGAGAGAAAAACTGTCCTGTTCAGAATATATTGTTTATAAAATACATAATATTTGTTCTTGTTTTCTAGACACGATCCTCCTGAAGCCATCATCACAAACGGGGCAATAGTGGTAAAATATTATTTGCTTTGTCCTCTTCTTCTCTTTCCCACATGATTCCTTACCTTCAGCTGATTATGATGTCGGTGAGGGGAGCACTGCAAGTCTTCATTCTTCAGTGGTACTTTTTCTTTTAGTAGCTTTATCTCTGTGGAGGCCAGCATGATCTTAAAGGAGCCCTCAGACTGCTAACATTTTCCCTTGCTTTGTTTGCATCCATTGACAATTATGAAGGGTTTAGCATAGCACTCTCTTCCCACATAATGATGAAATTAATTCTCCCTTTCACTGGGTCTGGCAGAAGTCTCCAGCACAGTTGGCCCCCACATTCAAGCAATGACCCTTTCTACAATGACCCTTCAACATCTGCCAGCACTGGTGGTGACATGGCTGGATGAGTAATCTAACTCTCTCTCCTGATCACATCTATCCTAGTGTCGTGAAGTAGCCTGTTTGGAAGTTCACTTGGACTGCAGGATGAAAAATAAGCATTTTTCAGGTAAATTTATAAATTCTTTAAATGAATATTTGTGATCTTACCCTATCTAACAATGCCTAGAAATTGTATCATCCAAATATTAAGGCTTTAATTGACCATGTCTGTGTTGATTTGCAAAAACTTTGCAATAAGGAATACCACCAGTTCTGCAGTAGTTGTAGGTTCAGGGTTCTTCAAAACAAACCTTGTTCAAGACTAGAAACAACATCATATGCTTATATATAAATCCAGGCTAAGATCCTGAAAATCTATGCTGTACTGCCAAACCCTAAAGGAACATACTTCCTTATGCACTATAGTCCATGGTTTTAAAGTTCCTCAGGATCTCTGACAATTTGACAATGCATATGCACAGAAACCCCTCATTTTTTGCAGGGGTTAGCCGCTCAGCAGCTGGGTCCCGCCTGACCCTGGTCAAGATCCAGAATCTAGAAGTTCCTCTGCCCACATTCCCTGAAAGGCTGGATCTGGTAGGCAATCTCAGAGCATGCCTAACACGCACTGGCAAGATTAGCTGATTTCTTCATACAAATAGGGTATCTGCTGCTGAGTCAGATCTTATTTTGAGGGACTAAGAACTTCTCTTGCTTATTATTTAGCCCGGGGTGAGGATGATTTGCAATGCAAAGATTCTGATTTCATTCCTGTGTCACAATGCAACTGCAATAGACATGCAGCAGTCTAAAATTCAGTGCCATTCACATCACATTCCCCTCTGGTTTTTTGCTCAGCCCATTATAGATACAATCATCTGTTATGTTTGGGTCTTCGATCACTTTCCAAATATAAAGGAAGAGGAGAAGGGGTTTGTTCAAAGCTACCTGTTGCTTCTTTTTATTTCCCTTTCTCTCTTTTTTGCCATTAGAAGTGACTTTTTGTATGTATTTTATCTCATTGTTTAGGGAATGAGCTAACGTTCACAGTGAGAGGATCCTTTGAAGAAACCCAGAGAGTTTCAGTGAGCTGTGACTCCTGCTCTCCTCTCCCAGACCCCACTTTTTTCCACTATGCCAAATACAAGCAACCCTCTCTGGAAGTTGCACTCACAAAGAAGAGGAGCCTTTCCACCTTTGTACGTGACCACAGAACATGGTAGAAAACATAGGCAGTCTTATGATCTGACCTTTACATTTGTATAGGCAGAAAGAGGAGAACATTTCTGTCTTAACCGAAAAGCATTCCGTGCTCCTTTCCAGTGTGCTTGTGTGTCGTGCGGATCAAGGAGAAGCATCCCGCTCACTCTCCCTCTGAAGTCACTCCCCTCCGAGCAGGAAGTAGTTGGCGAGGTAAGCGTGCTGGCCATGAGGAATCCTTTGCAAGCTTTTGAAATTGTTGCTGATTCCCGAGAAGCAGAAACCAAAGGCCACCTCTCTTTACAGAGAGCTGGTGTTTTCTAACCTACCTCGAATCTGGGGTGATGCATAATGAATTTGGGGGAAAATGAAATGGGAAATTCAGGGGAGGATGAGGAAGAAAAGAAATAGCTAAGCTGTTGCTCATGCTCCTTCTACTGTCCGTGTCCTTAGCCAGGCTGGAAGTCACTGTATGCATAGCAGGACAGGGGTGAGGCTGCAGCCCAGCGTATTGCCACAGGTTGTAAAGCTGTGCCACTCTTTTGGGGTGCTCAGTCTCTTTGGTTTCCTCTTGTATCACAGACTGTGTGGGAGACTTTAGTTTCAAGACCCATGTCTAATGCTGGGCCATTCCAGGGAGGTGAGGTGTAGCACTGCAGCTATTTATTTTCGTACTGAGTAGTATCCGTGCAAGATAGATACACCACAGTGGCACAGCAAAGAGAAGATGCAGACTACAGGTGCGAATACCGAAGTCTTAATTTATTAAATCAATGCACATATCTGGGGACTAAGGAAACATTGATAGGAGAGTCCCTCTCTCAGTCTCAGTTGAATGGAGTTCAGAGCTTTGTCAGAGCTTTGTAGAGGTAATGATGTCCCAAAACAGCTATGTCTCATTCTGAGTGGGGGAAAAGAACTATTTTAAACAAAATATCAGTATTCCTAATTTTACCTTTCTGATTTTCAGCACAGAAAATTTGACTTGCATTTCAAGGTGAAAAAATGGTGAGATATTCATCTTCCTCTGTGTTTTTTCCCCTTGGTTCTTTGAATTCGCGTAACTGTCAGTCGAGTTCTTACTGCCTGAATCGTGCGTGCTGGCTCATCCTTGTTTCAGACAAAGATAAAACGAACTCAGTACAGAGATTTTGCCATGGGACTATACAGTGAGTTAAGAAAAAGTTTCATAAAGAACACACCAATTTTATTTTGATATTTTTTCTGCAGTCAAAATTATGTGCTAAGGGCTGCTGTAGACATTCTTCGGTACCTCTAAAACTAACTGCCAAATGCAGACTTTCAATAAAAGCAGTGTTTCAAAACTATTTGAAAGAAACCTTTCTGTTTCCTGAGGTCAGAGAAAAAAGCAAAAAAAACCCCAAAAATAAAACCAAAAAAAACCCCAAAAGACCAAAGACAAAGGCCTGGCCACTTTAAGACATATATGTATAAAAATTGACATAATAAAAATACCTGCATTTATTTTTTAATGTCTACTCAAAGAGGTAAATACAAATTAATCAAGTGGTTGCTTATTTCTAAACCAAGGAAGCACATTTTGTACTTTGCCATATGGTTCAGGTCTTAATAAAATCTAGAATTGGAATAAGTTGCATTATGTAGAAGGTGCATCTTCTATCGTGCCGTGTATTTTCAGTAAATACAGTATGAGATATACATACAGTTTACAGCTGTCATTTAAAAACTTCTTTACCACCTAAGAAGGATTTTCACAGCAGCTTCCAAACTGCAACAACAACTTTATAGTGCTTATAAATATCCATAAGCTCCTATACACACCCACACAAGAAAAACACCCAAACACAGAATTCCATTACTCCAGTCCATGATTCACAGGTGTAACTGGAAGTCTGCGCAACCTTTAAAAGCCACCTTTAAAACACTGCCCTCTGCAGGTTTTTGCCTTTATGTCCGAAGTAGGACAATTCTGTTGATTTCAGGCATCTTCAGCAAGGACTAAATAAAAGAAACCTTCTCAGTCCAAAGGAGATGTACTGCTCTTCTCCAGGAACAAAGGAAAACATTTCACCTCTTCCTGCTTTGCTTTATATGCATCTGATGGTGAAGTTATACCTATTTATGAAGTAGAAGCAGTTAAAAAGCTGAATGAAACTGTAAGTGTGATGATCAGAGATCCCTGATCCTCTCTTCCAGCCAGGAAGACTTAGACGTACGCCTGGGGTTTGGCTTGTGTGCCCAGGAACAGGATTTCATTCGCAAGAGGAAGAAGGTGGTTGCAGCAGCTCTGAAGGACGTTCTTCAGCTGAAGGAGGACTTGCAGGACGATGAAGTATCTAAGACATAATTATTCTTTCTCTACAGCTGAGTGTCAACATGCAGCATTGGTGGTCCTGTTTTCCTGGAAACAGTGTGAAGTTTCATGTGCAAGCTACAGCTGACTATTCTAGGGAAGAAAAAAGTACTAATAGGAAAGATTAACAAATACCTGTAGCCCTGTTGCTACAGGATCTGGCTTTGTATTGAGTAGCAGTCCACACAATAATGCAGAGAAGGGCTAGGTGCTCTCAGGACCAAAGCTTCTTTTAGTCCTCACAGTCATGTCATCCAGATCTAAGCCATTGATTCAGCCCTTCTTTCTCTTGTTTCAGCCCTTCTTTGTCTCACAGTTCAAACTGGACTTTATTTTCTTCTGCCTTTTGTGCCAGCATTTAAGCTCCCATTGTGTAAGTACAGCAAGCTGCCAATCTGACTTCATCGTCTGCTGCAGCTAGAGCATGTACTTGTTTGGCAAATGGGAACAATAACTGAGGGTCAAAGGCAGGGGAAAAAACAGGCTTCTCTTTTTTAATTATACTCCCACGACTGTAGTGTGAAGCCTAAATTCGGATGCAGAGATAAAAGAGATTTTCCTCCTTTTGCCCTGAACTGAGCTTATCAGTTTTTCTGCATAGCTGGACCTTCCCTTTAAATGCCAGGGCTAAGCCATGGGCCATTTCCTTCCCCTCAGAAGAGGTACCCTATTTCCCTGCAGGACAATCTCCACAGAGTCTCCTGATGATTTGCATAACAGGTGAATTCACCCCAAAGCATGGTAGCTATCTTTACTGTTAATGGAGCAAATTCATATGTACAGATTAAACCTTCTAAGGATTAATTCTTAATTAATCCTAGGAGACTCTGGATCTCTGTATCATCACAGAAAGAAGTAATTGCAGAGCTCATTTGAATATCTAGTATTGTATGTTCATATATGGTAGGTGGAATGAGTACGGTTTTGTTTTCCCTGCAGCATCTGTGAAAACATATGGTGTCCCCAGCCTCTGGTCTCAAGGGATCTGAACTGGTCTGTGCTCTTAGATCTATCAGTCATGGTACATCTAGTATGGCCTGTGAAAGAGCTATGCAGTAATAGAAATTAGCTTTATCAACCTTCAGTTAACAGAGAGGTTCTTACTACTCACATGGAAATGTTGAGACAGCACCCTGTGTTTGCTGGTCTATTGCATCTGACAAAAATCTGGATCAGATGGCAGGAGGTACTACTCCATTTTTTTTTTGCTGGTCTGTGTTACTGGTTTTTCAATAGATCCCTGAAAATGTCATGTTTGAGACGATGGAGGAAATATGAAGTATTTCTTACTCCTTCTATGCTGCAGAATTAATTCATTTTTTCCTCTCCTTGCTGATTGGTGGCATACAGCATCTTTATTACTTTATCAGTGCTGGAGCTTCCTCTGTCCTTATCAGAGGTTTCCCTCCCTTCTCAGACCACGTCACTAAATGCATGCATTTCGGGATTGAACAGGTACCTGTGGTGGCAATCATGACAACGGGTGGTGGAACCAGAGCTCTGACAGCCATGTATGCCCACCTTCTCAGTGTGCAGGAACTGAACATCTTGGACTGTGTCTCATACATCACTGGTTTATCCGGCACAACATGGTAAGACCAAGACAAGTAAAGTCTTCACAGGAATTTTCTATGTATGACAAGCAGTGATCTGAAGAGATGTATCATCCTTACTGTCAAGGAAGGTCTTTCTTTTTCTGCTGTGGCTTTTTCTTGTTTCCTTCAGAGGGTATTTGCCCACATGTAAAATTAACTTAGTCCTGTTTAAATAATGTGGATGGTGCCACACACACATGCTTTTTCATGTAAATCAAGGTACGATAGACAAACCTCCCTAACTTCCCAAAGCTCTGCTTCAGAACTCACGCTTTTCCTTGTGGCTTTTTTGTTTGTTTTGTTGTTTTGTTTTGATTTATTAGGACCATGTCAAACTTGTATGAAGACCCTGACTGGTCCCAAAAGGATCTTAAGGGAACACTGAACGATGTCCGAAAGCATGTGCTCAAAAATAAGTTCCTTGCTTGTTTTGCCCCCGATCGTCTGAAATACTATTTGAAAGAGTTGTGCCAGAGAGGAAAGGAAGGACATCGGATATGTTTCACAGATCTGTGGGGACTCATCATTGAAACCATGTTACATGAAAAGGTACAGTAGCAGCACATTTCTCTTCAGATTTGAATATTCAGTGAATATAGCAGTGAGGACAGATAGATTGGAAGGGGCATGTGGAGGTTGTCTTGTCTGACAGCCCTGCTCAAGCAGGGCTAGGGCCAGCTGCCCTGAACCATGGGCTTCTGAGTATCTCTGCAGGTGAAGACTCCACAGCTTCCCTGAGCGACATATGCAGTATTTGACCACTCTTACAGAAAACGAGTTCTTTTGCTTGTTTGCTTGTTTTTCAGATAGACACCTAAAGCATGTGCCTTAACAATATAATTCTTTGGTTGTTGGCTGTATTATGCAGATCTTAACATCACACCTCACACAGAAAAGGTGGGAATAAAGAGAAATAACAGGAAAATTATAGTATAAACAGCTTCAAAATTAATTCACATGTAAATATTTCAGTGAAAATCCTGTTCTTCTTAAAAAGCAGTGTGACAAAGCAAAAAAACACATAAATCACAAGCCCCAAACCAGTATATCTGACCTGTTAATGGATTACCTCACCCTGTAAAAGCTTCCACCAAAAGGCAATGTTGTGGCTCTGTTTTAGTATTTGTGAATATTTCCTCCCTAATAGGTAATTTATACTTAAGAGAAAACCCTTCCCATGTAATTTGATTAACCCTACATGCATATAAATTTCTACAGCCTTAGCACAGCACAGGGGTAGAGACTCCCTGTCCTGCCTCTTCCACATAACCCAAGTATGCAAGATGCTCTGCAGCAGAAGCAGTAGGGGTCAAGGCTCACAGAACATTAACTCTGTCTGAGCTTTGCCTTCATTACAGGTCTGAGGAAAATGCAATTTTCTGGGCAGTCGGGGAGGGAGTTACTCTTTCTGAATGAAATATTTCCCAAGAAGAGTGCTTTTCAGATATTTCCAGATATTTTTATGAAATAATGTCAATAACAGTATTTTCTTACTACCATAGAAATACTATAATTTATGGGGTTTTTTTAGCATACGAACTCATCTTAGGACTATTTCTGTGCTGAAGTGCTGGGGCAGGGGAGGGTTGGAGATAGGGATGATAGCACCTCCCTGAACTAAACCAGTGGGGAACATACTAGTTGGAGTCTGATACAGCCTATATTATCAGAGCTCAGGCTTAAGTGAAGTGGGAGGCTCTTTGTGTCATCTAACTGTCCTCAGCTACTGTCCTTCTTCAAAACAGGAGGACTTCCATAAGCTCACAGATCAGCAGCAGGCACTAAATCAGGGTCAGAACCCCCTGCCCATCTACCTCTCTCTCAATGTGAAGGATAAAATCAGCGACCAGGATTTTAGAGGTAATAATACTCCAGAACTGCATTTAACATTAATCAAAACAGGGTTCAATTTAGGATTAGATAAAGAAATTAATTCAATGCACAAGTACTCTAAAGGGTTAATCCAGTATAGAAATTTAAGAGTTACAATTTTTGAAGGCCTTAAGTGTATTCAGCTGTATTCAGGATCAAAAGCAGGATGATGCAGGACATTATTATAAAATTACCTGCTATGCATTTTTGTAGAAAGTTTCAGAAATCTAAATTTTATAAAGAAATTTACATGTAAGAGGACAATTCACTGTTTAATGTACAGTGAATAAATGTCTGCTTGCAAAGTGTGTTAGGTAAAAAACAGTCCCCCTTAACCTGGCCAACATAATGTTTTATTCAACTAATTTGTGCCTCTGCTGCTGTAATCAATCCATGCTTTTTCTTACAGAATGGGTGGAATTCACCCCTTATGAGGTAGGATTCCCAAAATATGGTGCCTTCATTCGTGCTGAAGATTTTGGGAGTGAATTCTTCATGGGTCGCCTGATGAAGAAAATGCCAGAATCCAGGATCTGCTTTTTGGAAGGTAATTTGTTGCTCCAAGGAAATGTAAAGTAATATAATATAATATAATATAATATAATATAATATAATATAATATAATATAATATAATATAATATAACCTGCTCCTGCACAAAGCCCTCTTCTGAAATGAAGCAGTTAGTACCCTTTTTTATATGCCAGGGGGAATACATAGTAAAATATTGGAACTGGTAACAGGTCACTATCTGAAGGAATTCTTATTTTCTCTGCAATTTTATTCAGCTGAACAGATTTATTTGATTCCATATGCTGTTATGCTTACTGGCATGAGGCTTTCTCAACACAGATATGTCTTTTTCAGTAACCAAAGTTGTGTAACACTATTCCTGTTAAATCACAGTCTTTTCTTCCATCTAAGTCTCTAAAATACAGCCTTTTACCTACAATGTACCCACCACACCTAACCCTGATTAATTCTTAAGGATAACACTTCCATTTCAGAGTGCAAATAGCTCATAATATTTACCTTTTTTCTCTCTTGCACAAGAACAGTAAAAGCAGTAAGGAAATCTTTTTTCCCTTTGCAAAAACAATCTCTTGCCTCATTGTTCTTCCTACTTCCACCAGTTGCATAAAGGAAGTTTCAGGGAGGGTGGGTTGAGAAGTTAAGACTTCTTGCGTGTGTGGAGATTTCACTACAGCTAGTGGTGAAGTGTAAGGAAGCAAATCAGAATCTCTCTGTCCCTGGGTTTATATATATTTATATACTAAAACAGGCACCCAGGTCATCCCTTCTGTGGTCAGAAATGCCAGCAGGTCACCAGCCCCCTTCTTACACTTCCCACCTTGGCGTTTTCTTCCTCCCTTCTCTAGAGCAATGCTGGGACATTTCTGCCCCTGTTCCCTGCCAATGACCAACAGTCCCCTTATTCAGGCAGTGTTACTCCAGTGACACAGTTACTCAAAAGGCTTTCAGTAAATTCCTTTGCACCCCAGCCTCCAAACAGAGTGGGGACTCACTACAAAGGTCCTGCAGCTCTTCCCTGTGTGGCCAAACCTGTCCCTCTGACTGCAGGCTGGCATTGCTGGGTCAGACCATAGCCAGGCTGCTCAGGTGCAGTCTCTTCTATCTGCCACTCTGTTCTCCCGAGGAGCTACAGGTTTAGTTCGGCAGCTTGGGGGATTGAGGAAGGCACTGTGGCACAGTTGGAACATCTAACCATACCAGGTAGTGTTGCTGAAAGACTGATACAGTCAGGACTGCCACCAACTTTGCTACACCTGTTGGGAAAGGAACTTGAAAATATAACCCAGGTACGCCCTAAACCCTAAAAAACAGAAGACAAATCAAAGACTCCCACATTTCCACTTTCTGTTTTCAAAACTATTAAGTCAGCTTCCTCATTCTAAGGGACTCTAGTGTATCAGTCTTGAATGTTTTGTGGTTGACTCTCCTGCATGATAACTTCAAATCTGTACCAAGATGATGCTAGAAATAAATATAAGCTTTAGAATTACAAATGCTGTGAAACTGCAGAATAACAATCACTGGGGACAAGTAGAAAATATTAAGATGCACATGACAAAATGTTATTTGCCATATAACAAAAATGGATGTGTTAGCAGGTACACTGGAAACACTACCAGCCCTCTTAATATATGTCAATAAATAGATTCTTAATTTACATTATGGATTCACATACCAATTTATGAAGACGGTCCCTTTAGTTTTGCACTAAGATAAGGTAATGAAGTTTGTTAGAGAATGCAGAAGGCACTGGAGGTCATTGTGAATGAAAACACTTCCAGGTCTTTACTGGTTTTCTCTCTGTCAAATATATCCTCTGCCACAGGGATCTGGAGCAGTGTATTTTCCTTGAATCTTATGGATGCTTGGTATATATCTGTTCATTCAGAAGACTTCTGGCACAAATGGACCCGAGACAAAATTACTGACATAGGTGGGTTATTCTTATGCCATTGTTATTTTATTTTCTTTTTTCTTTTGTTAATTTCATCCCTTCCATCCCCCTCTGTGCTGACATTCTCTCACTGATTTTTTTCAAAGCCATTTTGGATTTCCTTCTTCAGAGATTTCTGTAATTGACATGGAAACCAGGAGGAAATTCATTCCATGTATTTCAGTATGGCAATCATTTCAGTTGTGTGAGTAAATAATCCATGAGACCTGCCACAAACGAAAGAGAGAACAGTCCTCATAAGAGCCTGTTTTCAGAGCACAAATGTAAAACTGGAGAAAAATTTCCTGGTAAGGTAGGATAGGCTGGAAGTCTTCTGTAGCGATTCACAGTTTCCAGTTCTTCTCTTGGAAGTTCAAGTATGGCATGAGTAGTCACAGAAACAAGGGCAAACACCATCCTTGTGTCTCAGTGCAGGATATTGTAGTGGATAAAATCAAAGACAAGTGAAGAAGTTTATAGTAGGTGAGACAGACTCTTACAGTACAAACAAGGCCTTTATTACTGTGGAGTGAGGAGAAGAAGAAATGGATTTTCGAAGCTTAGCTGAAAAAATGTAAGACTGCTGGAGATCCTGGAAAGAAAGAAGTGCAAGTTGTGCCAAACATGTTAATACAAATGATGATTGCATAGATGACATGAACATGTCATGTGTATGAAACCACATACAAGAACTGTTATTCCTTCTCCTGCAGATGATGAGACCCTATTTCCTAGAAGACCAAACGAGCTGGATACTCGAGTGGTTCGTCCCACTGACAGCTTTTCAGACGTTTTCCGAGATGTTGTCATGTTACGTCCAGCAGCTTCGGAAATCCCAAACTTCCTGAAGGGCCTCCAGATGAACAACAACTACCTAGAGAGCGAGTTTTCCAAATGGAAAGGTATGGTAATAGAATCCTGCTTTTAGTTCTATTTTAAACTGTCCTTGTGAAAAAGAAACAATGCTTTAAGAGGTTATCAAGCCAACCACCTTTTTGCTGTGCTCCCATCTGATAGTACTTGAAACTGTCACTGAAAGCTAAAATTAGGTGGTAGGAGAGGCTTCAAAAATAAGTTCTTAAACATTTCATGAAGTCCAGTGGCTGATAGATGAGAAAGATCTTAATTAATCATTTTAATGCTGATGTGCTGGCCAGCCAGCCTGCATGCCTGTGGCATGGCACTGATGCCATCATATGGTGTCTCTTGCCTGGCTGATGTTCAAGGGATGTGTGAAAGAGCCCTGTTTTATGTTACTTTTTTACTTGTAAGATACCTTTGTAATAGTATTATGTATTACCCAATTTGTGTTCAGTCTGGTACCAGATCTTCCAATTACCTTGGTAACTGTGTGCCTGTTGCCATAGTGTGCGAGGCACCAAACATCTTTAGTCCTTAGTGTGTTGAGACAGTGAAGTGCCTTTTCATTTTTTTTCCATATTAAAATCAAAACCACAACCAACCAACAAAAAAACCCCAAAAGCACCCAAACCCAACCAAAAAGCACCACCACAGAAAAAAAGAGACCTGATCAGAGTCACACACAAAAACAGGGGATGGAATTAACTCTGTTCTCCTGAGTCCTAAATTAATCCGTCTTAATTAGAAGAAAGAAAAAGAAATTGAAGAGTAAATAGTGAAAAGAGGAAGATAGATGAGGAACTGAGAAATGACTGAACTGCAGCTATCAGCTATATAGGTAGGTCTAAGCCCTGAGAAAAGCTGAATTCTCTTTCTGTTACCGACTTTCCTCAGCATCTCTTGCATTGAGCACCTCATCTAAATGAATAAATAAATTAGAAATGCTTCTTTTCTAGACTGTGAGCTCGACTCTCAGCCCAACCACCTGACAGCAGCAACAGACTACCTCATCCTGATTGATACTGCATTTGCCTTTGCTACCAGTTACCCACCCCTCATGAGACCAGAAAGGAAAGTGGATGTCATTTTGCATTTCAACTACAGTTCAGGTTCCCAGACAGGGGTGAGCATTGTTCATTCTTCTTGAACTGATTCCTCTGCTTTGTCACTGAGTTTCCTGAATGGCTGGTCCTCTACTCACAGAAACTTTTTTTCCCCAGTGTCTGAGAAGTGTAGATAAGTGAACAGTTTACTGGTGTCACATATCTTTATAGAACAGTACAAATGTTATCAGGAAGCAAGATTTCAGCAAACTGAACATGCCCATTTTTATGTCTAAATGGGTTTTAGCTGATTTGAAGGCAGTCAGATGTAGAATGAATGAAGCTAAATGCATTTAAAAATTGACTAAGAATTTCTCAATGCAATCATACATATTCTCATGCATGGGAAAACGTACATTCAGGACAATGGAACTGCAATAATAGAAGTGTTTCAACAGAAGTGTTTATCTGCAGAAGACCAGATATGCAAATAAATGCAGGCACAGTTTGTATTTAGGAATTTTAACTTCCCTAGGAGTAAAAAGCTACCTAAAGGCAGCATTTTTAATATCCAAATATGGGATGTAGATTTTCAAAGGCAGGCATGTGGACCCAGATCCACTCCACCTAACTCTGGCCTTCCAGGTCATGGCATCATATTAAGTCTACACCCAAGATGGGTATGTACCCTAACCTGTCAGAACTTGGCCCTTACCCCACAAACATTCCCAGTGAAATTCAGTTTTGTTTAAATTCAGAGTGATTCCTATATGTTCTGGTGACCTGTTTTGTTTTCATATTGTGCCAACCAGCCCCTGAAGGAAGCTTCTGAATACTTTGCAAAGCAGGGAATTCCTTTCCCTACAAAAGTGCCAGACGACCAGGAAACCCCACATGTGAAAGAATGCTACATTGTTGGTGACAAGGAGAGCCCAGAAACACCTATTGTGATATTCTTCCCACTAGTAAATGACACCTTCAGGGAGTACAAAGCACCTGGTAAGTTTACAGTTACCCATTACATTAATAGAGGCAGCAGCTGCCTTTGTTTTACTGTGCAGTATCTGTTCATCAGATCATGCTATAAACACAGACTCTCTTTGCTTAGACCTGAACCGTTTAAAGAAGCTTAGAATGTGCATTTTTCCCTGGACAGTACAGCAGCAACTGGGATCAGCTTCTCCCCCCTTCAGATTTTTTCTTCTTGACTTTTCATGGGTAGATTGTAAAGTTTACTGATGAAAAGTGTATTCTGTGTCTCTGCAGTGGCAGAAATGAGCAGGGTTATTTCCTTTCATACTTGTCATCCTTTCCTGTTAGAGAATGCTTCAGGGAATATAAGGATTTCATTATTTAAATTAATTTCCAGGCTCACAGTTAGGCAGATAACCTTGAAAACAAAAGTGTGAACTAGCAAAGTGATGAAAATACAACACTGAGCCATACTGAAGTGATGAAAATACAACACTGAGCCATGCTGACAGCTTCTGCTCACTTCAGTGAGTCCTACTTTGAAATTTAAAAAGAGTTTTAATAGCAATTCAAAATAGATGAATTCTGAGTCAGGGTACCATATCCCACAACACTGTGGTGTTGTGGTGCCAAAGGTTTCACTTACTCCTTCTGCAAATGATCAAATTCTCAGCTCATGCTGCAAGAACACTTATTTTGCAATCAGCTCAAAGCTCCCCAGTACACTGAAACCCAAAAGTTCTAGTATATATACGTACATTATATATTCTAGGTTGGTATATGGTACATTAAATTTAATAACAAAACGAATGCAGAAACTATTTTTTCAGTTTTATTAATCATTTTCCTTGGAGGGTGAGTGTTGAAGCAAGTCATAAAAAATCATGCAGTACTTAGATATTATGGATTGAATTCATTGCACATTTGAGGTGTATGACTGGGGTTTTGAACAGGATTCACATAGTTCAATGGTATTTACATAGGTGCAGGTATCTGTGACTGTAAAGGCTGATATTTCACTATAGTAACATCCTCTTGTCAATGTGGTGGTGGCACTGGAGGCTGACAGAAAAGTTCTCATGTATCTGATGCTCTCTCATCTGCAGTGAGGACTGATTCAGCATTATATTTCCTGCCTTTCTATACCTGATAGTATTATCTACCATTTCTGGGTTGTTACTGCTCTCCTTCCCTCATACCAGTTAGAAAACTGAGGGGTCTGTGGAAATGATGGGGAAGGAAAAAACATGCATAATCCCTCGTGTCCAGCTCTCCTGGTTTTGGCTGGGATAAAGTTAATTTTCTTCCTAGCACCTGGTACTGTGTTTTGGATTTAGTCTCAGAATAATGTTGGTAACACACTGATGTTTTTAGTTGTTGCTACATAGTGTTTATATTAAGTCAAGGACTTTTCAGCTTCTTATACCTTGCCAGCAAAGCTGGGAGGGGACAAAGCCAAGACAACTGATTCAAACTGGCCAAAAGAATATTCCATCCCATATGGCATCATACTCAGTACATAAACTAGGGGAAAAGCTGGCCAGGGGCTGCTGTTTAGGAGATGGCTGGCCATTGGTCAGTGGGTGCTGAGCCATTGCACTGTGCATCACTTGTTTTGTCTATTCTAATTCTTTATTATTATCAATATTGTTATTACCACCATTATTATTATTATTGTCTTTCTGTCTCATGAACCTGTCTTTGTCTCAACCCACGGGTTTTCTCACCTTCACTCTTCTGATTCTCTTCTCCATCCTTTGGGGGAGGACCTTGTAGGACTACCTGTCTAATTATTTTGCCTGGTCTGTGATATATATGTTGATTATCCTGGGATGATGAAACAGGCACAAAAAGTTCTTTCAGTGTTCCTGCCAAATCTTAGTGATTCAGGGAATATCAGGTTCGCTCTCACTGCTGAGGTTGCATAAAGCCTGTAGTTTTTTATAGTAGGAGGTAGTCTGGGGAAATATAAATATTTGTGCCATCTGCTTCCAGGATATGTCCAAACAGTGACTCTCTGAAGTCTCTCAGTTTAGATAATAAAATCTAGTTGTTTAGATCTTTTTTTCTGTGGTTTTTGATAATTCTTCCCAGTAGGAACCAAGACTTGATGTAGCTGATTGAGCTAGAGGCAAGCGCTCGGTTGTGCTGGGTGAAAGACTACCTGGCAGGTCACTAAGAAGGTCGGTGTGCTTCTGGAAAGCTTGCATCACTGAAATACATGGATTTTCAGCAGCCTGTTTCTGGAGGCATGAAAGGATAGTAGTGAGGGAAATAACATGATGTAGAGTCAAAGCTGGAAGGCACAGAAGGTGTCAGTGGCTTCCTGACCCTCACCTGGAGAGAAACCATGCTATCATGAGTTCTTGCTGCTGTTGTCTGCTTTGGGAGAAGGGAAGGAAAGAGAAAAAGAGTCGTTGCCATTAACTTGAACCTTATGTAGAAATGGAGAGTGCTGCAATGGCTGGGAGACAGCAGCACGGAGAGAGGCTGGGGCTGGGAAAGTGTTAGTACTGAGGGAGACCTGGGGACTATGCTGAGCTCACTCCACACCTAGAGCACGACGTAAGGATTCTCACCCTCCTGTGCTCAAAAGAAGGCCTACTCTGTTTTGGCTTTTCCAAGTGTACCCAGGACAATCCTTACTTGCCATACCACCACCTCCCCCTCCTGCCAACCAAATATCCCAGCAATAAAATGCCTGTGAAGGGAAAAATTTGAGTTGTGTGATCCACTCCATGCACATGCCCGAGAAACACCCTGATCCTAATTGCTTTTTGCTAATTAACCGAGTAACTGTTTTGTCCCTTAGGTGTGAAACGTAGTCCCTCAGAGATGGCAGAGGGTGACGTTGATGTTTCTGATTCCTGTGGTCCATATTACATAAACAATTTGAGTTATTCAGAGGAAAATTTTGACAAACTAGTGAACCTAAGTTACTACAACATCCAGAACAACAAAGATTTGATACTTCAGGCCTTGCGTACTGCCGTTGAGAGGAAAAAACAGCATAAGGAAGAGCAACCACTGCAAAAAACACCCGATAGGGATGGTGTGTATGGGCCTGACAAAGAGGGAACCCAGCATTTGGCTGACTGCCCAGCACTGGGGAATATGAAATAAAATATATATGAGTCTGTTAATGAATTAAAAAAATAATTTGATTAGGAAGTGAAGAAAAGCCAAGAATGCTAAGAATAGCACTTTGTTTGCCATGCCTGTCCGTCAGTGAAGGAAATAAACACAAAAACCAGAGCTCTTCCTTAACGAATTAACATGCTTCCCTCATTGACAACTACAGGAGCATGGCTAGGTGAGGCCATGCTCCACACATTCTTGAAGAAGTGACCTTTCAGGCCAAGGCCAAGATGTGTGGACAAGGAAGCATGAGGAAGTTTACATTGACTGTGTTTGTGCACTATAAAAAGGGAGGATTGCCAGTCCAGAAATGAGCAGAGAACAAAATCCATTGTTTCTAGAACAAAACCAAGAAGCCCATTTTGTGAACTAAGGAGTCTTTATGTGATTGTAAATAAATATTAAAGTTTATAAATACCACAGGTTTTTTGAGTTACAGCAAATAAACATTTTTCACAGCAAATACATGTTAAAGCCATTTATTTCAGGTACTTCTTCCTCTATTAGTGAGACAACAAACAAATTTATATCACAGCTGCTGAAAAACTATCGAAGATGAAATTATACCTGCTCCAGACCTAGATGTGAACTGCCCTAGACTCCTGGGACCCCTTGAGTTTAGGATTACATTTAAGACCCACCTCCCCATGAACCGACCCAGGCTAATGTATTTTAGCATATGGATTTAAATGTTATTGATATGTACCAAAGGTTTAAAGCTTTAAGTTCTCGTCCTTGGTGGTGCACAAAAACATAATCCTTCTGTTTGCCACCTAGGTCAGTGAATGCTTACTTGTGATGCACACTACAGGAGCCCATACAGCTCCTGTACAGGCTCTATGCCCAGGGTTTACCTCCCACAGAAGAAACAAGAGCAAAGAGAGCAGGCAGTCATGCTGATGCATGCTGGATCTCATTGCAGTATGGGATGGGATGTAGCCAGAGGCCATAGCCAGACCTGGGAATTTGGAAACACTCCCAGGTTCCTATATACAGTTAGAGCTTTAATGTGCGAAGGGTAAAAATCATCTCACTGACAGCAGGAAGCATCTAGGCAGGAAGTCTGAAGACAAGCAGAATGAGGTGTGTAAGTGCAAACACTTCCCTGCCCTTCCTGCAGTTTTCCAGCAGCCATGAAGGGGTCAGAGAGAACAATGAACACTTTACCCCATTGCAAAAAACTTTACATGAAATAATGATTCAGTATCTCTGAGTTCTCTGCATTCAGAAGAAAATGTCAGGGCTGATCAAAGAGGTGGAACAACTTCCTCATGAGGGGTGAATAGATAAGGAATCTGCAACCTAGGAGAAGAACAACAGGATCGAAAGGCAGAGAGCCATCTATGAAATCTGTAGTGCCCCGCAGGAGATGAACCAGGAGTGACTGTGCACCTCTCTTCTCTAAGGACTAAAGCATACAAAGGCTCTGCATCTGACTCAGCCCTGCACTGAATCATCAGTCCCCAGAGGCTGGGAGGACAGCCTGAGACAGTGTTGTACCTGCCCTCTTTCTGTGATGCTCTCCAGTCACCAAATAGCGGATGCACCAAAGACAGTGGGAAAGCACTCACCCCAGACTGCAGGAGTTAGGTTTTCCACAGCTCAGATGTTTTTGCATATGAGAAATCATCAGGAATAGTCAGAACTCCTAAAGGACTCATTTAAAACAATTTATTGAAGCAACATGCAGAAGATGTAAGTAACTGCAATGATAACTTAATTACTGTGGATTAACCTATGGGGAAAAGTAATTAAAATGAGAAGAATACAAAAGCAAGCTGTAAAAAGAGGGTTTTAAAAGAACCATGGAATGGTTTGGGTTGGAAGGGACCTTAAAGCTCATCCCATCCAACCTGGCCTTGAACACTACCACGGATGGGGTAGACACAAGTTCTCTGGGCAATTGGTGTCAGTGCCTCACAGGAAATAATTGCTTCCTAATGTCCAATCTACATCTCCCCTCTTTCAGTTTAAAATCATTCCCCCTTGTCCTATCACTACATGCCCTTGTAAAATGAGGAAGCTGTTCAGCAAGACCCTACATGAAATACTATAAAATCTTTAGACTCAGCATGGAAATTGCAACAAGAGTTGCAAAACACATGCACAGCCCTAAATAAAATGTGAAGCAAGGAACCAAGAAAAGGCAGAGTGGTTAAATTCTTAGGACTGAGCATTATTAGAGCCTAACATCTGCTCTTTGAGGAACAGCATGGGAAGGAGGGAAATGGAAAGGGCATATCTAAACTTGCTGATGTATTTGGAAAAGAGCTAGAGCATATAGAGAAAATGTAGTATTCCAGATGGAAATTAGGAGGAAGAAAGGTACATAGCTAAAAATGTGACTTGGCAGATGTGCTGGACCAGCAAAAGGGGATTTTCATGATAAGGGTGTTCCAAAGGAGCTAAGACCGTAAGTTTGATGCAAAAGAGACACGCATAATGTGTAAGTACAGGTTCAGCAAAAAAAAAATCCTCTCCTCCTTTTAGGGTTTATTTTATTTTAATTTATATTTTCCTTTCTTTTATTCTTTTTAACTGGGAGCCTTTTGTTTTCCAAGCAATGAGTGAGCACAGAAAAACTTTTATCTCAGAGAAATAAAACACTGCTTTTACTTCAATGCGTCAGTGATTATAGCATCGTATCTCGTTAAAATCTCTTGTAAAAATCAAGGGAAAAGGTGATCCTCCCCCGTGCCTTAACACAATAGGAAGGTGTAAGGTTAAAACTAATGACTGTGTCTGATATACACAGCAAAAATTCAGTGTTATACTAAGAATTTTCCTTTGTTGCCTAACGTTGAGGCTAACCCCCACGGTGCTTAGTCACACACTTCTTAGGCATCCGAAGCCAGCAGCCATCATCAGTAAAACATGAAAAGCATTTGGGCGATTCCGTGTTCAGATCGGGGCTGTTGAAGGGCTTTTATTCCGGGGGCTGGCACTTAACAGCGGGTACAGTTAACTTCCAGAGGCGAGTTTGTGACCGAAGAGTCAGCAGCAAACAAAAACCAAAGCACACGCACACCACAGACCTGATACCAAGGAGAGGGGCGCTCGCCGCCCCGCCGCAGAGCCGGCCGCGTTGCTAGCGCTAGCACCGCCCCTGCCGGGTCCGGGTGTGGGCTGGGCTTGCCCGCCCCGGCGGAGGTTGTGTGCGGCGCTGTGCGGAGCGGTGGCTGTCGGCAGTGCTGCGGGACGCTGTCGGGATGTTCAGCTGGCTGGGGAAGCAGGGCGGCGGGCGGGAGCGCGGCGGCGGCACCGACGTGGTGCAGACGGTGACTGGTGGGCTGCGGGACCTCTACCTCCGTAAGCTGCTGCCGCTGGAGGAGCACTACCGCTTCCATGACTTCCACTCGCCCGCCCTGGAGGAGGCCGACTTCGAGAACAAGCCCATGGTGTTACTGGTGGGGCAGTACAGCACCGGCAAGACCACCTTCATACGGTAGGCGACTCCCCCGACGTGCGGTTCCTTCCCCGAGGCCCCGCTCGGGGGTGCCTGCCCTCGCCCTGTCACCCTCGCCCCACCGCAGTGCTCACTCCGCTCCTGCCCAGGGCGTTCCTGCTGCGGGATAAATGCCTCCTGCGTGCCAGCAGCGAGCCGTCCCGGGGAACGGAACGCAGCACCGGGGCTGATGTCCGGTCCGAGAGTCCCCCGTGCCGTGTAGAAGATGCGTGCTGCTCTCCGCTCTGTTACATGTCAGCTTCCTGCTTAAGAATAGGGTCTCGATTTCGTGCTCTGCTGAGAAGTGTAACCTCGTTGTCTACTTCCTCATAGCTTCAGTTCTTAATCTCTGAATTATTTTGAAGGAAGCATAGGCACTTCGCGTTAAAACGGCGCGATTAC
Source organism: Neopsephotus bourkii (assembly GCF_033783945.1). Lineage (NCBI taxonomy): Eukaryota > Metazoa > Chordata > Aves > Psittaciformes > Psittacidae > Neopsephotus > Neopsephotus bourkii. Next base: position 12,790,258 of record NW_026902298.1, on the reverse strand, counting down.
ATCGGCTATTGCAGACCGTTTACCCGTGTCTCCTTCCTCCCCCTCCGTTCCCAAAAGTAGTTTAATGCATAGATTGGATGTGAAGATAACAGAGAAACAAAATGACAGTTCTGAGCAAAACCGGCATGGTATCTGGAAAGTCCTCTCCCCCCCAACTCCTTGATCAGTCGCATTGAACAAGCAGTATTACTAATAAGGCAGCTTTTAACTATGTTGCTGATGTTTTAGTATTTGTTGTCTTTCCTATCTCCCTTAATGCAGTCTAGTCTGTTGGTGACTGGTGTTAGGAAGCTGGAGTGTGCATCAGGCATTGCGTTGAATATTTTGCATAAACTGAGTGTGCTTTTCATACACCTCTTACAAATCAGTCTGAGGTCATACAAAACTGCAGAAGATGCTGATCGGTCACTTGGATCAGATTTTGACATACTTATTATATTCAAAGTTCAGTACAGCTCTTCTGTACATTTTACAGATGTTTCTCTTTTGGTTCCAAAGGTTGCAGGCAGCCTGTTTTCACAGTGCAGAAGATCTACCTCCTTTCTCCACTGAAGAGCTGTTTACCTTTACTCACCTGAGAGCTTTTCAGATGTTTGCAGAGCTAATCATGTTTCTTTTCTGGTTTTACAACAAGCTAATTGGAAGCATAAAGTTAAACATGGTTCTTTAGCGATTATTACCAAGTTCCTGCAAATACTTCAAGTGGTTTTGTTCAGAGAAATACTGTAAAAATAGAAATAGGGCTGTAATTAAAAGAAGATAAACTTAGTTTCAGGACCCCAAAGGCAGAAGGTAGTCACAAGAAGGTGTGTATTTGCAGGGAGGTGATTTGTATTTGCAGGGAGGTGATTTGGGGCTTACCAGCATTTCTCTATTCATGTAGATTCATTTTCTTCTTTAAAATGACAGTTGCTCTTTCAGTCTCTATATATTTCCAGATACACATTGTTACCAGGCTCATGGACAGGGCATGGGTAATACAGAGACAGAATGGTCCCAAATGAGTATGTACCAGAACCTGTTCTGTCAGCTGAGTTGCTGTATCATTTACAATTAAGGGGAAACTTCTACCCCCCCGTCACCCCCCCCGTCACCCCCCCATCTAAGAGTTTGCCTTGGATGAGAACACACTTGACTTCTGTACGGTCAACTTTTCTGTCCTTCATAGCTGTCCATGTTTTACTAGAGTGCAAGCCAATATTGCACTTAGAAACGCTGATACTCCTTGCAGTGCCTTAGATGTATTTTTGGTACTGTTGCTTTGTGAGTAACTTGTTATCACTGCAACCATAAAATACTGAGCAATAGGGTTGACGGATACAAACATACAGTCTGAATGAAAAGAAGTGTCATTCATTATAGCTATTTTCAGCTCTTTTTAGTATTGGTCACTGCTGCATGAAGATGCCCAGACAAATCTGACAAAGTTTCGAAGATGTTTTCTTACACATTTTATTAAAATATCTGACTCAGTGGGGGAGATGAGTTTACTGTGATGTGTCCTTTTCTTCACCCACTTGCCCCTTTTTCCTGCCCCTTTTAGGTAGATTGCAGAACAGTTTTACCCTTTACTAGGTATTGGAGAAGACAGGCATTGTCTGTAGAGTCCCAGCCAGTAACAGCAGCTGTGGTTGCTTCTAAAGGACCACAGTCTGACCTCACCATGATGAACATGCATTACATCAGTGTTTGCTATAGAATAGATAATAATTGTCTGAATAAGCATGAGAAAATGCTCCATTCAAGATGGGCAGCAGCTTAGACAATAGTGTCACAGTGGCTGTTATTAAAAATCCAATTCAGAGGAGAAAAACAAAAAAGAGAAGTGCTCACAGGCTGAAGGCAAGGCTTAAAGGACAACATGGGAAAATATTATAGTGTCCAGGTCAGTCACAAATAAATTTCCCCTCTGGTAGGCTGAATTTCCCATGGAAAAATGTCATATACACTCAAGATGGTTATAATTCCAGGCTTATTATAGATAGTTTTTCTTAGAATAAAGTTCACCTATGGTGTTTTTCCCCCACTAGCATTTTAGCAAGCAAGCATTATGTTAAATCTTAATTAAAACTGATTTTTATTCTACATTTCTCTTTTTCATAGTCAGCAGGACATGCTAGATCTGTTTGTTTACTGTTTTTTATGTTTGAACATAACAGTTCTGTTTAACTGACATATATTCATTTGGGATTTACTTTGATTTAGACCTTATCATGAGAACTTAACATTTTCGTACCTCTGACACATCCACATCCACCCAGTTCCTTCCATTAAGTCTTCATGGAAAACACTAATCTAGCAATGATTGAATGTCCTTGGGGATTAAGAGATGCAAACAAACACTGCCCGTTTTCCAGCAGCTCTTATGGTTTGTCACTTGATGCTGTTTATATCTTTGTGCTTGGAACAATGCAGTGAAACAGGCCAGTTTCACTGTCAAAGGTGTAACATGGTGATACGGCTTCAGTCAAATATCTGACAAAGCTGACAATTCAAATAAATATATCCAGGCCCAAATGTTAATACTTGTCTGTTTTTAATGGGTGAGAGCCAAATGCCTATCTTACATGAGCTGCTAGTCCTTGTAGCTTCTGTAATTCTCTTAATTTCTCCTGGCTGCTTTAGAGAAAGAAGCGGGGAAAGGAGGGACAGGAGAGTTGTAGTATATGAAAAAAAGATAGGAGCTGCAAGTTTGTAGTTGCTGACCTTTTTCTTTCCTTCTAACACTGAATTAAACTTCTAGTCAAATAATGTTTATCTCGTTTATAACTTTTCTGATTTTTTTTTTTAAAGAACTTGTCAAGATGAGGAAAACCAGAAGTAAATTCCTTAGCTTGCCAGGCCGTGCTTTTACTTTGCTTGTAGGTGTTACTCAGAGGCTAAAATGGTAAACTTCCTTCTATTTAACTCAGCAGAGCTGGGTTTTGTGAAAGCACCCTTTTGTATGTATAGTATCTGGAGTCTGCCAGTAGCATGCAATCACTTGAATTGCAGGAATGGGCAGCATCTATTTCTTCACAGGGGAAAAGGTCCATCTTAATTTTTTCTGGTGAAAGCTGGAACTTCTGTGTTACTAGCTCTACATGAACATTTTAGTTGAAGTATTTGGAGCAGAATTCTTAACTAAAGCAATCATCTGCTAGTTTTGTTGTGTGTTTGTTTGAAAGTATGGAGGACTTGGTGCAGTATGTAGGATGGAGGTGAGCAGCCTTATGAAGGGAGACTTGAGTTTGTCTCCCAGTGCATCACAGGGTATCCACACTCAGTGCTGCCCTGTCCAGTTCACCTCTATTTGTGTTAAGGCATTTAGGGTTCAGATGATTATCAGTATCCACAATTGTGAATAATCTTTGCTGTCTCTGGAACTTCGTAAACCATTTTCCCGTGGCCTGGCTATACATCTTGCAAAGGAACATAGATGAATGTTTATTGGCAAAGCAGAAAGGTTATTAGCCCAGGTAAAAACAAAGGGAGAACAGTCAACAGGATGTCTGTTGTTTGATCTAGACTGTCTTTGGGATTTTGCTATTTTTAAGCGTTCTTCCTGTGAACCTTTTTGAACTCCCTCTCTGCTGTAAATTCCTGAGAAGGGCATTCAGTTGCAGATGCTAAAAATCCAGGTATTTTCCTGTGTTAATATAGCATACTGTACAACAATATTTGCAGCTTTTTGGTTTACAGAAGGCTTCTTATCTCTTTTGTGTAGCTAAGTGAAACTGATATTTTCATGCATAGAGGAAGTATGATATAGCTTGTTGTCATGGCTTAATTTTCATGTAAGTGACCAAGCGAAAAGGTTAGGTTTTGTTTAGTTGTATGTGAGATAGTGTTGTGGCTTAACTAAGTACTGCACAGCTGGTTGCTTTGCTTCCCCTGCCTGGGTGGGATGGGGAGAGAATTGTGAAAGTAAAAGAGAGGAAACTTATGAGTTGGGATAAAAGCAGTTTAATAAGTAAAGCAGGAGCTGCATGCACAAGCAAAGCAAAACAAGGAATTCACCATTTCCCACTGGTTCAGCTATTTCCAGAAAAGCAAGGTTCCATCACACATAATGGTTACTTGGGAAGGCAAACGCCATCAGTCTGAACATCCGTCCCTTTCCTTCTTCCCCCAGCTTTATCTGCTGAGCGTAACACCGTATGGTATGGAACATCCCTTGTAGTCAGCTGCCCCCACTGTGTCTCCTGCCAGCTTTCTGTGCACCCCTGGCCTACTCACTGGTGGGATGAGATGAAGCAGAAAAGGCCTTCACTCTGTTGGCAATGCTTAGCAATAACAAAAACATCTCTATTATCAACACTGTTTCCAGCACAAATCCAAAACATAGCTGCATACTAACTAATGTGATGAAAATGAATTCTATCCCAGCCAAAACCAGCACACTTGTACAGCCAGTGCTCAAGTACTGGAGTTTATTTTAGTATGATTCTTGGAGTGCAACTATGAATCAGTCTTGGTGGAAAATACCTGCCTTGCAAAGTGTTTCCTCTATCTGTTGGATGGCTGTACCAGGCTCAGCACTGTGACTTGGTTGGGTGGGACTTGTTATTTGGAAGGAGATCTTGCCTTCCTGGATTGTTATCACTAAAAAAGCCTGATTTTTTACAGCTGCCTTTGACATTAACTTGGAAGTATCGCTGCAGTTCAGTAGCACCTTATTCTTTAGTCATTTCAATGAGTTAATCTGAATTTTCATTATTGAGTTCCAAGCTGAAAATACAGATGGTGCAAATCATGAAAGATGCTTCATAGTTCCAACTCCTTGTAAATTCTGCAAGTGTTACGTGTGCAGCAACTTCATGAGGAGGACATGAGATTATTTTCTTAGCTGTCTAAAAGACCACCACCACTGAATGTCCGTAACCATACCTGGCAGGATCATGAACTTACAATGGATAGCAATTATCCTGTTACCCTGGAGGTGTCTTACCGTGTATTCAGATCCCATCATGTTGTTTTCTCTGACCTGGGATAAGGCACTTTGGTCACGTGCATTTGGTGGAGTACAATATTCTTTACTGCTGCTCTGGGAGCTTCTTGCCATATGTGTTGCCACTCTATGGATTGCTGCCTCTGTCAGCAGAAGTCTGGGAATGACAGTTGTATCAAGAGAAGAACTTAATTATGAGTCGCATAGAGATCCTTTCTCTTTTAAAAGAGGAGCAATGAGGAAAAACAGATTTGAGAGACTTTGAGGTAGAACCTTTTATTATGGCACGTTAGAAACATTGCTTTAGAAGAGAAAAATGTAATTGATCTTTCAAAATCAATTCTGTGGATAAGTCCAGTCTGGAAAATTGTAGCGGCTCCTGTGAGTTAGCCTTTGCATCCTGTTCTGGAGGGCTCTAGTCTGCAGTGGTGTTCTGCAAGGAGGCAGGAACACGCTTTTGTGTTTCAGATGTGACACTTGAAAGTCTGGGGTTTCCATGTGTGAAGGGCTCAAATGCTATCCGAGGAGTTTTATCTTCACTTTGTTATACAATCAACTTCATAAGATGAGGGATCTGCTGCATTGTACACTCCTGCCTGTGCAGGGAGGTTTGAGTGTTGTATTGTTTTTTTTTTTTGCTTTTGGAGGGGGGCTAGTTTTATTTTCCTGTTAATGTGCATTAGGTATAGGTTATTCTAGCAGTAAAACAAATTGACTTTGGCATGTTCTGGCATGAGTGTTCTTCTGTTCCTTCTTTCCCACAGATTGTAACATTGGCATTTATTTATTAGTTTTTCTTGGTTTGTGTGGAAGCAGAGAGCTGCAGGAAATACCATGTAAATAACTCGTCTGTGCTTTGAGCCTCCCATATCATAGACTGAGCTGATTTGAGCCAGTTTGGTAAGGGCAGTGGAAAACGATCTTTGAAATGTGTAGTGTACGTTTAGTTCCTTAAATTCAGCTTCTGTGCACTCATCTGTAAAGTCTGTGAATGTTTGGCATTGCATTTAAAGACAAACAGATTGTTCAGCAAGTACACAAACCTTGTAAAGTGTTTTGGTTTTGTTTTTTAAGCAAAAGCAGCCTGCAAGTCCTCTCAAATCAGTAATGAATTATGAAATGATAGCAGAACAAGCATAGGGGGCTGTTGGATTAAGAGCCAGAACAAACCTATTATTCAAAGACTGTTGTTAATATAGATGTGCTCAAACCTAACTAGTGCTGTCATTGGATGTAGGACCATCACCTGTGCCTATAGAAAAATGCTTGCTTAAATGCAGCTTTGACTATGTAAAGTTAAATTGTTGTTGGTTTCAATTGTGGGTTTATTTTAAGAACTCCAGGGTAATTTGGAACCCATGGAATTAGTAAGTACAAGATGACTTGATTTGGAGAATTCTAATGTTCCTGTAATGTCACATTACAGCATTCTTGAAAACACTTTGGGTTTAGCATGTATTTTTCTGTGAATACATGCTCAGTTCCATTAAGTTTTAGCATTTAAACATGCACATCCTTTGTTTGAGACCTTGTTGCCCAGGAAGTCCAAACTTGGTGTATCAGACTTGGTCCTTTGAGTATGTATTGTCTGCATCTCTGAGAGGATTACTCCGACTGAGATGGAAGGTGTTTTCTGTTGGTACAGCACTGCCTGATGCCTCTCAGAAGTATGTTACTGTTAGGCCTCAAGTTCTGCAGGTCTAACTTAGTTACCAATTCCTTTTTGATATGTGAGTCAAAAGGAAAAAAATCCTTTCCTCACTCTCAAACATATTTTACTATTGCCTCATAACTGTCATATTGCTGCCTGCGATTAGGTGAGTTGTTAAACGTACTGAGTTCACTGAAGGGTTAGATCTGTCAGCACGCTAATGCTGCTTATGTGTCGTTTCAGATCACTCCCTTTTAGTACCAGCAGCACCTGTGTAGGCTTGAAAGCACACACAAAAGCAGCAATGCCTTGTAGTGTAACATACAGCACTGGGATTATTGGTAGAAGCATCCACGTGAATAGTTCAGGTGCTGCAGTTGAGTTTGTACCATTTTACCCAGTAATTGTGGAAAACCTGGAACTCAGTTGGTTTTGTTTGGTTTTTGGTTTTCCTTTGTTTTGTTTTTCTCTCTCCCTAGTTAGTAGAAATAATGTAATGCAGGAAAAAAAGTACTTTTATTATTCTAGAGGGTGTATATAATTGGGAATTTCCACGTGAATTATAGATACTTGCTTTTGCCATAGTTTCCAGTTATTATTTTTACAACATTATATATATTATATATAATAATATATATGATATATAATAATATAATACATATTATTATAATATATAATATTATAATAATATAATATTATTGTATTATTATTTCACATATTCTCCATCTCTAGATATCTGCTCGAACAAGACTTTCCAGGCATGCGGATTGGTCCAGAGCCTACCACAGATTCTTTTATTGCTGTGATGTATGGAGATGCAGAAGGAAATGTTCCTGGAAATGCCCTGGTTGTTGATCCTAAGAAGCCATTCCGTAAACTCAGCCGCTTTGGAAATGCTTTCCTGAACAGGTGAGATCTGTTTGTTTGCTGTCTTCTAATTTGTATATGCCTTCTGGATAAGTACACTTTCAGACTCTTAAATGTTTAATTTTGACTAGCTGATCTTCAAGCAGTCCCATAGACCAGCATGCTAGCATTAGTGTCTGGGTGGCTGCTGTGTATTTGCAAAACAGGGAAGAGTTGTTTAGGGGCTGTGGATATTGCCATAGGTAACTTAAGTAGCAGACTAAACATTTCCAGTTTAAAGTTATTAATAACTTTGCTGGTATTGTGTGAGCAATCACCTTGTTTTCTTCCTGTATTTGATGGTAACTTGACATGGAGGCCTGGCTTTTTAAGCCAACTGGTTCTCTTTTAACAATAAACTTTCCTGTTTGGCTGATAAATGCTGGCATACGTGTTAAAAGTTTGTCATGTACGGCCTTATCTCTTGCTGTGCTTATTCACAAAAGAAAGCTTATAGGTGCTTATAGTTGGCTTGGCTATCACTTTGCAGAGTGATAAGAACATGTGCTGTGGGAAGCTGCAGCCAACTCCCATTTTAAATAACTGTGGTCCAAGGCCCCCTTCTGTAATATTATTGGCTAAGTCCTGTCCTCCAAATCACTGTTCTGTTTCTTCCTTTCCCCACCATTATGCTCTATATGAAGAATTAATATAATTATACTGCACATAGTATTTTGCACAATAGTCAAATATTTGCACAGAACATCTAATAATGCTATGTGTTTGTTTGGATGAATGGTAGACACATCTTTTTTTTTTGGCTAAATCATCTATCCAGGTAGATGTGTCAGGTTCTGAATCTTGCACAAGATAGATTATCTATTTGTTAGCTAAAAAGATGTACATTCAAAGTAGCTGACTAAATTATTCCAGTTCTTCTGGTGACTGTGATACTGTTATACCACAGTGCTGTGGGCAACCTTATCTTCTGCAATAGTCATATTTGCTCCTTAGCTTTGCAGTGGAGATCTATGTGCTTACATGCCCTTAGTATCACCCTCAGTATGCCATATTGCTGATTTTTCAAGACTTGTCAACTCTTTTCTCTTTCCTTCTTCACCTACATGAAAATGTCTTACGCTTCAGTTCAGTATCTTTGAATAACATCTCCCTGTTCTTACCTGCAATCATAATTTTACTTTTCCTTCTCTTGCTTGCCATGCTGACAATCATTTATACCCAGTATTACCCCTACTTTTGTTTTAAAACTATTTCCCAATCCTAGTTTTTTTGCCTTATGGGAGAACTTAAGGATATGGACACTCAGGCCGTGAAGTTAAATGCCCTTCTTATCTAAATGTAACATGAAAGGAAACAGCAGCTGAGGTAATGGAGAAACTAAAACCAAACAGGAACACAGTAGCACAATCAAGGCTGGTACTTACTAATGAGCTGCTTAATTCATTTATGTTACCTCTTTTTTCCATGACCCCTTCTTACTTCCCCCTGTGTCTCCCTGCTTGTGATAGACTGTAAGGCTCCTGAATGGAGAAACTTGTCCCTTTATTTCTCCTGTGTACTTTTAAGTAAAGCTGTGGGGGGAAGGGGATGGAGACAGGACTAGTGTGCCTTTACATGCAGATTAAAGTAAGTGAGGAAAGAATACTGCAGCATACCTGATGATCTGGAAGTAAATTGGTGCTGCTGAGAAGAAATGCGTGGTCTTCTGCTATTCTAACAGATATCTGAATGGACACAAAAAGGAGTATAAGTTCTTACTGGATTCTTCAAGGCACCCAAAGTTAATGCAAAAGACCCAAAAAATAAAAAATCAGCAGATGATTACAGACCTGTTAATTTCATTTTTGCAAACAGTTTAACTCATTTTGGCAAGGATAATCTAATAAAGCTGGTTTTCTTTAGCAATAGTTTTATAATATGACAGTGTCAAAGATCTAATGTGTCATAAGCAGTTACAGTCATCTCATTCACACAACTATATTTGTAATGCTTTTTTTTTTATTAATATCTGTTTTCATTAGGTAGAGAGTATGTAGTTTGCTTTTTATGGTGCAGCACTTACCATACAGGTCGTGTACGAAGTAATGGTTCAGAGCCAAGTCTTGATGTTGAAAAGACATATTCAAATACAGCTAGCATTACAATTTTGTCTGGAATATTAATAATTATTAATTAAAATAATTGGATGTGGGATTTTTAACCCATCTGTTTTCTTTGGATTATGACTATATTCTAAAAATTAATTCAGTTTATCTTTTTATTTCATATCCTTTTCCTATATACTTTATTTCTCCGATTGCCACTAATGACTGCTGCGAAGACTGCAGTGTCCTTACATTTCTGAGGCCTGTTGTCCTCTGTTTTCTTGCACAGCCTTTTCCAGCTGCTCCATTCTGGGTAATGCCTAAATCAAAATACTACTGTGTTGATCAGCTGAAATAATGGTGCCCATCTTCCTGTAAGATAGGTCTAGAAACATCTCTGTGATACTAATCAAGTGCTGGGCTTCTAGGGTTAAAATTAAGTGATTAAATATATATATAGTTATATATGAAAATTCAGTCTTGACACTTCCAAATTTGTGAAAGCTACTTCATGTTGTACATAGTAATGTTATTTTTCTGTAATGGTTGACACAGTCAAATGTATTTTCTTTGTGGCTCCACAAAATATGTTTGCTTTAACATAGTGTCTCCTTTAGGTTTAGGAAAGTTAAAAAAGAAGTTATTTTATTCAGTAATACCTCACTGCTCTTTCAAAAGCATCCCTTAAGTTTGTAGAAAATTAGCCTTAATGGAAGAGTTTGCTTAAGATATATACTACTTTCTATAACGTGGTGGTTCACTAAAATTAAAACAAAATAAAAACCTAAAAATCAGTTTTTAATTTTGTTCACTAAAAAAGTTAAACAAACCAAACCCAAAACAGAAATAAAAACCATAAAGGCTAGTGCTGTTTACACATGCTAAGGTTTTATCAGGCCAAGATGGCTGTTTCTTTATTCCCTCTTGAATATCGGGAAGAGGTGTAGCTGATGCTGCTGCTTCTGTTGTACCCAAGAAGGGATGCTGTGTGCTTTTGTTACGGACTCATGACTACAAGGTCACTCAACAAACAAGGTGAAGCGAGGTATAAGGATTTTTTTTCTTCCTGATTTCCTTTGAATCATTTGGATCGTGACCTGTCCAACAATAGCTTCCAAACTGATGTCTCGTACATTTTGTACCTCATATTTGCCTGAATTCTGCCTCACTCAGGTTATCTTTGTTCTTAAAGTTCTTGCTTGACTTTGGCACAGTTAAGGTTTGCTGTCTGTGATAACTCTTGAGGCAGTGTGCTTTCTAAAGTGAGGGGTTAACAAGGGTTTCTTACAGCCTGCGCCTGCAACTTGATCCTGTGCTAGGCTGCCTATGGGCAGCTTCGCAGGAGTCAGGTAGGTTGTGTTGTGTGCTTGTTAGTACAGTCTTCAGCTGCTGCCCTATAAGAAGATTAAACTCTTATGCAAATCTCTTAGAGGCAGTTTATGATGAAGGGAGGTGAAGTTCTTCAATCAACCGCCCCAGAAGCATCAGAGTAGCTTGTGTTTAATGCACACGGTGTTCTGCGTGACTCTTGGAGGCCTCATGAATTATTTATTTTTCATAATAGCACCATTGAATTTGTCTCCACAGAGGCAGGAGGTTATTGTTAGAGCATGCTGTATGTAATCTGAACTCTTGGTTCTGGCAATGTGACAGCATTGCCTAGGTTTGTGGGAGAAACTGTGTTGTTTTCAGTCCTCCACAAGTTCCACCTAAGGAAGGGTGATGGAAGATGAACCATTCAAATACTGCCAGGACAGGTGAGAGGGTGACTTGCCAGTGACTGAAATATAAACATATTCGTAGAATCACAGAATGGTTTGGGTTGGAAGAGACCTTAAAGATCATCTGGCTTCAATCCCCCTGCCCATATTGTTAGTATGACTTTCTGCCTCCTTCCTTTTTCTTTGGAATCTCTGAATTTGGGCAGAAGTTGGAGTAAATGAAGAATTCTTTTTTGCCAGTAGTAATTTTGGCCATACAAACATTTTGGTCATGTTTGTTTTGTGAGTCTTTATTTAATGTTGGATATATGGCCAATGTTCTCAGCTCTTGCAAAATTTGGAATTCTGTCAGCAGCAAACATAGTTTTTGCAAGGTTTTCCTGTGTTTCCTCTTTTATGAAAAGCTCTTTGTTTACGTTTTTTCTCACACATTCACGGTTGCCAAACATAGGGGTTCATTGGGACTTCAGAAATGATTTCTTTTTTTTAATGTCACTTGAGTCTTTCTAAAAGCAGATGCATAAATGGGAGCTCTCAAGGGACAATCTATACATGGGCTACATCTCTTGTTAATGTATTTTTCTTTTTCCCTTCTCATTTACTGCAGGTTCATGTGTTCGCAGTTACCTAACCAGGTACTGAAGAGCATCAGTATCATCGACAGCCCTGGTATTCTCTCTGGAGAGAAGCAGCGCATCAGCAGAGGTGAGTTGCAGGGACTGAAAATAACATCCTCATCTGTTGAGGACTTGTTTTAGTGGTATTCAGTGGTGCTGTGTCCCAAACTTTCTTATACAAAGCCTATTAAACCCAAATGTAGGGCTGTATGTAGGGTTTAGGTTTTTTTCTCTTGGAAACTGGAGGGATTGGAATTTCTATCATCCTGGTTCTGTGGCTTCAAGTGGCTATGTCTGCATGTTCTGTTGACTGATTAATGCTTTGAAACTCTGAGAAGAAGCCTTATTGCCATCGTTTTAATTGCTTTCCACAAAGTAATAATAGACTCTTGTATATACTACTGAAGTTCATGAATGTAGAATTCATGAATTATGGAAGTTTCATAATACCTATAGCTCTTCAAGCTGGTTATGTTTAATAACTGAGGGGGTTGGGCTATAAATCAGGTGCTTTCATTGTAGGCACAAATGCTAGCATTGCTTCTTAAGGTTGCTCAGTCATACTGTAATATAATTTTCAGTTGAAAGCATTAAAGTAGCAGCAAGAAGAGGGAATGAGCATGTTTTTAATGAGAATTCTGCAAAGAACTGAACCCATGTTTAACATGCTGTGTGAGGAATCAGCCTGTCTCTGAGAAACTACTAAACCAAAAAGGCATAATGTAAATAACTTTCTTCCTGGTTTCCTTCAGCTGCATTTAAGTGCATGTCAGATTTCTGTGGAGTTGTAAATGGCAGTGATCCAGTGTGTGGCTTATGCTGCCCTCTGTTTTCAGACCTTTGCTTAAGAAATGGCAACTTGTGTGTTTGATGTCTGTGAGAAGGGAAAATAATCAGTTCTTTGACATATCACACCTGGGATTTTTTTTGACGAAATCCTGGAATAAGTACAATATATGGCAACTATGCAACCATAGTCTTGTCTTTCCATTGCACTGAGAGAATAAGAGACTAAATTCTTAGGACTGCAATCTAAACTATGCTTGCTTAGTAAATTGGTCTAGATGTTTCTGGGTTCTTTGTTTAGTGACAGAATGTAAGGGGTTTGTCCTCTTTGTCATTCATAAAGCATTCATCTTGGGGAGAAAGCTGTGTTTTCCTGTGTGTGATATATCTGTGAATTAGCAAAACCGAACAGCATGAGTGGCCTACATCTGAGCAAGCATATGCTTAAATACTATGAAATCAGATAAATAAAACAAATACTGCATGCTGGCACTTTTATTTCTAGGTGGAAATAACCAAGTGTATAACTGATGATCTTTAATCCTGAAAAATCTTTTCATGAGATGTCCACAAAATGTCTAAGTCTCTGTTTACACAGAAAGTCTGGTATAATAAAAGATGGTCTCAAGTTTCCTACTTGAGCTTGTCTGTTGTGGATTCTAGCTCCCTTTTTTCCTCCAACAAGAAAAATTAGGCACATCTTTCTCCCTCTCTGTTAAATCAAAGAAAAAAGATGCTTGGCAGCATTCAAGTATCTGTTGCCGCTTTCATAGCAGTATGGAAGTGGACAAGAAATAAGCAGAAAACTAGAGCATCATATTAGTATGCCACTGAAATGGTGGCCAGTTGTGTGACAAAATTGAACACTATTAGGGATTGCTTTGGAAGTCCCAGACTGCATGTGTGGAACAGAGTTGTGTTTCACTCCAGATTGTTTCAGTGGTAGTTGCTTAAAGGACCATGGCTCTTCACTGCCATCTAGAACTGCTCTTTAATCTTTACAAAACATATGACTGTTGTTCCTTTATTGTTCAGAAACTCTGTTTCTTGATTGTATGCGCCTTATCAATTGTTTCTGTGGCCTAGCTGGCCTGCCCTTTGGTATGTTAGACTTTCACCGAAGTTGACAGTCGTCAGCAATAACCTCAAACTTACCTGTTTCACAGGCAGTAACTTGACTAGATTTCATGATTATTTAAGTGTGCTAAGGGTTGTCTTGAATATGTAACTTGGCACAGTTATTTTATTACAAATGTGGTTTCGCTTTAACCAGTGTGATTGTACCATACATAAGGTTTTGGCGGGTTAGCTTTAGAGCACGGTTCTCTGTGCCCCATGTTTGCAGGGCAACTGCTACCAAGGTTTAAGGCATCATATACTTAGACATCAGCATACCTGGAGTACCAAAAAGTTTCTGTATGGACCTATTGCATGCACGCATTGCATGCTTTTATGATTAGGCAATACTGTGCTCACCCATGTTTGAACTGCTGCAGTCAGGTGCATTTCTTGTATATGACTTTTGGGCTGCTTATGCAGTTTCCACACAGTTGGTTTTGTGGAGTACAAACTGAACTCGTTCTGTGATGCTGTACGTAGCAAGGCCTGTTTGACCTGCTTCCTGAAGGAGTCAGGCTGACTTCAACGTGTTTATGGTACAACTCTAATTTAGCATGTTTTGAAGTTTGAGTTGCTTAGGTTACTCTTTAAAACACTGTTCAAATGTAAGCAGGATTCTACAAGTTTTCTGCTGCCCCTAAATGTGTCTCTGTCAGAGAAGGTTCTGTTTGTACAGCTTAGGGCCACCAAAGCTTTTTTTCTACACACATCGTACAGAATGTGTGTTGTTACCCCTTAAATTCTCTGCTTCTCACTGGAAAACGCTGCAGCTGGGGTGCTTCATTATGGGAACTGCCATTTCCTTCACTGTGAAGGTGATTACAGACTTACACATAGGGATGCTTTTCTGTGCTCGCCAGGAAAGCTCTAAGTTGAAAGAGTGATTCTTCAGAATATTTTTCAGAATTGTGACAATTTCACAGTTCTGTGCTTCAGAATCTTAAGAGTTCAATTTTTTTAGCTTTTAATTTCTTTCTGTTTCTCTCTTGTGGTTTTGTTTGGGTTTTGGTTGATTTGGGGGGGGTTTGTTTTTGTTTTTTTTCCTTATTAATCCTTCTGCTGTTTTCTAAATAATATATACAAGGTGAGATTATTATTTTTTTTTGGTAATTCAGTCATGGAATATGGCATTTAATAACACCCACCCTAGAATAAGTGTTTCTATTCTGCACATTATTGGTGTCTGTTCATATCTGAGTTTTTAAATTACCTTTCTAGAAGTTTAGTTTGTTTCTAACATTACTGAACAGCAACTTTTCTTACTGGTGATGTTTTAATATGGAATAACATCACAGAACCTCAGTGTAAAACCTTCACTCTTTGCTGTTGGTGTTTTTTGTCATCATCTTGTAATTGCTTAACTAATTACATATGAATGAATGTAACACTTGCATAATGATAGAATTTATAAGGTATCACTAGGAGGAATGTGAAGTCTCCTGACACCAAGAAAGGAATCAAAGGTTAACTTTCAGTTTTAAAAAGCAAGAAAACAGCAAAGGGATGATGTAAAAATGCAGGATAGGCACGGTTTCCCAGCATGCTTTATTTATAACTCTGGAAAGCACCCAGGCCATGGATAAAGGAACCGATCACTTTCTGAAGGGTCAAAAATAGACACAGGGTGCGACATTCAACACTGTGTCTCTTGGCACACCTTTCCAGCTTCTGTTGTTGGCAGGAGGATGTGCCAGAAGCTTCCTGGCTGTCGGTCCAGGCACTGCGTAAGTAGCTGGAGGAGAATGTGCAGACCTGTGCCAGCATTGTCCAAAGTCAGGCAAAGCTCATCCCAGTGAACGTCACCCCTGATGCTACAGAAGCATCACAGGTGACGTTCACAAAGCCCATGTCAGGCAGAAATGTTTGTATTATCTGCAAGATTTGGACGGAACAATGAGTGTAAAGAGAGGAGGAAGGAGAATTAATGTCTAGCAGGGTGTGGGGAGGAACTGGTTTTAGAAAGGGAGGTGGGGTTTGGTTCATGATTGAGTGGCACAAAGGCAAGGGCTTCAAGAAGTATGGGGAAAGAGCTCAGAGGAACTTGTAGAAAATTGGTTAGCTTGCATTTTTAGAACTGGAATTACTTAAACACAGGTAATCTTCTCAGTTCAAGCTGGCTGGTGGAAATGTAGTCATGGATTAAGTAAGGTGATGGATGTATTTGCAGCACTGTGTCAGGCTTTCCCTTGGCGTGAGAGACTTCTCTTGCACTGTACATTCTCCTTAGGATTAGTCCACGAGCAGGAGTGCAGTTAACAGTGTTACCCAGGAGCACTGGATTGTGACAGGCTTTCATTAACGTATCTGGAATTTTCCACTCTGGACAGCAAGAAGTGCATCTTCCCATGTAGGACTAAGCTCCATTTGAAGACTGGGAAATTTAGGTGCTCACCTGTGGTAAAGCTTTAGAAAGAACAGCAAATTGGGCATGGGGAAAAGGATGCATTTGTCCACATCTAAATTGTAATCTTGGTTGTGTGGTATTTAGGCAGAAATGGCAGGTGGGATCACTCCATCACTCTGCCCACCCCTCTGCCCATCACTCTCTTCATCTGGTAACTGGGCACTGTTCTGAGTTCAGAGGCTGCTCATGGCAGCGTTCATCTGAGAGCCGCCTCTCTTCTGCTGTGCCGGTGCTGCCGGCCCCAGGGGTGGAAGAACTGGACACTGCTCAGACTATCTGTGCTCAGACAGGATGGGTGGAGCCCATCAAGCTTCCCTAATTGTTTACTGCATTGCAAAAGCTTTGGGAGACGGTATTAGGGCAAGGCAGAAATCATTTACCTTGGGCCCACAACAGAAACCTACCATTTGCTTAATTCTTTATTGCTAACTGGCTCAGAAAATTGACCCAAGCTCATCCTGCATGGTTGTACAGCTCTATCTCTGAGTAAGGCTGTCATGCATGGGCCTGGTACTTTGCCCCATGCTGGTGACACGTGAGAGCTCATGATCATTCCTCTTATCAGTGCTTCCAGCGCTGGTAACCGTGTGCAGTTTCTCTCAAACTTTGTAGTCTCTTCTGCATTGATTCATTTTATTCTTCTCTGTGGTTTCTGCTCAGCCTGTTACTGATGCCCAACAGTTATGCCTCTGTCAGAGGCACCAGCTCACTCCCGCTGTGCAGCCTGGGACGAGCTCAATAGCTCTGCAGTGCTACTGATGGATCACTGCTTTCCTCTGGCCCTTACCATGGTGACTTGTGACTTTCTAATGTGCTTTTGCCAGTTAGTATTGTACCTGGTGAGACGCAGATCCTCAGGCTGAATGTAATTGCTGTGACATCAGTCACTGGGAGCAAACCTTTAAAGAATCAGCCTTGGTAGAGCATCAAGAGGCTGAGAAATATCAACACAAGGTGTTTTTTTGGTTAAGTTTTCCAAACATACCGGTGTTGACCTAGTACTGCTTAACTTTGAAAGCCCTAATCCACACACAGGTACTGTATGTGACAGGATCCTAAATGCATTGTGTCTCAGTGCTGAAATATTTAACGATATATCACTTCTCTGTAGTTCAGGTATACTTTAATGTGTAACCACTGAATTTGTATATAAACCAGGTTCACTTCTAATGACATTTTCATTAAAATGAATAGATTTTTTTCATGTTTTTTTGTTTTTAATGAGCTCTGTTTCTTACCCATTTTCAACAAGTGGACTTTTCTTTCTCAAAACAAATGCTTTATTAATATTTAATTCATACTTAAAATAAATTTATTGCTAGTTAACATGCACTTGTTGACTGTAAAACTGGTTTTTTACAGTTCAACATCCATCAAACATGTGGTGGGAATTAATATTTATTTAACCAGCCTTACAAATCACCTTCTCACCTATCAATTTGTGGAAGACTTCACAGGATTAAACTTGCTTCGTTTTGCAACTTTATGTATTTTATTTCAAGCATATTTTCTTCTACATGACTGAAATCAGAACAGGTTATTGCACAGCTCAGATTTGTGCACTGCTGCAAATACATGGTGACATGCAGGTGACATACAAGATGTGTCACTTCTCTATTTCCTGCTGAATTTTCATGAAGATAAATTATTCACGCTGGTTTTGATTAGATTGTTAGTGTTAAGTGAGTTCTCTTCCAGCTGTGTTTTGTGCAGCTTTCCTCCATGCCCCTACCTTTCATATTGCCTTCACCCCTTCAGGAACTGGTCACAGGAAAGAACGTAGCAATGCATCGGAACTGCATTATCTGGAAAGGGGCCACATTTTGCATTCCTTACAAAGTAATCCTTTTAATGGAAAAGATGATGTTGGCTTTTCTTTTTTGTATAGACAGCTAATGAGGCTGACCTGCATCCTTTTGGATCATAATAATACCTTTTGAACATAGCCCTCTCCTTTCGGTTTGACATATTTGTGTTGGATTTTTAGTGAGGTTTTATGCTATCTTTTTTTCTTTCTTTTTTTTGAGGGGTGGGGGAGGAGAGGCAAGGCAGACAGGTAACTGGGGACATTTTCTTACTTTTAACCAGAATGTTTGGATTTCATTTCATATTCTATTTCTATTTTTGAAACAAAAGATTTAAGTCAGAGTTCTTTCCTGTGTTGCTAAACATACGCAAGTATGCTCTATGACAAAGCTGGAGTTCACCATTTTTTCCTACAACTTTCATGTATGTCTGCTTTTCTTGCTGTTGGCCCTAGCCAGGTTCTACTGGAAAGCAAAAGAAGTGCTGAGATACTTCTGGGTTCCCTGTTAGACTGAATTGTTTTAAGAAGAGTTAAGCAACTGTACAGTGTGCCTGGGTATATACTTTACGTATACTGTTTAAAAGATGCTAGGGAGAATGAGGAGTGATCAAGTCTGCTTGTATCTGGGCCAGGTGTATACGTGTTGAATAATTGGCTCATGTATGAGTAGTCTAAGCGGGTTTTCTTGGCTGGGGGATTGGAGGTTTAAAAGCTTATCTTGCACAGCTGGGAAATGACCCAAGACACCCTGGAGGGCTCACTGGTGGTAACTGAACTTCCTTTACTGTTAAGCATTTGAACATATTCTGCCAGGAAACATTTATTCTGTTTGGGTTACTTTGCACCAGTCCTTGCATTTTGACCACTCCCTCTTTTAGCTCTGGTTTGTTTCTAAGAGGAAGAGGAGGGGTGGGATGTTGGCTCGCAGTTCATACCTTGCTGTTCCTTACTCAACCAAGCTGAGTCACATCCATGCCAAGCCCCATGCCATGTCACTAGTGGTGACTCTCTACAGATTAGATGTGTCACTTCTGAATAAGCAGCTCCTGAATACTGTTTGTGGTATGAATTAGGCCCCAGCTGCACTTATAAAAGCATTCAGACAGGTGCTAAGAATAGGCTTTCCTTCAGAACATCAGAAAGTTTCGGGTGATCAGAATGGTCAGCTCAGGCTCTGTAATCTGTCACGTCCCCAAAGCCATCAACAACACAAGCACGTTACTTGTAAATTTTATCTCTGAGTCTGCTGTGGCAGAAATAACAGCAAGTGTTGCAATGCAAAAGGAGGTGAGTTTGGAAATGGTTTGAAATCCAGGTATTTTCAGTTGCTGACTTACTCTGTAGTGCTGCACCTGCACTGTTTCCCTTGTCAGTACAGATAGGCAATGCTACCAAAGTGGTCAGTATTAACATTAACAAAGAGAGCTTCTGATAAGAGCCCCACAGACCTGCATGGCTTGTGTGCTGTGCTGGAGCCAGAACTCCTGGGAAGAAGCAAACATGGGTGTGAGATGGTAACTCACAGCAGCACAGAAGATAGTGACATAAGAGATGGATGGCAAGGTTGAAGGAATGGCAATGATAAAAATAAAAGGCTGTAGCAGTGAGACTGGTCTAAGGAAATATGGCATACAATCGGCCTGACCTCATTGTCCACAGATGCTCTCCTCCAGGTGGACCATCTCCTTTTTTTCCCCCCTCTGTAATGCTGTGAGTCCCTTGTTATCTATCCCCAGCCCTACATTCTCCGAGACCTGCTTTTCTGAGTGTCAGGACTGTAATAGTATATTCTTCCTTCAGGCTACGACTTCTGCCAGGTCCTCCAGTGGTTTGCCGAGAGGGTTGATCGCATCATTCTCCTTTTTGATGCCCATAAGCTGGATATATCTGATGAGTTTTCAGAGGCTATTAAATCATTCCGGGGCCAGGATGACAAGATTCGAGTGGTGCTTAATAAGGCTGACCAAGTGGACACGCAGCAGCTGATGAGGGTCTACGGTGCACTCATGTGGTCCCTGGGAAAGGTGATCAACACTCCAGAGGTGCTGCGAGTCTACATTGGCTCCTTCTGGTCTAATCCTCTCCGAAACACAGAGAATCGAAGACTCTTTGAAGCCGAGGCACAGGATCTCTTCAAGGATATCCAGGGTCTCCCGCAGAAGGCTGCTGTGCGCAAACTCAATGATCTCATTAAGAGGGCAAGACTTGCAAAGGTAAGAAAAGATAATAAGCCCTAAATTAATTGAATGAGCAGTGTGGACTTCTAAGCAAAAATGAAGAGGATTTGCACTTACATTGATGTAAGAATAGTCATCTGAGGGTGTCTCCCACCTCTTATGTTGTCTTAATTAACTCTCTGATCATAACGATGTGCTTAAAGGTTGTTTTGCTTTGGATTTCAGTTTTTTTTGTGGCCTGAGCTTTAGCACACGCTCCTAAAGGCAGTTGCTTCTTTGAAAATTCCATTTAAATTATGTTCTTGATGATATTTTATTACACATTGCTGTGATCTCAGTTTTGTGGATGTGGTTGGCAGCTTTTTGCTTTCAATTTTTACAGTCATTTTTGAAGTGGAAAGGTGTCAGATGGATCATCTTTAGGTGTTTCTTGGTAATGTAAAATAAAAATGGATAAAGGTGAATACAAAATACACTGCTCATAGGACGTGCTAATTAGCTATGGAAGGGGAATACACTGTTAATCTGCAGGAAAACAGCAATGGAATCTTCCTGCTGTTGTGTTTTGTCTTCCAACTGAACTTGAAATACAGGCACTCAAAAATTGTTTTTGCAGCATTGTATCAGTTTTTTTCCCCTCCTGTTTCTATGCCACTTGGTTCTTAATCTCTTCTAAAACATACTCAGTAACCAAAAAACCAAAAGCAAACTCTTAACTTGCTGTCAAATTCAGGCATTTTTTTTTAAGTCCTGTGACTCACTATCCCACTTTGAAGAGGGGAACTGTTCTTATCTACAAGAAACACATGTGCCTTCTAGCAGACCTTAGACCACTTAGCATACACGTGCAAAGCTCTTGGTGCTTGTGAACTATATATATATATATATACTTTTCAGGTTTTTTTCTAGAAGTATTTTTTAAACATAAGATCCATAAAATTACATAGTTATTTATAAACTCTCTTAGACAGACATTTACTGAATCAGTTCTGTCTTTCTGAATGCTCATATCTAACCTATCAGAAAATTTCATGGGTTTATGCAGAAACCCTGCCTCTTCATGCTGTTTATTTTTTCTCCTCTGTAGAAATATAAATGTGTCTGCAATTAAAATGCATACACTCTTTTTAGATATGAGGAAGTGATGTTGTGTGAAAGTTGTGCGAATAAAAACTAGTTACATCATTTTTTCTTTAAAAACAGAGTTTTCTTATTTTCCTCCAGTTTCAAGTAAGCCTCCTAAGTAAGTAAGGAAAGGAATGGGAGAGCATTACCTCTGTACAGATTGTGTAAGATTTGTGCAGAATATTTTAAGGCACGTTCTGCCTTGTTTTCATAGATATTAAGTATTATACTTCCACCACATCTGTGTAATCCCTTTTCTTCTACTCATTTTTTGTGGTAGTCCATCTTCTGTGTGAAAATTCAAGTAACTTCTGTTTTGGGAACAGCTGTGTCCTATTTTTAATGAAGAAGGACTCGAGTTTTGTAAAGATTTGTCCTGTTGTGAAGATCATTTCACTTCAGTGGTCCTGGCCAGGTCAGAGCTTAGGAAAGCAGTTTGATGACATTAAGTCGTGATAGATGTGCATTTCTGATAAAGCAGGCTGCCCTGGCACTTCCCTTTCATGCACAGAACATCAGTGTCCAAACAATGAACTGAGTAAGTGAAATCACCTCAGTTAAGTGCAACCACTCTCTACTGGACCAGATCACTTGTTCTGTGGCTAAGCAGATCCTTTTGGTGGTGAAAGGTGGTTTGAGGGCAGTAAAGGGGAAGAGATGAATGGTTCTGGGTAAGGGCAGAAAAAGTGTGCATGGGCAGGATGGATGTTTCGATGGCAGTGCTGGATTAACTTGATCACAGCATATAGGAAACTCTTAAGAGCTCTGCAAGTGTCAATGTGTTTTAGAGCTTGTCATCTTAAATTAATGTCTTTATATGCTGGAAAGGCCCTGCTTTTCTCACTAATGCTTCACAAGGCAGCCATGGCGTGCTGTTCTTACAGTATACTGACTGCTTTATCATCCTCTGGTGGATGCATATATACAGATTATAGGTACTCACTTCTCTGGAATAAATAGATAGGAATGCAGTGTCACTTCAGTTAGATAGCCCTTGACTTAGCATGCTTGGATTTCTTGAAGCATTATTCCATTTCTTCCCACAATAATTGGTGAGGCAAATGGAGTTACACGTCATTAGCACTGAGACAGATGGACCAGTATGGCTAGTGTTCTGTGTGATCCACGCATGTCACATAAGAATGTAGTTTTGGGGCCTTGTTTTTTCTTTCACACTTGGTACTGATGGAATGCTGTACATTCCTTCTCCTTACACTGCAGGTGTGCATCTATTTCTTTTAAATATGTTTGCTTTCTCTGCGCCCTCAAAGGAACGCTGAAAGCAGCAAAAGCTAGTGCGTAACTGTTCATGTAAATGTGAAGTTCCAGACACAGTCATTAATATTATCTTATCCTTGATCTGGCTTATAGAAACTTTCTTTTTATGACATGGGTGAAGAGTATTAATGTTAAGTGTAGGTAAACAGCAGTCTTGATTTCAGTTTTGCTTCTTCTTAGGTTCATGCTTATATCATCAGCTATCTGAAAAAAGAAATGCCTTCTGTATTTGGAAAAGAGAACAAGAAGAAGGAACTGATCAGCAGACTGCCAGAGATCTACATCCAGCTGCAAAGGGAATACCATATCTCAGCAGGAGACTTCCCTGAAGTCAAGAAAATGCAGGTAGGATTATAGATTACAGTTTCACTGAAACAGTACTAAATTTCTGCTGGGACTGCCAAATTAGAAAAGGTAGGACAGAGTATCTCAGCATTACAGTTTAGGATCTTCACAATAGAGCATCTGAAGTGATAATCGATCATGTGTCTGTTACGGGGTTAGCATGACTTGAAAGCAGTATACAAACAGAAAAACCTGGTCACTTGCTTAGTGTGCCTTCACTGATACAAGACTTTAGCAGATGCCATGAGAATAAAGCCCTCTGTCTTATTAGTAAATACTTGATCTCTCATAGCAAGTACTACTAAAGGTTTTGCTCAAAAACAGTGACAGTGGACAGTTATGTGCTAAGCTGGTTCCTATTTTATATTGCTTCTGTAATGCTATCATGTGCTTGTGTAGGTGAGGAAATCCTTAGTCACATATTACTCATTTTTACCCTACTCTGTTCTCGTTCTTACTGATACTAGTTGCTAGTAACAAAGGCAATGTGTTACGTGAAAAATACAACTTGCAACCTATCTCTTCTGAAAATGGTGCCTTTCAGTTTTATCCTGTCTTTTTGAGCTTGTATTCTATGAAGTGGGAGGAATAGTCTCAATTTATACTGTTACTTTTGCCTTCTCTTTTGAACTGTATGCAATCTTACTACCAACTTCCTGTCACTTTCTCACCTTTTTATTTCTGTCCTCTGATTTGAGGTGAGTTGTTTATAGAGAGCACCCTAGGGAAGTACAGCTAATGTTGTGTTAGCAATGGTTTTCAAATTATTCCACAAGCCTCAGTTTGCAACTTTTGGATCACAGGTCATAAGCTGCTTAAATGTCCTTTGAATTAAAGATAATTCAGCTTGGATGCTGAATGACCATGATGGAGGATGTTTTCCAGATTGACACTTGCATATCATTCTGACAACTTACGTGATATGCTTACACTGCTAATCATAGAGAGTGAGGACTGGCTGGTAACCCAATCTATAGCAATGCACAAATAGGGTTTTTTGGGAACTAAAGTAACATGTGAATCAGGTATTAACATGAGACAGTAAATTATAGATGAAACACAAGATCTGTTTCATCTGTGTTTTCACAGACAGGATTGTTCAAGGATTTAATAAGTTCAGCTTTTAAAGGGGGTTCTATGGAAAAAGTTAACTCTTCCCTTGCCCCTTTTGTTGGTGATGAAAAATGAGAAAATGAGAGGTGGTCACTTGCCAGTTTCAATACTGAAACAAAATTTGAATGGAACTTCATCAAACTGATAGTGCATGTCACTAAGTCTCAGCAGCAGATGGCAGCAAATATATACACGAGAGATCAGTCACTTCTGTAATGAGGAGCAGAATTACAGAAAACAAAATTGTGCCAAGACAGCAGGTTTGACCTTTGCTTTCTAAGATGTATTGCATATCATAATTTTATACTGATCAGTTGCCATAAATCACATGATTTTGTATAAATGTCACCTGAACAGAGTGATGGGTGTTGATGAACAGTTTTCCTGTGAGAAATCCGAAGTTCTGTGTGCGTAAGCAAAGCCACTTGCCTGTGCTTCAGGTTTCTTCGGTTCATACCATTATAGTTCTGATATGTATGGGAGCAGCTCCCTGAGGTAGTAGAAGGGATCCGTTAAAGCAGGTTAACACAATTTTGAGAGGGGTTTGGGTAGGTGTGCACGCTTGGGGTTTTTGTTTCCACTGGTCTCTTCCTGATTAGCATTTTGCAAGTAGAAATCATTTAATAATTGCCTAAAGCATTTTTAATTTTCCAGTGCTCTAGTGTAAAACATGCTTGGGCTTGTGTTGGCATAGCCCATATCACCTAGTTAAACATCTTGCTGAGGTTACTAGAGTTATGTACAAGATGAAAACTTGGCAGGAACCATAGGACTTCATGAGTTCTGGCAGCACTTCTGTGAAAACACTGCTGCTATTACCCCAGCTCAGTTTTTCTTTATTGGTAAAGGACACTTCTTCGTGGCCTAACTACAAGCAAGAAGTTTGATCTATAAAATCAGATCAGGCCTCTAAACTCTTGCATTTATTTTTAACTTCAAACATTGCATAAGTGCTAGCAGGACTGAGGACCTGTTTACATGTTTCCTTTGATATTTGGAAGAAAATCACCAAATGGAAAGTTGTTCAGTAATATTCATCAGCTGCCATGATTTTATGCGTTACCACTTTGAAAATTGTTTTGTAAATGTAATTTAATAGACAAGCTCATACACTGTTGCAAAATTATCTTAATGTGTTTGAATATATTGTGTGTGTGGTACATATGTGTCAGCTTTGCTTTGAGAACTTCAAGAGCCATTTCAGTTATGGAAACTGCTTCAAAAGGTAACAGATTATTTTAATCTGAAGCCCATTCTTTAGTGTCTTCAATGTATTGGAAATGTTTCTGACTACTGTCACTGAAACCTTTGTCATTTACAGGAGTTGCTGGAGAATTATGACTTCACTAAATTTCATTCTTTGAAACCAAAGCTAATTGAAGCTGTGGATAACATGCTAGCCAACAAAATTGCCTCCCTGATGAACCTGATCAGACAAGAAGAGAGCAATATGCCCACAGAGATTGTACATGGTGGAGCATTTGATGGCACCATGGCAGGACCTTTTGGCCACGGATATGGAGAAGGTGCTAAGGAAGGAGCTGATGAAGAGGAATGGGTTGTTGCCAAAGATAAACCTGCTTATGATGAGATTTTCTACACTCTGTCACCAATCAATGGCAAAATATCGGGGATTAGTGCAAAGAAGGAGATGGTGACTTCAAAACTACCCAACAGTGTCTTGGGGAAGATCTGGAAACTTGCAGACTGTGATGGTGATGGCATGTTGGATGATGAGGAGTTTGCATTAGCAAAACATCTCATCAAGATTAAACTGGATGGATATGAACTGCCTGGCACGCTACCTTTCCACTTGGTGCCACCATCTCACAGGAAACCTTTCCAGACAGCAGAGTGAAAAATAAAGGGAGAAGAATGAGGGGTTTGGAAATCTTTCAACAAATATGTTGAAACCACCAAAATTTGAAATTAGGCTTAGATCATTAAACCTCACAGCACATTTCACACAAGTTACTGAAATTAGAAGCACGGTAGCAGGACAAACATTCATGTAGCTGTTCCTGCTGACCTTCACTCAGACATGCTTATCACAAGTGCCTTGTATAGATCTGTCTTAAGGTGAAAATGTTTTTTTGTAGTCCTGCTTCCATGTCTTGCTGGCTCTAGAACCATAAAGCAGAAAAGGTCATGTATAAAGATCACTGATCGTCACCCAATCTAAATACTTCCAATCACAAGTTTCTCCAAACAACTTTAAATACTGCAAGGAAGCTCTAAATATTAAATTCGCCTGCCTATGCAAGGAACATTTTCTATGCTAAAAGAGACTTCAGGCATGGAGTGAATGTCAGCATCTCTATAGTTTAAGAAAAGGCTGATATAAAAGGAAATGTTATTTTTGTTCTTTTTCTTATTTAATAAGGGGTTAGAAAAAGAGAAGAGTTTTTTAAGTGGTCAAAATAAAAGCAAATGTGCTTCACAACTGTATTGATTATAGCTGGAACTGCAAAATGTTAAAATTATTCTTTCAAGCTGTCATCATTGTGTCTTGTTATCTGAAGAACTTCTGCTTCGATTTTAAAAGAGCACTATATGCGCAGTATTACGATTAGAAGAACTGAATAGCCTTTGTTCCTTGGGCTTGGAGTTTCTGTTGAAGTTTCAGTTTAGCTGCTCTGCAGACAGTAAATTCCTGAATTGTTCAAAGTGGCAACAGAATGTTTTCATAAGCTAAAAAAGAAAAAAAGAAAATTGTGTTTCCATTGAAAATCAAGCCTCACTTTCTGTTAGGAAAGGTGCATTGCTCAAAGTCAGCCTCATCAAAACACATCACATTGGCTTGGGAAATTTTCACTGGTATTTAATTTCTATTTACAGGTAATTATACAGTTATCTCTATATTTTTAATATATTATATTTTTAAGAAAAGTTTTTAACGCTTTCTTTCGTTAATGTGTAGCTGACAACCACAAAAGAGAGATTTGATTCCTATGAAGGCAGATGTGAGACAGGGAAGTTAACAGGAATCCTTACATTGACTGTAATAAATGATAGACTGGTCCCTCCAGATGTTACTCCTTTATCAAAAACAATCTGTGAAAGGAATGGATGCTTAATAAACATTAGTTTTTCTAACAACACAATCCAAGATGAACATAACAGCTTCTTACTGATTTTTATCAGTACCTTAAAAGAACGCAAATATTTGGCCCTGTGAACTTGGGTCTTTCAGGGAGGGCCAGTTCTTCTCTAAAATCAAACTTGGCAGTTAGTTTGCTCTGTGCATGTGAGCAGGAATTGGCTTGTATTCCATGTGTTGTATGAAACACCCTTCACATCAAAGGTACTGTAGTTTTGAGCACTTTTTGTTTGAGTCTCAGCAAGTGGTAGCAGTAGTGCCTTCTGAGACAGAGCAAGCCAAAAAGTATCTTAGCATCCTTGCAGTAGGGGAGGGGAGGGATGTAATCTAGGTATTGTCTCCCAGTTGAGATTTTAGTCACACCTACATGTTCAGATTTGTAGGTGACCTAAGAAGAGAAAGCTTCTTTCTTCAAAATGTATGTTTGTAGGTTGTCAGTCAGGTTTAATACTTAAGATCTTTCTGGACCTCTTATCTTTTGGCATCTGTTCTGTTCTGATGTGAAATTACTATGAACTTTGCCAGGGTTCTATCATGGGAAAACAAATGAAGCTATTTTAAGTAATGACAGAAGAACACCTTTACCTTGCCAGACTTCCAGGCCTGTATCAAGGATATCCTGGCATGTTTAAACTGTTCTTGAGGGTTTACTTGCTTTTTTTTTTAATTCTTCGGTTTTTCTCTCATCATTCAAGCATACCAGCTTTATTTATGTTAGACCTAAATTAGAAGCCATATTAGCCTTAGTGCATGTCCATGCACTTTAGTAGAGCTGTGAAACTTGACCATGAGTCTACCTGTGTGACTGTACATCTGCAGAGTAACAGATTTTCTATGTAATTTATTTTTCATTGAACAAAAAGTAGTCTGTAAACACTGCAGGAATTGTAAAACAGGCTGCAGGAGTAGTAATGTATGCTTGTTTGTGATTAGTGTCTGCAGTCAGTAATAAATTCATACACTGAAGACCAGTCTGACTAGCTTAGTAAGTAAAGCCACTGGGAGAAAGCAAGCAAAGCTTCTGTGTTGTGACTATTGTAGTGTGCGCAGAGCTGAGAGGATCAGGGAAGTTGCTGTCTTCCAGCTCTGTCTGCCTTACCTTGCTCTTCAGCAACACAGGGTTCCAGAGGTGGACCCATGCTACAGGTGGTGGGAACTGAAACTTCCAGGGGTGATGCTCCAAATACACTGGAGCCATGTGATCCCGTGCTGGTAGGAATATCCTCCTTCAGTGGGAGGAGCAGGATAGTTTCTCAGTGTTTTGTTTTTCTGGCTTTATTGGTAATAAAATGGAGAACACAGCTTTTTTTCAGTCTTCATAACAGTAAGCTAGCTTGGGCTTCAGGCAGACAAATTGAAATGCATCATTTTGATAAGTTAACATATTTTGTCCACTGGGGTTGAAATATTTTGCTTTGTTTCCTGTGGGATTTGGAAGGGGAATGCATGAAGCATAAATAGGAGTAGAGGTGGATTTTCTCTGTTTATCTGGAGGAAAATAAGTGTTTCAGGATTGGCGTGCAGAGCTACATGCATAAATGCATTTCTAAGTAGGTGCACTAGCATTGCACTTCATTGATAGGAATAAAGTATGTTTCATTATGTACTTTCAAATGGCAGTTTCTTGCACAGCTATTCCAATACAGTAGGTTGCTGTTGCTCAGGGGAGGGGATCTCTTTTCTCACTACCTCCTCACAGACCCACAGGCCTGTTTGCCCTGCTGGTGCTCTGGCTTGTCAGATTCTGCAAGCCCATTCAGTTAGTTGAATCAGCCACATGCAACAGTTTGGAAGATGTTCTGTGGAGTCAGTGAGTCTGTGTGTTAGTAGCGTGAGAAGTCAGTGGAATTACCTTCTGTCATGAAATTGTGCTGCATTGTTATTGGGAGCAGCAGTTACACAAAGTAACCTTTGGTGTTAGTTTGATACTAAGATCTGCTGAAGAAAGATGAAGGTGTTGAGTTCGTTGGCCTTTTTATGCCTAAGATTTTGATTATCTTTGCTGCGAGACCATTCAAAACTGTAATTCATCCCGTGAAATCAGTGCCCACTGATGCAGTCCGCTGCTATGAACCAAAGTAGAAACTGATGCTTTCACCTCTTTTCCAACTATTCTGAAACAGTTTTAACACCCAACCCTAGTTCTGTTCCCGCAGGAATGAATTAGAATTTTGTTGTAGACTGGAACAGCAAATGTGGGGCTACCACTCATAACCACACTTCAGGACAGCAGCAGCCTTTACAGCTGTAATGCTTGAAAATGGTGAGTTTACAGAGATTTTTAGGGCAGGGTGAGGTCCCAGTTGTTAGTTGGAGGTGTTAATGGGTTTGTGTGGAACCTGGTCTCACAGCAGCGGTATCTGGTCCCTGACTTTCAACATCGTTTGTCCCCAGTACTTGAAATGTTCCCTCTTTTTCTTCTTGTTTCCTTCCCTGTACAGCGTGCACTCGCTTCAGTGGAACTTTGCTGTTGGAATTCAAGCAGAGTTTGAAGTGTATGGTTTAATGGGTATGTGTAACTTAGCACTGAGAATGAACGTTAACTTTGTTTTCTACTTCGCGTGCTCACCTTTTTTAATATTTTTGTTAAATACTGTATTTTTCACTTCAAAGGCACTCTTAATTTTTGAGGGAAGGCTTGATCTGTGCAGTGTGCATCAGTTTGTCCAGCTAGGCAAACAAAGTTGTAAGCTCATTATCGTTGCACTTTTATTACACAATAAATTCTTTGCAGATACTGTAATATATTTTAATACGCTTTGTAATCATTTTTAGAAAGTGGTGATAAACATTGCTGATTTAATAAACTAATATTGAATTACCTGAGAATTTCTTTTTTAAGCTTCTTTCTGGAAGGTAATATGTCAGTGACTACGATTTTGTAATCCTGCTACTTAAGGTTTATAGGCATAGTAGCTATTGGCAAGCTGCTTATTTTCCCACCTCCGTTTATGTATCCACAGTAGGTTATGGATCTTTCTCTTCTGTGTCCTTGAACTTGTTGCTGGAATTACTGACCACACCAAGGCTGGACTCCAGACTTATATTTTTAAAGGAAAAACTAAAGAACTCCACACCTCAAGCACCTCTCAGCATTCAGGTTTTTATAGCAGAATGTAATTCTGGAGTTTCTTAATGTCTATGCATAAAAATATCTTACATTCTAAGTATGGATGATAAATCAAAAACTTCCTGTGTGGATTGAAAGCTTGAGACTTGAGCCGAGAGGCACTATTTTATCTTCACCAGCAGTGCTAACCTTGAAAATAATAAAGAGTGCATTCAATAACAGTTTAACAGAAAGTACTTTGTTAATATTTTTTGCCCCCCAAAATCCAAGCACATCTTCTGCACTGTGCTAAATACTGCTTAAAAATAACCAATTACATCAAAAGAACATTAATTTTAATGTTGTACTTAAATTAATACCTCCTGCCTCTCTCCCCCTGTAGACACACAACTTACTTGAAGCATCTCCAAATACACATCTGTGCTATCAGGATGCCATAGTTCAGCTGTTGCTCCTACTACTGTCAGATCTAAGTTGCTGTGGAGTTAAAGGGATTTGTATGAGGCAGTGTTAGCAAGCTAGGCTGTTTTGCTGGTGGTGGTCACCGTACATCACATGGAAGCAAGTGTTTCATGTACAAACAATGTTGTGGGTTCCCAGAGGCTACATTGCTGTTGAATTGCAGTGGCTTGTTTGAACTGTTCCTTATAAAAGTCAGAAATAGTTTAGAGAAAAGGAGGTTTTAATGAGATTTGGACTTTGGGGTTTGGGGTTTTATTAGCAGAGTGGTGTTTTACATACTCCCCTTACAAGACATTTCAGACTTTGAAAAATATACAGCACACTTCATAGTTAGATGTTCTACTTGAATCCACAATTTCTGTTTGGACAAGGGGAAAAGTGAGCAAATGTCCACACAAGCAGTTCAACTGTAAGTTTTGAAGTAATTGTTACTTCTAATATTTGGCATCCTTAAACTGTGAAACCTTTCTATTTACGCATACCATACTGTTTGTTTTCTCAAAACCATTTTATTGGCTCCCATGTTTGGTGTATTTGTAAGGACTTTGGAGCAGATGCTATCTGGAGCTTTGATCCAAGTCTTTATCACGCTACAAGAACCAACTGTGAGTGCAGTGGACATTTTAGAAAGCTTGCCCTTTGGGCTAGCCTGGCTGTCTTGGGTTGGAAGCACCAAGGAGAAAGCTGGCTGCCTTGCCCTACTTAGATGGATGAACAAACATTTGCTGAAGGTGCTTTCCTTCTCTTGGGATTCATGGCAATGAGCTATCTTCTTGAAATAAATGCCCAAACTCAGCAAACACCAGTACTGATCCAAACACAGAAAGAGGTGTACATGTTTTATCACAGATATATTCAGAAGTGCTGTATCTATATGGCTTTTCTGACCACTGAGAGAAAAAAATACCTTCTCATGTGAAAACCATGGTATTGAAATAGGTTCTTCTCCTTTTCCCCACAGGACTTCATGCTAGAACAGATTTGAGGTGCTAGCATGAAGGTGCTTTCAGTTGCTTTCTGGTCCAGTGAATACTGGAAACTCAGTGCCAGGTCTACCTTGTTCTTCTGCCTCAGATGGCTTGTCCATGTTCTTTCCAAGATGATGCTAGTTTGGCCACCTATATTCAGCTTCAGTCTGGAACTCTGAAAATTTCATTGTAGTGAAAGTAGCTCATTTTACATGGATGGTACATACCTCTCACCAGATGCTGTATTTCAGATGCACTATAAGATTTCTGACTATAATTTTTTGAACAGCTGCTTAGTGATTTCAGATCATTCTGTATTTTTTCTCAAAATGCATTCATTTCATGTCTAGTCTGAAAATAAACCATTAGATGACAATGTACTATAACCAGGAAGTTCACTGCTTGGCAATTTTAGCCTATGGTGAAGAGTAACTGCAATTTTCCTTCATTTTGCACTGCCCTATTTCATCTCTTGTCTGCTAAAATTCCCACCCCTAATGTTGACTGTTTGTACAATGCTGTGTCTTTTGCCAACTACTCTCAATCATTCCACACGACTGGGTGGTCATCACAGTGAAACTGGGATAGCCGGGCTGGAAGGGAGCTGTAAGTGTAGTCAGTAATCTGCTGATTGTGACAGTGGGGGACCAAAACCTGAGAGTACACCACAGCATACACTACCCTTGTGGATAGGGTGCAGTCCTCTGGCACAAACGGTGCTGGATGCCAATCTGCATGTAAGTCTCACAATTTTGTTTCAGCCATAAATAAAGCTAAATGCTTTACCACTCCAGTATACAACCAACCTCCTAAAATGCAGCTGTAAAGGACAAGTTTCGCCTTCATGCAGTGGTCTTCTTTAGTAGCAGTGAATAAAAGTTAAAACATCAGAGCCAGATGATAAAGATACATTGGTTAGATCTGGCATTGCCAACACAGTGATTTCTGAGGCCAATTTTCGGTTTGATGTTCAAAATACTAAGGCTATTCTGTCACTTGAAACCCTTTATCTATGGATGAAGTGGAAAGAGAATTAAAGTCCTGTGTCCCATGTGTTCATCCCGCAAAGACTTTGAAGCCCTTATGTTAACTATTTGAGGTTCAGAAACAAAAGGAAAATGTCAAGATAATATAAACAGCTCTGAGGAGAAAATGTCTTTAATTCATGACTAAACAAGCAAATGTATATTTTCTGTTTCAAAAAGATGACTGAGCTGCTTCGTGCCAGGAAAAATAAATCCATCTGATTTTGTTTTAAGTCATCCTCTTTTTCAAATGCAGTGAGGGGCTCCAGTTCCTTTGGATGATGTAATTCGTCTGTTCTGCTTGAATTCTGCTCCCTGTTGATGTCATGTTGCCGCTAGCCAACTATTCAAAGAGAAAAGCAACTTCTAGTTTAGACTAGAGCACGGGGAGGCTGAGGTTTATAACAACCCAGCATCCTGGGATGCCGGTTTAGATCTTCCAGGCAGAGCTCAGCTTTAAGAAGAGCTGGGGCTCCATCCACTGGGGACCCCTCTGCTCACATCTGGGTGACATCAACGCTGGGAAGGCAGGTATGTGGGGGACACATAGGGGTTACTTGGGGATGGTGAGCTGGAGCCCCTTGGGAAGAGAAGCTGAGAGAAGTATTTATCTATTTAGGGACAAAGTTCAGCTGAGAGGCCTGTGGAAGCAGGGAATCAGTGCAGGCTGACAGCTGGAGAGGTCCATGCCTCTCCTAAGCTGATTTTGACTAACTCCCCAACTTTTCTTCAGCCTTACTATCCTAAATGAGCAAAAAGCTTCTTGCAATAATTACTGCCTGCTGCTCTCTGGTGTTCTCAGTATCCAAAGCATAGCTCCTCTGTGCCACGACTACATCTTAAGATTCACTGAAATTCAAGATGTGTTCATGAAATATTCTGGGATCATAGTTCATCTCACCTATATCCCCAATGCCTTGATGAGACTGAATATGAGCTGTTTTCTGCAGCTGGGGAGGGTGGAAGGGAGGAGGGCTGCTTGTGGGACCCAGGCTGTTGGCCCCAGGCAGCTTACTTGGCACAATGTAGGCTGCAAGACCATGGCCCAGAGCAGGGGCTGCCTTCCTGCTCCACAGAGTCAAGGCCCAGATGTTGTTTTGAGACTCTTACATGTGGAAGCAACATGGCTGGAGACACAGTGGGAGGTACAGGGCTGAGCTGTCATCCATGTGTTTGCACTTAACATACTTGTTTTCTTTGAGATTTGGGGAACCTTCCCCCTAGCAGAGATCAGACAGGATTATCACAATACCTTCAGGAGGAGCATGTGTATGCAAAGCTTATGCAATGGAGGGTGATGGGCTGTGCCAAACCTTTCACCTGAGTCATGTAAATAAACTCAGTCCTCTGCAAGAGCAGGCAAGAGTATGGCCACATGGCTTTTAAGTCAGGGCTGACTTTGCTCATTGACAGGTCAGAACATAAACGTGTTAGTTTGGTGCAATGAGGGGGTCATTCAGTTACAGGAGTGTCAGCTCTGCTCTGAATGGCCTTATGTAGGGATGTTTTCAAACATGAAGGCATCTGCACCCACCTGTAGCAATGTATTCCCTTCAGGGAGACTCCTGATCCCAGTGGGCAAGTGCATTGATGGGGGAAGCCCAGGGCCAGGGAGAACTCTATAGCTCTACAGGACCAGGGATCTGCTGTCCTGGGACAGCTCATGGAGATCAGCTGTCACTCAGGTCAGCAAACTTGCATCTGCAACCCTCTACCAGTCCTCTGCCAGTGACTGTCACTTTAATGCTCTTTGTAACAGGGGATTAAAGATTTCTTCCCATCTTAGATAGCAGGAATTCACATACGAGCTGTGGGAGGAAGAGCACTATATTTAAACAAAAAACCCACCAACAACAAATAGAATTTCAAATAGCTATGAAGGAAGCGCCACATCCCTCTTTGTTTTACATGGTGTTTCCAGGAGTAGCAGAGCAATGGGGGAAGCGCTTAGGAGCAGAGCAGCTTTAGGGCTGCAAACCAGGCTGCTTGGGTGTCAGGTTTGTTTGATTTCCAGTCTCTGTTTCCCTCTTGACAAGACTGTGGGCAGATAAGAAAGGGTGCTGAAAAAAACCAACACGTCTTGCATGGCTGCTGCTTTGCAGAGGGAAACCCCACATCAGGGTCCTTCCTCTTAAGAAAATGCTGCTGCCATTGTGGAAAACCACTTTAGACTGAAAACAGGGCAAAGGGAGTGTGCTTTGGGGGCCCTTCTTCCTGAGGCCAGTGGCAGGGCTCCCTTTCCCTGCGAAGGCAGCAAGAGAGGTGGTGGGGTGATTTTTCCCTTGGCACGCCGGGAAGCTGCACACAAATATTGTTGTGTCCTTGCTCTTACTTTATTAGGATATAAATAACCAAGGAAATGCCTTTATCAGTGTCACATCAACACCCGCCATTTTAACTTCGAACTGAGATAGATACTACAAATGGAGATTGATATTCAGGAGTTAGTGAAATTGTATACCGGATCTTTGATTGCCTTGTATTGTCATAAGAGCAAAGCCAGTGTTTCACACATTTAATTGTTTAGAAAATAATTAACTTGCAGTAGGGAGAAATGCTTCCTTCATCCAGGGCCAATTCACCCACTGGTCCTCTACCTTCTATTTGATAAGAGCGAGGACATTTTCTTAACACACACAACCTAGCCAACCTATACCATATTTAAGACAACAGCCTATAACCCTGCCCTCAGAAGAAGGTAGGTATAACAAAAATCAAGACAGAAAAGAGGAGTGGAATTATAACCAGACAGTGAGCTTACAGAAGAGATGTAGGTAGTTACTGAATTCATATCACTCTCCTCCTCCTGTCATCCTGATCACATTTAATGATCATTAAGGATCACATTGTATTAGTTGTTTGGTGAACCCAAGTCCAGAAATTTGAAGGGAATGTTTTGAGTAATACCTGTATTTGGCTTTTTGTTTTTAGCAGTCTTATGTGACACTATGTATGACATTTCTCTTTTATGAGAAATCTCTTGTATCTTATTATGAAGATACAAATTTAGTTCATAACGTTTCATCTTTACTGAGTTCTGGGGGACTCATTCATTTCTTCTTATGTGTTTTCTCCCATCACTTTGTATGCTAACTAAACTACACTTGCCAGAAGGCAAAATACTGCTATTTCCTCATCTCCAAGCTGGACATCTTCATTTACAGCTTCTGATTTCAGATGCCTGCCTGTTTTCTAGTAGTGTTTCCCAGCAGCAA
Organism: Neopsephotus bourkii; assembly: GCF_033783945.1. NCBI lineage: Eukaryota > Metazoa > Chordata > Aves > Psittaciformes > Psittacidae > Neopsephotus > Neopsephotus bourkii. The sequence goes on along the minus strand of NW_026902298.1, from coordinate 12,754,394 downwards.
CCCTCTGGTTCCTGGCAACAATGCCAGGTCAGTAAGTTTTGTGCTTGCGCGACCTTGTAAGAGAGACAAAAGACTCGTTGCTGTGTAAGTTACCAGAATTATTTTCTCTTTTGTTGTTAACAAGAAACCCATCAATGGTAAACTTTGGAACCAGCTGACACTGCCAGCTTGATCCCAGTTTGTCCTGCCCGCAGCAGGTATCTGTGTACATCAGCTTCTTCAAAACAGTGACTGGAAAATTCCTGACGCTTCACAATTTCACCTTCTCATTTGTTGTATCCCAATTTAACCACTTGGGAATTGCCCTGATCTTTGTACCCTCTGCTGTGCTTTCCTTCTGTCATTTTCAGATGGCACTGTCAAGTTCAGTTTCCCAGGTAATAATTCCTTTAGAAAAGCAGCCTGTGATCAGTCAGAGCCTTCAGTGCAATTGTGGAAGATGCTCTTTATCAAAGCATCACCATGGTGGATGACTATTTTCACTGCTTTGTAGCAATTTTGGTGCCATTCGTACATTATTTTTGAATGTAAGGATTGGAAAAGGCCTGTTACAACCTTTACTCATGGTGTTCCGATGGGTTACTTCCTTTAGATCAGATGAGAGGTTCATAGGTAGATCATAAATACTTGGTCTCTGTGTCTGAATTCAAAGGTCACTTTGCATGAAAAGAGCAAGCTGAAGTAGGAATAGGAGTGGATCTACAACTGAAAGTCATTCTCCAGAGTGACCAACTGCTGAATGCAAAAAGGAGTTCCTCCAAACCCGAGTAAGTCCATTTTTTTTAATGTTTTTTGATCTTTTTTTCTGGTAATGCATCATTCTAGCCAGCTCTGGCTCTTAGCACTGCCTTTACATCCTGCAAATGCAGATAGTCTATTACAGACCTGTCTTGGCTAGTCATCTACCAATGCAGGGAGCATTTCTAACTTAATTTAATAAAACAGGCCAGCTGTTGTGTGTAGCTCAACAAATAATCTTCCTTTGCACCTGAATGAAATCAGTTTGGTCATTGTCCAGGGTGGCAGCAATGCTGAACAACAACCCTTTTCAAAAAAGGAGCCTGCAGACATTCTGAGAACTATGCGGCAAATTCAGAAATGGCACTGTGATATGGGTTAACTATAGGGTCTTATTACATGGGGGGGAGTTAATATCGCCCTGCTGGCAGGGAAAGGCAATTATTTGAATATCTGTGCTCCAGATGGAGCAAGTAGGCAGTGCTGAACTAGCCCAAAAGATAAGAAAATATTATGAGGATCTTCTTTGTAGTTTTATTTCAAACTTTGCTAAATTCTTCTTAAGGCTTTCATCTGTGTTCGTGAACCTTCCCTGTGTTGCTGCTGAATTGTCAGGTTCCAGTGCTGTGCCTAGTTTGCCAAAGTCAAGTACTGGGGGTTAAGAAACATCTGGGGCAAAAAAAAATGTAGAAAATGCAGTAAAGAAATCATTGCTTCTGCACTTCCCATAGCTTTCCATCTTGTAAAACAGCAACATTTTTCATATTTATTAGATCACAGTGAACTATCAAACAAGCAACTTCCCATTTGCAGTGACTGCTGTTGCTAGTTGCCTATTGCTGTCTTCTCATGCTAGGATAGAAAATGTTTTTTTTTCAATATTTCATGTTTGATGAAGAGAACACAGAGCTCAGAACTGGGCCCTCACAAGCGGGCACACAATATTCAGGAAGCAGGTCACCCTGCTCCACACCTCTGCAGTTTGTCAGGTATTCACTTTTCATTCCCTTCTCTCTTTGCAGTGGGTTGACAGTAGCAGACACCTCTCTCCTCTCCCTCCTGGGGAGGTTTCTTGGTTTCACAGCTAGGCTGATATCCAGGTGATACTTAGAGCTATAGCAGTAGTCCAAGCAGATGATATCTGGTCGCTAGAGGTGTCTGAAGCTATGAATTTTACACTGATAGTTTTAAATTATTCTCTTGCCTTTGTAACAGCTTGGTCACTGCTGTTACAGGTTTACATCATACGTGAAATGACTCCAAAAGAGCTGTTTGTTGAGCTGATACCTAATTTATTGTGTCACAGGCTCTAAAGGGAAGACTCCTCCTATCTAATCTTCCTGAATGTTCAGTTGGGCGCTGTATTGAATTACAAGCCTGATTTTTCATTGATATGGATGAGGCAGACAAGTGTATGGCAGCCTAGGGAAGCTTCCTGGCTCCCAGTCTGGGAGCTTGTCCATGCAATTATGTGTCACCATCCTTACAGTGATGGATATGCGAACTATGAACTCACGAGAGGAAAGAACTAAGTTGGTTCCATTTCCTTTCTAAGCAGCTATTTGGTTTCTGTTGGGAATGCTGTGGTCTGAAAGCCAAGAGCAGCATCTCAATCATTCCTCAAAGAACGTAACACCCTTTAGAGCACTGCATTGGAAGTGATTTGCAGACCCCTCTTTCTGACAGGGTCTAAGGTCAGTTCTCTGTCTTGTGCTACCAGCACATTCAAAGAAGCTATTGATGGCTTTCAGATCACGGGACTCCTCATGGGAGCAAGTGGTTGGGGGGAGACTGAAAGAAAGCAAGCTGCACAGATACATGCTACATTTTCATCCTGAAATTAGAGATGCATTTCAAAAGGGAGAACTCAAGTACAATAAAACTGAAGTTGAGTGAAATTAAAGTACAAAGTACAATCAAAAGGAAATTAAGGTATTATACCGGGTGTGGTATTGAATCTTGTACCTGTTAGGGCTGGGTTCCCTGCGTACACTGGGAATGTTATTGCTTTTTGTAGCTGGCCAGGCAGATCTCTTCAGCTCTCAGCACCTCACCAGTTCCTAGGTGACCATGGGTACGGAATATGAAAAAGACCACATCAAAAAGCTGCAGGAGCAGCGTATGTCCATGCAAAAGAAAACCTTCACCAACTGGATGAATAATGTCTTCTTCAGGAATAATGTAGGTAGCTCCTTCAATCTGGCATTTTTTTCCCTGATTTTTATTTCATTTATCTCACCCACTGTATTCTTTTCTTATGTGATTTTTTACATATTTTTCTTTACTGTTGTCATTACACATATATGCCAGCATGGAAGACTGACTAATCAGAATGCTCCAGCCTACAACTTTTACCTTACATCTGTCTCAGTTGTCCATGTTTCCAGTCTTCCCTGAAACCAGGTTTCACTTTGCAGATGTATATAACCCTGTCATATTGTGATGTCCCCTGTATCTTGCTGATTATCTCAGACGAAGATCTTTATTTTCTCTTGTATTTCCTACAAGTAAAGCATCTGCAAATGTCTGCACTTCCCCAAACAATGCTGAATTCCTAGTTGCCCAGCTGAAATTTAAGACTTCCTGCTTTGCCTGATCAGTGTGCTCAATGACTCTGAAAAGTTGCATTAAGTATAGCAATTTCAGTCAGACATACTACCATGCAAGTATAGACCAATCTGTTTTCAGTAGGACTCAGACTTCCAAAAAAGCTTCAGAGCTACTGTACAGCTGATTTGTGTTTGCAAGGGAACTCAGGTATATTCCAAAAGGACTTATTTGCAGATACACTGATTTGAGGCAAAAATGATGTAGCTGTGTCACAGTAGGGAATTAAATCATCTAAAACCAGTTCCCTTTTTTAGAGTCTGTAGCTGATATTAATGAAAATGAACTTTGGCAACACCAGGCAAGACCAGGAGTCGTAGTTCCATTCTAGGTCATCATTATTATATGATGCTTCAGAGCTGCATGCATTTTTTTTCAGCGTCATGTTTTAAGTTGATGATTGGTGCAAAGGCTCCCTCAGAGCACAATAAACTTTTCAGTTTCTTTTTCTTACTGTGAGAGAATAACACAAAACACGTTCTCATACCTGCAGAAAGCTAGGGTTTTACAGTGTAGGAAGTGATTTTTGTTTAGCTACAGATATATCTACCTTCTCATTTTAAAAACACCTTCAAGTTCAAAGATCAAAATGTCAGTCTGGACTTCCTGCACAGTACTTGTTCATGTATCATAAAAGCATGAGGGGAAAAAGCCTGTGAGAGCATTCCAAACCATATACGGTAAGAAGTGGTGCAGAGACTGACTGCTTATCTAGGTCTTCTCAGCAATGTAGTCTCAGCTTTTCAGCACATACTTTAATGTGATTGGGTCATACTGCAGGACACTACAGTATTCCCAGTTGCACTGTTGACTACTTCAAGTGTAGTGCTAAGGATACTACTGGATTGAATTTGTTAAGCAATCTGTGATGGGTATCTTTATGAGAAGACTGATGCAACAAAGCTATTAAAATTACTGCTGGGTGAGGCATAAAGCAGACATACGAAGACTGTATCTTTACAAATTTTAATGGAACTATTCTTCATTTATAGAGGTGTCACAGAATATAACAACTTTTGACTTCTTTTATGGTAATATACCAGAGGCACAGTTTTAAGTTTATTTAATATGCAAAAAGAAGTAAAGTTGGTGACTAAACAGGGAGTTTTTCATGGATATAATGAGTCAGAGAAAGTTGTAAATTCTTGTTCCACACACAGCACAGACTGAAAGTTTCTCTGAGTTGCTTTTGCACTTTCGCTGTTTTTTTTTTTCTCTGGAGAAAAGATCTGTTAAACTGATTAATAATTGGTCAGGAGTGAAAAAGCACTTGTCTATTATTTGTCCTTTTTTTGCCCCTACATGTAACTATTTTTAAATTTAAAAAGCTATTTCATTTTTTATTTTTATTTTTATTTTCTTTTTTCTGAAGACTATTTAAAGAAAGATTATTTACTGTGATTTCAGAATCACAGTAAATTATTGCTGGATATTTTAATGACACTTTAGATGGTTAATGGCATAAGGCCAAAAGGAAACACCCAAGGCAAGTTCTTGTTAGGTCAGAGTACACACTATGTCATGTTGTATCACCTAAGCACTGGGTGACTTCAGCACTGGCAGCAATGAAATACATTTTTGTAAGAGAACGTAATCTTTCACTTAGTGTGAGACTCCGCCTAAAGATATGGATAATTTGGGTGGCAGCACAGCTCCAAGCAGGACATAATGGACTTTATTGAGTGAATTGAGTAAAAAACAAGTCTATGAATGGGATTGCCAGCTCAATTTTTAAATGGAACACATTGCTCAAAATAAAAAGATTGAAAGATTCATTTGCATTGAAGTAAAAATGTCAGCATTTCCAAAATGTTTGATTTTGAAAATGCTGGTTTCTATTTTACTTCTTAAAATCTTCTGCTTTTTTTTTTCTATATTTGCTCAGTTGTGGGTTTTGTGTTCCTTCACTTATGCCTGCTTTCATAAATAATGTCAGCCTTGCTGCAAATCCATATTTTGTGAATTCAGGTTCATCACTTTTCACACACATGCACTGACATAACTCGGTGAAACAGCAAGAAGGTGTTGTTTAGTATTAGAAGTAAAGGGGTCTGCTAGCCAAAGGTTCAGCCAGAGTTGGTACTGTCTGACTGGTCTTCACAGGCAAATATCGAGATACAAGATATTTACACAGACTTGAAGGATGGCATCTCTCTTATGCAACTCCTGGAGTTGCTCTCTGGAGAAGCTTTGCCCAGACCAAACCGGGGAAAGATGAGAGTGCATTTTCTAGAGAACAACAGCAAAGCCATCACATTTCTGAAATCCAAGGTAAGTTAATATTGATATTAGAGATCACAACAGTTTATGTATGTTACTAACTAATTATAATATCTGCCTCTAATACACAATGAGATAATCTTTGAAGACAGGCAAGGGTTTTTATTGAAAGAAAAAAAGTAATCAGATTTTAATTTCTCTGTTATTTGAGTAACATGACTCATAAACAACTAATGATCCCCCCAAACAAGTCACATCTAAATGAAAATGTACTGTATTTCTCTTTCTAGTTGTTGTGTTCTCCCACATGCTGGGGGAGAGCAGACATCATTAGCCAAAGGTGAAGATACCTGGTAAAAAATGATTCTAACAGTATCAACAAGTTATTGCAGTGAGTTTATTTATTCTAGTTGTGCATCCTTATTTCAGCTACAAGTCAGTATGTAATTTCTTTTTCATTTCTGAGCACACAATTCATTCTAGACCTCTTTGGAAAATCATCGCACAAAACTCTGTGCCATGAATTCTGAAGGAGCTGAGGAGTTTCATAGCAATAGATGTGGGAAAGTGCATAATGTCTGGATTTTTGCTAACTAAAAAACAAATGCAGATTCAGCACAGGGCTCCAGCTAACACATCACTGCTAAGGATATACACTGTGTAAGGCCCGGTGGTATGTGCACATCCAGGCTCTGCCAGCTGAGCCAACCAACCGTTGCTTGTAAGTCCAGCCTCCAGAGACAGGATCATGCAGATAACAGGAGCCAGTGCAGAATGCTCAGACTTCTTGAAGAGATATGGCCTTGTTGGCATAGTAGAAACTACAACCCTGCTTCCTGATCATGTAATAGTGGAGAAGGCAGCCATGTACTGTTTAGCGAGCCCAAGATACATGCTGACTAGCTGGCTGGAGACCAGTCAGATGGCGTTTGCCCTGCTGTCACTGTGGAGGAAAGGAGCACTGAACTGTGTTTCCTTCTTCTCCTCAGATACAAGTTTTCAAAACCCTTTTAGGAAATTTAAATCTTTCAGACCACCATCCCTTTGCTTTTGCTAAAACTCTTTTGGTCCATGTGAGAGCTAGGGTGTGAACATAGGAGCTCCCAGGTATAGAGAAAGGAAACAGCATGAACACCCTCTTCATTAACAGCTTGTTACACCAGCTATCTTCAGAGAGCTGGCCATGAGTACTTTTATGCTGAATGGGTATTGGTTTATTAGCAGGTACAAGTGAAAGTGATTGGTCCTGAGAACATCGTGGATGGTGACAGAACCTTAATCCTGGGACTTATCTGGATCATTATACTTCGATTTCAGATTTCGTCTATCAAACTTGACAAGGTAAAACGGTGTCTTCGTCTTTTTGCTTAATTAGAGTGGTTTAGAGACTTTATAGAGTTTAAGCCTGGCGAGGATATTTTGATGACATTTCTTGACCATTTTGATCATGCAGACCTTCTATTATTACCCGGTTACTCAGCCAGCAATTTCTAAAACCAACTGAACCTAGTTTATATTTTCTCAAAGAGACAGAAAACAGTAACATGGAGATAGGTAGGACATTCATCTATGAATGAGCCTCTCTCCTTTGAATCATCTCTTCACAAAGAAGAGAGTGAGGAACTGGCTTCTTTTTACTGGCTTTTGACTCCAGAATTTCTTTGATGGCAGTTCTCTCTATATTTGAACTTCAAGCTGCTCCTTTATCCCTTCTCTGAAGAAAAAGTATTCTTTTTCAGATTATTTCACATGTACTCTAAGTACAAGGAGGATAAGATCTGATGAAGATATGAAAGTCAATGATTTCTAACATTAGACCTGTGCACACTCTATTTTGTTTCTGAATTCTAGATCACAGCTAAGGAAGCAAACAAACTGAACTTTGTTTTCCACTTGATTTCTACCAGCCTTACAGAAGAAAAACATAAAAAAAAAAAAACCCAAACATTTTTCATGTTAGAATTTCCGAGTTCATTCAATTCACTTCAATAGAAAACTTCTGCTTTCATGTTAAGTCATTCTACCTTCATGGCAGATACAGTCTGCAAGCGGATTTGTGAATAGGACAGAAGTAGTACAAAGTGATCTTTGGGAACACAAGCGTAAACCCCTTGATGCTACTTCCGTATGTGGTTCACACTGATTTTTCTTTTCCCTGCTCTCTTCACAGGAAGAATTTGGGGGCAGAGCTGATGTTCTATTTGCCAATGAAGCCTTACTACTCTGGTGTCAGCATAAAACTGCCAGCTATTCCAATGTGAATGTGAAGGACTTCTCCAAAAGCTGGAGTGATGGGCTGGCCTTCAATGCACTCATACATGCTCACAGGTAAGAGCTGATGGAGCTCAGGAGTTGCTCATTGCTGTTTCCAGCTCCAGCACTTGCTCCAGGGTATGAATTACAAGTATTTGTCAAGAAACTGCCAAACTCCCTCTTTGCCCCTTCAGACTGAAGACTCTCCCTTCTGAAATGAATATTCTCTCTGAGGAAAGAAGGACCAAAATCTCCTGCTTGGTATTTCCTTTAGTTGGGCATAACATTGAATTTCCAAGGGAGTATCATCTGAACACTGCTGCCCATTATTTGGTCTTCGCCCCTCGGTCATGTTCCCATTGCTCTTTTTCAAAAGTTATTATTTTAGAGACTGGTTTTATTGTATATACTTCATGAGCATGTATACCTTCTGATTCAACCGTAATAGAGTAAGAAATCTCTCAGTCTCTTTCTTTCTCTCTTCTCTGAAAATATATGAAGGAAACAGCCCAAGGCAGGAGAGAAAACCACTGGGAGAACCTTGAACATTTCTTCTCCCATTAAAAATTCTGCTGCATCTACTGGTAGGATACCATGGTGGGATCCTGTAACTTTGCCATTTTCAGAATTGCCTCTGCAGTGGGTTTTGGTTTCCACCCATAAGTGAAGAGGAGAAATAAATGAAGGGCAGAGATTTGCTGCAAGTTGTACTTCAACTTCATAAGGGACAGTTTTCTTCCTTTTATGTAGGCAAGGGGTGATGCTTTTGAATGAACCTCAAGGTCAGACAGTAATATCACATTCCTTAGACTAATAAGCAGTTTATGGTCTATAATCTGAAAGAATTTATAACAAACATAAATCTTTCTTCCCTGCCATGCCCTGTTCTTCTCCTTGCCCAGGCCTGATCTTATCCACTATAGCTCACTGCGGCAGGACCAGCCCATCAAAAACCTGAACAATGCCTTCGATGTTGCTGAGAAAGAGCTAGGAATCAGCAAACTGCTTGATGCTGAGGATGTGGCAGTGCCCTACCCAGATGAGAGATCCATAATGACTTACGTGTCACTCTATTACCACTACTTCTCCAGGCTGAAACAGGGCCAGACAATACAAAAGCGACTTAACAAAGTAAGTGCATTGCTATCTTCAGAAGTTAAAAGTTAATTATGTAAAGATAAATTTATGTTGAAAATGTTTAGGGTTTTGTTATTTGGGGGGGGGGGGTTGTGTGCAAGCTCAACTTCAGGATCACTTGAACTGAATCAAATGGCACAGCTATTTAAAAGACCTTTTATCATCACCTGAATCTTGAGAAGTGTCAGTAGACTCTGATCACTAAAGGGGATTGCATTTATCTCAATGAAAATTAATCCCTTTTTGACCTTACAGTTTCTGTTTGAGAACTGGTGTGGCTCCAAGGTAGCTGGAGGCAACACACACCTCATTTATCTTGGGAGGATTACTGCTATGCAAAAGCAGGCCTAGTCAACAATTTTCTGATTTAATAGAAAGATGATTGCTAATTCTATGAGACTACTTTGTATTTTAATTTCCTGTGAAAACCTTCATCCTTTCTAACACCTTAGACAGGTACAAAATGGAAACAAAAACCAAACCAAACAAACCAACCCTAAACAGGCAAATACTGCGTTCCAGTCTCCCTGCATTTCTGTCACACACAGACATTCAGAAGGAGAACAAGACAGATGTTAATCTCTTCATGTCCTTAGTCCCCACGAATAGACAGCTCTGAATTTACTAATAGGATTGGGGAGGGAAGCCTGAATGTGCCAAGGAAGCCTTTGAGTTCAGACTGCGTGTGTGACCAGGATGGCAGAGAGAATCAGCTCCAGGAGGCAAATCTCCTTTCTCACTCCCATGTGAGGTGGCCATGTGTTTGCTAAGATCTTTCAGTGAGAACTGGTTCAATGGCAAAAAATACAGAAGGGAGCCCTGATATCATGGGCTGCTTTTTCTAACTAAAGGTTAGTGCAGTTTTACTCCTCTTCCAGCACTGTGACATTTACTCATTGCCAAGTGCACTTTCTGACACATAAAAGCAGATTACCACTTGTATTTGCTCAGTGCCGTCTCCCTTACTAATCTGCCTGGTTGGAGCAAGCAGGCTCAGAGGCAGGCAGCATTGTTCTGCATTAAACCTGACATCTGCACGAGGACTACTAAATTAGGGTGAGGAATAAAGTAAAAAGACAAAGATGAAAAAAAAGGGGAAACTATAAAGAGTGATTTCTATCTATCACTTTATTTCATGATGAATTTCCTTCTAAATCTATACTCCAGTGTTTGCCTGAACTTGAAATCAAGGCAGATCAGAACACAAATGAAAGAGATGAATGTCCTGGACTTGGAAATTTAGTATTGAATCAAAGTTAACATTCTTACCAAACCTTTTTTTGGCTATGAGACACTCTAACAGTTTATATAAAGAGAAACAGCTCCAACAGAAGAGATTTAGAAGGGGCTCTTGACCACAGTCTGCTGGGGGCATGTGAGAGAACAAGGATCTTGTGGGATGGTCTCCTAACACTCTAAGGTGATGAAGCTAAGAGTGTGTAACTGCATATGAGATTGGGACAGAATTGTTTGGGGATCAGGAATAAGAATGGAAAAAAGAAAAACAATCTGGGGTTTTTTTGTTTGGTTTTTTTTGATTGAGAGTGGCGGGAAGAAATGTACTTTTTCCATAATCAAACAAAAAATCTGAATCCTCACTTTGAGCTTCTTGTTTTCTTGTCAGCTCGCAGGGGCACTGCTGGCAGTCTCCACATGCATGCTGTTTATTCCAATATTAACCTTTTCTTAAATAAAAACTAAAATGAGGCATTAAATAATATTCATTTATCGTGTTTTATGGAAGGTTATTCTGGGTTTTCACCTGCCCTCAGATGTGACAGCTGGCACTACATTGGCATAAAAATGTGACAACTGGGGCAACCTGCTTAAATACTATTTTCCTGGCACACATACAACTGTTTGAATCCTAAGCTTGGTTTGTAAGGGTGATGTTTTCTGTTCATCCACCTTGCTTCATTCTGCTTCTTATGTGGCTTGTACATTTATATTCCCATCACAGATCGTGTTCTTCCTGAAGGAGATAGATGACTTGAAGCTTCTATATGAGCAGATGGTCTCTGACCTCCTGAAATGGATTAAACAGAAGGTGACAGAACTGGATGACCGTCATTTCCCTAACACTCTTCAGGAAATGTGGCTGCTCATGGCCAACTTCAAGACCTTCCGCACTGTGGAGAAACCCCCCAAATATCAAGAGAAGGGCATGATTGAAGCTCATCTTTTCAACATCAGGACCAAGCAGAGAGCTAACAACCAGCGGCCATACCTGCCCCCAGAGGGGAGGATGCTACAGGATGTGGAAAAGCATTGGATTATCCTGGAAAAGGCAGAGCACAGCCGGGGGAAAGCACTGCAGAAGGAGATGCTGAGGCTAGAAAGGCTGGAACAGCTAGCTCAGAGGTTCCTGAAGAAGGCAGCCCTGCGTGAGTCTTACTTAGAAGACATGAAGAAGGTGATTGGGAAGCAGGACTTCTGGCCAGAGAGTGTAGACAGGATGGAGGCTGCAAGTAAGAAGCTGGAAGCCATTGTGGCAGATGTACTCCCTAGGAGGGAGCGCTTCACAGCTTTGGATGAAATGGCCACAGTCATCAGCCAGGGGAATTACCATGGCAAAGATCAAATCATGCAGAAGTGAGTGACAGAAGTGATACTCCGTAGTCGTGATTGAAGTCAGTTGAAATTCTGTGCTGTAGTGACAGAAAATAAATTGTAGCCATGAATACCATCTCTCTTCCTCATGAGTAGAACTGTCAGGAATTTCTTCTACCTGTGAGCAGTTTCAGCAGATAAAACAAATGTTTCATGTTCTTTAATTACTTTTTTCTTGAATGAGCAAACTTTCAGACTGATTTCTGGCGAGAAACAGTTTTAAGATATTTTCACTATATACAAAAATACTTGTTCTGCCAAAAGTTCTATCTCTTATCAAAAGTGCTCAGGGGGACAAATTTTATTTCAAATCAGATTTCTTTTTCAGTGTGTAATTTGGGGAGATACAGATTAGTTCAGGCACAAAGTCTTTGCAGATTGACTCCAGATTGGAGCAAATCTTGGCAAATTATGACTTCTCAGATTATCAATATAGCCTCATTTAGGAATGACTAAGAATGCCATACAAATAATTTCCTTGTGGTATTTCAATGCTTTTCTAAGTTTAGAAAATATCAGAAATCTGTAATTAAACTAAAAAAAGCAATAATAAAAGAGTAAATCGAACTCTTTATAAAATCAGATTGTGACTCATGATATGGTTTGGATTAATTTTTTATTTTAAACAGCCATTTAAAGACCACTTATTTTTTTCCAAGCCTTTCCACTGTACCAATTGAAAGCAATGTGGAATTTTAGGTATGAGGATCCATGAAAAGCAATGTCTAAATTTAAAGAAGTCAATGACAGTTGATGTGCTAGTCAAAATTCCTCTCCATGATGACACTAATAACAACATTGCTTTGACCTGTTTTGTGATCATGGCCTGTGCTCTTGCACTAGTGACAAGAGTTGTGTGTATTCATTTAGCTTCTGTAAACCTGAAAGCCCTGCAAATCTCCCAGTCTTTGGTCCAAATCAGTGGTTTCTCTCCCTTCCTTTGCAGGCAAAAGAGCATTTCAAAGCAATGGCAGGATCTCCTGGATCAGTTGCAGAGACGACAACACTCCCTGGGTACAATGCAAGAAATTTTGGGCCTCTTGAGGGACATTGATGCCATTACAGAGGAGCTGAAAGAGCTGCAGGTACTGAGCCCTCCCAGCTGGCAGACAGCTTGCACTGCTACCAGTGTGTGTTCCTAAAAAAGCCCCCATGTTCCAGGGACTGCCTGGTGCCAACAGAAGATAAGTTTATCAGTTGTAGAAGAACACACCATTTTTACATAGATACCTGACTGTGCATTTCAATTTATCATTGCAGGTACATGAGAAAAAAACAGGCTTTGGTACAAGGACTCTCCCTAATCAGAAAGCCAGATACGGTATTACAGGGGGTGCACTACACGTTCAAGTTCTGTAATAAACTAAAGATGGGAAATAATCTCAGCTAAATTTAGAAATGTAAAAGCAGAACTGGAATAAACAGCCTCCTGTTCCCATTCCACATAATTCTTCTGGATTACCTTCTAGAAGTAACTACAGTGATTATACAATCTCAGGCATATGGGGACTATCTCAGGCATATATCTAGCTTCCAGGTATCTAAGCTTGAGAGAGGGAAAAGTTCCACTGTAGATGCACCGTGACTGCTTTTAGCAAGAATTTCCAAGTGTTAGCAGGGTGTCAGAGTGCAAATTCTTCACTTTAGCATAGGAAAGAAGTGATTTTATACCGATTTGCAATGGCAGGAAGTATATATAATCCTTTGGTCTTTCCTTGCCTTTTGTAAAGACAGAAAAATCCTTACGTCAATGGGTTGCCTTGTACCTAGGTTGAAAAACTCAACATGCTACGTGAAGTTGTGAATTTTAAATTCAAGATAAGACCTGTCTTTAAGTTATGAATTTTTCTGTCCTAGTATTAGTAAGCAAAGAACACACACTGTGAATAATTTTGTTGGAATCATGATAGGCTGAGGATGTGGGAGAAGACTGGTGAGGAAAGCTAACATTCTACAAGAATGTTAAATGGAGTCAATTATGAATAGGATTGATAATTGTATCCATTGATACAACTAGAAAGAGAACAGACTTTTAAGTACTTGGCACCTTCACCAGCCAGCTATTAAACACTATGAAGTACTTATTTTCATTATTTACATAGCAAAGACAAGTAATTTTCTCAAACAAAAAAACCATAGCAATCAAAACAGACCATAAAATGGGATGTCGTAGAATTCTCCAAGCACAGACTGTGAATCACCTGCCTACAGATGGGTGTATAGCAAAGGGCTATTCCTTGTGCCCTTGAATTCTGATACCTTGAGTGATTAATCAGTAGTGAAATCGAAAAATAGAAGTATGATTCCTCTAATTAGGCAACTTTTTGACTTTACCTACCTAACATCATTCTTTTGTATTTAGAAGCTATGAGTCAACAGGAGCCTCTCCACTGATTTCTTTGTAGTGAGCCCCTGAATGCCCTCTCTGCCAATGCCTTTTGTTTCTCACTTTGTTTGCAGGTGCTGGTGACTCCCCAGGACTGTGGGAAGCAGCTTCTGGAAGTAATAGATTTGCTGCAGAATCACAACTTAGTTGACTCGCAAATCTCTTCCTATGATGATAGACTGACACACATCACCAAGAGGACAGCAGAAATCAGCAAGGGCAGCACAGTTAAACCAGAAGTGCTTTATGCGAAAGTTCAGATGCTTCGTCAGCTGTATCAGAACCTTACAGCTCTGAGCAAGTCACGGTAGGGCTGTGCTTATGGCTCTGCTCTTCCTGATTAGGATGGCCAACCACTACCTTATGATTAAGCATTTGAAATTTTTCCTTTCTTTATTCATAAAGACATTGCACAAGCAACTTGAGTGTCTTGATTGCAGTTCACTGAAAGAAACCACTGTTTCCTAGATGAAGAATAGCTTCATTCTCAGCATTTGTTATGACTTGCTTTATGTGAAATCTGTATAGCATGTGGTTATCTCCCCATCTCCTAGAGGAAGAGGGAAATGTAATTTTTTTCCTTTGTCTTACTCCGGAAATAAATTAACCTGTATCAAAAAGGCATTAAAGGCATTCAAACTGTTGGCTTTTCTAAAGTTGTCTTTGGTTATGCTACCATTTTCTCCATGGGATCCTAATTCTGACTGTTAGTTTCTTGGTTTCAGAAAATCTCAGCTAGAAGAGGCTTTGAAGCTTTTTGAATTCTTCCATGACTGCAAAGAGGAAGAATCTTGGATCTCTGAGAAATGGAAGCTTGCAAGAACGGCAACATTAGGGAAAGATGTCAGCCAGATTACAGCCTCCATTCAGAAGCACAAGGTACCTTAATTTACTGACGATGTCTTGTCTTTGTGTTATAGCAAGATTTTAGAACATCTGTGTCTTTCAATTCAGTCAGTGCAGCACTTACAAGAAAGCTGTCAAACCACTCATTATCTCAAGTGTCATGACCAGTGTTTGAAATTTTTTAAACATATATAGGGGTGCTCTCCAAGAGGAGAAGGAAAGGGTACAGAAAGAATATGCTTCATGGATTAGAAGTGCAGCTTCTAGTGAAGATACTGGGGTATGTATTAGCTCACTTTGGATGGGAGGGGAAAAATAAAAGGTTGGTAGTTTTTGTTGTTTTCTTACTCATGTTTCCTGGATAAGAGAGATGTGAGTAAAGGAGATGGTGAAAAGACAGATGTCAGCAGGCAGGATGGATAATGTTTTGTGAGCTGACAAATCTGTTACCACTTTCCCTAAGACCTTACTGTGGGTTAATATGGACAGATTAGCTATATGAGCTGCTGCCTTACAACAAAGAATCACCATGGCCAAGTGAAGAGACCTGAGAACTTGCATAGAAAACTGAAACAGGAGCCTTTTCTGTAATTTTAATATACATTTCTGTGCATCCATGTATTTGTTTCTTCTGGAAGACAGCTGAATTGGTCAACAAACAAGTATCTCCTTCAGAGAAGACTATTACAAGCTTCACATCAAAGGATAATAACTTCTGTGTGGGGAGCCAAAGGGCAATCAGCTCAGGGCTCAGGGTAAAGTCATAGGCATGGATAAGACACAGGGCTCTTAGAAATGTATGTGTTATAGTAGTGAAGAATAGATCTTTGCTCTCAGCTCATGGGACAGAGCTGTGCTGACATCTCCCATCCTTCCACTAGGCACTCGAAGCAGAGTGCAATTCACACAGGGCTGTATGTACAGATGTGGTGAGGAGGGGCTTGGAGCTGAGCCAGAAGAACCCCACACAGCGGGAGGACATTCTGAGGCAGACAGACAACCTCCAGAAGTTGTGGCAGCAGCTCCAAGATGAGGTGGCTGATCGCAAAAGCCGCCTGCAGGCAGCAGCTCTCATCAAACAGGTAAGCAGGGCTCTGCTGTGGTATGTGGTGCGGGAGACACAATGTGGCTCAGTTCTGCCCCATGCCCCCTTATGGAGAGCAAGAGTGGCAGGAAGCTTTCAGGTGTTGTTCTTCAAGAAGATCTCTGGCAGGAAAGTCTCAATTGTCCTGCAAGGCAGGCAGGCAGAAGATTTGAGCAGCTGGTGTTGCTCTAAGTTAAAAACGCTAATGGAAGTAGCCCATGTAATAGTGCTGATGCAAAGTCTTTATTGAGTGGGATCTGGGTAGCTGTGTGACATTGTTCTAACATGAAAAACAAACAAACAAACCAATTAAACAGAAAACCCCAACAACAATAAAAGAAACATGCTGTGAGACTTGGATCTGCCATTAACTTCCACAGCCTGGGAAATGTTTGACCCTTGCCGTTCTGACCTACACATTTACACCTACATTCACAGATCTGCAAATAAACAGCTCTCATGAAAGCAGCATTCACAGTTCACATAACATTATGCCAGGCATTCTTATTCTCTTTTTCCTGGAGTATTGTGTGCAGTTCTGGTGTCCTCAACATAAGAAGGACATGGAACTGTTGTAACAAGTCCAGAGGAGGCCATGAGGATGATCAGGGGACTGGAGCACCTCCCGTATGAAGATAGGCTGAGAAAGTTGGCTGTTCAGCCTGGAGAAGAGAAGGCTGCCTGGAGACCTCATAGCAGCCTCCCAGTATCTGAAGGGGGGCTATAGGGATGCTGGGGAGGGACTCTTCATTAGGGACTGTAGTGATAGGACAAGGGGTAATGGGTTAAAACTTAAACAGGGGAAGTTTAGATTGGATATAAGGAGGAAATTCCTTTTAGGGTGGTGTGGCACTGGAACAGGTTGCCCAGGGAGGTTGTGAATGCTCCATCCCTGGCAGTGTTCAAGGCCAGGCTGGATGAAGCCTTGGGTGACATGGTTTAATGTGAGGTGTCCCTGCCCATGGCAGGGGGGTTGGAACTAGATGATCTTAAGGTCCTTTCCAACCCTAACTATTCTATGATTCTATGACTCTGTGATTTTTACTGTTGCTCCCATGAGATGCTCGAACAGAACTTAATAGCTTTGATCCTGACAAAGTTTAAATTCTCTCTTCTATCTAGTAAATTTAATATTGTTACAGTGCTTTAGCTATAACCCTTTGCTACTATGGGTTTTCTTTTTTTCTATTATACCTTTATTTTATATCTCAAAATCTTGTTTTGCTTTTTACAGTCATAGCCAGGCAGACAGTAAATTATGGAAAAAAGAAGAAAACTTTAGTTGTAAACTGAGTTCATTGTTGGACTATTGCTTGGAACCATTAGAAAACATCCGTTGAAATCACATTCTTACCAACATCATACACTGTGGGTTTTTACCACTTCTATTAAATGTCATAAAGTTTTAGTGAAGTAGGAATTCTTAAAGAGTTACAGGCAATCCTTAAATCTATGTACTCACTTTGATTGTGTGAATTATCTGTGCTTGATGTGATTATGAAATGCATCATGGATTTAGAGCTACCATTCAGTTTCACAACACCTAAAAGTAACCTTATAGCTACACACCGAACGGCATGTCTCCTTACTCATAACTTTCAAAAGAGAAAGATGCTTTCATATTATATCCAGTATCAAGTGTTTTCTTCCCTATGTTCTTTCAGTACTTTGCTGATGTTGATGAAGCAAATTCCTGGTTGCGAGAAAGGCAGCCCCTTCTGACCAGCAAGGACTACGGAAAAGATGAGTCGAGCACTGAAGCACTGTTGCACCGTCACTTGCGCCTTGAGAAGGAGATTGCAGCCTACTCGTCTGAGATGAGACGCCTCAAAGAGCAAGCTGCTGTTGCAGCAGAGCAAGCTCCAGCTGCAGTAAGTAGATGAGGGGTCGTGTCATGTTTTGTTGAAGAGTGTAAATGAAATGTGTTTTAATTATGTAGAATATTTTCAGTTTGCCAGAATAGAATATTCCAAATGACCTAAACAAGAAGATTTTTTAATTCAGTTTTAATTACAACTGAGGCAATTTTTTAAGTGACATTCATTGGCCACTCATAACCCACCTAGATAGTGTTCTGTAAAACACTAGAGATACGCATTCCCTATACCAGTCCTTACAACTACCTGCTCACTCTTCATTCTCATAACATTATTAATTTCAATTAGCTTTAAAAGCAGACATTTAATCTAAACATCTTTACACATTCTTTTGGCAATCTAAGATAGCTGTGAACCAACCCAGAGCTCCAGGAGCAATTGATACCATCCCACAATGGATGTTTAAGGCACATGGGATGAAGTCAACATTTGCAGGTGCCCCTCTTTTTCAGTGACTAAAAGGGAACATTTGACTTGAGATCAGCTTGTCTGACAACACAGTTCAAGGGAGATGAATGACACATTCCATAGCTTGCTTCTTTCATACTCTCACTATCACTCAATGTTTAGCCAAACCAGTCTGAGAGCTATGAGCATCACTTTGTCTCTTTCATTTACCTCATCATTACAACATTAATTTTTATTGGAACAAAAACTTCATTGCTTGTTATTAAACATGAAAAAGCATGTGACAAGATGGTATCAACATACAAATAAACATTTATTCACTAGAGCATTCGTAAGCTTTAAAACTGGAAATGTCTGGGTACTAAAACATCACCCCAAATAGAACTGTGAGCATAGTAAAATCTTTGATTTGTTGTCAGTTTTAAAAATCAAAAAACCCAACAAAACAACCTTGATGTGGGCACAAAATAAGAATATTTCCTGAATCAACAGATTTCAAAATGAGCTAAAATAAACTTCTGTAAACATATCTAAAACAAATTTCAGATTCAAGCAAATACTGGAAATGGGTCAGAATGCTGTGATTCGAACCAGCAAGTTCAAATTTTGCTTCATGTGAAATTTTTATTGAAATCAGAGGTATTCATCCATTGATGCTGTTAAATTTTGCTTAACAGATGGTGAAGACAGAAGCCCCAGGGGACTTAAATCAAAAGACAACTAAGCTACCATTCAGTCGAACCTGGGCAACATCTGAAGCTGCATTCCCTGGAATCTCCAGTCCAGATGTTCATTTTCTTCCAGAGAACATCTGGAAGACCCAAAGTGAAATAGATTCACTTTATGAGAATCTACAGAGCCTGGCTGAGGTATAGTATCCCCTCCAGTGCTTTGCAGTTCTCAAAAACAGTCAAGTCCAAAGCAATGCAAAGTGAAGATAAATGAGGTGCTGTGCCAGCTTCTGCCTTTCAGTTTAATAATGTGCCTCAATCCTGTGAAGTCCCATGAGACCTAAAGGCTTGAGATTATCACCACAGTTTGGTATCAAAGTGTATTTTGTATTAGCGAATTTCCCATTTACTTAATGGGGAGTCTTTTTACTTTATGAAAAGTGGGGTTTTGTGTGTTTTTTTCCCTCCATAATATTTGCTTGCTGCAGCTCCTGAATCTTCAGGCTGTTTTGCTTGATACCAGTAAAAATAAACAACCATAATCTGCATTCTCCATTTATTGCTTTTCACCCCCAACTGCCACAGTTCTGCCCTAAAGACCAACAAAATCATGTTTTATGGGACTTTTACATATTCCATAGATTACTGAGGTGAATCTTCAGACATCACCAGCAAGCAGCACAGCCTTGCTGCCTGTCAGAGGTAGAGCACTCTCCAACAGCTTCTCTTACGCTTTTGCTCTGGGAAGAAGGACTGTGATCTTAAGGAAACAGGATCTGTCCTCTTTCAGCGGTGTCTGGCAAAACTACAAAGCTACCACCTGTAGTTTAAATGCAATGATTTTTTTTCCCCGCAAATGGCAAGGAGTTATTGCAACAATAATTCAGGCTTCATCTGTTTTACAGGACAGAAAAAAGGCTCTAGAGGAGATGATTGGATATTATCGCTTCTGTAGCTCCTGTGAAGAATTTCAGTCATGGATGAAAGATAAAGAGAACATTTTCCGGACACTTCAGCCTCAAGCAGACAATGTGGAGGTCATGCAGCAGAAATATCAGGTACCTCTTTTCCCTGCTCACAGATGACATCTTTTCAATCAGACTGGCCTTGGGAAAATAGATGAAATTGCGGAATGAATTTTTTAGAGTCTTTTAATTCATTTCAACTCATGGAGTTGTGCATAGATATTTCAGATATTTCTTTTGTACAAGCTATGCTGAGCTTATTGAAGCCTTTACCTTCTGTGGATGTGGTATCCTGTACAAATATCATGGCATAAAAGAACTTTTTCTGATTTATCTTATACAACTTGGAAAAAAAAATGCATGAAAAAATCCTGCGGTGCACTTGCATTCCAGTGGAGGGGGATGTACGTGCATAAGTGTGTAGTGTGCACAACAGGGGAGGTCAGGATGGCTATAGGGAAATGATATGCCCTAGGTGTGTATGGTGTCAAGCAAATGGAGAAGCCAAGTGTGAAAGTGGGAGATAAGTACATATGACAGATTATTAAGAATCATGTCCATAGATATGGGAAAATCTTCAAGTTCTGCATTCTTATGTCTTTTCTATTTCAGGGCTTTTTAACAGAACTAGCTGCAGGGAAAGGCCAGCTGGGAGATATTGAAAACTTGGCTGCTAAATATGGGAAGATCAGTCCCAGCAAATATTATGAGATCCAGAGATGGCTGAAAGAGATCAACATCAGGTAAAGGTGCTACTGTCTCATGGAGACAATCGGAGAGCTAAGCTTTCATGTCCAATCTAGACTGCGCAGAGAGAATACATGACTGTTAGGTTTTTATGTCCCAGTATTGGCCTGAGGGAAGGTTTTCATGTCTAGCTGTTTGCTGTATTCAGGTATGGCTGTGGTTACTTAAACATCAGGGCAGGGTGCCCTTCACAAATATTGAAAGGAATATCAAACCCTGTTTGACTTCATTAACTGTGTTTAGTACATGTTCTGTACATAATCCTGGCACCATGCCACCCAGCTGGAACTGAGACCACAACCAGGTCCTGATTTTGACCAGTTGTTTATTTGCATCATGTCCAGTGTGTTCTGGACATCTGAGCAGGGTCCTCTTGCTTGAGAGGGTACTGAGATTAACTTTGATGTTATGGGGGAATTCTAGTGTTCAGTCCTTCAACCCATGTATGTCTTGATGAAATCTTTATACAAGACTTTCTGACTAGAAAAGGGAAATAACTCATGTATAACGAAGGCTATAACTTGAATCTGGTCTCTAGGTAAAGGCAAGCTTTGGGGTAGCAGCTGAAGCTAGATGCGAATAATGGGGTTCTCTCTCTCCAAGGTGGGAAAGCATGGAAACTCTGAAGGAAGAGAAAGGCTCCGAGCTGATTGGAGTGGCTGATGTGAGGACATTTCTTCAGGACTGTCAGAGCATAGGAGTACTTCTGCAAGATAAGATGGTCCAACTCAGAGATCTGGAACCAGGGAACTCACCTGCTGGACTAGAGTCAGACAAGCGCAAACTGTCTACAGTTGAGAGAGAAGTTCTGGTGATAGAGAGGAAAATCGAATACTTGAGGAGTGTCGCAAAATCGTAAGTAACCTACTCTTTGCTAGCTTTCTAAGAACACGTTGTAAATTACGGTTATAAAGAGAATGGGCAGCTTATGGAGTTTCTTTTGGAGTTTCTGTTTCTAGCAACCTGAAGAACTGGTTTACCCACTGGACTGAGATCATCTCTTTTGAATATGATTGGGTGATTGGAGAAATTATTGCTTCCAGATTTCACTGTTATAGGAGAATAAATACCACAGGATTGTCTGTGGCTCCAACAAATTATCTCCACTAATGGGAGTTGCCTAGTTCAAAATGTGGAAGTACCATTTAGGTCCTGAAAGAGAGTAACTGGGGGAAGCAAGAATGAAGGGAGAAAGATAGCAGAACATTGTGCACAGGAGTTGAAATTTGAAATATGAGTTTTAATTTTTTTACTACTTTATGTTTTCTGTACATTTGCAATGGGAATGAATGACTGAACCACAACAGTGTTAAAGGCTTTCACAAGAGATGCACTGTCTGCAGTACACGATATTCATATCAATATTTCTTGCTAGTATGGAGCATTTGTTGCCTTGGTTGGTTTTCCTTTTAATGGAAGTGTAAATACACAAATTCATTCCTTTTAAATAATATTGGTTCAAGCTCTAAATGCCTGAAGTGTTCATTCATTTGAACATATTTCCTGTTGTAGGATTAAGGACACCAACCCTGCAGAGAGCAGAGCCATCACTGAGCAGGTGGAGAACATGGAAAGGCTTCTGGCAAAGCTCAAGCTGGAGACACAGAAGAAGCAGGCCATTCTTCAGCAGGCCCAAAATCAACAGTCCTTCCTGCAAGATAGTCGCAGGCTCCTCCTGTGGGCAGAAGGCATTCGGGAGAAACTGAGCAGTGAAGAAATGGGCGTCGATGTGGCTTCTGCAGAGCAATTGCTGAAGGAACATCAAGACCTGCTGAAAGAAATTAGGTCTCAGAAAGAAAGGTAGAGAGATTCTGGCAGAGTGGGCAGAGTGGGGTGATATGACAACAGTACTTGAAGATGAAACATGTCTATTGTGTATATAAATTGTGCATGAAAGTGACACCCAAAATTTATTTAAATGCTCTTGACACTTATTGTCAAAAGGAAACTGCAGAACACGAAATCTATTTAGTTCCACATCCTGGTGGCTGATTGGGGGCTGAAAAAGGAGCTGTTGTGTTTGGAGTAGTATTCCACAAGCTCTCCTGACACACTCACACTCTCAGATAGTGCCATCTGCACTTTATTTCAGTTTCCCCAGTCCTTCTTTTCTCAGTTGTCATCAGCTTCAGTACTCCTTTTGCACATATATGAAGTGCCAGATATGATGCAACTTCTCTCTCTTTTAATGGGAAAGCCTGCTTAAATGAGGCAATCTCACCTCCGCCTCCTTCCTCCTGAGGAAATAACCAGCTGCATTTTGTGGTGCACAACCATGACTAGCAGAAAAAGAGTGAAAAGGATGGAGGAAAACTTAATGTCTAGGCACTGTTAAGAGCACAAAGAGATGTAAGAGAATTTATATGCCCTTATACAGTAAGGTCTCACTTTTCCTTTTGACTCTGTGTAGGTTTGTACAGCTGGAAGAACTAGGGCACAAAGTAATCCACGAACAACCCAGTAACAGCAGGACCACAGATGTCCGCCATGCCATGGAACGGCTTGCCAAGGAGAGCAAAGAGCTGGAGAAAATGTGGGAACAGAGACAGAAAAAGCTGCAGGATGGCCTGGAATTGCAAAAGTTCAACAGGGAAGGGGACCGCATCAATGCAGCCCTCTCCGGCCATGAGGCCTTCCTCCGAGGAGATGACCTTGGGGTATGTACATCAGTTGATTCTGTTTTCTCCTACTTCACCTCCCCATCCAGGGAATATGAACAATATTCTTAATTAGATCAGTTTCCTCATTTTTGTGGTCATAGCATTGGAAACCAGACTGTCACATTCTTATTAATGTTTTTATGGTCTTTTTTAGAGCAAACATTTTTAAACCAGCTAAATTCGTGGGGGTTTTTTGTGATTTGTTGCTGTATCTGCACATGTCAGGTGATTTATATACAATGACTCATCCATTTGGAGGCTAACCGTTAAAACAAGTTTTGGTTTGAATGTATTTTTTTTAGTGAAGTAAAAACCTGACTTTTCAGTAAATAAAGCTTTTTCTTTTCATTGAGTATTTTAAAAAGGTTAACGCAAATGGATGGAAAAACAATACAGGCAATAGTCACAAGATTAGTAAAGGAGGAGGCTGTGATATCTCACTGTCTTTTGTGTTTTAAGCTGAAACTGAAACTTTGATACTTTTGGGTCAACTTAGTGCAATAGTTTTACTTTCGTTATGCGCTTTCGTATTGCTGGTCCCTAGATATGCTGGTGTGCTGGCATAAATTTAGAATGCAGATTTTCCTAAGGGGTAAAAATGGAACCATAATAGAAACATAAACCAGACATATCAGGTATGATAGAAACCTAAGCACCTGCTGCTTATTTGTAGCCCTAAACATGCTTAAGCACATGCAAATTGTACACTGTATTTCCTGCCTGAAAGAAAAAAAGAAAAATAAGGTTTGATTTCTTTTTCATTGCTAAAGAAGCAACATATGACCAAGAGAAGACTTCAACAAATTTTCTTTCTTAAATGCAGGACCATGTAGATGCTGTTAGAAGCCTTCTGAAGCAGCATCAGGAATTTGAACAACTGCTGATGGCGCTGAAGAGACGAGTTGAAGCACTGAATGAAAATGGGGTGAATCTAATAGAGAACAGGCACTTTGCATCTCGTGTGTGAGTTCAAAACTCTCCTTTTTCATTTAGCTTTAATAAATGACCCAGTGTTATTAGCATTGGATTACAAACTAAATCCTGATCCAGCATTTATTTGACTGATGTGACCTGCTGAATAAGGGAGGAAAAAGACTTTTTATGCTCTCAGGACAAATAAGTGAAATGCTATAAATTAAAAGCAGTATTTGACAGAAAGCTAGAATAATTCACCTTGTATCATAAATTATATATAGTATTAAAAATTCTTTAATGTAAACTCATTAAATGCTCACATGAATCAAGTTTTCCTTCATTTATTGGTATCACATATTAGAATTAATGTTTGCTGTTAAAAAGTTACAGAAGACTTCACAGGGAAATAACTCATCAGTAGCAGCTTCATGTTTTTGCTAAAGCTGAAATGTCATCTGTGATTTTTTTCACTGTGCCAGAGCCAGTAAGATCTACTAAGGGGACCTCTGCTTAAATAAGAATCAGGAATGCAGGGTCAGAATGGACCTCTTGGGTCAAAAAAAGACCATGCTGTGATCACAAGTGTAATGTCTTGAAAATTCCCTGCACAAATTTATAAAACTGCTCTTAAAATCCAATTTCTTGCCAGCACTACTACCATGAGAAGGCCATTCCAAAGCCTCATTGCATTTGCATCACCGAGAAAATTATTAGTTAAGGTGGAATATCTGGGAAAGAGAAAGGTCTGAGTGTTTTACATGACTGCAATTCACTGATGCAACACAGCCATGCAAAAGGAAAATCCAGAGCAGCTGGCAAGCAGTAGCTGCTGTCCAGATGAACCCAGCATGATCATGGGACAGGGATGTATATCCCTTCCTCCTGTTAACAGAGATGTTGAACTAGATTGTATTTATATCATAGTCATGACTACAGTTAAGCCAAGGGGGACCAATATGACTAGTACTGCATTGGACTTCCTGTTTTTCTTGGTAGTATTGAAGAGAGAATAGTCACTCTTCGGCAAAGGTGGGAGCGGCTGATACAAAGCAATGCCAAGAGAAAACAGAGGTTGATGGATTCCCTACTGCTGCAGGTAAAAGGACAGATGCTGCACATCTGGTCAGTCATGTGTGAAGTAGTTTTACCCTTTGTCTTAATATGGCACAAATCTGAAACTGCTGAGTATTCCTACTGCAGTTCATTTTGTCTTTGGCTATGAGACAGAGAATTTCATTCTCCAGCAAGCAGGTGATGCACTGGTGATAAATCTTACACAGCCACAAACATAACAAAATACCAAAACAAAA
Organism: Neopsephotus bourkii; assembly: GCF_033783945.1. Classification (NCBI taxonomy): domain Eukaryota; kingdom Metazoa; phylum Chordata; class Aves; order Psittaciformes; family Psittacidae; genus Neopsephotus; species Neopsephotus bourkii. The sequence goes on along the minus strand of NW_026902298.1, from coordinate 12,728,960 downwards.
ATGGAAATATTGAATTAAAAATATCAACAATATATTTTTTCTACTGGATGAGTTTATTCTGTTCATTACTTATTATTGTTCTGTCCCTTAATAATTGAGCACAGTTACTTACAGTAACTTACTTTTGGCACCAGACTTAGCTTCCAGTGCAGAGATACAAAGTTATACCAGAGGACTGGACCACTTATGTTTAAAATAATCTATGAAAAATGCAAACCTTCACTGATGAAGACAATAGATAGTAATGTGGCAATAAAGGGAGTAAGTAATACTACTCTGAGGGCTTAAAAACTCATCAGTGGTTCAAGTTCATACCTCTTCAGTTTTGTTGATTATGTAGAACAACTTTTATGTGAAAATACATCACATTTCCTAACGGTCAGGAAAAAAATCAGGGCTTGATCCTAACATCAAGGACAAACTACAGACCCACAAATACTCAAAAGTTAAATCGATTTAATCCTGTTTGTTTCTGTAAGGAGTTTAATCGTGATGCTGCTGAACTTTTGATATGGATAGAAGAGAAGTACAAGATTGCATCAGATGAATCCTACCGTGATCCAACAAATGTTCTACGCAAACTGAAGCGGCATGAGGCTGCTGAGAAGGAAATGATGGCTAACGAAGAGCACTTTGCAACACTGATAAAGGTGAAGGCAGTTTTAGAGCTAAATCTTTCATCTTATCCCACATTTCATAGGTACTGATCTGCTCAAAAAAAAAAAAAATAATGATGTGCTGTGTTTTTCCAGCAAGGAAATCAACTGATTCAAGGCAACCATTATGCTACAGTTTCTATCCAGCAGAAGATGGCAGAGCTTCAGAAGAAGTGGAAGGAATTGTATTCCAAGATGATAGAAAGAGGTGACAAACTGAGACAAGCTGGGCAGCAAGAACAGCTCATGGAACTGCTCCAGGTCAGGAGGTGATGGGGAACAGAGGGGAGGAATGACCTAGAAGCCTGGTTGCTTTGTTGTGTAGTCCTCACAAAAAAAGAGCAGAATATCATCCAGATGGAAGTCTATTTTAGGGTGTCCATTTTGTCTAAAGTCTCAGGAGAGAAAACCCAATATAATGCTGACCAAGCTCACTCCAAAGCTATGAGCAGGGTAACAGTGCCAGCACAGCACCAAGACACATTGCTGTTGAACTCAGGCCCAACATATCTGTGTGGCCATCCCATACTGGGAAAATAATCAGAACTCTCTGCCTGGTCAGTGCTCTGCAAACATAACTAACTGTTTACTTGGAGTCAGTTTGGGACTGGTGACATGGCACTGGTTTAAATACATTGTCATTCAGGCAAATTGTGTAAGAGGAACAATGTGCTTTGAAGCTGTTTTGATACCAGTCATGTCATGGAACTGCTGTTGTGTTGTAGCTGTTATTTGAAGCCTTTGAAGATTGTTTGATTGTTTTGTACTATGTCACTGAAGATAGTTCAAAGAGACTGTTTAAAATGGTGTGCTTTAGTGAAAGAAAGAAAGACTAGTCAAAAATAATGTGCAAACCAAAATATTCCCAGGAGATGCCTCTTAAAGACTCCTGACCATCATGTTACAGAGAAAGGGCATACAGACTTTACCACTATGTTGAGGAAGATGTCATGGGAGGGGCTGAGTGAGAAACTGATGTTGAAGCATCAGTACAAGTGTGCTGTAACCTCTTCCTGGCAGGATGCAAAAAAGAAGATAGAGAAAATTGAGAAAGTTCTTCAGGAATCTGAGACAGGCCATGATTTGCGCTCCAGCCGTGATCTACTCAAGCAGCACAGACAGCTGGAAAATGAGACACGTGAGCTGGCAGAGAAAATGAACTCCATTGTATCCCATGCAAGGAAAATGGCCACCAATCACTTTAACTCGCAGAGGATTCTGGATGAAACACAAAAATATCTGAAAAGGTGAGCAGTCACTCTCTTTTTGTCTTCACCCTGTATGACAAATAACATTTTTCATTTTACCTCCTAGAAAAGCTGCCTGTTGACCCACCTCAACCTTTATTACTGGACCTTTCTGTTGTCTACTGCACTTCTCCCCTAGCCCTTTGCTTATCCAGAGGTCTTCCACTGGTTGTTTCTAAGAGGTGCAGTGATCCAGCACTCCGTAGTGACTAGTTCCTTAAAACATCACAGTACAAGCCTAGGACTTCAAAAATGTAATTGCTTTCCCTCTGCTTATGTTTAGTGTTATTGTGTAAGTCTACTAGCCAAAAGTAGCCTTCTGTAGAATGGATTCTTGAATATGCAGTCAGTACAAACCATTGAAATTTAATTGCAAAGGAGTGTCCAGTGTTTTCTAGTCTTCACAGTGGTATCGTAGCCTAATTCCCTTGGCAGAACCAGGGTAATGCTTTGTTTTAACATATATTTGATGGATGACACCTAGGTTTGAGTCTTTACAAGCACCTCTTGATGAGAGGCGTATGTTGCTGGAAGCTGCAGTGGATCTCTATGAGTTCTACCATTATCATGACATGGAGCTGAACTGGATTAATGAGCGATTGCCTATTGCCCATTCCACCAACTGTGGGAAGTCCTTGGATGTGGCTCAAAACCTGTTGCAAAAACACAAGGTAACTCTTTTAATCAAGTGCATTATAGCATATTGGCACATTACATTTCACCTCAGCCTGCAAAGCATCACCTACACACTTTTTTATCTTCAGGAAGGTGGTTGCAAGCAAAGTGTATTGCCACACTTTCAATGAGTATATTTACTGATTCCAGCACTCACCCATCTAAAATGGCTCTAGAGGATTGAAATAAGTCAGCAAAGTGGCTCTGTTTTCAGAGCAAATATGAAATTCTTGTGGGAACTGCAGAATTTTACATGTTTTGCAGTATTATTATTGTGATAAATTTTGTAGCTTTTCCCACTAGAAGTGGATAAAAAGCTAGGGTAATTCATGTTAAATAGAAAAAATAGTTATTTGCTTTGTGGGTTGACCTGGGTTGAATATTTTGACTGTTACATGTTTGTCCTATTTTTGTTCTGTGCTTACTGCTTCATTATACATGCAGTCTTGGGGTTTGTGCATGCTACATTCTCTTGGAGAGCATATAACAGCCATTTGATGTTTCTTTTAGTACTACTACAAAATGATTTGAACAAGCCATAGTCAATATATTTACAAAGACAGGTTAACACTGATTCCTGGAGAGTTTGGTTCTTTGTAGCAGTTCCTTACAGCCCTGGGGCACCTCAGAGCTGCCTTGCACCACAAGCAACACTGAATATTACAGTACCTGGATTGCAGGTTCCATAAGAAGGGTTATAAGATCAGTGGGGAGGCTTTATGAAGCAGGAGTCTAATCATTTTCATGGTACTGTTGACAACGTCTCTTACCATCATCCGCCAGCCTATTCATGTTCTGGGGTATTTTATGTTCCCATCAGCAGCTCAACACTTTCTTCTGAATCCACCATCTTTGTGTCTCATCCCTTGTCCTGCTTCCTCTCCCAAACCTTGCTGGCTGCTGGGCAGGGGAAGGTTCTTGGTAAGGAGAAGGGGTAGGACCAGACTAGAGCACCAAGCTAAGAATTTTGGTGACTAATGTTGAGGGAAGTTAAGGGATGTCTGCTTCCACATTATAGACTCTTATGTTCTCCCTCAATGGCAGCATCAAGAGCAGAGGGGTCCCATACAAGAGGGGCTGGGACTAGTGGCTGAGGCTGTAGCTGTTGTAGAAATAGACAATCCTTGTGTCCACTGGCTATGCTCTGCCCACTGTCCTAGGACTAGGAACATACAGAATTTCATTGTCCTCACATACCCTTCCTTTATTCCTATTTTTTCTTTCATCTCATTCCCAGGAACTTCAGGCAGAAGTGAATGCCCACAAACAGCAAGTCCAGCGGGTCCTGGATAAAGGAAAGGCAATGGTCGTAGGTCAGCACCCATCAGCTCAGAAAATAAGTGAGAAATGCCAGGAGCTGATGACTGCCTGGCAGGGCTTGGAGAAGGCCTGTGAGGAAAGGATGAAGCAGCTGCAGCACTCAGTTGGCTTCCAGGAGGTACAAATTACAGCAATGTACTTGCATAGTAGCTTCTTCAGACAAACAAGAGGGTCAAACTTGTAAAGTGAATAACGGAACAGCTTCACTGGGACTGGTGTTTAGTCCACTTGTGTGATGCCAGACTCATGGGAATAGAGTTTTGTAGACATAAATGGCATTTACAGTATGTTCCCTGGAGAACTGGGTCATCCGGCTCTTTTTTCCTATAGCCTTTATGAAGCCTGATTCTTAGAGGTGATTTGAACTTCTCATGGAGGGTAATGACAAGTATCACAGTGATGTTACACAGTTAGGCCCTACCCTTAGTGAAAAAAGATAAAGGAAGGGTCAAGTAAGGATACTGATGTGAAGAAAGAAAAGTGAGACAACTTGAAACTTATTGCCAGAGTTCTGATGCCTGGAGAAGATCTTAGTTATCCAGTACTGAAGTCTTCCATCTCATGGCTTCTTTCTCCTTTATATGATTTGGCAGAATAGTGTGGGATAGTAGTTTTTCCTATGAAATATTCTCTATTTATTATTTAATAAAATATCACAGTAAATCTTACAGTACACCTTCCCCATAGAATTTATTAGGTCAAAGAGATGCCGTTAGTGTTTCATAGAAACTCTAGGTAGAAACTGATTAACTTTCTCTTTAACTGATAGTTTTTAATGAATACTTCAGACCTGGAGGCTTGGATAGCAGAAAAATACCCACTTGTGACAAGCAAGGACTATGGTAAGGATGAAGATGGAACACTGAAACTCCTCAAGAAACATGAGGTATTTCTTTGCTTAAAATCTGTATGCTGGTGTGGTTTTCTGGTGTGTCTGCAGTTGTAAGATTTTCTGTTTTATTGGTGCTCAAGTGTCTAGCCATCTACAAGATATTTTGTGTTGATGCGTGTCTACATATGAATGGACTGCGAGGAAAGATCAGTGAAGCTTACTAATATGGTTGGAAAAACTGCAATTTGGGGAAAAAGGATACTGGTGAATATTTTCATCTTATTTTTTTGAGGCCAAAACTGACTGTGATCTGATACCTTCTGTTCAGTCTCAGCAGATGAATGCAGAAACCTTGAGTTTTTTCCTCAAATCCAAAATACAGATATAGTATTATTCCAAGAATGCTTTTCTCAGCATAATAGTGCATCAGGAATTTCTAATTGAATTTATTCACTAATTTGTTTGAATTTATGTACACTTTTTTCCCTCCCTCCAAAAGTGTTGCTAGAAAATTATCTAAAATTGATAAAGTCTTGGAAATGTCACATGCTTCCAGAAAGTTTTTCTCCTCTTTTAATGTCTCAATGACTACACCATAGGCTGGTGCAAAAGTTCAAACAGTGAATATCTTGGACAACTGGCTCTCAATCAACTCTTTTCTCTGCCAGGCACTGGAGCATGAGATTGCCATTTACCAAAATCTGATGAAAGAACTGAGTGAAAATGCCCAAACTCTTCCTGTAGTGGGCTTCATCCAGTGTGTTGAGGTTGATGCACCAAAGGAACAAGTTCAGTCAAGACTCCAGGAGCTGCAAGAACTAGCAGCAGCAAGGTATAAACTAGAACTATCGCTTGTATCCTAGGCTTGATTCAAAGCCCACTGAAGTCAAGAAAGTGTATCTCTAGTTACCCCATTGGAATTCAGATCATACCCATTATCGCCTCTTTTTTCAATTGTAGTTAGGAAATCACTTGTTTCTGTATTAGAATTGCATGCACCTATGAGCTTTCCATAATTGCTAAGCAAGAACTCTACATTTGATTCATGGAGTTTGGCTATATATTAAGGATTTTGAAGCCCCAAAATTTCCTCTTTACCCTTCATCATCCGCCTGTACTGTGGCTTGAGATGCCACATTCTGACTTGCCTTTGTGGTATTTGGAATTGCTATCAAAAGGGAAAAAAATGTTTTTAAAAGGTTTCCTTAAGGTTGCTTGAAAATTACTTAATTCATTACCTAGCAGAAGGGAGACAATTACAGTTGTTTATATGACCAGTGGCAGTGCTAGTATAGGAAAGGTTTTCCTTTTGATCATTCATTTACTTTTCATTTCACTTCCTTTCTGTTATTGTTGCAGTAAGATATTTACAACTTGCTTGTACACAGGATTTTTAAGCACTTCTGTTTTGTTGTCAGGAAGGAACAAATAACTGCACAGTTTAGGGTTTTCCTCCACAAAAATTTCACTCAGAAAAGGAATGGGGCTCTGCAAGTACAATAACAAATAAAGTCTGAATACTAGAATAATTAAACCTAGAAGAAATACTAATATTTTACCATTTATTTTTATTCTTGTTTACAATTGAAAATGTAAAAGCATCAGTAGAAAATTCTGTGAATGAAAAGTGCAGGAAAATACTCAGTATACAGAAATATTTTTTGTGTTTGCCGAACACAGAAATGTCTTGTGTTCATTCATGCTTAATGTTAATCTGGGTCTTATGGTGCCTTATTGGTGCTCTGGTTTGTACCTTTGACCTGCATTTTCCTTGGTGGAATCTTTCAGCATGCTACATCTTATGTGACAAGCAATTGTGATTCCTGCAAGGAAACTAGGTTAAACTTTCTTGGAATGTTTCAACAATGGGCAGACAGTGTTAGCAGATGGAAAATGGGTATTTTGTTTATATCTCAGGCTGTACTATAAGATACTCTCAACAACCAGAAATATGCAGCAGGTTGCAGCAATTTTGCTGAACAGGCAATATGAGCAGAACTGCATACATGGATTTCATAGCATTTGCCTTTCTGATGCACCACCCTCAGTTAGAAAGATTTCCATCTCATTTTCTTTCCAGACCTTGAAAAACATGAAGGGTATTCTTGTAGGAGAAAAACCAAACCAAAACAAACCAAAAAGAACAACAAAAACAAAACCCAGGAGTGAGCTCAGCTAGGAACAGTGCTTTTCTTGGGAACTCACCCATTCAGTCTGACCTGGCTAAAGCTGTCATCCTACAAACATAATTTCCAATCCCAAGAAAAAAAGCTCTTTCATTAGAGAGAATGAGCCTTGATGTTGAGAAATTTTGGGGATTTAGTAGGAAGAAAGCTACTGAGTGCCCTCTTTGGTCTAACTGTACTGTCTTGTCTCCTTCCCCTCACAGAGGGAAGAAGCTGGATGAGACTCTTGTCTTGCATGAGTATCTACGAGAATATGAAGATCTGCAAGACTGGATCACTCAGCAGAAACAAACAGCCAGCTCTGAAGACTATGGAAATGATTATGAACATGTCTTGGTGAGGTTTTTGAGTAACACATCAAAAGTCAACCAAACTATATATAGTAAGACTGTAAAAAGATTCTAAATTTGTCCTTGAAAACTTACAGACACAGTCAGAAGTAAGTATAAATAACTGGGAGATAGAGAGCGAAAAGGGTGAAGAGTGGGTGGGAAGGATTGACTCATTATGACAGGCAAGCAGCATTGCCTAACACTTCCATCCTGTTACCATGGGGGCTGAGCTGCATGAAACAGCTGCATGCTAAAATGTCTGTGCCTTCAGAAGCAACTTCTTTCTATTTTTAATAACCAGATATTTCAGTGTGGTGTCCATTAAGGATTTCTTTCATCATAAATGCTGGTATAGACATCTGCAGTAATACGTCTTCACATGGCACAGAAACTAATGTCAGCCCATTACATATCAATAGCCATTCAGAATCCTCATTTTTATAATTTACTTCAAAATATCTTGTATCTTAAATCTTAAAATCAGGCTACATTATCCAGTTACAGTACTGAACACACATTTGCATTCATGAAGTAAATACATATAATTTAATAAATTATGAACACACATTTGCATTCATGAAGTAAATACATATAATTTAATAAATTATGAACACACATTTGCATTCATGAAGTAAATACATATAATTTAATAATTTAAATTCATTGTACATTGAATGTTTGCGTCTATCCCTGGTAATAATGTTTCTGCTTCCCATCTGCATAGCAGACTTCATATTTTTGCTAATAGTTTGTATCTCCTCATGGGTTTTAGAGTCATTCGCTGCAGTTTCTCCATCTCTGAATATGATCATCTTATTACCTGTGTTTTGTACTGTATGTACAAACATACAATAGGTATGTTTGTGAAAAGAGAGCACTCAAAACGCCTGTTTTATTACTTTTGTTTTTCCTTCAAAAGCAACTTTGTGCCAAATATGACACATTCCAACTTCAGTTGGAAGCAGCTGGGAAAAGAGTTATGGCTTGCCAGCAGCTGGCAGACAACTTGCTGAACTGTGGGCATTCTGACTCCCGGGAAATTCGACAGAAGCAGAAAGAGCTGAGGTAGGAGACTTGTGTTAGCTCTACGAGGCTTTGTCCTTTCAATTCACTCTCGACAAGGAGGAAGTGAGAAGGAATTAGAAAAGGATAAGGCATGCCCTCCCAGTTCTCTAATTGCAAAATATGTGGTTTCCTCACTGCTGCCATGCCTTGTTTAAAAATAGACTTCTACAATGCAGACATTATCTGCTCGCTGATTTGGCTTCTTGTCAATTGCATCAGAGGTGCTTTACAAGTAAGGGGTGAATGAACTTCCTTTGCCCTTTGAAACAGAATCACCTAACTGAAAGGCTAAGAGTTTAGTTGCTTCTTTATTGCTTCTGATTTTCAAGTTTGAATCTCGTGACTGCTCTGCAGAACAATATCAAGGTGTTCTGAGCTTCTTATGCCTGGTATCGGTCCAAACTGGTCCAAAAGAGAATATTTCATGAAGGAATAGTAGGGTCTGAATCAGTCCTCCAAGTCCTGCATATAAAACCTGAAAAGCATACTGGAGAAGGGCACCTCTACACAGGATCATCTATTTTAATGGCTGGAGCAGGCAGGGCATGGACAGAGTAGGGTGAGAGACATGCTGCCACTCAGAGAATTGCTCCAAGAGAATTTCACAGCAGGAATGAAAAACAAAGTAAGGGAATGACTTGTTTTCCGTTCTCCTTTACTCCTTTTATATGGTCTTTTTCCACATCCTCCCTTGTAGGAACTCCTGGGAGGAGCTGTTGGAAATTGCCAGATTCCGAGGTAAGCGACTGAGAGATGCTGAAGCGATTCACAAGTGTTACCAAGATCTGACAGATGCTCTGGCCCATATTGAGGTAAAAAATAATGGGAAAGTCTCATTCGAAGTTTATTTTAGTTTAACTTGTGGACGTTTCTTATGATTCTCAGACATGCTGTTGGTACACCAAATCAGGCTGTGAATCTGTTATAGAAAGGCATTTCTCCAATGGTTAGGAATGTTCTAATTTTCACCTAAACTGACCTGAAGCAAGTTTCTAATCATTTTATTCTAGCAACAGTGTTGTCCTCCAGATGAACTGCCTTTACTTTCTCCTTGCTGTGCTCGCAGTGGATGTCTGTGTGACAACTACATCCCCTCAGAACCTTTATTGAACTAAATAAGTGTTTAAGTCCCCTTTAACATGATGGTTTCTCCATTTCATCTTTACAGTAATCTTTCCTAAGCATTTATAACAAAATTTTTATCTAAAGGTGGTACACAGTAGACCTGTTTCCTACAGAATGGCTTGAAACTACTGGTTGTTAATGCTCCATTAAGTATTCACTCTATGCCACTGCAGTAGCTATTCAAGGTTGATTCCCAGCAGAAGTCTGCAAAACATTCTCCTGTTTTGTCTGATCAAGGAAAGACTTAAACCTTCATCTCATGGTCCAGTTGGATAGCTTAATCACTAAGATATTTACAAGTGAGTTACTAGGACAGATGTACTGGAACAGATTTTTCTGTCTCCTTTCACCTATCATCGTTTAGTAACCCAGGATGTCCTTAACAATGCGGTCGCACTACACAAAGTGATTGAAGTAGTCTTGTAGTGTGTTTTGTTTGGAAGTAAACAGTAACAAAGCTTTCTTTGGTTTCTTCCTTCTAGGAGAAGTCCAAAAGTATTCCAGATGATGTTGCTAAGGACATGAGAGGTGTGCAAACCCAGCTCCGGAAGCACGTGGCCTTGGAGCATGAGCTGTCTGGGAATGAGCAGCAGGTAATGAAAGTCATGTATGGTCTTCAATGTGTAGCTCTGTGAAAGCCTGGAAATCTCTAAATGTCTTACTTAGTCTTCTGCTTTTTAAATGTATTCAAGATCTTATGGCCATGATAAAGTGGATCATTTAGAGCATTGCAAATAAGGGACACATTATAATAAGCACTGACTATTGAACTGATTCACAGGGATATTTTTGAATGCTGTTTGAAATGTGTGGTCACGCCAGGCTTTATGATGTGTTTACAGCCTTCTTCAAAGTGTTCCAGGTAATTATAGGGAAACATCCAGCATCTGTTCTGTGTGCAGTGAAACTGAATGTTCACTGAACACAACATGCATTGATTAACTGTAGAAGATTATAGAAGGAAGGATGGGGCAGTCTGGAATTTTCAACAAGTTAACATGGTAGGAAGTGGACTGTAAGAAGGATATGGCTCATTATACAAACTTATGAAAAGTTTCAGCTTATGAAAAAATTCGCTTGTATTTGGGGCTCTGCTTAGCTTCAACTGGACAAATAAAACTAGTATGAGTTTTCTCTTCATCCGTTTGTTTAGTGTATATAATGGTATAGTTAACATAGCATGTGAAGTAATCCCAGTATTATGGCCTCATGTTTTGACCTTGCAGCAGGTAACACTAGAATTGATCCCACCAGCTGCTTGTTACTTTTAAAGGTAAGAAAGCATAAAATATGCATGAAGAAAATGTTATTCTACATGGTCACTGGGGAAACAAGATACAGTTAGCTATTAGTTGCATTACTCATGTAATAAATGGTATTGTAAAAAGGAGAAATAAAATCTGCCCACTTATTTGAAAGATCACTGTTGTGATGAGCCTTACCTAACGCTGGATGTCACTGTTATTCCACAGAATTGAAATTAGGGACGCTTTTCTTTAGCATGAGGAAAGTTAGGTTAGAAAATGTTTGAGTTTCATGTACAGTTACCATACCCTTTATTGTACTTTTCTGATACTAGCTGCATCTCTCTGACTCTCTTTTCCCTACTCTCTTCTTTGTCCCTGCATATAGCTGCAGGAGCTGATCCACTCTGCAGATCATGTGCTCACCCATTGCTCAAAGAAGCAGGTGGCAGACATGAAATCAAAGCAGCAGGCAATAGTGACCAACTGGAAGGCCCTGAAGTCTAAGGTGGAACTGCGCAAGAAACTTCTGGAACAAGCATACAAGCTTTACCAGTTTCAGGCACATGTAAGCACTTCTGCCTTCCATCCATTGGTACACAGGGGAAAGATACCTTCAATGTGTGTGAATCATGGGTGTACATCCAAGCTGCAAAGATTGATGTAAAAGGCTGTATGTGCTATCTGTGTTATTAATCAAGTATTTAAGTGCATCTAGCTATTTAAAAATGAGTTAGAGGATAAGGTTTTTACCCTCTGCAGGAAGGAAAGCCTGCATCCAACTGTCTATAGTATAACTGATAGTTGTCAGAAATGGTCATCGTTTCACAGGAGTGGCATAAGTGTTATCAAAAACTGAGTAAGAGCAATAAAATTAGATGTTAGATTCCCTTTTAAAATGCCTAAAAGATTGTTCTTTCTCGGGCACGCAGTAACCCTCAGTTAACTTACTTCATGGAATGTATCCAATGAGACACACTGGTCTTTGCAGTAACCTCTCAAATTGCTTAAACACAGTGACATGCGTATATCAACATACCATCACCTGCAATGCACAGCAGCATTGTCTCCAAAGAACTCAGTAGGTCACTGAGCTATGATTTGCTATGGAATACATTGCAAATATCAGGAGTCTCATTGAAGGCACCTGAGCTATACCACTGCAGATCAGTAGGTAATTGCTGCAAGTACTGCAGTAGCAGGTACTAAAATAGCAAGGGTGTCCTCTTTTATCATTCTTTGTATTCTTGAACTGTTCAGTTGAACTGAGCAGTGATTCATCCTGTGATCTGAATGGCAGAACTATAGCCCTTTTCTTACCCTGGCATGTGCCCTTTAATCTTCATTGGTAAATTTACAAGCAATGAACACCTTAAAAATATATAAATCTGTCAGTGCTTAACAGAGGGCTACACAGTTATTAAAGTGCTTTCTTAACATCGTAAAACAAAATGACAAAGCCAGGTGACTGTATTCTCAGTGACATGCCTAGATAGCATTATGCCCCAGGCCTCTCACTGTCTCTTTGATATCAGTCTGCTGGCAAGAAAGATTCCTGGTCCCCTCAATTTTCATCTCCTTTTCTGGTAATAATTCCCGAAGAAGTGAAGAGCTGTTTCTGCAAATTTGGTAATCTTGTCCAAATGGCACAAGGCAGAGCTATACAGTCTAATCTCAGTAGCTCTAGGGTTAGTTAGAGCAGCTTTGCTGCAGAACATCACCCAAATCGCTGAATGTAATTGTACACAGATTAAGCAGTGAAACAAAAACAAAGCAGCCTTTCCATTAACTTAGGATGCTACACAATCCTCTGGTGTATCTCCTTGAATCCCATCCATCAAGTACACTCTTAGTCTGATTAAATAGCAGAGCTGGCCCTAACTGACAGCACACAGTAACAGCAGAGGGCTCCAAATCCTCCAAGTCTGTCGAGGAAAAGGAATTTAGACATAGACTCCAAATATTTCTGAATGATCTGAGGTTCTGAAGTTTGTACTAGGATCTGCATGGTCTTGGACAGGCTCTGCTTAGGAGTTTCCTGCAGACTGATACCTAGTCTATCCTTAAATATTGCTGGAAGTGGCAGTACAATAACCACTCATTGGCTCTTGACTTATTCCACCACATTAAAATCCTGAGATTTATGGATTTTTTCCTAGTGCTTAGCTTAGAATCTCGAGGATTCTTAGACATTTGCAGTGCCAAATGCAGTGTTAGTGTCTACAGTGACATCTAGCTATGTATGAATTAGTTCTGCAAATTTAAATGACGCCAACACATGTGCACTATGTAAGTCCCTTTAAAGGGACCATGGTCTTTTTAAAGAATCATTTTATAGCTCTGTTCACTATCTTTAAGAAAGGAGTATCTTGGCTTTAAAATCTAAACTCTTAGGATGCTAGCTTGGTTAATTTCAATTTTGTGGTGCTTTTCTGAAAATATTTTTTCCTGGCTGAATTGTTCACAGGCCAGCTTTTAGCTGTGCAAAATTTTCATGATATAGATAAAAATCCCTGGGTAAAATGGAACAAGCAAGAAGCTATTTCTATTACAGAGTTTCCTTCAGTGGAACAGCCAGCAATCATTCACAAATTTTTTCATTCTCTGCAGTAAAAGAACTTTTTTGTTCAGCTCTTAGTATACATAATAGTCTTCTAAAATAGACTTAAAACCTAAAAGACCATTTACCACCTCAGAATTGAATAAACTCACCCAAACAGGCTCAAACTATACCAAAATTCAATTAATCCCCAGTACAGTCCTTTGCACTCCTATTTTTTACCAACTCACACATAAGAGCAAAACACCTATTACAGATTCAAATGAGACGCCTAAAGTAAGTGGACTGGTGAAGATACAGAACCAAATGCAGAAAAAGTCATACAGAAAATGTCAAGCTATTTTTATTTGCACAAGTTTCCTCACTCACAGTAAAAAAATACTGTCAGTGATTTGATTTGGAATTTTCATGCTTACAATTGCCTAAGCTGAATGCTTCAGACATTTTAAGGTATTGTAAATACCTTTATCGTTTCATCAGATTTTGACAGTAAACTCGCATTACATCTTTATTCCCCCCAGCACTGTGTTTCTGTGCCAATCTGTCAGTCATAAATTTACACAAATAAATAGCTGAATCTTGCAGGTACTGATATGCTTAAGAATTTTTTTCTGACCTGTGATTTGCCCTTTTTCTGCCTCTTATTAGGGTGTGTCTGTTTTTCACTTGAAAACTCTCACTTTCATTTTAGAATATGTGTACAACGTTAAGTTTTGAATAGACTTGTATTAGCTAAAGTTAAGGCACAGAGAATTTATCTTCTGTGAAGGAATACACCAGAAAACACTTAAAGAATAATGGATTAAAGGGCAATAAATGGTACCATGTTGTCATTGATGTATACAATATGGATTGATTATGGTTATGGTCTTACAAAACCTATTTGATTTAACACATATGTAATATATAGAAATTCCTGTAGTCATGCTATCCAACCTTGCTAAAACTCATAGAGGTACTCCAAGCCCTAATGAAATATTTTATTTCTTATCTGTTATTTTATTACCTATTTTTCACTTAAAGTTAAATGGTTGGCCTATGACTTTCCTGCCTGATAATCTAACCTCAACTTTCACATTTTCTTGGGTTCCAGGTGTGGGACTATTTCTTATGGACAGCAGAAATAATAAGGGAAATGAGAGCCAAGGAGACTATTCGGGACATATCTACCAGCAGCCTGAGACTTACTCAGCATCAACAGCTGCTGGCAGAGATTGAAGCACGAGAAGAGACGTATAGTCATGTTGTACAGCTAGGACAGTCACTCTTGCAAGACAAGGAAACAGGATCAAAAGAGGTAATTCAAACTTATTTGAGTTCAGGCCACACATTCAGCTACCCAACACGAGTGTAACTATCATTCTATTCTATATCACACTGAGTGCATGCGAATGCATGCATGCACTCACACATTATCCATATGCATGACCTACATTTGCCCCAGTGTGTTGCCCAGCTTGGACACAAAAATATCTATTCCATTTCCCACCTCAGCAGTAGATGAGCGCTGGCATCTCCTGAGGGTCTCCTCTAGCAAAGCTGGGCTTATTTGAGAAGTTCTCTGTGTTCTGAACAATGAAGATAATTCTATCCACTTCCCAAACTGGGTTGTCGCTCAAATACTTTGCTTCACATTACAGTGCTATATCCATACCAGACCAGGCTGAATGAAGACCTGCCAAAGAATAGAGGCACTCAATTTTATAAGAGAGTTTAAAAATTAATTGAAACCTTTCCTGCAGTAATTAATTATGCTGGTATGGTTTAATTCCCCAGAAATGAGAGATGGAAATCAAGTTGTCAATTTACTCAAGTTAAACAGCTTCTAAGACTCTCACAGCATTATTTCTTTCTCAATACCTCTAGTTTACTTCTCCCCTGACAATTCATTAACATCTCTTGAATATCTTCATAAAACTGCAGAGTTTCATGCAAATTGCTCTCCCATCTGACCAATCTAGTTCTTGAAAATTGTTGAATGTTGCAATGTATTACTATAGTAACTAGAAATCTTCCTAACTGTAAATCCTTCTGCCTGTAGAAAAATGTAGGAAAAAATAATTTACAGATAGCCTGTGGATATACAAAGTTTGGAAGCTGAAATTAAAGGAAGTCTAACATTGAGGCATGTATTCACTCACAAGGAGAATATGCTATGTTGTAAACTTATTTAAGTATCTGTCCTATGCTAATTAGAAGTGCTATAATTGCACTGTTATTACTAAAGATAATGAAGAATTAGGATTTGGTTCTAGAAGATACACTTGAGAAGCAGTTATCTTCCTTTGCCCTTGGCTTGTACTGCTACATATGCTGTAAGAAGCACCACTCCATTCCTGAAATGAGGCACCTGTGGTTATGTCTATGCCCAAATGTAAGTGCAAGAACTTGCACTTTTTCCTGCTGGATACTTTCTTTTGCAATTTAAGGATCTTATCCACTACTCCACTTAATCCTTTTTCCTCACACCTTACCCTGGTCCATGGGGTATAAAGACTGACACAAGTTTTTATTGGAAATTGTGTTCAGATTCAGCAGAAGCTACAAGCTGTGTTGGAAGAGAAGGAGAAGGTATATAATGAATGGAAACAGAAGAAGGAGTGGCTGGAGAAAATACACCAAGAACAAATGTTCTACAAGGACTGGGATAACCTGGACATGCTCCTGAACTCGCAAGAGGTGAGTGAATTGTAAACTTGAAATAAGTAGTTAGACTCTTAAAGCATTTGAACTCTTCCAAGCTAAAAGGGACACTACTGTTCACCTACAACTTAAAATTCTTGGTTCTGTGTATAGACAAGACACTGTTTTCATTGTTATTATTTGCATTGTTGTATATCACTTGGGGACTGTATAACTGTAAAAGGCCCTCCCTTTCTTATGGGGCCTAGGTGTGGAACCAGAAAGAAAAAGCTCATCCTTGCCTGAAAGATAATTCATTGCAAATAAACTTAAGAGCTAACAGATGAGTCACAACCGAAGAAGGAAACAGTACCCCGGTATCAATCCACTTTACAAAGAGATCTCAGCTTACCAATTGTTTAACCATAGACAAATTGTTTTCTAGGCTTCAGTGAGAAGGGAAATTGTGAAGAGGGTTTGAAGGAAGACAGGGAGATTGCTTTGCAGGTGTTGCCGGAAATCTCACCCCAGGCTGAGGGTTAGTGCTGGGGAAATGCATCTAATGGAAAATGGATCTTGGCAGTGTGAGTTAATCCAGGAAAAGGAACTGACTTCTCAGTTCTGCAAGGGGGTTGATAGCAGTGTGGAGAACAGCTCCATGTGAACACACGTGAAAGAATTCAATTGTAAGGAATATCAGTTTCTGTTTGATGCAGTAGAGAAAGATGAGCTAGTGACAAAATTCCTCTTATGAAAAGAGAGGGCTGTTACAGTTAATGCAAAGAGATAGAAAGATATTCTTGTTATTACATTTTGCAGCTCTTGAAATAGATTATTTTTTTTTATTTCACCAATATTAAATTATATTTTGTCTTTCTTAAGCTTTTCTGGATTCGTGGAACTATTTAAAAACGTTCCAGCTTGAGGTCTGACATTTGCTATTACAAAACTGAGTACACAATGCAGATGTCTTTTCCAGTCACTGCAAATTCACGAGTTCATAGACTGCTGTAACTGTGCTGAGACTTGGCATGCAAACCACATCAGTGGACTGAAGGCTGCCAAGCTGAAGGATTGAAGCGAAGCTGAAGGAGGTTGTACCTCTGGATTGTTTCTTATTAACGAAAAGTCTTAATTCTCCAAGACCACTGGCAACATAATATAATGGCTCTTGGTTTGTGCTGAGCTCTGTTTTCCACCAGTGCTTTGCCACTGGCACTAAATCTTCTGGAAAACTGACCCTGAGCTGTGCCATGTAGTGATACTTAACCCTTTGGAACGCATGGGCTTGGAGCCTTCTGCTACTCGTTCCTTGAAGGAAATGTAGATATTCATAATTCCCTACAATTTTCCCTGCATTTTGAGTTTGTGCCAAAGGATGAAACTAAGAGAGTTTCACCTAAGCTCAGGTTTCTGGAGTAAGATATTACGTAAGCCTGCCCATTAAAAAACTTTATTTGTTGCTTAGTTAGCAAATGGCACAATTTGCATTATACCCATCCCAGGTCCTTACGAAGCAGTAATACATCGTTGCTAAGCTCCTGCATGGGCAGCAGCATCAGGGGAAATGTAAACTACAAAATTTTGGCCAGTGTGTTCTTTCTCTTTCCATGAAATGGAGATCAGCCAACATGCAGAGTCACTGTGACCACAGTATCTGCTTTGTATATGCCTGAGGTACATGCATAGGAAATCACTATGGTTTAGTATTCCTTCTTGCCCCTCAGTCATGAGTCCTGGTTGCAAAAGACTATATTACTATTACATGAAAGGGATTGCAGCTGGTATTTTTGATTATGCTCAAACACATTCTGTATGAGTAAACTGTGTTTCATATTACTTATTTATTCAAATGAGTTTACCATTGCCATATGCTGAGAGGTAGACTGCCACAAAAGAGGTGGGTGTTCATCATAGACTGGGTAAATTCTCTTGGTAAGATCAGTCACAGTGCCCACCTCCTGCCACAAGTTTCTTCAGCCAAAGCAAAGCCTGAGAATGAAGACTGTAACCTTAAGGACCATGAAGGCCAGTTCTGTTATCAGAATCTTTGTCTTGTAGTATCTTCTCTATGAACTTCTAAGGAGCCCGATACTCAATTGTTCTCACAGAAGATGAACAGTAAAGCATGGATGCTGTCCGTGCCAGTCCTTGGCATTTTATGGTCAGGGAGAATGACAAAGAATAATAAGGAGAGGGGAACGATGGCAAGTTGGTCTCATCCGTGCAGGTACAGAGAATGGAGCAGCCACAGTTGTCATATGCCCTTATGTTCCTTCCACCATGCTCTGCATCTGATTTTCCTTTTGTTTCTCATTTTTGCTTATGTTTAATCCCTAGAATATCACTATTGCTGGAAGAACTGTTTTTTCTGTGAAACACCTGTGCCTTTAAGGAATTACAGTTACATGCTCACAGAGTTACTGTTATAAAGTAGAAAAGTAGGTCACAATGGTGCAGTGACCAGGTGTCTACCTGCAATATACCATGGAAATTACAGAACACCACGGATTTTGAAATTAGTAACCTGGGTATCACAGCCTGCATCTGTCCTCCTTCACTGACACAGTCCCTACCTTCTCCAACATGCCACAATGCCTGGAAAAGACTGTTATGGATTAGTGCTCAGATTTAGTCTGGGAAACATGTAAGTGTTGGTAGGTGGGAAGAATGGATTTGTTCATATCCAAGGATGCAAACAAATAGAGCCTCGGTAAACTGTCAGCATTCAGGATGAATTTCAACTCTCACTATGGATGCACCAAATAATGTGAACAGCTTTCCTTTCAGGAATTACCAGCTTTCCTCCATCATAATGGTACATGCCTGTGTTCTCCATTCTTGTCATCTTGGTTTTAACACACAGCTGACACTGAGTAAAAGTACCATGAAGAAAAGGCAGCTACCCAGGAACATCAGTTTACCTCAGAGCTAAAGTGTTGTTGAAAGCGCATCTCAGCTGTACTCCACAAATTCCAGTGCTACCTGCTCATTTTAAATCATACTTTGCTATCTTTAAGACAGTTTTACTGGTTTGAGACCTAGAAATATTGGCAATCATGTCCATCTCAAGAGCAGCATCAGTTCACAGTGAGTATACAGTGTTGCAAGTTTAGGCTCTTATGCAGCTGAGAAGACGGAGACTAAATGTGTTTACATGCAAAATAAGCCATATGTTTGAAGAATTTATGTGAGGAAATCAATAAAGAGAACAAATCATTGCAAGAGGAGGCTCACTTGCTGCTGCTCATGAAAGAACGGGAAGGATTTTACTTTCTACTGAATTCTAGTCCTTCCTTGGTGTGTGCATTAAATGCATCAGGCTGGCCCTGAATAGAAGCAGCAATATTGTTCTGATTCTCTATAACTGGAATTCCTATATTCCCAGGATACCCCTTATTAATTTTGTTCTCTCAAGTGTGTTTGTTCTTCAAAGGGGTTATTGCTGTGATGCAGGGCTCCCATCTAAATGAAGGAGAAATAGCAAGAACCGCAAAGCTGTCTTTTGCAGCTGCCACCATCTGCCTTATAGATCAGTATATGCTATTTGACAATGAAGTGAGGTTCTTTAGTCAATATCTGTATTTTATTTCTCTGCTTTTGAAGAATATATTTCTTTTGGATGGAGCTGTGTTACTACTATACGGAGTTAAAATGTGTCTGCCCAGTGACGCAGGCTCTGCTTCCTAGGGAGACAGACAGGAAGGTAGGAAAACAGTCCATTCAAACGTGTTCAAAAAGTATTCAGCCAAGGCATCAATTGAAAAATCTCAAACCACTTTCTCAGTGGGAATTTTGCCATTTGTTGCTTTCAGAAAGGACAAAAGCAAACACACATTCAAAAAGAATTCCTATCAGGCAGATATAAGCAATCTTTCCACCCCTGTGTTTCTTCTGACCTCTGTGTGTGAGGCAAAGCGCAGTCACGTTCATCTCACTTTGCACATCTGCAAAATATGTGTGAGAAAGCAGCTTCTGCCATCCTGTAATTTTTATCCTGTTTTCCCTGTAATTCTTATGCCTTAGAGCAAGTCTCTCTCCCAGCAGCAAGGAACAGGGGAAGAAAGAAGGCAACAGAGGAGCATTTTAAACTAAGAACTACTGCTGAGAACTGCTCTCTCATTCGCTGTCTGTGCCAGTGTGGCAGGTTTGACTTCATGCCAGCATCTTATATTACATTCCAAGTTACTTAAGCCTTCAAAGGATTTCTGCAGAATTTAGTTTCAAATTGTTCTATGTTAAAGAAAATAGAGCACATGTGGAGAAAATTAGGCAAACATCTATCTTTTTAATTTTTTTCTTATTATGAATTCGGTTGTACTATTGCATGGAACTGTTGTAGGAAACTCTCCCAAAACCGGTGAACTGAGATCTTGCCATTCGGGGTGCAGACAAGCAGCAGCTGAAAAAGAGAAAGAAGGAATAAACTACTTTTTGCAGTGAGCAGCAGCAGTGTTCGGCACGCTCTGCTCTGTTCTAACCTTCTCACAGCAGCAGATGCATTGCTCAGGTTTGCTGCTTTCCTTTTTTCACACATGAAATAACAGCGAGTTCGCAGGCTGTCTCTGGCAGGCGTTTCTGGCTCCCTCCTACTCTGTCTGCAGCCTCACTGTCAGAACACTCTGGGAGCAGAGCCTCATGCTCGGTAATTTATCTTGCTGCCCATCCCACACTCGTATCACTTTGCAGACGTGACAGGCGGTGGTAGCAGTAGTAGAAGAGCTGTGCTTTTTTATTTTGAATGTGGATTTTTTATTTTTTATTTTATTTTTTTTTCCTGGAGAATGTTGATTCATCTCTCATTCCTTTGCTTCAGAGGAAGAATGGAAATTTCCAGTGCCAAAGGAAAACGGATTAGGAGTTGGTTTTAAAAACAGGGGGAAAGGCAAGCTTCTGTGGCTTTGATTTTTGCCTCGTTTAGGACTAAACTTCAGAATGTCATGCAGGGACCATCACTGCGAACTTTCATCTGCAACCTATGTCTCCACTGTGGAAGTGATGCTGTCTTCCAGCAGAATTATCCCACCTCCTTCTTTTGAATCTGCTGTGCGGGACAGGCCTTTTCAAAAGATGCAGGCATCAGCATGGCATCCTCCCACTGGTCAAGCAGTTGCAGAGATTGCTCCAGGAAATGCCAACTCAACACCAAACAGTCTGTCTTCCGGAGCTTACTGTTCAAAGCTAGATGTCGTCCTGGCACACACAGACCGAAGAAAAGGTTTGGGGAGCACTAGTCACTGTGTCAGTCCTTCCGGTTGTTCCAGTCCTCCCGGAGATCCACAGGGCCATGGATATGAGGGCTCTGGCACTGAGTCAACATCTGCATCCTACAAGCAGCATTCAGGAAGAGAAAAAGGTGTTCATCATGTTTATCCTGACAAAAATGAACCCTTGAAGCTTGCTGTACCTTTGCCTTCTGATGTCCTTTCCTGCAAATCTCCATCAAGCTGGACATCACGCCTAGACGTTGATCTGTCTGCTATTCCAGCTGCTTCTACACTCTGCAGCAAAGATCTGCATGCATCCCTGGAACCTTGCGATTCTCTGCCATCCCAGCATGGCTGTAGCCAGTGCAATGTCAAAATGCCAGACCTCCATACTTCGATGAAGCTTTACATTTCAACTTGCAGCTTGACAATAAAGCCTTTTCGAGCAGATTCCCATGGAAGCAGTCATGCCCATTCAAGTCTGCTCATGCCACAATTGGAGAAGGTTCCTGAAACTCCAGCTGGTATTCCAACAGGATCCCAGAAACTAAAACAAGGCTTCCCTTCAGGTGGATCTCCAGACCTTCAAATCACAAGATTCCATGTGACTTCCTCTAAGTATCCTGGCCTTCCCCAGCAGACTGTCTCCAGAGATATATGGCTGTCCCCAGCTGTGCTGACAGGAAGAGAACATTCAGCTAGTGGGAATAAGGTTGCAAGCAAGAATTTAAATCCAGAGCTGATTATCTTTCAGAACCACCCTTCATCTAGGCCAGAGTTTAGAAGGACCCCATGTGATGGCCTAACACCTGCTCACCACAAGGTTTCCAAAATCACCCTGATACTTGCCACTCCTTGGACTGCTATGCCTATCCAGGTAGTAAGAGAATTTAGAAGAAGCTCAAGTCCAACAATCCTTATTAAAACACATGATGCAGATATAGCTGGTCCACCCTTTCACCCTGTGGAGATTGGGGCTGGCCTCTCTCTATCAGTGAATCCAGTTTGCTGCTCGGGATTGCTTTCTAGCCATTGGGCAAGATCTGGTTTGAGACCTTCCCAGGAACCATGCACTCTAAGAAGTGTATGCCCTGACAACCTTTTGACAGACATACCAGCTCATACCACATCTTCAACTCACAGAGACATGGAAGTTGCATGGTGTCCATCTATAGCTGTCAACATCGCATCCTTTGGATCTGGGAGGAGAGTGGTGAAGATTTCCATTCCATTCTAGGAACATTTGCCAGCAGAAGTTTTAATGTGTGTTAATCAAGCCATGTGGATTTCTTTTTGCATGCTTCCTGCCATGTTCCCACTTGCTAGAGGTGTCTTACAGGACAATCGGAAAGCTACTTGTGTTCAGCTGTCACTGAGGCTGTAGATACAGCTTGGTCCATCCAAAATGAAGCTGAGCATTCTGATCTGATTGAGCACTTAGCAAGTGTTTCATTTTAATCATTATAGTATTATTGTCATCTTGACATGCTCAATGCTATGCATGTGCTTACAGGTTATAGTGCCCCGCACTTTGAAGGTTCAAAACTTCAGAGCCAAGAACTGATTTTCTTCTCTGCTAGTTGGTCTGGGACCTGGTACAAATCCTCAACGTAGTATTTCCTGTTTGTTTTCTGATTCACTGCTTCACATTTTCATACTTGTCAGTTTGTGCTTTATTTCGAAACAGTTAACTCCTAGTTTTGTAACTTTTACAAGTAATACTTGTTTTCAAAACCCAAAATACTTCAGTGTGTAGGAGCAAATCACTTTTTTTTTCTCCCTTAGAAAAAGAGAGGTCCCACCCTTTCCTGAGGGAAATGAAGGGAATTTAGACTCCATAGCATGTCAGATTTGGGTATTCCAGTGAAGTTTCTAGCAATGAAACTATGGAGAGGTTAGGAGGAATTTAGTCTGCCTTCAGATAAATGTTTCATAAGTAAATATTTTAATGATGATGTTGTATGGCATAGGATGCTGGCCTAACACCTACTACTTTACAGGGGTTAAGCATGCAAATTTTGAAGAAGAAAGTGATAGGTGGGAGGCAGAGATCGTAGCAATAACACTGACTTCTCTGTGTTTCTCCCATATGCATTTCCAATATCAGATAATTATATTCTTATGCTGATGAGACAGAATGCAGTGGGAGGTGGGAAAGACATTTTAAATACACTTAACATTAGAATTTCACACCTAGATTGAGAGATCAGAGGCCAATAATGTGATAACAGTATGATAAAAGAGGTGATCTGTTTTAGGGGTTTTTGTATATAAACAACTTCAGTGTGTTTTATTCCTCTTTTGGTTATAGTATCATACCTTGTTATAACTTACTGAAATGAAGCATAGTACAGTGTATTTGAGAACTGTATATAATCATGATGTTAATCACATTTGTTTACTAAGTGTAAATATTCTTTCATTAATTCTTTTTTATATTTACTTTTATTAGAGTTAAGTCAAATCAAACCTTGTTATCTATCTGGGCAAGAGTCTGGACTTAATTGCATGTTTTAAGTGAAGGCATTTGAAACTGGTAGTAATTCTGGCTTTTTGTACATGCTTAAGACTGAAAGACTTTCAGTAGAGTTCCTGCAATCTCAGCAGCAAGTCAAGGGCAGGCAGAGAGGGGCAAAATACGTGGAGTTTGATACACTGTGAAGAGCAGAAGCAGAAGGGGGTGGATTTGCACAAATACTTAAAATAGTTTTTCTTCTAGAGCAATAAAAATGACACTCATTGGAAGACTGATTTCTTCTGGGACTGTGTCAGCCTCCAGTGTATATAAATGTGAAGTTGTGGTATCCAGAGAGCCTAGTTATCCTAATGACTAAAATGTTTCCTTCAGTGTTTTTCCAAACCCTAGAGCTGACCTGTGCTGTCACATAAGCGTGTATATAGTACTATTTTATTTAAAATTAACGTTTTTTTGTTGAACTTTGCATTGAGTTCTGCGTTACCTTGTAACTAAAACGTCTTATGGCAGTGTGGCTAAATCTATGCAATGAGCTCAGAAACAGTGAAAAAGTAGGGTTAAAACTTCCATTTCTCTGCTTTGCATTGTTAATAACTTGGCTATTTGTTACATGCTCCATTTCAAATTTCATAAGGGCCAAGTCCATTTTGTGGTTTAAGGATCCTTGCAAGTCTTTACTTAAAAACGCGTCCATTAAGTAGCAAGTGGTCAAATCTTTGGTGCTTTTTTGTGCCTAAGCCAAATTTCTGATGACATGCTGTGATTCATAACAGAAACAAATGTGAAAGAAAGTTTCTACCTGCTGTGTGCAGTGGGAGACCCTGGTAGATTACCTGAGCATTGCTATGCAGTGTTTAGTATTTGAAATTAACACGTCTTATTCAAAGCAGGAGTTTGGGGACCTGTCTAAAAAGAAGCCAAAAAGTGATGTAATTGGCTACAGGCCAGCATCTTGGCATAGCAGCCAGTTTCCATTCTGCTTTCAGATTGGTATAACAAATGCTTAAATGAAAAGAATGTTGCGGTTCTGATTCTAGCAATTGCTGTCATAAGATTTCTGTTCAAAAGACAAATGGAAAGTTTTCATCTCACCAGCTCTCTGAGTAGCACCATTGATGCTACTGGGGCTCCTTTCTTCTAGTATATTGCCATTGCCTTGCCTGTAACGTACACAGACAGTTTTCTTCTGCACCAGTTTTCTTTCTCAGTATTAAAACCTTGCCTCTCAAGAGCATTTGCACGAGTTTCTTCTTGGAGGACGTGGTCCAAAGCTTTCAGAAATCAGGAGGACATTTTCCCAATGCTATAGTAGTTGAAGGAGCAGAGCTTTGAATGCTCAGTGTTATTTGTGTGTAGTGATCTTCAGTGGGAGCAAGGCACTGAGCACTCCAGTGGCAGCTGCTTATGACTCACTATCCCACACATGCTCTCAGATGTCTCTGTTCTCTTCTTCCAAAGAAAGACACTATCTTTATCAGTATATGTCCCTTGCCTTTTTCTTCCACCACAGATATATGAGCAGGCAAATTAATAGCTGATCATTTCTTCAGGTATCACAAAGCTTGCAGGTTCGCTACCAACAGGTACTCAACAAAGGTCCAAGAGATAAATCTTTTTTGACCAAAAATGGTAGATAATCCACAAAATATGACAGAGAAGCTACAGTGCTTTTAAAGCAGCGTCTAAAACACCAAAATAGAGATGCAGCATGTGGATGTATGTTTGTATACCCTGAACAGGAGCGAGTGAGACTCAGCTGGTAACTTTCTATTTCAGTGTTAGTAACGGTAGTGTAAATATGGATGGTAATCATTAGCGGTTTAACAAAGCATTAGAGTAGACAGACCTGGAGCCCACATATGTGGGCATCTACCTTCACAAGAGCAAATCAAATCCAAAAACACTGTAAAAAAATATAATCTGTCAAATTTCATACACTTGATGAGAAGGATAGATCAGAGGATTGAAGTGTGAATGACAGGGTATCTGTCATGCTGGATGTTGTATTTAACATACAGAGGCATTAATGTTAATGTATTTCTTTAGGCATCCTGGTGATTTATGGGCCAGACTTATCAAGAATTTAGGCATGTTGTACAAGGGCCTTCCCCTCTTCTTGACAGTGATTACTGTGTTGAGATTTATTCACCTTTCTCCTGATACTTGGCATGGATTAATATAGAGCAGTTCGAACATCTGGTCTGGGTATGAGACTCTTCTGTGTGGTTTTCTGTATATGCAAAATATCCCTCTCATTAACTGCCCAAAAAATAAACCAGAAAGTCAGGCCAAGTCTGGCTGTCAGTCCTCTCAGCCAGAGCTGCCAAGGGCTCTATCGACCAGCTGGAGATCAAGGGAATAAAGTGAGGTAATGACTGAAATCTGGGTTCTATCCAAGAGGACCAGGGAAGGGCTCAGACCTCCCCTCTATGCAACTCAGACAGGGCTAGGCCCAGGGCTGAGCCTCAGACGGACCCCCAGATGGGAGAAAGAGAGCTGTCATGGGGACGTCAGAGCTACCAGAGCCTACTGGTGCACTCAAACCCTGACAAGTGGATCTGGATTCCCCTCCACATCACACATGCCTGGGAAACCTCTCCTTCAGAACATGCCCTGTGGGATTAAACAGTCATCTGATACTTCCATGCAGACAATGAACATCATTACTAGTTTTCTAAAGTAGCTGAAGAGAATACCTTTTCTCTCCTATAAAGAATGGCATCCGTGCTAATTGTACTTTACCCAGGTAGAGTTACGGTTGAAATTTCTCATCTTTTCCAAATACTTATGATTCATGTGCTCACAAAATGGTTTACAAAGTGCTATGTCCCAGCTGATTAATGCAGCTCCCCACAGCAACCTGAACTCCAAAAGTCTGTCCAGTCATGTTCACTCCACTGTGAACCTTGTTCCCAGGTAATTTTATCTCCTGTCCCATCAGAGCCTCTGACTGGAGTTTTTGTTCTGATATTGTCTTGTCATTAAATAAGGGAAGAAACTGAAGGCAATTAAATCCACTGGAAAGGAATAAAATCCTACTGGCCTGTAGAGAACCTGGTAACTTTTTGTTGATAATAGATAGATAACTACATTGTTTATTCTTTTTCATTTGGCAAAACTGAATGTAACAGAATGCATGGAAGAAGTAAGTGAAGAAGTTGGGCAGTCAGCATTCTTAACATCAGGAAAGAGCCAAGAAACACAGTTTTGCCTTGGAGATGTATGTGAATTAGTTAGAAAAGATCCTCACAGTGTTTAAAGTGAATAGTGCAGAGGTCAGTTTCCTTAAAACTGCATTTGTTATTTTAGACTAAAGTCTTTCTGCATCAGAGACTGACAGGACAGACAGTAAATAAAATTGATGCAGGCAAGTGGGATGTATGGCCTGAGACAGTAAGAGATATAATGCGCCTGGTATAGGTGCAAGTTATGGCATTTTCCAAGAATAATCAGATGTGTAAATACAGGATGGAGACAAGCTGGTCTCATAGCAGTTCTTCAGAAAAGTTTCTGAAAACTTATACTAGATTGCAAGGTGAACTTGAGTTCATGGTATTGTGGTAAAGGTAAGCACCATACACAGGTACATGCAGAAGATTACAGCTTGAAAGACACACACATAATCTCTCTGCTGTCTTCACTACCTTCACTGTGGGAGCCTTATTGCTTATTGCCACTTGTTGCATCAAGTATTAGGAACCCTGTTTCAAAATCAGTGGAAATGGAGAAAACCCCGAAGAAAGCGATAACTGGAGTCAAGACACAGCCTTTGTGGAATGATTGATCAGATCAGGGTAGTTTTAGCCTAGATAAGCCAGAAATCCCAGTAGGCAAAAAGCCTCCAAACAGGTACAAAGCTACATATGCAAAACTAAAGCAAATATAAAAGGAATTCTCTCCTTAGTGTGATGGAGAGGGCAGTATGCAATGAGGTGAAGTGTTAGCAATGCATTTTCAGATTAGATATGTGGAAAATCTTGCTAATGGTAAAGGTAATGAAGCACTGGAATTAATTGCCCAGGGTGGCTGCAAGGTCTCTGTTATTGGAAGTCTTCTAAGAAGGAATCATGCAGACATCTGTCAAACACAACACTGTTTGTTGATCTTGAGTTGGATGGCAAGGATGGCTTAGACCTCTGGATTCCAGCTTTGTGACTTAGTGATTACGATAAACTGTGATAGGTCACTTTTCTTACCCAAACCCATTAAAGCTTCTCTTTCTTGCTTAAGACCATGGAGCTCTATGATTTAATTTCCAGTTTCAGTTGTCTTCTGTTCCTTTTTTCCCTCTCAAGTACACTCCCAACTGCAGAGTTAATACCTCACCTTACATTTATCAATCAGGTTTATGTGATAATTACTCCGTTGAGAAAAATATTCAACTCTTTTTATAGATCTATTTGAAAAGCAGTGACCTCGGAAACTCTGTAGATGAAGTAGAACAACTGATAAGGAAACATGAGGCTTTTGAGAAACTTCTGGCATCACAGGATGAAAAGGTACAAAAATCAACAACATATATTCTGCCAACCCATGAGCTACACATCAAATTGCTGACATGTGTAATACGCCTGATATGCTTGAACCAAAAAGAAAATGAGGAACTTTAGTGAAATAGGTGGCAGAGCAGTAAAGAACAACTGTTAAATATGCCATTCCAAGTCATGCCTGTATTGTCTCTCAGTAGACAGGAAATTGCTTACAAAGCTGAATAGTGGGACTTATCAGAAGAAATATACACAGACTGATTGCTCATGTTGACAGCTACCTTCCAACACCTGATTTCCACAAAACAATAAAACATGAACGCTCAGATATCAGGCTTGCTCCCTGATTCCTAGCACCGTATGAAGTGGCAAAGGACTCCTTGAGCTACAGCTTCAAATCATTTAAGTAGCCAGTGTACACAGAGACCAATAACAAGGACATCATAGATATAACATACTGCAGTGTTAGGGTGGGGGAAAATGCTAGTTAACTTGTCCCTGCTATTCCTGGTTCATTCCAGAAAAAAGTAGGGTTTTAGATATTCAAAGGAGGTTTTTGTTTCTTTTACACCATTTGGAAGCATTGAAGTAATTTTAGATTTGTTGCCTCTTCTCAGATGATGTCTCTTCAAGAACAGGCAAGCAAGATAGAAAAGGTTGGTGGACTGGAAGGGCTAAAGATCCAGCACAAGTTGAATGCCATTCGTGAGAGGAAGCAGCAGATCAAGGATCTATCCCAGAGTAGGAGAGAGAAACTGCAGACTGCCCTTCTTCTGGCACTTTTCTACCAGAACTTGGAAGAGGTAAGAGGGTTTTAGACTGGGATGGGATGGAAGGCAGGGAACCTGCCTATCTTCATTGGATAAAGTGCTCACCTTTGCCAGTGATTAGGTAAATTGAACATCCATTCCCTTTTGGCATCTCTTTCCACGCTTAAACAAAGGGGTGCTCTAAAGCCAGTGCTGTTACTATACCATCATTGTGGCGTTATGCCCATTACAGCTACTTTACACACCCATACCTGCTAAAATAAAACTAACAAAAGGAAAACAGCCTTGTGTCTCCTGTGATGGGAAACAGAAGATATTTCAAATTAGGGTAAATACAAAGGAGCAAGCATTATGGCAAGGGTGCCAAGCATTACTAGTGGGCGTCGCTAAAGGCCTTCAGAACAGTGCTGTAACTTAGCATAGCTCATCAGCTTCTGCAGACCAGTCTCTGAAGAATATGTTCATCTGTGTGTCTCCTGTTCTGGCCTTAGTCCTGTAACTGAGTACTTCTGCTCTTGGCACTGCTGTTGGAAAGTCACAGTAGGTCAGGCTTTCAAAGGGCAGCACAATGTGTGTGACTGAAAATGTGCTAGCATCCAGTGTGCTGGCATAAACAACAGCACCCAGGCCCAGAGGGATATTTGCAAGCACTCTTGCTGGCCTGGTATGTACCCCTTCCACTGCTGCATCCCAGGGAACATTCTCCATCATTTAAAGAAAAACTGGAGGTGCTTATCACCTCCCAACCCATGAAAAAGACACATGGCATGACACAGGACAAATTAGGATTGTCATCAAAGGAGAATGAATGACTGTAACACAGCTGGTGCTGACAACCAAATAGGTTTTTAATTTTTTTTTTTTTTTAATAAAAAGTAATCTAAAGGAAGGAAAGGCTGCTAAAATTCAATTTACAGCACAATATATTTGAAACAACCCCCCGGCCCAAAAATACCCAGACATTGAAATTACCTCTTCTTTGGCTACACTAAAGAGCCAGAGCTTCATGCTGTTTATTTAAATAAACTTTACCAGGGATTATTTACACAGCCAAATATTTACTCATATTATTTAGCTATATGTTTTCTATCAATCAATTGCATGAACCAGTCCACCACTGACGGTCAGTAGACCTTATGGACTAGCAGAGGGGAGTGGATGGATTGGATGGTGCATTGGACAGTGCTAATAATTTCAAAAGAGCAATGTACCGCTGAAGGGAAGTTCACAGAACTGCCAGCATCCTCTCTGCAGACAAATTGTCAATGCCCTCCTAGAGACACAATCAACCCATTAAGTAAAAATACTTCTGCATTTCTTCCCATCTCTCTGTAATTGTCAAATCAGTGCTTGGACTGCTGGCTCTCTTCATTCTTGAATCACACTCTTAAAGCAGAGGACCTGGCCCGGTACAATGAGGAACATTTCCCTTTTCTCATTCACTTTCTCCACATAAATTCAGTTAAGAGTTCTATAGGGAGATTTTGCTCTCAAACTACCTGGTCGTTTACCTCAGTAATCTAAATTCATTGCCTACTGCTGTGGAATGTGAATGCCACCAAGGAATAAAAACAACAACAACAAAAAATCTTACAGTAATATCTTTCTTCTTCTTTATTGGGTAGAATGGAATGTTTAATTCGATTTTAGTGATGTTCTGGGTGTGTACGAGTTCATATATGAGAATAGTCCCCAAAGGGAAGTTAAATTGCAGAGATGAGTTTTGAGTTTAGTTGTGAAATCAATGAGGTCATTGCTTATTCTTACTTACTAGAACAAGACCCATAGCTCAGGTCCCACCAACCAGGAAACTCTCCCCCCTGGAGTCATCTAAAGTAATTTCTAGTGATCAAACATAAACTTTTGCATCAGCAGAAAACAGTTATCGCTGTCATCATTGTAAGTTTCCTGGTTATGCTCTAGAAGGAATTACACAAAGAGCTATATACATTCTGACAAAAACAACACATCCTGTGATTACTGATGTGAGGAGGGAGAGCTCAAAATCACACAGTCTGCTTAGAAGGCTGCCTTACGCAGTTTGTGCCCTTTTCAGGATACAGGAATTTGGGGTTTTATGCACAACCCCCCCAGTGACTAACTCAAGATCACATGCAGCTCACAAAACAGGACACACTCTCCTACACTGTCCTAGAAAAGTGAGACAGACTTACAGACTATCCCTTTGTCACAAAGTGTGTACCTCAGTATTAAATCGCCCTTTAGGTGGCTATATATACAGGGAATTCATTTGCTTCTCATCTGTATGGAAAAACCTCTCCCATTCAAATGAGAGGTCAGTTAACTGAAGTTAAAGTGTTAATGTGTGGCTGGAGAAAGAAGAAGGATTGTGAGGAGGGTGTCAGAAATCAAACCGGCAGATGACAGTGTGCTGCCCTGGGCAACCTTGACATAAGGCTCCTGTTTGAGTCTCTAACTGTGCTTTGGAGGGGGGCAGTTTCTGAAAAGGCCCATGAAAGCTATTTCAGTTATTGTTTATAGAATTTCAGCAGCTGAAACAGCATTTCAAATCATTAATTAACTGAGAAAATCCTCCAGTTGTCAAGTCTTGTGTTCACGTAGCATAGTTGTGCAAGGACAGCCAAGATGCTTTGGAACTGATAAAGTTGGCTTCAATTTGCTGTTCCTGCGTTGTCAAAACATTAGGTTACTTCAGTGGTCTAAGGACAGAAGGATCAGTTACAACATATGTCAAGTGTTCAGTTCTCAGTGTTTTGATGGATAGGAAATATTTCCTTCAGTGCTAAGGGATAAATTTTAGCAGACTTTAAAGAAAATAGTGGAAAACCCGTTATCCTGTTGTCCATTTATTCTGAATACATCCAAATCCCCTAAAAAAATTAATTTCCTAAGAGAAACACATAACTCTTGTTTTGTTAGTTCTTATTGTTCACCTGCTCATCTGACTGTGATGTTCCTGAGTAGACCATTTTGAATTTTATAAAGTGTAAAAGCAAATAGAGTTGTATTTGCTTTCAAATAATCTGACTAGTGCTTGGCCCATCAGTAAGGCACTGTTTGCTTCGCATTTTCCATTTAGGTCTCACAGCATCACTGAGATGAGAAAATGTTAGTGCTTTTTTATAGGTGAAGCACCAGAATTCTCAAGAATCTTAAGCCATCTTACAAGTCAATGACAGAGGTAGGAGGTGAAATTCAGAGACCTAAATCCAAGGTTTAGCTATTATAATCTCATTTTAAATATGCCTACAATGTTGAGGCTGCATATGTGCTCAAAGATTCTTTCTATCTAATCTAAAAGATTGTATGATCTGTTTAGAGTGATAAAATTTGAGGTATTCAAGGATTTTTTCATTATTCTTGTGGTCAGATAAAAATTAAGTTCATTCCTACCTGCTTTTATTTCCTGTCAAGTAGAATAGTGATAGCCACCTCTGCTATCTCCAGCTCCTATCTCAATTTACCTAGCCCAAGGACAGACACTTACATAGGACTATGACCTGTCTTGGGAGGAGGCCCCAGAACAGCATGTATTTGTCATGCTAACTCCAATGCATTACATTGCTGCAGGCAGAAGACTGGATCAGTGAGCGCATGCAGAAGCTAGAGGATCCTTCCATGCAAGACCCTAGCAGTCTGCAGGACAAAATGAAGCTGCTGCAGAAACATCAGGTCTTTGAGGCAGAGATTCTAGCAAATGAAGAAATCATCACAGCTGTTTATAAGGTAACTCAACTTGCTGGTGTTCTTACAGAATATTGCTGGTTATCCAGAGAATGGCAGATGGATGAAATGAAAAGGAAGGGTATCTTGTTCATCTCTTCTGTGTCAATTATGCTACTTCTGTGTCAAGAAACCAGTTGCTATTCCAGAACCCAGTTGCTATGCCATGGAAAAGTAATCCTGGTAATTTAGAGCAAAGAGGTTTGTTAATTGCTCTATCTAGGGAACTTCCATCTTTCCTTATTGCCTAAATAGGAAGATATCACTGACTTCTTCCTTGCTTGGGGTGATTACTCCTACAAAAGAGAAAGTGGATTTCATAACTGATCTGTGAACATTCTTGTTCAAACTGAGTAAATCACATAGTTGAAGGACACAATCATACTTCTCTTGGTGCTTCCACACCACGAATGTCATTCTTGGCAGGGAAATATTCAAATCCTAGTGTTCTTGGTTCCCCAAGACATAAAAGCTTTCAGCTGAACAGTATTATTTGGGGGGCAAGATTTTATATGAGTAATTTATTGTGCAGTCCAGGTTAGGAAAGTGGGGAAATCCTTCTGGAAAGGTCATGTAACATAGTAATCACATTAAAAATAAGCATCAACCTTAGTTTCTAATTTCTCCCTCTGAATGTGAAGAAAGGAGAAGCCCTGGTATCAAAAAGCCATCCAAAATCAGGAGAGATCCGTCGCCAAGTCCGCATGCTTCAGGAATGTTGGGAGAAGTTGAAGAGAGCTGTTGCTGCTCGTGGAAAGATGCTGGAGGACAGCCGGGACTTCCTGGAATTTCTCCAAAAGGTGGACCAGGTGGAAGCGTGGATCAGAGAGAAGGTGAATGGATTCTAGTATTCAACCCAAGCAGCACAATAGAGACTTGTTATTCAGTGTTGTGCTTATGATAAAGGTGTCATCTTCCAGCTTATTTTATTAGTGGCTTTTGCTTGGAAGAATCATGACATGTTCTACAAATAATGTGGAAGGAATAATTCAATAAATTCTAAAAGTCTTCTGGAGTGTTTCCATGCCAGAGTCAGTTGGACAGTATGAGCACGTGTTCTCATGTAAAATGCCTACATAAAGTGACTGCAGTTACTGGTGGTCATCTTGTATGTCTCCATCAACACAGAGAGATGAAAGCAGACTAGAATGGAAGAGATTGAAAGCATTTGGCAACTGGCACTTACTGTGCATCCAATCTGAAAATTTCTTTTTATAAGAGTGAAGGAAGAATCACTTGATCTACTAAGTTTTCATTCAGCGGTTGCTTCCATAATCAGTATTAGACTAGAGAATGAATTAGGACCATGTCTCATAATTACCTAAAGATCAGAAGAGACTACTTCAGAAGCTGTAAGGCAGTGATTTACAGATACATCACAGAAGTTATTGTTTCAGCATAAGCACTGGGATATGCTGTGTTCTTGTACTCTTAGCCTGAATGTGTGCCTGTCTGCTGCTTATCTCCCCAGGAAGTCATGATTAATGTAGGTGATGTGGGAAATGACTATGAACACTGCCTGCAGCTCATGAAAAAGCTGAATGAGTTCCGCGGAGCAACATCAGGGGTAAGAAGTGCTTTCCATGCACATTCCTTGTGTGGCTGGAAGCAGCAGTTAACTTTCCAGCCTAGCAGTATATCCAGGTAGCAAACAGTTCCAGTACCTTGAGGAGGCAAAAGATTAGGTATAAGCCCCTTTATAAGCCATTAAACAAGACAGAATTTTCACTCATTGGGCTTTCTACTTTGAAAGTGTCTAAACAGAGCTGTCAGGAGCTCATGATACAACCTAAAGTTTTGGATTGCATTACATGACTGGAAAGCTGGCTGTGTGAGCCTGAATTTGAATAGATTTCTAGTTTGGTTCATGCAGTCCACAAAGCTGCAGTGAGTTCCACCCAGAAGTGGGTTAAAAATGGACTTTGTGAGTGAGGTTTACTCTAATGTTCTCTCCTAATATCCTTTATTCTTTGTTTGCGGGTTATTTTATTGCCAATTCCTGTTATGGCAGCTCCCATCTTCCCTTTATGCTGCCTAATAGCAGAAGGAGACAATCCTCTTCTATGTTCTTCTATGAAGTAACAGTACAGATATGCCTGACACCTGGGAGAAACCCTTGAGCTCCCCTTTCCAGAGCCCAGCAGAATTCCGTGGCAGTGCCTTAATACTGGATATGAGTAGAGAGCCAAAATACTCAGCTTCAGCACCAGGGAATTACTGAATAGACCTTCACTGGCCCTTCAGTCCTCACAAGCTGAACTGTGAGCTAAGGGATGGAGCAAGGGAAGTACCAGCTGAAAGAATGATGTTGAAAGAGGCAGAAATATCCAAGTGTCCCAGTCAGAACAAGACTCTGAATAGGAAAGTCTTTCCATAAACTAAGGTAGACTTCATGTGCCACAGGAAACTCTTGGCCTTAGGTACTATCAGCTTGCAGCCACTGCTCCTGTACCAGTCTGAACATGACTCCTGCAGCAAAAGGCTGGGACAGTGATACCCTCATAGTTGATTCTTAGTTATACAATACTTCATAGGGCAATACAAACAGATGCAGCATGATCCTGGCACAGTGTGTGCATCCATCCAGTCTAGGTTTCTCCATCTGAGGTCAGAGTAGGGAGCAATCATCCTGTATTGATGGATGCCAGTTCTTCTACTCGTATTCCATCACATTGGGCTGCTGTTATGTCCCAGGAGAGGAGGCTGCAGGGTTTCTGTCTGTCTGTGGGTTTCTCTTGTTTACTTTATGACTGTGTACACAAGGAAAGCACATATGGAAGCATGCACATCGGTATGGATGTAGCATAAATAAAATACAAATGAAGTCAATACTTATATTACTCGTGTGCTGGCATCTTGCAGCTGTGCTTCTACTACACCAGTGATTAATGTCTCCCTGCTAAGCTTGTGATTTACTGGCCTTAGAAAAATAGAGAATGTTTTTGAATCCTGGAGCAGTGTTCGGTGTTGGCCATCTGTCATGCTCCAACAGAACAATGTTTCCTCTATAGTCCAGATTATATGTGCAATGTGCAAATATTATCTTTTCTATGGTATGTACATGTAAAGCAAGTCATCTTGAAGACTTAGCGTACCTTTCAAAATGCAGTGATGTTGACTTAGAAGAAAATGCAGTGGTATGGGTTACCTGGGTTTCTCAAGGCTGTGTGGATTTTAAGTCTGTTGTCCACAGTACAGAAGGCATTTCTGTACAAGCATATCTAGGAAAAACAGTGAGTAGACCTAGGAGCCACAAATCACTACCTTTTTGACAGAGAAACTATCTGCCACACATCAGGTGTTCCACAGCAGCTACCTACATAAACAACAACTACACCTATTATTCTTCAGTGAATGAGCCCCTGATGGGATGCCTGGCTTAGAAATGAAGCTCTGAGGTTCCTTGTCTAGATTTAGATCTTTGTTGTAACTATATTCATTAGTATTCTTTCTTGCCCTTACTGTCTTATCATCAGGGACTGGCAAGACTAGCAGCTGTAGTAGAGCAAACCCCATATGTCTGAAATACTCAGTGAGGTGAAACTCTTGCTTGTTGCTATTGGGTTTTTTCCACCTCAGTGGAAAACTCAGTCACAAGCATTTTGAACACATACCTTTGTTTCTTTTCTCACTTTGCAGGAGATGACAGTGGATGATGCTCACATCAGGGCTATCAATGCCCTGGCCATGAAACTGGAGAGGCAGAACAAGGAAGAAACAAAAACAATATATGAGCGCCGGAAGCAGCTCAATGAAAAGTGAGTCTGCTTTTAAAGTTTCTCTGTAAAGCAAAAACAAGAAGGGAAGGTTAGATACCTTGGGCTGGGATAAATGGAGGAATTGTGACATGTATTTTCTTCTTTAACACCAGGATTACCAAACATCAGACACTGAAGTTCTTTCAAGGCTCTCAGAGCAGTTAGCCAGAAGGATTTCTAATCCAGCATGATCAAAGTCATGTTTCTAGCCTTACAGACATACATGCTGCTTCGTGTCACCTTACACACTAGATCCATGAAGCTAAGACACTTCCATCTGTTCACACAGTTGTCCTTGTGAAGTGCATATTGCTTTTGCTGCTTCACAGCCCACTAGCTAAGAACCAAAAGCATGAAGATTGGGATTGTGAGATTATTGAGAATTTAAGGAAACTGTATCAGTACTTTTTAGGTTTTAGCCTCCATATCATCCTGAAAACTTGGAATACACATAACCAGGTAGCCCTGTCAGTCTAATGTTTCATCACTGTGATGCGTCCCCTATTGTGGGGCATAGGGGATCAATATGTAAGGTAGTTCAGAAATCCTGTATTTTTACTTAGATCTCAGTGAGCATCATGAAGTTCAGTTGTGGAAATCCTCACCTCTGAAATATGCCTCTAAAATATTCTTTTCAATAAAAGGTGGAACAGTTTCCATGGTAACCTGAATGCATACAGGAAGAAGTTAGAGGGAGCCCTAGAAATTCATGCTTTAATCAGAGAAATTGATGACATCACAGAGAGAATTATTGAGAAGGCAAGTACATTGATTTTGTTTGTTGAAATGGGAAAAGGTTCTGTTTTGCCAGCAATGATCAACCCTGGCATTTTGATAGCTGTCTGTGTATCAAGTTTGTAGGAAGGCTGAAATGTCATTAAACACTGCAGATGTCCTCTTGAGGATGAGATAAATCATCCTCCAGCAGTGACTCCTTCTTTCCCCTAACTGTAAGGAGAATTAGACAAGTAATTGAGCTGCAGCAACTTTACATTTGTAAACATCTCCATTTAGTCTAATACATCCTTCCATAAGAAAGGAACACAGCAAGATGGATACAAATCTAAGAAGCTAAGAGACTAATGTCTATTTTTTTGCTGTGTTACTGACACAGGTTTGCATTTCCTTCACAGAGTGTTGAGCCAGTTAGCAGCTTCTAGTGCTCCAAATTCAAAGCTAGTTCTTTCAACAGTAGCTTTCATATCTCTCCCTACTGTGCAATGCAGACATATGAAACATGTAACTTCTTTGACAAATTGTACAAAAATCGCATTCAATTTAGAAAACTGAAGTAAAAAAAATCTATCCTGAATTATAAATTTGAGATTAACAGAAGAAAAAGGCTATATAAAAACATGTTATTTCTTCCACATAACTAATAATATTAATTTATGAGTTAGTAGTCAGACACACAGTGGTAATACTTCAGTTACAAGGCAGTTGGTTTGAAATTTTTATAACAACTTTTATGAATTTATTTCTTCATTGTAAAGGACTGCATTTTTGGTAGGATTCTGAGGGTCAATTTTATTTTCCGTATTTTCATAAAACACACCTAAAATTTTTTGTTCTGCAATTTAATGGGAAACATTTGGTTGTTTCAGTGTACGGAAAAAAGGGAAAAGAAAGACTGAGACATGCAGGAAAGCATTCCTGTCTGTTTTACATGTGAATAGCCAGAGACCCCTTAAGTAAGATTTTGGCTCTTCAAACAGTTGTGAATTTTTGTTCGATCTCTGTAAGGAGCACAGACAAGTTGCCCTATTTATATTTTAAAAGACAATGAGAACATTCAGATGGCAATGCAAAGGGATTAAGGAGGAGACTATTAAGAAAAAATAGAAATAAATAATTAAGAAAGAATAAAGATATGACCCTTTTGCTTGTTGTCATCTTCACCATTTGCACATCCTACTGCCCCCTACAGAGTGTACTGATACAAGCACTGGATTATGGGAAAGATGTGGAAACTGTGGAAAACCTGATGCGAAGACATGAAGAGATGGAGAGAGAAATCAGTGTTATCAAGTCCAAAATGGAGGTAAGAAGTGGGAAAGTAGAAAGCATACTGTCGAACAGTTCATTTTTGCTTCTTGGAACCATGATGCACAGGTCAGCTTAACTGTTTAGATTCATTAGTGTAAATTGCACTGCAATGCAAACACAGCACAGATTTCTTCCCAGTTTAAATACTGTGCTGCTTAATCATACTTTATCATATCAAATGCTATTTTTCCTGCTGCATCAGATCTGAGAAGACCCTTTTAAATATGATTGCTGATTCTCTGGCCCTCACCTACGAGCCAGATTAGACCGTCTTATATCTTCTGGAAAGTGAGGAATTGAAATGTTAACTTTTCATCTTTCCCCCAGTTTCTGTACTGACTTAAACCAAAGTCACAACTTAATGTTTAGAACTAAAATGCAAACCCCACAGTGCATGTAGTTTCCTGACATAGACATCAAACCCCAAAATCTTAGGGTATAACTGACTGATAAGCTCTGGCTTTTGTAAAATGGCCAGTTTGGACCATTTAGGACTAATCTTGAGTTCCTATATAATTGCATGTTTTTAATAAGAAGAATTCTTTTTCAGCTTAGCCATAGTAGTAGAAATCCTGTAACAATCTCTCACGGTTTTCACTGTTGGACAGAATGTTAAACCTTCTCACATACAAAATACTTCTGCAAATTTCCTCTGAGCTTTTTCTTCACAATAGTATGCAAATGGTGGCAAAATGTGTGATACCATCGCACATTGTGACTTTGTTAGCTAATTCTCATATGAAACGTGGGTGATTACTAGTCAGCATTCCACAGATAGCATTAACAAGGCTCTATGAGGGAGTGTTGCATGGAAACAGAAAGATGAGCAAAGTTTGGGATTTTTTTGGTGCTATCACAAATACCTTGTACAAAGTATAATATCTGTACTTTTCTTATGGATTAAAAGCAGCCTGGCATATTTTTTTTCTGTGTAATTAAAATTCTCCATTTTCACTGATCTGATGAAGTTTTAAAAGAAAGATGCCAACTTTCAGTCTGGGCTGGTGACTCTTCATTACTGTTGATCAGGCTGTCTTAAGGAAAACAGCATCAGCTAGAAGTCTATACTGAAAGTAGTATTTTGATGCTGCTGTTAACTGAAATAAATGCAAATGATTTTTCAGTCTTCTGCTGAAAGGCAAATCTGGTGGCTTCTGCCATATTTTCATGGCTTTTATAAGATTAAGTTAATAGAGGTTACTTCATTTTCCTGGATGTTTGCCCCTATTCTGCAATTTCTAAATTGTAAATTAATATTTGTGCATGTGAAGCAACACACACATCTTCTTCACATGGATGTTTGCCTGCAAATGCATATGTATTTTTTTGTGCATATAGCAAATCCCTTTGTGTATTTTGTTTTTGTAGTTTAAGTGCCTGCTTTTGAAACCTGGGATCTTAAAATGAACTACTTTTCCTGAAAAGCAAACTCAGGAACAAATATAAGCATTTGGCATAAAGTCACCCCAGTATAAATCTCTTTGCAGCCATTGCAGTTGGAATCTTTCCGCCTTTCCACAAGGAATCCATCCATAAATGACAAACTGACTATGAAGCAACAGGAGATGAAAAACAATTGGCTACGACTCCAGGAACAGGCCAAACAAAGGTAAAGAGTTCTAGTGGTCTGAGTATCTCTCAGCAGGAGCAAAGCTGCTCCCAGAGTCTCAAACCTACTTGCCAGGGTCCTTTAAAAAGTTTTCAAGGATCCTTTACAAAGTTTATACAGACAGCCAAGACACCTGCATTGGCACAAGAGTGACTTGGTACAAGAAAAGTTCCAGTGATGTGACTTTGGGAAAACTTACACAATGAGTTTGTGCCTCATCCCACTAAATAATGTTGCTATAATGCCTCCAGACTATCAAATTAAATCTATAATGAAGCTTTTGTGAAAGTCTTATTTTTGGATGGTTCTGTAAGATTATTTTTTACCTGAATCTTTCCAAAACAAGAAAGGCTTGTGCCTGAGCCCTAATTGTTGCTGGAAGCAAGAGCTATGAAGGCTTTCTTACCTTTCTTTTCTTAATGAACTGATGTAGAAAATAAGGTAAGCATGTTGTCTCCAAGGCAGTGTGCATCTCCTTCGATTTTGGTTTAACATGAGCACTGTCAGGAGCTGTAAGGAAAAAGTATGAGGCTTGAATTGACTTCATTTGGCTTCTCCAAGGATACCTTCCTCTGCAGATGGGGAGGGAGAGGCAACTAGGTAATTCTGTGTTGGATAATGCTGAACTGCACATTGTGTGGCAGGAAGGAGAAGCTGGCAGCCTCATATAAGTGGCAGAAGTTTAACTTGGAGACAAAGGAGATTCTAGACTGGACCCAAAACATCAGAGGTCTAATGGAAACAGGGGGGCTTCCTAAAAGCGCAAATGAAGCAGAAAGCATGATTGAGGAGCACCAGGAGAGAAAGGCAAGTATCACCATTGCTTCCAATTGCACATACTGGGAAACTTTGGGAATTAATTGCTGCAGACACAGCAGAATTTTGCTACATGTCATGTCAAGAACATGGTGAAGACTGTTTTCAGTGACGGGCTAGGGACAGAAGTCACCTACATCTTGACAGAACTCTATCCCATGGGCTCTTTGGCAGCTCATATCTCTGCAAAAAGTCTCAGAAAGTCCCATTAGCTCTCACCTATATTTCTGTCCAACCCTGTAGCTAAAAAGCTGGTTCAGTATCAAGGCATGCTCACTGCCAATCTCTTTATTTCGGTTGCCAGAAATTTAATGCCAGTTAATTCTAGTTTTGAGTTAGATTTTGTCATGCAAACTCCATTAGCCTTAGAGGAAAATAAAAACTGCAATTCATCTCACACACGGCAGTAAATTACCATTGGAGGGTACTACACATTCAGTTCTGAAACACTTCATATCCCACTACTAATTACCATACAATCTTTTGGTGGCTCATTTGCCTAATATTTTTAGTAGATTTTCTGAAAGGATGTTGTTAATTAATCTTAGAAAAAAAGTTCTTTTTTCACTTTTTCCCAAGCACCATGGCTGTCTTCCAGATGTTGTGTTACCTTTTCTTTGCAGTTATGTTCCTTTTTCTAGAAATCGTGTTCCCAGAATCATGACTAATATCCAGTGCTTTCTGGGTCCCATTATTAGCACAAATAGTTTCTAGATTCTGATTCACGTCCTAGTATGAAGTACCTCTAGTATGAAGTCCCCTCCTTTCCAGTCTTCTATTTTAACAATGCTCTCTTATGTCATATACTTCACAACGTTTTTGCTAACAATGCTTTGTCACAATAAACATACCCCAAAACACTGAGACAGTGTTCTCCAAAGTTAGATGATAGCAAGATCTAAGTCTTTAAAATCTGTTGGTAAAGGACACCAAATAACTGTAAGGAGACAGTCACATGGAAAAGGACAAATCCAAGCAATATGTTATTTTGTGTTGGGTTGACTAAACTGAAATTATAGACAAGGAAGAAAAATGGAAGGGTCTTTTTCATTCAGGTTAATGGCTCAAACCAAAGACCTTTGGAGAGAATAGAGTTGAACACAAGGTGCTAATCTGAATTAAAAACCATAATCATAGGTATCAGCTGAGTTATCTATGATTGGGCAACACCACCCCCAAAAAAAGCCCTTAAAACACCAGTTCTAACTTCAGATATTTAATAGTAAATGCCATAGCTTTCAAGGTTAATGAGTTAATGCACGATATTGTTTCAGTGCATGGTTACTTTTCATTTCAAATTGTTTACATTAGGAATTCCACATTCACTTTGCAGGGGTCACAGTAGTTTGTAATTCTTTCACCTTCAGGATTCAGTATGCGTATGTATAACACATTCCTCAGACCAGGTGCAAAAATTTAATGTGTTTCATTTTAGCACCACAAACTAAAGTAAAACCATGTCTTTAAAGTAATAATCTGATGCAAACTTATTTGGCAGTAGAAGAAAAATTCTAAGCACTGTTTCTCACAGAACCACCTTTATGTAGGAAGACTGGAGTGGGGCGATACGGATATTATAGATGTTCAAAACTGTATTCACTTATATCCAAGCATTTTCTAATCCGTTTCTAATTTAATCCCAATTTTGATTTGTAGGAGACCAGCTGTTCCTAGAGCAATAAAGTCATTCATTGTCCACGTTTATTTTCTCTTAGGCAATTCTACGCTGTTTTAGTAACATAGCTCAAAGATGAATGATTTTCCATACAAATATTTGTGTTGGAAAGTAACAGCCCATATTCTTCCCCTTAAGGCTTGTATTCTGAATAACTGCTGTCCCATAAACCCTTGACATCAACCTTGGTAATATATTTTAGGAGGAGATTGAAGCACGGGTGGAAAGATTCAACTCTCTCAGTAACTATGGTCAAGAACTTGCCAATTCCGGTCACTATGCAACCCCTGAGATTCACCAGTCTCTCTCCAGACTACAAGAAGCCTGGTCTGAACTGATCCAAGCATGGCAGGAGCAATATATAAAACTGTTTCAGGCTCAGGAGTTACAGGTGAGTACAAAGATGTTCAAGGAAGAATGCAGATGCCACTGACAGTGTTCCTTGCTATAAAGAGCAAATTTATAAGGTAGCATAATGAAAGATAAGCCAATAATACCCAGTATTTCATGTATAGTTTACCAGTTTCCAGAAGGCATGCTGAAGACAAACCACATTTAGTGGTGGCAGGACATCTAGAAATCATACCTTTGCAAATCAAAGAGATTTCTGTGGAATATGTACTCATGTTTTTCAAAGGCTATAAAACTCGGCAAAATTTGGTCAAACCCTCATGCAGCTGCTGAAAGGAACACACTTACAATGGAACATCACTGCTCTACCAAATTCCATCACTTCCCAAAAAGACATGGAGGTAGGCAAGTATTTAAAAAAAAACATCTGAAGAAAAATTGAGCATGGACAGAACAGTGTATTTTTCCCTGGCTTTTTTTCTAAGTAAAGAACTGTTTTGGCTGCAGTTTCCAGAAATACTTGCCTGTAACAGTCCGTCTCACTTACAAAATTTCTGCTCAAAAGGGTTGTTGGCAGAAGTTAGAAATAACTGAAGCGAAGATTTTACAACAGGGAATGTCAAGTATCTCAAATAACAGCTGGTCCTGCCAGTCCCATCTAAAAAGCTTCATATATTTGAGAACTTCAACCATGTGGTAAAGGCTGCTTTCTTGCTTCTTTACGTACTACTTTTTACTTATTTCAGGCCATGTTAGAGTCCTTTTTATTGGCCAGTTACGCAATAACCACAGCTCTCTACACTATTAGCAAGCAAGCTACAAATAATTGTATTGAGTTTTATGTCTTAGACAAAAAGAAATAATCATATTATAATGGAGAAAGTAAGGCAGCAACAGTAATAATGGTCACACATGCGGTTTTTATAACATCTAATGCCAATTGCCATCTAGCACTATGCAGTTAATTTTTGGAATAGCCCTGGAAGTTTGTTTTTCACAGTGTACTCTGCCAAAGTCAGGTTTGCCCCCGTTTTATACCATGTTTACGGCTTGTTTTTTTCCTATACAGAAATTCTATGGCTACGTGGAACAGACTGAGAGCTGGCTCAGCAGCAAAGAGGCTTTCCTAGCTAATGAGGACTTAGGGGTAGGTGCTCCA
Organism: Neopsephotus bourkii; assembly: GCF_033783945.1. NCBI lineage: Eukaryota > Metazoa > Chordata > Aves > Psittaciformes > Psittacidae > Neopsephotus > Neopsephotus bourkii. The sequence goes on along the minus strand of NW_026902298.1, from coordinate 12,685,037 downwards.
GGAAACTACAATTTTCTCTGCAATCAATCTGGAAGAGAGAGAACTATGAAGTATGATAATGTGCTCTGCTGAACCTGGCTGTGATCCTTCTCCTCCTGAAGTTACTGTTCCATGTTGTTGATGGTTTAGGATTAGATTTCTTTCCTTGGTACTTTACACAGGATAGGATTCTCAGCCCCAGGAGTAATGAAACAGTTCAACTACTCCAATTATAGCAGGAAAATAAGTGCATCTCTCTCTGACTGGTCATGTATAACCCAAATACATTTGCCATCAGTGTACAAGTCATCACTGTTGTGACTGCTGACATACCCAGTGTAGCTTTAAATTACCTACCTCAGGTACCAATAACACTGCAATAGGTGAAACCACAGACTGTTTCATGGGTTGCAAAAGCTAGGCAGGATGCTGGATATGCATTCTGATGCTTAGCTTACCCTGCAACTTGTAGAGGTAGTGCTACCAAATTAGTTATCTCTGAAGGAGCTACAATTACATTTGAGTTCAATGTAGACATAACTGGTACAAATGGTATTAAAAACATATAATGCTAGTGGCTGGTGTCTGTCTGATATTTTCAGTCTGCAGGTATGTGTTTACAGTCCCTGCACTGAGGTATATGATACTTAAAGGAACCACCCATTTTACAGTCCTATTTAGCTCAGCAATGTACAGAAAATGCTCTTTTCTTGTATTTTCCCTTCCAGTGACACATGCAAGTACCCAGAAGTTTATAACTTTTTCTGACCTGTTTGATGTGAGCTTTATTGCTTCCTTTAGAATAGTGGGAAAGCAAAGTTTATTGTGCTAACAACATTTTGACACCACGGATTCTAAAATTAAAAGTGCAGAGGGGTGCTGAAAAGAGAACTCTGAGTCATTAAGCTTGGGATTCACAAATGTTACAAGAAGTCAAGTTCTGTTTCTCTCCAGATTAACTTTAATGTCAGACTCCAGTCCTCAAATTCAAATCTGGATCTGAGCTCTTCCAAATTCCATGGGTTGAAACCAAGGCTCTAATTTTAATCTCTTTCTATGACATATTTGTTCACTTAACTCAGATCTCAGTTTGGCATCCCACATTTGCTTCCAAAATAGCATCTGTCTTAAAATTGATTTAGCTTTAGGAGCTGATGCTTTAACTTTTGAGAAGTTGTATGTTCTATGCAGCAGAATAATATGCAGGATTAGCTAAGCATCCAGCAGTTACTCCAGTTTTGACCCTGAAATAATGGCCTCCGACTGTGCACAGAACATTATTTAGGCACCGAGTCTGAGATTAAATTCCAGTAAAATTCAAAGACCAAGAAATGTTCTTGACAGCTTGCAAATGTGGGGTAAATGTCATTTAGCTTCTGGATTATCAGTGCAGTGGATGGAAAAACTCTGACTGAAAGCAGCTTCCCTTTGTTGAACCCTATCCAGGACTCAGTGTCTAGTGTGGAGAGCCTGCAGCGGAAACACATGCAGTTTGAAAAAGCCCTGGAAGCTCAGATGGAGAAAATTGATGAGATGGCTTCATTTGCTCAGCAGCTAATGCAGAACAAGCATTACGACACAGAAAACATCGCCAACAGATGCCAGGCTGTTCTGAGGAGGTGAAATCCAACCCTTCCCATGTCAACCATCCATCCTTTTTGCAATGAGACTCTCTGCCTGTAATTAAGATCTTTAAATGATTTAAGAGAACCATAAACTAGTTCGTATTTACTCAACGTTGCACTTTGCACTATAGTCTTGCCAAACTGGCCTGAGGTCTAGTCAATATTTCATTAGGAGATTTCCAAAATACAGTGAAGTGGAGGAGAGGGGTTCAGAAAAAGAGGCAGTTTTCTGTAATTCTGTATCCTGGTCTCACCTCAGGGACAGCGCTGCAAACAAAAGCCAGACCACCTGTACCATTAAATACTTCATTATCATTAAATAGCATCCATAAAGGTCATTTGCTACACAACTGCTTTTTCACTGCTCTAATGGGATAGATCTTAAAGCCCTGCTCAAATTACCCATGAGGGCATTTGCATTTTTTCTGATTAGGTCTTGCCCTTTCATATGAATTACTTTACTTCTCCTATCACATTGCATATTCATCTTAAATGCTGACAGTAGAAGCAGTTGTATACAGTGTTATGGTAGATGGAAAGATACACATAAAATTTATACAAAGAAACTGGATATTCCTTATGATTATAGTGAACATAAGAATTTATTAATATGATCAAACTAGCTCATGTCTGCAAGAACATGAATGAAGTGAGGCAGAATGACATTTGGAAATGGAAGAATGGTGCAGCTTTGATTTATCCATGACTAAAACCATCATACTCACAGGCTTTCCATATAAGAAACATGCTACATTTATGTTCTCTTGTACCCTGAAAGACAGTAATGGTGATTCCTACAGGCAGAAAACATATATATATAATTTGTGTGTACTTTAAACATACCTATCTGCTAGTAATCCTTCCTATAGTGTCCTGAGCATCTTCTCTGACTGTCCAAATCATGTGAGGCTTCATATTATGGACATTTCTCTCTTAGAGAATGGAGAGTTAGATCATGTGTGTTTTAGAGATGAAAATTGAAACCCCTCGTCCTATATAATTCAGTCTGTGGCTTTTACCTCACACATCTGTCTTCAACTCAGGAAAGAAAAACTGCTGGAGAATGCTGCTGCTCGCAGACATCTGCTAGAGGAATCAAGGCTTCTGCAGAAGCTGCTGAAGAATTCCTTTGAGGTACAATTACACAGCATTCATGGTATTCTAGTTTCTTAAAGTATATTGCACTGCATAGATCTGAAGGGATTCACTGTGAGAAAAATCAAGGAACTGAGTCTGGAATGAACTGAGTCTGGAAAAGATGAGAGTGAAGGGGTATTTTTCAGCTTCCCTCCAGCCACCAGATGAAAGATGTACTGTGCATTGGACACCAGCAGAATGCAGAAGAAATTACATTAAAAGGGAGTGTGCTGCCATTTTAAAATTCATGGGAAGAGACAGATCAGTTCTTTTCTTTTGAGATACGGACAGTAGGTTAGAAACGGAGATAATTGCCCTTTCTCACCCATGAATACATGTGCACATGCACACGTGTGCTGATGCACTACCTCATGGAGACAGACCCCTTTCCAGTTAACAGTGCTGGCAAACAGATATAAAGGTGACTTCATTAAGGAGGACCTCAGGGAAGCAGGACTTCAGAAGGGCTACTCATTTGTGTCCTCCCTCACTAGTCCCATGGTTTATACATATTAGAGGAGAGCCCGGCAGGCTGGAGCTGAAGAAAAACGAAGCCTTTTGTTTGCTTCTGTTCTTTCTCCTCACAAAGGTGGCTGCCTGGATCAATGAGAAGAATAGCATTGCCCAGGATGATAGCTGGAAGGATCCAAGCAATCTGCAGACCAAACTGCTGAAGCACCAGACTTTCCAAGCAGAGATCATGGCCAACAGAAATCGCCTGGACTCCATCAAATCTGTGAGAGAAGTGGGGTTGATGGCAAGGGTGGGCAACGGGCATGAATGACTACAGGCAGCCAGTTACAGTGACCTTAAACAAGTGAGGGGGAACTGCTGTCCCCCCACTGACATGGTGCACATTGACTTTGAAACTTACCCTTTTATTCCATCAAGAATTTTCTGTTCCCATTGGTTCCTTACAACTTTTCTCTTATTGTTTGGTGTGAGCTTACTATCTATATTCACTGTGCATGTAATGGAAAAAGATGGGTGTTTTCAGTGAAACATTAAATCCACTGGCTTTAGAGACTTCTCGCTGAAGTGAATGCTACACACATTTTTTTCCAGCAGGGAACCAGCTGATTGGATGCAAAACTTTAACAACTCAAATAAGATTTATCCAACAAAAAAGGATCAAGAAGAGTTTTCAAGTATTGCCTGTGCAGAGACATGCTTGCATGAGAGACACGAGGGAAGTCTGACAAGCTTTGTCAGATACTTGGCAGAAGCTGTGATCAGATGATGAGTTTGGAAGGACAGACTGTTACATGTTTATTAACCTTATTTTCAGCGCAGTGCTTACTAGCTGTATTTTGCAACAGATAACTAAGCATTAGATTCCCTCCCCAGACTCACCTACATCCAGTATTGTATAACCCTTCTTCAAATAACAAACAAAAAAACTCCCAAACAACTTGTAACTGTGTGTGGCTTCTACAGAGGGTTACAGGTTGGAGTTAAAATTCTTTCTGAACTGATCTGTTATTTCACAATCTCCTTCTCATTATTTCTTGATGCCCTGTCTTCTTCAATGGAAATAGCCTTAGTAGTTGCTCTTTAGAAGAACATTAACACCTGATGTCCTAGTATAGCATCTTTCTCTTGCTGTGCCTCCTCTTCCCCATTGCAAAATGTAGAAACAGCTTAGTTTAGGTTTCTAAAGCAAACTTGGTCCCAGCTTACGGATATAACTACAGACTCTTCTACTTGATGGAGGTCTTGCTGTGCCCCCTTTACCTATTCTTGTGACAACCTGTTGAGCATCTGCAGCTCAGAGATTAGAAATGCAGATAGACTTTTATAACATACAGTGGTATGATGGTACATGGCTAAAAGAGGTTTTATTATCTCACATAGTGATTCACTTGATTGAGATAGTTCTCTCTTAAAATGCAAGGAAGGGAATAGAAAAGGGCAAGTGGTTGGGCAATCTCAAACGATAATCACAGAATGTGGGACATCCCAGAAGAAACTTGAGTGTTGGCAAACTAGGCTCCCTGCCAGGTTTTAGGCAATGTAGCTGCTGTTGCTTAATGAAGATTCTCGTTACTCTTTGTCTTCTAATATGGCCTTCTAGCATTTCAAATAATGTTAAAGGCCAGAAAAACAGGAAAATCAGTCTCTGCCCTAGTTTCAATGAGCATTTTGCCTTTAACTGTTTTTTTCTTTGTACAGCCTCTATTTTTTATGTCAGGAAGTGCTGGCTGCACTTGACTTTGTTTTATGGAGGCAAAAGTGACATATTCTGGTGCATTCAGCAACAGAAGAAAACTTTGACTATTCTCTCTGCTACAGGAAGGGGAGAAGATGCTCCGTGAGGGGCACTATGCCCCTGAAGCCATTCAGTCCAGACTACAAGAAATGGAAGAGCTATGGGAGGAACTGCTAGCAAGTTGCCAGGATAAACGGACCAAGCTGCAGGATGCTTGCAAGGTAATACAGGAGTGCCAGTGGTTGGTCTTGGTGTCATTCCCATGGATAGAGTGGCTGCCTTACTACACACCTCACCTAAGAGTGTGGCACTTGATACAATCAGACGTGATTCTTCCAGACCGCTAGAGCAAAGAAACTACTAATTGTGGGCTGACTGAATAGACAGGGGGAGTATTGGTAATCCCTATAGAGGGAAAAGGATTTGTTGGTCATGTTTCCTTCTGCTTTCTGCTGCTGATTTGGATCAGGATTCCAGAGAGGGATACTGAGGGGAAAATGCATTTGCTTGCATAAGTTAATTCTCTGCATTCATCCCAATGGCATTTTTTTCTCCAACACATTGAGTAAGAAGCCCACAGCTGGTTTTTGTTCTTCTTGCTCCAGGCACATGACTTCTCATAACTGAGTTTTTACATGGGCTGTCAAACACTCTGTGGGTATAAAATAGAGCTCCTCCTTAAAATGGCTTCAAGGCACTGTGTTCATCATTTGTACTTGTCCATCACAAGTAAGATCAGCTCTTGATGTTCTCTGCGTTGTTCTTGTGCTCACTTTGACTGAATTCTCTTCTTCATTTGGACTGCCATCCTATCTGGGAAATGTTTGCTGAGCAGTGGGAAGCTTCCCCGTGTGCATGTGTGTAGTTCTTACTGAAAGTGGCCAAGGTTTTTATATTACGTTGCCTGTCCTAAAGGTTTAAATGACCTTTTTTCTTGCTTGTCTTCAGGGCCTTCATTTTCAGAGAAGTGTAGAAGATATGGAGAAATGGTTGGAAGATGTGGAAAATGAATTGAAAGCACCATATAGTAACAATGATCTAGTGGTTTTGAACAGTCACCTGAAAAAACAAGAGGAACTGGAGGAAGATGTTGCTGGCCATAGGGACAGGCTGCAAGAGCTCATGGTCACAGCTCAGCAATTCCAGAAAGAGAAACATTTCCTTGCTGATGAACTAGAAGAGAGAGTGGATCAACTGGTTCAGAGGTGTGTGAGTGCCCAGCCTGTCTCCTACTATCTTTCTCCTACTTCTATCAGCATTTTTCTTACCTGCATCCTTTTTTGCTTTCCTTCTCTACATCATTCTGATAAGAACATTTTGCGTTCAGTCCTTACTGATCTGTGGTCCTCACTGTGTTCCTTTTAAATCCTGCAGATACAAAAGTCTACATGATCCTCTGCAGGAGAGACGTAGGAGTCTGGAGGCAAGCAGACTTCAGTATCAGTTCTTCCGAGATGTTGAAGAGGAATTAGCATGGGTTCATGAGAAGCTCCCCATGGCTTCCTCCAAGGATTATGGCCAGTCCCTGTCAACTGTTCAGAGTCTACAAGAAAAGCATCAGGTAACATCACATGAGAACCATTCTCAGTCTTTAGAATCAGAGAGAACATGGATCTCAATTTGCCTCTGGCAAGCTTCCATCTGGTGTGCTTTGGCTAACAGGACTCATGATGCCAGGGATTACTCTTATCTTTGTCTAATAATAATGACATTCTTTGAAGGATATGTCCATGACTTGACAACATAGGTTTCCATGCTGCTTACCATTGCACTGGTATAGGTACCACACTATATGCTTTTCTGCAAACACATTGGCTCTTTCTATGAATTACATTCAAAACCTGGCCTTTGCAATACAAAATAGATTTTGCAAGCTGTTGTACATGCAGTCATAGCTTCTTTGGGCAAGAGATGACCTAACAAATATGCTTTGAAACTCAGTAAATACATCCAAGCAAGTTCATTGCTCAGATGTCTCAGGATGAGCTCCCAGGGAAACATCTTTCCTCAGAACTCTTTCTCCTCTGGAGGGAGTTAACAGGATATTTTGATGGTCCTTACCTGCCTTCCATTCCAGTAGTAGCTTTCAAGATAGCTGCTGAATTATTTCACAAGGTTCAGATGGGACATCAAAGAAAGCAGTGCCTGGAACACTGCCATCTCAAATACCAATAAAACAGCCTCTGCCTTACTGATCATTTTTAGCAAAGAGCACTGTCTCTTTGCAAGGTGAAGGAAAAAAAATCCCACTAAAAGGTTCCAGCAGCTATTGGTATTTAATGTTAGCAAATGACAGCCCAAGTCAAGAGTCTCTGGAGAAAATATGTGCAATCTGCAATAGGGCTAGGAAAAACAGAAGAACTTATAAAGTGGGAGTGCGTGATATATGTATATGTATGTACAGAGAGAGAGAGAGTAAGCCCAAGCGTTTGATGCCATCTGCATGTCTACAGATAAAAATCTGAACTTACAAAAATGTGAAATGCCCCCAGGGTAAAATGTCAAGACTGCTACAGGGAACATATTAGCACAGGGATGAAGTCTCTTAAAAAGTTGATTTATCCAAGGTATACTCACAATCTAACGAAGAACTATAAAATGTTTTTAAATGCATCTTCCAGAATATTCCTGATTAAGACCCAGGGGTATATTCGTAGTAGTTTACACCTTCTTAGTGTTCAGTGTAATTCTCATATTTGTTACAAATCTGTATGTAAGATGCAGCTGGTGATTTTGAGCTAAGGCAGTAAGAACAAAAAGCTTGTTTCATCACAGTTAAAAGTATAAATGTTGTTTTGTGCATAACTACTCTTCCTACCTAAAAAAAAAATGATGAACTGATTGACGTGGTAAGGTCGCAGTAGAAAGGAATGCTTGAAGTGAGGAAATATTTGGGCTAACTGAAGGAACAGTGATACTGCTTTAGGCAGCATTTTTCTTTCTGTTAATTGGCCAGGCCTCAAGATATTTCAACGAACTGCAAGAATGGGAGATACAGACCATACTACCAGTGTATAATAAAATGCCAATTCTTCCTGCCATTTTACTTCTTATTCTTCTGGAAGCAGGATTAAGATATCAGCTTTGACTTCTCAATATTTTAGTAGCCAGAGTCTGTACACATCTTTTTTAATGTTGGCTTACAAGCAAAGAGATGTCAGAGGTGACCTAACAGTCCAGAACTGAATATGCTGTCAGTTCCACCCTCTGTTGTTTGTTTTAGTGAGCCAGATTTGCAGTTCTTGATTTATTACCACTAAAGAGATTGAACATGAAATGTATCAACCTAAGATAAATAAATACTGTCACGCTAAAATGCATTTGCACACAAATACAGTATGTGTACACACAGCTTCTTGGCTTGGGACAGAGTTTCCTCTCCCTCCTTTCCCTCCCACTTTTTGGATTTCTTTTATTATTTCTTTTGTTAGAAATTAAGTACTATGAATACTTGTTCCTAAATGTTCAACTGCTAGTTGTTATTAATACACAGTACAAGATCTTTTATAATCTTTGCCAGTGGATTCCATTCTGCTGGGGTCAGATACGGTGTCAACTTTTCAACAACATAGTGACTGTCTTGAAACTAATAGGGAGGACTTAAAAGCATGATTAGAATCAGCTCTTTTCCAGCCAACTCTGATACTTCAGTCAAAAAAGCAGCTCCTCTCCTCACAAAGGGCATCTCTTCGCATTACAGGACTCTGCAGTCTAATGCTGAAACTGCCTGTTTTATAGCTATGCAAAGAAACAGAACAGCTGTCAAATGGTGGGGTTTGGTTTGGTTGTACTCAACGTGCTCAGGCAGTTAGCTGTGAAATCCACCTCTGCCCACATACAAATTGGCATGGTCCTTGCCCACCCACGCAAATAACGTATGAGGGTGTGTATGGAGGTATGCATATGGTTTTAAAACCTACCAGTCTTCAAAAACCAATTTCAAGGAAAGACTTTGAGAATTGGTTCAGGCAGTTTTCTTCTCTCCTTTTCCTCTTGGCTACCTGGTAGAATGTGTACCCATAATGTTTGCAATGGCTGTTATGCAAAGCTGCATCTTCTACAAAGGCCTAGGCAAGTGATAAATACTGATGAGCAGGTGAATTGATTGTTCTTTCCTAGACACATTTTAAATCAAGAAACACCATGTGATGGGATAGAAGTGCGTGTATCAATGAGTCTACAGATGAGAGGTTTGTGGTTAGAACCTCTTCCCTCTCTCAGGGTCCAAACTTCACACCTATATTTCATTTCTATACTCACTACTTCACCCCTAAAAACTCCTCCACCTCACTTTGAGCATTCACTCATACTTTACACCTCTGACCCATCTTTCTGTATAAAAATCAAATTTAGAATGGAATTACATGACTACATTATCTGCTATAAAAATATCCATAGCTTTTATTTTCAGTCTGTCATTTTATTCTCTGCTCTTTCCAGAATCTGGAGAATGAGATAAGCAGTCGGGATGCTTTGACCAAGGCAGTGCTTAGTGCAGGGCAGAAACTGGTAAGAGGAGGCCACTCAGCCTCTCGCAAGATTATGGAGCATCTAAAGGAGCTTGAGACATCTGTAGAAACCTTGAAGGCAGAAGCTCAAGAGAGGAGACAGCGGCTCATGCAGTCCTATGAGGCCCATCTGTTCCTGAATGAGGTATAAAGAGATTTAGTTTGGCCTGCTTTCATTTAAAAGAACCACTACCTATGTTGTTGAATGGATGCAAGTGCTGAGATAGGAGCAAAAGTCATACTGTCCTGATTTTTCATATCTGATAAATATACAGCAGAGAAATAACATTTACTTTTCCAACTACAGTGAGGGATAAACATGTAACTGTAAGTCATGGGTTCTGGGTTCACATTTTGTTAAGTTTCTTCCTTACAGAGAGGCACATAAGCCCCTTTCTGTTTTCACTGAGGTGTCTTTTTGGGCACCACTCCTTTCCAGTTTTCTTTTCCTTGACCTAAATCTCAGCTGTGTTCATGCTTATTCCTGTATTTTATACAGCTACTGGAGGTGGAGGCGTGGCTGGCAGAGAGGAGTTTCATTCTGGAGACCTCTGATTATGGGAAGAATGAAGAATCCACGCAAGCCTTACTTCGTAAACTTGAAGCTACCAAGCTGGACATGGATGGTTTCAGGCCCCGGATTGAGAAAGTACAGGAGACAGGTGCCAGCCTAATTAACAAAGACAGCCCAGAGAGGTAGGCAAGTGAAAGCAGGCTTTTGCTCCAGGTCTAACAGAAACGCCTAGAGAAGGCAAATACAGAAAAGTTCAGCCTTCAGTCACAGTTTGAGGGTTTGCTCAGAAATATGACTTCAGGGACATCAGTCCTTCATTCACCACCATGTTACACACTCTGTCCCCAGGAAACTTGATGAGTGTTTTAATGTTTTTATGACTGTTGGTTCTTAACAGCAGGACAATTAATGCAGATCAGCTGCGTTGTCCATTGTCCATTCCCAGGAATTGTCATCTAGCTCTCATTTAACATAAAGATTCAAAAACTGCTGTGCTTGGGAAAGGGAATAGACATTCTTGACAGTTCATTTTTTCATTGCCAGTTTCTGTCAGGGGAGGAGGAAGTCAAGAAAGCAACAATTTGTATGAGATGATATTTTAATTTCCTGAGCTAGCTGGTTTTAACAGCTCCACATAACTCACTTCATGACGTTATCTGGTTACTTCTGTATTTTGAAGGTGTTGCAAATTCAGTTTGTCAGAAAAGACGATATTCAGAAAGAGCAGTGAACAAAGACATACCTTGTGATTCTTGTTCTTTGCAGTCCAACCATACTTTCAAAGCTCCAGGGGATCCTAGCAGACTATAAGTCTCTCCTACAGAAAGCTGAGATCCAGAGAAAACGCCTACAAGAACAATTCCAGATCTACCAGTTTGAAAGAGAATTCCAGCTGGTGAATGCATGGCTTTCCAGTAAACAGTCTGTAGCAGAGTCCGATGACTATGGACAGGACTTAGATGATGTTGAGGTAAAAGAAAAGAAAAAGTATTGTATGTATTGTGTGGCAAAGCAGGAATATATTTGGTGCAGGTTTTGTGTAGCTGCTGACAGTGAAGTGTGCTACAGTGACAAAAGTAAAGCAAATCAGTTATCTCTACAGGAAGAACTTAGACTGGTTTCTGTCTGCTTACACAGGGCTCTCTGAGGTAGCATCCTCCAACAGAAAAAGTAGGTACATAAGAAAGTTAGATTTTTCCTGGGATAAGGTGAGGTCAGCACACTTCACTGCTGCTTCTAATTATAAACTTAACATGGCTTTACAGATTTGACATGACCAGGGCCATGGCCTCATAACAATTTCAGTGGAAAACTCTGGGATGCAGCGTTCACACCTCTAGCTGCTGATTTCAAGAAGTTTCTGCTCAGGGCACACAATGCAAAGAATTATAATTCATAATGTCCATTCCTCAACTGTTGCAGGTGATGTGTTTTAGCTTTTGATCTGGGCAGCATGTCAGGATGTGGGTGAATTTTCTCTGTGACTGAACATGTTAAATGAGCAAGACAATAGATGCCTTCTTCTGACTCCAGATTACCTGGGTTTATCACACAATTTGCACTTGTAGACTGCAATATATAGCTTTTGGGTTAGGCAGTACAGAGAAAATAATTCCTTCTGCCTCTCTCCTAAAGGCAGACAGAAATTCTTATATCTAAATCTTTGTCCCCGTTTATCCTGCAGGTGCTGGATAAAAAGTTTAAAGATTTTGTAAACGAGGTGAAACCTCTGGGACAGTCCAGAGTTGTCTCCTTACATGAGTTAGCATCTAAACTAGAGAGGGAGGGCCACAGCAAGATGGACATCATCCAGAAGAGAACAAAGCAAATCAATGAGATGTGGGAGAATCTTTGCCATGCCATCCAGACAAGGACAGAGGTAGGAATTACAAGAAAAACTGGTCACTGAATTCCCAGCAGTTTCTTACATCCTTCTTCCTTTCCCAAACCAGTCCATCGCTCATGTTGAAACACAAGGTTTATAAAAGTAATGGGTGTATTCTCTTCTATTCTTTCTTGATCCATTTCCCTTTATAGCCACTGCTTACCCCACTGTTCCTGGCAAGGCTTATACTTGAAAGATATTTATCAGCCTAGCGTAATTCTGTTTTCCTTAATTCACTGCTAGCTCTGGTTTCTTGAAAACCTAAACCAGACTAATGGTTTACCACCCCTAGCAGGAGGCCGGCTCTGGCAATTGTCAGACTCCTCATTGAACTACTTCAGCTTATTAAACAAGATGAAAACTCTCCAGATTTTTGCTGATTTAGTTACTTTAAGTCCAACACGGGGTACGGGAGAGAGGGTGCTAGAGGACACAGCCAGAAGCCCTACTTTTTGGCAACAGTCAGCTGTTAAATCATCTCGTCCTGTCTCTTGAAACTGCAGTCATAGATGGATTTGGAAAAGCCAAGAGGACACACAGATCTCAACATTTTCATTTGCTTTAAGGGGAACAAAAAATGTCAGCTGCCCTCAACTCTCTTTTGCACTACAGTTACACGCACATTCTACTAATGAAGTAGTTCAAGCTACTTAGCAGCAGTACCTGCATGGCAATTGTTAATACATAGTTTGAATGTAAGATAGTATTAGAATATTTTTTAATTCTTTTATTTCAGAAAAACCTAATTTTCACTTTGCTGTGCTTACTTTCATTGTTTGCTGTGCAGGTCTCTATTCCAAGCAAGTTTATTAGGGTCCTTTCTGTGGCTGAGAGACCTGCCTTTAGGGGGCAATTCATGCTCTCCATCTTGATCATTCATCTTATGCAGGGATAAATTTTTCTTTGGAGCTATCTATTTCTTGATGAAGAGAACTTGGGAAAATTAAGCTACCTTGAACACCCCACTTTTAGGTGACTTAATCAGGAAGGTATTTCACTCCCGCTCCTGTTCAGTTGGTACTGCATTAGGACATATTAGGGTTGTCATTTTTGTGCTGCAGTCATGATATATAGTATTACCATGAAATTATTTGTTTATTCCAGAATCTAAGAGCAGCCCAGCAAGTTCACCAGTATGATCATGATGTAGATGAAGTAAAGGGCTGGATGCAGGAAAAAGAGGCAGTGGTGGATATAGAAGATTATGGATATGATCTTCCAGGTGTACAAACACTTCTCAGCCAGCTTGAGGGAGTAAAGGTAAGGGGATCTGTCATGAAGCAGTGGCAGAAAAGCATAAATGACAGCAATAAAAAAGAGATTGATGCTTGATTTGAAATCCTCCCAAATGCCTGTTTTGCAGACAACAAAAGATAAATTACTTGCACCCTGACATATTCTTAGTGTTCCATAGAAGGGGAGGCCTTCTCCTCCTGTTTTTCACATTGTGATATCGTATTATTAATGCTTTTGCTTCTAAGGATGAGTTTCTCTTATAAAATCTATTCCAAATTATAATTACAAAGGTGTCATCTGAACGACAAGAGACTTCAGCTCCACACGTACCAAATAATCAGTGTGTCACACTTAAAGAAGATTCTTTGATGTTTGATGATGAATGTTAAAAGGCATTAGGACAAAACTCAGAGGAAAGTCTTGAGAGAGTCCTGTTTCAGCCTTTGTGCAGCCAGTGGTTGTTAAAAGCATACACCACCTCAAAAATCTGCTTTTGATAGATGTAAATAGAGACTTGGTCTTACAGTTCCTTCCAACTCTGTTCCAGAGAGATCTAGGAGCAATCACGAAAGAGCTGGAGCGGATTCGGGGAGAGGCTTGGCACCTCAGCCGCACATACCCTCAAGTCAAGGAAAACATCATGGAGAGACTCACAGATGTGGATGAGTGCTGGGAAAACCTGGACAAGAAGTTTCTGGAGAGGAAAGCAAGACTAACCCAGGCAGAACAAGTCCAGCTCTACTTCAATGACTGCAGGGAGCTGATGTATGTGTTGGCCCCTTGAGTTTGGCAGTGGAACTTTTTCCTTGTCTTTCCCATATAGGATCTTCTAAATGACATGTTAGTTATTTGACTCCTGTCCCAGGGGCTCTACAGCTTGGTTGCAAATCTGCATGAGTAAATTACATGTCATCTTTTCAACAGCGCCTCACAGAATCTGCCACACATCAGAGGTGACCAAGCCACTCCAGCACAGCGTGCATGGCAAACCATTTGACAAAACATTTTTAGACTATTTCCCAAACAGTCTTGGAGTATTTGGTCACTCTGGATAGATTTGGTAGTCTCATAATTCCAACTGAAAGTACTGTTGGTTCTGTAGGAAAATGGGATAGTCTCTGCTGGATGGTCAAGTAATCTGTACACCTATAGAGACACTAGTGCCCCTTTTTCTCAGAGTCAAAGCAACTACATTAAAGATAACTTTCTAGAATATGTTTGCACTTGCTCAAGTGCTGAAAATGCTTTGCACACATGTATTTAATGCTATTGCCCATATGCACACACTTTTCTGCCCATTCCTATTTGGGGAAAATTGTGTTATTTAAATAGGATTTTTTTTACAGAAGAAAAAAGGAAATCTTTAATTCAGTGTAGTTAATGAAAGAGTTAATCCATGGATTAGAAACAGAAAGACACTAGCTACCACTGACCGTTAGACACTTACTATGCTAAGGGATAGATCCTGAGCTCAGGTAAACCAAGATGCATTGGTTTATGCCAGTTGAGGCTCATGGAGTAGAAAATTTTCCTTGAAAAGTATCTCTCAGTATGTTTCTTTGCATGTGTGTTCTGTATGCCCATGAAGTACTTTCACATGTAGTGATTAGGTTAGTCTCTGTGTCCCTGTACCAGGAGTAAAAGCACTGTGAATGTGTACGGCATTTGCAATTACAGTCCTCACTGGGGATTTGAATGCACAGTGCTTCAGTATGTATAGATGCAGCAGCTACCTTTCTCAAAGCTGTTTATTGAAACAGCCCTGGGAATACTATATCAGGTTATAAAAATGCATAGGTGATTGAGTAAACCCTCATCATTGTATTTGTATGTTCATATATTTAATGAGCAATAGAAGTCTGTACACATGTACCATAGCCATGGGATGTGTGCATTCCTGGGCAATCAACAGACTCAGATTCCTTCCCTTTTCTCCCTTTTGACTTTACCCTGTAGGGCCTGGGCCAATGAGATGCATGCACTAGTGATATCTGAGGAGCTGGCGAATGATGTCCTGGGAGCTGAACTGCTTATCAAGCGTCACGAGGAATACAAGCGTGAGATAGAGAAGCAATGGCTAAAATATGAAGAAATGCAGCGGGCAGGAGGTGACCTGATGAAGAATGGACATTTCATGTCGGCAGAGGTGTGTTGATGAGTCAAATATCTTACAAAGAAGAGTGAACAAAGAAGACACTAAACAGGAAGGAGTTGCAACTTTGTCTCTCTTTCAAAACATAAGAAATAAACAGGAACATCAGGTTATCTGCTATTAAAAGCTGCAGTCTTCATGCATCATGTAGAAAAGAAAATACCTATTTAAAGTTATTTCTCCTCTAAAAACTGATTTTGAAGCAGACCTTAAAAGAGCAATCACTGGAGTGATTACAGATATATAGGAGGTAGGAAGGTATCACTATTCCACAGAAAACATGTGCTACATAAATGAGATTTTAGCGTTTAACTACACAAGACCTAGGATTAAGTACATCAAAAAACAATTAGCTATAGGATGGACTGATGTCCCTGAGTACAACAGAAGATAAGTAATTCTTCAGTAATGTTATAGGGCCAAAGGGGCTAAAATGTTAAAATTTGTGTGATCCTGTTATGCATGTACCTTTATACTTTCACCTTTGCAGTGATCCCAAGCTTGTCTTGATACTTGCAGATCCAGATATCACACCATCAAAAACATCTTCAGAATTTATGCAAGATTGCATCACTTCTGTTGTAGAAAGCATTAGAGAAGCTTCCAGTTTAAAGCATTCAGTTGCTGCCTTCCCATAATTGGATGTATTTGCTGAATCTTCTTGTTCTCACTAGTTTTGTCATATACAATTTGCCTGGGTATAAATTTTCATCATAGGAAAACACAGCAGAATATTGTTTATACAGTATGTGGAATATACATACAGTTATAATGTACAGCTGTACAACATACAGGCTGAATGAATTCCAGTAAGAAATATGAGGACTCAGACATCCTTTCTAAACTGTGTTAACAGCACGAAGTTCTAGAGGTCATCTTTTGGATCATGAGAGCAAATTACATGCTAGTTGGCTGTGAACATGAAGCCCTGATTGGATTTTTCACCTCCTGCCATTGCAAATGTTATTTTTCTAGATTGAAGAAAAACTGTTAGAGCTGTCAGAGCTCATGAAGAAGGTGAAGGAGAGCTGGGACATGAGGAAAGAGTTATATGAGGAGAACTGGGAGATTCAATTGCTCCGCAGAGAGCTAGAACAAGCAGAAGCATGGCTGGCTGCCAAGGAAAGCTTTCTTTCAGATCCTACCTATGGGGTAAGTAAAGGAAGTGCAACACTACTGAAATGCCTACTAGTGTATATACAGAGTGCTTGCACCATGTATCAGCTCGGGCCTGAAGTTAATCACAATCTAAACAGTAACGCACACTTGAGATTACAAAGGGCAGAAGATCTGTCCTCTTACAGAAGTGAGCCCAGGATAGTTGCTGCATTTGACATAGTGCTGGGCTCCAGGGGGTGGTAGAAGACTGGGAAGAATTCCAGACCATTTTTTCACATAATAAGATAATTTGCAGAGGGTTCAACCTTCCCTGACATGCTGAGAGCTTGTTTTGAAAGGAAAAAGGGTTTTCCCACACCTCCTGTGGGGCGGTTGAATGTTCTGCCCAGATGGCTTGATAGCTAGCTTGTAAATCCCTACTTAAACACCACCTTCCATAGTTTCCTTTTTCCTTGATATTGACTGTCTCTGATGGTTTGTAAGATGGGAAAACAATGTCATAAACTCTGGTATTGAAAGCTAAGCAGAGAGCCAGACAGAGGTTTAAGGTGCACGTCTTGTAGGGCAGGAATGTGTCTAGCACAAGCTGGAATTCAAGTACTTCATCTGTATAGTTGGAAGACATGGTACCACATGGCTTTGCAGCAAAAAAAAAAAGGTTGTTCTTTGAGCTCTTCTTTTTTTATGTACAGCTCACAGACTGAAAGCTTTATTTTAAGTGTAAATTAAGATTTTTCACACACTACCAAGGGCTTAGACATTCAAATACAAAAATTTCAGAATCATCATTTAGCTTAACAGAACGTGTAAATCTGACAATAGTAAGCATAATCTCTTCGATAGACTTGATTTTGGACCTATGTATCTGATAATTTATCCATTCAGGATTCAGTGTCTGAAGTAGAGGAATTACTGAAGAAACACCATGATTTTGAGAAGATGCTTGCAGCTCAAGAGGAGAAATTTGCTCAGCTCAGCAGAAAAACTAAGGTAAGAAACAGAAGGTTAATGAGCTGCGTATGAGTGGGTTCTTCAATGTTTGGAGCTCAGTCACTCCATGTAAGAATGAAATCCTGTGCTGAGAGGGAGTGAATACATGACCAAAGCTGAGTTATTGCAGATGAAGCAGCCGAGAACAAGACCCGTACTTGGATCAAAAGAGCCCAGACAGCTTGCAAAAGCTCTAGGGGCGAAGTGGAAACTTTCTTCTGCCAGGAGCAGCAAAAAGGGTGTGTAGTGTGCATTGCTGTGAAAACAGGGTGATTCTTTGCTGTACTGATGGAGAGATTTTGATTCATTCAGGATTTCAGTAGTGAGATGTAGCTCTCTGACAGTGCTGGAGGACAGCAAAGGGCTGAAAATAAAGGGAGATCAAGGCAGAGATAGGCCTTTTTTCGTTCTGGTATCAGAGTTATACAGTGGATTCTATTAAGTACCAAAAATATTCAGTCAGCATCCCAGATCCTGCTTCAATGGGGGTCTTTTAAATTATTTTCCTGAAATAGCCAGCAAAACATAGCTTTTGTGCTTGGCATTAGGCTAAAAATTAGCTTAGCTGAGTCTGTCTTTTGTTCAGTGATTTGCAGATTGTCTGAATGAAGGAACAAAGGTCCTCCACTCTAAAATTCCATTCAAAAAACCCTGATACTCACTATGCCTACAGCAAACTTAACGAGTGCCACAGAAGAGAAGCACAGCTTCTCAAGAGCTTGTAAAATTCCCTAGAGAACTTAGCAAAGGCAGGGCTCACTGCCATCAGTATTCAAGGTTTGGGCAACAAAATAATGCTCAACACATAGCAATTAAGGTCAGTTCTAACTCTAAGAATGCCAATGCCCATGAATGTAATGAAGGTGATTTCAAAAAATGCTATACCTGTGTTCTACAGAGGGAGAGGAATCTTCTGAAACAAGTGGACACAGAAGAGAGTGAGCAGAAGGATAAAAGCAAAGTTTTACGGGTTCCCTCTCTGAAAAGAAAAACGTCTGACAAAAGGAATGCACCACCAAAAGTGACAGAGATAAAGAGCACAGCGCCAGTGCCATCCGTGCCCTTACCCAGCCTGGCCTGGAGGGCCCCACTTGAAACTATTTTCTCCCCTGTTGAAAAGTCTTCATCAACATTCCAACAGCTCAGTGCTGGGGGAGTCCCAGAAATACTGAGCAGCAATAAAACAGAAATGAAAGCTGAGAGGAGGCTCAGTGAGATTAGCACTCCACCCACACCAAAGCTGGTGGGCCCACGAGCTACATCTTTGGAAAGTCACAGTCCTTTAAGCTCTCCTTTCTCTCCTACTCCCACAAGCCAAGGACGCAGCAGCAGCAGTTTGTCAGAATCGTGTGCCACAGGCCTTTTATCACCCCAGGAAAAGAGTGCTGGAAGCTCCTCTCTCTCCAACCTGCAGACAAAACTAATGGCAACTCCACCCAAGCCTAGCCAAAGGTCACTAGATCAACCACCAGACTTAATGCTGTCTAACCCCGCCAAGGGGAGGGTGGAGACTGCAAATTCGGTAAGTCCCAGGAATTCCTGGCTCTCCCTTAGCAAAACTGCTATCCTGTGCTAGTTAAAGTAAGGAAATACAAGAAGGCCACAAAAAGCACTATACAGTGAGCATTTCGGTGGATAGACTCATGGACCAAGACAGTAGGAGACGTTTTATGTGCCTTCGCAGTTCATACACTTTCCAAAAAGAGAGTTGACTTAAGCAGCTAGGTATACCTTCAAAGCATCTTTTATTTGCTCAGCTTTATAGTCTAGGTCTTGAAAACCGTACTGGTTTCTGTTTTTCTTTCCCAAACTATTGGTTATTCATGCTGCTGAATGCTCAGCAGAACTCTTAACAAGAGCCAAGAGATGCTGTCTCACAAAGAAGCAAGACTGCTGATTTACCCATACCCTTGACGTGGTGGTGCTTTGTGTCCATTCAGCTTAGAAGTCAGAGAGGTAGGACTTAATGGCACCCTTGCCAAAGAGCTGACCTGGTGCAAGACTAGAACCAGCAACTCCAGTTTGCTCACCCTGGCAGGAAATGCACTAACTGTTTACTCATGGACAGGTAACATTTTTCCCTTCCCTGCTTGCACTTTGAGAGTAATGTATTCCTCACATACCCAAGGGTACCAGTACAACTCTGTACACTGGTGTAATTCAGTATTGTTACAGGGGTGGTATGAATAACCTTAGCAATTTAAATTGTAAAATGTATTTACTAACACTAAAAATATTATTTATTAATACACTATGATAGAGCAAATTCAATGAGCAAATTGTTCTAGGAGGATATGAATTCTCTTCATTTAGGTAGCATATCAGAGATGTGACTGCAGCCTAGAGATGATTTCTAGCTGAGCTGTGAGTGTAAGGGCTAGAGGCAGTAGTGATCAGTTTCTATGTGTGGAATTTATCTAGAACGACTTCAGAGATTGCAACATACATTTAAGGGCCATTTTAAAGTTAAACAGCACTGTTCTTGCATGTCCCAGGTTTCTGCAAATCTCCAGCACATGGAGGGATACCTAGAAAAGAGAGACCAGCTCCTTCCAGGAAGACAACAGGTAGAAACAAAAGCCATCACTCTGGGTTTTCATCTCACCCACCTCCTCTCAATGATGTTGCAAATCACAACATGGTATAGATCTCGCTTGCACTGGGTTATGTCATTTGTTCAGTCCTGTCTCACAGAGAAACCCTTCTTGAATTATCCATGCCAGAAACTACAGCAGGCTCTATTGTCCTAGGACATAATCATGATGAAGAGAGTTTCTATGTTCATAATATGGGCAGCTCCTGGCTTCCTGTGGAAGTTGTGCATGAAAGATTTCACTACTCCAATAAAATATATAGCTAATAATTGGATTTTATTACCATTTCTATTCTTGTAGCCAAGTTCAAGGTCTTGGAAATCTTTCTACGTAAAACTTGATGGACTAAAGCTTGATTTCTATAATGACGAAAAAGAAGCATCCAAGGTAATTTGGGGTTTGAATCTTTCTAGTAATCTCTGTATTTATCTATGTAAAAATGTATTTAAAAGAAAATAGAGGTACATTCACTTTGGTTTGGGTCTGGGGTAATCAGTTCTTTTTCAAATGTCAGCTGAGTGAAAATCCAGCAGTTGTTCAACTGCTACCAGCTATAAGACAGAATAATAAGCTGTCCAAAATTTTCAAGCATATTCCTTGAAAGAAGTATCTTACTCAGGAATTGCCTTCAAGATACAATGCAGTAGTGCAGTGTTCCTCTGTGGTTCTTCCTGTTCTGTGATCTTAGTTATAAAGTTAGAGGCAGAAGAAGACAGTATGTGTGTGTAGTCAGCCTGCAGGTTAGTAGGAATTTGAATCCTGGCAGGAAAGTTGCAGAAAACATTTTGGTTTAATTTTATCCTCCTTCAGAACGTACCCACAGTCCTGTCCCTCAGCATTCCTGGTGCCAAATGTGAGAGGCTGGTAAATTACATCAGGAAAGAGAACACCTTCATGTTGCGGTAAGTGCACTAATAAGAACCTACACAGATACCTGTATGGTTGTATCAGCCTACAGCCACTGAAGACTATGTTGTTAGGAGGCATAGCTGAAATGTTTTACACAAGGACAGAAAGTACAAGGCAAGACTAACTAGAATTCGCCTTCTCCTATCATTATTTACAGGCTGAGAGATGGGGCAGAGTATTTCTTCGCAGCACCTTCTCGGACACTGATGGAGGACTGGCTGCAATCACTACAGAATAATATAGGTACATTCTCACTTCCTTCCAGAATGAACTGTGGTTTTAGCAAGTGATGGTAAGAGAAAGAGAAGAGAATGAGGTGGCCATAGTCTGGGACATGTCCTTTGCCTCTGCTAGACAGCAGCACACAAGTAACCAGCTACCTTACAATGTAATGACCTGCCAGGGTGACTTGCAGAGCAGCCTTTCAGTTGTACTGCTGGCATCAGGTTATCCCCAGGAAATAGCCTTGTCCAAGGGCTTGAGCAATACTTGCTCGAGTATTCGTCTTTTCATTAAGGAGTTGCTTTGGATCTTGATCAGCAGTTTTTCGTCTGAATCTAGATCTCTTTCTGGACACTTCACTAGGCAGTAGCTTACTGGAAAGGAAACCAGAGCACAGTGATAGCAATGATGTTCAGAGAAAACTGTTACGGATCCAGAAGTGGCAAAATCTGCCTCTAACACTACTTCAGAAGGTTTTTACTTGTGTTCTTTGACTCTGCAGGACACAATAGCAAACCACATTCCACAGCGATGGTGCAGCCTTTTGCTCCAAACACAGAGACCTCCCAGACAAGACTGTGGGACCTTCCAGACAGAGACTCTGCTGAAAGACTAAACAGCAAAAGCTCACTCCTGAGGTAGGTATTATATACCTCTAGACTGAATAGATGTCAGTGCTGTTTATGCTCATATGGCAGTTACCTGTAAAGGGAGATTGTCCTGAGGGCAAAAAGTTCTGCTCCTCTGTCATCAATGTCACAGAAATAGCGTGACCAAGAAAGACAGTGAAGTGCTGGAGTGAGTTCAAAGAAAGCATCGGTTACCTCAATGCTCAACAGAGAGAGACATTCCAACAGACGATGGAATCGGAGCAGGAGTCTACAATAGGTGCTTTGGATTTTACTTTGACCAGTCCCTCCAGCAGGGTCTGAAAAAAACCCAGTCTCTAGTAAAAGGAGCCAACCAATTGTCTAAAGCTGTACTGTTAGAATGCTTCCCTCAAAGGCTGCTTTTTGAGAATCCAAACACAGGCACAGAAAACAGCCACATGAAGCCACAGCCAAATTCAGAAAGCTGGCCTGTAGCGTAAATCAATCTCTGTTGCATTTGGGGTCTGTAAAAATCTTACACCCTGTGATGTGAAATCCTAGTCCCTCTGCTTGGTCGATGTTTGCTGCTGAGCTAGATGTCTAACAAGTTCTTACATGTACAGAGCAACTTGAACTCCTCTGGATTGTACCTGATTTTCTGATGATGCATATTGTTGACAGGAGAACACCTTCCTTCAAAATCAAACCAGAGAGAGAGTCTACAGCCTTTTCCAGAGATTTTAAGGAAGATGGGACTGGAGTGACACGAGCCTCTATCACCACCCTAAGCCTAGAACAAAGTGGTGATAAAACAAGACTGCTTCCATCTGTACTAGAAGCAGGAAGAGAAAAATAACATTTGCCTCAGTGAATGCCAGACCCTTCACCATTATACCTTAACCCAGCCCTCTGGAAATGTACTGGTATGTCTTAAGTTAATCACTACTCTTGGAACTTATTTTAATTATCTATTAAATCTAGTAAAGCCACTAAATGTAATTAAACAGGACTGCATCCGGTATCCTTTTGTGTGTACAATGACTAATTTTTCTTATCACCCAAGTGATACCGACTCTAAGTTACCCAATGGAAGAGTAGAGGGGCCTTTAAGCCAGTCAACTCAAGTGAATTGACTCTGCACGACTGAAATGGGGAGTACTGAGCAGAGCACGAGATGCAAGGTGTGAGTGAACAGCAGCCACCTTTGCAGATATCAATAGATAAGATTTAAGAGGGTTGGATGGTCTGGGCAGAAGCAGAAGTCTCAAAGGGAACATTCATTATATAATTCCTGAAGTGTTTCATGCTCTCCACAGTTTTTCAGTTTTACATTAAGCAACAATTCCCTATTTGCCAATTCTTTCTGGATGAGGTTACCAGGAAAGAAAAGCCCTGTGGCGTTACTTATTTTTCATGGAATCTGAAACTAAAACGATGTATGAACAATCAGCCTTTCAGTGTAAAAGGAGAGGTAAAGCAGGATAACAAGGAAGTCTGCTCTCCAGACCAGTCTATTACATGTTTTTCTCCACATGACCACATACCCACTCATTTCACCCCCTAGTGAACTTCTACATCATTGATATTTACATGGTTGAAGAGCAAAGAATAGTTAAATGAACTTCAGCAGTTCCTGCAACATCACAAGTCTGGGCTATGGATGAGGAACAAAGGGTCCAGGACAAAAGGTCTCTCCAGCTGCCTGGTGCTTCTGTCACACTGACAGTCTCCTGTCACTAATAGGCTTTGATTCCTTTTCATATGTCAAATAAGAAACCTAAATTGAAGTAATGAAGACCACTCCACAACTTTGTACTGTGAGGGTCCCCTTTCATTTTCCTGTTGGCTAGGCTGTTAGCCTCCAGGCTACCTCAGCACAGCTTCTAGCAGTCAAAGCAGAGATAAGGAACTGGAACAAATCAGAATGAAAACTTGGGCAATAACACTATGGCATTGCTAAATTAACTGGATAGGTATGCTGAACTGAATCTTTTCCTACAGAAAGTAGACAGGACCTTTTTGATGGACATACATGTGCACACCCATACACATGCCTGCACATGCATGTACTTGTGTGAGGAGACACCCATGTTTCACCCATGTTGTCATCCAACCAGCGATGCTGTATAGTTTTTCTTTTCAGCAGCTAAGACTGAGGACCAAGAGTGTAAATATGAGGCCCTACACTAGGCACTGAGCCCAGTTAAAGTTAGAGATATAACTTTTATATGTATAACATATAGATATATGTCTCTTAAAAGGCCTTTACTGTGAAATAGAAACATGGCCTGCACGGATTTTTCTGGATAAAATGGTCTCATTCCTTTCACAACACTTTGTTGCATTGGGAACTAGAGGGCAAGTCCAAAGTATAAACAGAGAAATGATCAACTCATCACAATGGAAGTAATGCAGAAAAGAGCTGTCACTGTTTTCAGATATTGAACTGTAACAATGCAGGTGGTCAGGGCTGCAGGCCTGTGAAGGACTTCAGTCTTGAAATTCTTTGAGCTTGATGTTGACAAATGAGAGGAAATAGATGTTGTCATGAGTCTGTACCTCACTCCCAGGGATCGTCAGTGATGCCAAACTGCATTACTATGGTCCTAGATGAGATCAGACTAAGAATAGCTGCAACCTGATTCCCAGTCTCCACAGATGAAAGACGGTTGCACTTAATGCTTTGTCTCGTGGTTATTTTCATGCTCTGTTTTTGACTTGAGGTGCTGATGTAAAGGACCCATTAAATCAGCTGCACATCGTTAGGGTGGCTTCAGTGTAACAGATTTGTTTGTAGTGCTCTGAATGGCACTCTGCAAAGACACAGTGACTGAATGTAAGCAGTAACCTCACTCCATGGTCCAATAAAAGTGCCTTGGCAGCCAACTGAGCATCACTCCTAGGAAGAAGGCAAACAAGAGAACGACTATTTCCTAACACAATGAATTTCCCAGGGTTTGTCAGATTGTTGCAGGGAAGACATTAAACCTTTCAAAAGTGATTCACACTGAAAATGCAAAATGCCAGGGGGTTAAATTACTGAGTGCAAATCTGTCTTTCTGCACCTGCAAATATATCAATGCACTTTCGGCTTTTCCACTGTAAATCATAATTGGCAAGAAAAGCAATAATGGAAATCATCATCAGATCTGGGTGGGCTGTGATTTTGGTGGTTACAAAGGATGACTTTACTAAGAAATAGGCACATTTGCAAGATCTTTTTTGCTAAGCTCTAAATACGCAATTTTCAAGGTAGTTTCTGCAGTTGTTTCAAAGGGTTGCATCTACCACAATAATGAGCAAATAAATAAATTCCACTTGCCAGAGGAATGGGAGGAGAGGGCTTGAAAAAAGTACCTGATGAGATAGAAGCCTGTCATTATATGTAGGCATTTACTGCATTATTGCAAATGTTAATTGAAGAATGAGTAGGGTTTGGCTTTCCAGGTATCCACACCCAAAAGTAAGCTGGGGCTCATCAGTCATTAGAGGGGCAAGGCCTTAGAGCATTTTAGATTGTAGTGTAGGTTTCTCCTAACAGAAGAGATGCAGTTGCCTGCTGACCTTACCAGCTGGATTGTCCAGTCCTTGTGCTTTTACCACATCAGGCTTCCCAAAGCAGAAGCTTCTTGTGCCATGTGATCCCAAATGAGGACTCTATTCACCTCCATACAGCTTTTGCTTCTCATCTCCATACACCTACATTTCAGGTCCTGTGTCCCTGCCAGCACGCTTAGTCCTGGCACTGTGCAGTGCTCTGAGAAGGCAGCTTAGGCGGCTCAAGCTCTTGCTTCCCTCAAGGTATAAGCTACCATTGCTCAATAAGACTCTAATAACCACTGACTGCTGAAAAGTGTGGCTCTGTAGCTGGGGTGCATGGGAGGCATTTCAACATTGTTTACCCCAGAGGACCTTTCCCAGCAAAAGCACTAATAGGGCTGGGAGAAGGTATACACTGTGCTCTACAGCAACAGTAGAACCTCCCTCAAAACCCAACAGTAAGAAGGGGCCAGTGCACTCAAAGATAAACTTCCCAGGCTTAGTTTGACTGTGTATCTGTTTGTCTCCTCCCACTGCTGGCTGTCAGGAATCAGCTAGGAGCAAACTGAACCCATGTCAATGTAGTTGTATCTCAGGCAGAGCTCAGTTTGGCTTTCCAGTCTTAACCTGGTTGTGCTCTGTGTTTGGATACTAAATTCTTTCCTCCTCCCTCCTGCAAATAACTCTTTTTACCTTCAGGAACTGGTTTATATCCCAGAAATGTGGTTTATATTTTCTGTTAACAATGTCATTACTATTATTGCAACTGCTGCTTCCATATGCCCGTGGGTCTTTTGAGGTTCTGCCTGGATTTTTCACACTGGCAATTTGTCATTACATACAGTTATGGTTTTATGCTACTCATAGTACTCTATCAATTAATCAGTTGTGAATGCTTGAAGCAAATAGATAGCTAAAATCCTTGCCAAGGTATCTTACTACCTGAATAGACTATATTGGCATTAGCATTAAGAGTCCTGGTTACATACCTAAACTGTTCCACAGCAGGACTATAGCATGAAGCTCTATGCTGTTTCTGGGAGGGAGGACTCTTCCTCTCTCCTCTGACATAGAACAGTAAATTGTTCTAAGGCTTTAGGAAAAACATTGCGTGCTTAAATACAGGGAGTCATAGAGGTGCAATGGGTTAAATGTCTTTTAGAAGTTTCCAACAGGGAAATCCAGGTTAGGTATACATCATCGCTCCAGTCCCAGGTTCCTACAGAAAAGCGAATCTTTGGTAGCTGTTGTTCTGGGAGGGTGAAAGCCAGGAGATACAGATTTTGTTCTTCCAAGTACTCTGAGCAAGTGAAATGAAGAAACTCAGAGAGATGCCAAGCAAGCAAGTCCCTCCTTCCCATAACCCAAAAGAAAACCCTATGTGTCTAATATAATTCCATGTTTATAAGTATTATTTTTTCTCCAGAGCACTTTTATGAGCCTTAAGCTTTCCTACTTCCTAAAGCAAGCTCTACAAGCACGGCAGCCAGCTCTGCTTACCACCCAGTGCCCTAAGTCCTGCCCAGGCCCAGCCCGGCCAAGTGCCTGGAGGACCCCACCAGACATGGGTCAGTCCTGGGGCACGTCACTAGCATCAATCACAGCACAGCTCAGCACCCAAACCACCTGAAAATGCTGATAGGGCCGATTTAGCAGGATTCTTTGTACCCTGCAGGTTAGACAGGTTTGGTTGTTTTGGGAGGTGGAGGGTTTTGACCTGAAATGTATGTTAGTCTTTCTTTCCTTCCCTTTTGCCACCACAAAACCAAGTGGTCTGCATACCAGGGCTGCCCTAGGTCATTTTTCTCTTCAGTGCTCCTGTGAACGGTGCATTAGCAGCATGCTATACCTGGCAACCTTTAGCGGCTGTGGAAAGCCTCCTTTTTCTTCAAGAGGGGGGAACCTGGTAATTAGTGTGGGGCTGGAAATGTGGCTTTACCCCTCGAGCAGAGGTGTGACTGCCAGGAAGAAATCCAGCCCTGGAAGAAAAGCATTGAGCACACGGCTGCTGCTGGCTTTGTATTTTAGTGTGCCTTAGCCTGGATAGGCAAAAGCATTCAGATGGGATTCTTGTCTTCATGTACTCTAAATCCTTCTACCTGAGAGGTATAATAACATAGGCAAGCAGCAGGCATGCAGTTAAAGCTGAGAATGTGTTTTTGTGCCAAGACTAAACACTCTCACATCTGGTGGTCCATCCCCCTGCAATGGGCTTGCAGAGAGCAAGTTTCGGCTCTGATGCTGGAATGGCTTTTTTCACCAGCTGGGATGAAGCAGAGCTGAGCCAAAAGGGACATAGAGAGCCTCCTGAAGCACCTCAAAGTGACATGACAGTGAGACTGTTCACCTAAGACACAGATTCAAGTCCTGGCATGCCAGACATAGCCCAGGCTCCCAAGGCTAATGAAGGAGTGATCAGATGAACCCATGGGGTGAGAGCTGGTTAAACCTATTTGTGCTTATGCACCTATCTACTGATGCAAGCATTTGGATCTTAGGCACAATTTGTTAAGGTGTGCTGCAAACATGAGGAAGAATACCCTTTTTTTCCTACTTACCTCTGAGCCAAAGAAAAGTTAGCTAGCATGAAGCTGGGGAGGAAGGGCATTTCACCAGGACAGTGTGGTGATTGGGGGCTCTTCCCTGACAAGTGGAGCCTAACGTTTCATGTCCTTAACTGCTTGGACAAGGACTTCAGCCTTGGCCTCTACTCAGACAAGAATAACTCTTTGTTCGCAGTCTTATCTGCATTTTCCAGTGGGAGAGAAGTGCAAAACACCAAGTGTGTGTAAATACTTTAACGGTACATGCAACATCCAGAGTTTAGGTTTGTGTTCAGGCTGACTCAGATCAGTCACTCACATCCAACAAGGTGATCTAATCATTGGATCTAATCTCATCTGCTGGATCTTTGCTGGAGCCATTGCCTGTCACAAAGAATACAGCAAAGTGATGGGAAACTGGTGCATTTTCCTTTATTGCTTCTAACTGCTTTTACACAAAAATAAAAACTTTCTGTTTTTCAAACTTAGGTATTTTAAACTCACCATTCAATTCATTACAGTAAAGTTCAGTGAAAGGCAGACTTCTGTATACATTTAAATGAAATCACAAAGAGGAGAATAAAGCTGTGCCTTGGCTGTGGCTCAGTACAGCTGCTATCCTGCCCTCCTTTTTGCCATTCCATTGAAGAGGGTTTTACTGCAGGAGGTAGAGTTTGTTCCACACTTATTTCCAAGCTCTCAATGTATTTGTAAACCAGAATATCTTCTCTTTGATTTTTCCACCCATCCTTGAAACCAGTCAATGCCCTACAAAGTGCTCAGCAGGCATCTAGCGTAAATAGTGCTAATACAACCAGCAAAGATGTAGTCTCATATTCAAGTACATAAAGACTTTCATGGGGCTGGTGCTCCTTTGCAATATTTTATTTTTGATTATTATATTACTGAATAGTTCAAAGACACAAACATGCTATTACTATAATGAGTAGCTAAGAGTTACACGAACAAACTTCTCTTTGCTTTGTGTTTGGCAGCAGATAGCAAGCTCTGTATTTGTGGGGGATTCCAAGAAAATGTTCATCTGAAAGCAGTGATCTGGGGTGCATTTTGGATGAGAATTTCACACACATGCATTCATCTCTAGTGGTTAAGCAAACATAACACCAGAACAGCAAGGCGGAGTTGCTAAGCATGCCATGTGCCTTTTCACATACACTTTTTGTACAGTGAGAGGCAGAGAGACAGCTTTCTCCTTGCAGTGACTACTTTGGTTTTCATGCACTCCACTCAAACAGCCATTCAACAGCATGTGGCACAAGGCCAGGCAAGACAGGGACAGGAACAAACACAAAATCTTTGGGGAACAAAGACATTTCAGTGGTCCATTCCCTTAAACTCCATGCACACCTTAAAGGAAAGAAGACCAAGGAGCTGACCTGACCGCAGGTCACTGATCAGCTGTACATCACTGCAGCTCTGCTCAATAGTTCTGTGGGTTCCATGCTGTGCAAGTCAGCATGTTCTAACGCAGAGCCCAAGTGTGCTTTGGGAGACAGCATGTGCCAGTCACATCTTCCCACCAACCTGCATGGATAAGACTGTGCCAGATGTGGGTCCCTCCACCCTGCAGAGTCCCCCAGCAGCCTTTGCCCTCACACCATCAGGCCAACAACATGCTCCTTCAATGTCATGCTACAAAAACAACCAAAACAGCCAATCAAAAACCACTGTGAAGGGCAATGATACTGCCCTCACATCATTTCAGGGTCTGAAATGCAGAAGTATATTTTTAAAACTATTGTTGGTTAAGGCTACAGGGTTACCACATGGGGCTCCAAGGAGATCAAGGGGCACGTGGCTGTCTGTGCCTCTGGGCTGCAAGACTGAAGAGCAGTTGCTGGCCCTACTTTAAGTATTGGCACATCCTTGGGTGACAGTTTTCCTGGCAAGGGGAGATCACACCACCTTCCCACCTCCTTCCCTACCCATAGCTACCTCCTTCACTAAACAGGGTGTAACAGTCCTTTAGACAAGTTATTCTCCACTGAGTGGGGATTACCTGAGAACCCTGCGGGGGTTTTGGCTCTTTCACATTTTAGTGGCCATTTCTGTTTGCATTAGCAGCATTATGAATGCACCAGACATGCCCCAGTTATTAGGTAGATGAGGTAAAATGGTGTTCCTATCTACAATATGGATGGATGCATAAATTAAAGGCAATCACATAACACCATTGGTGGTCTTGTTCCTAGCTAGATACTGGTTTAGTGTCAAAAGAAATAGCAGTCTATTGTGGAGAATGCCAATGTCCCTGACTGAACTGAGTTCTTTAACCACTGCAGCAGAAAAGCTGTTATTGCTGGGACTCTCCACAAGCTGTTCAGCCCTTTGCACCTTCTGTGTAATACCATGATGCTGGAAGATGCAAGCAGTGATTTGGCGCCCCAAGCGCCCCATCACAGTGAGGACATGGAGACAGGCAGCACAGCGGTACCACTCACTTCTTGTCCATCCTTTCTGTTCACCTCCTGGCCAAAGTGAGCAGGGGTCAAGCACCGACTGTCTGTGAGGCCAAGTGCTGAAGCCTGCGTGAATCAGGGTATACCAGGACACAGGACATGGGAGCACGCAGCCTCTCCACAGTCAAGCTGGAATCAGGTTTTGTTCTGTGCAAGCAGATTGTAGGAAGAGGTTTCTTTGTAGGACCAGCCAGGGGAGCATGAAAATAGTGCACGCCCTGTGTATGCATGCACACAGCCACATGTGCTTGTATGTGCATCTATCTGCATCACGGCATACTGCGTCGGAATGTACTGCTCTCCTGCAGGAAGGTAACAGATCCTGCTGGTAGGATTGTCTCTCCTGAGATAGCTGCCTGCTGCCATCTCATCTTTCAACTCAAAATGGCTACTTTTCTCTTGCAGACAGTATCCAATTAGTTCTTATGTCCTGAATTCAGTTGTATAGTTGCATTCCAGCTGTTAAGACTCCTCAGGTTTCACATAGTATTCTTTAGTAAATAAGCATTGCACAAGGAATCTTGCTGGGGCATACTCATTGTCATTGCTTGCAGCAGAAGCAGCATTTAAGAGATGCAGGGTTCGGTCAATGAAGCCTTTCATAAATGCTCTCCCTCTGAGCTTGAATACTGCCTACATATACCAAAAAGGCAGGGCTCCGTTTCTCTTTCTTTGTCTAGTTTTGGATTTCAATTAAAACCAATTCTAGATACGAAGTAAATTTCCAACAGAGAAGAAAAGATTTTCCTTGGAGATCCCAATGAGTATGCTGTGTTTGGATTAAACAAGCCAGAAAGAGGTCCAAATCCTTCAGTGCTAGGAAGTCTGGAAACTTCTTTGACTTCTGTGGAGCTCTGTTTCATGCTGCTCAGGATCCTTTCCTTTCAGATTCTGGAGGGCTATTAAGATGTTCCAGGCTCCTAGTTCAATGCAAAGTCTCTCATTGCACTCCAAAGCAAATGAAAACCAGGTGTCATTTTTCCAAACATTTTCCTCCAGCAAAAAGGTGTGATAAAGAATTTCCTTTTCCTTATTTGTGCTCTGTTTTAGTGTAGCACCTATTAAAAATACCTTGCCTATGATGTTAGGGGTAGAAGACTGCAAAAGGAAAAAATCTTCTGGGTGTGAAAATACAATGGCTGTGCACTCTGTGAGTTATGTTATCCTACATTCAGTTGACATACATAAGGATCACTAGCTTATGTCTTATTAAATTAACTGTACTTGAGTTTATGGTAATTACTCCCCTTGAATTTCTGGTGTCAAAAGCTTGTTTCAGGCTTTTGACATTTTAATGCATAAAGGCACTACCCATATAAATCCAGATAATCACTCGTGCCTTGTGCGGAATTTTTCCTCCAGCCAATGCTCAAAAGCACCGTACTCACTCTCTGTAGGTAATGTCCTCTCCTTGAAATGTAACTGCCCCCTTCATGGCAGTCTGGAGCAGTGTTTCTGTGCCAAGCTCTTGCAGAGGAATGGAAAAAAGGAATCATTTCTAAATCAGCAAAGGTAATCGGCCAGACAGAATGCAATTGCTCACGTTGCAGTTTGGCCATTGTTCACAGATAAATATGACTCTTTGGCCTGACTTCAAAGCTGAGCCCACCAATTCAGTGCAAATTCTAGTTGCTCAGCCTGTCTGAAAATCTGGACATCAGTGAATGCAAATGGCCAGGACTTGCTTTGTAACCAAGCATTGAAAAGACACCAACAATAGGCTCAGGATTGAGGTGACAGGCTCTTAAGAACTATCACTATCACCACCACCATATTCTATAACATCAGGGAGATCCTGGAATATCTCTGCTAATCAGGACCCTAATTTCTTAACAAGTAAGACCACAGTGTGAAGCTCTTGTGGTCTGAAAGCTTGGGGGAAGGAGCTTAAATAAACCCTTCTGAAAGCCAGGAACTTGAACAAGGCAAGATGAGAAATGTACAGGTTTCCTCAGTTTCTTGCAAATAATGAACACTGTGATGTGTTGTAATGTGACTATGACATATTGCAATGCGACTGTGATGTGTTGTAGTGTGACTGTTGTTGCCTTCAGTGGGGAACAGTGCAAAAACCCAGCCTAGCGGTATCCAGCTCTAGAGTAGCTGGGGAGATTCCAAGTCCTGCTGTTTCTCCTCCGTTCTACAGCACTCCGGATTGTCTGGAGGAGCAGGTCTTTGTTATTGAGGATGTTGTATGTGCTCAGGTTCACAAGCTTGTCAAAGTTTTCAGAGGAGTAGATTAGCCTAATGAGGTAATAGGGTGAGCAGTTGTTATCCAGATTCACTTTGCCTTCCTCCATCTCTGAGAGAGAGCGCTTTACCCCTGCAGAGAAAGACAAAAGCCACCACAGTGAGATCAATCTGGAGCACAAAACACATGGTATTGGAGGGGACTGATATACTTGGCAGAACCTGATATTAAAAAACAGCTTCCAGGAAAGACTGCACCCCTCCGCAGCCTGGAAGAGCCATTCCTGGTCAGCTTTTCCAGCTGCTCTTCCTTGCCCCTCCTGCTAAAGCTCAGACCTGGAAATCCCTCAGCAGGGCTGGCAGGAATCATTACCTTCCCCCTTGTCCTGCCCCTGCAGACAGTCATTCCCAGACAGTCATTCCTGGGCAGCGTGCCCCTGGGTCCAGATCCTTTCCCAAACCCCATCACTCTCAGACAATCCACACACCTGGAATACACATTGGATATTGCCAATATCCACACCCTCTGTTAGGTCAATTTTTTACTTACAAAGACACCCCAGTTACCTCCACCAGGGACTTCAGACTCTGATTTATGCCTCTACAAAATGTTTAGAGCTACATTTTTTCTTTGTCTCTTTGCAGTCTGAAACAAATACACCCAAACCACAGATGTATTGTGAATAACTGTCAGAAGGGCTGCAACAGACTGCTGAGCTATTCCTTATAATGTCTACCAGAACCGCATGAAGATGACACATGAATTTTGCTTGAGACATAGCAGGTTTTATTCTAACCTAGTAGTTTCTAGACAGCGTGACCTGAGCGTGCTGGGCACAGGCTGTCACGAGAAGTTGCTGTATTAGAAATGTCCAAGGTTTGCTTCACTGAGCCTCCCCACACTGAGAGACATACTGTCTCTGCTATCCACACCCATACAGCTGCATCTGCCTCAAGCACACAAAATCACAGTCTGTAATTGCAATGTGAATGGGCACTTCACAAGCTGATTCTGTTTTCTAGAGTTTAAACAGTTAAAAGCAAGACAAATAAGTACCCGCATTCCACAAGGTGTCTCTCAGCCATCTAGAAATGAAAAGCTCCACTGTTAAACTTGAAATCCACACAAGCAGCTTGCCAAGGACCTCCCTCCCCAACCACCCACATCAGTTGCAGGCTGTCAGCTTGACTGATGAATCAGCGGCTGCTCAAGCACATGCAGGTGAGCATTGCAGCTCATCAGCTTGGTCCTGGACGCTGAGAAGCTGCAGCAGCAGCTTTGCTCTACATAATCTCATCCATCTTTCATTCAGAGACAATATAAAACACCCTTTTTACCTGCTAGTCACTGCTCAATGGATGTATCTCACTGTGTATTGCCATTTTGACCATCTCCAGCCTCTACTGAACAAACCTAGCTCCTTTTTCTGGGTACCTCCTCTGTTCATCCAGTTTCTAAATGTGATTTTTTTGGTGTATCTCCTACTGCACATACTCTCTAAACACTGGTGAACTTCATAAAGCAAAATGAGCTTTACTTGACCTCCTTTCCTGTTGTTTAAAACCTTCTCCAGATTTTCCCTCACAAACATCCATTTTCTTGTGGTCCCACCCAACACCACAGTACAATTTGGGGTAAAGCTGGAAGGAGAGCTAATGCTCTGTCTGGTGGGCTAAGTGAGGTAAAGCAGAAGCTCAGAAGGTGGTGTGTGAGATAATTCAAGGTTTGTTGCTGTAAGAGCTCCAGCACAGAGGAAGGTCTCAGGTTAAGGAAGTCAGACAGCAAAAGCAGTAAGAAGATACTCTCTGATTTTTGCAGAGTATCCCATAAGCTGTTGGAAAACCTAGTCTATGCTGACGCTCTTTTGTACTAATATGGCCTTTGCTGCTTCATGCCTGCATGCAAAGACAACACCAGAAGGAAAACTCTCCTGCCCAGGGCCTGCTGGACCTCCACACAGAACCAACCCAACTGCATGAGCACATGGGAGAAACTAGTGCCCAGTCTGCTTGCTTACTGATAGGTCTTAAAACAGGGGGAGAGTGAGAGAAGAAGCAGCTGGCAGACGTTCCCAATCTCTTCTTACTGAGGAAGAATTCTGGCCTTTTTCCCCAACATCTTACCATTGCAAGTACTGCCGTCTCCAGTATGCCTTGTCGCATAAATTGTGGCTTAAAGCCTTGTTCCGTCCTGCGTCGAACTCAAAATCACTGAGCCTGCTGTGGTTTGCTAACCTGCTTCTTGAGCAGTACATGGAGTCTTATCAGTGTAGACAAGGACCTGACTCAGCTATCTTTGTTGCATCATAGTTTACCAGATGAGAGATACAGTTTCACTCTGTGAATGGGGAACATAATCCTGGTTGTGGTGGGAAGATTAACATGGCTAGATTAAGAGGAAGAGTTGACACCTCCTCCTCTGCCATGGTGGAAACTTACATACTTTGAGCTGAATGCAGTAACCTAGGCCTGTCCTGACAGATGGGTGGGCATGCTCCTTCGTGGCCCAATGGAACAGGCAAATAGATGTGTATGGCCATGATGGGTAGGAGGCAGAATAGACTCACTCACATGAAGGCAGTGCCCTCACTTAGAATTACTGCTACAAAGGACAACTGGGATCCATGCTCTGGAAAAACAAATGGCCTGAACTCAACTAGATAGTTTTGCTGACCAAACTTACCAGGCTCCTTGAATTCCTTAAAGGTATCATTCACCAGGGGGAAATGGATTACTATGGGTGCTCTGGGGTCCTCTGCATCCGAAAACACATAACATTCCTTTGGGTTCATCTCTTCTTCTTTACTTATGTCCACTTTCGGGAATGGGATTTTTTGTACCTTGCAGTATTTGTATGTCATCTCTAATTGCTGTGGAAACAGAATGTCATTGCCTTAAAGATAACACGAAGACAAGAATCAGGTTTACTGAGGTATCACAGAAATACTATGGCAACTTAACTCAGTCCCTAAAATCGCTCTCTAATGAATGTGTAGTACAAAGTAGCCGTAGTATAACATTGCATCCTGCCATCACTCATCACAAGTTGGAAGATGCTTCTTATCACCCATTAAAGTTTTTTACAGCTAGAGGGAATGACCAAAAGCCATGCTTAGAACTTGTCTTGGGGACAGACCAACAGAGATCAAGGTCATATCTCCAGCAACCAATTGTTCCTGCATTCTCTGAGGATCCTAGAAAGTATATGCTGCAATCCACTATAGAGGAAAAAGCCTAACAGTTTCTATAGTTCTAGTCTCGGGGAAAGTTTCTTTCCTCCTCCAAGATCTGGTGACTGTTCTGCTCTTGACTATACGATCAAGATTTAGAGAGCCACTTTCTTAAAAGTGTTAATAACACACAAGCAGCTTTACCAGGATGGCAAGGAATCATAGAATAGAATCATAGGATAGTCAGGGCTGGAAAGGACCTTAAGATCATCTAGTTCTAACTCGCTGCCATGGGCAGGGACACCTCACACTAAATCATGTCACCCAAGGCACCAAGTATGCTCCTCTTCTCACCTTGAACACATTCCCCAATCCATAATCAAGTGAGATAATGACATCTACATTTCTCTCTGGCTTGAAAAGCCCTGCACCACTGGTGTTGATGAAATAGCCAACATCTATCAGGCAAAGATATTTCTGCAGCGGTGTCAGGTTGTTAGGGAAACCGTCCAGCACAGAGTCTGAAAAACATTTTTAATACAGTTAGTGGCGCATTGGTAGGAAAGGAGGATTCAGTAAATCTGTCTGTGCTAAGGGCAGCCCTTTGGTTGCCCTCAAGACCAGGCTCACCTCCCTCCATAAGGCGAGCCCACAAACGTGGCCTCAGGAGCACTCCCTCCAAACTGCACGTCTGAGCCTGTTACCACACTCCCCCAGCACACTCACAGAGGCAGGCTGTTGAGGCAGCCAGGCTCACAGCTGAGACACAGGCTCCGCTGGCCTCACCGCTGCTCTGGGGAGCCATTTCTCACAGAATACAGAATCTGGCCGATTTTATTTTTTTTCCCCTGAGAACTGGGAAAAACAATGAAAACAGCACAAACAGTTTCAGAGTGCAGCAACAGGTCTAACAAACGCAGTACACCACTACAGTCTGCATTGCTCTTCTTTTGCTTTTGCATTCTCTGGATTAGACTTCTATCACAGGGTAAGAAATCTGACTTCAACCTGCTTTCGTATAAATGATCTGAGCCATGCTACAAAAACATACCACATCATGCTCACAGCATCCCCTACCAACAGCTTAAAATATTGCTTGAGTTAATTAAACCTCACGTTAACACCAAAAGGAGACAAAAGAGATTATACCAACTGGTACATTGATATCTATACTCATAAACTGCTCATAGCTGAACTTCTGTTCCTCTGCTTACAACTCCACCAGCCTGCCCTGTAGACAGCAAGTCCATTATCGTTCCCCCGTGCCATTTCTAGTCCCATGGAATATGAAACATTTTGCCATGGTTTTAAATACGAAAACAGTCATTTAAAGAGTGTTCCTCAAGTTCATGGAATGAGGGAGCAAAGCACAGAGCAGAGCCTTAAATCATTTGTGCTTAGGTGTTTTAAGAAACTGTTGATCACAAAAATACTGCAGGTAAGTTCCAACATTTCACTTCTTTCAATGTCTCTGCCTCCTTGGACTCATTCATGTTGATTTAAACCATGCAGAATAGCTCTAGCTTGTTCCAGGGCCTGTAATGTTTGACAGCAGCTTGAAGTAATAACTCATCTTTTTTTCCATTCCCTCACTGCCAGGTCTTCAGAAAATTATTTGCTTATTTTAGCATTCATGGTTGCTGGGAATTCACAGATTCTGCTCTAATGAGAGACATTTGCTTGCAGTCACTCACAGAAACAGAGTGTACTTTGCCCTTTTATTTGGCTTGGTGAACAGTTTTAGTTGAAATCCCGTTACCCCCATTTTGTTATCACAGAGATAGAACCATGCAGCATTTTCTCATGGCTGGATATATGAATTAGAAGTAGACCTTTCATTGGGAAAGCCTCTTCTTCCATTGCACACCCAAAAAGGGACTTTAAGTAAGGCCTGCCTCAGGAACTCCCTTGAAAGCATGAGCCCTCCTGTAAATGCATTACACTAATTCCAGGCTACAAGTTCTCAAATTTCTCACCGTGAAAAATAGGCTTTTCACATGGCATTTAAAGTCTTGTTTTAATGTGTCAGATAACCTGAGCTGCAGGGAAGCTTTAAAACACAGCTATATTCTGGAGACTTCACCTAACATTAAACTGTAATTTCTGTTCACTGAGCTGGCATTTCCTCCTGCTCCTAGAGATCCGTACTTGGCTTTAGATTGGCATGATGCAGATAGCCAAAAGATGATACAAAATCTGCTATGTTTTCCTACTCCAGACATTCAGTTTCCCTTTTCCTACTCCAGATTTCATGATTTTCACCTCTTTTACTTTATTTTGTAGAATATCTAACCTGAAGCAGGCTTCAGTTTCTCTATGTTCTCTTCCTCCAAATCCCACTTGAAATCTGCTTCTACCCATTTGCCTTTACAAAATTGCTAGTCAAAAAAAAAGTAAGGAAAGTGATTTTTTTATGCATTTACTGACTGTCAATTTTGTCCTCCATCCACTTTCTTAAGATACTTGCTCCTTCTCTCACCCACCCTTCTTATGCTACTTGCTTTCTCCTTCTGCCACTTGTTTTCTTAGAGCAGACTCTTTAGAATATGGACTTTTTGCTTACTGAACATTTTGAAAGAGCTTAGCACACTGCAGGCTCTGCCTTCACCTACAAAAAAGCTCCACCATCTCTTGCCGTTGTCAGCAAACCATGTAGCAGTGGCAGCCAGGGGCAAAAAGTGTTGTAACTTGCATGAAACGGGGGAGAGAAAACACAAGTTACCAAAGAGAAGGACTCAGAGGAGGCAGAGAACACACCTTGATAATGTTAATCTAGGAGGGTCCTCCCACACTGCTGCCTGCTCATGGGATAAATGGGAATGCTGGGATTGCAGGAAGGTTTCTGATGCATAAAGCCTTGGCTCTGTCACCTTGCTATCATTTCACTGATTGCTCCACAGATTTTGAGGTAAAACTGTCACGACTCTTTACTTTGCCTGCCTGCAGAGCACAGGCCATAGGAAATTACTGTTGGATTTGTACATGAAATCTACACATTCTACCTGCAGTCTAAACCTAGGTGGCTTTAACTCGTTGTTGGATCCTCGTATTTCTTTTTCTGAAGAGTCTGAGAGGTGTCTGGATGGATAAATCATCCAGCAGTAATAGCACGCATATGGGCAACCACGTTTGCAACCTGTCCTTTCCTTCATCTGATCCACATAATAACCTGCTATTTTATGCTTCCGGTGTTACCTTTGTTTCTTGACCTCAAAGGACTCTACTCTTTCTGAGTCTTTTGACTACTGTACCTAAGAAGTGACAAACTTCCTGTAGAAGAGCATGCTTTGACATAAATTACAGATATCTTCAGGAGGTGAAAGAGTGACCCATGGAACAGTTCATTTTAACCTGTTACCCTTAAGAAACAGACACCATGAATATAGTTCCACCTCAGCAGATTTCCAGACCCTGAGAAAATATCTCTAAATGTGAGATTCACAAAGTATAATAAAAGAAATATCTGAGATGTTACCTGCACACTGCAGCTAACGCTTTGTTGCAGTTACCTTTCCATTCAATAAACTTTCTCTGACGGATATAATCCTTATGAAATTCTAAGCCTCTCAGGAAGTTATGAGACTTTCCCAGAAGTGGACGCTTGGTCATAATGTCCTGAAACATCTCATACAGCTTCCCTGACAAGCAAGAAGGAGGCTCGATGACAGTGATGTCTTC
The DNA here is from genome assembly GCF_033783945.1 of Neopsephotus bourkii. Classification (NCBI taxonomy): domain Eukaryota; kingdom Metazoa; phylum Chordata; class Aves; order Psittaciformes; family Psittacidae; genus Neopsephotus; species Neopsephotus bourkii. The sequence goes on along the minus strand of NW_026902298.1, from coordinate 12,645,767 downwards.
CTCAGGGGAATGCTTTTCTGAAATAGAGAAGGGACTGTGAGAAGAAAACATCAGCAATGGGCTCTGCCAGGCACCTTCACTGGCTACTGCCCCTGCTGTCTTCCTGTGGGTCGCCCCACACACACATACATTTCCTGCAGTTTGGTTGAAAACATAAGCACATGACCAGCCCCTTTTAAACAAAGAGATATCTGGTTTGGTTTAAAGAAAGCACAGGTTTTGTCTTTTACTCTTTCATGACACAGTGGCTTTGTACTTTTGCCTACAAGTAAAAGCCATCCTTCTCATTTGCATTTCTCATTTAGTAGATCATGAGCAAATTCTAAATGAAAGGTATTTGTAAATAGCATGAAGTGTGCATCTGAGTATAAAAAAATCCCCTATAATAAAAAAGAAAATAAAATAAATAAAATTAAAACATCACATAGTGAACTTTCTGATACAGGGGAAAGATCCACAGTGAGGCAACACACCATGCAGCAGTTCAGAGAGAACATGTGAGAGGTTACTCACAAACAGTAGCAATAGCGTATCTTTCTTAATCCTCCCTTGAACTATCTGGTCAAAATACTGATTTTGAAACTCTTTCTTACCTATATCTACCATATCCTTGGCCCATCGTTCCCAGAATTCATTTGAATTTGAGGACCAGTACAAGCCATCCAGCAAATTCCTAGTAAAGATGTTTGTCCAAAGACCTGCAAGTCAAACCACATGGCAAAGATACTGCACCACCACATGTTAAATACTATTACAAGTATCCATATTATTGGATACAAGCTGCATATTATTGGCTCATGTGAAGTGACCCTGTTAAGACAGACAATCCACTGTATAGTACAGAGTAACAAAATAAGAGGTATCAGTCACCCAAATTATGTTTTAGAATTTCAATTGTGCACTTGTGGAAGAAAGCAGGCATTAAAAGTATGGAGAAGACATATAAGCATAAAGGCCTCCTTAAACATATTTATTCTTTAAATTGATCTAAGACCCATTTTTTCCTTTCAGGCATGTTTTGTTTCTGTAGAGTTCAACTGGTTCAGGATCAAAATAGAATTGGCTCCATATGTAAGTCTCCTTTTGGAAAAGAAAGAGCTGTCCTTTGTCGTTAAGACCCATGCCAAATACTCACATGAGGAACAAATACAATCTCCAGCAGTCTTCACAGTGTAACAAATACAGTTTCTGTCTCCACTGGATCCTTGGTTTTGGTTTTAAAAGCTAAAATTCTGGCAAGGATTTAAAATCTGCCTGGGCAGATGCATTCCTCTGACTTTTCTCCTTTTCTTCACCTTTACAGGCAGAACAGCTAGTCAAAGCAGTTGTGGGAGGTTAAAAGGACTTCCTTCATCCTTATGTGTAGGGAAGATTAGTGACACCATTCTCAACCCACAAAGCTGTCATTGTTGTCACCTTTGTGGGTTGTTCTACATGTTCATGTTCTACATGAGTTATGTTTTATTTTCAGTTCCTTCCAATTCTACCTCAGCAATGCATTGTCTAGAAATTAACAGTAGGTGACTGCTCAGGGAAGAAAGGCTTATTATTTCCAGTTTGCCCGCTCCACCTTCTTGTTTGGTTCAGAAAATTGGAAGGGGAACCATGCTGCAACTTCCCCAGATCTGCCCAGGTTGAAAGGGAGGACAGAAGGAAATAAACTTTACAACAAGCAGCAATTACAAAAGGGATAAAAAGACCTGTGAATCAAGACCTAGTGGAGACTTGCTGGGAAGGAGTGTTGTATACAGATCTTTGGCTAGCTAGCACCACACTTTCTACCATGTTCTGATTAAATATACTGCACTAATAGGTCACCTTCCAGATAGCAGATCCGAGATTCTGGCAGCTTCTTCACTCGCCTTCCCATGAAGAATTCACTGTCAAAGTATTCTGAAGGAATCGAGGCTCCATATTTTGGTATGGCCACCTCGTAAGGAGAGAACTCTGTCCACTCTACAAAAGAATTGACACATAGGATGTTTAATGTAATAGAAAACAAAACCTTCCCCTGTGGATGAAGCTATCCATGGGCTCATTAGACCTTACTTGTCTCAGCAGCTCTGAACTGTCAGTAACTTTGTATTGCAAACTACACTGTTTAGTTTCATGCAAAACTGAGTGATAATTTGCATACAAAAAGAACTAACTTTTTCACCTCAGAATGAGTCTAACATTAGCTTCAAAAGCTTATATATATATTCCTATATAAAGATTCTGGGATCCCACTTGCTCTCTAAAGAGCATCAGATGTACAACATGCAAGCGTGATCCAGCCTGCAAGGAATGACTGGCATTAAACCTCTACTAACCCAAACCTGTCAGCCTACATGATACAATAAAGCAGTCAGAAGACACATCAGCGCTGAACTAGAAAGTATCACAGTGTGGGCATGGTCGTGCACTTTCCTGACTCATGCTGTCTTGCTCATGTATTGCAGTAGAACAGTAGCTACAAACCAAACCAAATGTAAGCACTGTTCTTTTTCTTTCCCGTATCTGCTCATTTTAATATCTTTTGTTGAATGTTGTCTGTGTCTATTTAATGGATGTCATATCACACCCATTACAGCAATCATACTGCATTCTCATACTTCCATCAGTCTAATATTTAGGGCAGTGAAAATCACGTTTCACAGCACCTCTGTAAACTAAGGAACCATCAAAACCATTTTATAGGTGTGGATCTGAGGCAGAAAAAGATCAAATGATTTGCTCACACTCACAATGTCTGTGGCAAAACTAGAACTTCAGCCCAGCTCTTCAGAAATGCCCTGTTTGTGCCTGTGGATGTCATACAGCAGATGTGCTCTTTGTAATCAACATGCAGCAGTTTGCAAAAAAGACATTTTATTAAAAGATGAATACCAAGTCAGGGCAAGCAACAGATGTATTCCCCTTTTCTTCTACACACACACAACCCCTTCCTCCGAATTCTCTTTTGTCCTGACTTAAGAGTCAGAAAAAACTCTAGGAATACTTACCTCTAAATCTGAATGTACTGAACTTTTCCTCTTTCACATTGAGGACTGAATAGAAAGGCAATGGGTTTTGTCCATGCTCCAATGCTTTGCGCTGGTCTGTGAGTTTGTACTTTCTTGGCTAATTAAAGAGATAGATAAATAGATAGATTAAAAAAAACACAGTAAACCTCTGGAAGAGCATAAGGCAAAAAAAAAAAAACCCAATACAATCTATCTGGGCACACATAGATCGTAAATGTTTTACAATCTAGAGGAATCTGTGAGTCACATTTTTATAAGAGACTTCTTCCTTCATGTTCCTGCACTTTCCTTCCTGGTTGCTTTTTTGATTCCTAGTAACTTTTTCATTAACATCAAAGTGCCTTGATTGCCTGCATCCCACAGATCTTTCCTAAGGCTGAGACTAATATTCACATGAGGACAGATTACTCTAGCTCTTAAGTGTCCAACTAAAACAGACTTCAAAAGACCTGATTTTTCAGGGGGGGATTGCTCAGTTTTTTCTGCAAGTTTTCCTACCAGTTGCTAGCTGTTGGGTACCCTTAGTACAGAGGCACCTTCAAACCATTAGCTACTATGGAAAATCCTGGCTACAGGATCTTTTGTCATGGTTTACAAATCACACTGGGATTCACTTTGGATTTGTTCCATACATTATGTCATGCCCTCAAAATGTAAAGCTCTAAAGAAAATTACTGGATATTTCCCAAACGTGTCAGGACCATGCACATACCCGTTCATGTAAAAACATTTCCTGAACAAGGGACCACAGAGTTGTAAAAGATGACACATGCCCTGCTTTTGCTCTTTCAGCAAGTTCCTTGTGATAATACTTCAGATGTTCTATAGACATAAGGTTGAGCTTGCATTTTGTCACTTGTTCTTTTACTGCCTTAAGTGGCCCCTCCAGAGACTTCTGTGACCAGTCAGCATGCTCATACAGGTCTGCTAGGGTCCTAAAGAACAGAAATATGGGAAAATAATCCATTTATAGGCATAGTTCTGGAAAATTACTATATTGACCCAACCACTTTCATCAAAAGAGAGAATTGACAAGCATAAACTGAAGTTATGATTGAGAGTCAACAGTAACAGCTTTACCTGGGAATTACATTCACCTATTAACAATGTAAGACTTTGAAAGAGGTGCATCTCTCTCACTGTGTAGAAATGTAGTCTAAGAGTCATTCCAAATACAAATCTCATTTGCTATACACACCATGTCGAGCCAGAAGCCCCAGTGACGTAGGTAACACAGTCCAACAGATTGAGCTTCTGGAGAGCTATGAGGTGGCCAAACATAGCTGACATAGCTCTGAGGCCTCCGCCTGTTGCCATAACAGCTATTACTGGGACCTGTTCAAGACATAAGTATTATCTTCAAAAAGTTACTCACTTGCCTACATGGACAAGTCTAATTACAGCTCTTTTCCTCAGACTTCTTAAGAGGACAATGAAATTAATGCCACATTCTGCCAGCCTTTACCAGTACCTGCTTTAAATTAACCTCCAGATACTCACTGAGTTCCCTTAACCCCAAAGCTTGGATGAGTTTGGATGATTTTGAATATGCAATGAATTTTACCTTTCCTTCCCCACCTTCTTCGTTATAATTGGAATTGCAATGATTAAGAGATAATGATATGATTTTATTACAAATAACAAAAACGGCAATAAGTGTAATTAAGAAGGGATTTAAGTTCAGAAAAAAAATATATCAAGTAGACAAAATTATTCTCTGGAGAGCATCTATTTAACAAAACTTATTCCAGCAAGAAAATCATGTTCACTTAAAAATTTGCCCTGGATCTTGGCAACAAAACATTTCAGCTGGAGTTTGTTATAAAATGTTCTTTCTCCACCCTAAAGAATTTTGACTTTTTGTGAAAGTAAGTCTAAAGAAGGGACATTACAATGATTTCATAAACATCTATGTGAGGTGAATTTCAAATACTCCTGTTTTCCTGCTTGGTTTGTGTTGTTTGACTAGGCTGTGTCTAACACAGTGTACCAACACCTTGTATCTTGCTGACCCACTGCATCACACTGTTGAAGCTCTGGCTTTGAAAAGTAGTACATTATGTCCTTCGGAATTTGACCTATTGAGAAGAATGGAGGCATGAATAGCTGAGCTGAAATTTTAGATGAATATGACTATGCCACAATGAGAACTCCTGTTCTGCTGTCATTCACATCAATGGGGTTGTCATCAACATGCAAAAACTACTAGGAATTTTGTGGGGAGATGTGCAAATCCTAACTGAACAGACCCACACCCCAAGCTTGGATTCCAACTCACAGACCTCGTGTCCATGTAGATCTCTTTCCAGATGAAGCACCCCTTTCAGGGCACTGGCAACCACTCTCTTCCTTTTTAGCAAGAATTCTTGTTCTTCTCGGCATAAATCATAGCCTAAGCGCACATCTAGTTTTTCTGTGCTGAAACAGAGGCATAGGAATGGTGTTTAGAATGTAGATGGATCTATTTTCAATAACTGCAGTCAGCTAAATATCAGAAAAAAAGCATGATTCACTACTCAGATTTAGAGACAGAAATCCACCTTCCAGTTTCAAAGAAATCAACTGCTTTGCTTCTACATAGTCTCTATTCTCTAATGCTTCAGTGCAAGTTTTACTGCCAGCTAAGGGCAGGAAATATGAAAAAAGAAAGGCTTCTTTATGTCTTTGTAAGCTGAATCCTTTCTATTTCTGCTTCACATAATTTCTAAGCAAAGGGTGACTTGAACCTAAACAAGGTCTTTCCTGGGGATTTGTACCACAGATTTATACAGAAAAAGTACAATGAAAAATATATTTGAATAAATTTGGTTTATATGTGTCTGTCTCATTATTTTACAGTGCAACTTTTCATCTTCCCTTACTTGTCCTTCTTTCCACTGATATCACCAGAGCTGCAAATCTGTTTGCTTAAGAGCACCTGTGTGGTTTGAGTAATGCATGGGCTCTGACTGTTTTGCTCATTTCAAATTCCTTTTTCCCTTTGCCTTCCTGCTTCTGTGTCTCTTTTGAAGACGCCTCCAATCTCAGCCTTTGGTTCTTTGATGCAAAGGACACTCAGTGACTAAGTTCCTTACTGTTTGAAATTCTCATAGGTTGGTGGGGGTTTTCTGCATCTTGGTGTGACTCTTTTGCCCCAAGGACATTTAACTTTGATCTGTTGTGGTGACTCTTTAATGGTGACTTAATTATCATAATAGTTTGCCCCTAGTCATGTGCATTCTTTGTATCTAAGTAAAGGACACTGTTCTAGAAGTCATAGTTCAAAGAGCAATAAAACCTTTGGAGAAAAAGAACCCAGTCCTCTTACCAATCATTTAGTTGGAGGTACAAATACAGTGGCACATTCTGTAAAGAAAAATTAAAAGCAGGAATGTGAATCACTGGGAAAAAGAGAAGTTTGAAATCCAGACTTTCAGGGCTACCTGGAATACCCCATCACTACCACGCTGCATAGAGTTCTTTGGAAAACTGTATTGGGAAAGAGAAGGAAAGCAACTAAACATCAGTTACAATTACGACTGTACCCACAAGAACATAACAGCAGAGTGTTGGATTAGGTGATCTTTAAGGTCCTATCCAACCTAAACCATTCTGTGATCTGAATTGTTCTCCGAGGGTAAGATTCAACTCACCTAACTTTAGCCATCTTAAATGTAGGTATATGGACTGAGCTAACCATCAAGGCTTGATAAAGAGCACTGGGGCTTCCCAAAACCTTGCTAGGAGTACTGAATATTCACCTTTAACTGTGTAAGGACAGCATCTTGAACTAACCAGGATGAATTCCAAATTATGGATTTTATTGAAAGAAAATTGGTATCTCACTAGATAATTAACCTTTTTTCTTCAGAGAAAACTTGTATTTACACAAAATTCTCATTCAGGCTTAGGAATTTATTCTTTTCTTTAAATATTTTGGTGTTAAATACTGAGGGTTACTCTTCTCTCAAAAAAAAATATAAATGGTGAAGCACTTACATTTCTTACAGGGAGGGTTATTTTCACTTTATATCCAACAGGGAGAAATTTCAGTGGAACTGTTAAGGTGTCACTTAAATTGCTGTCCTCATATTCCTTATCAGAAACTTTCTACAGAGAACAAAAAACATGGGGTTTATTCACAGAATAGAAACAATTCAGTTCTTTACTGTTTTGGTGACAATGAAAAGAGCAAGCAGTATGAACAGTGGTAGTGTGCAGCCTCCGTTACCTGCAGCCTGATTTTCAGAACTGGCTCCCAAGCCTTCACACAATGGAAGTAGAAAGTGTCTGTGTCCTCTGTGGTTTTCTGTATTCTCTCATGAGATTCAGGCACCGTAAGCACGAGATTTTTACCCTCTAGGGAAAAGAGGTTTTTTCAGAGAATAATACCACTGTTCAGGCGAAACAGCCAACATAGTCGGAAAACTATTCTGGAGTCATTCTCTGTGGTAACTGTGTAAGATGCCACACTGGCAAGTCTCCTACAGCACAGAAACTGGTGCTCCTGCCTTTACCGCAAAGCCTGGGGTGCTCCCAGAGTCAGCACTCTATCATACTTCCACCAGCAAAGTTTACTGTGTCCATACTAGGAAAAGACGCAGCGATAAGTGTTACAAATGGAGGCAGTTCAGGGACTTTCACTCCATTACATTTTACTGTCTTTAGAACACCCTTAGTCATCTCTGTACCCTAAAGTGCAACCATCTGGATCTGAATGACTACGATAGGGTTGATACAGTCATGGCCTCAGTTGACAGAGAAATCAGCGTACCTTTCAAATATTTCCTGCTTTCATTAATGTCCACTTGCACTTCCAAGCAGCAGACATCACGGGACTGTAAAAAACAGGAGTGGAAAATTGTGAAGATAGCAAATACCACATTGCTGCAAATAATGAAACATCATGCAGACAAACACTACCTATAATATAGAGCCAACTAAACTGGTCTCAATGCTGGAAGCAATCCAGCTGCACAAGAGTAAATTCAGTGCTTATTAACCTAGGACAGTAGCCCAGCTACACTCCTTCAGAACTAGTTTGTCCATACAGTGGTATATTGCCAGATGTTGTTATACCCATTAAAGTTATCCCAAAATCAGGATACTGTACAACACAGTTGCCCAAACAGCTACACATATATCTGATAATTCTTTAGGAAAGGTGAGGGAAAACACCTGATGATGAGTTTCTGTGTATTGTGGCAGTGATTAGTTTACAAGGTATCTTCTTGCTGGTCCTGATGCAGGGAAATCATGGTTATATTCCACCTGAGTCATTCCAGTTTACCTTTAATAACTCATGCCAGGTCAGTTTTCCAAGGCATTTCAGGAACAACTCATGCCAATCATTACAGCCCTTATGCCTCACACAGAAAATGAGGTGGGGGAAGAAAAGAATATGTGTCACTTTGTCTCAGGGGTATTGAAGACTAGCATCTGGAAATCACGTGTAGCCTTGGAGTGGTTGACAAACAGTACTTTGTAAGGCTTAGCTGCTGGGCCAGCCCAAGGACATAGGTAATATACCCCGTGCTGACTAACACTAAAGGAGGACTTTATGTTTCAATGACTAAAATAATTATTTATTAAAAAACTCATTTTCCAAAAAGCTGTTAAATTAGATAACTTTCCAGCCATGAGTATACTGAACAACCTACAGACTCATCCCTTTTATAACCTCTGTTTTTCCTGCCAAGTGCCATACTGTATTACGTAAAACACAAGCAGTTTTCACTTTGAACATCAACAAATGCGGGGTTCTGCAACATGAACAAACCAGAGATGGGCAAAATATTGACATTTGTAAAACCTGAGGACTTCAAGAAACACTGCTTCTCTCCTTGAATCAAGAGGGCAACAGTTAAGCCATAATGAATTGGAATTGTTCCACAATTTTTGCTTTATAATGCACACCATCCTTTTATCTTTTATTGTAGCTTCTGAAATGTCAGATGGATGGGAGGAAGAGGAGAGACTCAAACCAAAGGAGAAGTCACTCCAAGCTAAATTCATGTGTGAAACTTACCACTAGGACGTCATTGGTAATTATGTGCTCTGGAGGGCCAGGACTGAAAAGACAGAATCAGAAAACAAACAGAAGCTGTGTGAATATCTGTTTTGGGTTTTTTTTAACAGTAGTTTTACAATCTTTCCTGCTTAAAATGTAATACAGTTACATTAGTATCACTGTTTGCCTTATAAAAGGCATAATACATGATCACCAGCTAAGCACGTGAACCAAAATATAGTAGCCTAACAAGAAGAAAGGCAGGAGAGCCCATAAAAATACCAATGCTTAAGACTATATGCTAAGATACAGCAGAACAAAGACACACTGGTCTATGTGGAGCCATGTCCTGCTATTAACAAATGAGCATATGACTTGAGGAAAGCAAAGACTACTATTAATGCATTCTGTAAATACTTATTAGGAAAGACAGTTGTGACTGTTCCAGATTATAATTTACAACTGATTACAAATGAAGAGCAAATAAGAATTAGCTCCCACTGAGCTATATGTATGACTGGAAAACACAAAGGTAAGTAATAGAAGGTCTTGTCCCAGACATTTTACCTTGTAAGACCTAGGTCAGTCACTGAATGGGTATAGTTATTTAATACTATGAGAATCTATAGAGTCTACTAACAGCACCTCTCATTCAGATCAATACCCCAACTGCTACACACATTCGTAAGAGCTTTCATATATCTTAAAGGACCAATAAAGTTATGTAGTATGTAACCTTTGACTTTCTGCAAAGTCTGGGGTATTTTACCAAACATCACTTCCAGCATTAAAACTTTTATTTCAGCTGTAAAATGTATTTAAATATAAATAAGTAGGTTTGACTTCCAAGGGTGGAGAACCCCCCACATGCCTTATAACTTGAATGGTGAAAAATGGTCCTCTTATGTACTCAGAATCTGCTCAGTCCAGTTTCCAAGCACTGCATCTTATTCTGTCATTTTTATATATCTGCCTGTGACTGCATCCACATTTGCCATTTGCAGGAGACACGCCATCTCTTAAAGTACCTCTCATACACAAATTAAACAGATATCCCTAAGTTTGACTGTGGGAGAAATTAACCAAGAACACCAGTGATTTTCTTCTGCAGCTTTTCCATGTCTAAGAATAAGAAGCCACATTTACCACGCAATTAATCAGTTTTGACTGGACTATGTTACTTTTTGGGGGTAATGCTAAGCTCAGATACGCCAGAATGTGTAGTTTACGGTTGTTTTTAAAACCAAACTAGTAATGGTGTTTAGAAGAGAGATAAAGTTAATCTTGCCGGGTTTGTACTCCTCCAGGCAATGTTGATTACCACCTCAAGGGGGATGGTCTTAATTTTATTATTTGTTGTTTTTCAAGTTTAACCAAGTATCCTGGGTTCAATTTCACCACAGTGTTCTAGGCATTGTTCAATTAATATTAACTTCAAGAGCAACTCTATTAAGTTTTACATGTACCTTGTGTCCAAGTTATCACATTGTGCCAATGTTACTATATTTCCACGATCAGGATATACATGTTGAACAGAAGATAAATTTTGTATGAAATACACTGAATGACAGAACTAGCTGGGGAACTTAAGGTAAAAACGTTTGACACTAACTTCAGCTCGCTGCTGGGAGTAAAAGCTGGAAGAAGTTCCTCTTTCTCTGAGATACCATTAGTCCCTGGCAGATCTATACATTTTCAGCTCTGAAATTTTACTCACATTCTTTCCATCCAGAATTCCACTTCTAAACTTTCCCATTTCTTAGTACATGTCTCTCTCTACAAAGAAAAAGGTAAAATAAATATGGATTATTGGAGGCTACAAGAATTTGGCAGTATAGACACACAAAAAAGCACTTCCATGGCTGACATCTCTGCTGCTGATGTTACCAAGAAAAGCTGTGTTACCTCTTTCCAAAGCCAAGACTGCAACGGAAACCACATGCTTGCAAAAAGCACATAAGATCAACATTCCCCCATTGTGGGATGTGTAGAACTATACATATTTCCAAAGATAAAATCACCAGGGAAAGCTTGACTGACGCAGAAATATAATGGCTTACTGTAAACATGATGTGCATGGGAGAAAGGCGTTGAAGCCCAGCAACAAAAGTGACTAAGGCCAGTGTCATTTCCATGTACAGAGCATGGAATCCAGCAGAGATGAGGTTGGCAAGAGTAGTCTGTACTGAGGTGGTTACTGAATCATTCCATTTCCCAGTGACTCACCCACTGGCTGAGAAGTGCATGGCACCAGTCTGCAGGGTACAAGGAATATCCATGTTAACAGCTTCCAGCATTTGAAATAGCTGTTCTTTTGGATATGGACTGTTTCCTTCCTGCAATGAGCATGTAGCAATACCTCAGCCACAGCTCAGACAAGCCCTGGTGTTGTCGCAGGCCTACCCCAGCTTTGTTCTCTGGACAATTGTTTTTCATGGACTCTTTAATAGAATACCAAAGATGTTAGCAGAACAGATGAGCCTTTACTATGGGCTACAGAAATCTGAATCACCTAGAAGGAAATCCAGCAAGATCACCAATAGGAGAAGCCTGAAAGAACCATTTCATTCAGGTGCTGAGTGGATTGTCTTCATGTCTTAAAGTTGCCTTAGATTTGCCATTAAAGAGGAAGTGTCTTCTAAGCATGGCAAAAGTTGAATAAAGACAAAAGGTAAGGCAGTTATTTATTTGGACTATAAAATATAAAAATGACTATTTATAAATGCTCTCTGTTAACATTTCTTGGCCTCAAAGAGATGCTGGGAATGAAAGAAAAGCTGCTTCATTTTTTGAATCCGTGAGAAGAGATAAATGAAGTCACAAAAATTCAGCACATTATATCTGTTTTGATGAAATACTGATAATGGTATATAAGGCTATCTGTTTATTCAGACCCAAACACCACTTAACATAGAAGCCAGTGTGGACAATGAGGTCTTGCCAAACTCTCCCTGTATTTTCATAGATTCATAGAATCATGGAATGGTTTGGATTGGAAGGGACCTCAAAACTCATCCAGTCCAACCACCTTCCATGGGCAGGGACACCCTGCACTAGACCAGATTGCTCCAAGCCCTGTCCAACATGGACTTGAACACTGCCAGGGATGGGGCAGCCACAGCTTCTCTGGGCAACCTGTTAAGTGCATCACCACCCTCACAATGAAGAATTTATTCCTAATGCCTAATCTAATTTCCCCTCTTTCAGTTTAAAGCCTTTCCCTTTTTTTCTATCACTACTTGCTCTCATAGAAAGTCCCTCTCCAGTGTTTCTATAGCCCCCCTTAAGGTACTGGAAGGCTGCTGTAAAGTCTCCTGAATCCTTACCTCTGATTTCAAAGCAAATGTCTCACGGATTGACTCCCCTGGTCTGATTCTAGCAACATTAAAAAGAACTGTGAACTGCATGTCATCTTTGGTGAGTGGATCTTCATCACACACTGCCAGTTCTAAGACATTCTGGTAGTAGAAAAAAAAAAAGTAAGAACTCTTATTGAGCTGCTATCACACAGAAATAAAAAGGGGTTACAGACTTTTGCAGCTGCTTGACTAGCACAATAGTAAGAATAAAGAAACATGCTTTCATTGAGGGGTTTGATAATGGGAAACACCATCATTAAACCCAGTCTTGGGAAACATGAAATCGAAAACGACCTGTAACAGAGAGCTCCCACTATTCTGAGACAGAAAAGATGTCAGTGCTCTGCACCATACTGATAACCTGCCCAAAGAACACACCCCCGAAGTTCTTTTAACTACACAGGTTAGGGTAGGATTAAATTCACTGTCTAATCCACAGCTACTCCTCTACTCTTTCCTTACAACCAGTGAAGGGAAAGCTCTTTCTAAATTAGCCCAAAATAGCCCAGATCATAGAATCACAGAATCATAGAATAGTTAGGGTTGGAAAGGACCTTAAGATCATCCAGTTCCAATGCCCCTGCCATGGGCAGAGACACCTCACACTAAACCATGCCACCCAAGGCTCTGTCCAACCTGGTCTTGAACACTGCCAGGGATGGAGCATTCACAACTTCCCTGGGCAACCCATTCCAGTGCCTCACCTAACAGGAAAGAATTTCCTCCTTATATCCAATCTAAACTTCCCCTGTTTAAGTTTTAACCCATTACCCCTTGTCCTATCACTACAGTCCCTAATGAATAGTTCATCCCCAGGATCCCTATAGCCCCTAATGAATAGTTAATCCCCAGCATCCCTATAGGTCCCCTTCAGATACTGGAAGGCTGCTATGAGGTCTCCACGCAGCCTTCTCTTCTCCAGGCTGAACAGCCCCAGCTTTCTCAGCCTATCTTCATATGGGAGGTGCTTCAATCCCCTGATCATCCTCGTGGCCTCCTCTGGACTTGTTCCAACAGTTCCATGTCCCAACCAATCAGCTGCAAATTCTATTACACACGCATTTTCTTAAGTTAATTAGCACAGTTGATTGACAGGGTGTCAACTAACAATCCTCAGCTATTCAAAATAGTGACATTTATATTTATTTACTACCTCAACTTCTCTCTGGATCCTGAAGTAGAAAGTCTCGTTCCAGACAGGGTTGTCAGAATTCTTGATGGTTTTGGTCTGAAGCTTTCGATTTGAAGCAGACGGCAGCCACAAGCGCACGTAGCAGTCTGATGCAGTCACTGCAGCAGAGAAACATTAAAAACCTGATGCCAGTGTTATAGATGAAAAGCAGGGCAAGGCCATGATTCTGGAGACTAACAAATATTACTACTTTTTTTTCATAAATAGAGAGACCATCAGTTGGAAGCAACCAAGGAAAACCACCTAATTCCTGGGTAAATAACTACAAGTTTGCAAATGTACACATGCACACACAAAGTACACTAAGAACCATGTTTCCCATGTGAGGAGAAAGAGGTAAGAAAGACCCCGCTGACCATTCATTGGGCAATATTCCTTGTGATTCCAGTCAATGATGTTAAAAAAGTTTAACTAGAGCTAGCACCAAAAAGGGCTGTTAGGATCACTACAGGAAAGGAGAATGCATATTACAGAGAAGATCAGGAAGACTGTTGCTCAATCCAGCAACACAAGCATGCGAAAAGGACACGATGGCTGTCTAGAAGGGTTAGGTACTAGGGAATATCTGTTGCAGCTGAAGGCTGGTGTGGACCCAAGAACATGAGGGCATGAGCAACTTGGAAATCTTCATCTCACTTCCAGCCTACATCTACTCCTTATGGTTAGTGCAGTCAGTCCCTTGAGCAGCCATCCTTTTGGAAAAGCCAGGTTGGGAAAGCACATTTACTTTGTGAAGCTTGACAACGGTGTGAAAGGAAATCTCCAAGGTGATGTCTTTCAGAGCTGGAGTCTGGACTCGACTGATGATGTGTACTGCATCCCAAGATGCCTAAATACTTCAGACTGGTATCAAGCAGTGAATAACATTGCCCCGCAAGGTTTTGGCAGGAAAATGGAACTGTCCCTTCAATAGAGTAGATAGAAGAGATCATTGAAACTCAGAAATACAGGCCTTGTCACACTACCACTTTTCTAGTGTCCATCACTGGATGTTGCTACATGGCATTTGCCACAGGCGTACAGGAAGCACTTCATCAGGCAGTTACTCAACTCCCTGTGGTCTCCCTGGCTTGGTCAAGGCTTGGTCAAGGTTGTGCTTGGCCCTGCACAGTGAGATGTGAAGGGTCTCAGCTGTAAAGTAACACTTTTTTCGTTGAACATGCCATTTTTTCACTAGAGGAATACAGACACCAGAGGTTTTCACAGTGCAAGAAAGAGCAATTCAAGGTCTTTGTCCTGGCTGAGGAACTCATAGGAGACCTGAGCAAAACTGGCAGCTGAATGGCTGTTCTACAGTACACCTTGAGAAGGAATCATAGGAGGCTGTGAGGGATAATGAGTTAAAGAAAGCTGAACACAAAGGTACACCAAAAAGTCTGGTTTGCCTACATGCTCAAGAGCATGCTTAGGGCTGGGTCTGCAGATCTGGAAACTATCAATATAATTTCACATGACTGGTTATCTGAGAACAGCAAATACCCTCAATGATACTGTACTTTAGAAAGCTTAAAATTCTCTAGTTTACTTTTGATTATTGAGTGTAATTGATGTATTTCAGTAAAAGGTCCCTAAATACATGTCCTATGTGGCAAAATTCCAGTCCATTATATGATTTATATCAATCATGAACATCAAAACCAAACAACTTCCATCAGATTTACAAATTGCAATATCCTCATAAGGTCTACCTTCCCTTGTTGTCCCAGAAATTCATCTGGGAGGCTTCATTTTTACCAGTTCCCTGAGGTGCCACTAGATACGTCCTCCAGCCTAATGACACCTCAGGCATTTAATCTAATTATAGCCCTGGCAGTAGTATTTCTGTTGTTGTGCTTTATGTAAGTTGCTTTTATACCTTCAAACTCAGGAACATTTCTCACTGCATAAACTCTGGAGGTGACTAAAAGTACAATCAAAGCACAACTCACACAGGTCTCTTGATTTGATGTTCTTAGCTTGTATGATTCTTACAGAAAGCATGTGGATGGGGCAGAACTTCATCTGCAGAGAAAACAAATGCAATTAGTTTTACCAGCTCAGAATACAAAAACAATATGTAATCACTTTATTTTCATACAACCTGAAGTATGGATGGCCATAGTGATGGGTGTATTGCCAATCTGTTGAAAGTCCTGTGCCATAGGAAGGTCAAAATTGAGCCTTTGGAAGGCAATACTAGGTACAGCACTGACACTAGATGAGGACATGGTAGTCTAAAAACTTCTGACTTCATATCCCAACTAGGTTTTCATAACACTTGTAAGTAGGCCAAGCTCACCAAAAGGCATCTAGAGGAATGCACAATTGACTTTGAGTGAACGGACCATAGGCCCAGCAAAGACCCTTCCAATGATGAAAGAAGTGCCCTGATTTGGAGGCATCATATCACAGAATCCCCCATCAGTAGGTATATTGTAAATATCAACAGGAATGGAACCCCTTCCCTTTCATATATGAGATTTATTTCTATCATATACAAGCTATCATTGTAACACTTATTTCAAGTTACATGTCCCTAACACTAAGACTTAAGCTTCCCAACCTAAGCTGGTCAGAAATTGCCATTTTCAAAAGACATTCTGATAAGCCTGAATGAACACACATATACAGACACATGATAATCTTAATACCATAAGCAGAAAAATATTTTCTTCTTCTTCAAATTAGAACGGTTAAATTTCTGTTTAACTTCCTGTTTTTTACATATTTTTTGCATATAAGCACAGTTTGTCAGCAATAATAACATACAGTAAATAAAACAAATAAATAAAAATGGGGTCTCATCATGTTGGAAGTGTTTCATTAGTTTGAATGGCAGCTTAAACGACACACCAACTGGAACATCATATCTGCCTAAATGAGACTATCTATTTCATTATTGCAACAAAATAATTGAACAACTTCATTTTGAAAGTTAGCACCATGATTAATGTTCCTGACATTGAAATTATTAACTTTGGAGATACAAAGAGCTGAGGAAACTGGAACTTCTCTATAGAAGGAGTCACTCACTACACTTAATATGAAATTCTTTTAAAATGGGGTGGAGACAACTGGGCAAGTTTATTAGAGATGAGAATAGCCTTAATTCAGTTTAAGTCAGTGTTGTTTAGAGGTAAATTACATTACATTACATCAAATGAAAGCCATTTCAACTGTGATTTGGCACGTTCAAATAAGGGCTTAATATTAAATTGTATGATGTCACTTTTAAGGTTACATCCTTTTTAAACTCAGATTAATATTCAAGAGTCACCTCGAGCAGAGTTCTTAAACCTACCAAATCACAAATTACTCTGTTTCCTGGTCTTTTAATGGTTGATTGAAATAATTCCTGTATAAAAATGTAAGACACATTTGTTCTTGCATGACAAGAACCATTTCTGTTACATTTTCCCCCCATTTGAAACTGATAAATTTAAAACATTCTGCATTTAATGCATTACAGATATTACAAGTTCCAGCTGGGCCACTTCCATATTATTCCATTGGCCACTGAAAGAATTTGACTTTAATTTTCCTGTGCAAATACTCCCAACCGGAACACTCAGTCAGCATTCCCAGTGGGTCTCATTAACATGAAGTATTGGATTATGTAGACAATTACAGAGCTGACTGTTTTTAATTAATATGTTAATTCTGTGTTATTTTGTAATCACTTCCCCCTTGCTCAACAGAAGCCAAAGCATTCCAGAATCTGCCTTTAAAGGAGAAACGGATGTTGTACAAAGTCGCTTTGAACCTTTTGTGATTAAAATGTAATTGTTCATAAAAATGGTGCATCTGCAGTTCATCATCAGAGTACTCTCAGTTATCATTGGCGTCGTGTTTTCATCCTCTCCCACTAGAACCAGAGAACCTCACTCCTCCTCTTTTCCCCTTTCAACAGCAATCGCTTCCCTTAAACATGTCAACATCTGCCTACATCAAAGATGACTGTTCACTGTTTCTGATTTGTTGCAGCTTAGTCCTTGTGTTTTTACAGGGTAAAAGAGTAAGAGGTTCAGATAGGTAAATGTGGCCATAATAAGCCCTATGTGCAAATACTTAGGGAAAACCAAAAGCCATCCCACTTCCAAGCCTGAAGTTTACTTCAGGCTGTGATAACTGTATAGAATTGGGCTTATTCTTTTTGTTTTCATCAGAAAAAGGCACAGCTAATTTTTCTTCTGCAGTGTTCCATAGCAGACTGTGCGGGTCTGATTTGAGTGGTCTCAAATAACATCCTTGCCTAAAACTGCCAGCATTTCAGAATACCCTTTATTAAAAATAATTAGAGAAGTAATTTGCTATTTTCATAACAGGACAAGAAACGTGTAATTTCAATATTAATGCAAATTGATAAGCACAGAACATATCCAGACAGCTCTTGACAGTCTTGCAGTTGCACTGTTTTTGCTCTCTTTAGTTCACTTCCCTTGAAGAAACAGTTTCCTGCATAGGCACACAGAGGAACAAACTCCCTCTGTAAATATCAAGTCAAAGGTAGCTTTTCCAGAAGTGCATCATTCCATTTTTGCTGGAAAATTAGTAGTGCCACACTGACGTCAATGATGGCTGCCTGTATAATTTTGCATAACACCCCAGACCAATAAATATTAGCATATCCAGAGTCCCAAAGAGTAGGCTAAAAACTGACACCACCACCCCCAAAAACTCCAAACAACAAAATAGAAACAAACAAAAACCCACACAGAAACAGAAAAAACAAACTTCTTTTCACTTGATAACTTTTAGCACTAAACTACATTTCTGCACTCTCAAAGCCAGTTTTGGGGGAACCATTTCAGGTTTAAAATACAGGAAATTCAATGAACGGAAGGTAAAACTAACATGTAGAATTGCCATAGTTGTGTCAAACCTTAACAAACTGAAAATTCACATCTGTTGCTAACATCTCTTTGATTGTAATAGTGCACCCTTGCTGACCTACTGACTGGCTTCCAGAGAGCAGTAATATGCTGGTCAGCTTTAGGAGGATACATAATTCTCCCGTCTGCAGGCAGTTGGTCACTTCAAAAGGTTTCATCCCCAAAAGACAACTTTGAGAGTATGAAATCTTCTCAAAGCTCAGTAATAATGAGGAGCCTACTGAGATGGTCTTTGGAAGGCAGAGAAAGAAGAAAAACCTCCCAACAGCTCCTATGTTTTATTTCACTCCTTACTGTCCCTCCATCCTGCTCTTAGAACAAGATCTCATAGCTACCGTCGCTAGAAAGTTAGTCTTCTAGTGGGCAGCTTCTGCAGAGATGGGCAATCTGGGAACATACTCCCATTGCCACATCTCCTTTCTTTTTAAGTTGTTTTCTCTCCTTTGCTTTGCTTTGGCTTGCTTTTATTCTTTTCTTTCTTTTCTCTTTTCTCTCTTCTCTTTCTTTCTTTAATTTTCTTTACTTTCTTTAAAAAAAAGTTCTTGGTTTGTACTTGGAAGGCCAATTTTGATGGCCTTGCACCAAATGTCACCAATTTTCTGAGTGGAGATAACACCAAGTTATATGAAGTTTTATGTGGGGAGTTTGCTCTCACTATCTTGACATGCTGTAAATAGCTGTAGGATTTATCACTCAGCTTTATAGATGTCTTTCAGATATGAATAATTACTTCCTTTCATGGATTACTTTTTCTTCCTCCAGTGGTGTACCAGAAGTTGTATAATATCTTATGTACAAGATCTCACACAATCATTTGGCATATTCTTACTATTTATTTTATCTTAGATACTAAGGATTTATTTCAACTACAACTTGGCAATTTATCAAAGTAAGGTTAAAAAAGCTTTGTGATCAGCCTCGTTTCAAAGCACTCTTCCACATAGATTCTTTAACATCTAATATGGGCTGATATTCTTACCCATCAGTGAGAATACTGCTAGCAATTTCTCCTTCCCATGAGCTGCCTATTTTCTTCAAAATTAGAGGAATGCAAAGTTCTGGTGGGAAAAGCAAATGCAAAACCAGGAGAGAGAATAGAAGGATAGAGCATGATCACAAAAGCTGTGTTTGGGAATCACAGTTATCCAAAATCTTATTATTCGAGGTTGAACAGTTAGTAAGTAAATCTGAGTATTTTATCACATAAAAATGATTCCATAGGTCACAAAATAAAACTACTAAATAGTGATTAATCTTGTCTGAGCAGAAGAAAAGACCCTGCTATGAATATCAAAAGCACTCCCAGCAAGTTGTAAAATAATACTGTCCATCACTTCTGTGCCAACTTGGTAGCTTTCTTTAAACAGCAAAAAATTGATTGGAATACCAGATAGTATTAGTAGAATACTACATAGCCTTCTCAGTAGGTCTTCCAAAGAGTCCACACTTTTCTAAACACCTTGCTTTTTTAATATAAAAAGAAATAAACAAAACCCATTCTGTTCTGATTTCCATACCTATTTACTAATTTACATTCATGAAAAATTAATTTGCCTGGCTGTATGGCAGAGCTACAGGCTGTATTGAATGAATTTCCTTCCTCGGGAATAGAAGCTTTCTGACCTGAAGCTAAGGTCGCACTCTAACCTTTTGGCAGTGCTGCCTGTTAACCAGGACTATGTCTATACTTGCAGAATGGTACTCACAGCATTAGGATCAAATGCAAGATAATTTGCTGTAATTGAGACTTTCTAGATAAAATTATATCTGAGCTATCTACTCATCTATCAGATCCAGAATTATATTATCAGAGACAAAATTTGTATTTAATAGTGATAGCTTTTCTATCTAAGACAGATAGATACCTCTGGATCTAAGAGGTAGATAGATTAGATACAAATTTCATCCAAAGTACATTATGTCACTTGCCCTGAGCATCCAACATTTGAATATTTTCAATCTATCATTTCAGCTTTCTCGTCAAGCTACTGATATTTTCCTGGGTTTTTGATTTTACTTGCAAATATTACCATGACACAAGTACAAGTAGTATTCTTCATTCTTAATGATTCATGATTCTCTAGAAGCTATAGCATGTAACATTGTTTCTTGCTGTATTTAAAACCCTTGAATGCCCATATTTCTTTTATTTGCTGCAAAATTTGGCATGGGGTTTGATATATAGAGAAAGGTTAGTTGTAAGTAACACATATCTTGGATTTCAGACACCACATCCATTCCTTTTTGAAGACATACATGAGGAAGTAACTCTCAGCTAATAATTCTGTTGATTTATGCTAAAAAATACCAGTTAAGATCTCTGAATGGAACTTCCTATTAAAAAACTCAAGTCCAGACATGAAATACTTCCACTAGAATTGCAGGTGCTGTAAACATTATGTCAAAGATAGCTAAATCAGCCAAAGGGCTCAACAGAACTCTCCCCTGCAGCTCAAGTGAGATAAATTATGCTTTGTTGCTAGAAAAAGATGTTGGGTTTTCAGCTGGGGCAAGCGACAAACATGTGCTATCCTGAGAAGAGCACATAGTAGGGGTAAAGCACTTTCATTTTACAGTGTGATAAACTCATCAAGGCCAGCCCTCTCTTCCTTCCCGGTGTTCACGACAGCATGCACACCTCACGATAAAAGCAAAGGGTCACCTACTCTCTGCTGTCACAGAAGCTCACTTGCATGTTAGTTACTACATGGTGAAAGAGGAAAGCGGTGAGTTCACAAAGTCCAAGACGACCCTCCTGCATCGCACCAGTTTGTGTGCCAGCAGATGTAAAGAGGAAGGAGTTTGCTCTCAAGACTTGGAGGAGGGAGGTCTCAATGGCAAGGTGTCGGGTCACAGCAAGGCACAGAGCTGCAGTTCTCTTACCTTGGCTGGTGGGCTCCCCATGGCATGCAAGATGGCGACAGCAACAGGCACCCCAATTTGTGTAACAGATCCGTCAGCTGCCAAACAGGCTCACAGCTTGTTGTTGCGGCTGAAATAACCTGAAGGACACATATAATTTATACAGGTGCTGAGCTCCACCCTCTGCTTCCTCTGTGCGGAGAAGTCTGCCTATGTCTGAGAGGGACAGATCTGCAGTGTCAGAGGGGAGAGAAAAGCTGCAGTTACCACACCTTTGCCTGTCACTTTATTACCTATCACAACTTGTTATTACCCCAGGTTTTTGGGTAGATTCTGCCATATTTAGAAAGTCTTCTGCACTCCCCATCTCTTTCATTTATCTAGTCAGCAGATGAATTTTCAATAGTTTTTAAGTTCTTCCACAAAATACTCCAGAAAATAAAAAACAATCAAAGGGAGGGAATAGACAAACCTTAATAATAAAAATTCCTGTGGGAGAGGAGCCCACTTCTGATCGCTCCTTTCAACTCTTCCTGCAAAAGGGACTTGTTCCAATATGTTACTGGCAATCTTTCTGCCAGCCAGTAAATCAAGCCTCCTTACTTTGAAGTACCTACTGGATGACTGCCTGGCCAATGTTGGTGAAATTGAGGTAAATTTTGGCAGGGAAAGGGAAAGCCGCATACCTTCTGGGCTTTTCCCCTCTACACACTTCTTATAAGAAGAACATAACAAGTTGACATCTTGCAGCTTCCCATCCTATTCCCCCATCAGTTTGCTGGTGACAGTAGTGGGTCCTAAGGCATCCACTGGAGATGGTGCAGGCATGGCTTCCTTCACGTCTCCCATGCCGACTACGTACTACTGATGGACAATCCACAGGGTGCCTATCAGGACATTGCTCCAGGCAATCTCTTCTGGCTTTACCTTATTCCACACTTGTAACTTCATGTTGGATGTCCTGCAGACCCAGGCTTGGAAAAGGGCTGGAGGCCACCATAAGTCGGCAGTAAGATATGTCCTCACTGGAGGACTGTAATATGAGATAGGACCAAGCCTCACCAACCAACCAGTGGACCATGTACACTTATGGTAAGGGAGAGTGTCAAGAGTTAATTTTCACTGAATAGTAGCAATGAGATTGGCTTTTGGCAAGAGAAGAAAAAAAATATAAATGCAACCACAACAATTATTTAGGAAAACAGGTTTCCTGGAATCTTAGGCTTTGGATCTCTCCTGAAATTCAGATGGATCACCTTTGAACACTTTTTACAGCATTTTCCACAAAAATCATTCCCTGGCTGAAAATCAGCTCTAGTCAAATGCCCCTGGGCTTATGGAAATGACAAGCAACACCTCAAATTGACATTTCCAAAGACTCTGCTCTGCTGGCAATGCAGCCACCATCCTGGAGGTTAGAAATGGATGCACATTTACCCAAGCAGCAGGGTTAGCACTCGAGTGCTTAGGTGGGTTACCATCTTTGAAATAACAAAAAAGGTATCGCAAATAAAGGTCTGCTGTGTACGTGCAGCAAATCAAAGGGCAGCTGCAAAACCCACAGAACAATAAGCCAAACCCATCAGAAAGCAATCTGGGGTTCAGTGCAATTAACCATGCGAGTGATGTGCTCCTGCAGTAACACTGTTTTGACAGCCTCACTTGGACATTTTTCCCAGCAGTCAAGAATGCAGTACAAACGTTCTTCTCCATGCTTCCTTGGACACAGGGGTGTGCAGTATCCCATTTCCAGAGATAAGAAAAAAGCAGAGAAAAAGGGGGGAAATCACTTATTCATGTGAAGTTTTCATTTTCTGCCTTCATAGTGTTGTTGTTGCTGTAGTGAACTGAGACCAAAATAGTAGGCTGACAAATTTACCTCCTAAAGGGAAGGCAAATGGAAAAACAGCCAGAGAAAAATGAACTCCCCTCAAAGAGGGGCATGGCTGCCTGGAAACAGAGCAACACATTAAATAGAACACAGCTGCAGCAAAGAGACCTGGGTCTTAATGGAACAGGAAAGAAGGAAAAAGCTCCCAGAATGTCTTCAAATCAAGGTGCAAAAGTTACTTTGGACAGCCCTGGAACAATTTTTTCCAAAAGCTGCTCCAAAATGTCAATGGTTCCAGTAAATCAGCACTGCCAAAATACATAAAACATCTTGTGTTGCTTGTCAACAAGCACACTGACAAGTACCACGTCTGTTTCCTCCTGGACGTGAGGGAAACGGGCTACGTGAAGTCAGGCTTTACTGCAGACACAAAAAACAATGCAGCATGGGGAAAGTAAGACAGTCAACTGCAAAACCAAGGAAGGAACAGAACTAAAGCAAAGACAGCACAGCACCTTAGTGAACAAGTTAAATAGTATGCAGTATATAGTAGGGCGCACAGAAAGTCCTCCGCCTCCCCTTTTTAGAAGGAGGACATAGTCATGCAAGGCCTATACTAGTGGAGTTAGATTCAGAATACATAATACTGTACCTGCAGTTTCAGTCTGCAAAAGGCTGTTCAGGAGACAGAGGGAAAAGGGATTTCAGATTGTACAGGTCTCATTCCACCTTTTTGACTTACTCGTTTCCTTTCTGAATTAACGTTGAGAAAGTACTTGGAAATAAGATGGGGGGGAAGAGATAAGAAAACATATCAAATTACTCTGAGGTTAAACTGCTTCATACATTACCTGTGTATGTGAAACAGAATCAGAATGGAAGGAAGGCAAGCCCATGCTGCTCCCAGTATGCAAGTTAATTAATACAGTGTTCAGCTGCATGCAGCTTACTCAATGGGCTGCTCCCCAACAGCCCCATGCAAAAAGCTACTCAGAGTCACAACCAAGCTTTCAGATAAAGCAGTAGAGTGATAGCAACTCTAAATGGCTGCGATTTGGATCATCCTACTGCTGGCATAACCTTAAAAGCTAAGTGAGACAGACCTACCAAAAGGTAAGAAGGGCTCATTTAATGGAGCTCATTACTTACCCCAGCAATGGGAACAGCACCACAAAATTACATACAAACATATCTCAGCTTTGGTGTACAGAGAACTGCCCTTAGTGAAGCACTGTCTTCATAGTCCTTTCATGCTTGATCCTAACAGCTTCAAAAGCAAGGATGGCAAATACTATATAAATTGAACTCTGCTGTCATTTTGGATGAGAACATTTGTTCATTTATTCCATGAAAGTGGTTACATGGACTTCAGTGATGGACCTTCCTAGGGCTAGATGCAGCCACACCACTGAGAGATGGAGGTGGAAGACTGTGCTGCTCTGTGAAGACTTCTTTTTCTGCCAGACAGTGATAATGAGAGATGACAGTCGCTTTCTCTTTGCCTCATAAATCAGTTTGTACCTTATTCAGCTCAGTAGCTAGGTTAGAAAAATTACAGTAATCTAAGAAAATAACTGTCTATTGTAGAATTGAAACCAAAAATTTTCAAAATATTTGCAGAAATCAGGGAACAAAAATTAGTATTTTTTCCCTAGCTCATCCCCAAACTAATTTTTATCCAGGTTATTTAACCACTGTGAGAAATAACACCCCCCAAAAAAAAAAAATTATTCAACTGGATCTCCATCTTTTAATTCAACATTGCCATATGAAACTAGACGCTCTAAAGCAAAGCTTCAGAAATGCCAGATTTGGAGACCTTTCAAAACTGAAACATTTAATTTTGAAATAAAACATTTCTATTTTTTCACTGTTTCTCCCCACCCCATGCTTTTTGAGCAAAACAACACAGTTAATTTGAAACTACTTTAGATCTTTGAAAGCTTTCTGACCAAACATTTTCAGCAAAGCTGATGTTATTAGGACTCTAGTTGTCTATCTGAGTGGCAGTCAGATGATAACAGAACTTATACATGAACCATCCTGGCTATCAAGATCTAAACCTGTTTCAGAAAAGTAAAATCCTCTTACCTATCTCCTGAGCCACTGCGAGTTTGAATAAAGATATCATACAGTAAAGCCAGTATCACTGGCTCTCTTTCCTGGCCAGAGTAAGAGAGCTACTAATTTCCTTAGATACTTTGCAGGTGTGGTTTTAAGTATGGCAAGATAGTGATCTCTGCAGTTCAAGATGGGAGGAAGCTGCTTATTACTTACCTGGGATATCTGGGGACAGGAGCGTTATCTTTCCAAGACACGTCAATGTAAAGCCACACATTGAAACCCACTGTGTTTATGTTTAGATATTTTTCTTTTATTTTAAACCGAGTGATTGCAGAGCATCTAATTGAAATAAATGAGTAAGATATTTCAATATCATTCCACTCAAGCCAGTTTCGGAGACCTTTATCTTCAGATCTTATACAAACAGTCTGACACTGATGTCAGTATGAAATTGCTTCAGTAAAGACCTCAGAAGACTTAGGTAGATATTACATTTCACCACTTGGCTGACAGGAAGACTTGACTTATGGTTATGGTATTTAGCTTCAAATTATCAAGAGAAGGGTTTTCTTCTTAGTTGCCAAAAGCCTCTTGTGTTTCTTCAATAGTCACTTTTTTAGAATCAAGACAGTAACTCTTGTTTTCTTCTACTGTTTTTCATTCCGTAAGTTCTTTGGGACAAGACCTGCTAAGGAAGTGTTTGCTACTGAATGTTATTATATTGGGCAAGAATAATTAAAAAACAAAGGTTACGGCAATTGCATGACACAGATGGGTCTCCCTTCTAGCCCTAGCTGTGTCAAATCCTCTTTCAGCCCTGTATTTGATTTTATTCAAGGTTCTGAGCACAGCCCTTAGATGTTAGGTCAGGAAGGGATAAAAGATATACAAGGATTTATTTCAAATAACATGAAAGTCATTAAGGATTCAACTCATTGATTCCTGTCAGTAATTTATCCTCTAAGTAGCTCTCCAAAATTAATAAGACTAAAGAAAGTAGCAGGTATCCTCACTATGTTATTCTGTATGTTAGTACAGTTAATGGGTAGGCTTTTTGAATAAAGCTAGCATCAGCCAACCTATGTCCTAGATTAAGTAATCTGAAAGACTTTAGTGAAGTCTAAATGCAAGAAAAGCACCCATCTGAGCACAGAGACAGGGTAAAGAAAGACAGAAACAGCCAATTCAGGGTGAACCAGATACATCCAACTATACTACCAGTAGCTTCAGAAATACCTGCAAAGCATGCCTTTCTAGCAGGCCCAGTGATCACAAAGAAGAAATGAATACTGGCACACAACCATTGGTAAATACCTGAAAGTGCTCAAGTCTCAAAAATATCGGGGGGGGGGGAGTTTCATGTTGCAGCAAAACTCACCTAAGAGCTAAGAGCTAGTCATCACTAAAAGAGGAGGCCTGGCTCCCATTGCAGTCCCAAGCTTACAGTCCTGCCCATACCCCACAGTACTGCATCTGGCACTCTTCTGGCCAAATTGTAAGGTCATTTGAGGAGCTGAAGCAACAAAAAATTACTCTTTTCCTTTTTCTCAGGAATTCCCAGGACTGCCCTTCTTCATAGCCTCAGTTACTAGAACATGGGAACTCACACTGAATTCAGCAGTGGGAGTCTGACCATAGGCAAGTAGCGTTGTCCATAAGTGCTGCCTAAAGCATCAAGATTTTTAGGGAAATGAGCATCGGAGGTGGAAAATATGTTAGACAATTCAGCGCACATCCTTACGAGTGCATCATTACAATTCATTGACCCCAGTAGCAGGGAGCTTCACAACCTCTTTGTATGGTTCTTCTAAGGTTACTGCAAGGTTGTCAAAATTGAAAACTGAGTTTCTCCCTATCTTTACTTTTATTCATCATTATAACTTTTTCTCTTTTTTTTAATACAAAATCTCTAGACATCAACCAGCCCATGGGAACAACTTAAAACAGAATAACCAGAGCTATTATGAGTTACAAGCCTTGCAAGCTTATTTAGAGCAATTAAGAACCTTGTGACTCACTCCTGGTGTATTACAACTTCCAACAGCAGACGACTACTTCATGAGGACTTCATGGGCTCTACAGAGTCATGGGGATTTTAATACAAAAGCTTCTTCTGAACTGATACTTATCCCTATAAAAATTATTTCTGATGAGAAAAAATGCTTGTTTATTTTATATGTCTGTCCTTCTCGTTTCCTTTATTTTATATGTCTGCCCTTCCAGTCCGTTTGTACCATTCCTGCAACAAAACGAAGTCAGAAGCTTTTCCTAATACTGTGCCTTAGAATTCAATTTGCTGAGAGCACTCTCAACTTTACTCCAGCAGCATGAAAGCAGCTTTCTGTCACCTGCTCCCCTTGGCCCAGTGTAGAAAGCAGACAGGCATAAGCAGAGCATCTGGCACTTGAAACACACTTTGTGTCTCAGCTGGTCTCAAGAAAACTACTCCAACCTGTGCCAAGGCAGAGTCATCCTTGGAGCCTGATACCATCTCGGTCTCTATGTCTGCACATTAGGTGTGTTTTAATTCTTCTGGTTCAGCAGCACATAAAACATAACACCTGACTGCAATTGTAAATGCTTTCATCCTAGTAGAAAACTGATTTTTCACAGGCACAGATCTCTTTTAACCCTCTAATTCATACAATATCTTGGGACTTCTGAAGCTCCTAAGATGTGCAATGCTTGAAACCTGAGAACTCAGGATAGAAACTCATACCAAAGCCAATGGAAATGCGTAGCTTTTAGCATCTCAATGAACTAGGGTGTTTTTAACCTTAGACCTCTGACATTCATGGTTTATGTGTCAGGTGAGATATGATATGGCCAATAAGCCAAGAAAATTTTTGTGTAGGTTATGACAGGCATTGACTCTGTTCAGAGCAGAACATTAAAACAAGCTACATACACCACCTCCTTTGCCAGAGGATCTAGATCTATGTGCCAAAGGTCCAAAATTAGGTCTTCTAGCCAGGGAGAGTCTGTGCTGGAGGAGATGCAGTCACTCAGAGTCTCTAGCTTCCAGGAGTAGAGATCTGATGGGAAACTAGATTTCAAATGGTGACCCCTCCCATAAATCCCTCCAGGAATCAAGCCTCACCCACAGCCTGTCAAAGCAGCAGAGTACAAACTTGTAATGGTGCCTTCTCTTCAACACATGCAATCTGTACCCTGCAATCTCTCCCCATGCAATAGATGCATTGCAAAGTGGCAGAGACCCTTGCCTTCTATGATTCAAATCCACTAATTGTTGGTCTTCTCTACTGTGTACTCACACACATACTGAATGCATTTGTCAGCCCAGTACAGCAAGCAAGCTGTGAACCGCAAGAAGGTAAAATGTCCTGTGACTTGCCTGCACCAGTGCTGGCAACTGGAATGTTCATCCCACAGAGGAAATCACACCTTCCATCACCCTTCCCAGAAAGGTTTCATTCATGTATGTACAAAAGATTTTGAAACATTTCTGGGCTGATGCCTAAGTTCATATGCCAGGACCCTGCCTACATAGCTGTTTTGCTGCCACGTGTAGCTAAGAGTACTAGCAAGCGGGAGGCAAAGGAATTGGCCAACAGGTGAAGGACATCTAATGGACAGGTCTTTCAGCTGCTGGTAGCCTGTGGGGTAGCAGTGGTAGCTGGGCAAAGACAGCAGTGTCATAGCATCACAGAATGGTGGGTAGCCAGTGGAACAGGCCAGGTGGGTCCACAAGTTTGACAACAGCATGACAACTTTCCAAGCAGGTTTCCGTGAAGCTGGAGAACCAGCCAACCCAGCAATACCAAACCCAATCAACATTTTCAAAAGAAGAAGTGTTGCATCATAAAACTTATGATCAGCTCTATTCATCAGACATCATTTCCTCGTGCATGTTAAAACTCCAAATGGGAAGAACCTGACTGTTGTTAACACACCTCATATTTCTTCCTCCTCCTCAAACCTGATGCACAAACAGCTGACAACATGGACAGATATGTGGAGCACAGAATGCCTTGTGCAACAACTGCATGCTGTTGCTTACAAGAAATAGAGGAGAGAGGAAATGATAATAAAATGGTAATGTGCCTTCTGCTTCATTTGAATACTCCTTGGCATTTGAATACTCCTTGGCTCTGTCATCAATTCTCTGCACATCCTAGACAATTCAGTGAACAATTTGTAGGGTGAAATGAAAGTAGCAGCGATCAGTTCACCTGAGATCAGAGAAACTGGAGCAACTCAAAGGAAAGAGAAACTAGAAATGCAAAGAAAAAAATGATCATTATTCTATTGTTATAGAATATCATTTCCTCCAAATGGTTATCATTTGAAAACAATCCTTTAGATGCTTTCCTTTATGAACCCAAATACTGTATCCTGACACTGTCAATGTTCAGAGAAGTTTAGTGTATTCTTCACTAAGTGTGTCTACCATGAGAGAGATCATTTTACACAGGACCCAGAGAGCACCAAAACATCCCACAGCCCAACATAGCATGGGTTAGAAATGCGTCGCACCCTGTGAATTCATACTTGAAGACGCTTCTTGTTCCATATAGGACATTGTCTAGCCTTCTGTGGCTCTGAATCAAATTAAATGAATGGTTGCATTACATTAGTGCAGATGCAGCTAAATGCTGTTCACTTGCCCCTAGAAAAACATCCTTCAACTCTGTGGGCAATAACCCGGGAGCCAGAAAGTTAATTAATAGTTTCACTCCGCATCAGAGACAGCCTGTAAGAAGCAGCAAGCAGGGCAGCTTAATTTTCATTCAATATACTCTACAAGGAAGCCTATATTAATAACTTCAACAAAATATATTACGAGATCCATTGCAAAACAATGAAACAATGATACTGTAAAGCAATCTGATGCTTTCCCAAAGAGGAACAGATCTTACTAGCAGTCAATTAACTCCTTTTATACCTAACATTTTGAAACAACTGTACAGATGAACCTATGAACCCATGCCAATCCATTTCAGCCTCTAGAGACAGCAAACTCTATTTGATTTCTTAATTCTAGTTCTGGTTGTGATCATTTGACCTTCACTTCCTTCTGACATATGTAGTCATCACCATTATACAGTCTCTCTGTGTCACAGCAGTGTCGAACACAAAACATACTGACAACAAAGCATCTCGTGGTTGTTACTGCTACCTGTGAGGTGTCAAGCACAAGTGAAATCCTCAACTCTTACACAGTGTCTTCCTGTCCCTTGCCTCTCAGATAACTGAGAGGAACAAGTCAAAATTCAGCCAGCCAAAAGCCAACTTACAATAAAAGTTCAAAGTTTTCTGTTTGCTGTTGGAAAAGGATGTGTGGAAGAGACTCAGAGACATCTTCCTGATGTGCAGCTACTGGTAATTCATTACTGGGTTTTGAGGTTAAACAATAACAGTTTTTTTCTGATATCTATTTAGTAGTTATCTCATGTACTTCAGAAGTCAAAAGTTTGATCTTCTCAGACACTTCCTCATGTTCCTCTCAGGAACAGTCTAACTGATATCAATAGGATTCACTGTTGAAGAGTGCCAACTCAGATGCAAAAGTGTTTGATGCATTGGAGCACGATCAAACAACACATAAAGGAATATGCACAAAACATTAGCCTAGCCTCTCCTCTCTGCTCCCCACAAAATGCAAAGATACCACATTTTATTCACAGGCTTAATTATTGTTCAGCTCCTGCTCTTTTACTTCTATTTTCTCGTTTGTGTTGGTGTTCGCGTTGGTGTTCATGTAATCTCCTTAGATTGCACGGTTTCTTCCAAGCAAGCTCTACAGCTTATCTGGGAACTTTCATCACTTTTACCATGATGGGGCTCACTTCCCTGTTGACTTTGTGCAGTGCCATAAATGACAATAAATTCTACTGCTGATCCTTGAAACCTGTGGAATAGCTGAACTATGTATTTTACCTCCTACACCTTCCTTTCATACAGTGACCCCTGACTTTTCTCAGCCTTCACACCACATTTCCCTCCCCCGTGACAGCTAAATTTAAACTGAGACTGGATGATGTATTTTATGTGTAGTTCAATCAGACATCAGGAACATGATTTAGGAATTACTGAGAAAAATGCATGCATCCCATAGGTCACACTAAATAACGACAGCTGGCCTTAGCTTTAAAAATCTGTTTTTCTTCCATGCATCAAGCTTTTCTTTACACCTCAAAACATGTATTAGGAGCCTGTAGTTGACTAGGCAGTGATGGTCTATGTGCTTTATGAAAAGGTTCACATGAAGAGACAAGCTGTTCCCATTATTTCAAGGAGACTCACTCTGCAGTCAAATAGGGTTAGAAACCGCACGCCCTTGGCACTGGCATACAATGTGCCTCTTCCCACAAATATGGAGTAACAGAGCCTCCCAGAAAATACACTAACGAGGCAACATAAAAAAGCTTGCTCAGAAGAAGCCTTGATTCCAGGGCCTAAGGTTCATAAAACCGTAAGGGCAGGAAATGCACATCCTTCCCCTTCTTCACACCTTTCTTCCCTGAGCAAACACTTTGAAGGCAGTTCCCGGGGACAAATCTTGAGGGATTTCCTCAGCCAGTTCCCGTATCTTGTTCATATTCCTATAGTAGAGGCATCAGCCCTTCATTTGCAACTCATCTGTGTCAGTGGGTTTCAGCCTTTCCTGTTTATAGTTTATATACCACCATGGCAGCCATGCTATTAGGATAATTACAGTTATGATACAAATCCCTTGCACACTACCAAGAGACATTTTGTGTCTACATAACGAGGTCAGCAATTGCCAGGGTTTGCGAAACAAGGACAAATTGCTTTGGCAACGTTCCTGATTTACTCCCAAGTTTACCTGTACCACCTTCTCCTACAGGAGACCCCATCTGCTTTTCTGCACTTACTGCAACACTACTTTCTGCTTCAGACTCTTCTTCCCCCAGGATGAACCATGTCATGTTTCACCTTTTGCAGAAGGTCCCAGACTAAGGGCCACCACCAGCATAGAGGCCAATGGAGAATTCCTCCTGTTAAGATATTTACAGATGCAATGGTGAGAAGGAATAGGCCAATATCATATTCAAGTGTTCCTAAATAAACATCATTGAACGTACTTCTAAGATGTTGTTTCATTGCAAGTAACGAGGAAAAACAACCTGCTACTCACAAATGTGTTCTGGTCTTCTGAATCCACTCTGTATGCTGTCCATAGAATAGAATCATAGAATGGTTTGGGTTGGAAAGGACTTTCAAAGGTCATCTACTCCAACCCCCTGCAATGACCAGGAACACCTGAAACTACATCAGGTTGCTCTGTCTATTGAAGGGATTTGCATACTCTGGGGTTTCTCTGCTCTACCCTAGCCTGTGAGATCTGACAGTTCAGGTTTTATTTAGCACTTTTAATCTCAGGTCATTCAAGGCCAGACTAACACAACGATTTCCTTGATTCATACCTTTGCTCCAAAATTCATACCAAGGCAACAAAATTTTCACAGAGCCAAGATTTGTGGACCTAATAACTTTAAATATGATTTGACTGTGCACTTAAATTGAAGATATGGCCATGAAAACAGGTATATTACAAGTGTAATCCTATCCCAAACAAAACCAGTAGTGAAACTGTCACTAAGAAATACGCATCTTAAAAAAGCGCTCTCATTCTCAGCAGCTGTACAGGGAGTTAAGCGTCATACAGTGCAGAGCAGCTGACTTAGGAGAAGCATTGCAACTACCTAATCTCCTAACAAAGAAAACAAAACACCTTGCACTCTATTGAGTGGTAAGTCATTGCCAGAGATTTAGCCTTTCTATAAAATCTTAATCCAACCTACACACACTATCAGGATATTAACGTAAGTCCTGCTACTCCGGGGTCACTGTTTTACTGAAGAAACAGTGCACACCAACACTACTTACTGCATGAGATTTTGCAGTCTTTCACAGTGCCCTGAGCCAGATATCATCTTCTTGCTAAGGCTCACACTGTATCTGTACACAACTGTTTCTTTCTTTGTTGCTATAGCTGTAGATTATGAAACCCCTTAAACACCCAGTGCGTCAGCTTTTGGCACAGCTCTCTTGGGCAGGTGTGTTCTGCAAAGCATTCTTCAGGACTAGCAGGGATTAAAGAGCCTTTTGTGGGTCCCAGGAGATACAGTTTATATTGCTCTGAGCTCCATAAGGCCAAGTTTCCTCTGCTCAGGATGCTGCACATTCAGATATAAGAAGACAGAAGGAGAAGAAAGATGATGATTCAAGTGTAGGATTCAGCACCACTGAATTTTGAGATCTTTGACTTGCAGCAATTTAAGATAAAGTTTTCCATATAAGCACAATTCCAAATGCAGACATCTGGAGAACAAGCGCTTCTGGGCTAAAAACATTTCAGATGTATTCCAGGAAGGTAAAAGAAGCTGAGAAAAGAGATGCTTTGCATAAAATGCCTTCCTAAAACATTCCTACAGTGAAGCTTCCATGACCTTGCCATTTTTGCTCAAGGGTCTCCTTAGATAATACCACATGCTTTGGATACTTTGAAAACTTGGAATTGCTAAAGGCATTGTTGGTAGAGGTTTTGCTGCCTTAAGACACAGTGACACCATGTGGCCAATTGCTAATGGAAAGGGCAGTTTTCTCATTTTGCTTTCTTAAATTTAGCTCTGGGATGCTCAGATGCAACTATATTGACTAGTGAGAGTAAACTCGGATAGAACAATAGGCATCTGAACAGGCATACAAAACCAAAGCCAATGACCATTAGGGATTTCAGCATGTGTCCAAAAGTCGAATGTTTGCAAAAGTATCCTCTGAAAGCATACCTGTAAGTTCAGCAGATAAATACGCATAAACACTGTTTTCACATGTGCCAAAACGTCATATTCACTTGGTAGATACAAGCAACTGATAGAACTATGATTCTATGTTCTCCCCAGAAAAGTGCACCTGAAAGGTGCACTGAGGTAACTATAGTTAAAATCTGCAGTAATACCGCAGAAAATAGCAAACCATTTTGAAAATGGATGTATTTTTGCCTTGCACTCATGACTTGTTTTCCTTCCAAGTACACCCAGATACCTCCATTTATTCTTACAGACATTGCATTTAATTTCACAAGTGGGAATATTGCTGCTCGGATTGTTCTCAGCAATTGCTATCACTCAGCATTATATAACACGGTGACTGATGCGATGAATCATCTCTCCCTAGCACAGTTCTTTTCCAAATCGAGTACTGTGCATTCAAAAGGTTCAGCTCGTGAAGAATGGGCAGGTTTATTGGAAAGAGAGACACAGAGACAGGCAGGCAAATAGGCAGTTGAACACTGAATACAGATTACTTACATATCCCTCAAGCAGAAAGAGAATACTACACTAAATAAGCTCTTCACAGATAATATATTCACTCAATACTACTATAAGAAAAAGTTTTCAATAAGAAACGTGTATTTAGAGGCAGGATTCAGAATATCTTGCTCTCAAGAGCAGAAAGGAAGGGGAAATATAACAAACGACTCAGTTGCAAAGGCTTTGTAAAGTCAATGTTCCATAAACGTTGCTTTTTTATTGATTAGGTAGATAACTTGCTGGTGTAGCTTTCTGTTGAGCACTGAACTCCAGGTGAGCAATTTATTTCAGCACTGTCACAGTGCCTCTGTATTTAGATCAAATAGGTTAGTTTGAAGTGATGTAACAGGATTTTCACCTACATACATAATAGTTTCACTCTGCATACAAAGTAGTTCAGAGCCTGGGAAGCACCAGCTAGTTAGACACAGGGCTTTCTGATTGTCCGAAACAGGAGTTGGACTTGAAGATGAGCGACCCCATCTCTCAAATGTTGTCACCTTGAGCAGTGAGACTTTGCTGCCCTCTTGTGACCTGTAAACTTGACTTTGCTACGGTGACAACAGTTTCTCTGCCATGTAGTGTACATGTCTCCGTGGTATACAGGCACAATGACTATACTTTGAACAGCTGAACCCTCTTTTATACTTAGACCCATGTTTCCTCTCCTTTCTTACCTGTGACTCACAGGATGCACCTTTCAATGTCATTGTCATTGCTAATAGAAGTGCTGTCCGTGGGCAGGCCTGGGTAAGGGCTCGAGTCATCCCTGCATTGTTCAAAGGAGTAGGGCTTTGTAATAAAGGCTACAGAATGTTTCCCTGCTGCCATGAGGATCATCCATACAGGAAAGCAAAACACACACTTAGCCAGCACTTGAATATGACAGTGCATACTGAAAGACGACATGCGTTTTACAGCTGGGAGGGAGGAAGTTATAAATGATCATATAGTTTTGCATATAGATGATGAAGTTTTCCTTTACATCTTCTCAAGTGAAAAGCTTGTTTCATTTATGGTAGAATTTTATTGGTAGGTTTTGTTATGGTATTTAATATTTATGGTAGAATTTTTCTTGCTTGAAAGAAAAAGAAACTGTTAGGATTGGCTGTATTCTAAAACGAAATGGGGTTGTTCCATCTGGTCATACTAAATAAAACAGCTATATGTCAAAGTGGTTATGCTGTTCCCTTTAAACAACACAGACTTCAGTTGCAGTGACTGCTTACATAGAATTTTGGAACACCTAGAAAAAGCTTACTATGGCTGCAATCACATTGAAAAGCAAGCTGGAAGCCCCTCTGCTGGTAATACCCTCTTCCTTCCTTACACCTCAACTGTATAATGAAGACAGAATGAAACCTTGAAATGCTGATGATCTGAAATGCATAGGCAAGGAAGCAACAGGGACGTACCAGCTACATGTCGGCTTGAGAGCTGTAAGCTAACAAGGCAGCTGCTTTGAACTCAGATACACATTTGGAACGGCCCACAGAAGGCATCCATGGGTAAAATGTTCCCTCAGCACATCTGACTGGAGGCAAGTCATCAGTCCTTCTTCACTACAAGCCTCAATCACCATTATGCACCCAAATCACTGAAGTAGTTTCTCCCTAATGCTTCTATGCCAAAGTAAACTAAACCATCCTGCATTTAGATTCTGATTAAATTTCCAGAACATTCTGCATTTTCTTCAGGACATGGCATAGCAGAATGAATGTTCCCAGCTATCAACTGAAGATAACGTTCACCTATTCCCTGCTTTTGAGGACTCAATTGCATTACAATGATCGTATAAATGGAACCTCAAATCTTTGTGGCAGTGGGGGTTTTGTACTTTCTTTTACAATATTCAGGAAATACACAGGCAGCTGAATCATCTCTGTGAGACATAGCAGTGTATTTCAACAATCATACTAACAAGTACTGCTGCTGCGGCAGAGCAAAGCTCTGGGCAGACTGACAGCTAATCCATTTGCAGGATTAAGTCAAGAAAAACCCAGAGAGAAGCCATGTGGTAACAGTCCCTCAGTGAGTCTGTAGACTCGTTAACATCAGCATTTGCTCCTTCAGAGGACAAGGAAGGTGCCTCAAGTTTCTGCCTTTCCAACATTCCTGACAGTAAAGCCATTTGTCAGGGTAGACATTTGGTATAGTCAGGTCAGGAGGTGCTCACAGCACAGTGTCAGCCCTTGACACTGCTGTAAGTTAGCAGCAACCCTTCAGACACATCACAGCACGGTGCAGGAGAGATGCTTCAGCTTTGCACAGCTGATGTGCCTTAGAGAGACTCCTGGAGAGCCTAAGGGTAAGGGCCAGTTGTAAAAGTCTAAACCAACTGTTTGAGAGCCAACTGGGGTAGATGAGGCTTCTGAAGAGGCTCAGAAAGGACACATATACTATTGTTCCTGTAAATGCTTTTTACTATGAAGAGCCACTTTCTGATCCTCTCTTCAGAGCTGGAAGTGAATTCCAGTTCTCATGACTAGCTGCTGCACCTCCTCTGCAAAACCAGTGTATACCATATCAGCAAGCAGTGGAAGAATTAAATCAGCTCACATCAGAGCTTATCTTTAATATGCTGTATCCAAGTGAAAGAATGGAGTTCATTCTTTTCCTTTCCTTACCAGCAAGCACCAACTGATACAATGAAATACGCAGCATCAACCAGATATCATTTCAAGTCTGCTGGAACTAAAAGCAGATGACTATCTGGGGAACAAATATTCCTTTCAGCAGCACATAACTGGAGCTGATATACTCCTATATACGTTTGTATAAATATGCTTCTACTGATCTTCGCCTCTCTTCTTATCTTTAATTACCATCTCTTTTACAGTGACCTTCTTCCACAGCCAAGGCAGTATTTAGTCTTTCCAATGGGTTTGGATGAAGAGTGTTCTTTCAAAAAAGGTTAACTGAAGGCAGTGTAATAGTGAAACTCCAGAGCAGCCTTCAGACTACAACCAGAGTGAAGTTTCAATGGCAAACAAGCACTACACCTAACTCTGCACAACAAAACATCCTAGCCCCAGTCCATAATGGAGCTTCCACTGCTCCATTACTGACATCATACCTGTCCAGTGAATCATGATTCTAGAATACAGAAAGAGGAAAACGGAATTTCTGCTCCCCCAGCATTCATTTCTGTAAGTTACTGATCACTCTGGCATCAATCTAATACTTGTGGATGTGTAAAATCCCACTGATTTCAATTGGAATC
Organism: Neopsephotus bourkii; assembly: GCF_033783945.1. NCBI lineage: Eukaryota > Metazoa > Chordata > Aves > Psittaciformes > Psittacidae > Neopsephotus > Neopsephotus bourkii. The sequence goes on along the minus strand of NW_026902298.1, from coordinate 12,608,069 downwards.
CTTTTAGGATGCCTGACATCTGATCTCATTGTAGTCTCATGGTCAAAAATCCTGGACAAAGTGTTCCGAACTCCACTGGGTCAGATGAAACAATAAGTCTTTAGAGCAGACAGATACTGCTAAAGAGACCCAGCCTTTTCTCTGAAAAGGGTAGAAGACCCAGTTATGAGAGCAGAAGGTATTCTGTTGTCAGAAAACTTCTATGAATCCAGACTAAAGTTCAGGGGTTGCTGGTGGGTTTTGCAGTGTGGTGGTAAGCCAAGGATACACTGGACATCATAAATGGCAAGGGGACATACCCTGTCACGCAAACACAATCTACATGTGGAAATAGATGTGTTACCAATAATGGTAAGACAGGATCCTATTTTCCTGCAGGAATCCTTGCTACAGAGCATTTGCATCTCCATATTCTTAAAGCCCAGCTCCAGACATGCAGATACTTTATTTTTAAATGAAATAAATCTACCTCTGCAACAAGAATTTGTGCCGGGCCTGCCATTTCTTACTCATTGCACAAGGAGGGCTTAAGTGGTATCTTAGGCACTTAGTGAGTCCCTCTGCCCTGAAGTAAATATCTTCTTTAAATCTTTCTCATGTATTACCTCCTCTCTATTGCAGTAATATACCTGGATGTGTCTTCTCCAATACACTCTGCTCCCAGATTGGATTCAGGTTGCAGCAGCAGTCCAGACAGCAAGTGGACTCACAAAGACATAGGTCTATACCAATGTTAACTGCAGTATATTGTAATTTGAGAGCCTGCTAACTGAACTAAAGCCTAAGACCTACTTCATCACAATGAGGTGATTATTTGTATTCTAAGAGGTGCAGAACTCATTTTACAAACTTTGCCAACAATGACATCTCAAAGTTTTCATTCTTGTTATGAGATATGTGATGAAAAACAGAAAAGCAGAATTCAGAGAACCTATCAGCGTGAAACAGGCTAACGTAGGAGGAGAATAAAAGAAAGGAACCGGGACAAAGGAGGGATGAACAGAAGAAGCTCAGGCCCTTAGCTGCCCTGGTGCCAACAGCAGAAGACTTTTGTAGTTTGCTCCTCTTCCCTAAAAGTAGAGGTAGGTACATGCTGTGCCTGCTATTTCTGCTGTGCCTGCAGGAAGACAGAGCTGAGGGTGTCACAGAATTGCCAGCCAAGCAAACAATGTCATGAGATCTGAGCTCATCAAAGTACCTCTTGCTTCAGCGAGACATTTTTTAGATGATACACGGCTTTTGAGAAAGCAGAGCTTTGCTTTTCTTTTTGCTCTTTGGAGGCCCATGACCTGATCCTATCACTTTCACAGCTTAAATATGCTTTCAGCTTTTACACTTTTTTAATGAAAACCTAAAAACACATGAAGAAAAATCTCACAGAGATAAAAGCATCTCTGATTGTCTCCACATGGAACCTCACATTAAAAAACTGGGGACCACAGCAAGGAGGAACCATCCTTACAGGCCACAGAGACTCATCTGTTCCAATAACTCCGTTTCTTATACTAAGTCAATATCCAGCTAAGATCTCCTTGACTGTGTGATCTGCACAAGCTGTGACCCACAGAAAAATCACTGCCTATTCTTTATGTGTAGCAGAAGGCTCTGTCTTCCAGGAACACCACCTCATAAGGAGAATTTTGCACTATTCCACAGACAGAATAACAGGAAAGCAGTTGAGACATGCACAGGCATTAGTCAAGTCATGACTGTACACACAATGATTTAGCCTGAACAGCTGGCTAGGAGGTCATAAAAGAAATGTGGTTTACTACGAGTGCTAGATGAAATGACCCTATTGCCAAACTTGGCTAAGAGCTGGAACAGCTACAGAGCATACATAGAATTTATAAGACTAACCTCTGGATTCCTTCCTGAGCCCAGGAAATTGCATTCCTTTGAGGTCTGGACTGATATTCATTGATAAGGCAAAATTATACTCTTCTGCAGGGAGAGGAAAAGCAAAGCAGAAGCACTGGAAAGCTAAATGGCCTTATAAACCTTATGAACTGAAAGGAATGAAGAGGGATAATAAATCACTCTCTTAAAAAACTCTACTCTCCTCTCAACCCAGAGGGAGAACTTGCACACACAAAGGACAGGGAGCAAATGTTCTTACAAAATTGAGCTGTTTTTCTTCAGTCTGTGAATTGAGAAGTAGAATGGTATTACCTGCCTCAGCCCATCACCATCCTGCATGAGCTGCCTGTTATATGGCTTATCAGGCAGACACAAATGATGGAAATGCACAGAAAGCAAATGGAACAAGCAGAAAATTAAGTGGAGAGAGAAGATAGTTCTGGTCTGAGTATGACTGAATTCTCTTTGCTTAGGAACTTTCCAGTACTTTGCACTTCCAAAACTTTGCAGCATCAAAGCCTTCTCTCATGCCACAGAGGATGAAGAGGCCATGTAAGGAGGTAAATGGGGTTGGCTTTTTCCAAGGAGTTCTTTTGTTAGTAGACAATGGGTTTCAGGATGTATAAAATGCACTGAGTAGCCAGAGACAACTAAAAACAAAGAAAACAGCTAATGTTTATCTCTGGTCTTCCTCTTCTGGGTGTAATATCCCAGATGAATCAAGGGAAACCCGAAGAACAGCACAAGCCATATATCCTAAGGAAGCTTAATTACCAAAAGACTAATTCCACATTATATGATATGTAAGGTAATGGTGGAAAAAAACTAAGGCTTTTATTCCATAAAAAAACCCACCAAGATTTCATAATTTATTGGTCTAATGTGGAATTAAAAACAAGACTTTGTTCTGAACCCACCCTAACCACCCATGTATCAATAATCAACAACCCACTGATCAGAACACTAGACTGGGAAGTGGGAGAAGCTGAACAAGCATAACTGAGGCATGAATTTCAGCCTCCTAATCCCCAAGCAGAGCCCCAACTTTTATAATGGCTATTTAAATGAGATTTTTACCACCTATCTTTAAGGATACAAGAGAGTTACTCAACCAAGTGCTGATCTTTCCTCAATGGGAGGAAAAAATGATTTTTCTGTTTTAAATAAGTTTCTTACCTCAGGACTCTGTAGCAGTTGGAGGACAAAGGACCGTGCTATTTTCATGTCCAATTAGTAACTGGAAAATCTGAGTGGAATCAACAAGAAATGCAGTAAGTAGAACTTGTTCCTTGGTTTCTGCATCGACCTCAAAGTGAGAGATCTTGAGAACATTTCTATAACCTGTCCACAGTGATGAAAAGCAGTTATTAACTCTTCATAAAAGCATTAGCTGTCAGCATCCCAAGACAATAACTGTACTAATAATAACTGATTGCAAAACCACATCGTTATGAAAGTATACAAAATATAGATTTCAGTTGGTATTCCTAAGTCAGCATTGTGTCCTGCGGTAGCCGGTCATGCTGTCATTCTTGTGTTACAAAGGAAAACTGGATTCACCCTGTGGCTGAACAATTGGCATCTTACAACCATACTTTTCCTATAAATCCCAAAGCAGGCAGTGGTTATCATACATAACCCCACTAGAACTGCACTGAAACAGACCATCTGGTCGGGACCTGAGCCATCCTGCTTCCACTTACGTATGTATGTCTTCTGGCAGAAGAATACTGCTGGGGACCCTACATTCTACACTGTACAAGTATTCAAACCATACAAGTAACTGCAAAACCGGGGGGTTTAATCTTCTTTTTAGTCTTCTGCTATTCTTTTTCTTTCCACTCCCTGTTCTTACCCTCCTTTCAACACAGATCCATAGACACCCATACCCACACACACACTCACGTACTTCCTTTTATGAAAGGGAGAAAACTAAGAATTGATACTCCTTGAATGCACATTTTGCCTTTCGTTTCCTTAGAAATGCATAGTTTACATCCCTAATTACATCTAATTTAGTTGATCTTTTATTTTGCCTCGCTGGGTTATGATTTTGAATTTAGGTATTGCACATACTGAAATTCCACTGCATGTACTGGGCTGGAGTGAAATATTTCTATGTGTTTTCCCACCATATAGTAGAAACTAGTGAAAAAACCCTTGTCTCATTCATGAGACAGTACCAGGCAACAAAACTGGTAATGGATCACTTCTAAAAAAGCCATGATATTTTATTCCATGGAGCTTAAGGATGATGATAAAAAGTATTGGAAATCGTTTACAGGAGTGTAAGACAATAAATCAGTGATTACAGGCTGAAGGCATTGACCTTTCACTGATCAAAATACCAATGAACAAACCTCTGAAGTAATTGAGACTGAGAAGGATATGGAGTCTTACAGAGGTTGTGACAGGAATACCACTATCAAACCAGACTTTTTATGGTCACATTTTAACAAAGTTAATTTCATGGTGAGTTTTGAAGGCAAAACCCCTGTCCCTGATAAAATCTAGGCATCTTTGAAATAACTACCTTTCCCTTTCTATGGCGATCATCCTGACAAATCAAATGCACAGATTCTTCTGCAGGATACTCTTTTGCCCTTTCTTCTTCCATTTTCTCATAAGGAAATGGGAGTCATCTGCAGGGAGGCTTGGACTGTAATGTCTAATCTGACAGGAAGGGCAGAAATAAGCCTATACGCAAAATGAAGCATGAGTCAGATGTCAACCTCACATCCAGTTTTCTCAAGCATCACCTTTTTGCACTGTTTCAGTATAAGCTGACTAAAACTGCACTAAGACAGAGCTTCGTGCAGTAATTAGAAGTCTGTCATCACTTGAAAGCAAGGGTTGGGTCTCTACTGGCAGCTTTGGATGGAAGGTGTGTTGTGGGTGGCACATACAGCTTCGCTCACCACCACTTGCCAACTGTTTCTCCTGGGTTTGTCAATCTTCACTGTGGAGCAGCAAACAGAACAACATAAAAGTAAGAACTGGTGTCTCTGAGAGCTACCGTTCCTTTCATTCAACAAATCTCTTCCACCACTTAGCTGTTCTTTGGCTTGTACCTACAGTACTCACAGGTTTCACTCATTAAAACCATCTTCAACATATCTTTAAGATCCTCAAGTGCTCTACGGAAATGTTTTCCTGTTAGATCCAAGGGTAGCATCTTTTCAACACTCTGCTAGTTCCTCTTAGGCTGGAATCTATTCCCCCCCCCCCAGTACTCCAGTTCCAGTATGTTTTTTCTTCTTTGAAGAGAGGAATTTTTCCTGAATGCCTGTTTCAGTACAACTGACTTCAACTGTGTCATTCACTGCCTGGTAAATTTATCCCTCAGTTTCCATTAAAGACAATTCCCAAGGCAGGTACACATTCCAGAAGAGAGGAAGAGATACCACATCCCCTCCTGAGATACTTATGCATGTGCTAAAGCAGAGGTTCCTGTACCTGTTCTGAATGTGGATATAATGCATGAGTGGTTTATACAATTAAAAAGAATAAACAAACGTGTTTAACACCTCATGAACCAGTCCTTCCATTTCAGGCTTAGTGCACTTAATGCTGGGGAATAGAGCCTGAATATGCCATTTCTTAGAACCTCAAAACACTGGAAATGGCCCTCAAGGTAATCCCATCCAGACATCTGATCAAAGCAGGACTGACTTCCAAAGTTACATGGTTTTCCACTCAAAAATGTTCATAGGCAGTGATTTCATGACCTCTTTGGGCACCTCTTCCAGGGTCAAACCACTCTCACTGTGAATAACTTTTTCCTCTGTTGTTTCTCCATTTCTTAGGGTTTCATACTGTGACCCCTCTGTGCTGTTCTTACATTCTCTAACCACCCTCCTCACCAGAACAACTGTGAGTGTTTACCAGCCACCGTGCCTTTAGCATGCAAAAGATGATCAGGTATTCAGCAGGAATCTCCAGGGTACCTGATCTTATTTAAAGCCTTGAACACTGTCACAATAGTCAATCACTAATACACACTCCAGCACAACCTGTTTCATATGTTTGTTTATAAGCATGGACCCATAAGCAGGATTATAACCTTATCCTGAACTTAGAGGGAAGGGTAGCATGTGATTATGTTCTTGAACTATAATCCATCCTATAGAAAATAGTCAGGAAGGTTACAAAGGCTACCAGATAATGAAAGGTTTCAGATGGCTTTACAGCATTAACCTTTACCTACCTCATAGTACAAACAGGAACATGAATCTTCACCATTAAGTTGCAGCCAGGTATAGTTTGATAGATACAGCACAAAGATGTTTTCAAGTTGCATTTGCATATGTTGTAAAAGGAGACCATATTCAGAACAACAGTCAAATTGAGAGAAGAATCCCCTCATACCAACTGCAACTTCCAAACCTTTCTTGCGAGGTGAAAAACTGCCCTTATCAGCAAATAAGTGCCTTCCAAACATACCTTCCACTGGAAAACAGCACTGTCATGCTCCACATTCCAACAGCCAGTGAACACTCTACTGGAACATCCCCGAAGCTAAAGCACTGTGCTCTCTCTTCAGTCCACTGGCAGCAGCCTGGAGTCGCATGTCAGGGATTTAAGAGAGGGTTTACTGAGTGTTGGAGCCCACTTACAACAATCACGTCCCTGTCAAGTGAGAAAGACACAAAAATTCCTTCCTTTAGGCATTGCTACTTCTGTCACAAGTAAGGGGAATGCCCTAAGTGCCGCAGGGCTATGGTGCTGCACGGGAAGACCCACAGCTCGCTCCTAAGTGCTACATGATCTCTATTTGCAGATTTAAACCCAGTATTAGCAATAATCCATCAGAAGCATGATCAGGACAGTACATCAATATTCATGTCACACTCAGTGCCTGGCAGGGAACTGCTGACTGGTCATCAGGCCAATGTGTCCAGCTCGGTCATTCTCAGATTCACCACACTGTCAACGTGTGACTTCTAAGCCACTGGTTAATGCTTGAATTTTTAAGCTCAGCATCCAGAACTTGTGAACAAATGCAGCTTAATCAGTGCATGTATTTATGAATGTAACATCAACCTAATCTGCACAGGAGAGTGTCAGAAAGAATCAGATCAGATTGAGAGCTCTGCCGTTTCATCTCACTCCAAACCAAACTGCATCACTTACATATATCACACAAATAGCACTGCCACCTATGTACTTCTCTGATGTCACCTCTAAATCATGGATATCTCCCATTTTGCAAGATCTATCACCAGAAATCTAAAGCTGAGCGGGATGGATTTGAGAACACTCTTACAGATGATACCTGTGTTCTGCTACTGTGATGCTAACGGCTTTTCCCAGTGTTTTGTTCCTGCCCAGTCCTAACAGTTGGCTCTGTTCAGCCAACACTTGGCTCTGCACTCAGACTTGGCTGTTCTGTGACCTGCCAGCTCTCTTACATAAGACGGGGCCAAACTACCTGCTTGTTCCAGACATTACTTTGAACCAAGCACATCCAAAGCAGTGTCACGTGCATTCCTTTTGGTAACAGCAAACTCAGCTTGAAATGAACATGGAAATAGGAGCCACCTCCGGGCTCCCTTGGTTTGATTCCAAAAATCTAAACAGTAAACTAGCTCAGGACTTTAAAAAACACACGGTGAGCCACCGAGCAATCACTGCACTGTGTACAGAAACAGAGCATCACTTAGAATCAGCTCTTACAAACAGAACTACAAACTCTGCTAGAGTTACTCAGTTCTCTTGGGTTGGACAAGGGCACACTGACCCTGAAAGACACAACATCACTCACCGCAGCTTCTCCCAAAAACCCCATGCATGTTCCTGCTGCTTCTTTCTCTGATCCGGTGGAACATTTTAACCTTCTGTGGTTTCTGTTTGTCTACAGGATTACCTCTCAGGTCAGCAAGCAGGGAGAAGGCATGACTGTCCCTTTGGGCAGCAAGGTACCCTTAAAACAGTTAAACTGCAGCATAAACCCACACCTTTCACTGAAGTGACTTTAATACAGATAAATGTACAACCTAAACTGGGGGCATATAGGGATGCTGGGGATGGACTCTTCATTAGGGACTGTAGTGGTAGGACAAGGGGAAATGGGTTAAAACTTAAACAGGGGAAGTTTAGATTGGATATAAGGAGGAAATTCTTTCCTGTTAGGGTAGGGAGGCACTGGAATGGGTTGTCCAGGGAGGCTGTGAATGCTTCATCCCTGGCAGTGTTCAAGGCTAGGTTGGATGAGGTCTTGGGTAATATGGTTTAGAGCGAGGTGTCTCTGCCCATGGCAGGGGGGTTGGAACTTGATGATCTTAAGGTCCTTTCCAACCCTAACTATTCTACGATTCTCTGATTATCTGATTCTCTGATACATCTGATTATCTGACGCAAGATATCAAATGTTCACTGGCTTAAGTCACTGAAAAGATAAAAGCCTAAATTAATAGAATGTAGCTCATTAATCATGATTCTCTAAGTGCTGTCTACGGTCAGGCCCGGGCATTTTAGGTTTAATGCAGATTATGCATGGAAAATTTTGTAAGACTCTGAAAAAAAGGGAGTTCTGCCATTTCTGGTTTTTATCCTGGACAGTGACAAATGGCAGTGACGTTTTGCAGGGAGTATTAGTTCATTGGCGACATTAATTTTCCTTCTAGCCAAACTTCAAACAAAGTATCGCTTTCTATGCACTTAATACTACATTTGGCTCAGATTCTATTTCTGAATGATGTGTATGGAGCACTAAATGTGCAGAACAGTGATTTTTTTCCCCCTGAATTGGTAGAATTATACATTTCTCAGCAAAATTCTAATACAGCAAAAATTTTACTGGTTTTAGTTTGTCATTAAATGTTGCTCTTATCCCACAGCTTGATAATAGACAATCTGGTAATACATTACAAAAGTCCCTGATAATCTTTAAACTTCCAAAACCACAGAGGAAACAGAAACAGCGAATGGAGAAAGGTCATTTCCCAATTACACCACACAATGTATATTTTCCTCTTTCACTTCACTCCTTCATTCCCGTGGACACAAAACAACCTTGCTTGCAGGACCCATCCAGAGACCCTGCTGCCCCTGGGCAAGAAGCTACCAGTGTTACACATTTGCACTGAAATTTCCTTGTTCAGTATAGTGTGCAGTAAAATCCCACTGAAGCCTCAAGTAAATACCCACTGCGGAGGCACAGTGCTCCGTGTAGAGCTACTTTTTCAGAGAGGTTTTACCTCTTCTGTACCTGTGGTTCACTTCTCTCTACTAAAGGCATTTTGACTACTTTCATTCTGCAGTTTCCCTAAAGTTATACTGTACATGTATCAAAATGCATCAGAATGAGCTTTAGCTTGTGTTCACTTAAACACCTGATTGGACTTGGTACTTTTATGTCTCTGGTAAATAACATCAAGAACATCTTTCCTTCTCAATTACACACAGCCTAACAACACGTATGGCAAAGTATGGGGAAAGAACCCCAAAAGCTTTTTCAAGAAGCCTTGAGAAGTACAGAGGGCACCATTGCTGCATGAGGTGCCCAAATGTTTCCAAACTGTTAGAAATCCCAGGAGGTTTTCATGGAGGGTTACTGCGTAGATAGGACAGCAGGATGCAGCTATGGAAAGAAAATCATCTGTATTGTGATACAGAAAGCCTACAATGAAAAGGATAAACTGTGTCCAAAGGTCTCACAGTTTGCAAACAGCCTGTGGCCTGCTTCAGGGACACCTAATTTCAATGAATATGTTACATATGCTTCATATAACTTATGTGATATTAACCCAGATTCATAGGGTTGGGCAGTAAGGCTAGGTAGAGTTTAGAGACATTCACTCAAGGAGATGATTTTTCTCTTCTTTTGGGGGGAGTCTCCTTTTTGTTTAAAGACACCACAAGTTGCATCAGAGCAAACGAAGGAAAATCACCTTCCCATATTAAGAAAGAATGCACTGGAAAATTAGCAATCTCTATTGTTGCCTGATCCCAAATTAGCCAGGGAAATCATCCTGCCCCAAAAGAGCACTGCAAGATGTGCTCTTCCCTCATAATAAATTTGCACGTAGCAGCTTACACAAGGAGAGATTGTTTCTGTTTCTTAAGAGACTTGTCAAATGCTTTTTTCATTCTCATAATAGAAATGAAATGCAAAGTGCTAAACAAAGGGATGACTGATGTAAGCATCAAGCCAAGATCTTTTGATTCAAGCCAGTTCTTTGATGCTTTATCTGAAGCCCTTTTCAATTACGAGCATATTACAAGAACAGTTTTCCCCATCCAGTTTGTATTAGTGATACCAGTTGTGCTTGATATAGGCTCTCTTTTGCAGCTAAAGGTCAATTATCTTTAGTTAAGTAATAGCTTTCACATTGCTCTTGAATAATGTAATCTGTATCCTGTAGGCTGGAGAAACAATATAAAGCACCTTGACTCTGTAGGCTGCAATAAGAATTTTTTCCACTATCCTGGAAAAAATATGATCTTGGCCTCATTTGTCTCATCATCTCTTCAGCAATTAAACATCAAGTAGTCAAAGCCTTCAGGTGAAGAACATGCTTAAGAACAGGCACAAGCACTTCATGGAAGTTTGGCCATTTCCCATTACTTTATATTAGTCTCCTACCATTTTCCAGTTTTTATTTCCTGAAACCAAGTTTCAAACTTCAGTTTAATTTAAAAAGACCACCCGATTTAAAAAGAATTCCCAGAGCAACCGAGTCAGCTGGCATATTTTCATGTCATATTTCATTCTATGGTTTTCCTGTTTGTGTACGGCATGGAGCTGTTCTGCTCAACCAGCCTTTTCAGGCTCTCTTGCCAGATGCCATCCACGTGATAAAAAAGGGCTTTTAAATGGGTAGCAAAGCTTTCATTCCAGAGTGACAAAACAAAGAGATCCCATGTGCTATTGTCATCAATGGATGCACCCTTTAACCTCTAGTTTCAACACTGTTCTCCTTGTGATTGATGAGTGTAACAACGTAACAGCTGGTATGAAACCATCACTGACCATATTGTTGATTTACTGATGGAAATATTTTTCCTTTTACTGGGAATTTCCTATGAAGTATTTTTCCAGAAGCCCACTCCACCGGGCTCCAGGGGACTCAGCAGCAGCAGTGGCTTTATTCTTTCTCTCCAAAATGGTGACTTTCAACATTCAAAAGCAGGTACCCAGCACATCTGTATCATCCCCATCTTCAGCACTGTGCAGACCCCTACTGCAAACTCCACCCCTCCTCTTACCGATAGGATGTAAGGACTTCCGTATATAAACTCTTCCGCAAGGCAAAGGGACAGTTTGTGAGCACACCAGGATTGCTGCCTATGTATTTATAGGCATAAAGACAAAGGCTTCATTCAGATAATTTCAAATAAACTGTGCATACACATTGTATTTATTGAATAATGATATAACCCTGATACATAACCCTGATATGTAACTTATCTGCATCAGCAGGACGTAACAATCAGTGCAACCTGAGTTAGATTCACTTCTGGGTTTTGAGGTAGCAGAAAAAAATAGTTATCACTGCACTTCAGAGTCAGGAGAGTGCCTCTTTAGTTAGCTGAGATCAGAACTGCCACAACCCTTTTACTAGGAAATGTGAGGAAATGATATACCACAAGGAAAGGTAGTGTACTAATGTGTTGTCTAAGAAAAGATGGTTACAGAGTACAAATGCAACCCGCATGATGAGAAGCTGGGCTTTCTCAGGTGATGACAGCACACAGGCAGATCAGATGGTGCCAATCTGCAGTGCAGCTGGGGCCAGAAGACAACTAAAATTCTACTAAAAAAGTGGAAAATTATTTGAGAATGAAAACAGAAGCTATGTAACAGTGGGGGTTAGAGGAAGGCAGGCCAGGAAACTTTAAACAAGTTTCCAAGAGTCAGTGAGAGCTGAAATACCAACCCTGCTCAGCATCTTTGACAGCTGCCACTACAGCTTGCTCTTGGGGATGTCTGAGTCCATCAAGTGCTGCCAGAAAAAGGCCTGTATCCTGCGCCATGCATCTTCTTGGGCTCTGGCATGATCCCCCCACTGCCCTCCCCAGTGCACAAACATCCCAAGCACTTTGTGAATTGAAGCCTGGCACAGAGGTAAGTACGGTGGCTCCAAGAGGTGGCCTGCTCCAGGATAGGACCAAAACTCCACTTCCCGTCCACACTGCTGAAGGCGCTGAACAACATCCTGGCAATAGAGGTCACTTTTCCAGTTCATGTCATCCCGGCCACACAGGAAGAGGAACTTGGCCGAAGACCTCTCCATGGGAATGCGGCAATCCCAAGTTGCTGGGTCCCTGTGATCATCTAGGACATCTGAAAAATCTACTAGGCCAGTATCATCACTGGTCTTCACCCTCCCCAGATTATATGGGTGGGTAGGAATAGTGAAGCCATCCCCCTTCAGGGGAATGAAAGAATTAAAACCGCTTCCAGATATGCTGACAACTGCCTTGATGCCAGGTAGAAAAGTGGCCATGGAAAGGGCTAGATCGGCTCCTTTAGACAAGCCCAAAATGCCAATTCCAGTATCTTTCACCTGAAATACAGGTATGAAAACAATCATTATCAACTACTCCTCATTTCCTGGGCTGACAGAAGGTCTCCAGTTCTGCTTCCTCACCCCTTTTCCAACTAACACCACCCATATTTTACCCCTCCCCTCTCTATTCATGTTATATCACTCCCATATCTATCCCTTTGCTGAGCCTCCACATGAGTGACTTTGAATTCAAAACTCTTCAACATTTCTCCTCCTGCTGACCTCTGTAGACAAAGCCTCTTTGCTTCCTCCACATCCTGGCTACACACTTGCTCTCATTATTGTATTTTCTACTGCTCCTGCCTCCAACCCCCGTTGATCTTCTCTCCTCAGGTCCCTTTGCAAAACCACTTTCTCATGGGTTTACTTGCATTATTTTCTTCCATGCCATTGGTTTTTTACACTCTCCTATTACCTTCTGTTTTGTCTTGGAACCAAAAGGTTCATCACACATGAGGCTGAGTGAGCCATATAACTATTTAAATCAACTTATTTCTAGAGAAGGCTCTTCACACTAGATTCAGTTTATGTGTGTCTTGTAAGATAACTGGGGGTTTCAGAGCTCTATGAGGAACAAGACAAACAAGCAAGGCTGAGTTCTGCTCTCACACTGGCTACATTCCTGGTGTCCATATGCTAGCAAATAAATAACGTTGTGGAATGAATACCGCATTAAGTAGCATTCCATTCAGTTTAAACGCTACTTGACTTTTCTTGCTCTCTGTTGGCTTAAGTGTGATGATACATTGCTATAAAAGCATCTTTCTCATCCCACATTCTTGACCTAATACAGCCCCAGCTTTTTAAGACATGGCACGCTCCCCCGTGCTACAACTGTAAGGGATTCTTTTGTTAAAGTGATTTAATATTGTCTTGTGAAACTTACTCAGAATCAGTAGCCTGTAACATCTCAGAAATAGTAGAAAAAAAAAATCAATGGATTTTTTTCCCTCTAAAATCTTGACAGATGTAAAAGTAGGGAAAAAAATAAGATTCCCTGCTTAAGCACGAAGTTTTATGTAAACTTAAAGTCTTTTATGACCTTTATGAAGTTTTATATAAACTTAAAGACCATAAAACATAAAAAGTCTTCAGATTTTTTAAGTAAATCTTAAGTTTTATCCTTCTCCTTCAGGAACCGCCTTGATTTAACTTTATACTAAGACTGGTTTGCACGATGCTCTATGATGGTTACAACACACTGCAAAACCAGCTATTCAGCTACTTGAGGTTTTCATCTCTCAGATCATGCTGTCATTCAGACAACGCTGTCTCCTTACAGCATCTTAGACACTTAAGTGCATTTAGTGGCATATAGCATTCCAATTAGAAAACCAGAAAATAATTCCCTACAGGAAGATTACCATCATTAGTCTCTTACCTGATGTTGCTTCCGCAAAAAGTTTATAGCTTCCTCAAAATAGCTCATTTCAAGAACCTCTGGCATAGCAGGAAGATCTTCAAAGGCCATGTAAGCAAGAGCCAGAGTCACGAAACCTCTGCTAGCCAGGAGACTTGCTCTGTATTCAACAAGACCTCCTCCTGATCCATACAAATCAATAAGTCCAGGTAATGGACCAGGTCCTGCAATGAAAGGAATGTATATATATAATCAAAATGTTCCTACAGTCATGCCTTCAGTAGTGCTCCCTCAGCACATATCAGGACAGTAGGTATCAGAAGGAAAGCATCCTCTGAAACTTTCCACAGGGGATGTCATTCTCAGGCACACTCACAAATACTGTAAGGACACCAATTCAGGCATTTCTTCTCTCTCTTAGGAATTCACTATAGGAAGTTCACATTGGGCATCCTTCTTCCACCATGAATATCAGCAGACATTTGCCTAGTTATTATTCTCAGGCCATTGGAGACTGATGAACAAACAGCTTATTCAGAAGCTGTGATGGCAGGTTTTTTGGGGGGGGGGGGGGGGGGAATACTGGGGTTTTGAAATGCACCACAAATGCCAGCACTGGCTTATGTCAACTCGGGCTTTCTTTAGTGTCATGTGGGTAATTACCCCTGAGCTTCCCAGTTCTCCTGCAGCCATAGGAATTTCTTTTCCTGCTGCTGCTCTGCCCATTCTTATACCCAGAGTTCCCCTACAAGATTTGGTGTCACAGCAGCTGCCAGGGGAATTTCTATTCATTACAGAGCAAGATATTCTCGTTTAAGTACTGCTCAAGGAGCATCAAGAGTTCAAGGCTCAGAGCAGCTTTATACAGGATCCAGTTTCAGCACTATCTCTGTAGAGAGCTGTGAAATATGGCACCTGTTCAATTAAAGACCTTGCTTTTCCCCATGTGTCTCCTATCTTCCTAAGTACCCCATGTGGTCAAGATGATCAACAAGGTAGATGTCTGCCTTTTCCTTAGCCAAAGAGAGAGACAGAGAGACAAGTCCAAAGCCTGCAGGAAGATCCATTGCAGCTGCTGGAGCAGCCTGGGCTGGCTGCAGCTCAAGTCCAGTGCTCCCACCATGCTTCCCGATTCCTCACTCCACAGCCAGGGCTGTCACGCTTCACAGCTCTGCTGAAAATCAGGGGCCTCTTTGCCTTGTCAGCTAAACAGAAGAGCTAAGAAATAAACGCACTCTTCCCCAGAGCTCTCACAGCAGAAGAGGTCCTGACCCCTCAGCCAGGAGACACCTCGTGTTACCAGTGCTGCCATCCCTGCATCCCTGCCCGCCTCGGCACTTGACTCGCCTGGGCAACAACAGCTTTTCCCTCTGTGTGAGGATCCAAGCAGCTGGACCAGGTGCAGGTTGAGGGAACCTTGAGCTGAGGCTTTGCTCTGGGTTGCTGAGCACATCCAGGGGCCACGGGGCACAGCACGTGGTGTCACACCTGGAAAACTAGAACGGCATTAAACTCACCAGCAGGGAGGAAGAGGGTTGCTTTCAGACGGCCTTCTCTGACTGGAATCCTCTTCACACCCTCTCCTAAAAACCATCGTTCATTGGTGCATTTTCCCAGCAAGCAGCTCATGTCCCCGTGGCCCTCATACACTTCCAAGTCCACACAGTAAGGGGTCAGCACATTCCTCTTTGCCAGCCGCTTATAGGGCACTTTAGACTGCAGAGACCACAGCAGCCCCATCGGCTCAACTCCTGAATAGCTCCCCCCCAGCGATGGGGAGCGGCTGAGGTCCAGCTCTCCGTTACTCCCTGCTCTGTAGCGAGCGTGAGCTTGGAACAGCTCCCCGCTCTCATCCAGCAGGCTGGCTCGGAGGGTGACCTCCTGCTGCGGTAGCAGACCTGCCACACGGATCTGCACGGGGTCATCGAACAGACACTTGGGGGAAGGCAGAACCATCACCCGCACCGCCATCCCAGCGCTGCTGGAGGAGAGGAGCTGCGCTTGGCTGGGGAGAGGCACGGGCTGCGTGGAACAGGATCGTCGGGAGACAAGTCGCCTGTCGCTCCTCAGGCTCAAAATCTCTGCCCAAAGTCCAGGAGGCACCACCGTGACGTGGAGCTTCCTCCAGCCGGCAAGCACGGGCTGCTGGGAGACGTAGTTCAGAGCACGCTTCCTCCAGGCGCTGCCGTCGGGAGTGGCACACCACCACCATCCGCTTGCACAGGCACAGGCTGTCATTTGTTCCTTACTTTTGATTAGAGACATTAAATTAAATTAAACACTAAATTAAACACTAAATTAAAACCGCTAAAGTGACAAAATGAGATACTCAAATCACTCTTCCTCCCACAGTGGGAAAGTCCGGATTCCACTGCAGAACTGGCTTGGGCACCTTTGCTCAGGGAGCACAAATAAAATGGAAAGCCTGAAGTAATGCAGTATCTTAATGTAGCTGTGAAACAAAGCCTGCACTTAATGCCCCTGGAGTTTTCAGCAATTTCTAGACAAGCACCACAAGACAAAAGGATGCTTCAAGCTTTATGTTTCTTTCAAAACAAAAGAAACAGACAAAATAAAACAATTATGTATTTTTTTCACAATAATAAATCTGTCTAAAGGGTATCTGCATTGTCCTAATTAATACCTGGAAAACAAATTTCCTCCTATATCAGCAATGTATGGAAGAGCTGTTTGAAGATCTGATGACAAATACCATCTTTTGGGTTTTATAAGCGACAATACTACATTTTTGAAGTGTTCACGTATTTAAGAGCCTCCTAGTCCTACCCTGCAGGTCTCAGACACATGACCAGTCTCATCCCATTATGTGGAAATACAAATGGGACTTAAGGCTGCAGAAATAGGCTCCTGATTCACACAACTCGCCTCACCAAGCATTAGGCAGCAATTAATGGCAAAGCAATAAACAATGAGCCTACAAGCTGCAGAACCAGGTCATGCCAGGAGACCACGGGTGATGTGCACATTGACTGTAGATCTGGCAAACAACTCTAAAATCACCACTCAGGATGCTACTTGACTTCTCTTGATGTAAGAGAATGTGGCTACATTTAAATGTAACAGGGGAAAGAAACTAAAACCAGCAAAAAGTGTAGCTTAAGACAGAAAATAGCCAGCATTTACTTACACATGTCCTCCTAGGTGCCCTCCAGCCACCACATCATTAGAAAAAAGAAAATAAGAAATTAGCACAGAAATAAGGTTTTAAACTGACCTTTTATTGCAAGAGTTGTAATTGCTCACCATCAAAAACATCACAGCCACTGAACTTAGTGAACTACAACTGGACAGGGCTTTTGCCTTAAATAGAATGCACGTGTTGGACTGATGCAGCCTGATGGTGATAGAGCTGATTCTTCTTTGTCCACTTGTGTTGTTATGAAAATAACCCGTAGAGCTGAAGAGTCATGGCTTCTGTGTTGGGATTTCCAAACCCTGGCCTGCCTCCCTTCAAATTTTATTTCTCTCACCACCACCAAGGCAACACGCAAAGACCTCAAAATGGTATTATCAAACCTTAAAGCCAAAAAATCTGGCCAGTTGATCTGGTCTCTGAAATCAAGCAAAACAGCCATCTGTTTGACAGACACTGTTGAAGGCAATTTAATGTTCAGTTCTTTTCCCTTTAATCACATTTGTACTCCAGTCACAGATGCTGATGATAGTATCACAGCAGAGATCACAAGCGCAAGTTTCCCACCTCTGCTATAGCCCTTTCACAGTTTTTGTGAGACAGTCTAGTAGCTGATAGTAACTGTACTTAAGGTCATATTCCATGTCGTACCAGTAATTCACTGAGGATACAAGAAAAAAGGAAAAACGTTTCTAAGGCTAGAATGTAATGGTTTACAAATGTGTTCACAGGCTGGTTTACACAGTTCAGTTAGTACAGGCTTTTCATTACTGATTGAACATTTCAATGAGCCAATCTTTGACTACAGCCAAAAAGAACATAAGCAAATATTAGAGGTCTCTAATACTGGCAATGCAACTCTGTCTTAACCCAAACTAGCTCAACTTCAGACTCTACTGGGGATTCCTTTGAGCAGAAGCTGGCAGAATGTTCAGAAACAGAAAATGTGTGCTTCTATTTAGATCAAAAATACCAAATACACTGAAAAGTTTAATATCTGGATGGGAACCTCTCTTCCTCTGAGTGTGTAAAAGATAGGAAATTAACCACTAATTCACAATGGTCATCAACTGGACAGTGCTTTAATTCTGCTTCTCATTCTAATTTGGATGTATGTCTCCCAGAGAAAAACTAATCCAAGCAGTATAATAATGTACCAATGCCTTTTGGAGGAGTGTATACTCTAGCTTCACTGGACCAGACCCAGAGAATATTGGCTTTTCAAGTGTATACAAACTGTAGTACAGTTAACAGACTAAAGGCCAAATAATATCAACTCTTTGGCATTTCTGCTAGACAGACAAAAAAAGAGTGGCTGAAACAACTCTGCTTTTCTCTGAAAGTCTTTAAGGACTGATGCAGCACTACTGGAAAAAGAGAATCAGAAATACTGCTTTAGTGATAGCTTTTCATCACAGTATCACAAATATGGTGTTCAAAATACTCTTCCTGGGCAGACAGGATTATTCCAGTCAAAGGACAGCAAAAACTTCCTCAAACCTTGCAAAACTTACAGGACCTAACAATCATACTCTCTACACCATCCCCACCCCTCCATCTGCACCAAATGAGCAGTGCTTCAAATTCTGGGAATCCCTTGGGGAAGAAATAGAAAAAGTAGTGAGGGATGATAATAAATCCTACAAAGAGATTATAAGACTTTTGATAAGTGCAGGGAATAGTAACACAAGCACAGGCTTATTAACAAGGTAAGAGACTTGGTTAGAGCAGAGTCCAGCTCACATGACATTTTCTGTGTTGTTTCTACATCCATGCCTAAAACTCATACACTTTCTGTTTTCCTTTTCTTCCCCCAGGTCCTGTTTTACTGGTGTGATAACGGCACAAACAACATGCAGTTTCTTTGTGAAAGGTATGTAGATGAGCAATTTGCAGTTGGCAGGCTAGGCAGACAAACTGCTTAGCTCCATGTCATAAATAGAAACTGGATCATGATCACTGATTAGCTATCCTTCTCCAGACTTGGCAACTAGAAAGACTTTTTATTTCTGCTATATCCCTCACCAACAATATTATGAATTATAAGCAGGACTACAAGGAGGTAGCCCCAGGGCATCTGCCAAGACTGTTGTTTCCTCCTGAGGAGAGGTAGATGACCTTAAAGAGACCTTTGGGACCAGTTATTCTTTGCTGTGGGATATCTAGGTGAATACCCACCACAGTTCAGAAAGGTATCTGGACACACTATGTATTTTACCTGCTGTACAGCCATGTGATTGCCGAACATGATGGAACCAGAGAGAAGGCAGGTATAACATCTCACCAGCTCTCACTGTACACTGCAAAGGTTTTGCCTGAGCATATTCTGGATATTGTTTCAGATTTGGGTTCAAGGGGTCCAGGGGGATCCAAGGCACCTAAAAGCAAAAGAGTATGTACATGGTACTGACCCTAGCAGAGAATTCCAGCAAGCTTCCAGAAAAGTAACTGATAATCAAACTTAGTGGGTTAGAAAACCTGTATTTTCCCTTGTAAAATACATACAGCTAGGACACATGCAACTGGGAGCAGGTTAAGGATGCAAAAATTTGTATCCTTCGGCGCCTCCTTCAGTGAAGCATTTCTAACTGGGAAAAGGTGCTAAATGCCATGAAATGCCATGAAATTTCAGTCTTTGCATACTTTCAAAACACCCCCAGCCCCTTATATCACTTGGTGCTCCTGCATTTAGTACTTGAGTACTTTATGTGGAACTCGCTTTTCAGACATTCCTTTCTTCTAAAGACGTAAATGGGGAGAGATTAGATACAAAAGGCTACCAAACTTCTGTAAAATGCCTGCAGAGTTTCTGTAAAGTTACCAAGTTCTGTAAAATATATACAGATCAATATATATTTGACCTATATGTTTTAATCAAATAAATATTGCTCCTAGCAAGAAAAAACAATTTATTAATTTAGACAGGTATGTTTTATTGGTGATGCTGCTGTAGAGCAAAATCTAGCCCTGAGTAGAGGGCAAATAGAGCATGAATGCTGAAGAATCTACTGCAGTCTTAATGACATAAATTCCTTTATTGTTGAGTCATTTAAAAGCCCTTTACTGGATCTATTTAAGTTTGGTGCAGTGAAGACAGTTTTTGATATCAATGGTTTCAGGTGTGCAGTAAATTTTTTTTCTGGAAGCTGGGTATCCTTTGAGAATAGAAAAATAACAGTGAAATATCTGGGCATTCTCCTTCCAGCAATGAAAGATTTTTAAATATCTATCAAAACCCTCCATTTGAGGTCTCAGCAGTGCCCCAAACTATCTTTACTTGTGTATTGACTGTGTTCTTTATATACTTTTTTACCTTATCTGCACTCTTCTCATCCACAATTTCAAATGAGCCATCTTCTGATACCTGGTAGGTTGCTGGCTGATAGAGCTCTGGAACCACAGAAAGAATTAAATAATACAACTCAAGTGCAGTACTCAGAGAAACTACAACTCAAGAGCAGTATTCAGAGAAACTAATGGCAGGCTATGGCACACTTTCATCAAGTAAAAGAAAATTAAGACAAAACCATTTTCAACTTGCTGTCCTCACTGTCCTTTCCTTTGTCCATTTCAAATTTCACCCATTTTTTATTAAGTCAGTCTGAATTCCTAATTACCTTCCCGTTTGGAATTCCAGCCTTCTTTCTTCACAGAAATGACTCTCCTCAAAACCATTTTACTCCTGGTTCTACTTTGTTACAGTAACTGCCTTGTTTCTCTTTCAGAAATCATAAATACATCCCTGACTTACTCATTGTACTGTATTCTGGCGTTTCTTAGGTCAGTCTAGCAAGATAGCACTCACAAGAATTAGTGACTTGTGGCCAGCCTTTCACTTATAATCTGATAGGGTTCGTTAGCTCTTCTGATACTGCAGGCTGCTTTTATATCATTGCTTCAGCATATGTGCCTTTCTAAGCCTTCCACTGAGAGTTTCTCTCCAAAAACATGAAACTGCCTTTTTACTATTACTGAGAGTTTCTCTCCAAACAGATGGAGTTTTTTTACCATACACTATAAATGTAAGCATTCTGTCTGTTTTATGCTGTAATGGTAACTTGTTTCACAAAATATGACTTATGCGACATACATGTATTTCATACATTCATGTACATATGACACCACCTCTCCTATGAAGAAAGGCTGAGACAGATGGGGTTGTTCAGCCTGGAAAAGACTGGGGAAAACTTACTGTGGCCTTCCAATATATAAAGGGGGCTCATAAGGAAAAGGGAAAGACTTTTTACCAAGGCCTGTAGTGGCAGGACAAGGGGCAAGAGTTTCAAACTGAGAGAGGGCAGGGTTAGACTGAATAAAGGAGGACATTTTTTACAATGAGGGTCATGAGGCGCTGGCACAGGTTGCCCAGAGAAGTTGTGGATGCCCCATCCCTGGCAGTGTTCAAGGTCAGGCTTGATGGAGCTTCAAGTAACCTGGTCTAGAGAATGGGAGGGGAGATGGAACTGGATGATCTTCAAGGTCCTTTCCAACCCAAATCACTCTATGATTCTATGATTTCAAGGTTGTAAACAAAATAAAACCAGCATAAATAAAATACTGCAGCAGCACATATATCTAGGCAGAATTAAGTTAGTGTCATATAGCACTCTGCATTCTCATAATCTGATGGTTAGAAAATCTAGGAAGATAAAGTCTTATTTTATGAGGCATAAAGTTAAGCTGTCCATCTTCTAGATGACACTGCAACACAACAAATTATTCTATTAGTGTGTACATAGGAAGGAAACATAAACAGAAAACAGGCACTGTGAAGTATTGCTGCCATAAAAATCTCTTTTTTCATTTATCCAGTTTTCAGAGATTCAGTTGTAACTTAAATATTTCATTAAATTACAACTTATCTTTCAGCTTCCTGCCTTTTTTCCTAGAGAAGAGAATGAGCAGGCAGGACCCAAAGCTGTTGAACATCAAAGACAGCATGCTACAATACTGACAAGGTATTTAATAATTTAAACATTCTAAAGCTGAAGAGACTGCCATGGGTATCAATGAACCTACTACTCTGCAGGACTGGAAAACCTGACCTCAGAATAACGCTTGTATGACAAACTACCTGCAGCACAAAACAGATTTATTTTCACACTGGAAACCGTAACACTGCATAAACATCACAATGTTATCCCTGCTTCTTTTTTTGTATCTTTCAACATCTTAAGTCTCCTCCTTTCCAACCTCCAGATGTAACTGCACAGTAAATTATGTACCATATGGGATGAAGGGACGGTCACTCGGTGGATGCAGTAGAAAATATTTCTCTCCAGATATCACACAGTACAAGTTCTCATAATGGTCTTTATGCACTAGGATTGAGAGAAAAAAAAAAAAAAAAGACGTGGAGAAAGAGAGAAAAATCAGTGTTACTTCCTTCTCTACACCAGAAATTATAGCAAAGTGCCAGCTTCTCCTCTTATTATCAGGCAGCTGCCTCCTCTTGCTGCCCATGGGAGTAGAAATTAACATAATGTTGTAGCAAATGTATTCAACAAAGCAAATCCTCAGTGCCTTGCATGACACAATGCCAGGTAGATG
The DNA here is from genome assembly GCF_033783945.1 of Neopsephotus bourkii. NCBI lineage: Eukaryota > Metazoa > Chordata > Aves > Psittaciformes > Psittacidae > Neopsephotus > Neopsephotus bourkii. The sequence goes on along the minus strand of NW_026902298.1, from coordinate 12,585,631 downwards.
CACCCAGAGACACAGCAGCAGAGGCTGCAGAAGTGCAGGAGAAAAAAAAGAGTGTTGAACTGCCTTGTAAGAAAAACCACACAGTCCTACTGAGCCACCAACCCAAAATGAGCCCATTTAAACCCACACTGGAAGCACTCAGAAGACTTAGAACGCCAGACAATACATACAGGAGGTCACAGCAGCAGATTCCCCAAGCCAGAAATTCACAGCATCAGGCTTCTTCCCTGTATGGTTAGGGAATAGAGAAATGCTGTCAGCAAAAAAAAAAAGGATTTGAAATGTCATGTTTAAAAGTGTTTCTTAAATAACTTTCTGCCAAATGCTGTCCTTTAACTTCCTTCATAATTATGCCTGGTTTTATTGCAAAGAGCATTCCGTGAGCAACTGCAGCCTCCTTCTACACTGGAAGCCACTGTAGCGCCAAACAGACTTCATGACATCATACTATGCATCCCAAAACTGATGGTTGCAACCCTTTGTTTCCACATTCTGAATCCGTAAGACTCAGCTCACAGAGAAACTGCACACAGTTGCAAAAAGAAGATGAGATCATGATAAATGGTTTTCACTGACATTTTAAAGCCATGCTGTAAAATAGAAACCGACTGAAGCAGAACAGGGCTTCACTAGAAACAAATATATGTAATTTTACAAAGGGGGTAGGGCTGTGTGTTGTTTCAATCCTTTGTTATGGTACTTTCAGTAGCAACAGCATGAATCTGAGTAGAAACATGACTCTACATCAGAGAAAAGCCTCTCTATGAAAAGAAGTGCTGTTTAGCAGTATCACAACATGGTTTCATGAGATACTGATTCTGGAGTAACCCAAACCCAATATGTGGATCTCTCTGTCTTCTACTTTCTAAGGGGATGAAACCAAACTGAGCTCTGGCATCCAGAAGAACAAGCATTCACCATGCACATGATTAATTTTAAAGCTCCATACAAAGTATTTACAGAATACAGGAGAAATAAGGTTACCAAGTGCCTTGCTCATCCATGGTATGTCAGGCTGCACATCACAGACCAGTTCAGGGAACTCCTCGGTGAGGTTTGAACACTGTTTCTGCACATAGAATACGTTGGGAGAGGTCACTTTCTTCTCCACAATGTCCAGAAAGTCTGCAAAAGGCATTTGGCGCTCCTCTGGCATGACAAAGCGGTCCTGAAACACGGCATCTGCATAACCATTTGGTGTTACTGCCACACTCACTACCTTGGAACCTACTACCTCCCTGCAAAACAAATCAAAGGTTTGCTGCCAGACCTGCACTTGGCCCATCTATTGGACACTGGTTACTTTACAAACAACACAATACATGGGCAGCAAAAACAAGAAACCTTTTTTACTGTCTGGCAAGGACTGTGGGTTCTGCTCCAACTGCTCCCTGCAGTCAAGGATACTGCAGTTACCTTCAGCCTCTCTTACTCCTCTCCTAACAAGCAAGTTCACAAAGGAGCTCCCTCTTCCTCATCTTCAGCAACCCTATCTAGGTGAAGATGCTCCTGCTCATTGCAGGGATGTTGGACTAGATGACCTTTGAAGGTCCCTTCCAACCCAAACTATTTTATGATGATTCCATGATTCCTCCGTGCAGGCAGAGGTCCCTCTGCAGCCACTTCTTTTAACAAATCATGGCAGAGCTTGATATTCTTGGGGCCACTCAACCCAGCCAAATCCAGGTGGCCACGTCAAAAGCAATCTAGGAAGAAGACATAGGCATAGCCTGATAGATACACACATCATGAGGCTAACAGCCCCTAGTTCCGTAAGAGATTGAGCTTTAAATTCGCAGATTTAGCTTTAACCATAAATCCCCTTTAAAGAACTTTTCTTTCAAAAATTCAGTTATTGTTAAGTCTCATTGTTCTGTTTTGGTTTCTGTTTTTTAAACAATTAGTACTCAGTCAAAACCAAGTCAGTCTCTTCTTCTATGCTACCACTAACAACCCACTCCAACTAGGGGGGCTATAGGCTGGATGGGTTTAAATAGCCTGAGTGTAGTGCTGCACAGTGAGAAACCCATGCTTCTGCCTGCATGGGAGCTGGTCAGGACACAGTGTCTGCAGGAAGCAATTTACACAAGTTGGGCAAGGCTGAATACATTCATACAAGAAGAACCACAGAGGAATCTGAGCTAATCTTATAGGTAAAAGCAAAGATCAACCAAGGGCCTCCTACTGAGGTCAACCGAAGCTGGCCACGAGCGCTGTTCCAAGCAAGGCTCATTCATACCTGAGGTACGCTGAGGTCCATTTCTGCAGGGCTGGCCAGTGGCTGATGGCATTCTTAATTATACAAGGCTTATTCGGACTCACCCATTCCCGATAAAACTCCAGCGGGGTCGGAGGCCCATCAAGATAGGGTATGGACTCTGTCCACCCCAGCTCTGCACAGGCAAACGACAAAGAGCTTAGAGATCTTTAAGAGAAGAATCCTTAGAGAAGCACCTCCTGCAAGCACACTAATAGGCTTCAAACCCCACACCAGAAGTGCTCCGCTCAAAGCAAGCCATGTCCTCTCAGCCCCAGAAACTGCTGTTATAACCCAAAAGCCTTTAGGGAGGGTTTCAGGCCAGGTAGGTGGATCAGGCTATTGCTCTGCTGCTCTCCCGCTGTCAGGCACAGCTCATCCCACAGACACCCATGCTGTGGGTTGATAGGAGAGTGGGCACGACATATATATATGTCATTCATAGGACATGTCACAGGAGATGCACATATGACACAGATAATACCACAGGTGGATATGTGGAAGCTGCAACACTGCACTGTTTTGCTGTTTCATACATAGGAAATGAACCCGAAAGGCCCCTTTTCTCGAGTTTAAGTTTCCTTTCGCAGCAGCCTTTCTGCTGCTTCTTCACCTCAGAAACATTCGGCCGTGAACAGAGCAGGGGCGAGGCTGCTCCAGTTCGACCCATGCAGGCTCCGAGGCAGGGGAGACCGGGTTTTCCTTCCCACAGCGCAGCCAGATCCCCTGAGGACCGCCAAGGAAGCGGCAGGGCCAGGCCCAGGCCCCACCGCCCGCCGCTGCCTCTCGGCCGTTCCCCATCGCCTCCCTCCCGCACCCCGGGCCCCCAAGCTCCCCGCCCGGCCCAGCGCTCACCGCGGGCCTCCCGCGGGAAGGCGGCCAGGCAGCCCCTGACAGCCCGCAGCGCCGCGGCCTCCGCCATGCCGCTGGGCCCCGGGGCGGAGCGACGGGCCGGGGAGGAGGAGCTGCCAGCGCCTCCTCCTTCCTTCCTTCCTTCCTTCCCTCGGTTCCTCCATCCCCCGAAGCACGCCCGGGGTCGCGCAGCAAAAGCACATCTCGGTAACAAATGGTCACGTTTTATTGAAACGTTTTAAGACAGGGAATACAAATGAATACAGAGTTAAAAACAGCCCCCGGGGGAGCCTCACAGTGCAAAAAAACCCAACAAACGATTCGTAGTATTATTTATTCCAACAAAAAAAAAAAAAAAAAAAAAGGACATTTAAAGGATTATTTTACCTAAAGCCAAAAGTATAAAAACACACATTTATAAATAAAGGAGGGATTTTGTCTTTGTCTAAGGGGTGAAGGAATGGGGTAGTGTTGGAGCACACGGTGCTTGCCTGGTGCCTCAGCCGTACACCAGGCATGCCGAGGGGACATGGCTTATTCCTAACGCTCCTGCCCCTGTAGGTTATCCCTACGGACATTATCCTTACGGACACAGCTGCCCCCGTGCTATTCACACACGCGATCCGAAATACAGGACGTGCTGGTCCCTATCCAGACAAGGAAGAACCTGCTCAATAAGGGGCTGCGAGAACAACCTGTCTTTCCAATGAGGTTTGTGTCATGTAGTATCCTGGATGCTACAGATCCGACCGGGTGGGGTAGGGGGGAGACACCGCATACATGCATGAATTTGCCAATGGTGTTTAAATACCTGTATTTTTTCCTTATATATAATTATATACATACTCTTTCTTCTTTAGAAAATTAGGTCTGTATGTTTCTACTCTCGGGAAGAAACGCCCCAGTTCCTCTGAGTCACAACGGAGTCTGCAAAACGGGGGACTGGGGAAGGTGCTGCTCTAAAGCCTGCCCCAGCCATGAGCCTGGGAGGTCGGATGGAATGGAGAGGACAACCTGAGAGAGGAGGTGGGAGAAACACAAGACACCCAGACACACTCCTGGGTGCTACAAGGGATGGGGAGAGGAAGGTGGTACCTGCCTGCAGCCCCAAGCAAAACAGAAAGTGTGCCGCCTTCTCAGCCTGCAGCCCTTCCTACTGCACCAGTTTGAGAGAGCCCAAGAGTGAACCCAGGGGTCCCCCAGGGAAAGCAATACTATTTACAAGATAGGAAACAAAAACCCCAAACCAACAACTACTGTCATTTTGACCAGGAATGTTGGGTTGGAGGGGACAAATTTATGTAAAGAGGATAGGCAGGTCCAAATTATTTCTTCAGGCTTTATGTTAAACAAATATCTCAATAACGTATCTGGTTGTGCCTAAGCTAACACCAACACAGTAAGAGGGATCACAACCTAGTAAGAGGGATAGACTCAAGCTTATTATCTTCTCCCACAAGCCTCTTCACTTCCCAGGCAGTTTTATCACTCAGTCTTTCGCTACCTGGCCCAATGGACAGCCTGTGGTGAAACAAATTCACAAGGTGCAACAAAATGTAACACAATTACGCTCTCTTTGTTCTGTAAACTAGAATTTTCAGGAGTACTTCCTACTGCCAGCAATAGGAAGCTATCAGGGAAGAGTCAGTTGCATCTGTCTCAAAATATAAAGAGCAACACTTATCTCCTCACCATGTATTAGCACCAGCATCTCCTTTACTGGACTTCTACTACTAAATTCGTAACATCCAAGCTGAACAGCTCATGACTTTGCCATTCACGGAAAACTGGTTGCTTAGAGGACAGCAAACGAAGAAACAAGAGGCCCAACAGGACACATGTAAAAACCAACCCCTTCCAATTCATTCTCCTATTACAGATCACCACCTCACTCCTAAATCTACTTTCCTGAAGCTTTTCTGTACTATCTCTTTCACAGGTATTGGCCAAACGGTGTTCCTCAGGCCAAGACCATCTCTATTTCTACTCTATTTTCCTGAGTATCCTACATCTACTATTCTAATTTATTTTAAACTACACAACCTCCTCCAGCTGATCTACTTGCCCAACACTTCTCTTGCCATCATTCTGATCCCATTTTACCTCTGGTCTCCCATATGCAGCTATGACCCCAAGCAAAATCCATTCCAGGAAGCAAACCCCACTCTGATCAGCTTAAAAACTAGATTTGCTTCACAAAATTTATTTCCAAGGCGCTTTATTTCATATCTCTACGCCATCGTCACTGGTTGTTGCTCTGTCTTAACGGGAATTCCATTCTTGCCACTGGCTTTTCCGTATCATCTCTGACCCTTTTTGTCACAACCTCAAAGGTTAATAGAATGGAATAAAATTGCACAGGGAAGTAATATAAAAGACCCTCAAACCATTATCACCAGTACCAAAAGATACCTGGGTTAAAGGGACTGCTATTTTACCTGAGTGTCTTGTGGCCCCAGTATTTCCTGTATACTAGGACATATGTTCACAGTTTGAAAGTGAAGGAATTAACCACCTCAAAAGCAAGCTTAACCCATACTAACTCCATCACAGACCCAACATGACTGCCACTATACATTCCACTCATGGCATCTCCAGCACACCTTCTCACTCAAGGAAACTCCCAGAAATCTTTCCCTTGCTTTTCAACTTGCTCTCCTTGGCAAAGCCTGTCTGTGCAAGAGAAGCTGCCTACAGGACAGAGCACATGAACTGATTCAGCACAGAGCGATGCTGAGGCAGAACTAGAAAGCAACACTTTTAAAGGTTCAGTACAAGCCCATGGAAGGAAAGGTTAGCAAGGACACCTGGCACATGATTAGGCAGATTTAACTTACAGACAGAAGGCGCTGGAAAGCTCTCAAAACTGCAGAGTATCCAGACCTGGCATTATTCTGAATCCTACACTGGTCTGGCCAGCCCCGTATTAGAACAGGCTGCACTGCAGATCTCCAGTCACAGAGAGACAGGTAAGTCAACAGATCACGTTTCCAAGTGCCACAGGGTTTGACAGCCAGGACAGTAAAATGAAAGAAAACTGCTTCAGGCCTGTAACCTGTGGAACCAAGCGATGATGGCTGGATGCCGTCCACAGTGACTTCAACAGATGCTAGGAGTCTCTCTCCTGTGAAAGCTTGTTGCTTGCATCAGTTTTATCAACTGGGATCAGTTTTATTAACTTGGATTACTGCCTTAAACTAAATACAAGTCAGACTGGAGATGGGGGAAGAAATAAATAATTTGGGGTATCTGACCCTGTTGTGGAAAGGAGTGGGGCTAAGGGGGAAGGTGCTGAAGGATTTCATTGGTTTCAAATTGTTTTTTCTTAGTTTATCATTGCCTAAAAAAGCTCACATCACTGGACAGTTTTACACCAGAACAAACACAAATTAGCCTGGGCTTCAAGAAGCTCCACGGGGTGAGAAGAGTATTGCACATACAAACACATGAAGTGAAAATTTTCTATTTCTCAGACCAAGGATTCATGAAAAACAAAGAGGCTGGGGAATGAGGAAATGGTGGTAATCACATCCTAAAATATCTTGTTTGAAGTTCTCACAAAACCATGCTCTGTGGGTAGCTGAAATAGCTTTAACAAAGATCTTGGGATGTAAATACTCAGTTTTCCTATAAAAGCAAGAAAAACACCATTTTCCTATCGCACTGGAATGAACAAATGCCATGGATGAGCCGCTGCGCTGAAGATACCTCAAATCCAGAGTTACACTGTAAGAGATGGAAACCTGCTTTTCCATGTCATTTCTCAATAAATAAATCATCAGCTCAAATTTCCCAGTTACAACAAAGTCAATATCCAATTCCTATTCATGAAAGGTGGCTGAAACAAATGTCCGTATTTGCATCCAAATCCTATTTTTAAAACGGCTGCAAAAACCCAGTCATGAAGCATCAACATAATGCCAAATTCCAGATTAAAAATACCACTACTGAATCTCCAAAGCATGGTCCAAGGGTTGCAGAACCTTCCCCCAGAGGTGAATGCAGATAAAATACAGTGTGGGGACTGTCTTGAAAGAAGAGAAAAGCAGACAGGGTCGTCATGACAACAGGAGGATTACTCTAGATAACAAAACTGAGGCAGGAAAAGGAAGAACAGCAAGACAAGACTTAAGCAGAAAACAGTTCATTAATTGCACAGACACTCCAGCCTGTCTCCCTGTTGGGGGTTTATAATACAGAGATTGTTTCTCGCTGGGATATGGGAAAGGGATTGACAGTTTTTGTTGAAGGACAAAGATAACGGCCACAAATGTGACACAGAACAACAGTCAGAAAAATAAATTAATAAATAAACTCATTAAAAGTCTGCTTCTTGATTCTCATGAAGCCTTGGAGAAGGGATTGGCTTAAACTGGACTCCTTTGTGTTTAGTCAGCAGTTCAGAATTTCTTGGATAGCTTGTGTGGCACTTTTTCCTTAGGTGCCACCCAATCCTGACCTCATGGCTATGAAGAAATCTCAAGGCAATTTCTCCAAACTCCTCTTTCAAGATTTTGTATAGAGACAGGAAGTTGAAAACCACTGGGAGAAAAAAGTATCAAAATTGTGGCCAGCACATTGCTAAGAATTAGAGCAAGTCAGTTGCAGGGGCTTGAGGAAATCAATTTCTAAAGGTCTCCCCACCAGCCCTAGAGCAGTGTTGATGATAGCATCAGTCTGAAGCTCTCTCTGTGGTCCTCTTCTTGGGGTTATCTCTGCGTATTCACAAACACCCGAAAGCCACCCCTCTTAGAGTTTTTTGTCCATGCGTCGTTCCACAGCTTGTAGCAACAGCTCTGAGTACTGTTCCAGCAGAGCTAGTGTCTGCTGATCCCTCAAACTCTTGGGACTTGGTAGATTGGCACCACATCCCTCATTCGATGGAGCAGTGGTATCTTGTGGCTTTGCCAGTACCTCCTTAACCTTTGGAAGCTTTTCCTCTTCCTTCAGAGAGTCCAGTTCTTTCTTCATTGAGGAGAATGTTTCTGTCAGGAGGCCTGCTATTTTATCTTTGTCAGTAGAAGACTCTGTATCATTTAACACCTGGAAACAGAGAGGAAAAGGCAATGATGTATTGGGATTTAGGTTGAGCAGTGAGTAAGCAGTTTCAGTCCTTCAGAGAACCGAAGCCATGAAGATTTGCAGACCACTCAAGTGTTGTTTTCTTCCAACATTCAAGATTGCCAATTTAGGCATAAAGCAGGACATGCATCCAATTCTGCTAGTCACACAAAATGCAGAGGCATCACACCAATAGGATAGATGGGAAGCATATTTTCAGGTAGTGTTCCCCTTATACTGCGCCTAAGGAGATGCTGTTTCCCAGCTGCAGCACAGGGCCAGTCTCCTTTTCTTCCTGTCTGCCAGACACAGCTGGTCACAGGAACCCCAGCAAGGTCAGAGGAGATCTAATGCAAGCACTAAGGCAAGAGCTGCAGAGGACAACATGCCAGAAGTCTGATGTGGAAGTTTTATGCACATTACAAGAGGCCTGACAGATTGGTGCTAAGCAAAGAAAGGAAGAGTTATGATACTGCTCTGCATGTAACTCTGGTCTGGCAGTGAATGGGACGGGTCAGTGGTTGCATGTTCCTTCTTCTCACAGCTGGATTCCCATGGTACCTCTCACTTGCTAATCCTTTTCCCAGGCATCAGAGACAGAACAGGTGGGGATAATAAAACTTAAAGCTCCTAAAACATTTCATCTCTCTGAAGCACTGTATAAATATTAACTAATTCCCTAATTGAAAAAGAGCATACCATTATCTTCAGTTAACAGATAGGCTAAACAGACTGAAAAGAGTACCACAGCAAGCCACTGGAAAACCCAACAGCTGGAAATCAGGACTTCCTGCCTCCCCAGGTCAAGCTTAAGGTGCAGTCAAGTGCACAAGCAGGCAGCAGTAACAAGAACCCCTCAAGCCAGGAAGCACATAGATTCAATGCTCGTGGGCTGTAAAAGTCATATCACTTTAACAGAGCCCCTGTGGGAGGTCACTCACCATGCGGTAAAGATGAATGGCTTTGCGCATGCTGTCCTGGAGCTCGGATACCACGTGCTCACACTGCTCTACGCTGATGCATGATCCTGAAGGGGAGGAAAAATAAAAACCCAAAGTAAGGCACAGACGCACTCCAATATCTGCCATCTCACAGTTGGGTACATAACCTTCCTTTTGTTTAATATATATATTTGAAAGACAATATGCACACAATTCTCATTCAATTTATACGGCTGATTTGAGCCAATTAAACAGACAAGTTCTACATAAACTTTCCTTCATACCTAGAGATGCTGCTTGTTTCAAACATTGCTATTTTTCCAGTCTTTAGCCTCTCCAAAGTGAGCAACAGTTTTTCTCAGATCACACAGTTAAGGACAGCACAGATTACCGATGCCATTCTCAATGACAATTAAAGTCAAGTTTGAATAAAGGCTTCCAGTAGCAAAAGGGACTGATTGGAGGAGTCTCTAATTTAGCCTCCACCCGGTCAGAAATCTACACGCTTTCCCTCACGTATTCTCCACACAGGTACAATAAAGTGTACCGCTCAGTATACAATTAAGTGCTGAAGATGAAGGATTATACTGAATTATCACAGTGTTCTCTAGTGAGGACTGAGGTCCAGAGGCATGTGGACAAACAAATTCAGTCACAACAGAATCACATTTCTGAGCAACCCAGAATATGCACTGCTGACACACTGTAATTCAAAGATGAAAAACAAAAGCAAACAACCGAAGGCCACCACCTTCCGCCTACCCCCTATAGACATTATCCCAAAGCATCATTTTAAGGCCTGCAATGTTTTAATAAAATAAATACTTTCATGAGTTAAACCACAAACAAAGACACAGACACCCACACAGTCTGCAGTTAACTTCAGTTTGCAAAGGCCTGGACAAAGGCCATTCGACTTCCTTTAGTTAACTAAAACCAAAATTTGGTCACATTAGCACTATTACTTCTGCAATTCTAAGAACATTGGCTTTGAATTGGCTGGAGGGGACCTTAGCTGATTTTATGAATACATCTAGATGTATAAACAAACGTTACCTAGAGGAACATCTATCTATACATAAACAAATGCATACAGAAGAACAAAGGGGCATGAATAAATCCTTCCATCTGCAGTTTTTGTTCCCAGATCACCCAGCCTTGTAGAGTTTGAGCGCAAGTGGGCTTCAGCACAGTCCAAGATTCTTGCCTTTTTTTCACCCTTTCTTCTTTCTGTCTGCCCTCCTCCCTCTTTTTGTTTTAAACCCAGCTGTTTCTTCTCATGATCATTTCTGGATTTCGCCTCTGATCATGCTTTTTTATGCTGGTCTCCAGCTCTGTGAGCTGCCAGGTTACAAACATAACATAAACGCTTGAGTTTTCTGCCTCTTTGGTGTGCACAACAGAGCGCTTCAGAAATCAGCAAAGAATGTTAAACACAACAACAGTATTAAGCACATCTATAGCATTGTAAGTTTAGATGTCAAAATGCTTTAACAAAAACAATTAAGTCTCTTATCTGCGGCTGTTATACAGGAAGGAAAATGGAAGGACAGAAAAATTAAGTGGAAACCCAAAGTCACAGAGCAAGTCAGAAGCAGAAGAGGTCTCTGTCAACCCTACAGTTCTAAACTGCTATTCTACGATATGCAGAAGCCACAGTGGAAGTTTCAGATGCTCTCGCTGTTCTACAGAGCAGCTATGCTATAAGAACAGCAGGTCCTCAGACAAAACATCACATTTCCTGTTCTATGGGACAGTGTGTCAATCTTAGGCATTTGATCCTTCTAGAAATGCAAAACGAAAAATAACAGGGCACGAAACCCATAACTGTGCTTAACCATTGTGATGAATGGTGGAGCAGCCTGGCACCACAGATAGTAATTGATCAGGGGATTAGAGAGGTATCCCTTCACAGATATGAGTAAGAACACCACAGCAAAAGGGATTTAAACTGTGCTGTGTATAGCCCCTGAAGGTACAAGGTACCAGTGCAGTACTTAACATCCAGCTTCCTACTGCACGACTCAGCTCAGTGTTTCAGGAAGGTGTATTTCCAAAAGAAAAAACTCTGCCAGTGTCTCTGCCACTGGCCTGGAGGGCAGGATTTTTGCTTCAGTTTGAAGTTACCTGCTAGTTTGCATTTGATTGAAGTTTTCTAAACCAGGGCCTGTAACAGAGCCAAGAGCTGTTCTCAGCAGGTAAAAGAGTTTCCCTGAAACTGACATTAAACTCTGTTCTTTATGCTCAAAGCCAAAGCTTAGGCCTGCACATGTTGCATGCACAGTCTGCAGATATTCCTCAAAGCACAGAGACTTTCTCACTCTCATGGGTCACTACAGCAAGGAACTCACCTTGGTCAAGCCTTACCTTATGCAAGACAATTGTATGCAAACCCTTCTGAAGCTCGCACACTTGCACATTAATAAAGTAAAGCCTGAGCTGCCTGGCATAACCACTGTCACTGTTATCTGTGCTTGCTACGTTTAGCTAGCTCATGTTGGCCTGCACCTTCATCTGCTGGCCAGAAACGCTCAAAGAGGGGCACAGGGGATGTGATCTACACATTCATGGGGATTCCCAGCACATAAGCTTTTAGCATTGACCTGAAAGAGGTTAGAGCCCCTACAGTTTAATTGTACATCTGCAGACATGAGTGAGCTGACGTCTACAAAACATTCAGCTGAAAACAACTTTCAGACATAAGACCCAGAGAAAATGGAAATTAAAGACTGAGAAAAAGATGTCAGGTTGAAGAAGTGTCTCACCATTGAGGGTATGGCTTATGGAACGAGACAGGTGCAGACAGGACGAGACAGGCCAGAAGCTGGACGTAAAGAAATGTGATGGGATCGTGAGGCGGTTCACAAAGACAGGAGACAGAAGGGGGAAGATAAGAGATGGATATCCATGCACACCTGAGACCTGTGCCAAGGCCGTTATAGATGTAGGAGACCTCGGCCTGATGGGGTCTAGTGGGCACAGTCCAGGCTGGGTGTCCAGCACACAGGCGATGCCAGTGATCTGCTCCCTGCTCCTGGGCAGTGCGCCCTCAGGAGATTTTGGTTGCTGGCTCTCTGACAGTTTTGGACTAGTGACTCCTGGCTCATCCTGGCAACCCATCCTTGAGACTGTGCTCTCCACTGGGCTCTCCTTAGTAGGTCCTGTTGAAACCTCTCTACCAGGCACCAGAGACCCAGCAGTTAGACTCTCCTTCTTGCAGGCTCGGACCTCAGGAAAAGAGGGCTTCTTTTTACAGGCCCCAGCAGGTGACTGTGGAGACTGTGGCTCCAGCAGGGTTTTTGTTTTAGTAGTGGGTGAGAAGGAGGCCAGGGTGGGTCTATCAGGCAATGGCTTGGGAATGTCAAGAATCAGATGTGCTCGGTTTGATGATGCCAACTTGCTGTGGAAGGACTTGGGAGATGAGCAGTTTACAACTGGCTGAAGTGCTGGCTTCACTGGAACATTTTCTTTCACTGGTGGCTTCATCTTCTCAGCATCTGCTGTGGAACTAAGCTGTGTTTTCTCTGCCACTGGAGGGCTAGTCCTCCCATCTGCCAACACTTCAGAGGAGTAACCAAGGTACAGATTTTCCCCTACAGATATGCTCCTTGACATCTTAGCCCGGAAGCTGGTTGTGGGGTTCATGTAGGACTTGGGTTTTGCAGCCCTGACATCTTTGGCCAGCAGAGCACCAGATCCATCCATCTTCAACATACTGGCTGATAACACCCTGCAATTGTTAGGTCTGGGATCCTTCTCAACCTCCAGAAGAGTCTGAGGACGTTGCCTGGCAGAGGATATCACTCCAGGGCCCTTATCTGTAAAAATTAAACAGACAAACATACCAAAAAGAGACAAGAGCCTGCAGTGAATTCCAAAATCAGAAAGTAACAGAGCTGCTCCAGCCTCAGCTCAGCCCCTGGGAGAGATGTACAGAACCACTACTCCAGGTTAATATCATCAAGCCTCAACAGCTTTCTTTTTTGCCCATGCATCATCCTGCTTACCTGATAAGAGAGACTTGTTCTTAAGTGTACGACCAGAAGACCTCACACCACTGTAACCATTAACTGAGAGGCCAAAGGAAGCAGGCAAAAGCTTACTTATGATGTTGTGGTGATAAGCTTTATTTTTTAATTAAAACAAACTGAGTGCTTATTGATGGTTCATAAGTTGATTGTTTCAAAAGTGGAGCTCTTTCATACAGAGGGCATGGATACAGTAAGCTCCCTATTACTGTCTCCTTCCCTCTTTCTTTCCTTCCCACCCTGGGGAACTTCAGTCTTGGCCTGAAGCAACCACCCACAGCAACAGAGAATTTCTTTACACATAGTTCATTTCACCCTTGGCATTGCTCCTCTCACAGCTGCCAGACAAATATCAGAGACTGATAATTAGGAGACCAGCATCTGCATTACAAGTTAAAAATATCTTCCAATGACAGGCTAAGAATCAGAAGACTCTAGAAGCCTGCAGCTCAGAATGCAGAAAGACATAAGCTTCAATTGAATCTATAGTCAAAGCTCAAATCCCCATTTCATTCTCAGGTTTAGACCACCATCCCAACCTGTGTCCTTACCCTCATGAACGAGGTCATGAACTGACTGTGCCTTTCTCATCACTGCATTCACAGGGCCTTCTGGAAAGGATGCAAGAACCCGTCCAGGAGCCATACCAACTCTGCTGGCCTCCAAAGCTGACCTCCGTTTTTTCTGGACATGAGGAGCCCGATTTGAATTTACACCCTCCAGCAGCTGGTTGTTCTCCAAAGCATCACTAGGCTGGCTGCTGCCATTTTTCAAGAGATCTGGTGTAAAATGACTGGTCTGGGTTGGCAGCTCGATGGGCTTTGAATCCAGTATCAGATTTGACGAAGAGAGTGACAATCGTCTAGAGAACATGATAAAGAAACCGCAGTTAAAACAAGTAAATGTAATTGCCCTGGACAAACAGGCACACACATTAAGCCAGTTTCTCTGGGATAAAGAGCCCTTCCCTATTTGTTTGTTTTGAGGGTTTTTTAAATCAAAAATGCCTTAGTCTGTTACCACTTTATCCTACCCAGCCCAAAGCACTGGTCTTTAGGCATTTGACGTTAGGCTGCACAATCACATATAGTACTGGGTCACTGTTTCCAGGGAGAACACTGTGAAAGGTGAAGGCAAAAGAGAAGGAAAAATATCAGGCAGAGGGAAGACTGGGCAAAGTCAGGTCTTTTCTCCCAGCTCACCTTACTAACAATTAAACCTTTTGAATCCTAAGATAGCCTAAGAGGAAATAATTATGCTTTCCTAACATTATGAAAGCATAATTACCAGGAAAGCTGGTCAGTATCTTCAACAGGAAAGCCTAATTTCCTTTCTCTCCACTTCATACAAGCACAGTGGGCATACTTCAGAAAGGAAGCGACTGTCAATCTGGCATCTTTGAACAGCTGAAGTGATTAAAAGCCCAGAGGTTTTAATAACATAAAACTACCTCTCTTGTTACATCTCTAGAGCACCAGTGACTTCCTTCGCTCACCACTGCAACTCTCCAGAAGCTTACACATTAGCTATCCACTGGCTTTCTTCCCAAACATACTTAAGGTCCCAACACAAGACAGACTAAGAAGCACTCCTGACAGCAGCAGCAGCAGCAGCTGAATACAGCAGTGAGAAAAAAAAATCCCTGACATGGTGAATCCAGACACAGCTGGTAAGCCACAGAAGATATACTTAAATCTGCTCAGTCCTATACAGTGAAACTACTTTGAGCCAACATCTCAGGTTGTCATTTATGGGGAATAAAGGAATATTTGTTTAAAACATTTATGAACCCAAATCAATCAAAGTATTTATCCCATTTCTTGTTTGCTTTTTTTGTTTGTTTTGTTAGGATTCCTTTTAAACAAGGGAAACAGCTTGGAGAGGCCTTTTGGGGTGTTTTAGGGTTGAGGTTTTATTGGAAGAATAATAGCCCCGTGGAGCTATTATGAGACACCATAGCACTCTGTGAAAACATGGGACTGAGAAACAAAGCTGAGTAAGAAAGGACTGCAAGACAAAGGCAAAGTTGACGAGCCTACTTTCATTGTCCAAGCTGAATGAAATGCAAAAGAATGAAAAGAGTATAGTATAAACAGTAAAGAGTAAATTAGATTAGGAGCAATTCCTCCAACTTAATCAATTCAGGCATTAATAATGAAACAATTAAGTACACTGTTGAAAGAGGAAAAAGGACAAAACAGCGTTGCTGTAGGAAGAAACATAACAGCTGAAGTGACACAGGATGGCCTGTCCAAATCACAAGGGTCTGCAGCCAGCCTGCCGGGTGCTATGCTAACACTTTTCTGGACATAGGCACACCAAGAGCAGAAGTTTGCTCAGCTACTTTGATGCAGGGCCTAGCATAAGACCTACTCACATTAGGAAAAACAGACAAACACTCAAAACAAGCAGAGCCATACCTGAGAGCCGGGGACTGGGAAAGAAAGCGAGAGGAAATGCTGAGGTTTTCACTTCCTTCCAGATTCCTACATGAGCCACCTAAAATTTTGGTTAAAGGGGAGAGAAAAGGGAGCAGTTTAGTTACAGAACAAACATTCTGACACATGCCTTTTCTTACTGCAGAGACTAGCAAATGCTCCCCCATATCCAAGGGGATTTTCTGAGCTAAAACCACAGAGAATGAAATCATTTCACATTGCCTTTGCTTTCTCTCTTCTACTTAGATTACTGTGCCTTAACTGCTACTCTCCCTAAGGGTACGCCTCCTCCTTTTTTGCTTCCCTTTGTGTCCTATCCTGCCTGCAGGACTGTGAAGAGCTGGCATCAAGCAGAAAACAAACCAATCAAAAGAAGAAAATAAACTAAAAATGAAACAGAAACCAGACAACTCACATAGATATTGCTGCTTGCAACCATTATCAACTCTAAAAAGAAACGCTTTGTGCTGGAGTTGGCCGATAAAGACTAACCAGCTTCTTTGCCACTCTGATGTCTCCTCTTATTCCCTCCCTCCACCCAGCATTTCAGCCTTTTCTTTTGTGACATTTGTTATGCCTTAACAGACCACTAGAGGCCACTACATGTCACCTATGGGGGGGTGAACACACAGTATAATACCTTCATACACAACTAGTCCAGCGCTAAGGGAACGTTTCTTCAGGATTCCATGGACAACCCTTAACCCAAACTGACACAGACCCCAATCTCATCCACACAGACTTACACACAGAACGATGGAGTTAACATGTCACTTTTCTTTAGGCCTCGCTATACTGGCTCCCTGTTTTTGCCCTCTTGTACACACAGCCACAAAAGCCTAGCAGAACTTACAGCCTCATTTGATTTATATAGGTAACAAATCTGGAATGCCGTCCCAAATTCCGCCCCCCCACCGAGCAAAGAGCTGTACCTTTTCCATCAGTGCTGTCCAGGCTCCCAAAATGCTCCTTGAGGAACTTTTCCTGATCATGCATCTGAGGGATTTCTCCCTCCGGCATGCTAGTAGCCACGTCCTCCTCTCCTTCCTCTCCCTCCAGGTCTGAGATGCCGTCCACACTGAGTGGCTCCGTGCTTTCAGAATCTGGGAAAAGGCAAAACACCTCAGTGCTGTAACAGCATAATCACAGTAACATTAGGCAGGGTAAGAAAACAGAACCAAAACCCAACATTCAGCCAAGATGCTAAATCAAACCTAGAATGTTAAAGCAAATGTCAGTCAGCATTAATTCTCTAATCTACCATATCCCATAAGCAGCATAGCCTATAGGACAATCAATACTAAACCTGCCTCCTTTATCTAGGCAATGTAAAAGAAAACCAAAGATGCACACAGGAAGTGCACTTTAACCAACTCCTGCTTCAACACTGGCTTCATTGAAGTGCCTGTTGAAATGCACCTCAATCTTTACAGCAATACTAGCAAGATTAATAGGAGTGTGACCTCAGTTCAGCTTATTAAGAGGATTAAGTATTACAGATCAGGATAGAAACTGATAAACACAGCAGAGAACCACCCCAGCAAGGTCCTGCAGTGTTCAACATCATGTATAATCACATTTGTAATGTCTCTGCATCTTACCTTCGTTTGGATGGTCTGGGCTGGACAGACGACTGCTGCTGTAATCTACAGAGCAGGCACTGTCAGGACTGTGTTTGTCTGGGCATCCATTACTGTGATAACCTCTATTTAGCTTCCCGTGGGGCAGTGCTTTTACCTGGAACTCACTACAAAAGAGATGGGAAAGATACAGCACTAGAAGACATATTTGTTTTACACGTAAAGAAGCACATTCTAATTTTAATAAGGCCTTACCTGTGTTAGTAACACCCTTGATTACAGAAGTAAGGCTTTTAAAGAGAAAAAGTAGTTGATTTCTCTCATCATTACACAGTATGGGTTTTGCATTTCATTAAGCTTGGACAGTGAAGTCTGACTTTCTGGGTGTTGTCAGTTTCCCATGACTACCAGGCACCAGGATAGCACTGCCCTGGCATTATTTTCAGCATAGGTGAGGAACAAATAGTAGAGGTCCCCGCAGTGAAGAAGGGACTAAACCCAGGCCTATACCTGCATGCAACAAACTCCAGTTTGCCATAAATTTGAGCCCTAATACACAATTTTTTCCATATTTATGACCTGCTTCTTTGGGCAACTTCTGTGTTGCAAAATAGAGAAGACTGTGAGTTCAAGCACGACTAATTCACTGAAGAATGTCTTACAAAAATACAACGGTGTGGGACAGGGTTCCTGGTTTCTTTTGTGACTTCATGAGTCTTACTTTGTCAAATGACAACAGCACCATTCTTTTGGCTGATTTTTTGACTTTGGTTTTCCACTTCATGAAATCCGTTGGTTTCAGGTGTACTTCAATGCAAAGGTAGGATGCAGAAGTCACCCAATGGAACTGAATGGCAACTACCCCTCCCAGTTTGCAAACTCTGTCCAGTCTGTATCATCACCACAGGGCCTCCCTTTCTTACCTGACGGAGCAGCACATGGGTCTGCTCTGTCCAAATGTTATCATAATAGAATTAGAGATGCAAATAAAGAGAAACTAGGAGAAGCCTAGCACCTTCAGCTGCAAAACCTTGGCATGCACTCTTGCATAAAAGCCTGTCTAAAGCTGGCAGCTCACTCTTCGTAACAGAGCAGAAGGAGACAGAGGAATTAAACAGCTATTTGCATCAGGTTAAGAGGGGAAGGAAGATTAAAATTCAGGGAAGGAAAAGAAAAGGAGCACAGGAAGAAATAGGATATTAAATGAGATAAAGCTAAATGAGAAGAAACAGCAGCAGAAGAAAAAAAGTCTCTGCTGTCTCCAGTATCCTTTTCAATTCCATCTATGTCATGCAAGCCACTCTATTTCCCACAATAGGGTCATCACATAATACATTTGTTAAATTCTTGCCCAATTAGGTTTGAAATTCTCATGAGTAAGTGTCCTGTCAGTTCTCCTGCACGGACATTTCACTGCCATGTACACATCACTGTTGGGTTTTTTCCCAGCTTCCAAGTTTTCCCTTGATTATTTCAACCCAGATAAGGGAAAAAGCAAAAAGGCTGCTCCAAGTTGTTTATTCAACAAAAAACCTTGGAGGAAGCTACTAATGTGCAGTTTCCTCAGAGAAAAGATTATGTTAATGGTGCCTTCTTAGTTTCAGATTCCATTAGTATCCGGCTGGCATAAAGCTCTCAACTAAACATGCCTGACATCAATCAGGCAGTAAGTCAACTCATCCAAGTTACCACACAAGCTACAAGCAAACTAAAACAGAAGCATCTAAGCCATGCACAGCAGAGAGCTTATTTTTAACCTGCTAGGGTCTGTGGGATGGATTTCATCTTGCTCAGGGTAGATTACACATTCCTCACTCTCAGAAGGTTCCAGTTCCTGAGAGAAAATCCCCTCCTCACAGGACACAAGCCGAATCATTTGGGGTCGCACACAAGACCGGTTATCTTGGGGAGGTACTGAACTGTCAACCTGGTTTTAAAAGAGAAAACTGGATATTAACAGTGCTTTTCCTTAAGGCAGCAAGTGTTGTGCAGAGCTAGAAAGCAGGCATTACAACATTGAATATGATCAGAAATCTGACAACAGCAAACATAGCACTCCTATGACTTTCCTGTTCCTTATTTACTGAACTTGACAGACTCCTGCTGTAGTTTCCTATTTTGTTTCCTGTTTGCAATCCCCTAGAAGTCCCTGGTAAAGTACTGAACTCCCTATCCCCCTTTGACCACACATCAGGAGTACAAGCCATGTGGCAGCAGGTTCTTCCATTACCTTTTATAGGCTGATCAGACATAATCTAGAGAAGTCTGTGGGCCACGGCTGAAAACCACTGATTTACTGCATGCAACAAGCCCAACCCTCTTCTCAGTCATGCAGTTATAAAGGAAGGAAAAATTCTAATGAAGTTAGGCACCAGGACAGATTGCTACTGGAAAACAGCATTAGCTTTCTGAAGTATGAGTACACATTACCTGCTGTGATCCATTGATACAAAGATTAAAGAGAACTTAATAATCTAGCACAACCCACAGCTAAGGGCGTCATATGAGCCACATTTCAGTGGCTACTGGTCAAGAAACTGCACCCCAGCAGAGCGAGCTAACAGGTAATCAGGGACACATCTGTAATTCTGAACTCAGCTTCTTTTTTCCATAATCAAAGAGCTAGAGGAAAACATGAGGGCTTCCCTGTCATTGGAAAGAAACCTTGATCCTAAGATGGCAGAGTCACACACTGCAGGAGTACTAATTACAACAGAATTATCTAAATAAGCTTCTCTGAAGGCATTTAGAGCCACCTCTAATGATATGAAAAATGTCATCAAGTAGTAATATATGCAGGTAACAATAAATAGAGGCAGGACATATGCACGCAGAGTAGATTCACCTCGGAGTGGTAATGCCCTTACTTTATTGACGTGCACAGGAAGATCCGCCTGCTCTTCTCTGTCATCCCCATTGCTGTTCTGAGACAGTGAGTCTCGACTTGGAGAACGGGAAACAGAGAAAGACTCCAACTGACGCAAGTCAAGCATGGATTTCACAGTCATCTCTATGTTGTTGGTTGGCTGGGACCAGCGCCCACGCTGCCGAGGCATGTTGCTCATCGGTGCCTCTGAGCGCTGGATTGCTGCTATCTCTTTGGCCTGAAGGAAATTCAAAGACAGGCTTAGGGATGGAGCTTTCTGCTTATGGAAAAACAGGAGAGGAAACACAAGACCCACAGAAAGACACAATTATGTCCATCTACATAAAAGCTGTCTGTGAGACAGCTTAAAGTTCCTCCCTTAATCATAAAGCATTAAGTAAAGATGATAATTCTGTTGCTGTTTCTTGTATAAATGAACATTTAAATGCATCACTCAAATCCAAGAATATGCTCAGCTTCAGTATCACGTAAGATTCAGGCCACAATAAGGGGGCAAAAGCATAACAACTGATGGAAAGATACTGATGTAAATATCCCAAGTGATCCCTGTCTCTTGAACTAGGCTCTGCTTTGCCACCCTCTAGTCACTCTTCACAGAGAGGCTTCTCACTGGTTTCCCACCACAGCTGCACCTTTCCCACCAGGGTAAATGAAGTTATTAATCCCCATGGGAATTTCTTTTCCTGTTTCACCATGACAAGAAACACAATTTGAAGGTTTAACAACTCACCCTCCTCATTTCCCAGTGGGAAAGGCTTCTTGAAAGGGTAAGGTCTGGATCTGGAAAGGTAAAAAGATATAAACCTAGCTGATATCCTTGACCAGCAGTCCAGCTTTTTAAAGACTTCTTATCTCATTTTTCCTCAAAGGCAGTATTCTTACACTTTTTGAACCAGCACGCACTGCTAACACATGCTTTCCTAGACTACTACATAATATTAATGGAGGTGTACTGTTTTACGTAAGATTTTTCTTACTCAGCAGACCCACTGCAGAATCCTTGCCACAGGGCAATGGTCCACTAAAGCCTTAGGAAAACCTGTTTCAAAACACTAATATCAGTGGTAAAAATACCTCCAGTCAGCAATGGTAATCACCATGGTGAGTTTTATCTGACATATCCAGAACCCTCCATGAGGTACCTTTTGATTTCTGTGGATTCCTAACAGCTTGTATACCCAAGCCCAGGACACTAACTCAGATTCTGTTTGGCCAGGTGGAACTAGCAAGAAACTTGGTAACTTAACAACTGATCTCTAATCAGAGAACTCCAAAATGTATCCCTCTTCAGACACAGGGAAGGGCAACTCGACCTTTCCCACTGGTATCGATCCATCTGTTTCTGTCTTGGTCTTTCTGTCCATACCTTGTTATCCCTAAGACAGTGTTTCACCTCCCACTTCACATTCATGCCATTTTCCTCCATCTCTGCACATGCCCCTCTCCCATTTATACCTGAGTCTCTGTCAGTGTTGCAGCTGGACTGAACATGGAACGACTGCAGCCCACGCAGCTCATCTTCATCATTCCCTTCATCTTCACCATCCTTGTCGCTGTCTGATGAGAGTGCAGGCACAGAGGACAGGGCAGAGATGGACTCATGCCTGGGAAGCAGGAATTGGAAGAAGTATTATGGTCTGCCTCAAGAACTGCCCACCACTTCAGTCCTTACACCAGGTACTACTCCACCTTACCTTTGTAAACACTCAGCAGGCTGCCTCAACTCTCCCAAAGAGTCCTTGCTCTAGCAAACCCCATCTCTCAGAAACAGGGCAAGTTAAACCCTGCATAAAGGTGTGTAGATCCTGCCACAACAAATCGCCTCATATGTGTGGAAGGATGGCAGAAATCAGAACAGAAGAAAACAAGTCTGAGAAAGTCAAGTGGAATGAAGCTTGACCTTCTGTATCAGACCCGGCCAACTGATAAGGTCAAGATAGTAAAGGATATTTGAAAAGCAAAAGTTTTTATCACCCTTAAGCGTTTCCATTCTGGAACTGTTCCACACATCAAAAATGTCATAGAGATACTCCCTGTTTGACAGCAATTGGGTATATGGCAAATTACCATATAAAAGACAGGTTCATATCAAGGATTGCACCAGGCACAACCTGAAGGCACAGCCCACACATGGTAAGAGCTCCGTGCTGCCTTTTTTAGCCTTCAAACACAATGAATAATGTAAAACATATTTTGGGAAGATCTTTAATCAAAGTAGATGAGACAAGTGTTCCCACACAGACCTCAGAGGCACTCCCAGCATAGAATTCCCTAATACCAGTCAAGGATACTCACCAAACTCTACCTTCCCTCTTTCTTCTCTTCCCCTTCAGTCAACAGAACCAATTGAACTACCCCACTTTGGACAATACTTGAACAAATGAAGAATTCCCTAACAAATTTGAGTAGCACCCGCTCTACGGCTTTGAGCTAAAGTGCCAAACTCATCATTAGTGACATTTATAGGATATCACTGGTGGGTGTTGAGTGCCAAGCATTATTCATGGCATAAAAATAGTTCATCCACCAAATACAGAGCAGCCTGCTGAGGGACTGACTTCTGCAGCTGACAGATAGCAGGCAGTATTGAAACATGGTAAGAAGGAGTTAAGGAATTTTTATCTTTTCTCTTCCCATGCAGTGCAGAACATTCATTTCCATTTTATTAGGAATGGCTCAGCACTCACTGCCCAACCCTTTCATAGGAGCTTTGAGGTGTTCTGCCAGAAAAAGAGTTAAACAAACAATTTCATGTTGGCTTTCCTCATCTCCTTTGGACATTCAGTTTGTCAGTCTCCTCATCTCTCCTACTGTCTCCTTATGTGTCCATCTTGTCGCTCTCAGGTTCTTGTGTCTAAGCAGGGGAATCCCAAGACAGTTCAAGCACCACAGTACATTTGAAGTTATGCCCTGTTTTATCCTATAATGTATACTAATTACATTTATATATGGTAGGAAATACTAACTTTGTATCAGTAACTTTGATAGCATCCTTCTGCTTGTAAGGCACTGGCACAGGGTGCCCAGAGAAGCTGTGGCTGCCCCATCCCTGGCAGCGTTCAAGGCCAGGTTGGACGCAGGGGCTTGGAGCAAGCTGCTCTAGTGGAAGGTGTCCCTGCCTGTGGCAGGGGTTGGAAATGGATGAGCTTTAAGGTCCCTTCCAATCCAAACCAATCTGTGATTCTATGGTTGTTTGAGGAGTTTATTGAGGAAGAAGGGCGGGGTTATTAGACATTTTAATAGACATCTAACTGGTTGAATACCTCACTATGATGAGATGATATGACAAGACAAGGTTAGGTGTTTACTAAACTCCTGCAAGTACTGTCATTGGTGTAAATGGAGAAGGGAGGATTGCTATCAATGTAGTTTGTGTTACAAATAGAAAGATGGCCTCTGTCCATCTTGTGACTGACAAAATTAGTAAGCAGGGTGGGGAGGGTAATGTTCTAATATCCTAGGAGCTGAGTAAGAGAATGTAAAACAGATTTTGGGCGTTTTTTCATATCTCACAGCAAGTGACAAATTATGAAGTCACGTGTTTGATACAAATGTAAGGTTTTTCTGCATCACCCCTGCAAAAATGTATGCTCCCCTTCCACACCTTCCTTTTTACAACTCAAATATGCTTTCCAAACTCAGTCCTTTGACTTGAGCGGAGATAAGCGAATGAGGTTTTCAAAAGGACCTTGGGCCCACGGACTTGCAGCTGAGATACATTCCTGAAAATGAAATCTAGGTTAGCAAGGCCTTGAGCGTTCTAACTGTTGTGCTTGCCCAAGTCAATCCCTCAAGTCGGGCTTCATTACTTTCTCCTTTCTTTCCCTGCCTTCTTCTATGTACTTTGGCTTTTCTTCTAAGCCCTTCTGTTGCACATGTCTCCATAACACTCTTGTTCACAAGTTCTTCTCGTTCACACTTAGATGGAAGTCAGAGTAATGCAGGATGAGGTTTCAAGCATGGAAACTGCTTCCAAATAAGCACCACACAAGAGCAGTTTGAAAGTGAAGGATAAGGGCTCTGTGTTTTGCTGAATTCTGGCTGTGTGCTCAGCCAACTCTAACAAAGCACCATTTTATCAGAGTGAATGTTTCAGAGTAGCTATTCCAGAACAGCATGTACATACATGTCCAATTCTCACCATACATGTGACTGACTCAGAGCAAGGATTTTGGTTCTTGTTCTTGTCTTCTTCCTTCACTAAGGAACTATCTCATTTTAGTACTAGGCCTGGATCTTGATCTGTATGGATGAGCACAGTCAGTTGCTCAGCTTCTAGTTCCTGAAGGATGTGCCAGAATGGTGCCAATGACAAGGAAGGACCTTCAGCTACAAAGTCTTCAGGACACGTATACCGACTTAAAGGTGCCACAATGCCTTTACAGAGTTCTGTATAAAGACATCTGATATTAGGTACTCTGTATTCTTCTGAATACATGTCCTGAATGTCCTGAATTCAACCCTTCTTTCTTAAAACAAAACAAACAAGAACTACAACTATCCATTTAAAGAGGTATGTGGTCAGCATTCCGCATTCCCACTCTGATCTTGTGTAAACCCTCAGGTTTAGGGGCATGTTTATGAAATTGTACATGCTATGTGGTAGGGATCACTAGCAGACTGCTCCCCCTCTCCCCCACAAATGCCTAAGGGCTTAAAAAGAAAGTCACCCTGCTCTTCCCCACAGAAAGATCACAGTGCTGCTGACTTCAGAGTTTCCATGATGTTTCAATTGCAGTAGTTCAGCACAGACTCAGGCAATACTTCTAATTCAGCACCAAAAGCCTGCCCCATTCTGAGTCCTGGAAACCACACAGCTTTCCTGGACTGGACCAAAGCCTCACTGACAATTTGATAAGGAGTTCTTCATTCCAAATATATCTGACAGCACACAGTGCTTCTTCAGCATGCACATAAGTTTGAGACAATTTAATCTGGACAACATTTCCATCTCCTGCTATTTATATTAGAGTTTCAATAAACCCAAAGAAAAAGTGACTTTTAAAATTAAAATTAAATGCTCAGTTCAAACATGACTCTAAGCCCTGCAAACATTCCACAGGCCAATCCATTTAAAACTTCCCTTCCAAAAATTTGAGACAAGCTTTTCTAAACAATAAATGCATATTTGGATCAAAGTCAAAATCCTACTAAAAGGCCTTTACATGGCTCCTTCTCTCAAAATACAAATGCCTCAAACCCAAAACATACTAGCAATATCAGCTGAGTACAAGTTCTATCATCCTGAACAATCAAAGCTCCTCATTTTCAGCAGATGAAAGAAAAGGACGCATCTGATTATCACAACCAGAGGGTCTCAGGGGTACTTTGGAGAGCTGTGGGTCACACAGGTCAGATTACTTCCAAACTAATCCAATGTCCTGTAAAGGCGAGTCAGAGAAATCCTTCAAAGGAGAAACTTTAGTCTCTCTAGGAGTTTTTGAAGAGAGGGAAGAAAGACAGCTGGGACTCTTTAATTTGGAGAGAAGGCTGGATGGAGAGAGGTTATGATAAAGGTCTACAAAACCATGGGGACTACAGATAGCTCGATGCAGAACAACAGTTCACCAAAGCTCACAATAATGAGCTTTCAACCAAACCAGGAGAGTGGTTAAACAGAGACAAAAAAGTAGTCCTTTCCACAAACTGGAGTGAACTCCAGGAACTTGTCACCAAAAGGGACTGCAGAGGCAGATGCACCTCCTAACATCCCTGATACAACAACTGAGCATGAGGCAAATGGACCACATAGGTTCGTATAGCAAAGCTCACAGTGTCTCACCAAACACCATTTTCCACTGCCAGCATCACAGGCAGAACACTGGCCTTCTTGAAGCACTGGCTTGACCCAGAAAGGCACCTTCTCTGTGTGTTTACACCCCAGCTGTTATTCATCTGTGCCAATCCCTGCCCTTCCAGTCACAGCTGGACAGAGACAGCACTGTCCTGAATTGGAAATCTTCATCTCCCCACTGGCTCCTCAGCTCAGTTTTGTTTCCCCAGTATTACTTTGATTATACATCCTATTGTACACCCATGCTATGGATCCAGCAGAATGCATTACTTCCCCCCCAAGTTCTAGCAATACTGTTCTAGGGAAAACCTCATAGAACAAATAATATCTCACCAGGCAGGGTGCTGTCTTATACTACTGTTGAGTCCTTTTGAGACAACAGTTTAACACCACAAGATACAACCCAACTCTCTACTGCAACCTAACACAGACTTTGGAAACACAACCAGAACTAGTACAGGAGATCTAGAAAAACCAATCTTACTCAAGTTCACTAGATTCCTTTCTCCCACCTCAGTAATGCTGGTCCAATAGGCTCCTCCTCCATCTTCAGTCCCAATCCAAAATGCTCTGGAGTTATGTCTTTGCTGATCTCCACTGACCACAGCAGTCACTCAAAACTGAAAACAAGCTTTCAGAGCTGACCAAACAAGTAGATTCCAGCCTTGCAAAGAGGTTACCAAACGAGTTTAATAAAGTTCTGGGCTTGGTGTGGCAATAACACCGCCCTTCAGCAAGCGTCTGTGACGGAAACAAGTATCACCTAATGTGGAAAGAGGACTGGGATTATCTGTCACAGGCTGAGCCTCGGTAGGTTAGGGCTGCAGCTGCTGGAATAATGGAGAGTCTGCTATAAAAAGCACATTGCTTGACAGCTCCAGAATTCTGGCTAGGAAAAAAGGTTTCCTGAGTTCTCCCTGCATCATTACCACAGGCACTTATTAGACAAGACTCGTTTGAAGAATGAGCAGATCAAGGCTTTCCCAAAAGAAACTATGCAGACAGACTTGTTCCAACATTACTTGCTCGCAAAGGGAGTGGAAAGGTCCTTGTGATACTCAACAATCAGTGTGGTAAGTCCTCCATTGCTGTGGCACTTTCTTATCCAGAACTCAATTTGTAGTCATTTATAGGAGGAAAAAAACAATTGTGGGATATAGCATCAAAAATATCTGCATTCATCCTTTTTTCCCCCACTTTGATCCCGTATCAGCTTGGTCAGGACTCTCTCCTGCGCTGCTTACAGTCAAATAAGTCTCAGCTACTTACTAAGTACAGAGAAACCAAATGCATTACACTAATAATCCATAATTCCATCACTTCTGTTCTGGTTAAGACAGGGTCTGTGTTTAAGCATCACTTTTTAAAGAAAGGTCACCAGATAAATTTAGATCTATTCTGTTTGTGGGTTGTGGTAGTTTACTTTTAGATATGTTCCTGTCCATGGAAGGGGGTTGGAACTAGATGATCTTAAAGGTCCTTTCCAACCCTAACTATTCTATGATTCTGTGATTATCAAGCAAAACTAATATGATTTAGCTGCCAAGAACTTTCCCCATGGAAATTACTTTTATCTTTATTATTTTTATTATAATTAGTTTTAGGTGACCTTTCCCAAAGCCTCCAGAAAACAGTTAACAGAGAAACAGCACAACTGAAAGGACTTTTCCAGAATTGTGATCGACATGGCAAACTCATGCAGCTCACAGGTACAGAGTCAGTACTGCAGAAAACAACCTTTAAATTGCATTCAGGCTAGATCCAGAGAAGTTTATTCATGAAGAAGCAAGGCTTCCCTGGTGGGATGCTGTGTAGCAGCCACAGGACTGGCTAGGTAAACTGCTTATTAAAGTTTCTGACCACATCATTAAACTAAATTAAGACACAAGGGGCACTGCATACACATTTCAACCAGTGAAGCAACACTAAGTAAGTCTGTCTGGAAGATCTATCTCCAAAGAACTGGGGCACAAAACCCATGGCAAATCCAACAGAAAATAAGAGAACTTTTGGAAGACGCTATCAGTGATGACTGCAGAAACCTTACAGCTGAATCCCAGGGCCACACTTCGCACATTCAACCCTACAGAGCCAACCACCTCCTCTTGGTCTGCTCTGCTCACCTCCTGAGTCCAGCGGTCTTGTGCGGAGGAGACTTTTCTGCCTGCTTCCCTCTCTGCTTCATGTCAGACAGTCGCTGCCGCATGTTGATGGTCATCTCTGAGCTCAGACGCCAGATGAAGATACAGCTGAAAGAGGGAAAGGTGAGGCTGAGGTCAAGTCTCAGTTCAGTTCATTGCTATTATCACTTTCCACTGCAGCGGCCAACAAGAGCCCTTCTGTCTGTGGTGGGAAGAGACACACAGAAACTCAATCCCATCACAAGCCTCATGACAAAAGAGTAAAACCTGCCTGGCAAAGACTCCCTGTGGGCGAGAGCAACTGCAGAGATACTTGCACAGCCTCATTTCTGATCCTGCACCTTTATTTGACTATCTGACCAGCTGCTGAAAGAAATGCCATAACAAGTCCCTCCATAGTCAGGAGGATAAGTAGAGTCTACAGATGTCCATAACAGTGGCTGAGCAGCAGCCTCTAATTGCAACTCCACCCACAGGCAAGCCCTTCCTAATGCCCACCAGTCCCATGGGGTCTCTGTGGTGTAATCACAGTTAAGCTGATGTGGAAGTACTTTCTGCAGCCACAGTGCTCCTAATATTTTACATGGACTTCCTCCAGCAAACTTCTAAGGAATTTGACTGAATTTGGTCAGTGGATTCAAAAGCATTTGGGAGCGGGAAACAAAGAGTGTGAGCTCACTGGTCTCATTTTTTTCAGAAATCTGGCAAAAAAAATATAAATTCCTTATCACATTAGAAAATAAATACTGTATCTCATCTTCAGCTGCTGCAAAGTGAAATGACAAACATGTCCTTTGAAATTTAACCTCAGTGCTAACTAATTCTTTTCATCTCACCCATCTTTCCTGTCTAGCTGGGTATACTTACACCGATGTAGAAACCAGAGATGGTGCTTCTGCTGTCACTTACAGAATGGTTGGGGTTGGAAGGGACCTTAAAGCTCATCCAGTTCCAACCCCCTGCCATGGGCAGGGTCACCTTCCACTAGAGCAGGTTGCTCCAAGCCCCATCCAACCTGGTCTTGAACACTGCCAGGGATGGGGCAGCTACAGCTTCTCTGGGCACCCTGTGCCAGCGCCTCAGCACCCTCACAGGGAAGAGCTTCTTCCTAATGTCTAATTTAATCTCCCCTCCGGCAGTTTAAAGCCATTCCCCCTTGTCCTGTCACTACATGCCATTGTAAAAAGTACCTTTCCAGCTTCCTTGTAGGCCCCCTTTAAGTACTGGAAGGCTGCTATAAGGTCTCGGCTGAGCAACCCCAGCTCAGCATGTCTCCATAGCAGAGGTTCTCCAACTCCCCAGTAATCTTCATGGCCTCCTCTATACTTGCTCAAACATCTCCATGTCCCTCTTGTGTTGAGGACCCCAGAGCTGGACACAGGACTGCAGATGGGGCTCACAAGAGCAGAGTAGAGGGGGAGAATCACCTGCACCATACTTTGGAATCCAAAGACGATTTACTCCGGTTCTTCAAGACCCATCAATGTCACCTTACTTGTGAATACCCAATTCCTGCAGGAGTTTTCAATGCAGGGCTTTCCCTTCTTCCTTGCTAGGCTGTAAAAATTCATTTGCTCTGCCAGTGCAGACCATGAACAGTGACCATGAACTCTGGTTTCCCTGACCTGAAGCACATGCCAAAAATGCCAGGATCCTGAATACCTGCATCTTCTACAATTTTTCCCTCTCATGAGAAGCCATTTTAAAAGGTTTTTACTTCCCCACCACAGAAGTAGGAAGCAGAAAGCCCACTCTGCAGTCTGTGCATGTTTTAATGAAATAGTAAAAATTCCCTTCTTGCCCCCTCTGTGACAAAGCTCAGGAGCATCACCCCAGCTACTGAAGTCAGACACAGAAACACTTCCCATCAAAGGTGGTCATGCTGTCATCCTCCTGCCCCAACTTTTGAGCCAGGAGGAAGTGGTGAAGGGCTGCATCTGGGAGTTATGGCAACCTGGGGCAGCAAAGCAGCAACTCTCTCAAACATAACATCAACCCTAATCTGCTGATGGGAAAATACAGAAAAGCAAGAAACAAAATTCAGAAAGCAAATCTGGCTTATTCCTTTATCCCACCCCCACAGCCATCAAACCTAGAGATAAGCAGCAAACAGCATGAACTTGTAAATACATCAGCATTCAACACAAAGCTCTACAGAAGAATGCTCCCACCTACTCCTTTTGCTGCTATTTCATTTTTCCCTTGCAGTATTTTCCCAGTCCTTGTGCCCTTCCTCATCTCTTTCTACTCAGTTTGATTCTTTGCATGTGCTGCTACATGTGAACAGGCTATTCTCCCTGCTCTCCTCTAAAAAACACATTTTCTCATCAACTTAGAGCAAAATTCTTCATGAATCCTTTCCTTACTTCCACCTCTCCACACCCTTAGTGAAGAAAATGACCCTTTTGCTCATGGAAATGGACAACAAGGGAATATTGCACTAAATCACAAGCACCAAGGGACCTCAAACCTTCCATGTTTTGGAATTTATTAGAAATCCACAAGAAAATGGCTCCTCCTCTGCAACTTTTCCCCTGATCTATTCACACACATGAAAGGTAAAGAAAGAGGAAAATGAAGTTATTTACTTTTTCCTGAAAGGCAGAAATAACCAACTGACGTGATTTAAGGTGATCTATTGTATGGTCTGTAACAACTCACTCTCTACAACGCTTTTTCCAGTTCCATTGTGTTTTATTATTAGAAAAGAAATAGAAAGAGAGAATCTGGGTTGCTCTGACCTTGAAATCGCACTCCAGGAACCAACTTCCTCAAAGGAAAAAACGCTATTCAGTTCAGCTGATTCCAGTAGCAGGTGTACTCACCTCTATGATCATAGGTATATCACCGTGTATGGTGAGCTGATTTAGCCCACCAGATCAGCAAAAAACTCAGCTGGGGTGGGGGTGGTTGATGTAGTGACCTGAATCAGGTTAATGAGGGCTCAGTCCCCCCACAGCTACTTTGGGTTTTGGGGAAGAGGACCATATGGACATGAGCAAAGAGTGCAGACAAACCTCTCCCTTTTGCTCCTACACAGGCTCATTCACCTGGTGAAACCTCACCAACAGGACCACTGCAAGAAAGTTTTGGCACCACTGATCAGAATGTCATAAGCTGCCTTACATCACAGGCCTGAAGGCTGGTAAGGAAACAGGCCACAACCCTGTCTCCTTGCAGGGAACAGTACCTACACTCAGAAAACCACAGGGGAAGTACACCACATGGGCGTCTTATTCCATGAAAGGATAATATAAGCTCTGTGAACTTTGCCAATGGCATGCATTTAGGATTCAGAAAGCTCTGAGGTTAATTTGGAATTCATAAAACATCCCTCATTTAAAACAAACAAATAAATATTCTAACTGCCTTCAGGACACACATTAAATCTAGCGTTAGATGGCATGAGCTGATAACACAAACAAGCAAACCCCTCTTACCTGTCACCAGAAACAGAGATCAGGTGTTTGCAGTCATTACTGAATTTCATCCCGGTTACAATCTCTGTGTGAAATAAAGCACCAGAAAACAAAAAAAAACCTGAGTTATTGCAAAGGACAGAAGAGCTCACCAGCCAAACAGCCCATCTGCGCTTAGCAACTCAGATTCTGATTAAAGCCAAACTCCACAGATCGATATGCCCCAATTAGCATAACCAGCTAATAATGAACATAGGCTTGAAATGGAAAGGGTATCCCACAGTAAAATATTACAGAATAATAATAGCCCCTGCATGGTAGGACACAAGGGTAGATCATAATGAAACTTAATACACACTGAAAAAACAGACTCCCTTACAGGCTATTAGAAAAACTGTGTAAACAAATACATGGCCTGACGGGCATGTGTGGGCTTGTGTTTTGCAATGCAAAATGCAGTCTGGAAAGGTTGAAACTGCAAGGAAATAAGCAATCATAACTTCATCCAACTATGACCTACTCCAAAGTACCCACTGGGCAAACACTGGTGGGGAGGAACCTTCAGAAAGCTTTGATTAGTATCAGATCTTACTATATAGTCATCAGCAGAAAAATGCATTTCAGGAAGTGTACCTTACCTGAATGTCCATACATGGTTGCAACACATTCGCCAGAATAGAAATCAAAGATGGAGAGGTTCTTGTCAGAACAACTAGTTGCAATGTAAAGACCAGAAGGATCTGTTTGCACCTGTTTTAGGAGATGAGAAGTACAAAGATCCGGTGAGAAAGTGCCTTCAAACTGCATGCATATGGTCCAGAATACCAAAGACAGTCATGATAGCTAACAGAATAAAAGGCAAGTAGCTTGCACAGGATTCCAACTGAATATGAGCCTATCCAGCATCCCAGGACAAATCTCCAACCTGGCT
Organism: Neopsephotus bourkii; assembly: GCF_033783945.1. Lineage (NCBI taxonomy): Eukaryota > Metazoa > Chordata > Aves > Psittaciformes > Psittacidae > Neopsephotus > Neopsephotus bourkii. The sequence continues at coordinate 12,553,302 of NW_026902298.1, read as the reverse complement.
GAACTGTTAAAACCAATCTCCAATATAATCAGGGACTAAAGGCATTTACATTAAAAGCCTTCATGATTGTGAAGGCACCACCATCAACAGACAGGCTTATAACTCTCTCTCCTACCTCCCTTTAATCACTCGGGTCTTGCTTTCTTCTAAACAAAACCCACACACACCAAGACTCACACACCCCAAAATAATCAGAGCTGACAGAGTTAAGTGAAACATTAAAAGACTCCAACCTTGAGGAGAGAAACCAAAAAAGAACTCAGCACTGCAGAGAAATTATCTTTGATAATGATGCTGTCAAATCTCCAGCATCTGCAACTCCTGTTTTGGCGCTGGTTTTGCTTTGGGGTTGATTTTTTTGAGCAGTTTTTGTTGTTCATTTTCTGCTTGGTTGTTTGGGGTTTTTTTCCTCATATACATCCACTTGTGACTTTATCTTGAATAAATATAAAACCCCCTCCAAATGCCTCTCTAGGTCTAAAGCAGCACTACACAGCAAACAGCTGCTATCAGCACATGTCCTGCTTTGTCCTTTGTAGAACTTTATCGAACTGAAAGTGCCTGGGTGTTGAGGGAGACGTGGTATTTAATTGATAACTTTTTGTTGGCTAAGTTTATTTTGATGCTGTATCTTCTGCTTCCGATGTCACTGTTTGGGTTCTACTCGTTAAATTGCAACATGGTCTCAGAACAACAAGCCCAGAAAGTTTAAATTCCAGAGACACCCGCAATCCCTTGGTTACACAACTGTCCTAAGAAAATTGACAAAGCAACATTTAAAAGTAACTGAGATTCCTCACTTGAACTACACATGAAAAGAAACCAAAACAAAACATGAAGTTTAACCATGCCAAGTGCAAGGTCCTACACCTGGGTCAGAGCAATCCCAGACACAGCTCCAGGTTGGGCAGAGAAGAGATTCAGAGCAGCCCTGCGGAGAAGGACTTGGGGGTGCTGGTCGATGAGAAAATGAACATGAGCCAGCTTCAGTGTGCGCTTGCAGCCCAGAAAGCCAACCGTATCCTGGGCTGCATCAAAAGGAGTGTGACCAGCAGGTCGAAGGAGGTGATCCTGCCCCTTTATTCTGCTCTTGTGAGACCTAACCTGGAGTATTGTGTGCAGTTCTGGTGTCCTCAACATAAAAAGGACATGGAACTGTTGGAACAAGTCCAGAGGAGGCCACGAGGATGATCAGGGGACTGGAGCACCTCCTGTATGAAGATAGGCTGAGAAAGTTGGGGCTGTTCAGCCTGGAGAAGAGAAGGCTGCGTGGAGACCTCATAGCAGCCTTCCAGTATCTGAAGGGGGCCTATAGGGATGCTGGGGAGGGACTCTTCATTAGGGACTGTAGTGATAGGACAAGGGGTAATGGGTTAAAACTTAAACAGGGGAAGTTTAAGATTGGATATAAGGAGGAAGTTCTTTCCTGTTAGGGTGGTGAGGCACTGGAATAGGTTGCCCAGGGAGGTTGTGAATGCTCCATCCCTGGCAGTGTTCAAGGCCAGGTTGGACGAGGCCTTGGGTGATAGGGTTTAGTGTGAGGTGTTCCTGCCCATGGCAGGGAGGTTGGAACTTGATGATCTTAAGGTCCTTTCCAACCCTAACTATTCTAACAACCTCCTTGGGCAACCCATTCCAGTGCCTCACCACCCTAACAGGAAAGAATTTCCTCCTTATATCCAGTCTAAATTTCCCCTGTTTAAGTTTTAACCCATTACCCCTTGTCCTGTCACTACAGTCCCTAATGAAGAGTCCATCCCCAGCATTCCTATATGCCCCCTTCAGATACCTGAGCAAGTACCAGCCATAAAGTGTAGCATCAATTTTCCATTACTATGGCTTATAAAAAAAAATCTATAGGAATTATAACAGGCAAAGACAAAGAGAACTTATTTTTCTCTGTAAAACAAAAGAGGTGACACTGAACAAAGTTGTTCACCTTCCTCTCTCTACCTTTTTATCGACATGCAGCTCCACCTTAAAAATCCTAACAAAAATAGCTAAGAAATCCAGAATAGACTCTCTGGAGCAGAAAGTAAAGGATTAAAGTAAATGGACTAAAGCATCACCTGATAGATATTGGTGCAATTCTACTTGCTTTTACAGCATGGGCCTGTGCCTCACTTCAGAAACAAGACAGAGAAGTTATGTATCAACTTTGGCATTCATTGGCTCTTTTCCTGTTTAGCCTAACAGAACCCAAATACATTACCAGCCCTTAAGGATGGAGATAGGAGGAAGAAGGATTAGGGACAAAGTATGAAGTGAGCAACAACCACCACCAAAACAAGTTACTGTGTCCAGATTTGTATTTAATTTTCCAAGCCCTGAGCTGCATCCAGGAGGGAAAAAAGGAAAAGGGACGAAAGAAAGAAAACCACTTACTTTGATGAGGGTGCCATCTTCACCTTGGGATCCCTTGTAAAGCTTCTTCTGCTTCCCACTGCTTATATTGAAAACCCTGAGGGAGATGACATAAACCAACATGGTTCATTTCGCCCAGGTACTGCTCTGAGGCTCTTGTCACCAGGATACTTTTCTCCTTCTGTTCCTCATTGCATATGAGATACAGGGAATAGCGCCAAGCCACAGGAAGTGGAGAAAAGATCTCTATGATCTATAACCACCAACCACTTAAATGGCTCAAGAAGCAGCCTCAAAAGTAATGTTGAGGCCCCAGACTGGAGGATATGATATCAAGCAGATTTTCTGAATTAAAATTGATGCTCAATTCTCAAACAGGTAATAAAAACAGAGTATAGCATCATGGTACTGAAGAGGAGATCAAAAGGGAGGGAGAAAACCTTGTCATGCCTTTTAATGACTAATGGTGATATAGCAGGAATAGCTCCTAATAAGCTCCAGTTAGTCCTCCCTGCTATAAGAATGCCTGTGGCTCCTTCATATTAAAGGTAAAGGTTAAGAGATCAAGACCCTTTATTTACATGCATGGATTCTACTTGTCGGAAGACAGTCACATCCAGCTCCGTTTTAGGTTCCTACAGCCTCAGCTGTCCCAAAGAACCTCACAGCTTCTCACTAGACACAACTTTAAAAGAAAAAATGACCAAAGCACAGAAGTTCTTGCCCCACAGCTCAATGATGTGCCAAGGAAGACACACTTGCTCTCCCAGTAGAAAGACTTTGCTCTGCAAAGCAACCCAGTGGGAAGCCAAGGGTCCCATAGGTATCTGCATATAACCACAGGTTTTTATCTCTTTTTTTTGTCTGAAAATGCTGTGCCAAATAGGAACAATAATGGAGATGAGGTCCCCTTGGCCAGCTCATTTATGACTGCAAAAATATTTTCAAGACAAGTAGCAAACTAACCTGATGTTACGATCCTGGCATCCAATAGCTGCATATTTCCAGCTGGGGTCCACATCCATGTCATACAGAGTGGTCTTCCTAACAATGTGATGTGTTCGGGTAAACTGAACCCCTTCTCCTGTCTAAGCATGTGGGTAAAGATTGTGTCAAAATCAAGTAGTTAACCCATTATCAAGAACTCCTAAATATAGACGAGTCTTCTCACACAGCCAGCACAAACCAACCATTCCCATTAACCAGGTCTGCTGGGAGCAGCTGGGACTGTAGGCACAATGAATTCCTTCCTCTAGCCCTTACTCTTTCACCACTTCTCACAATAGCCCTTGCAGGGAAATAAAAGCAGATATCCTAACAGCTCTCTGCTCTGCATCTTGCTGAGAAAGGTCAGGCTGGGAGCAGCTGCATGCTTCACAGAGCTAGTTCTCTGTACGTGATCTCTTGAACTGAGTCAGTGGGAGACACTAAGACTGAATATCAACAAGCTCATACAGAAACACTGATATCACTCTTTAAAGTACCTCCTTTGTGGAGAGACTATTAAAAAAAAAGCTGTAATAAGGTTACCTTCTGTGCAGTGCGGAAATAGATGCTTTTGTCTGCCCCACAGCTTATCATTCGCACCTTCCCATCATTGGCTGCAACAAAGAGGCAGGAGCCCATCAAAAGATAAACACAGATACAAGGTGGAGAACATGTTTTAATTTATACCATTTATTCCAGTCCTGATTAGCTAAGACTGACTCCTACTTAAGCAGCATGATGCTGCAGCAAACAGAAGCCCGTTCTCAGGGACAGCATTTATTAATGCTCACTGTGCTTGAGGCCTTAATACAGAGGCTTTACACAACATATTAGGATGTAATTTTGTTTTCTCCTTCAACAGTAATGCTCATGGGGTTATTCTCTGTGTGCCTGCCACAGCACCCTGTTGCAGTATGACAAGTTCACACTCGGTATGAGCTGAAGATGGATAATGAAGACTGAAAAGTGCCTAAAGTCAGCTGCATGTTTCTTGCTGCCCTGTCTTACTGCAGGCAGGCTTCCCTTAGCAGTCTTTTGTAACCAATCTGCTCCTTCAGTAAAGCAACACCTGATAAATCTCTGCATAACAAAAATCCCTGTGTAATGAAAATGGCAGCAGCATTGCAGCCACACCTGTGCCTGGCCACGTACCCTAATGGTACAAATCCTGACCCTCACCCATGGACTCAGCTTCCTGATTTCAACTTGAACCTGCCTTGCTGCCATGGGTTTGGCAGGCACTGAACTGTGGCTGAGCCAGCTCACTGCCTCCAGATTGATCCTGATCTGCTGACCTGTCTTACCACTATGGATTTGACTGGATCAGGACTATTGGCTGGATCTAGTTACTGTCACTGGACTTGAACTGTTCCACCTTGTTCAGGTACTGTGCGACTTTTCCATTGCCAGTAAAGGCACTACCTTTTACTCCCTTCCTGTGACCCTTGGCTACTGGTTTCCCCTGGCAGAGCAGCCAACCCTTGCTGTTCCTTGACAATACATCACACTCATGTCTGACCATCAGTAGTACCTGAGTGCTGGGGATGCAATGTGCTCCATTACCATGAATGCAAAGTCTTATACCCATTTGTTATGACAAATTTACTTGTGAATAGTTAATTCCAGAAGATTTTTGTGGGTTTGGGGATTTTTTGGAGGACAATTGTGCCACAGTTCTCCTCATTAAGAACAGCATGTAGCCATCTGACAACACTTAAAGGGAGTAAATCATTACAAAAAACAGCTTTCCAAAGAAATGCTGAGGACTTCAATCACAAGAGGCTTTGTGAATGGGGAGGAAGGAGAAGATTAAAAAGCAAAAGGGATAAGATGGCAAGTATAGTCAAATATCACCTTCTGTTAGGATATTGCAGCTATAGATGATGACAAAAAAAGCAGCTTCAGCCCTGACCTAACCCAGTGTTTAAGCAGTTAAAATTACTTTACAGCCACTATGGGACAACAGCAGTGCTCAAATTCAGCTTTGGAAGGAAGCCACGATTTTCTACCTGCAAACTTGACAGCAGTGATGGAAGAAGAATGTTCATCCAGGGTCTGCTGCAGGCTGTAGTCCTTTCCAGCATCCAAGACATGAATCAATCTATCCCGACTGGCTGAGGCTAAGAGCTTTAAGCCTGTCAGAGTTAAAAAGAGTGCAAGACCATTACTAAAAAGTCATGTGCTTTTCCACTCACTATTTTAAAACAGCTTCTCAAATCATCTTAGGGACATCATACTGTGGGTAACTGCATGGATGGACACAAAGGAATGCCCCTGCATTTCACACTGTGATAACAGGCAGAACAATTTTCAACCTCAACCTACAATATTCCAAGGAAAAGTATGAGAAAGAAGCCTCTTTTGAAGTCTGGCTCTACTGGCCCAGTGCTACAAGCCTGCTCTGAAATTCAGGAGTAGCTCAGCACTGAAGGTTCTGATATACCATGGCTGGATGTACTGATTTGTTCAATGCTACATTCATATGCAAAAGGGAAGAAGCTCAATTGCATTTACCGGTGTCAGGTTTGGAGTACTCCAGACACAGGATCTCAGAGTCATGGGCTTCCACCTTCAGCATTTCCCTCAGAGACTGCAACTCATATATCCTAAGACACAATACAGCTGAGTTCAGTATGTTTAATAAAATTAGCAAGATCTGGTTTTCATCCTCATGCCTGCCCAGCCCACAGTCTGCACAAGAAGCGCCTTGGGATTACCTGAGAGTGCCTATCCTGTCCCCCGAGGCCAGATGCTCCCCACTGGGACTCACACAGACAGTGCGTATCCCCACCTTCGTATCCATCACTTGTGCATCAGCTTTGTCTGCACTTCCTGCTGAGTTGTAATCAGTGTCCAGAAGTACCTGAGTGTTGTCATCTACATAGATGATTTTCATCAAGTCCTGGGGATACAATACACACAGAAATATGAACTAGTTACAAAACATTAAAGTGAAGCATCTGCCTTAGAAACTGGGCTCCTAGCCAACATATACACTTCATCAGCAGTAATGCTGTAATCGGTGGGATCTTTTACCTAGGTGCAAGCACTCAGCCCCTTCATATTGCAAGATGAAAGTTTCACAGCTGTGTCTCACAATCACCCTTTGCAAATGATATCCCTTCAAGCTAGAGACTAACAGCATGTCCTGCACAAACAGACAAGCTCTGGGATTAGAGATTACAATGCAGTAGGGGACACAGCTGGAATATGAAAGACTTCTAGGGATCATCCAAATTAAATCATGCCTTTTGAGAACTGATGGGAAAAGGAGTAGTTTTTCCACCATGAGCAGACTGCTGAGAACAGGCAGGTGAGGGCTGCTGTGCTCATGGATCTTCCAGCACTACTGAGAATGGAAACAAATGTCCATAAGTAATCACTGTTCTGTACAAGTATCCTCCCTCTTATATAGATGAAGTGAGTGTAAACTGCTTCTCATTTAGTTCTCCCAAATCTCTGCCTCATTTAATGCACCTTTTCCAAACAAATCTTAAAGTAGTTACATACTACAGAGATGAAGAAAAAAGTGAATCAGCTCTCCTGCAGCATATGGGATGAGCCATTTGGAAGAGACTAAGCTAAGTGAATCCTTGGGTGGTTTATGGAAAAAGCAATAGTCCCCTGGACCATTTCAGACAAGCCATCTTTCCAGCTGATACTTCTTGCTCCCCATTCATGATTCTTGAGGTTCATACATTTTACCAGACTTCGCTCTGTTTACAGAGAAGTTTGTGTTGACTCAGAGATCCAGAGAAGTTTGGGCTTTAACTTGGGAATACCTGTGCATGAGGAAGAGCAACCCCAAGGGCCAGAAGATGATCAAAACCTAAGATCTTACGTTGCTGAGGATGTTGCGGTGCAGAGCTGTGCCATGAATGTTGGAGCTCTCAGTGTTCCACAGACGAATGGTGTTGTCAGAGGAGCAGGTGATGAAGGAACCAGGGGGAAGGCATGACTGATTGCTGTCCTTCACCTCCGGATACATCTACAGACAGGTAAAATCAACTCCTGAGTGAGACTGCCTGACAGACATGAGTAGCAAGTTTCAAAACAAAATGAAAGTGCTATCCTCTCCTTTGTAAAGGTGAAAGCCAACCACTTCTGATACTGAAAACCTGTGTGCAGACCACAGCTTCATAATCACTTCAAACAAATGCTCACTGAGCTTCTCCGAATGTAGAACGTCTCCTTAAGAGGCGTGCAACAAGCCAGCATCCTTTGATTCCAATAGTTCAAGGAACGACTCAAAGACCACACAACAACAGCTGTGCAGCAACCTTTCACTGTTGTTTTCAACTTTCAACCTCTACTGTCCATTTATAATCCAAAAGGAAAGGGTGAAATGCACTTAATAAATAATAACAGAGTCCTCAGCCTCTTCCTATTTTTTTCTTTCCACTTCCCCCTTTCCTGACCACTGTTGGACATATTTCAACATATTACCAATTACACTGTTTCCTATACCTCCTTTCCTTCCCTCTGAGAGAAAGCCAACCAGACTGACTGGAAGATGATAGCCACTTGAGAGGCTAATCACGGATGTCCTGGTAAATAGGTTAAGAAAGATCGGAGTTGCGATCTTACCACTTGTTTCATTCCTCTGACTATGGAGCACTTACTCACCACAGACTTCGACTAATTCCTTTTGAGGTCAGCACTAAACTCTTGTGTGTTTTGTGAAAGGAGCCCCTGCATTCACCTTTGTGCAGTTCTGCTCCTTCTCCCACCTCTCACCGTCTAATGGTGGGATTCTTTTTCCCGGTAACACACTGCACCTTAATGCAGTTGGCCAGACACTGCAGTGCAGCCAAAGAGCTGTTCCTAGCTCCAACTCAAGCCCCGTAGCAACCACACTAACCACAGGAGGAAATTTGAGCCAATTCTTTCTCTCTGCAGTAAGTGTCTGCATTCAAATTCAGCAGCTCTGCAGATGACTTCTGCAGCTGCAACTGCAATCCAACACTTGTGTGTAAAGACAACATACCTCAATGTTCCACACGCAGGAAGAGTGGTACAAAGCAGAGTACACCTTGCCCACTTTCTTTGGGTCTTTGACATCCCACACATACAGGCTGTGGTCGTTGTATACACAGGAAAGCCACTGGTTGGTGGGGTCAAAAGTCAAAGCAATCGTGTCTGGATACTTCGCATCAGCCATACCAGAGAAAAGACGACTGCACAAAGAGAGAACAACAGCCTGGTTAGCCTGCACTCCCTCAGAGTGGCAAGGAGTCAGGGCATGAGAGGTCAGATTGTCCACAGGGCACTGGCAAGGTGAACAGTACGCTGTGGCATATATAGGTAGAGAGTAGCTGGCAGGGAAGACCTGTCTCTTGAACAACCAGAGTCCCAAAAGACGCCTGAAAGCTCCATGGCAAAACTCATTCTACTTGCCAACCAACTCAGAGTCCCGCCACAGAAAGGCCATTGACTTTCCCTGAGGAAGGACTAAACAGAACACTTAATCATCACTGGAGATCATCATCATTTACCCCTGCCTAAACTGGTGGTAAAAACCAAGCCAAATAATCTCAGAACAAAGGAGAGGATCACCTTTAGGTGGGTACTCTATTTTGCTTACTGATTGCAGAAACTGCTCTTGTGTGGGACCAAGCAGAAGAGTACATACTACACTCAAAGAGAGAGAAGCACACCAACACAAGGGACAAAGGAATGATTCATTTCAGCAGCAGCTTCTCTGACATGGTTCCCTTCCACCCCTAACCCACACATAGCTTGGGATGGCATGGGGGCCAAAGTTCATGTAGCACACCAAACAACTGAAGCCCTGCTTCTGCAAGTGCAAAGCTCAGAGTGATAGAAGAACACAGCGCAGATCCTATGGAGAAAACAAGTCCTTGATACAGTCGTGGGCAGTTAGTTACAGGCAACTGGCATCCTACAGACAGGCTCTGGCATGCACTGGAATATAAGGAGTCCTGTGTTTCCAAGGTTTTTTGGAAGTAATTAAAAATAAGTAAATAACTTATTAAGATGTAATCAGTGCTACAAATGCATGCTTAAAACTCACATGAATATTTCTGCTAGACTAATGCATGAGAACAACAGAGAGTATTTTTAAAGGGTCCATGTATACGACTGCTTGACTTTAGCTCTACCAGAAACTGGTAACATTTTAAATTGGTGTTCCTTTTCCAGCTCCCTTACTGGAATACCATTGTATCCCACTTCTGGAGAAGGGCTATACAGTGCACTGTTAGAACCTTTACATCAAGTTCCCAAGAAAAGTGTAAAGAAAATCTGTTATGGGGTTGGGAGTATACATCTGTAGATGTGGGAACTTCAGATATCCAGTGAGACAATGGCTGGTAGATTCATACACCTTTGGATTTCATTCCTCAAAAGTGACAGAAGCAAAACAAGGTAATGTAAGATTGGGAAAGCCCCCAACCAGAACTGACAAACAGCAACACATGAAGGATTTTCTCTAGCATAAGTCTCCACAAGCTGGCAGACAAAACTGTACAGAAATCACATTACCCTCCTCAGAAGGTGAGAAACAGAGCTAGGACAGAAGATACTAGAGCAAGGTAGGAAAACAAGACAACAAAATGCACAAGATTGAGTCAGTACAGACTACAGACAGTAGCAGATTTAGGTCTATACAAGATTGCAAGAGAGCCTGGGCTTCTCTTAGCAACATCATTATACTGCTACAGAGGAGAGTCTTCTGTAATAAGTGATAAACAAAGGATGTACCATGGTACAGGAACAACTGAAGTATGCCACAGCATCCTGTGCCCTCTGCCTGCTTGCCTATAGCAACCAACATCAAAAGGCCACCAGACCCAAGCAATCCCAGAGAGATGCAGAGCAAGATATGCTGTTCCATCCAGCAACTGGCTTTGGGCTGTAGCCCAGCCATGCAATGCAACCCTGCAACAACTCAGGCAGATCTGCAATAGGCTGCCAGTTTTAATCCATATAAAGAGCACACACCAAATGGCAAAGATCTGGGGAGCAGTTCTAACCCCCACAAGCCTCCCTTGCTCCCTTCCACCCTCTCCACGGTACCTGGCCTCAGTCACACTCGCGATGTCTGTTCCCAGGTAGTGCGGCTTTGGCAGTGTGGTGACAAAGTGAAGGTTCAGAGGGTTAAAGATCCTCACGGTGCCATCAGCACAGCCACAGAAGATGTAGTCATGGTTCACAGAGATGCAGTTTGCCACAGTGGTCTGAGGAGGACACAACACACAAGAGGGTGAGTAAGCAGTGCACTCTCACTTCAAAAGTCACCAGACACATGACAGGGAGAAGAGCAAACTGACAGACAAAGGACTCATGGTCAGAAGAGCTGAAGTTGAGCCCTGGGAGTAAGGAAAAGCCTAAAAATTCAATATTCCTTTCTGAGGAGTTTCCTAACCACATGCTATTGTAGATTCCAAGTGGCTAAGGAAAAAGCCCAGTTCCCCATTGTGCTTTCCCTCCCCACTGGGAGGACAGCAGAGCCACGCATTTGCTCCAGATGAGCATCTCTGAACAGTGGGGATTTTGTTCCTCTGTGACATTCAGCACCACCAGCAGGCAAGGAGCACTTCCCCCTGTACTAGAAAAGCCAATACACTACCTGTCACACGGGGATATGAAAAGAAAAAAAAATGGATTTTTTCCCTTCCCATTGGGATCTGTACAAATGGCAGAAAATGGTACGAAATGGAGTGTGGTGATAAGGGGATGAGTTCAACGCAAAACTTTTTTCCAACTTACTGTGAAGCTGTCTGTATTCTGAGCGAGAGTGAAAGGCAGATTTTAGAGAAGAAAGGAAAGAAAAGAAGAGGCATTTCACTTCAGTGAGAGCGTGCAAAGGTTTTTTTCCCCTTGATTTTAAGACATTGGATCCTTTCAGGTGCCATCTTACATTCAATTGAAAGGAAAATAAGTATGATCAAATTCTTAACTATGAGCCAATCTGGTGGTTTAGAATGGCCAAACCAAACAGTTCCTTGGGAACCATCATTTGAGATGTACAAGCCAAGTAAGACACTGCAGAGTGGGCAGAAATCAAAATCTTTCTAAAACTCCTGCTTGTCCAGGCCAAGCCAGGAGCGACAACACAGGGATTGCCAAAGCTATATAAAGGACATTACTTCGCCAGAAAGGCAGCAGCTGTAATATTGAGGTTTGAGAATGAAAAAGCTTCAATAATTAATAAAATCCCTTTGCCAAGAAACAATGCTATTTTTGCATGGCCTGCCAGAGGAAAACAAAGTGGCAGAGGCCCAATGACTTTCACTGCTGGTGGTCAGCTTGTGCTTCAAGTGCCCTTATTACTGCTTGTTCCTGTTCTACTTCAGCAAGCACAAACATTGCAGGACAGGAGGATGTAAAACTCACCCTCAGCTCCACCCACTTGTCCAGCAGCCTTTTTTCATTGAATTCACAGAGCAGGCCTGAAGATGTGATGCAGAAAGTACTGTCAGCCTTTTTGCCCTTTCCACAAGCCACGTCCGTGAAGAAGTTGTTCCTCAGTTCTCCAAGCAATCCCGAGCGACCTAGCAAGGGGACTGTGGCATTGACCTACCAATAAAACACAGTTTGTTAGGAACAGAGTGAGGCACTCCAAGCAGACAGACATGTTTTAGAACATCTAACACTGAGTGCTGAAGTGCCTCAAAGAAAAGAGAGCTGCAAACAGCCTACAAGGAGAGGTAGTGACATGTTTTACTTGCTGCAGACCCATTGCTTGCACAGTGTATGGGACCATCAGTATCAGTGCATCAGGGCAACAGAACACTATTTATTCCACGAAAACTGTGCTTCCAAACATATGACCGAGAGACAGCAGATCAATCACTGGAACAACAACCCTTCCATGGCCAATGTGTGACTGATACCAAATGCCAAAGCAGGGCCGAAGCATGAACGAGGAACATCTGTTCATGAGCATCCAGAAAAATTCCCACATGTGGATTCTGTTCCCCAGAGAACAGAACAGCTGTAAGTTTAAACACCATAGTTGACCCTTCAAAATAACACAGCACCAAACAGCTCTCCCCACCTCTGTGCTCCAAGGGGTTCAATGACTGCAGCTCTTTCTAGTCTTTTGTCCTTTATTATATGTGACTATTAAAGAACAAGCATGCTGCTATACAACTCCAGGAGCCGTGCCTCCACATCAGTGCAGCATAAGACAAGGTTTTGGTGCCACCAGCCCAGAGGGACAAAGACGTGAGAGCCAGAGGTGAAGGGCTATCTTTGAATCACCACAAAAATCAAAGAGCTCCCACTTCCCACAGCTCACTGGGGCAAAACCCATGCTGCTGCAAGATGGAAACGCCTGGTCACAGCTTGGCCTTGATGCACCTTCTCTCACCTTAGAGGTTTTGCTGTCATCCAGGTACCAGAACTTGATGTGTCGATTTCCAGCAGTGACAAAGTAACTGCAGTCCTCTGAGAATGACACAGCCGTCACTTTACTTGAGACTTTGTTGGCTGCCACTACGATGTTTTTCTGGAACATAAGTGTTTAAGTAGCTTAGTTTCTTTGCTCAGAAGCAAAGTGAACTCACTTCAGTTACAGGCACATATCCACTACAAGCGCTGCAGAAAGGAAAAGATGAGGCCCAAACTATTCCCCATACACCCCTGAAAACAACCTCCCACACACTAGCTGGGAGCATTGATTGGCAGATAGTACAATCCACATTTACATTCAATTCCAATTCCACATTGACTGGGATCGAGAACAAATCAGCAGGCACTAGTGCCTGCAGGAACTTGGTGTGTGAGTCATAACAAACATGTTGGTTTCACAATCACCAGGAGCTCAGAGAAAACCTATTTCCCTTTCTAAACAGCAAAAACACAAGAAGTTGTCCTGGCTTCCAGGCAGCAGTGAGGGCAAGACACTCAAGGTGGGGAACAGGTTCTTTTCTGCAGGAAAAATAATACTGATTCCTCCATAAATTCTCTCTTCTCTGTAAAGACACTATTGAAAGACCCGAAACACAAAAAGACCATGCCTTTATTGGAAGGGACAAAGCAAAATCTGCAGCACTTCACATGTGCTCTTCAATATGTCAGAGTTTGGGAAAGGAGGAAGAACGTGGCACAGACACAAGAACAGAAACGGACACTGCCCAAGCAGAACAGTCAGATAGCAGGAGCTCCCTATCCACAATACCAGCACTCAGTCTTTCTCCCCTGCCTTTCCTCAGGGATTGGTAGAACTGAGAATAAAAATGCCTTCCCTTCCACCTGTGGTGGATTTTCAACCACGCAGCACATGGTTGACAACAATGCAAAAAAAGCAGTAATAAAACCATCACCATGGAGGACCCCCAGCCCAGACTAGGGGAAAAGCTAAGGGGCCAGCCATTAACATAACTTCTTCCAAGACAGCACACAGAGAAAGGCTTAGGACCTTTGTAGACCTCAACATCTGGATCTCTGCTGTGGTCTTTCTTTAGGGAAGCAAGGGGACCCTACAGATATCAGGGGTTTTCTTTTCCATCACAGTCAAACGACTAAGTCTCCCAGCCAGGAAAAACAGGAAACTGAAGCAGCAACATAGCAGATAGAAGGGTTGTGGTGAAAGGTGCAGGGATGTACTTGAGGAGATCTGTATTGATATCTTGATCTCAAATTCTTCTTTGACTTTGGTCACATAAAATCTAGTTTTGATACCCAGTCTGCAAAATAAAGGCTAGCTGGACCTCCCGATAGTCACAGCCTGAAGTATATGATTAAAGTGCATGTTCTTCAGTGCAGAAGAATAAAATAGTCTTTACCTCACAAGCTCTCATGCACATAATTATAAATAGGATCACAGTGAACAGGAAAACCTGCATAAGCAAGGCAAAATGAAGCTGCTTGTACTGTCCCACACATGCCATGCATTGTGATCATCTCTAAGTCACTACTTTCATTTGTATAACTGGAAAGAACTAAAAGGCTGAGCAGTTTTCAACACTGACATACACAGGTGTTATCACTATATAGTTCAGCTATACACAAAAATAGCAAGGTCAATTTTCAGCTCATGCAGGAGAAAACTAACAGTGAGATCTTAAATTACAGCACAGAAAATGTGATAAAGAGAGTAACATACTAAATGGGCACAGACTTACAAGCTGCAAGAGAAGAGAAGGCTCCAGGGAGACCTTAGAGCAGCCTTCCAGTATTTAAAGGGGTCCTACAGAAAAGATGGGGAGGGACTCTTTATCAGGGAGTATAGTGACAGCACAAGGGGTAGTAGTTTTAAACTGAAAGAGGGTAGATATTAGGAAGAAATCCTTTACTGTGAGGGTGGTGAGACACTGGCACAGGCTGCACAGAGAACCTGTGGATACCCCCTCCTTGGAAGTGTTCAGGGCCAGGTTGGATGCAGCTTGGAGCAACCTGGTCTAGTGTGAGGCCTCCCTGCCCACAGCAGGGGCTTGGAACTAGATGAGCTTTAAGGTCCTTTCCAACCCAAACCGTTCTATGATTCTATAATCAGGTGAGATTTAACAGATGCATTGTGGGTTCTGTAAATCACATCTCTTTTTAGAGAGGATTACAGCACCTAAAGCAGCAGCAGGAGCTGAATACGTGCTTAACATTTACTAATACAGAAGCCTAATGACAATAAATGTTTCTTTCCTTATATACAAAAAAGCACACACTTGAATGTTTTCTAGATGATAAGACATGGGCTTTGTTCCCACAGTGCTGACCCAACCCATTGGTAGACAGTGACTTCCATTGGCTTTCACCCACTGTGATTTCCCTATGTTCCCTTTCTTAGTCAACGAGGGTGGGATCGTACTATTGCAAACCCTGACACAACAAAAACAAAACAAGCCAAGAGCACGCACTACACCACAAAAGAATTCCCTGACTGATGAGAGTTCCCTTCCTGACCCTCATAAATTAGCTTTTAATAAGCCCCTAAGAAAGCTCAAGGTTTTGACAAGGTTTCAAAGTCCAGGCTTTTCTGGCTGAACAGCAAGATGTCACATGTCTCCAAGTATAAGGAATATCCTTTCACTGAAGTGACTCAGAGCTTCCCTAAGGGACCATAGTTCTCCCTAATGTCCAAACTTGTCAGTGTCTATGACTGTCAAAAAACAAGTAACAATAACAGATGTAAAAAAAAAAAAAAAAGAAAGACAGAACTGTAATAGTTTATGGATAAACTGCCAACTCCATTTAGCAATACCTTGTGGTCCAGCCAACCTCCTAGACAACTTACCTTCCATGACCACACATTGACAATCATGTCATGCTGGTACCCCACCGAAACGATGTACTTGGAGCTGGGGGAGAAAGCCACACAGGCCACGCCATACTTGTGCTCCTGGAGCTCAGCCACCTGGGTTCGCTCGGCCACATCCCATACCCGAACCGCTGGCATGTGTCCACTCTGGAAGAATAAGAACAGACTGAGAACAGGGAACAGAACCCCTGAGGTCAGTTCTGGCAGATTCAAGCATGTAAATATGTGGGGACTGGTAAAAGGTGTCTAGATGGTGTGTTCACAATAGGTTTAAAGGTTCCTTTGACTTTTTAAAGCCCAGGTTGAGGCTGACACCATAAGGGGCATACGGATTTCAACAACCTAAGGAGTATATGTATTTCATAATGGAAGAATTAATAATCTCCCCCGCTACTCACAGAACAGCCAGAGACTAGAACAATACTTTTGATGCACATCCCTGTCCTTTGCAATGGGAACTCACAGTCAGATCATTAAAAGGATTATAAGATCGCATCTCTAGATTCAGTGAACCAAAATGCCTTCACATCCTCTGCTCCTAACACAACACGGTCATTTGAGATCTCAAGCCAGGTCATGCCATACAGAAATATGACATGACTCTTGTGGTAACTATCACACACTGTCTGAGGGAGGCCTCTGGGAGAACAGCAATATCATTTCTGTCACAAAGGTACCACAGATGCATGCTGCCTGAAAAGGTATGGGCAGGGTAGTGTCAGAGAAAGACACTGAGGGAGCAGAGCCTCTGGTTTTACACTTTTTCTCCAGAGAAACAGTTCACAGCCTTCATAAATGCCAATTCAGCACCTTCTGCCAGACAAGTTTGCTCTTCTGTTTGTCTGTTTGTTATTAAACCAAAATAAACCAAGGAGCACAAGAGGAGCTGAAATGCTGGCTAAAAATACGCCCGAGGGGCAAAGCCTACTCAGGAGCCTGCTCATGGTTTCTCATCGAAGTCTGTCAAAACTGTAGCTTGCAAAATAACATATCCATGGCAACATGGTACGTTTTCTGATCAATTTTAAGTCAGTCAAATGACTGTGTGGGAGTGACAAGTCTGATCACAAGGGGAAGTCAAAGCTTTAAGAACTCAGAACTGCACAGGTTTTAATTGTCTTGTTCAGAAGCTTTGCCAAGCTTTATCACCGTTTGTGGCCTGGAAAAACACCATGGTTAGATTTTACTGCAGTTCTCCCTCCTGCCAGGCAAAGGTCAGGTCTCAAGGTGTTTACCAAGATGTTACCATGAGCTGAATCAGCTGCTCTTCAAAGCAATTGCTGTACTTTAGCACATCTTTATATATTTCCCAGCATCTTAGTATAGACCCCAAGACCTTAAGAAATTGAATTTGTATTTCATCATCACCAAAGTGAGCTGTGTGTAATCCCCATGGATGAGGAACGTATGCCTCCATGGGAGCAAAGAAAGAATGCAAGACAAAAAAAGAAGGAAAAGATCTGAAATACATAAAAGACATTTAGTACGTCTTTTATGTATTTAATGTATTTTATGCATTTAACATGCCTATTATGTATTAAGACATTTAATATGTCTTTTATGTATTCAATATGGCATTTAATATGGCAGCCAAGGACTAACCTCCCTGCTCTCCTTCCTAAAAAGCCAGCCATGAACAAAACTAAGGTGTTAGTAACCAGAATTAGAATGAGGCAGCTAAAAGTGAGCTTGACAAAGTGAATCAGAAAGCATTTCCCGATGGGACAGAGGTTAAACCAAGACAAGACTGCTGATACCGGCAGGGGACACTGCTACACTAAGTAATAACTCAAACGTCAGACACGTGGGAGGATACTGAAAAGAGAAATGGCTTTACAACAGGGCAAGAGGAGACATGTTTTGTAACAAGGCAAAAAAGGAAAAGCTTTTCAAGCATAACTTGAAAGGCTTTTTCTTCCTTTTTAAACCTGAACTTGCCATTTACCCCAATGATGTTCCAAACTGAGAAGTTTGAGTTGTTAGAAAGAAAAATACCCACTTCATTTTTTACCATTATTTCTACTCCACATGAAAGGAACAGCACACCAGACATTAAAAAAAGTAAAGGATAAAGGAAAGAAGGCACCAGAATAATCAGAACTGAACACCAGGGATAAAAAAAATATGCATTATATATAATTCTAATATAAAGAGCTTTTATCACATTAAGACTTCTAGAGCGTAAGGAGGCATTAAAACATACTATAGCTATAAAACCTCATGCTTTCACTAAAAAGTTAATAACAACCACAGTCTCTGATGCTCTAATGGATACTTGTGCTTACTTTTTCAGTGTCAAAGGTAGCCTCCATCCCAAAACACTGTCATTTCTATCCTTGGCCTGATCAATGCAAGATTCAGGCCCAGCTTGGGAGCCACCCAGGGACGTGACAGCTGCCATCATGGGGCTGCACTAGGGATGAGCCCACAGCTATACAGGGGACAGTCAGCACTTCTGTGGATTTCTAATGTCCAGCAATTCCAGCCTCATGGCACAGCCTGTGCCTTGAACTTCTAATGCAGAACAGACATACAGTGGACTCATCCTCATTCTCCCCCTTGGGCATGCTTGGAAAGAGGAATCGATTGTCTCCCCCAGCCAAACATGCAATGCCAAACCACAGGCACCAGTATCTTCTGTCACTGTTCCTAAAGCTCCATTCCACGTATGCTTTTCACTTTTTCCACAACACTGTTACTGGCTTCAGTTACTTCCTAAATCCTAAAAGGACAACGCTAACCTGAGACTGAGATTAAGGACCATCCAAGTACTCCTCACTGATGCTAGTGTAGAGCCATGCTGTGTGAACTTCCACCTATTTTCATTCTACTTTCAGTCCACCCAGAGATGCAACACTGAAATAGGTTTGCCTATGTCAAGGCAACTCTTGTTTCTTCTAACACCCTCCTGCCCCACTTCAAAATGCGATGGACAAGGTGTGCCCTCTCTCCTCTCGCACTTACCTCTCCTGTAACCAAGTATTTTCCATCTGGAGAGAAAGCAAGTGCTGTAATTGTTTTCCTAAAACAGAGAAAATGACACTGAGAAACATTTCCAACATGTGATTTCATTTCAGTATATTAGGACTGGGGAGTAGGTTTGGACAAACTGCAAAGAAGCTAAAATCACACGTAACAGCCTGACACAATGAGTTGCCTTCACCAGAGCTCTAACACTTGCTATGGGGATTCCCTACTGCCCAAGTCTCAAGCAGCATGCCCACAGCACCAGAAAAGCTCCAGAAATCAAGGTTCGTCCTTGTGCCTCTATTGGAGATATGGAACCATGTATCAGTCCTGGCTTCAATAATGAGGCCACAGTTTTAGGCGGAGGTTAGAAAAAAGCCAGATAGCATTAAGTTCCAGTAAGATCTCCACATCATGCCTATTAGCAGTTCCTCATGGGACCACAAAGTTTTTGAGGTGGTACTTTGTTAGCAACAGCACCTCACATTAGAAGGAGCTGCAGTCAAACCAGCAGGCAGCCTCTCCCCAGGGCAGCTCTCACTGAGGGGATTTAGCCTGGAGCAACAGCACCTCCTGCACTTCACTCAAGCCATAAAACCTTTGAATTCACCTCCCACAGAAAGCAAGCCCAGCTTAAAGCTTCACTCACCTGGAACTGTTTAGAATATGGTGTTGCTTATTTTTCCTAGGGTTGAACAGCACAACAACACACCTAGATGGAGGAAACACAAGAACAAAAATAGTTGATAGGACCATGTGTATCAAGAAAACTAAAGAGCTATCCTTGCTGGCAGAACAGCAGCAAAAGCAGACCCAAAAAGCTGCTGCATCCCCTCATCTCATACACTGAGCTGGGCTTAACCAGAAATCACAAAGAAAAAGAGCAGCCCATAGGGGAATCACAACTGTCTCCCATGTTGAGGAGCTTCTGACTGCTTAAGCTGTACAGAAAGGTTAATGCCTTGGTTTCAGATGGGATAAAGTTTACCTTCTTGCCAGTAGTTGGTACAGTGTTGAGTTTTGGATTTAGTATGAGAATAATGTTGATAGCAACAGCTAAAACCAACAGTGTGTTAAGCAGTGTTTATAATAAGGAAAGGACTTTTCGGATTCATATGCCTGGCCACAGGGGCACAAGAAGCTGGCCAGCCAGTACAGCTGGCCCCAACTGGCCAAAGGGATATTCCATACCATATAGCGTCGTGTGCAGTACATGAACTAGGGGAAAAGCTGGCCAAGGGCAGCTGCTGGGGAACTGGCTGCGCATCAGTCAGCGGGTGGTGAGCAATTGTACTGTGCATCATTTGTTTGTATATGCTAATTCTTTCATCATTATTATTATCATCATTATTATTTTCTTCCTTTTCTGTCCCATTAGATTATCTCAGCCCATGAGTGTTCTCAGTTTTACTCTTCCAATCCTCTGTCCCACCCCTCTGGTGGGTTGGGGCAGGAAGGGAGCATAAATATGATGCTTAGTTGTCAGCTGAGGTTAAACCATGACAGTTTACCATGGAAGTTTATCCAACAGCCCTAATGGATTATCTCCCCTGCCATAAAAGTGACCCTATGTACTGGGCACCAAACCAGCATGTCTAGAACAGGGTAAGAAAGTCAGGAAGAAGGAAAGAGGGGAACTTTCTGAAAGGGATGGAAAGAAGGGGAGGTAGAGGGGCTAAATTTCTGTGCCTGGCTGTAATACAAGACTGGACAAACACAGCTGAGTATAACACAAGAAGTGGCTAGCCAGTTGAGAAGTGAGACATACGATGTCAAAAACTATTGACCCAAAGGACATATCTGAATAAACAACTCGCTCAGGAGCCTTGCAGAAATCTCTTAGCAAGATGAACTGCAAAAGCAAGCAGTACCAAACTCCTTATAAGCCATATAATCGCCTGCAGTGGGAGCAGAACAGGTGATGATAGCAAGGGGAGTGAAGGAGAAGCAGCCCCACTTCCCCACTAATGTTGTCCACAGCACATTGCTTTGGTGCCTCAGCCCATCACAACCAGTCTGGGACAGTTTGGGTACAGGAGCCTCCCCCTTCTCTCCACAAACACCCCACACACAGTGTTTAAATCCTCATGTAACAGCATTGGTCTAATAGCAGAGAGCAGTAGTGACGAGTAACAGAAAACGCATGGCCCTGACTGTACCTCCCAAAAGCATCTCTGTTACGTGAGTACAAGGAGGTAGAACAGGAATTTCTCTGGTGACCTTGTGCCCTACTTCTCACTTCACCTCTAAAATAGAAATGGTGGGGTTTGCCCATCCCTCTGCTAGTACATACTGCCAGAGCTTGGAAAGCACCAGCTCTTCCTTTGCTGCAGTGCCAGGGAGTGCTGCGGGATGCCCCTGTCAACAGCTTTCGCCGCACTGGGGACTTCACTCACATCACCATTGGCCTGGGGCTTGCCCACAGTGCTACAGGCTGTGCCAGGCTACAGACATCGCTCAGGGGCGAAACACACAGCACAGAGAAGTAGAGGAGCTGGCCTGAAGCAGCCAAACAGCCAGGCAAAAGCTGAGACATCACAGACATGTACTGCAGCACCTCACCCACAGACCTCACCAATATTTCCATGCTGGCAGTGCACACTGCTGCACAGATTTAAGCACACCTGAAGGCCAAGGCAATAAAGGCATCAAACCCTCAATAGTTAAGGCAACCAGCCATGGCTGGAGACTTAATCTTGTGGAAAAGCAGGGGAAGTGTAACTAAGCAGTTTGCTCAGGCTGGGATTGATCCTTCTGCGCTTTTTACCCTGGGGAACCAATCTGGAGAGTTTCAAGTCAGAGCTATGCTATGTATTTCTGACGGATTAGTGTAAAGAAGCAGGTGGTTTGTGATCCATTAACAAGTCAGGGAGGTTAAGCCTTGCAAATCACAAGATATGAAATACGAAGTTAGCAAATGTGAAAATCTATCTAATCCCAAGCCTCCAGCTAATCAGAAAAGCCAAGCAAAACCCCATTATGGGCAGTAGGATAGGGTTAATGGACCAAAATCCTGCTGAGTTATGACAGCAATGAACTGTGCTAAAAAAAAAAAAAAACTTAAGAATAAAGACACAGAAACCTGGCAAAGACTTTCCTATGCAGCTCTGAAGTTTCTGGTTTTATTGTGAGGAACTCAGCAGAAAAACAGGACTTCGGAAAAGTTCACACAGTCTAAAAAACACAGGAAAGATGCAAAACACAAACCAGGGTCTTCAAACCAGGCAAGCAAACAAACCACTTCATAGAATAGTATAGTGAAACACAAAGGTCCAGGGCTTTGCTGTTACCAACTTATATGACAGAGCCTTTGGCCACTGACAGTCATGAAGTTCAGCTCAGTTGCATTCTGGATTGGGCTGTATGTAGGCTTCCAGCATACAGCACCTATCAGCTCTTGCCCAAGCACAGAGCCCACAGTGAAGGTAAGAGCTGGCTCACACACCAAGGCAACAAACCTCTCCAAAAGCCACACAGCTTCTAGTGCCAAAGCAGCCACCACAAACATAGGTATTTTAACTGTCTTAAGACAACCCTATGCTCAATTCACTGGGTTTGAGCCATAATTAATAAAATCTATCTTGGGAGGGGGAAATAAAGCACAGTATCTCTTTACTGGTCAGCAAGCACTGATTTATGCCATGAAAGGTAATTTTAACTCAATAGACTTAGTGAAACAAGACTGTATGTTGCTATGTGAATTATAAGTCAATGGCTAAAGTAACTTGCTAATTGGTTATAACCTCCTATGCCAATAAAGTCATTCAGGCAGGATAAACCAGTGTTCTAAACTTGCCTTCTCAAGTTAGCTGCTACCTAACAATAGCTACCCTACTGCTCTGCTGTCCCATGCTAGCTTTCCACCATCACTCTCCTGTCTGCCATACAAAAGGGCAGCGAAGACTCCCGCCAACTCCAAGGACACCTTATCCAGCAAGATGGCAGGCACCATACTACCAATCTTACAGCGGGACACAGATACTGTTCTGGGAGTTGGGAGCATCCAACTTTGAAACCTGGCTCCCCCAAAATGCTTGGAAAGGTTTCTAGTCTACTCCATCCTAGAGAGCACATCTCCTCAACAAGCAGAAATTAACCACTTCTAGGGCTCTAATCCCTTCCAATTGTTC
Organism: Neopsephotus bourkii; assembly: GCF_033783945.1. NCBI lineage: Eukaryota > Metazoa > Chordata > Aves > Psittaciformes > Psittacidae > Neopsephotus > Neopsephotus bourkii. Next base: position 12,530,631 of record NW_026902298.1, on the reverse strand, counting down.
AGGAAATGGCCTCAAGTCACACCAGGGGAGGATTAGATTGACTATTAGGAAACATTTCTTCACCAAAGGGTTGTCAAGCACTGGAACAGGCTGCACAGGGAAGTTGCTGAGTCACCATCCCTGGAGGTATCTAAAAGACCTGTAGATGAGACACTCAGGGACATGGTGTAGTAGCCAACTTGGCAGTGCTGGGTTAAGGGCTGGACTCGATGATCTTCGTCTTTTCCAACCTAAACAATTCTATGATTTAAGCTGGCCTCAACTGCCTGCTCACACACACACACAGCTCAGCTCAGTGTGGCCCCAGAGCAGACCCCATGCAGCCAGCAAGTCGTTCTCCAACAGAAGCTGCTGTGGTTTCCCAGACAAGGTACTTCAGAACCAATTATTACTCTGCCTGTGCTCTGACTTAGCAAAGGAAATTGGTCTGGCAAAATAAAGGGAATAGAGACAATGAATGTTCAGATCTCTCATCCACCTACTCCACACTGCCTCCAAGTCCCGTAAGGCTACCAAGCCTTCAGGAGACTCAAAGTATCTACTCCTTTCTGTTTATGCTGGCTTTAATCTTAGAGCAGTTAAAATAATAAAAATAATTACCATGGAAAATTAATTGCACACAAGAGCATACACCCATCTATCCACTCTCCACCTTTGTCTGTTCCTTTATAAGACTGCATTCAGCATTTTACACCTCGAGGGATGGAAAGGATGCAAGCAAAGAGAAAACTGATGGGTTTGTTCCTAGCTTCCAATTGTGGATGTAGACCAAGCAAAGTACTTCAAACCTGCACTTCCATAATGGCCACATCACCTCTTTCACCTTCTCCACCCTCTTCCCAGACTTAAGCTTTCAAACCAAATTAAAGTTCTCAAGACACCCTTGTCTGAAGAGACCTTTTTAAATGCTAATGTTAACACGAAACCTAAGACTAGCTCCAAAAGCACCACACATGAGACCTACAAAGAACACTGACCCTTGGCACACACTGGCAGTGTAGAAGGTCAACACTGTTAAGTACTTTTGTTTCAGCACAAACCTTTCCTCCTCTGCAGCTGTGGGCAGGGTTTGATAACCATAGCACCTTTTAAATCCACAAGTACATTCTGATTTCCAAGATGTTTCTAGAAACTCTTCACTGCTGTATGGATTACTGCTGTACAAACCATCTATCAGTCACCTGAGACTAAGTGTCCTGTTTGTTTGCACCTTGGCTCCTGCAGAGGTCATTGGCAGTGGTATTTAAAGGTATTATTTCTAGCTCTATGATGCCACCACCTTTAAGTTCACCTTCCTGATAGAAGCAGCTTTTAAAAACAACTTGGCTATGTCATCTCTCCTCTTGCTTGTGGACATTCAGGTAACCTCAAACACAAGGCAAGGACAGAATGAGCTCTCACAGTGATGTCAAAGGTTTTGGCAGATGACCTGAGCTCTCTCCATCAGGGAGCATATTTGGGTCAGCCAACAAGGAAGTGGTGAAAGGGTCCCTGCAGAGCTTCCAAACCTCCATGAAAGCACAGCCCTATCATCGTATGTGCCCAACTGTGCACCATATATGCAGCTAAAAAGCTGAGCTAGGGTGGGGGGAAGTGTCACAGCAGTTTCCATTGGCTCCAGTAAGAGAGGGAAAATTTTTATATATATATATAACATATATATATATATATATAAAAGAAGCAATATCCCTAAGCTAAATATAGGAATGGAGAGGAATCAGACGTCAGTCACATTTACGTGAAGGATCTGACTCACTAAGTCAGCAGTAGCATGTCACTCCATGCAGCTCCCCCCACCTTTACTTCTGTCTTTTCTCCTACTGGCTTCACTCCTGCTCTTACCAAATCCCTTGTTCCTGGGTCTTTTTCTCTTCTCTTTGTCCTCCCATTTCCCTGCGCATCCCTCTGTTCTCAGCTGCCTTCCCCAGCTACCTCCTCCTTCCTCATCCTTCTTCAGCAAGCTAATAAAAACCAGATTTCTGCAGAAGCCAGTTTTCCTCTTTCCTTCCTCTGCGGGCTGCCCTGCCCTGCATGGGGTTTGGAGGAATTAAAAGCCTGTGATAGCATTTCTTTCCAAGTTATCCATCAACTCAGTGCTACCCTATCTTATGGGCCACATGACTAAAGGCAGAGTCCATGGGTCAAGTCCTCCTCTCCTAAATGAAGGCAGCCTATGTTATAAAGAGGATGCTGTACAGAGGAAAGAAAACTCCATTAAGACATCAAAACAAACGTTGGCTTTCTTTTTTTTTCCTCCCACAATATATTCCTTTCATGCTGCTGCAAAAATAAATGAAAAGAGCAAACAGTCCCTTCCCTTTGAATCCACTTCTCAATTTCTGGCTTACACTCTGCTCTCTATCCCCCCAAAAGCTATTCAAATGAGAGTGCAATAGCTTCCTACGCACTAAATGCATGAAAAAGAAAAAAAAAGACATTGATAAGAACAGAATCCTTTTTACACTGCACTGGTTGCCTAGGGAAGCTTGATCAGAGTGAAGCAGCATCTACAAAAGCTGGTGTCAATTTTCTATGTGGCAACTCTTTCTGCCAAAAAGCTTCTTTAATTCACAGCCGGTACTGGGAGTGGGTTAACAGAGAGAGGATGTGCACGCTATGCAACTGAATAAGTATTTTCATGCAAGTTATATTAATTAAATGCATGCTGAGAAGAAAGATGTATCTGTTGAGAGGTTAAGACTTGGGTGTTCTGCATGAGCAAAGAAGCCTTCAGAGCTCCCTGTACCAATCCATGACCAAGAAGACCAGGAAGGTGGGAGCCTGGGAGATACAGCTAAATTCATACTTCAGAAACCAGCACAGGCTAATGAAAAGCCATGAATACTGAGCAAGAATCCCACTGCGAAAAAGAAAGTGAGCAATACCTTTAGTGTCACTAGACTAATCCTGTAGGAACTTCTGACTGCCAAGCAGGGACACGTTTGATCTGTTTAAAGGCTGTGTGGCACCCTCAGCCTCCAGGAGTGGGAGCTCAAAGGCACCACAGAACAGACTTAGTCCAAAAACCACAAGAAAAAGCAGGCCAAACTCAAGTCCGTGCCTCAGAAGTTCTTGTCTCCAGAAGCCTAGGGAAGAACAGAGCAGATTTCTAAGATACTTGTCCAGACTATTTTCCCAGCCTCCAGAAATTTGACATTCAGAGATAGCTTAAGCCAGTGGGCACAAGAAGAGGGAGAGCAGCACAGGAAACTGAGTCTACAAGAAGGGAGAGCAGAACTGACAAGAAGGATTTGTAGGGCTAATCCCTAAAGGTACAAAGGAAGCCTCTGCTCTCTCCACCATTTCAGCCTCCTGAATTCACATCACTCATTGCATTGACATAGACCCCACTGAAGTTTCAGCTTTACCAGGAACACAGAGGAGAATCTCTGCATGAGTCCTCCTGCCTGCCTCCTACCAGAGCAGAGGTGCTGCCTGCCCACAGTGATTTCCAGCAGGTCCAGCTGACCTTACTGAACATATCCTTGGAAAACTCCACCTTACTATGGAAGCTTCCAATGCCAGGTTATTTCAAGGTCTCTTTTTAAGGGAGTAGAGCAGAAGAGAAGGATGATTTTTAAAACTGGCAACCCTCCTGACAGTGGGCAAACATAAGGCAGGGTGATGATTCAGGAAAACAAACTCAGACTTCATGCTTCATGGAAAGAGATGCAGGGACAAAAGACAGCCTGGGTCCTGTCTCCCACTGGGTGAGTTGTACACAGCCCTCCAGCAGCCACACTGGAGCCACAGATGCAGTGGCAGTGCCCTTGGGAGAGTGATGGCTTTTCAGAGAGCTTCACAATAAGGAGGCATCTTTTCTGGAAGGCAAAGGGCTAAGCCAGACAGATTGTGAAAGACTTGAGCAAGAAGCGCCTATGGGGAAAGCAGAGGGGAGAAAAGGGCTCAAAGGAAAACCACGGAATTTAAACCAGCTTATCAACTGGGAATCATTATAGTCGCAAGGAAGATGAAAATGATTCCAGTTAATTGTTTTGGCTCAAGGCTTCCTAGTCACCAGTGATTCAGCAGGAACTTCACCTTCAAAAGGTCCCAATTCCCTTCAACACTCCAAAGCCAGGAGAGAGAAATAAAAACCCTCACGGAAGAGAAACCAGGGATAAAACCGTGCCCAGCAGAACTGGGGACAGGCCATTTCACCTGCCTTGTGGAATACCCCATCTCTCCTCCAGCCTGCATCAAAGGTAGGCGGAACAATGAAGCCAAACCATGCAAAGCAGCATCTGCACATACACGCACCAAATTGCCTGTCAGCCTGCATGTCTGACAAGCTTTGAAGGATACAGGGCCCTGATGACAAACACATGTGCACACACACACATATGTAGGAATATGAACAGACACATGCATACATACAGCTCATGGCTGACTATAATACACATGCAAGAGTCCACATTTCTTTCTCCTTCTCTCCAAAACCACTCACCTCCCCAGGGGCAGGGAAGCAATGCCAGCAATACACCTACATGAAGCATTAAATCAACTGGGCTGGGAGCAGGAGTTGCAGAGCTACGTTTTATTTCAGCACTCTTGGCAAACACCCACTGAACACTGAAATGAGCAGCAGCCCTGGAGGCTAGAGTAATGGGCAGCTGATGACAGGAAGGCCGGAGGAATAAAAGGATCACTGAGACTGTTCATGACAAGAAAATGTGCTGATCAGTCAGACAGGAGACACTGAGAAGCAGTAGAAAAGGGAGCCTTGAGCAGAGCCTGGCTGGTCCTGGGTGTAACCAAGAGCTGGAACATGGCTGAAAATACGGACAGCTTTACATCAAGGCAGGAAATGCAACTTTCTCCAGTATGGATGCTACAGAATCACAGCATGCTATGTTAGTTCTTGACAAGAGACGTGTCTCCACGTGCTGAGGTCTCCTCCCAGAGTTATGTTCTCTTCTACAAGTAGAAGAGAACAGCTCTCCATCCTGACAGACTAAGCCAAGACACCTGCTTCAGGGATCTCTTGCTCCCCAGTTGTGCTCCACCTCTGTTCTTGCTCTCAAGAGCCAGTCCCTTTTCCATCAGTGTCGGGCTGACAGCCCCACGTTTGCCATTCTCAGCAGCAGGCTGCAAGCTTTGTCCTGAGCCTGGAAGGCCTCAGGCTTCCTGGGCTTGCACCCTTGCTCACTCTGAACTTTGCCTGACCTGCCTGCAGTTCTGATTTACTTGGTTGAGTTGTGACAGCAATTTCTGTAACCGACCAGGTACCTCTGGCTAGTTTGTTTTACTTCTGTTTCTCTTCATGGGATACACGTAACAGTAACAAGCAGTTATTTTATGTAGACTGAGGCACTTACAACTAACACAAGGATGTATAGGAAAGAAATGCAGGCATGGTGTGATAGCAGAGGCTTTGAGAAGTGGAGTTGCAGGGTGCAGTGCAAACGAGTACAGGCATGGCATGATAAGAGGGACGTGCTTGGCAGTGGAGACCTCACAGCTGTGAATAGCTCACCCATGGTCTGTTAAAGAAATACAGACCTGGAGCTGAGCAAAACAAGAGTTCAGGGGTAACAAAGAAAAAAATATCCAATATGCATGAAAGGCACTGTACATAGTGAGTTCAGAAGCACTGTGGAGCTGCAGACCAAATGAGATAGGGAAAGGTGTGAAAGTGTGTTAGCAAACATAAAAAACAGCCCAGGTGGACCTTGGAGTGAGGAAGAACGCAGCAACATCCCCACCATACTCCTCCCAGTGAAGGGCTACAAAGGCCAAAGATTTATGGTGTTACCCTCCAATGACTGACTTTAAGATCCAGAGGAGCAACACAAGGGTGAACACAAAGCCAGGAAAAACAAAGAGAAATGAAAAAATGTGTTACAGTTTTAGCTGCATTATCACAGTTAAGACCTCTTCTATATAGTATTCTATTGCATTATCAGTCTTTTTCTGTAATAATGCATAGTAGAGTAAAATGATTCTTGAATTACAGTGTAAGGATTCAGTTTTACCAACAATGAATTCTTGCCTTTTTTAATTTATAGAGACACACAGCCCATATATATATATATACACACATATATATACACACACACATCTTTGCCCCTAAAAAACAGTGAGTGTAACAACGCCCCAAGGGGAATGCCTCAGAGAAAAGAAAATGCACAGATCTAGGGGAAGAAGCAGCAATGAAAGACAAGTTGAAGAAAAAAAGAGGAGAAAGATATTTTAACCCCCCAGGCAAACAGCAGTTCAGAAAGGCAAGAAAGAGATAAAGAGAATCAAAGTTTATAATAAAATTCCTGCAGAATCATCAAATCTGCCACCAAGCACTGAGCAAATTCAGCTCTCCAGCCCAACTGTATAATGAAAAGATGGGAGCTCTGAAGGCACCTCCTGGGAACAAGCAGCTCCCTGCAGAGATGTGCAGACCCAGCTGGGCTGGAACAGGAACATCTTGCTCTACACTTCAGGTCTGCACCTGAAGTGCAGCTCCCACCATGCCACAAAGCCTCAAAAGCTGGGTGTCTTCCTTTAAAATCAAGTCCCAGAGGAAAAATATATTCTCCTTGAAGCAATTGGCCAACACCTCTGTTTCCAGCAGCAAATGCAGCCAGAGTATTCCCTCATTGTGCCTGAGCAGCTCAGGACTAGGGTGAAAGATCTGTACATCAAACTAATCATCTGGGGCAGAGGAACATGACAGCTCATGGCAGATGCCTCAGGGCTTTAACTGTTTTACTGTGAGCAAGCACTGTAGTCAATATTAGAGTGGCATCAATCAAAGGAGCAAAGCAAGTAGTAATACAATTTAGCTCTCTCCCTTTCTCATCTAATTAACCTTAGGAAGAAGCGGAGTGAGGCAGGTCTGTCTCCTAGCTCCCTCCCCACCACCATCTCCCTGGGGAGGATGGCCATGGGGGGGTAAGACACTGGGCAGGCTCCTCTGGTGCCCATTGACCTGTCGTTGATCTCTCCTGCGCTGGAGAGCAGACAGGCAAGAGCCCCCACTGCGGCAGAGAAACTGGAGCAGCTTTTCCCCTTGAATGCTTCAGTGAGCACAATCCTTGCTGCAGCTCTGGGAGAACATCAGAGACCAAGAAATGGAAACCCAAACCCGCACCTTGGAAAGCCTGGAGTTATGGAATCACCCGCTCAAACCGTCAGTTGTGTCCCTGCCAGGCATGGGCATAGCTCACAGATACCAGGGCCAGCAAGGAGGCAATAAAGCCTCATGCCAACCCTGCCTAATCCTGAGCCGTACCCAGCCAAGCTGGCAGATGCTGAAACAACGGACAGGGGAGAGCCCATTTCTCCCCATGGTTACTGTCACTGCCACAACTACAGGGAGCCTGCTGCAGCTCCTGGGCCCAAATGGCCAGAGCTCTTGCCAGCTTCCTGCTCCAGCCCCACCACTTCCCAGAGTGGGAACAGCTCAAATGTGGCCAGATTGGTAAAATTCAATTCTGCTTCTGTTATCATTTTAGAAGCCTTGTGACAGCTCTGGCTTTAACAGAAGATGAACATTCACTTCTGCTTTGCCTGTATCTCAGAATAACACAGAGCATTTTAAATGGACTAAATTTTTTCTTCAGTGTAGCTAATGAGCATCACTTGTCAGATCAAAAAGACAGCTTTCCTGGAAGGAGAGGCAGTCATGACAAAACTCAGTTTTGCTTCCTCATGTATCTACATGGTTTGTCAAAGAGAAACATTGCCAGGTTAGAGTCCAAGTCTAAGAAGCATTAAGTCAGCACTGTCAAAGCATAGCAACTGACACTGAAGGCAAGGAGCTGGCTGGTATCTGGTACTGGCTCTGTCAGTCCTGGATTGCCAGCAGAAAGACCCAGGTTCAGGTGCACAACAGGCCAGCACACACGTGCTGGTGCTGCAGAGAACAGCTTCCAGTGGAGGGGGACCAAGTCCCACATTTGCAATAGTCAGGGCATTTGTGGGCATGCTTGCAATAACCAGAATACACAGCCTCCTGGCACTTCTTAGCTACTCTAAGATGACACTCTTTCGCCTTTCACCTCTTGCCTTTTTGACACTGAGTGAAACACAAGACCATCTACAGTGCCACATCTTACAGGAAGAGGAACAGGACTGACGCGCTGTTCTTCACACCTAGTGATGGGCTATGTCCTTTGGACTGTATGTACTTCTTTTAACTTAAACTCTGTGATTTGTGTCAAGGTTGCCAGGAGACAGAGAGCCTGTTTTGTGATTCTGAGAAAGGGTGGAGCTCTGCTGAGGCGGCTGGTATCTCATTTTCATCCCAGACTTTGCTATTCAGTCCCCATTCCCCCCCTCTTTGCTCTTATGCAAGCTCAGGACTTGGCTCATGAGCAACTTGTGTTGCCACACTAAGGCGCTGGTTGCTAGGAGGTGTAACTGCTGAGGAGATACAGAGCAGGTAGAGAAGAGAGCAGGTTGCTACCTGCAGGTACACAGGCTTGCAGGCACTCCTGCTCAGTGTCATACCCCTCCTTTCTCAGGAAATGGCCAAACCCCCGGGGTTGCAGAGCTTCAAGCTGAGAAAAGCCCTACACGTTCCAAAACAGCCAAGGCAGCGTGAGCTTTACAACCACTCCTCTTCCCTGTTTCAGTAGCGTGCAATACCTTTCCAAACCTGTAAAAGCATCCCACTGACAGAGCTCTACCAGAGCGTTTAGCTCTGTTTTAAATAAAGGAGATGTGCTTACTCTCTCACTTCAGTTTCTTTGCACATAAACTGCAAGTGACCCTCACCACAGGGCTGCTTTCTTTTTTACCCTGTTTTTTAAATAGTGACTTCCCCTTAGTTCACACGCTGCAAAATGAGATCAAAGCACAAATTAACCGTCTACATGGGATTATTTCCAGTTTGCCTCTTCCCAATTTAAAGCTCAAATTGGTACAACTGGCGCAGTGAAAGACTGAGGACGATCAGCATTTCTCCTAATGAGGCAGGCTAAAGTCAAATACGACCAACATAATCATTAAACCAGCAACTGTTGTATCTATTCTGACAGGCATGATAACACTCTCCTGGTGAGGGAACTGGAATGGAAGCAGGAACAAGCATGTACTACATAGTTCTTAACATGGTTTGTCAGGCAACCTAAAGAGCAGCGAACAAATAGGACTCCTCCAAGCAGCCCTACCTTTCCCTGCTCACAGCCTCAGGAATCCAACACAGGGAAGCTTCAAGTGCTTCCTCTTTGTCACAAGAATTTTCATCGCAGCCTCACAAAGATAAAAGCATTCCCATTTCCCTGGTCTCACTTTCTTTGCCGCTAACATTTCTGGCAAAGGCAAGAATCCACACTAATATAATCATTCTTGAGGGCTCAGCCAGTACTTCTGGGCCCCCAGCAAACATTGCACAGGCACTGCATAGCGCCTGGACCTGCCACACCAGTTGTGTGAGGCAGTCTAGGGCTGAAGTCAACTAACCAGACATGCCCTACCACACCAAACTTCATTTAGAGCTCACTCACACCACTGCAGCATCATACGCAGGATGAAACCTCCTTCTCCAGGATTTCCATCACTGAACGTGAGAGCACATTCATGCTGCCTGCATGCACACTGCAGGCAAGGAGACTTCTTCTGTCCTGCAATTCATTCTTACACTAAAAAAAACATCCCCAGCTCCACTGTCAGTTAAGCACAAAAGCTGCTTATAGTTAAGACAATTGTGTGCCATGCCGTGGTTCTGCAGGGTCAGAGTTCAAAGGTATATAGTAATCCAAGAAATAGCATGTAAAAACTCTGCAAATGCATGACTGAAGAGATGCTTTTGCAAACTCCATCCTATTTCCTTCTACGAAACCATTCTGAGAGCATTTCTTTCCATCGATGTCCCATTCTGTTCTCTTCCCTCTGACAAGATCCGGCTTGCTTGGAGCTGGGTACACGTACAAAGGAGGACACAGAGGCAGTGAAGTCGGCAGCATCTGGTGTTCTTTACCTTAATCATATCTTTAACTTTCTGTGCATATACCTACCACATCACCTGAGCTCATGTCCCATGTGTGGAACCTGCTGTGGGACATTCATCAGGAGCAGCACCCTGCAGAGGCTCTTAGGGAGCAGCACATGTCTTTGTGGCCTCTACCACCTTAAGGGCTGGCTAGTATGTGATGCTGGGAGAAGAGCATCTGCACTAGCAAGGGTGAGGACTACTGTACAAGACAGAACATTTTAAGGTTTGGGTTTTTGTTTCCCCCTGCTCAAGTCACCTGTTTAATACCCAGCTCCTATTATCTACAGCTCTGTAAGGGACAAACTAGAAAACTGGTAGGTTTTATTTTTAGATAAAGGTGCAAGCTGGGAGAAGCAAAGTGATTTTCTCTTCCACCCAGTCCCGAGGCACACTAAAAATAGAGGGGAAAAAGTCTCAGTTCTCCATGCCCTACAATACATTGCCTCTCCCCCATTGCTGGCTTTTATCAGAAAAGTCTTTCTGTCCTTCAGACAAAATCTCACTATCATCCTAAGTACAGAACAATAGAATTCTGTTGAGACCCCACCTGGAGTACTGCTTCCAGCTCTGAAGTCCTCAGCAACAGAAAGACATGGACCTGTTGGAGAGGGCCCAGAGGATGGCCACAAAAATGATCAGAGGGATGGAGCACCTCTCCTGTGAGGAAAGGCTGAGAAAGTTGGGGTTGTTCAGCCTGGAGAAGAGAATGCTCCGAGGAGACCTTATTGCACCCTTTCAATATCCAAAGGGGACTTGTAAGAAAGATGGAGACAAACATTTTAGTAGGCCTTCTTGCAACAGGACAAGGTTTAATGGTCGTAAACTCTGAGAGGGTAAACTTACACTAGGTATAAGGGAGACAATTTATGATGAGGGTGGTGAGACACCGGCACAGGCTGCCCAGAGAGGTGGCAGATGCCCCATCCCTGGAAACATTCAAGGTCAGGTTGGACAGAGCTTGAAGATGTCCCTGCTCACTGAAGCGGGGAAATGGACTATTCTGATTCTCCTGCCCCCAACCCTGCAATTTTGAAGGTGGGGAGCGGAAGAAAGAATACAGTTTACCAGCCATCTCTGAACTGCTCAGCTCAAAGCAGGGCTGCCCATATCCCAGTGAAACACTCTCAGGCAATATGTCATGGGGAAAGGTACCTGCTCCCACTCACACACTCCCTCTCTCCACAAAATTCCCCGTGAACAAATCCATGAAGCCTTTCCCAAAATGTTTCACTGCAATTGAACCATTCCCATGAAAAATTTTCATTTCAGTCTAAATGTCCAAAACCATCTGGCAATCTGAACACAACAAGGCTCCTGTTGTGGCTTTTAGGGATTTGCTTTGGGGGGGGTTTGGTGGTTGGTTTATTAAACAAAGGGTCACCAGACTTCAACTTCAATTCATCCCCGAGCCCAGAGAGTGGGTACTGCCTGTCAGTGTGGGGGGGGTCCTCCCACTGGATGGGCTGCAAGCGGAAAGCACAGATTGCTGCCCCTCACTTGGAGCATTTACAGGGATAGTGAGATGCTGCAGTACACTCATATGCTGAGCAGGGATGCAGAGTCCAACCTTTCCCAAATGCCTGACAGAAAGGAGACAGCACATGAGCATGGGTGAACAAAGGCTTAGGAGGGGGTGCATAAAGGAAGCATTTGGGGAAAAAGGGCTCATATCATGTGGCTTCTGTGGAAAAACGGGATAAACAGGCATGCTGGTACCTGCTGGCTTGAGGGAGGATGTTGTATCAGACTTACTGCTGCTGTCAGATCCTCGAATAGTAACTGTGGGACAAAGCATCACATTTCATCTCTATTTGTCCCAACGCCTGTAGCAGCTGGTTACAGAACAGCAACCCACCCCCTTGTAACTTGAAGGCCGGATTAGTGCATGGCACTCTGGAGAAGTAACCAGAGATCCATGTACTGCAAAACAACAGCTTGTCCCAAAGGGAGCTGGCAGCACCAAATATCAGCACCGCCCTAACTAGTTTTTCAATACCAAATGTGACACAAGGCACAAAGTCACACAGAGACTGAAGCCAAGCATCCCACAAGATTCCCACTGTCCACAAGAGGTGCAACCTACTCCACCTCTGGCAAAGATGCCTTAACCAGCAGCTGAGCTCTCAAGAGTGAAGGGCTCACACTCCCAGAACCTTTCCTCCAGCAGCCTGACAGCATCCTGATGCTGCAGTGTCAGTGCATGCAGCATAGACAGCAGCACTGCTGGCAGAGGCTTGACAAAGTCTCCCTGTGGTTCAGTAATAAGCTTTCCTGCCCAGCTATTTTGAGGTTTTGTCCTACTTTTCTCCCTTCTCTGCTGGGTTTGCTGCAGGTTTGCAGCTTCGCGGCCATCTCATTATTTAAGATCTTACCTACTGTTATGTCCTCAGTCTGTTGCAGGTAAAGATTTTAAATTAATTAGACAAGGCATCAAAAGCCCCCACACACACTAACACACACTGATGGAAACTGCCTGAAAGTCAATTTGACTGGCTTGACTCCATCTGCTAAGGACTTAAACCAGGGGAGTTTCCCCACAGCTCTAGGTGATCACTGGTATCACTTTGTTTGCTTCTTCACCTCCTTCTCTGCCAAACCAAGTGAGATTACAGCTGAACTGGATCAGTACACAAGGTCTTAGCAAACAACTCTACTTTCTAGATGCAGTTTTATTACACAGACATGGATTCAATATGGAAGAGTCTCCAGCACTCATAAAAAGGGAGACCGAGCTAAAACCAATGTACGAATTCTTCCCTAGATGTACATGGAAACAGCTCAGATGGGTAAGACTACACCTATTCCATTAGGCAGGGCTTTTTCTGTCTGAAGTGAATGAGGGAGATTCAGGACTGAACCCAGCTGCTACCATAATGAGAAGAGGGCAATTACTCCAGGACTGCATGACTGTTACCTGTGAATCTCACAGGCCAACAGCAAGAGTGCAAGAGAACAGCCACAGCCCCCTTAAATGCACCTCTGCAAATTCAAGTATCAAAGTTATGATTCTTTGGCCTGAGAACAAAGCACTGTTGCCAAGGGGATCTCTATTCTCTTGTTCCAAGTATAAAGAGTTTGTTCACTTGCCAGAAACTAAGACTGCATTAGCCTTCCTCAGCCCATCCTCCCTGTCTAATCAGCATTAATAAAAGAAAGGAATGAGAGGAAGTATTTTACACTTCAGGTCTCCATGCCTTAGTGCAGATATGCTCCTCTTCCCCCACTGCAAATCTCAGACAGGGATATTTGTGAAATTAAGTATCCCTGCTCCTTTCTGAGAAATCTGCTATTGCTGAGGAAGGGGAAGGAAGGGTTTGGCTACTTTTCATCAGCTCTTTGGTCACTGAACCACAGATGAGAGCTTCTCTTCATTTTAGAATAGGTTTCTACAGTCTACAACACCACAAGATGCTCCTTTAGAAAAGGACATACAAAGAAGGCCCAGAAATTCTTCTTCTGAGGTTTGGGTAAGGTAAACTTGAAGGAGCCAGCACCAGCAAACTGAATTTATCTACTAGCAACCCAGCAGTTCGAGTATTTCCATGTCCCTGTAACCCATTCAAGCTGCATTTGGGATACAGCCCAACAGCACTGCATTTACGCTAGGGGAAAAGTATTGAAGAACTGTACCTCCGCAGAGCAGCAGAACTTTGCACAAACTGCATACATACCAAAAGATGCATGGACACTATGAAGAACTGGATTCCTTCTGTGTATCTACAGCTTCCTAAAGGCAACTACCACTGTAGTGTCCAACCAAAGTGATCAATCAGTAAAGAGAATCATGCAATCGTAGAATCACAGATTGGTTTGGGTTGAAGGGACCTTGAAGCTCATCCAGTTCAAACCCCTGCCATGGGCAGGGACACCTTCCACTAGACCAGGTTGCTCCAAGTCCCATCCAACCTGGCCTTCAACACTGCCAGGGATGGGGCATCCAAGAAAAAGAAAATACACTCTGAAATAAGGCAGGAATACTTGTCAAGTTACAAATTAGGATTTCACTGCCCACACAGCCACCAATTCTGACCTGCCCACAGTGGTCATAAAGTCTTGACCGACTGAAGTTCAGAATTGCATTTTGCCTCATTTGCTGGCAGTAATCTACTAGATCTGCCTCTCACAATTCATTTCTGTACCCACTGACTAAAACCTTCCACTTTAAAGAGGAAAGAAAGAGAAAGGCAGCATCATGTCTGGTAAAGATACACAATGTTCATCCTAAATGTTATTCTTCCATTGTGGGTTATATGTAGCTTAAGGTAAAGGGAAATTGTTCTAGGATGATAATCTATTATGTTACGCAGTAATCTATATGTAATGATGGAAAATGATGATTAAAACTTTCCAAGAGACTCCACATGTGGATGGGCTGGAAGCCACTTAGCCTTACAGCCTATCTACTGGAACTGGAAAGAGGTATTTGGGAGCAAACCAACAACCACTTCTGGAAAAGAAAAATCCTCACTCTTTCAGCTCCCAGAGGGATTTACCACTCAATTATGTGAGACAGCTCCACACGTGCTGAGCAGACTCCTGGCTGGATTAAAACCAATTCACTCATTTCCCGCTGTGCTCATCCCCTTCCTCCCTTCGCTGTGACACAGACCATGGTTGCTGCCCTGACAGTGCAGGACCCGACGCTCACCTCCCTGGATCACTGGACAGGGAGCCAGGAGGGGGATGACTCAAAAGGGTTGACAGAGTTAAGAGGCTTCCACTCAGTACTGCAAATCAGCCAAGGACGAGGGATGGAACAAGAGGGAGACATGGTGAAACAAAAGGAGCTTGCAGCTCGATTCTGCTGAGGCACAGGTTGGCACACAAGAAGCTGCTGCACTGACATCCAACAAGCACAGCATAGTAAGAAGAAGATTTGAGCTGGCAGCTGGGCAGTCTTATGATTTTGGACACATCATACCACTATTCCCTTCTGAATACTAGTTGCCCTACCTCAAAACATACCTCAAGGTCATAAAGCTGAAGGAAGAACAAGTGTAGCTCTTAACAAGATCTTGCAGCAAAAAGCAGCAGGCGAAAAGACTTAATATCTTTGTCTTACCTTGGATTGTGTAGTGCCCTTTTTTATCATCTCTCCCTATCTACAAACAAGGGTGATTCATTCTGCAACGGTACAGAACATGGGGGCATCCAAATCATTTCTTCAGCAAGCGTACTTTGCATACACAAGGCTGGCTATGTCTGTACTGACTACAGTAACCCCTAAGAAACCCCAAAAAACTCATCTCACTATGTTTCAGAGAGGATTCATTATATTAAAAAACTAAATACATTCACCATATATAAGTTCACTATATTAATACCTTTAGCTGGAGTTGCAGCATGTATAGAGCTATACTTGACAGCTGAAGGATGGGAAGACTATGCATGTCAAAACCAATCAACTCATCACACATGCTATGTATCAAACACCAATTTTCCCAGCAAGAAAAAGTAATGTGGAAAACCCCTGAATTCTATCAGAGTGCTTAGGAACTGATAAGTAAAGCTAGAGAGAAGTTTAAGCTGGTCAGAACCTAAGAGAATAGTGTTTAAATGACATTACACACTGAACTTCAGCACACTGAAGCACTATGTTTCTGCTCCTACGGAAGAAAAAGCAGAGGCTGCTCCCTCAAGCAGGCAAATACCTCACATGAAGACAAGGTTCCCAACCAGCTCATAACCAACTGAGAGCCAAGGGAAGAAGAATATAGAGAAGCAAAATAAATTGGTCAGTCATAGCAAACTACAGGGCTTAAAAAACAAGAGCACACAGAACCCCCAAATCAAAACCAGATAAGCTGACTCAAACTATCTGAGCAGCTGGTATAGAATTTAAATGGACAGACATTTTGCCATCCCCCTTATTTTTTTCCTGTTTTAATGCTAGTTATCCTCAGTGGACTTCCTGAGCTTTGTTTCTCTCCTTGTTTCTAGGGAACAGAACCTCAACCAGCTACTGCAAAAAAAAGGGGAATAAACCTTATGAGAGAAGGTCGGGGAACAAGCAAAGGGAGGGGAAACTGGAAGGAAAGGAGAGCAGAGCATTGGTCCTGCCACACGAAGTAAAATATTAAGTACATTTCTGTCCCCCTCACTCCTCCCACAAGATTTTGTTACTCTCTGCATAACCCTAAACAGAGATTAAATTAAGCAACTTTGGGTTTATTTCACTTGCCAGCACAAGGACAGGTGAGTGCAGGCAGCAGATAAGACCTTCAGAGATGTAATTTTCTCTCCTGTAAAATCTTATCTCCCAGGACAACAACCTTACATAGAAATAATGACCTAGAGCATCTGCAGCACTCGAGTGCCTTTAGCCTTTATGGCAGATATGAAGAAAAGGCCTCCTATAACACAAGCATCCCACCAAAACAGTACCAGGGTCAGCAAAGCTACTGTCACACATGGCTGGACAGAAAGCCTCAATTAGGGTCAAAGAAAAGAAAGAATAAAAGGTTCAAAAGCCAGTGAGAAGGAACTAATTATGTAACACTTGGCTCTTTGGCACGACTGTGCAGTTGGAATTCATTACACTGGGAACTGCTTCCTTCAGGAGATTCAGAAACTTGAGGAAAGAGAAAATTCAGGAATAGCATTGCTAGGGTTTGGGTGATTTTTTAATGATTTTAGGCAAAACAGAGACCAGAGTTAAGATTCTGCTCAAAGAACACCAGAGCTTCCCATGCGCAAGTTCTCACTCCCATAGTTATTTGTATGCCTAGTGTGGATGAAGCCAGGATGCCTGGGGCAACTGTTTTGATCTCAACCAAATGAATCTTGGTATGTTGAAAGTGCTCTTAGGAAAATACAGAGTTGTTACGTAAATTCAGCTTTTGGGGATAGGACAGACTGGAGGAGCAAAGTATCTGCATGTCAGGATTGTGAAACCTCAAAACATGAGCAGAATATCCTCAACACATGAGGAAATCACTGGAATACCCGGAGCACAGCTAAAGTTGGACATTCAAGCTGCATGGACAGGTCATGAACCAGCTGTGCATGAGCCATTACCACTCTGCTACATCAGCCTCATGTAAGAAGCTTCGGTGACCAGAACATTCAAACAAATAGAAACAAAACCAAACAACATAAAGGCGATGTAACAGAATTGCCAGGATTCTTGCAAATCAAGAGAAATTCGGTGGGAATGAGAACGGAAAAAAAAAATCCAGCAGACTCAAACTGAACTTGCATCGACTTAGTGAGGTCTGCACCCGTGCCCCCTCATGTTTTGACTTCTTAACTAGCGCTAGTTTTGTCACAGATTATCTTGACTGCAGCAAATCACAGCAGCATCACAAAACAGGCAGGATGTGGCACAAAAGCAGCAAGTCACATAAGCCATTAAGCTGCTACAGCACACATCTGGTATACTCCATAGGTTTCCTAGCCAGGCCATGAGATGCTACCACCACCAAGTAAGAACAGGAATTCCTTGGTAAGGCCCTAAGGAATCATGTAACCTTTTAATTACCCAAAAGAATTCTCAGGTGTCCTCATGCTTAATTAAATCAATATTAGGCATGCACAAGTTCATTACAGGACATCACTATTAACAAAACGAATATATCTTTAGCCATGCAAGAGCCGAAAACATCTGTTTACTGCACTTGTTTTCTTCTCTCTCCTTGAACTCTTTAAGCATGAACATATTCAGTGTCACAAAAGATGCAGAGGAATAGGCAACACACATTGGAATGTATTTGTCTGGCTCCAAGGAGTTCAAGCATAAAGGATGCTGTCAAGTGCAGATGTGAATCTGCAGTTAACAGAGTGCCCACTGACAGAAAAAAGAAGCACTGAGCAGAAATTAAAACACATGAAATCCCATTTGAACACAAAGGAAAAGTGAATGAAAACAAACACCCCACCTTTTTATTGCTTGGTTGCTTTTCATTTGTTGGGGGTTTTGGTTTGGTTTTGTTACTGGGAGAGTAGTCAGACACTGGAACATGCTGCCCAGAGAGGCTGTGAGGTCTCCATCTTTGGAGATATTCAGAAGCTGGTCCTTGGCAACCTGCTCTACATGACCCTGCTTGAGCATGGGGATTGGTCTAGATGATCTCAAGAGGTTCCCCCCAAACACACTGATGCTGTGAACCAGGATATCACCAGGATGGACAAAAATTTCTAGCCAGTTCTACTGACCGAATCTCTCCTTTTGGCCACAAGCACAGAATCCGTAAGTACTGCTAGCCTCTTTCTTGTACGCTTGCAAACACCTATAATTGTTGTGGAAGTTTTTTTCTTCTTATTCCAGCTTTCACATCTTAAGAGTACGTCAATACAGCACCACTTGGAGATACCACCCTTCCTCTTCTCCTTTAGCTTGTTGACCACCAGAATAAACAAGCTCAGAGGAAGAGCCAAGCTTATATGAACTTCTGCAACCAAGCTAGCTGGTATCCCCACATAGTGCTACAGTAAGTAGTGAAGGCTTTTCTTGAAGAGTCTCTCTTCTGTCTTCCCAATCTGTTCTCACCACAGTATTGTATCTTTTCATCTAAGACGTAGATATACAACAGCCATGCTTCCACTAGCAGGGTAAAATATTTTTCCTCCCCAGCTTTTTCAAAATGCCATCCATTATGAGACCTCTGCAGGGCTACATTCTTTCAGACAAGTCCCATCCCACAGACCAGCAACTCTGATCTGCTCTGCTCCTCCATGGACATGTACCCTCTGAGTGAGCTCTACCTTCAGCAAGATCAGGATCTGGCCCCAGATGTCTATGATTTTGCTAAACGTGCAGCTCACAAAGCCACCTCTCCAGTCCTCAGCTATCTCCCTCTAGGTAGCTCTTTTGCTGTCCATCAGGTTCTCCTGGATAGATCTATTTGGACTTAGACTGCAGTTGATAGATGTGCTGCAATCCAGAGAACGCACTTACAAGGTGCTGTCAGCCTGAAATCCTTCTCCGCATTTGGATGAGGAACACGGCAAGTCATAAGTTGCAGGACATATACACGAAGGCTTTTGCCAATCCATTGGAAGTATCACCTGTTCCATTAGGTACTCGCTGGCTTGAGAATCACATGGAGTTATGTTTAAGTTCACCACAATGCATTTAACTCCCAGCTTAGAGCAAGAAGAAGGAGAGTGGTTCCATTAAAAGGAATCCCATTAAAACTTGACAGGTAAAATGGAATCCCTCTCCATTTCCAATTACATTAACGGTGCCAAGTCTCATCATTCTCTAGTGTTAAAAGACTAAAGAACAGTAAATAGCCCCTCTGCTAGAAGACCATAGTGGAAACACCCTGAATGTTCATGTTGATGAATCAGTCCTGGTTGATCTTAGCTTTGAAGAACATGGTTAGTGACTCACCCTGCTGGATAAGCAACGAGGCCGGTTTTGGGGTCGCAGGCCAGTCCTCTGCCTCCCGACACAGTTATCCCCAACACCTTCTCCAAAGTCACCTAGTGCATATGAAAAAGAAAACAAGAAGTATTATGAAACATAAGTGCAGTTCAAATGGACCCATACACAGATGCTGATGATCTAGCTCACACTGGCACTGGTAAGAGTTGCAGCACCTAGAAATTCACTGACAAGCACGCAGGTACAGAAGCAAGTTTTCAACACAGGCACAGTAAAATTGCTGGGGTATAGAGCGGAGTCACCAATCCACTGACTACTTTGTGTCAGGGCATTGCAAAGCATTGCAAAGACAGGATTTCAAGGAGCAGAAAGTACTGGTGAAAAGCTGGGATGCACGTTTGCTGCCCACTGATTCCCATCCGTCCCAGCAAGAGCACCAAGCCACTTATTCTGCAGAGCTCTTTCCCAAAAATCATTTCCAGGTTGACCCATTCTCTTTATTCTCCTCCATCCAGTGGTAGGTGGCTCAGCCTGGTTCCAGCCAGAACTGAACAGTCAACTTTTCCCACAGTGCTTGAATTGGAAACCACATCCATTGGACCAGGGCATCCCTCCCCAAGAATCTCAAGACAGAACAGTTTACATGACTGGGTTCGCAAGCCTGCATACCAGTGACCCATGCAAGAGCTGTAATACAAAATGCTTGCTTTCCCCCTGAGCAAAGATCTCAACTATTTTTAGGAAGAGAAATAAAACTGGGAAGAGCTACTTGGAAGATACAATGATTCATAGCCAGGCCTCTGTGCAAGATGCTGGGAAAAGCAAAAGGGGAAGGAAGGGCAACAGATGGACACAGCACAATAGTTTGGGGAGTGTTCCCTGGCAGGGAAAGCATCAGAATTTAGCAATTAATCCAAAGCAAAAGGTTGCAGTGAGATTACACAGAATCTAGTTTGTGGCATAAAAGGATTCAATCTCTGAGCACAAACCAGTTCCCAGCCCTGGAGTTGTTTTGACCAATGTGAAATGGTTCTCTTTCCTTTACATTTGCACAGCTTTATTTTATTTATCATATATTTGATGCATACATTCCTCATCAGCATTGCTGTCCCTGCCAAACTCAAGGATTTTTACTGGGTCACAGTCTTGTGTTTTTAATTATTATCATTTAAGTTACATTTGGTTAAGGCCTTACGGGCATGGACGCGGCAGAAGAAGTCACTATTGTAATAATTACTACTATCTTTAATAGCTGCCCTGAAGACTAACATCTTGTATTTATACCAATGTGGTGCACAAAAGGAAGGGGCAGGGCAGGTTTCCCACGCCACCCTGACCACACAGCTCACCAGGGCTGAGGAATTCAGCTGTAGGATGAAGAAGTAAGGCCTCACTGAGCTCATGGCCCAGGTTACTAGAGAGGCTGACAGAAGTAACCCCATACATAGAACTATTCAACAGGCAAAGCAGGGCTGAGGTGCCACCACTTGAAGTGAGCCATCCATGCTTCAGCCAGCTCAAATTTGGCCTCCCTTCAAACCAGTAACATGGAAAGCGGAAGATTTCATATCCCAGTCTCTGGAACAACTAGGTCTTTTTGCTTTCCTTTTAGTAATAATATACTTCAGATACTTCAAGACAGTAAGAGCACACCAAATTGTCCCCTTCCCTTGCAAAATGAGTATCTCTGGACACATGGCTTTTACAAAACTCCGCTGCATTTTTATTATGTATAAGAACATACAATTAAAATGCATTTACAAATCCACCGGTATGGAAAGAAAACAGTTTTGTTCCAACTTAATGTTGGAACAAAAATGCGGGGGGAAGGAGTGAGGAATGCTAGGAGGGTATCTGCTCTTCCAGGCTTGTTCAGAATGCTTCAAAACACATTTACTTTTAAAGCAGCCTCACAGACGCACAGAAAGAAGAACTCTAGGTTTCTACAGCTGAGATTCCAGCTCATATCAGCAGTTTTCAACCCATCAAACTAAGAGAGGTTTAAATTCCTATAGAAACCACATTCTTGACAGGGAAGGAGGAAGTGGAGGAGACATGTGCCATTCAAGCACTCCGATCCAGATAAGGCACCAATTACTTGATGCTGTCAGCAAACATCAATTTAGCAATGCTGTGTTTACGCTGCTCAGCAAAGGCTTCAGCTCAGGCTGGCTGTAATTGCAACTGTCCTAAAAGGTACTACTTGACTTCGGTAATGCAGCAATTCAGCAACCTGCTTTCACCAACAGGTACAAATTTGCTCAATGAGCATGTGTATCATGCATATCAAGCCTCACAGCGTGCAACCAAGCCGAGCTGATCTTACAGCTGCCTGCTCTGGAGGGGACAGGTTCTTCCCCCTCATCCCACTCAGCCTAGTGACAACCCCTATCATTTCCCTGGCACCAGCACTGGCATGGCAACTGCCTGCCCAGCAAGTCAAACCAGCAAAAAGCTATGTTGTAGTTCTCATTCCCTGTTTGCCAGCCTGGGCAAGCCACAGGGGGCACAATGCCAGTTGCCAGTGAAAGTCTTCTTTCAGCTTCCTCTTCTCACTCTAGGGCCTGTGGAGACCCCATGCTGTTATGCCCATAGACTATTTGTGCAGTGCCACAAGGAGGTGGAAAGTCTACTACCTTTCTCCTGTGGTCAGCACATAGCTTGACACAAAAAGAAGTAGCTCAGTCTCTGGGTCCAATTATTCTACTACTAGTGGGCATCTGTTGGCCCCCAACAGACATATTAGAAAGACAACTATCAAGGCTATACCATTGGTATTGATAGAACTCATGCCACAGAAACAGCTACCTGGGTTCAGAGAATCGTGACTAACTTCCTGAAAAAAGACTCTCCTTCCTTCCCTCCTAGTCTTAGTTTTAAAACCTTCTTAATGTAAAGAATCTGAAACACAACCCCATCAGCCTATCCAACAGATGCTCTTACAACACCTCTGCATAATAATCCTTGAATATTAAACCCAACTCGCTTCAAAAAGGAGTACATGCACATTTAAAAGTTAGTCTTAAGACATGTGTGACCTCTTCTCAGTCACTTGTCGTAAAACTTGACAGAAGAATGGAAAACATTTCAGACAGAAAGAACAATAGGCAACAATGCAGTATAAAATGGATCCCTCTCAATCTGCCAGCTAAACCAGAGACATTATTAATATTGTTTATTAGGCAGAACTACACCAACTTTAGCCTCCTGATCTGGAATTAAGATTTGTCAGCAAGGAGCAAATCTGTTGACACAGGTCTGCCATTATCCCAACTTGAGAAGTTACAACTTGCAAGGTAGGAACCCACTTCCCCACATGGCAAGTGCAGTCTCCCAGTCCTATGCAGCCATAACCCCTGCCATTCACAGGAGTCTCCCAGGTGGTACTTAGCAATTCCCACCCAGAGATAAATTCCCTGACACACCTTTCCACTTCTGATCCAAGCTAACCCCAGCACCTGAACAGCCCCCTACACACCTGAGACACCATGTTGATTACCAGGAGCTCCCACGTCGTCCCAGTTTTGTTCCCACAGTAGTCAGATATGTCACTGGTTGTTCAAGCCTTCACAGGCAATCTCTGGGCCACCTCACCACCCTCATCCAAGGCTGGAAACAACTGCAAGATTAAACCTGTCATTTCGTGTGCCTAAATTAGAGGCACGGAGAGGAGGCCAGCTATCCACATTTGTTACTTCATCTTCAGCCTTCTATTAATAGTAATTGGCACTTTCAATCATGGTTCTCCACACGGTTTGCAAGTGTTACTGAACCAATCCACGTGCAACGTGCCTCCACAGCTCACTATGCTACCTGCAACCACCCATCTCCATTCCTTTCAGGTCAATTTCTCTTTTAATTTAGATGCTCAATACACACACACGCTCTTAGGCACCAAAACCAGAATCAGCTGTGTAGACAACACCTGCCTTGCAAAACCTGATACTCATCCATTTTACAGGCTTACAACTAAATTTGGCTGCTGGGAATTGCACAAATGTGTGAAGAAATTTCAGTGCATAAGCAGATCACCCTGTTCCTTCCACATCAGATCCCAAGATAGTTCCAGTGGGAACTCTCTGATCCACTATTTGGTAGGACCAGACCAGCAGAGCCCTGAACTGCAGGACTCAAGGTGCCAACAGGTATTCATGGCAGCCAGGGCCTCCCAAGGAGAGGGGCCTTGCTGAAGCCCAATCCCACCTGGAAGTCAAAGGATGCATCTGAGAGCAGCTCAGGGAAAGCCCTTGCCTGTCACACCAATTCTGCATGTTGCAATAGGGCAAGGGGTGACAGTTTTACACTAAAAGAGGGGATTCAGGCTGCACATGAGGAAGAAATTCCTTACAATGAGGGCAGTGAAACGCTGGCACAAGTTGTCCAGGGAGGTGGTGGATGCCCCATCCCTGGAAACATTCAAGGCCAGGCTGGATGTGACTCTGGGCAACCTGATCTAGTTGAAGATGTCCCTGCTCATTGCAGTGGGGTTGGACTAGATGACCTTTGTAGGTCTCTTTCAAACCAAACTATTCTATGAGCCTATAGCACTGAGGTGCAGATAATCCCTTTGGAAAGACTGGTCTAAACAGCCCGTGCCAGCCTTGTTTCTTTTCAGGAAACAAGATGTATGACCAGCTGGTCCTTGCTCTGAGAGTGAGTTTCATACTTGCGTGAGCTCCTTCTGTTGTTTTGAGGAAGTGACCACAAGCAATTGTTTCCACATGCTAAGAGGACAACACAGAAATCCTTGAAGGGTTAGCCCAGCTTCACTCCCCTGAAAACACCTACCTCCTTCCCATCACTTGTATCCCTTTGGGGCCATCTACACTGCAAAGCCACACAGGAGATACAGGAGGCAAACACTGCGGCCCACACATCTAGGCAGCACGCTGTTAAAAAGCAATAGAAAACACACCCGATGCAGTAATAATTTCCACCAAAGTGCATGCCAAAAGGGACAACCTGGTCATTGCGACAGTCCTGCCTGATGCGAGCACACAGGCACTCTCCTTACAGCTGTACTGTTACACTGCTGAGCCACCACTGCTGCATAGGAGCTCCTATGTCTATGTCTTTGCCACCAGCAGACTCCTGCAGTCTGGCTTCATCTTGAAGAGAGAGAGGAAAAGAAAATCCAAAGAGAAAGCCATTTTTAACAGCAGGCATCCCTCAAAGAGTTTCAACCGCAGGCTGAATGATGCTGATACTCAGCCCATCATCTTCAGTATTCAGCAGTGTTTCAGCCTCTCTTTGCCATACTCATATGCTCCAGACATCAGTTTTCTGACTCTATCACCTCACCTCCTGCCTTCTAATCCTATCCATGGTATCTTCTGAGCCCAAACCTTCATCATTCTCTACAAACACAACTTATTTAAGCATGGAAATAAAGCAGCAAAGCGTCTGAGAAAATACATGCGACTCCCCAGTGTTCAAAAAGAACCAGCAAGGGGAGAAAACTGATGTTACTGTACAGGGCTGTTCACAAGTCCCAGTGCCTACAGCATAAGGCAGGAGGCTACAGCCTGGGACAACCACGTCCAGCAAGCAGATGTGTCTGTTCCAGACCTTATCAAATTGGCCATCTTGGATCAGACACCAGTATCCAGCCCTGGTTCCTGTTTCCATTTGCAGCCATAAGTGAAGGAGAAAAATCAGGAAGAACAGCATCATAGACAAATGTATAGATAAAGTTTAAGAGCAGGAAAAGCAAATCTGATTCTTTCTCACCTCCTGTCAATCTCCCAGTCTCAGATATTCTCAGGTTTTAACCTATTTCAGTAGAGTTCTTTGCCATGAACATATCCACTATGTCTATAAAAGCTTAGCATTCACATCTCTTGGCAGGGAACTTCACCAGTTGCAAGAAGATCCATCTTCATTGCTTGTTTTAAACCTCACTTCTATTAGGTTCATTTGACATGCCCTAGTTCTTGTATGGGAAGAGAGAATGAATACTCAGTCCCCACCTACTATCTTTAGGTGGTTCACCATTTTGTCAGGAGCTATGCTTTCACCCCAAGTCCTCTGTGTTCCAAGCACAGGAGTCTTTACTTTATGGCTCTCCTGAAAGCCATTTCATATCTTTGATCAGCTCTGATGCTCATCTGTGAACCCCCTTCCAGGTCCCCTATATCCTTCCTGAGATGAAGAGGAAACACCAAGGCTTCATACAGCTTTCAGGTGTGGTTACAGCAAGTATTTACAGAGCAGAATAATAGAGTTTCCTGTTTTGTTGTCAATTCTTTTTCCCCACTGATACCTTACACTCAATCTTCCTTTTTGATATCCAAGATCATTTACACGCAGCAGCGAAAAGGTCATCCTGCTCAACAAAGACATGGATAAGAACTCCTGCTGCTTTGCAATTAGAATCTTTTTTCCCCATTCTCTTCCCTCAGCTCCTCTATGGAAAGGGAAATCCTATTCTTGAATCAACAGTTTGATTTTAGCTTCCCCTTTTCCTCTCCATGCCTTTGTGAGCACTTACTCATCCTCAGAGGGAATTCTTGCAGCACAATTATTCCATTCCACTACAGAATAGCCACTTCAATAAATGTCCACATGCAGACAAGTTCTATTTTAAAAGCGTTCCCATGGGACTGTGTATAACACAGTTAACATTTGAATCCATTTAATTAACTAGCAGCACTGGGTCAGCATGGAAAGACAACATCCATCAGAGTTCATCTAGCATCTGCTGCAGAATGTGCCTGCCTGCATCCTTCCCCTGCCTGAATGTGGGCATATTAATAATGTATATGCAAAGAGAAAGAGGTGGACACAGAAATCCCACAGATACATAATTCATGAGGGTTACTTTGGAAAGCCTTGCCTGGCACATCAAGTCATCAGTTACCACCTTGTCTGAGGAGTGGCTACAAAATCATCTGCTCTTTTGCCTTTAAAAAAAATGCTTTTTGGTCCAACTTGAGACGCCAGTACTCTTCAATACACTGACGTGGGAAAATTCATCATCAGGTCTGAGTTTCACAACAGCACCATGGTTTTCACCTCCATCTCCCTATATCCTGGTCTCAGAGTTTTCAGCACTGCTGCACACAGCCCAATGTGTTTTCCATGCCATGACACAGCCAAGTTGGATCAATGCACGCCAGCATCCAATACGTGAAAATGCATCGTAGCTGTACATTGTCAGCATGAACATTTAAGAAATAGCTGTCTATTCCTTACATAAGTGAAATTCAATGCAGAGCACCAAACCTCACAGCTGGCCCTGTTTGTACATCTCTCCCCTGCCCCTGAGCCCCACGGCCAAAAAGCACGTTTAACCTCCAGGGAGCATCGCGCACGTTGTAGGCTCTAATCCACCATCTGAACACACCGTCTGATCTCCTGTTACTGCGGCAGGGAAACAAAGCTTGGAGTCTTACATTTAGCTCCGCTGTGCTTCATTTGGCACATTAAACACAGAACACAATTACAGTATACTCTTCTACTTAAGGGGCTGTCAGCATTTCCACTGCAAAGCCTTCATTTCAGGGCTTTATAACACAGCTGTGAAATATTCATTCTGCACTTGAGCTTGTCATGCAAAGGTTTGGCTGTGGCCCAGGTTCCTCTGCCTGTTTGTTTTTTGGGGGAGTTGGGGGATTTTGTTGCTGGTCTGGCAAGGGAAGGGCTGAAGGTGGGTGGATGGAATTAACTGCAGGGGATGTTTGACTTCCAAGAGCATGCAAACAACAAAACCACTCAGCTCCCCAGTTGGTTTCCGTCCCTCACCTACCCAGTGCTTCCCTCTGTTTTTAAAAAGGGTATGTTCTGTGTGTACATACAAAGCTTTCTTTTATATACATTGGGTTTTTTTAGAGGGCTTTTTATCCTCACCCTCCACTGCAGCCTGAGCCTTCTGTCCCTCAGCATCTCATGCTGATACAGAGTATTGTCTTGACAAACCCAGAGACTGAAAATATTCCATCTGCCAAAGCAAAAGTAGTAAACCCAGCTCCAACACACAACCAGTTCAGAACATCTCTGCTTTGACAGAGCAGTTTCCATGTCTCCCACAGTAAGTCTCACAAGTCTTGTTCACTGCCATCACTGCAGTTATACCAACTGCCCAACTGACCCTACAGGAACTACTCCAAGACCATCAAACTGCTTTCATGCAATCCACCAGAGTGGTTCACAGAATCATAGAATAGTTTGGGTTGGAAGGGACCTTCAAAGCTAACCTAGTCCAATCCCCCCGCAATGAGCAGGGACATCCTCTACTAGACCAGGTTGCCCAGAACCACATCCAGCCTGGCCTCGAATGCTTCCAGGGATGGAGCATCCACCACCTCTCTGGACAACCTGTGCCAGGATTTTACCATCCTCATTGTAAAGAACTCTTTCCTCACATCCAGCCTGAATCTCCCCTCTTTTAGTTTAAAACCATCACCCCTTGTCCTGTCACAACAGACCTTGCTAAAGGTTCTCCCCTTGTTGCAGCATTTCAAGGTGTTTCCTGCCAATGCTCAATCTGAAGCAGGGTGAAAGGATTCAGAGCAAACCCTCACATTTTAACCAATCTGAAAAAGAAACCCAGCAAACAGACAGCTGACCAGAACTCGATCATCTGCACCAACCAGTTGTCAATTCTATGGAATTTGATTTCAAGATAACCACCTTAGAGCACATCAGGGAATGATCTCCCACAACACAGATTATGAATGACACGCCTTGGCACAAGAGCAGTGAGGGTAGAAACTGACTTGCCCAAAGGTTTTGAATCAGCAAGTTGTGGGAAGCACTACATTTCACTTGCAAACCTGCATGAAAGCAGAGGTGGGATGGGGGGGAAGTCCTGCTGGAAATGCTGAGCCTCAGCATTAATGGCTCTGGCAGGTGTCACTGCAATGGTTGCACAGGGGTGTGCACACACACGTTTATTAAAAATGATCCAGGCAGTTGAGAGAACAGGGAAAAGAAAACAGGGAAGGAGGTGGAAGAAAGAGGACGTGAGCAAGGCAGGGTCCCTGCAGGCTGCTTCCACATGTGCCTGTGCACAGCGTGTGTGTGTTTATCCATCTCTCCACACAGCCTGCTCTCCCCTCATGGCCTCCCCACCGTGCTGGCTGCTCCCAGCCCGATTCCAGCTGTCAGGACCGCATTCCTGACCCGTCAGCCCCAGCTGTCGGGGTGTCAGGGGCTACGTGCTTGATCTGCACTCTGCCTTCTTCTTCATGCACCTGGGGTAAGGCAGTCCCGGGGAGGCCATAAATACCACAGCATAGCCCTGGGGGAGAGGGTGGGGGCCAATTTAAAAGCACCTCTACCAGAGCCATACTAAGTGGACTCACAATTGACAGCAGCACACATCTGCAGCATCCCTGTGGCCTGTAAAAATGGATACATAGGGTTAATCTCCTCCTACCAGCTGCTGCAGCATTACCTAGCCACCATTAAATAATTACCTTCTGTTTCTTCACTTAACACCAACCTGATCCCCTGATTTTCTCTTCCCCACCCCCACCCCAAGGTCCAATTTCTTCCAAAACACAGCAGGGATAAGTAGAGATGTGTGTAACCTTATCAGCACTGGCTAAACACATGGTAAGCAGCAACTTCTCATCACATTCGGCTGTCATTCCCACTGTAAAAGCAACCCCAACTCAGACTTCCATGAGATTCCACAAAACCTTCAGAATATCTGAGCTTCAGAGATACAAGTGTGATGAAAGGACAAGGGCTGGAACGTGTGTAATCCATCCACCTTTGTTAGTGGAATGACGATGCCATTGACGCCGGCGTGGGGAAATCTTTTTTGCTGATGTAAGCAAAATTTGATAAGATTGTGTGATAGATGTATATTTTGAGAAAGAAAAAGCAGCAAACAGGCTACAGGTTTGCTGGCACATAAAGAGTCAGTCCTGGTTTATTCCAGACTAAGCATCTGCACATGGAGTCAACCGGACCAGCTCACTGGGCAGGCAAGCCCTATGGGACACAACGGAGACATGCATCCTGTGTGGGCAAGCTTCAAAGAAGCTTTACTTTTTCATAAGGAAAGAGAGCAGGCAAGATACCAGGCTTTATGTAGGGGGTGCTTTTGGACTCCCACGTAGGTAATACATCCAGTGATTTCTTTTTCTTCATAGTAGATAAAGGAACCAATTCCCCTTCCCTTGCACAGAGAACTAATCTGTAAGAGGACTAGGTACAAGAAAGGACACTGTCTGAAGAGTAGAGATCAACAGAAGCAACTTCTGACTTTCTGTTAGCGTTACATATTGGTCTCTTCCAAATCTATGCACGGGGCCTAAACACAGGCAAAGAAAATGCTTCAGTGAGAAGAAGTAGTTAAATAAATAAATAAATAAAGTAAATACAGATTCCTTGGGCAGCATTTCAGTTATTCATATAAGGGTTTGAAATCAAGCAGGAACAAACGGTTCTCTCAGCGTAAGGGTCACTGTTTATCATAGTTAATCATCACTTCCCAGATAGGAAAGGCTTTTTCCCCTCTGCTTCACCCAGGCTTTAAGCACTCATAAGAAACAAGAGCCAAGAACAAGACGAAGAGCCAAACAGGGATGTGGGCATGAGCTGGTAAGGCTGCTCCCTCTGCAGCTCTGCCAGGCCCTTCCCACAGCCTCAGCCCCGAGCTAAACCTGCTCCTAAATACAAACAGCTGGCAGTTAAAAGCCACAGCTTCATGTCAGAGATGGGGATCCACTCCAAGGAAACCCTGGCAGCTCTGCATGACTCCAGAGAAGTCAAACACAGGGGCCACAACACAGCGTTTCTAACGCCGATACCACCATGGCAAGGAGCTCCGTCCTAAATCACCTTCTGCTGAACTCTTTAAACACTGCAAACGCTCAAACTAAACTTGGACACGACAAAGACAGACCAAAAGAGAGGGCACAGAAAGCCTTCCCCACAGTTAACCCTGCTGAGGGGAACCAAAGGAGGAAACTCACATCTCAGCTTCACAAGAAAAGCACCACTTTACAATCCCCTTTCCCTTCATTTCTTCCCACTGAGGCTTATTTTTGGTATAAACAGATCAGTACACTGTTTGGCAAGGCCTGGAGGGGAACTTGGTGGTTGACCTTGAGTCCAAGAGTAGAAACACACAAGCTACAGCTATGCAGGGTGAAGAAAAGCCTTTGGATTAGCCTGAGGTAACACTCATAATTAATTTGTGATTTCTTTATTCATGCATAACACCCCATGATAAATCAATCTATTTTTATCATTCCTCACTGATTTGCACAGCAGCTCTGTACTAGAAGTCAAAGTCACCAACTGCCAGTTCTAAACTGTGGCTCTAGATCTCACCCCTACCCACTCTTATCGCCATGAAAGCAACTGTGCAGGTCTTCTGGAGAAGGGGACAGCTGTACGTAGTGTATTTAAGTCCCCAGGAAAGATTTAAAGAGACTGTCTGTATGGAAAAGCCTTGTCTTTTTATGCCCAGATTCCTTACACAGAGCAACTATCTGTTCCCTCCAAAGGAAGTCAGAGAATTCCCCTCTCCTGGTGCCTGAAGGCTGCTGCCTGGAACACCTTAACCACTCCAGAACTAGACACCTTGTCTTCCGATGCATTCGTGTCCCTAAGACTGCAGTAATGTTATGGGGGAAAGTACATACATTCTCAGGGGATTAGCAAATGGTTTTGTTGCAATACAATTTTATACAAATTATATTGAAACATACACTTCTCAGCAATTTAAAAGATGCTAAAATTGGAATAAATATATCAGGAGGGACAGAGTACACAGTATTTATCACACAGACAACGTCCGTATGGAAGGAGGCAAGTGGTAAAGAGATTAGTATTCAGTCTTCCCCTAAACATTGTCTGGACTATTAAGTATTTGTTCCACATTAATTGCAAGAAATCCAAATCTACATGAAGGCCTCCTTTGCTTAGAGCAGGTAGCAACAGGTACTCTCACACAGCTTGCAATCTATAACCAGGTGTAAGAGGACTAGGTGACAAAAAACCCAGAGACACTGAGCTAAAAGGTCTTGATCACAGCCATGCAACAAATTAGCAGCATTACCCCCAAAAAAATAACCCTGGGGTAACCTCACCTCCTTCCCAAATTCCAGCAGCTACCTACTGCATGGACTATGGACGATTGCTGTCACTCCTGCTCAAGGCTAGGGACAGTATCCTTAAAGTGATTAGAAATAAACCAAAGGAAAACATGAGAAACTTATTTTCTTCCCCAGACCAATCAGGATATACAGGAGCCACCCTGATTGGTCTGGGGAATCCCTTGGCAATCCCTTCCTGCATTCCGCCCTGCCCTCTGCCCAGAGCAATAAGCTTCTTAAAGAAGAGCCTTTATCATCATCTGCCCTTTGTGCACCCTAGAATTAAGAAGCTCTTCACATCTGTCAGCCAACATGCATATTGAGCACCCAAGAGATTTCTCCTGTCAGCCAGAAAGGAGACCACCTTCTGAAGGGGAAGTGATACACAGGAATGCAGGGCAAAGACTGAGAAAACACACGTTAAAAGAAGGGCACAAGCACAGATTTCCACTGCCTCCTCAACAACTCTTGTTCTACTGAGGCTGGAAGCCCTTCACCAGCAGCAGTGTTCCCATCACTGCACTGCTGCTCACCCACCGGCACAGCAAATCCACATGTGCTCACTCAGGTACAAGCCCCCGGGTCGTGTTTTTGCTTCAAAGATACAAACCCTTACATCCTTCACAGTCACAGCTATCCCACATGCAGAACTTGGCTTAGTCTTTTCCAAAAAGTCAACATTCTTGCAAAATTTATGGCCTAGACCGAGCACCTCAAAGACCTGAATAACTCAAGTCAGCAGCAAGAAACACCATCAATCCTCTCTCCCTTACTCACACACACACAACAGAGGAAACCACCACTAGGCCATAAACCATACAGGGACAAAAGGTTACAAAGATAAGTACAAAGCAATCCTAAACTAACTCATTAAATCATTCATTCAGCCCACTTTCCTTTTTCACATGCTTTGCCCTTAAATCACTTCTTCCTGTGATTTTTCCCAAGCACCTTTTCAGTTCCTTTTCCTGAAGGAAACAGTCTGTAAATAAGAGGTACAATAGTTCAACATAAAACGACTTATTTGAGGAGTTCATTAAACATGACTTAACAAAAAGGGAGCAAGCTTCCATCTAAGTGACTTAAAACCTTGGAACAGGGGGAACAACACTAGAAAAGCAGGTTTCCTCTAGTTCACATTTAGGCTGAGCAGCATGGGTAACTGGTAGAATTACCAAATGTGAGAACTGAGGAAGTAAAATCACTCTCAGAGGAAGCAATTTTTATCTACAGGCTTAAAAAGCCCTTTTGTTGTTACTACCTAGCTCCTGCCATACTTAGAGAAAGCAAACCATTACTATGTCCACAATTCCTTTACTGCCCTTGTTTAGACATTCAGAAAGCCCTAGATCCAGGCGCACAACCAACTGCTGTTCCTTCAACACTTCACTGGGTACTTCTGGTTTGACATGTTTAGCTCTTGGCAAAAAATTGCTGCTGTAAAAATCAGAAGACAAAAAGAGAGATTATGGAAATCCAGTCTTCAGCAAAGAGTCAGTACTCCAAATGCATGAATTTCTGGTCAATAGTTTTAGCAGCATTCATCTACAACACATTCAGCACAATCTGTCTTGGTAAGAAAAAACTCTGAGTGACACACGTAGTTCAGCACTGAATTACTAGTCCCAAGTACATTCCTATTGTTGAAACAAAGAATATAAGCACACAAGCATGTGAAGAACAAGCAATAAGAATGAACAGCAAAGCAACTCTAAGAGTCAGAACATCCCTGATTACTTTCTTACTGAACCACCATGCTCAAACTGTGTTTCACATTCTCCAGCAAAAGGATAGCTATAAAGCTTCTATGCAGTTTTTGTCCACTCCTTGCTGGGGTGCGTTGGCAGCTAGGTAGTAGGCAACTGCTGAATACAAGTCTTATGTTAGCCTGCAACAGGAACCAGTCCCTGCCTGAAGCCAGGCTGCAATTCCCATCACGGACCAGCAAAGAGGTGTTGGATGAAATGGAGCTGATTGCCTGTCAGTTGTGAGATTGCAGCTGATGATTTGGACTCATAAAAAAAGGTAGAAAGAAATAATTATAGAGAATTGTTCATGGAGCACTGAATCCTGGAAATATTCCTACCTGTATATAATCTTGCCTCTTTTCTTCTAATTGTATCAGTATGTTAAAGACATTACTTCTACCTGCAAACCTTGCCCTTGCCTCTCTTATGTCCTTAGAACATCACAGGATGATACCTGCAATAAAGCACTTATGAGACAATATCGTGGAAGGATCTGTTTATAAATTAGCCAAAGACAAATGAGTACTTAAGAGTTCAAAGATGGAATTAACATCAGCCACAAGCAAAGACTAAAGCTGGCTGCTCAGTGCTTACCATCACTTTCTGCTGTTTCTATAGAGGTCACTTCCTACATTTCTTTTGGGAGATAAAAATCTATTAGTGACAGAAAAGACCCAGACATTGGCTCAATCTGCTACGGCAGACAAGCTGACCAAGCAAAGACTTGAACTGAACAATCTCATACAAAGAACCAGAAAGGTACCTGGAAACTGCAGGAGTTTGCTTACAAACACTGCCTGGGAGAAGTCCTATGCACACTTCATGGGGTTCAAAAGATGACAGCAGTATCCCAACGCAGCTTTGAAGCCACAGAACAATGTCACTTCAAAGTGCTGCTCCTTACCATACGTTACAACATGATGACCAAGGCTCTACAAGTACCCAAACTACCTGTCTAATAGCTTAAGCAGGGAAATGTCTGACAGAAGTTCAAGAACACTCAGCAATGGTTTTGGACTCACAAGAAGCCAAGTGACTGTCACAGACCAAATTCTGTGGCTTTGGGGGACCAGGCTGCTGCAAACTGAACCCTGTGGGATTTCTGACAGATGTTCCACAAGAGAAAAGAGCTGAGCAACACCAAGCAGGAAGGCAATGCTCCAGACCCAAGTATCTCACACTTCATGCTCTTTCCTGAAGGCTAGCCATATGGCATTTTGTAGGTGTTTTCAGATGCCTTCTCCAGCCTTTGCCACTGAAGACAGAGCAGCGGGAAGTCTTCTCAAATCAGCTTTAAGGAAGGGAAGCCCTGGTGCTACCCCGTTCTCCTATTTATACCAACTACTGCAACAAACATATTTTATATATAGCTCTGTGGCTTTTTTCCAGGCAGAAGTAACTCAATGCGGGTGTACATATGTTTAGACCACAGCAATTGGAAAGAATGTCCCATAAACACTGTTAACCCTGCTCCTCCACTGCAACCAGAACAGGCTCTACCGCTGCAGAAATACAAGCCATGTTATAGGGGGAGAAAAAAAGTCATCCACCCAGAAGCTAAGCAAGCCACTCGCCACCTGCACAGCACTGACAGGCTTCAGTACAGCCCCAACAGATTTATAGCTGTTAAGTTAGCAGCCAGCTCTTGTCACATCAAGATATAGCGTCCAACTGACAAGAGACCACACAGGGGTGACCAGGGTGTGGGCCAGCACAAGGGCAGACACACAACACATACAGCATCTGCCAGTACCCATTTGCATTTTAAAGCAATCTTGCAGACTTAAGGGCTGGGCAAACAGAAAAGAGTCAGATTTTCACAGCACTGTATGCAAACCCTGCTTGTACTGAAAGTATCAGCAGTGCCACCAGATTTTAATGAGTAAGCTCACACGCTGAAAAGAAACAAGAAGGGCAAAATGCAGGAGCCATGGACCAAAATGTACTTCCCTCAAGAGAGGTTTCAGGAACCCCAGTGACACGTAGGTGGGAGGCACCTGCTATAAACACACAGGATGCTGATCCCAGTGCTAAGCCTGGATTTTAACATGACTCCAGGTGAGTGAAACTCCAGGCAGCAGCCTACAGGGAGAAACAGTGTCTGTTACACTCCTTTTCCTAAAGGAGGGTGCTCCTGCTGCCGCATGTAGACAACTATAAGGTGATAACTACTATGCCTTTCACCAGATTTTCCCTCTGATGGGCTGCAAAGACAGCTCTGACAGTCTTTCCAGAATACATTAAAACAACCTTTCATCACATTTTTCTCTACAACAGATAAATGCTGGGGTGGGGGAGATTAATGTGTTAAAAAAAAAAAAAGTCTTGCTTTTTCTTATATCTGAATCCAATGGGACTGGACTCTAAAGAGGAAGAAAGCATAATCAACACTTCAGAAGCATCTAAAAAGGCATCTTTGGTTATGTGATGCGGAAAAGTTAATGACCACCATCTCATGCCTCTGCAGAGACAGGTGTCTCTTGTCCTGGGGTATAAATAACCTAGCTTTATCCTTGCATAAAGCTGTTTGTAACTTCAGGGATGAAACTGCCCTTCCTGAACACGTCAGGTCAGCATCTTGCTTGGTTCAGAGGAGGCTTTCAGGGAGCTTCCAGCTGGGGAGAATAGGGGAAACCAAGTTCACATTCCAGGGATGATGGTGGGGGTACAAAAGAAAACCAGAATGTCTCTGGTTAACTGTTAACTGGGGGAATGGTAAACAGGGAAAGAGAAACAGTCTTTGTTCCAGGCTTCACAGAACTGGTTAGCAACATGTCCAGTGAATACGGATTAATGGACAAAGTGAGCTGGTCAAAACAACAGGATGAAGACAACTGCATGATATACATATAAGGCATGCACACACATATATTCATGTGCATGAAATGAATCAGAGATTCTGATCCTGCTATCGACCACAGAGGCACTTATCTTCACATCCAGTGGGTGAAGTGGAGCTACTCACGCTCATACTACCTCACACAAGATTAAGCACATGCTTAAGTATCCACAAGAATGAAGTCTGAGTTTGCATTCAGTCTTCTTTTAAACCATCCGAGGTCATAATGACTGTAAAAATGTTACACAAAGAGTTGTGAAAGACTTTGTGTACATTACAGCTGTAACACAATGCCTGTGTCACTTTATAGGCAGGGGAAAAGAGTGGGTTGTAACTTACTGTACTAACAGGCACACTAAGAAAAGCAACATACACTCAACCAGAACAGAATATGTTCCTCCTATTAAGCACATACACAGAAAAATAGAAACATACTCATACCATCATCCAACCAGGCCCCAGCATTTAAATATGCTCTACAACACAAAATCCTGCTTGGCAGCTGTTTACAGTACTTTCCTTTCTGGGGATCTGAGAAAAGCATCCAAATGAAATCACACTGCAGAGTGGGAGGGCAGGACATGGGACACAACCCAGGCAGCAGACCTGGAAGTAAATCTCTCTTCCAAGGCTACAACACAGTCAGCTTTTCCTCTGCTGCCCAGACAAGACCCCCTCCCCAGCAAGGGAAACCACCCACTTTGACATTTTATAATGGATTTTGCTTCTAATCCCTTCCTTCTGCCCTAACTGCTTCTGCAGCTTACATAGATCACTGATGATTTACAGTTCTGCCATCTCCTCAGCACGAGAGCTCCTCGACTCTACTGATCCCAGATGCTACACAAACATGCTTCAGGCTCACAGCTCCCTTCCCCACCGCCTACAGCAGGAATACCAGCTCCTCTCTGCCTGGAGAGCCATAGTATTCTTTACACAGCCTCCTCCCCTCCTCAGCCAGGGCTGCTGGCTAAGGCGGGTCGAGTTGCTCCTCCCTGTACAACAGGGCCTAAGTGCCAGAAAAAACTACCAGTAAAAAGAAGGAGTTTTCTGTTGCTTGCCAACAAACCTTTAGGCAGTAGGTGATGAGTGTTCCCAATTGTTTTAAACCTCTGGAAAGCACTGAGAGCAAAACTAAGTGCCTTATCGCAGCAAGCACTGTTCTCTTCCCCCTGGAACATCACAGGACTCTCCACAGGCACTGTTCTTCCTACCTGGTATCCTCAGGGTGCCCTCTAAAATGATTTTCTTTCACGAAAGAAAAAGGCAGATTTTTCCAAACCCAGACAGCTCGGTTCACTTGTCAGAGATGCAGAGCTGGGAGCACCTCATGCAACCATATCCTCTGCCACACAGCACAGTGTTATTACCCAGGCCAGCTCAGTGCTCGCTTCCAGACCTGCTGGTCAGTCTGGAACCTCGGTCATCAGACCTCCACCATGAAGGACCAGACAGACTGGAGACAATGCTGACTCTGAGCATATTATATAGGGTTTGTCTAGACTGGAAGCGTGGTTTGCCTGCTTTTTCCAAAACCTGTGTTTAAATTAACCAGCATGTGCTTACCCACATGTGCAGGCCCTGGGAAATGCATCAGCAGAGCGGTGCCCAAAGAACCCCTCCCAAATGTATGTGGCTGACATTGGATAAATATAGTACTCCACACATGGCTATACATCACAATCAAAAATGGATTTATCACAGGTTGTGGACATCAAAATGCTGATTTGCAGCCCTGCTACAGAAAGCAGGTCAAGAACTTCACAAAACAAGCATCTACAAGCCAGCCACAACATTGGTGATAGAGCAGAGCCCCTCTTTCAGAAGTTACAGCCAAAATCATATCCAGAGCGGTCGGTGGTGAGGAAGCTGAAGCAAGCTGCCTCCAACCCAGAGCACCTTCCCCTCATCCTTCCCCAGCACCAGTTCTTTGCACTACTGACTGCATATAAAATACATCTCGACAGCTTAGCTCAGGGAGCCTGCAGAGACACGCAGCGCAAACCATGGATTATCAGGCAGGATGATTATCCTCCAGTGCAGGAGAAGGTGGAAGTCCAATTCCAGTCTCAAAAGCAGCTCAAGCTCTTAGAAACAACTATATCCACAGGGCCCACCACACACCCCTCAGAAATAGTTGTTAATGCATTCCATTAAGAGCGTTTAAGGTGATGTTGTCCCCATTCCCCTCCAGCACCATTCCTGTAGCAGGATTCAGGGCACAGACTGGGCAAACACCCCCGAGCTATCCTTCATGGTTGGGCAAGATATATAGAAACATTCTTGAAGCGTATCTGGCCATGGTTAAGTCCAAGAAAACCAGATGAGTTGGGACAAGGTGGGCTTAAACAAATGAAGCAGATCACACATTTGTCAGTTCCAGCTGACAGTCAGCAATGCTTCTGGACGCAGCTGCCCAAGAAGGATGACACCCCAACGCAGGTTTGAAACAACTATGCTTGGGACTGCTATATCTAGTTCAAAACTGGGAGATAAGCCAAAAGCAAGGAGTTATGCACCTGTTTGAAAGTCCTGGATGCTAGGACACTTTGCAGTAAGTGGGTAAGTATCCTGCCTGTTACACATTGAGGGGGGAAAAAAAGGCTCAGAGACTCTAAAGAGCAGAGCACAGAACCCAAAACCAACTGCACTACATTAAAAATTACACAGCTCTGTTTCAAGGTTCACTCTACCTTTACACATTTCAGCAGCACAGAAAGCTTTGGTTAGGAGCATGAAAAGCATCATTCTTGGCCCAGACAAAACTCTTGCAGAAAAGACGCTAATATTGCTGCAGTGTAACTGGCAAAAAGAAGCCCTTTCACTGGTATAGCCTGTTTCTGTGAAGGACAGCCTCATTCAATAGACTCTTCTGATGCTGTGCCACCATTAAGACAGCATGTCATAGAAGCTTAGTCTGCAAATTGTTTTCAGCATAGACAAGTGCTTAATCACAAACACCCTTACTCATTGGGGTACTCAGCCCTCTCTGGATACCTCCAACCCCATCCCCATCCCCTTACGGTCCATGTCCATAGCTGAAGGACATTGCATGGCAAGTTCTGAGCACCAAGAGCAGGCAAGAGGCAGGACTTGCACAGACTTCTTTCACTCTCAGTTCTATTTGGTGTTTCAGTGACTCCAGCAGCTCAATTGCATTAGGGACTGTGTAATGAACTCAAGCTCCTTTGCTGCAAAGTCCTGGGCTGAGCAACAGTGCCTTGCTTGGGTTGGGTTTTTTTTGCAAATGAAAGCATCCCCAGTACAAACAAGACTTCAAAGCCAAGCAGCCCCTTACGTGCTACTCAAAGGTGAGCAACCAATTTCAAAGCCCTTTGGAGAGCTCAAAGGCTACCACTGTTGGGCACAGGAGACATAGCTAACACTTCAGTACTGGCACTTCAAACAACCATTGCCCTGTGCAGAGCCTGCTTGTGGATAGGGAAGGGTTTTTAAACAAGCAGCACTGTTCTTCACAGTGCCTACTTGGTAGAAAACCAGGAGCTTTACAGGTCTGTATCCTTGAATCCATTGACACTACCATAAAGTTGCTTGCTCCTTCTCTCAGAAAGTCCATTTGCCTGCTTTCAAGCCATTTGTTAATGTTGTGACTCTCTACTACTACACAGCCTCCAATAACCTATTGTCTTCCAGAGAAAGGAGTCTCTCTGGATCCATGATGGGGGAAATTTCAGTCTAACTACACAGTTTTGTTTGGGAGATGCAGAAATTCAAGAACCATCACTGTAAGGAAGGAATGCCATTGTTCAAACTGCACCAGGTGAGAAATCTCTTAGTAGTTATTAAATCACATGAGCCTGCTTGACCAACTATGAATTTTAATACTGTATTTGGGAAAACAAGCAGGACTGCCTTTTATTGCTATTGACTTGGAAACACTGAACACACCAGCAGTCCATAAACTTTTCTATAGTACTATTTTCAATCAAAGTTTCCCCACAGTAACTAACAACAGTGCTGGTCTCCTGGGACACAAGCAAAATTACAAGGCTTACTGGGGTTTCCACAGCTCTAATTCATATGGTGCTTAATCTGCTTGGGCCTGTCGGAAAGTCATCATCACCAGAGCTACCGAAATCATTAGTGACAATGGAACTAAGTCAACATTTACAACAGCACATTCTGGGGACTTTTAAGCAAATAATCCTAAATGAACACACAGTCCTCACATGGGAGATATAAGAAACATTGCTGGTAAGCTGCAAGAGGCTGGACTTTGTGGCTAAGGCTAAGATATAGCCTCAGAGGATCAGGATTTAATTTCTAGGCCTGCCCCAGACTTCCTGTGGGAGTTTGGAGCCATGTCTGTATAGGAAAAGTATGTCCCATTCCACACACACACCTTTTATTTAAGACTGAAGCTTCTCTAGTTTGAGTCTAATTTATCCTTGTCTGTCCAATGCTCACCAAACCCAGGCACAGATGGGATGCTCCTGCAGTCTATGGTCATATGAACACTGGCAGCAACTCGCCTTTGCACCAGTATTTTTGAAGACAGATCCCAGGGCACAGCTCCATTGCTGGTTACAACAACTGCAGAGCTCAGCTGTATTTTCCTTGCACAACATGCAGACACGCTCAGGGCAAGGCTAAGTGGCACTGTGGTGAAAGGAAACAGCGGGAGGTTTTTCTCAATTGCAGTAGCCACCCTTGGATGGGTACAGCCTCAGCAGAGCCTGTGGGGTTTCAGGCACAGTGACCAGCCCACATCTGGAGCTGGAAACCAGAGCAGAGAGCACACCACAACCCATCTCCCATGTTCCCTGCATCTACAGAAGCCCTCAGAAATTTCCAGCTCAGTGGAGGCAGGTACATCAGATACAAACAGAAGGCTGAAGTGACTGAAACTGGGCTTAGTGCTAGTTAATTATTCAGACCTTAGCTGGGATCACTCAGCACTAATATCAGGGCTCCATTCTGGAAAGCACTGTTTGAGCACCATGTAAGTGCCACTCCCTGCCTCAAACAAGACAAGAGACCTTTACAAAAGTCAAAGGCTAGCTAGTACATGGTGTCTGCTTTCACTTTCACAGAGAAAACTGTACCAAGGCTAATCAAGCAACTTCTCCTTCAGACCTGATCAACAGGAAGCAAAATATCTACTCAAATTTCCCAAGCAAACAAAATGCTGACCACCACTTTCTTAGCTTGAAGAGGAGGTGATGCCCTGCAATTGCTTTCCACTAGACACAGGGGAGAGTGAAATAACACAGAAGTCATTTTACAGGCACTTGCAGACCCCTGATGTTACAAAAGCACATAGTGGTCCAACTTGGCCTGACTCCCAAACATCACTCAACTGTTCTGCCCTCCTGGAACAAATGAGGCGATGCACTACAGCATGGACAGGAAAACAGGTGGTACAGTTTGGAGGAGGTCTCTTTCCACTGTGTCAATGGACGTCTTTCTCCACCAGCTCTCCCTGCACCATAGTGAACAACAGCTCTGACCAGCAAGCAGCAAATGCAACAGCTCTGACCAGCCCTGACCTCTGTCATCTTACTATCCCAGATAGTAAAGGCTCCAATACATGCTTCACAGCCCACTGCATAACAGCCCACAAGCAAAAGGGGGTCATCAGTCTGTATGTGTTCACCTTATCCGGCACAGCAGGGACACAGTAAAACCCGCTTACGAGTCTCTCCAGCCAGGCTAGCTAAAGTCCCACGTGCCTTCTCAGAATACCCAGCTCATCTGAAGGAGGTGAAGAACAATGTGCAATGCAAGACCACAGCAGCTGTAAAACACCATTGAGGTAATCAGCATTCAACTACCCAAGGGAAGCAAGAATCATTTGAACCCACTAGGTAGATGACCTGGTTTGTGTTATTTATGCCGATTATACCCCAGCTGTTGGTACATCATTCCCCTATCCTGCTGTGGACTGGTCTTCCTGCAGTCTTCCACAGTACAGTGTATTATTTAGGGGTGGACAGAAAAGAGGATCTTTCCAGCAATCTTGTCTCAAGATTAGCAAGAAGGATCACAGTGGTTCATGGACAGAGTTGCAAGCTACAAAAACATGTAAAATTGTTATATACTTTTATATCCACCATACTTCAAGAAACAAAAGCAATGGGTGATGCAGTCCACCAGCAGAAACACTTTGGCTTTGATATGCCCTGTGGCTGTAAGTCACATTTAACACTCATGTTTGTTAGGAGAGCTAGCCAGATTATCCTGTAATTTCAGGGCAAGGTATAACGTTCATAGAGTGAAGAATGGAACAGGGAAAACCTATACCAATGTGTGAAATTGTTAACATAGGGTCATCTTCAGCACCATGTATTTGAAGATGGAATAGAGGGGACCACAGCAGCCTGGGAGGGAAGGATTTAGCCCCTGCGCTATGACACTCTCATCTATTCCACTGACTATCTGCAGATACAGCCATGCCACTGAAACGCAGGTCTGGCTATGGAGAAGCTAACCAACCTTTGTTTCTCCTTTAAAGAACACTGTTATAAGCCTGACCAGAGACAGACATGAAATCCTTTCTATCTCTGGGCAGCAGCCTCTAAGCTGTTAAAGCAATTGAGTGTGTTTAGACTGAGCAGTGCAGAGATCCCTAGCTATCAACCAGGGCCACATAACATTCACAGATGCTGAAGCAGAACAGGCACAGCAGCAGAAGACCAGACAATGGTTAGATGCGTCCTCTCAGCTGTGCCACTGGCTGCACTGGGCCCAGACCTGGTGGGCTGAGCAGTGCTCAGACTCTAGTGGAGTGGAGAAGGAAAATAGGGCAATACTGTGCTGAACAGCTCCTCAAAAGCACCATCATTATGTAAAAGACCCTTCCAAATCCTGCCAAACCAAAAGCTTATGACAGCATCAGACAGGCTGCTCTCTACTTCACCCACACAGTCAGGATGCTCAGCCCCACATCTAGCTCCCTAA
The DNA here is from genome assembly GCF_033783945.1 of Neopsephotus bourkii. Lineage (NCBI taxonomy): Eukaryota > Metazoa > Chordata > Aves > Psittaciformes > Psittacidae > Neopsephotus > Neopsephotus bourkii. Next base: position 12,487,805 of record NW_026902298.1, on the reverse strand, counting down.
GAAGTGCTGCCTACAAGAAACCCAGCAGGCTTCGCTGCTGAAGGACCAAGTTGTTCCCAAAGACTTACCAAGAATCCCACTCTGCAACAAGCCTCAGCTGTGCCTTAAAAGATTTAATAAGAGGTGATGATTTCTTAAGCATTTATATCAGTGAATCAAACTTATGTGTTTTTTGATTCTCTTTCAGTTCAGGTTCAGCAACTCTCAGCTGATCCAGTTAAGACCAGTAGCAGACTAAACTGATTCATTTTGGAAGCTACAGTATTTTCAAACAAAAAAGACTGTGTACTGAAGGCAGGAAGCTACAGCCAGGCCAGAAACATTACTCCACTTTCCTCTGTCCACGGCAGCTTGTGGTCTCAGCCCAGCCCTGCAACTATTCAGGGGATTAAGAAGCTGGAGAACTGTGCTGGGAATGCAAGGGGCATGACAAGGCACAGAGGGACTCAAGCTCACACGGATCTGTTTCCCTCTTAAATCTGTGCCTGTCCACTTGCAGGACACAAAGCTATGTGTATGGGTTCCAGCTGCCCTAACCAAGGAGCTACTATTAGGCTGATGGGAGCCAGGAGGCGGGCAGTAAGAACAGACCATGCCTCACCAAAGGAGGACAGGAAACCCTGCCTCACCAGGAACATCTTAGGTGTCATTTTCAGAATGAAAGCTCTCAGAAAGGTTTTGCAGAGCCAGCCAATCCAACCCAGCATGATGGAGTGGAAACAGGGGCTCCAGCTGCACATATTCGCATGACACTTGGTGAGGGGAGACCATGACACAACAATCCAAGTGCTGAATGACTTCCCACTGGGGAATGTTAGGTTTTAGTCAAAGAACTCTTTTAAACTGGCAACTTGAAATATTTCTAGCTTAGAAAAAGAACAGGAGAGATCAAAGAAACAAGAAACAAGCAGCAAATTCCAAATGTGTTTTTTTTTTGACTCACTGGTTTACTGTTTTAGGGAAAAGCCTGTAGCAGGTTTTGCAGCAATTTGTTTCTACACTGACATTCATAATCTGCTTTGACTGAGGATACCCACACAAACATATCCTAAAATAGGCACAGCTACATCAGTTTTAAAGATGCTTATATTTACAAGAGTAGAGCTTAACAGTGTGAACAGCAAGAACTATACCTGCTCAGGTACATTACTTCTGTGAGCAGAGAAAGATTTATGTAGTCAAGTTGCAGGGTTCTGGAACAACCAGTACATTTTAGCAATAGAAGATGGCTCAACATTTCAAGATCAAGATCTGGAGAAGACAGGAAAAGTGGATTCAAGCCATCAACATCAGAAGACAAAGGAAAAAAAGAAGTCTAAACACAGAGCTCATCAGGCAGAAGCAAAACTCAGGATTCTCACAAAACAGAAGTTGTTTTCAAAAAGCAGCAACAAACCCAAACACAACATCCAGTTTGTCAACAAGATTTAAAGAGCTCCTGTTCCTTCCCCTTATTTTATTTATTTTTTTTTTAAATACCCATAATTACGTATTGGTTCCTTAGTTTTACTCCTGTGGAGATCTTCTGCAGCTGCACAGAAAAACCATGCATTAATTATAAGCAAAAAATAAGTCCTAATAAAAGCACCAAAACAAGTTCTCTCTTGTATAGCTTCCAAGTAACACAGTACATGTCCTGCACAGCCGTCATGCAAAGTATCTCCGCTTACCCACACTCCCCCTTGCAGAGCAATGCACAAACAGGTCTCTGCAGAGCCAGCGTCCCACAGCCTGCCTACGACCAGCCCAGCATTACACAGCTGCTTCACTGAAAGAAGCCAATTTTCAGTGTCACAAACTGCCCAAGGGGTCTGTCCCTGACCACTGAGCCTGACACGCCTCACGCCAACAAAGAGCTGCTTAAGAAAGAACAGGGACACAAGGGACACTTTCCACCGCAAGGGAAAATTACAGCTCATGGAAGTCAAGGTATTGCTACTGAGGGTGCTTGTGCATCTTAAATTGAGCAGCCCACTGCAATAAAAGCTTGAGGGACTCAGAGGAAACACAGGGCTTCACCTGTATCTGCACATACAAAGCGCACTATAACCTTTCAGGTGTTAATCTAGGGCAGCAGTCCTCCTCCATCCTATGTAATCAAGCAGCAATCAGCTGAGATGACCAGCCATAGCTACCAGCTTCACAGGCCCTTCTGTATTTCCATGTGACTACAGTCACATACATCTTTTGAAGCAGCCATTTCTCAAAAAGTCCAAGAGACAAAGATGCCTGAGGGTTTCTCCCTGCAGGTCAGCAAAGATCCTTAAGGAGCAATGTGTATGATGCTCGATTTCAGTCCCAAGCGATCTACACTTACACCTGATATCACACAGAGAGGATCTGAATCCTGCTGGTTTAGAAAGGTAGAGCTGCTTCTCACCTTGGAAGGTAGAAGAGCACACACACAGCAGAGGGGATATCTCTTCATATATCCAACATATGTTGGATCTTTAGTAAGGGGCCCACTCCCTCTTGTCTTGCACATTCCAGCTGTCCCACTGACAGCAGGCCATAACTCACGTGAGGAAAACTCAGAGCAGATCCCTTTAGGAAACCAACACCAGCACCTACCACATCAAATGACAAACTGAGTTGATGATGAGGACATAACAAATTGCTTCTGCAAGCAAACTCCATAGCAGTCCCTTTGCATCTCACTGATTAACTGCTCTTAATCCAGCCCTCAAACCCTAATTTGATGGTGTGGAATGAATCCGTGATGTCCCCAGGGGATCAGACAGCCCTAGTTGCACACTGGGAGAGACGGCATAGGGGGTACAACAGATCTCTTCCAAAAAGGCATGTGCAAGGAAAACAAAACCAAACAGGTACCAGAGAATACCCTGGGTACACAGCAGCAGGTCACAGCCCTGAAAAGGAGTACATGGTGGTATGGGTGGATTTTGGCTCTTTTGGCAGAGGTTTCTGCAGAGTACAGATCAAACTGCTCTTCAGCAACAGCTACAAAGCACCTTTCACTGGCAGGCCACAGGCTGCATTAAATGCAGTGCATGCATGCACATGAACACGCTGAGGTCATGCACAAACACCAAGGACTCTCCTCTAGACAGCTCTGAGGAAGCCAAGCAGGTTTTTCTCTTTTTTGGCAAGAGAATACTGTGCTCCTTGGCATGGGATAGCCATCTCAGGGAAACTGACCTGAACCAGAACAGGATTTCATGCTGGAGACAGGACACTTAGGTAAGGTACCATTTACTTCCCTGAAGTTTTACACACGCTCTTCACTCCAAGAGGTAAATTTTGAAGCACTATTATTTTGAGACAAATGAGTGCACTTTGCAGTCACAGATTACAAGCATTTCTTATTTATTAGTGAGCCTTTACAAGGGGGGAGGGATTAACCTTTCTATTTATGGAGAGAGCAAGCTACGCAAGGCCAAGTGATTTGCACAGGGTTACAAGTGAATCAGTGAAGGGACAGAGCGAGGTGCCCTGACTCAGGAGCACCTACCGTCAGCACAAGGCAATGCCACCCAGCTCCTGTTCTCCCCACAACCCGGATTAAGTCATCCTCCTCATGACACCAGTCAATTCCTAGTGAGTGACTGTCAGGAATGCTCCACAACACGAGGAAGAATGATGGATTTTTCAGGCAGAAGCATTACACCACAGACACCTCCAAGGGAAGGGAGTCTGAGGCACACAGAGGAGGAACATGGAGAAAAGCACATCCAGACCTATGGAATGCAGACCCCATCTGAACAGTCACCTCCAAGATACCTCTCTCAGACCATCCCATTCTTCCCTACATATTCAGAGAAAACTCCTTTGTGAGGATGAGAGCAATTGCTTACAAACAGGAATTTGTGTATCACCAGCTGCCAGTAATGCAGGTTTGCAGTTGGAAACATGGAGGAAGAGGCAGTATTATATTTCTCCTGTCAGTTATCTGTAACAACTCCACACACCACAGTGTGGAAAATCCCAAAAGCTTCCTGATACAGAATGGGTAGATAACCATACAAGCAAAAGAAATGCTTCAGCAGAAGAACCAGGGCTTCAGCAAGGATATGCAGCACAGTAAGGATCCCAACTAAGAGCCAGACTACAGTCACATATCAGTTGCTCTGCATTACTCTATAGTTACATCAGGTCTCTCAAAGCCATACTGTTAGCACAGATAGGACCTTAAGCAACACAGCACTCACCTTGCTGCCTATGTCTTCACGCTTGTTCCCAGGCTTGCTCCTCCTCAGCTTAATGGAAGGGGAGCGAAGCAGATTTTTGATCCGACTTGTTATTGTAGACCCTTCGACCGACATCATCTCCAGGTGCCAGAGGGTGTTCACCCCCCACACACACGAGCGCAGGGCCAAGGCAGAAATCCCGATGTGCTCAGTCTTGCTTACACCCGTTCACATAGCTCTCAGCGATTCTGCTTGGGAACTCCACTCCTGTTACACTGCAGAGCTATTCACAGAGGCTGGCAGACTTCTCTCTTGCAGATTCCAGAGGATCAAATCGGCAGTAATCTAAACTGAAAGATGCACCCATGGGTCAGTACAACACTCACAACAAATTCTACCCTCATTCTTTGCGAGAAATGCCAAATTCAAGAGTTTATGGTAAGGATGGGTGCAGCATTGCTTATTCAGAGGCTTCCACGAGAATTATTATTATCCTTTTAGTACATACTGGCACATCTAAACTAATCGCCAGACCAAAAAAAATGGGTTTTACACTTCAGAATCATTTTATGACAAAGATAAAAATCCTCACAGCTGCAGCCCACTAACGGAGTCCATCCAGCCCCTTGCTTTTGCTCCATACACATCCATTCTACCTCAGGCTTCAGTCAGGAAATCACAGAGCTGTGCTTCATTATTAAATACGAAACCGCAGAAGCACACCGAGAATAAACATGAGGGAGTTTTTAACTCTCACAAATTTAGCTCTGCTTTAAGTACACACACACACATATATATATCTAGTGGGTGATATCTGACAATAAAGGCATATAAGACTTCACATCCCCGCATCCCTCGTAAAGAGAGTGAAGGAGGAACTGTGACTGCTGCCAACGGTTACAAACCCTTCACCTCTCCCGAAGCCCCGGCGCTTGCCGGGGGGAAAGAGGGATCTGGTCAAAGCCTGCAGCAAATATATCCTCCGGCTTCCGCGCAAAATGGGGGCGGGGGAAAGAGAGTGAGAAAGAGGGAAGGGGAAAGAGAGAAACGTCCGACTCAGCACAACCGCAGCCCCCTCCCCGCGGCGGCACTGCGGGCTGAGGGGCCGCGCCTCCTCCGGCCGCCCCGGCTCCTCTACCCGCCGCTCCCACCTCTCCTACCTGGCGCTCAGCAGCGGCTCTGCCGGCAGGGCCACCACCGCGGTGCCCCGCCGCGCCTGCCCATGCAGCCGGCCTCCCCCGAGGAGGGGCTGCGGCGCGGGCCGCCCCTGCGGGCGGGGCGGGGGCCGTTCCCTCCGCGGGAGGCGGCGAGGGGGCGGCTCCGCACGCGTCTGTCGGGCGGACGCGGGGGGCCGAGGCCGCCCGCCGAGCCCCGCAACCCCGCGGCGAGCGCCGCCCAACCGCTCCCCCCCCGGCCCCAGCGCCGCACGCAGCCCCGCCACGGCCGATCGGACACGCTACGGCGGCCCGCGCGGGTCAAACCGCGGCGCGGGGCGGGAGGCGGGATCCGCGGGAGCCGTTAGCGCACTTAGGGTGGGGGCTGGCGCAGGGCGAGCTCTGGCGCTCTGTAGTGTCGGGGAGCTGGAAGCGCGTCTGGGGCGGGGAGGGAGCCGCTCTGCCGTGCCCACCGCCCCTCAGGCTGCCTCCCGCCGCCACCGTGCCCCGGGAGGGGCTGCTCTCACTGGGGGTCGCATTCACCTTCTGCCCCTCACACCCGGCGGCCATTTGTGGCGTGGCACCGCGGGAAGCCTGTGCTGACAGGAGCCCTCGGGAAGGACAGGCTGTCCCTCCCGCTGTGGGGCTGCACGGCCCTGCCACTGAAGTGCGAGGGGGACAGGGTGTCGTTGCTGTAGCACCCGCAGGGTCTGCGGGCCTTCGTGGTGTGACAGTGCTGAGGGTGCTTCTGGGAGGACTGGAGTTCTAAGTGTCACTATGGAGGTGAGAAAGTTGAGTGCCTTACCACAGGGTAGCCTGGCTTGGATGATGCACATCTTGAAACAGCACAGATACGGTGTTTGGATCCTTTGCTGGGGCTGCAGTGATCACAGAGCTGGCTGGTGCAGAGGCTGCTGGCAAAGCCAAGATCATAGCACCTGGGATGGGCGTTACCAGATGACTCCACAGCCCCAAAATGGCATGGTAGGACCCCACCTATGATCACAGAACCAGATAGGTTGGAAGAGACCTTGAAGATCATCAGGTCCAGTTTTTACCCCCAACACTGCCAAGACCACCACTAACCCATGTCACTGAGGGCCTCATCTACATGGGTTTTGAACACTTCCAGGGAAGGTTATTCCACCACTGCCCTGGGCAGCCTGTTCCAATGCCTGATTACCCTTTCAGTGAATAAAGTTTTCCTAATATCCAATCTAAACCTCCCCTGGTGCAGCTTGAGGCCATTTCCTCTTGTCCTATGACTTCTTGCCTGGGGAAGAGACTAACTCCTACCTCACTCCATCCTTTCAGGTAGTTCTAGAGAGCAAGAAGGTCCCCCCTGAGCCTTCTCCAGACTAAACAACCCCAGTTCCCTCAGCTGCTCCTCGTAACACTTGAAGAGCTCCTTCTCCCCTCAGCTCCACAAAGTTCTCACTAGGAATCTGGCAGCCCAGTGTCACATTAAGACGTGGGGATGGAGCCCACGGAGTTGGAAATTTGGATGCTTGTGTGCTGGCTCACAGCAGGTGGGAACCTAGAAGCAAACACGCATGAAGCCAGCAAGAAGGTTTTGTCCTGGAGCTGCCTGGTAGCTGGTTCAGAAGCCACTGAGCTTCCCAAATGGGGAAGGAGAGCTGCCCTACTGTACCTTCTAACCACATGAGAGGAGTGGGGAGTCAGATTTCACAGGCCACCAGCTCTGAATTGCTATCGAAGGGCAAACATTTAGGACGTAGTGCTGTAAGAGTTCAAAGCGACTGTACGTGTCCACAACAAAACCCTAGAGGGGAGAAAGGAAACCAGCATTTCTTAGGGTGGAAAAGTCCTGCTAGCACCTTCTTCCTTAACAAATCCTGTCTTTTATTGCAGTCTGCCCTTTGAGTATCTTTCTGGCTCCCTGTTACCTGTTGTGGGTGCCCTCTTCCCTTTCCTATCTCTGGTGACTGCCCCATCTTCAGTGGCTAATTGAAACCCAGAGTATTCACAGCAATTTGAGGTGATACTTCCCAAAATACAGCCCATGAAAATTTGCTGATGCTCAGGCACAAACAATTCACAGGAGCTGTGGTCTTCCCCTTATCAGTGCCCATTGTGGCCAGCACATTGCCACCATCAACGTCTTGTGATTACGTGAACCTGCTCTGCCTGAATTTCAGGAAAAGGCTGTTTGCATTCCAAGTGGGATTCTGAGCAGGCACAAGGACTTGCAGGGCTATGATCTTTAGGCTTGACTGGTCAGAAACCTGCATTATATTGATGAAAACACCCAGAGGCATAACATAGGATATCAGTCTAATCTCTAGCAGCTCCAGTTATGTGATTTAACCTGCAGGAACTTAATTTAAAATGTCGATTTCTAACCTTTATTAGGCTTTAGTTTTGATGCACAGGTGGCATTGAGAAATCCATGCTTGGTGCTGTCAGAAAGTCACAAGGTTCCAGAGCCAGGGCTTTCCAAAAGGTGCCAACTTTTGTGAGATTTGCAATGAAATTTCGAGAGTTGGTAATGTTGCAATTACTTTTAAAATAACTGAAGTCTATAGGAGCTAGGAATATAAGTATGGAGTCATAGAATCGTTTAGGGATCTTAGCTTTCAGCCACAGACGTGGCCTAAAACCCAAAAGGTATCACATAAGAAAAGGATTCTTCTAGTAAATGTGAATGTTGTCCATTCCTACCAATCCAATTGTCCTATTGCTGAATAACAGTGCCCTGTTGCTACGGGTGAGGAGAAATTCATGAAGGAAACCAGAGCTGCTGCTGCAAAAATAAAACCCCCCTTCTATGAAGATTTACAGTTGTGCTTAGTTTTATCCAGGCTATCAATTCTAGTGAGTGGAACTACTCACACTGGACATGGAGTTACAAACAGGCACCAGCCTCTACAGAACTGGGACCTGGCATTGCACAGGGGAGAAAAAAACAACCCATAGTTGATGGTTCTTAAGTTTCTGCTGTTCAACAGTAAAACATCAGAGTCATCACATTTGGGAGAAACATGCATACATTTGAGAAAGAACTGAGGGATGTCTTTGAAAACAAGGCACAGCTGAGATGTGTGCTTGGGAGACGCTGTTTAAATCAGCTAGCATTGTTCCTCCTTTGTTGAAAGCTGAGCACAGCATAATGTGATTTGTGATTATAATTCTTTGTGTCTGTGAAGTGACTGAAGAGACAGGCTAACTCTGCAACATCAGTGGACTTCTAAAGTCAGTGAAAAGGCACTAGGACAAGGAAGGGATGTTTCTGATTTTCCAGCTGAAGCATACTACCTTACTAGTTATCTTTTAAGCAGGATAAAATGTCACAGACTTTCAGCAGTTCGTACTGATAAAGCGTATGAGGATTTTGCCTCATGTTCTTCAATGTGTGAAGCAAAGAGAAGGTCTTTGCCAGTGATTTTTAAAGAAACTTTTCCTATGATTTTATTAATACAAACACTTGCCCTTCTTTTTAATTTGATCCTATTAATACAGAAGAAAAACAAGCAGGAATCACCAGCTTCCTCTAGGTAGTGCAGGACAAATCTTACCACACACCTATTTCATCATTAGGAGGGCCCCATTTTCCAATTGTAATATCCAACAAGGAAAGGTTAGTGCAAAGCCCTTGCACTGACTCTACACCTGTTAGCATTTTAGAGCTTTAGCTTGAGTGAAACGGGAGTAAATGATGCTAACCTGCACGGCTCTCTTTTCCCAGTCCTATCCCCCAGTAAATACTGAATAACTTGAAATTAAGAGAAATAAACTTCTACTTTTCATCCAGCGGCATGTCTAGAAGCAACTGGCAAACCCGCTGCTCCATGACATGCTTCCTGGTGTTGCTTTTGCTCATGGTATCCAAAATAAGCTCTCCCACAGCAGCAGTGAAGCAGGTAATCCACTGGGCTGTCATTTGCTGCTTCTTCTGTCACAGTGCATTAAAGTTACCCATGTGTGGCTTGTAATGGTGTGTGTGCTTCTCCCTGTGCTCACCCACCCCACTGATTACTGCTGTTCCCACTATTGTGCACCTTTTAGTACATTGCCTTTACTTCAGGACAAGGCTTGTCCTTTACACTATGTTCCTGTAGGGCCCATCTCCACAGGGCAGCAGCTTAACTGAGATCAGTTAATGATAACTGAAAGGCAATAGGATTTTCAGCTTCTCTCTAGAGGTCACAAATTCTTCCTCACCAGAAAGGAAAACGTACCATGAATAAATTATGTATTTCTTCTTTGGCATTTGTGGCATTTGGTCTTGAATGATGTGTTCTTAAAGTAGTCTGCTGAGGGAGAGCATAAATAATGAGAGACAACAGATGCCTCCATCAATTAAATGCTGCATTTTTAAGTGTTAGGTAATGAAGTATCTGAAAATGTTTTCTCTGTTGCAAAAATTCTCTGTCCTTTTCTAAGAAGTAGCATCTTGCAAATAATTCCATAATTGTCCTGTAGGGCTCCATGCCAAAGGAACATTTTAGAAGTAATTTTAAACAAAATCCTTTCCCTACTCAAAAATATCATGATAAAAAAGAGCGTGTAAAAGAAGACACAAAGCAGTGGAGCAGAAGTGCCACACAAGCCCTCTCCGTATGATATTAATACCTTTCCTTGAACTTGTTTTCCTTATACACAGAGCTCTTCTCATCACCTGTGGGAAGGAGTGTGAGCTGACCCTCCAGCCAGCCATGGTCCCATCACCAGAGCCACTGAGCACTACGCAAGCACTGACAAGGGCAGCAAGGTGCTCTGTGCCTCAGAAACCCCAACCCACATTGCAGCCATGACCCAGGATAGTTGCTTGATGAGCTTGCTTTTACCATTTCTTCATTGATTTCTTAGTCAGAGAAACAGTTGTGGGAAAGGATTTCATTTTTCAGACACTAACATGCTGGAGATGACTTGTTCTCCTAGTGATAGAGTGAGTTCCAAGCTGGAAGTTGTGGCAGCCAGCATGAGCAATTGAGGCCAGCTCAGAGACCAGGTGAGTTAGTCAGGGATCAGCGTGACGCTCATGCAGATTCATAGCTTCCAGACAGCTTAGAGCATGGGTTGAACTTGCTCATGTGTGTCTGCAGAAATCGTGGGGATAGACATTCTGCTCCACACCCTCATTTTCCTGAGCAGCTTTCAGGCCAAGCGACGAGCAGAGAACACACTTTTCCCACACACTTTGGAACCTTGTGGAAGAAGAGTATTCAGTCTACTTCTGTAAGAGCTGTCTACCCTCCTGCCTCCAAAGGACTGTGGCACTGCTTTCCAGTTAGGCTAACTGCCATCATTTTAGCCTCACAGGGTGTTGATTCAGCAGGGTCATGATGCCTTTTTCCACCTGTTGTGTTGTTAGAATAGTGAACAGCAGGCAGTCACATTTGGAGGAGGAAAGATAAACAGCTTTGATCTAGTCCAGAATAAAAATAACTATATAAGAAACTAGACAGGCAGAGCAGAACAGAAGAAAAGCAGCTACCATGCAATATATAAAGGGTATTTTACATTTACATTTTCTCCACCTATGAAAATAACTGCAAGCTTCTTAACAATTTCATTATTAACCTCTTAATGAAACAAATGCATTGGGGATTCTTTGCAGGACACACAGAGATCTCCAAAGTTCAGTGTACAGCGCATCAGGTAAAGAAACCCAACTGGAGTTAACTGGTTTTGTCGATTTGTTTTCCCCCAGTGAGCTTTCCTCTCTCTCAGCTACAAGGGATAAGCAGAATGAGTTTCTGGAAATGGCTGCCAAATGTAGTCTGGGTCTTTTATCAGGCTCCTGGTACCTGGAATGTTTAAATTCCAGCCAGCATTTACACAGGATTTTTACTCCCTGTGTTCCCATGGAAAAGTCATGCAGACACCTATGGTTCATAATGCATCCAGGGAGAATATGCTTATATCACAGATCCCAGATGAGCTTTAAACATACATATATACCTGAATGCATCAGTGCCTTTCAGCTGACTGCCAGGAAATTGTGCTGATAAAGAGAAACCGTGGGGAATATGAACAAATGTGTAGCATAGAAAGAGCCCAACTGAAGATAGGAAGATGCTGCTTAGAAAAGATTTGTATGTGCCAAGGATGGATAATTTCTGTAGTAAGACAACGGGTGTGCAGATGTGCTTGGAAACCCCAAGCTACACTCATTTTTTTTCTGAATTAGAAGAATGTGCCCTAAACTGGAGGAAAAAACTACAAATCCATTTAAATGTTGGGTCTGCTATTACAACACATGAACTTGTCCACTTGGTGCCTCACTCCTGTATTTCAAGGGATCAACAAAATCCATGCCCTCAATTAAAACCATTTTTACTGTAATTAGCGATGTGCGTACATGTGCAGGCTCAGCTGTCAAACCAGGGCCATGCTCTGACTCACCTGAGGCACGTGTGCATCCGCTGTGCAGCGAAGAATGCTTCCAGCCCTGCTGGGAGGTGGCAGATGAGACTGATAGATCTGGGCTGGCTGATTTCAGCCTGGGGGAATGGCTGCAGGATGTCCTAGAGCCACCTCGTGCAGCACGTGCTGTGATGGGTCCTCACAAGAGCCTCATCAGGATGTGGGTGCTGCAGGGGTGGACAAGCCTGCCAGGGCACTGTGAGGGTTGTGGGCTCCCTGAGGGTGAAGCCTCAGCCCCAGCCACTTCTGTTCCAGCTGCTTAGCTGGTAGAGCACTACACATGAACAGTTCCACCCACTACCTGTGGCATGGTGTTGCTAGTGGGGGTACCTGTTCATACATGGTGGGTTAACCAGCTTGTGAAGGGAGGTGCACTGTGTTAAAGCCCTGTTGGGTTTTCACCAGCAGCAGGACCTGTGTTGTTCGTTTTTCAGTGGCATCATGTAGGTGCTGAATGTAAAAGTGTTGTGCTTCCTGCTGTCTATATGGAGGCTATGAGGGAGAGCACATAGCAAGTACTGAGACAAAACTCAGCTTGGACACTGTCAAGCTCCCCACCATCACAATTTTGGCTGATCAGATAAGCCATGTTACCCAGATGCACCATGTTACCCTGGCTAAACCATGGTGGTTTCTTTAAGCTTAGATCTTAGTCTGGTCTGATAAACACACAGGACCAAATGGTTTGACAGTCTCAAAAGCCCACAGCATAACTGCAGTCTTGCATGAACTCTGTCTGGTTTAGATAGTAGTTAGCTGGGACCTTAGATGTGGGTAGAGACAAGAACAGCGGCATGCAGATAGGAGAGGACTGACTGGCCAGGCGCCAGGGCTGGCACGCACACAGAGATTGGATGTTGGATACAGAGGTCCTTAACTTGCATGGGGAGTCCAGAGCTGAAAACCACATAATAGGAAAACATTTGACTGAGCTGGTACTTAAATAAGGGGTGCCAAATCCTTGTTGCCTTTTGTAGGAGTTATTTGTGTTCCATTGTTCTCCTTAATTACTGCTCTCTGGAAATACAAAGCACAGGATGAACTTACCATTGAACTCTGGAGGAATGATAAAGGTTTCCCTTAGAGCAGTCACTTTATACCTTTCCCATTTGGGCCCATAAACATTTTGCCCTGAGTGGAGGTGTGGACACGGGCACACTTCAGCCTGTTGGCAGTGAGTTTTAGGGGGTTCTGAAAGGTAATAGAGAACATCTACCTCTCACAAACATGTTAAAAGTGGTCGCAAGGGCTCACTGAGCAGAGGTTGAAATCTGCTACCGGACTGCTCCGTGGTCACCCCGGGGATGGTTTCCTGCAGAAAGGTTACGTTGGGTCAGGTTAGGTTGGAGAGAGCTCCCTGCCGTTACAGGCACAGAAAGGGATCACGACATGTCTTCGATGGCATGTGTCTAAGCAACTGAATGTCCTTCACATGTCCTCCCTCTGGCAGCATAAGCCAGAATGTACAAATGGCACCGTTTTCACTGCAGGGCTGTTCTGCATGGGAAGCGGGGGGCTGTTATTTCCAGGTCTGCCCTGAGGCTCCGGGAGGAGGTTGTGCAGCTCCTGCAGGGCTACACATCACATGGGAACGGTGTCTCTGCATCACTTGGCCCATGTGTCCCTGGATGTTCTTACATGCGCAGGCTGCAGGGACAGTGCTCAGCACGCAGGCTGGCCCTGGCCCAGGGACCTGGAAGGAGAGAAGCACACAAACCCCTTCTCGTGCTGAGCTGTGCATTCCCCACTGCTTGCTCTGTAACCCCCCTCCCTCCCTGACAGTATGTAGGTCACTGTTGGCATTGTTTTCCTCTGAGCCCTGCCTGCTCCTGTTTTACCACTTTGCTCACAATTAGCCCAGACTTCTGTAATTGACCTAAATAAGCCTGTTTGTTTCATTCTCCTCCATCCCATGCCTTACATTTCCAGAGAACAGTAATTAAGGGGAACAATGTGGCGAGAATATTTTCTGCAAGCCCAAAGCTGGCAGTGGCCAGGCTGGAGTTAGTCTTGCTCTTGGTGATCCTCAGCAAGCTGACAGCATAGACCAGAACTCAGCCAGCTTTGGCTTTTGCACTGAGAAGATGGCATGACAGATCTTCCAACTTGAATGTGCTGCATGGCCTGAATGTCCCTGCCCTCCACAGATGCCTTTTATTATTACTACTCTTAGCAAGATTAAGAACTACAGCAAGACTGTAAGCAATCAAGCAAAACTGAAAGTGCCTCTGATGACAAGTGATGTCAAAGCATTATATTGCAGGCCATGAAATCCACCCGTTCGCATCAGCTTTCACAGCTGCTCGCTGTGTCTCCTGCAGTCACACTTAGCACACCGATGACGTTCTGAATTTCCTCTCATGTCATGACCCTGCCTTCCCTGTTGGGGCTCAAGTATGAATGTTGGAAACTCAAATGCGATGGACAACACAAGTTGTGCCTCTCTCATGTTGTTGAGCAACACTCCACTGGCCAGGTTTCAAGAACTGCCTTTTGCCTCAGTTCCCCATCTGTTCTCACAAAGTCCTGCCTGAAGGGTGACGCCTCATGAATATCCCCTTTACTTGCTCTGCTTTTTGCCTTTCACATCCTTAAAACCAAAAAGCAACATCAAAACAAACCCTTGCAAGACGGTTTTTCCCAAAACTCCCTGCTGTGTCCTGAAGCCTCCTGCAGAGATGTTCTGCTGCTCCTGCAATGGCTCACCTCCGTGTCCCACTCCTGCAGGCAGGGCTGGGTTCGGGTCTGTACATTAGGTTGGATGCAGGTCAATAAGGAGACCCCAGGGGTTGTTATGGAGCCTGGAGGGGAGGGCCCAGCACTCCATCTGAGCTCCATCTGAGCACCAAGCTCCATCCTCTCACCTCAGAGATGCTGAAGGGGCTGAAATGCAAACTGCATTTCATGCTGTTTGGAAACCAAATACCAGAAACCAGGCCCTGCATCAATTCAGTGTGGTACCCTGCCCAGCCCTGCCTAGAAGCACGCAGTTTATGTCAGTCCCTTCACTTGTGTTTGGTTCTCTAGTGAAACTCTCTTGAGAGGATTTTGTTAGGTGTTTGCAGCAAAGCAGAACTCTGTCCCCGAGGAGAATCTGTCCAGAGAGCAGAGATATCATGGAGATAGGCACAAAAAAAGCTGTGGCATTTGGCTGTGGAACTTTCCAATAAGCCTGAATTTGGTACCCAACTCCAACTGCATTTCCTTGGAAAGTAGGGCAACAAATTACCATATATCCCTTTTATAGCCCATACATATATCATGTCCTGGCTCCTTGACACAGACCACAAGAACTAGGTTTCCCTGTTCCTCTGTAAAATACTTTGGCTTGCACAATTCAGTGTCCAGAATAAAACTGGACCTTTCCATTAGCCATGGCAACTGTAATTCAATTAAATAGGACAAACCTTGGACCACATTGCCCTCAGGACACGTTATACTAAATATGGTACAAGCAAGAGAAGAGTGAAACCCAAAACTCATGGAACAATCCCGTCTAAAGAGTTGGCAAGTGGGTGCCCTTCAGGACAAAGACACACAAACACACACACACAAACACACACACTTTCTTTAGGCCAGTGCACTTTAGAGAGATGACAACAAATAGGAAGGACTGGGATTAATGGCAATATTTAGATGCTTTAGTAGAAGAGCAGTCAAGCCCACATTTAACTTGTATGTATGGATGCATTTGTTCCCATTGCTAATGTGCAAATACTGTTCTGATTAAGGATGCTTTCCTAAAGCAGTGCCAATGTGGGCAGAAAACAAATATCAAATACAAGAAAACACAGACAATTAGTCATCTGGCAGGATGACTGACCAAAAGAGAGGGAAATATGAAAGTATAACCAGATCTTAAGTTCATGGGGGAAACTCTTCAGATGTCACAGTGATAAGCACGGCATTAAAAACCTCAGCAGAAGAAAGGCTGCAAGGCAGTGGCGTGGTGTGAGCTAGGATGTTCATGAGCAATGAAGCGACGTGTAATAATCCTGCTAAAAAAGGAGGACATTGAAGTGGAAGGGAAATTCTTCTTTTGGATAGACTCAAGGTGGTGAAAAATAGAGAGCACAGGGAATAGATGTCAGAGACAGAGCAAAGCCAAATGTGACTCCCAGAATGATTGGAACTGCAAGGCTGGTAGTAACAGCCAAGAAGCATTGCCCGGGGGGTAGCACCATCCCCATCCCTTGAGGTTTTTCAGTCCTGGCTGGAGAAAGCCCTGAGCAACCTGGTTTGATCTGACCCTGCCCTGAGCAGGAGGCTGGACAACATGTCTCCAAAGGCCCCTTCCCACCTGATTTTTCCTGTGATCCTACTAGTACCTATGATTTGGCATAGAGCGAAGGCAAGTACTGAAATTGCCATGACAACAGACCGGGTTTATGATGGTGTTGAAGCTTCTTGCAAAGAGGAGAGAGCATGCTTTCTTGAGAGAAATGTTCACAAAACCAAGGGAGATCCGTAGCGGTATTAGAGTACACAGGCTTATTCGAGCTTTGCTTTCAATCTGACAAAAGAATTAACAGGTTATCAGCTTGTTACACAGCCCATTTCTGCTTCTGTTCCGATTTTCTTGGAGATAGAGGGGAGGAAATGACATGCAGTCTTGCAAAGAGAACATAATTACATCCTCCCCATGGGGAGACAACCAAAATGGCTTCAGCTGATGCTGCCAGCGCCAGGGGAAGGCAGCCAGGCAGCAGCACGGCCTGGCTGCATGTGGCTCATCACTGCCAACCCAGCGCTGTAAAACATATTCCTTCAGCATTCCCCCTGTTGTCTTCCTAAGTAAAAACACATGAAGCTTCCAATGCTTTGCTCAAACACAGCGAATGAAATCGAAACTGGGAGTTGAAAACAGGCGAATTCTGGCTCCTGCAGCATGCTGTTACCCACCCGGTGAGTGGTGCTGGGAGCCCATCACTGTGTGGGTCCATGACTTGCAGGAGAAGAGGAGAGCACTGACCTGACCTGCTCCAAAGTGCCTGGAGGTTGCTCCAAACTCCTGAGGTTGTAGGCAGAGGATGGGGACACACAAACGCCCATTGGGAACCTTGGAGACACAAGGGCATTGGAGCCTCAGGATGAGGTGATGCCTCTGCCCAGCCAGGGCTCTGCTGTCTGTGTGCCCAGCTGCACACATGGAGCAGTTCCATGGTTTCCCACATGCTTCCCTCCTGCCTCCCAACCGGAGCCAAGGATCCAGCCCCCTGGGACCCACCTTCAGCCAGGAATAACTTCTGACTTGAGGCAACTTTATTAGGTCACCAAAGCCGCTGGCTTTTCCCTTTGGCAGTTGTGCCTCTCTTCCTCACCCTAAAAAAATTGAGTTTTCTTCCAAACATGAATGTGCCCCTTGTAAGCTGATCTGCAATATAATGATTTTCTCCCTTGCTCAGCAAAGTTTGTGAAACTGGACATTTTCCCCATGTCAAAGCCAGACAATGAGGCCTTGTCTGTGCTGCAGCACGGTAGTGAACAATTCCCACTGTGGCTGCCACCAGTTCAGCTTGCCTGCTAGGAGCTCGTTATTAAACTCTCTTCCTGCAGACTAATACCTCCCGGTTCACACTGACTGCCCCATGTCAGAACCACAGAACATTTGTGGGGTGATTCTGCAGGAACGCTTTTGTCTTCTTTTTCTTTGCCAGGGACATTCAAGAGCTGAGGAAGCAAATCCAAAGCTTTACAAAGCAGTCACGAGCTGGAAGCCTGCTTGAGCCATGATTTAAAACCACAGCCATTGTAAGCTAGGAGTGCGAGCAGTGGTTGAGGAACAGGAGTTAATCATTACTGTTGCACCTTCTTTTTCTGTCGTGCTTCTGCAGGCAGTTGCCTTCATGCAAGTTCCAACACCATGAGGTCTCCATCACTAAAAGCATCAAGATAACCAGTGCAGGACAATCCTACCTGCTGCATTGATCCACCTCCTTTGTGGATACATTCACCTACGTTTGAACTTTGATGAAGACCTATCCAAGCTTATCCAGCCCTGTTACCTGTCCCAGGGCCTCAAAGGTTGTCTGGTACCCATCAGCATCCCCACCACCGCCTCCCACCATCCCAGCATCCTGTTGCCTGGGCAGGATGGACCTTGTCTGGGCCCTGCTGCCTTCACAAGGCCAAGCATAAGGAACATGGCTCCAGCCAGGCCCTGAAGCGACACTCATGGTTTACAAAATCATGATTTATTACAGCTCTATAACATTGTTCTGTAATAAACAACTATAGGCCCAGCACGCCTCAGAACTAAGGTGTAGCATCAGCTAACAGACTTCCAAAGCTCAGCCCTGCCAGAGACTCAGGTTAGGCAGGGATGGACAAAGCTGCCTCACAGAGCTGTAGTCCCTGTGCAGAAGGGCCAAGGGCTCATGGCTGAGGACAGCACAGCCTCACCCATGCCAAGCAACAAGAGGAAGAGGCATCTTCAACTGCTGTTCACCCAAGCAGCTCCAGGCATCATCCCAACAGAAACAGGACACCTGGACACCAATGGGCTTTTTCCTTCAGGAGAAAAGCAACTCTGCAAGGAATTCCTTCAGAAATGTCATCACTGTTTTAGCACAGCTCAGGGTGGGAGAAGAGAAGGCTGTGTGGAGACCTCAGAACAGCCTTCCAGTACCTGAAGGGGGCCTATAGGGGTGCTGGGGAGGGACTCTTCATTAGGGACTGTAGTGACTGGACAAGGGGTAATGGGTTCAAACTTAAACAGGGGAAGTTTAGATTGAATATAAGGAGGAAATTCTTTCCTGTTAGGGTGGTGAGGCACTGGAATGGGTTGCCCAAGGAGGTTGTGAATGCTCCATCCCTGGCAGTGTTCAAGGCCAGGTTGGACGAGGCCTTAGGTGATACGGTTTAGTGCGAGGTGTCCCTGCCCATGGCAGGGGGGTTGAAACTGGATGATCTTAAGGTCCTTTCCAACCCTAACTATTCTATGATTCTATGTATAAAAACAAGAGCTCGGCTGGCAAGCCCTCAGTCATGCAGAGGGAAGCAAAAGGGGCCAGAGGGCCTGCAGCGATACAGCTGCCACCCAAGCTCTGCACAGACATGACCAGAGGGGTGAGAAATGGGCTTCTGCTGTTTGCAGGATAAGCCATGAGAGGCAGCACCCGAAGGGATCCAGGACACAGCTGGATAGATACAGAATACGAAGGAGGCTGCTGCTGTGGTGCTGTTTGCAGTGTAGGGGACAACTGGAGCTCCGGTCCCCAGGACTCTGCTGTGCTGCAGCGCTGCCACACTGAGGGGCTGCTCCTGTCCCCTCTCAGAAGAAGAGGTTGCTTGGCTGACTTGGAGCCAGAAGGGGAGTGTAGCCACAGGCCTGGTCTCTGAGGCACTGCCTTGTGTGCATCCCGGCATGCCAGGGTGCAGTGTGGAAGCAGCAGGGTCTGAGCCCCTTTTCCTGGTGCATACAGAGCACCAGCCCCAACCAGAAGGGCTGGTGGAGGAAGGGAAGAAAGAGCAGGCCCTGCAGAGGGGTCTCCACACAGCAGGGACAGGCGGTACAGGAGCCCCAGTGGCTCCTGCCAAACTGCCCACCCCCTCCTGCACAGACCCAGCTTCTGCTCTTGCTGCTGCAGGAAACCCTGGGCATGCTTGAACCGGGGCTGTCAGTGCTTCGGGCACTAAATCCACCTGCAAAGCTGTTACCCTGCTGTTAGCGCACTTGTTAATGACAGCAGTCAGTAACGAGTCTTGATCACACCGTGCTGTGGCTGCCCCATCCCTGGCAGTGCTCAAGGCCAGGTTGGAACTGGATGGGCTTCAAGGTCCTTTCCAACCCAAACAATTCCATGATTCCATGTTTTCAGGCTGCAGAAGGTCCATAGGAAGGGCAGGGGTCATCAGTTGCACAGCCCCCATTAAAACACATTATGCTGCTCCAGAAACCAGTGAGCTTTTGTTCTGCGTTCATTCTCCCTTTAGTGTTTTATGTAGACTGGATCCAGCACAGTTTAAAAACAAACTCCGGCCCCTTTACTCTGACTGCTGCTAACACCAGGGTTGTTTTACATCTTTTTCCCTAGTAACAAATCACAGATGACTCAAGCCTGAAGCCCAGGGCTCAAAAGCTCCATTTCCCAGGTCCTTTTGCACCTCAGCAGTGGATGTATTTTACACCCTTGCAATGGAGCCCGTTGCTAACACAGGCTGTGCAGACCCACCGCAGCCTGCAGGCCTTGCACAGCCCCGAGCCCCTCCGGCTCTCACAGCAGGCCTGGCCATAGGGGAACAGGGCAGGAAGAGCAGAGCAGCCGGCACGCTGCTCCATCCAGCTGTTGTGTAAGGAGTTAATCACAGCTGAAAGCCACTGCAGACGCAAAGGGCTCACATTGGTGTCTCTGGGTTTAGCTGCTCTTTAATTGCCTGGGGTGCAGGAGAGGCCTGGGCACCGCGGCCTGCTGGATGGGGGAACTACAGGGGCTCTGGGGCCTCCAGAGAGGAGGAAGGAAGCCAGAACACACAGGGCAGGGCCGGTCTCTGGAGTGGAGGAGTGTCCCAGCGGGGTGCCACAGCAGAGCAAGCCCTGCTCCTGCAGCACTGTAGCTGTGTCTGTGGGCAGGCCGACACGGCTGCACTGCACCCCCTTCACCCCACAGCGATCCTGGTGCAGCCGCTGCCACAGTTGTGCTGAGGAGCAAAGGCAACAGTGACAGCTGGTTATAAACTCATCTCCAGGTTCCTCACCTTTGTTTCCTTCTGCTTTTCACTGCAGAGCCAGGGCCAGCAGCCGAAACCTCGAAGAACAAGTGCTGTACCTGCAGAGTCCTACAGAAACAGGCACCCCTCAGCAGAGCGGGATGAACCAGGTAAGGCAAAGCTGCTAAAGCAAGGAATGGTCCTTGACTATGCTTTATCCCACAGGAACCCTGCTGCCAGCAAGGGGCTGTCGGGGCAGCTGTGCTGGAATGGGGAGGGCAGGGGCATCACGTACAGCTGGCACAGGTCGGACACTTCGTGCTGCTGGGGTGATGTGTAAATAGGACAAGCAGATGCTGCACTGAGCTTACGTGATCACAGGCAGCGGCACAATTCCTCCTACCATGATCCCAACTGACAGTAATTTAGATTCCATTTGCTGCTAGTAACGGATAAACCAGTCCTCCGCATGGATTTTGTGTTGCGCTTACGGACTCCAGTGTGGCCTTAAATCAGTTATTGCAAAGGCTCCTTGCACCTTGTCACAGTCAGCTCAGTTTCCTTGTACCATCACCTGTGTTTCTAAGAGCACAGTGAATGTGCTGAAGACGGAGGTCCCAGCATGGATCATCAGGGGACTCTCGATAAATTCTTTCCATTGCAAGCATGACTGGATACACCTTACAGTTAATGTTCCTTTCTATCCAAGAAATATCATTACCCCTTAAGATAAGGAGTCATAGGATGAGGCCTTGCTAAAGGCTTTCATCGGAGGTTATCAAAAATACATTCCCCAACTGTATGACCAATTCTGACCTATTCTGTCCTGTGAGATCTGATCTTCCTCTTTAAAACAAACACAGCCCACACCCAAACCATTCAGTGTGTCATCTTCCATTTACTGGATATGGAAGCAATAAACAGTGACTGGTTACAGGCATTTAGTCCATTTCTACTAAGAAAGCATCTCCTCTGACCCTTCACTTGGAGGCAGATCTTGAGGCTTGTTCCCACAAAGACAAAAGCTGTGCGGTACCACTTCACTAGAGGATACAGGTACAAAGGATTAACCTAACACATTGGGGTTGGGCAACTGGAAAGTGATTTTACACAGGCTTAATCTTCAGCTGTTGGGTTATTTTTATGCCACTGGCTTCCTGCTTAAGGTGCACTTCAGTGAAAATAAAGCCCCTTCAGTAGTTCCTCTGTATTTAAAGGTAAAATCCCTTTTACCACCAGCAGCGCTTCCTGCGCGCTGCTCAAGGCTAAAGAAAGAAATCTCCGAGTTGTCCCATAACTTGAATCAAACCCCACAGGTGTGCATGGCCCAAACTCCTCAGAACACACACACGTGTGTGTCATCTGCTCAGGTCCAGTGTCCCATGCCACCAATGTCATTGCTGCTCCCGCTCCCTCCCTGGAATAAACTTCCCAAGCCAGTTCCTAGTTGACCTCGATTGGTTTATTTTAGTTGTACACTTTGTCCCTCACATACAGTTAAAGAGTCCTTTACCGTTAGATTTCTACAAAAATATCCATTTTTCAAAAGCAGAAAAAGAGGGAAAGATATATTTTAATATATAAAAGGAAAAAAAAGCTAAATCTGACATTTCATTATATTCTTAAAAACATTCCAGTCTATTTACATATGTGTAAAAAAACCAAAGAAAATCTCCAGGTCTCTTGGTCTAGTGAGAACGTGCGCCTTGCAGGGGTTTCCTTTGTTCTCCTGACAATAAAATCTGTTTGTTACTTGTCGTATTCCTGTATTATTGCCCCAAAGACAGCATAAATAAGTTTTAAAAAGGTTTGTTCCAAACCAATGGGAGCTTGAGGGAAGAGCAAAGAAAAGCAGAGAGTCAGCATTTAAATTCATAGCACAACATTAAGCTGCAGATATGAGACAGTGGAAAAAAGAGCGCAAAAGAGATGAGCATTTCGAACATGTGTTGTTGACTGGTAGAACCCATCACAGGTCCTTCTTGGAACTGCACCAGCTACCACCTTTTGCAGCCAATCTGGGGTTTGTTCTTAGTTAATTTAGTCATTGTGTTCAGGGACTGAAAGTTTCTGCTGTCATCATTACATAGTGTATCTTCATTGCAGTAAAACTCCCTACTGCCTGGTGTCAAACAGTAGAAACAGGCAGGGATTCTCCACTACCCTGATGATGAACAAAACACCAAAGAACAGCACTCATTTTAGATAATGCAGAAAGGTCAGTGACAAGGAACTGGGGAAGGAATCACAGCACAGTTCTGGTTGCTGTTTCACACAGAGGAGAAATGAAACCTATGCGCAAAACAAAACTGCCACAGGTGAAAAATAAGCAAATTCAGCCTACTGGAAACGCTCAGAACCAGCTTCCCAGGTAAATGAACTGAAGCCCAATGTGGTGCTACTAAACTAATTGAGTTACTCCAGCTTCCCACTCATTTTAAATAAGGTTAAAATTCTTTAACAATAAGTAATGTATGGCTAAATATTTACATCGTAAATTCACTTTCCTAAGGCATTCAGTGTCACCTGTAAGACCCTGCCTGACTCTCATGCTCCATGCTCTTTGCCAAATCACTAATACGGGACTTGTGTGAAATATTAAAATAGTAAATACATAAAAGGCAATACAGAGTTACATATAATGCTTTAAAACACACCATTTAGAATAACCAGGTGAAGAATCTTTTTTTATGCAGGGTCTGGAGTTAACTTTATACACATCAAGCTTGAAGGGCTTCTCTCCTCTGCAGCATAATATAAAAGCATAAGAAAGTAAGGAAGCACCCAAAGTACGTGTATCGCTCGTGGATCTAAGGCAGACGTATCCAGAAGACGCAGCTTACTGAAAAGAGCATATGGATGCCCTGCATACAAATGCTGCTCCCTAACTGTGGAAGAACACTGCTCTCAGTACATGGAAAGATGGAATTCCTGCATTACTGCATCACCGAAGATGGGGAATGGCAGGGGAAAAATACCAGCTGGAATAGCAAAACAGGGGATAACGTTCCTATACATAAAGCAAAACACACACCAAGCTCTGTATCATTTTCATGGCAACGTTTTTTACCTTTCTGGAGCAGTGAAGAAGCCCCTCAAGTGCACCCGAACTCCTATTTACAAACTGTATAGGAAAAGGTTGTGTATACACTTATTAACAAATCATCTCTCCTAGACTGAAAAGTTCATTTGTCAAGAAAACTATTGAAAACAAAAACTGTGTACAAAAATATAAATATCTTTACAGTCTGTAGGCCCTTCCCATCCAGCAGCTGAACAGTGAAGAGCATCTATAGGTTACTGAGTAAGCAGTGGCAGAGAGGAATAAAAAATACATCTTGCAATTCAATACTGCCCTATTTCCCTGGTAATGAGCATTTTTGTTGACTTTTATTTTTTGCTATACACAGCTTGTGCAAATGCAGTGAGAAACCTCTGAGTACCTTTCCTGAATTTATAAAGGAATGGAAGGTTTGGAAAGATATACACATATTTTCATATATACATTCACATATACACCTCGCTCATTTATGCTGGGCTACCACAGCCCAGAAAGCATCCTGTATTTTCATGAAGCAACACTTCCTATGATCATTTCTAGCCACCTTTTGAAGAACAGAGGAAAGAAAACAAGAACTGGGAAAGCACTCCTGCTACTTCAGCAGTGCCTTTAAGGATGCAGCAATTAGGGTGCCCAAGTTTCTTTCTACTCTCTGTAATTTTTCCTTCCAGATGCTTTAAGCATCCAGGCAAAAGTGAGGGTGTGGGGGTTTTTAGTAGCTGTATTAGAGTCCTACTTTTAATTACACTGGGAAATATCCTTTCCTTCCCCATGTAGTGAGAGTTGTTTATGAAAATCTTCTGTGCATAAGATCCTAAAACAAGTCTCTGCCAGAGAACTAGCTAGCACCATGGAACAAAAACTATCCACTTCAACCTCTCAGACTTCCCTTCCGCTGCTCCAGGTAACAGGTTTGAGAGTAACCGCAACCTCATTTCTGCACATTCATCATATTCTGCAAACAGTAACACCAGCAAATGTGAACAATCCCATTTCTGCATAGATCATTTGTTGCCTGGTACAAAACCAAGTAATCCAGATTTTATCCCCCACAGGACAGCTACCTCCACACTTGCGGGGGGGGGGGGGGGGGGGGGGAGAGAAGGAACTTGAACTCAGTGCTTTAACAAACTATTTTGTGAAGGACCCAATTCTGGAAGGATACCATGTGCTCAGCAATGGTTATAGATCATCTCTGCTTTGTGTGAAGGGGAAAGAGAACACGCAGAATACAACAGTGAGGTAACTATATGCAAACATGCTTTAAGTTTCATAGCACTTAGTTCTCAGTTTGGGGCCTGCCCTCAGTTGAGCACAGTGCTGATGCCAGGCAGAAAATGAAGTGCTGCAAGCGCGGGAGGCTGCTGAACTCCGACCCTGGATCACGTTGCTCCACATCTCCATTCCAGTCTCTGATAAAAAAAATATGCATTTATTTGCCTGCTGAATTTGGAGGCAAGGTCCCAGTAGTAGTCAGTTTCATAACCACAGGAGCTAACGCAGGCATCACTCTGTTATCCTGTCCTTCTTGAACAGCTGCAGGTAATGAAGATTTTACCCCACTGGGTGCCAGTTTTGCAACCACAGGTGCCAACAAGGGCATCACCTTATTACTCTGCCCTTCTGAGTCCACTGGCAGACTTGGCACTTTTAAACCAAGTGGTGCCAGCTTGGGCATGGGCCTCCACAAAGCATCAGCATTACCAGCTTCTGGATTAGTTTTCATCTGCAAAATTGGTGGAGTCACATTAGTCGTCTCCACCAAGGCTGTTACAGTTTTCTCATTCCCACTACTGGTTACAGCCAGATTGGGAAGTGGATCCTTCATTTCAGCACCTATTACTATCTTTAAAACATCTTCAGATGACGGCTCCCCAGAGTTCTTCTCCCCATCAGTGAGGTCATCGTCTTCCAGGTGCAGCAGGAGAGGGCTTATAGAGCCACCACCATCTGGAACTTCAGCAAGGTCCTTAAAACTGCCTCCCAAATGGCCAAACTGGAAGGAAGACCCACCTGCAGTGGTGAGATCACCAGATGCTCCCCGACGGGCTTCTGCATCTTCATGAGAGAAGTCCGAGTTTAGAGTGCTGGGTAGTTCTGACATTGCTGAAGCATCATCATTCAGCTGCTGATTGAGAAAGGCAATCTCATTGAGCAGTGATGTGAGGGTTTCATCTGTGTCATCGCTCTCCTCGATGCTGCTCAGTAACTCACTTGCATCCAGTTCTGCTTCCTCCATTGCAGACGCTACTTTCCTCAATTCCATTTCTATTCTGGAATCTTTGATCTGCAGCTTGTGGAATGGCAATTCTTTAGGTTTTAACCTTTCTCCTCCAGGATCACTGTCTTTCCTCCTCGCTTGGCTCCCTACAAACTCGCCAAGGCAGAGCTTTTTGCTGAAGGACTCGGGAGGTTCCTTTGCACATGATACATTTCGGAGCTGGGGAAAGCCATCTTTATTTTCCAAGAAAACTTTCGTGGGACCTGTGGTACTTCTTCCATCTCCGCCACTGTCGCCAGGACACAGTTTAGCTTTTTCTTCTGAAAGGATGCTGTCACTCTTCCTACTTTCCACAGATGCTACAACCGGTTTCTCTGAAGCCTGAGCACCCACAGCTGCTGTTGTATTAAAGCTGTCGTTGCTGTTCAGGTTTACACCCATGCTTACCTCAGCAGCCAGTGATGTTACATTAACAATCTTTGGCATCATGAATGAATCTTCACTTTCTGCAAAGCCAAACAAAGCAGCATCCATCAGAAGCCACACTAACTGCAAGACCATAGAATCATAGAATAGATAGGGTTGGAAACGATCATCTAGTTCCAACCCCCTGCCATGGGCAGGGACACCTCACACTAAACCATGCCACCCAAGGCTCTGTCCAGCCTGGCCCTGAACACTGCCAGGGATGAAGCATTCACAGCCTCCCTGGGCGACTCATTCCAGTGCCTCACCACCCTAACAGTAAATAACTTCTTCTTTATATCCAATCTAAACTTCCCCTGTTTGAGTTTTAACCTACTACCCCTTGTCCTATCCCTACAGTCCCTAATGAAGAGTCCCTCCCCAGCATCCCTGTAGGGCCCCTTCAGATACTGGAAGGTTGCTATAAGGTCTCCACGCAGCCTTCTCCAGGCTGAACAGCCCCAGCTTTCTCAGCCTATCTTCATGCAGGAGGTGCTCCAGTCCCCTGATCATCCTCGTGGCCCTCCTCTGGACTTGTTCCAACAGATCCATGTCCTTTTTATGTTGAGGACACCAGAACTGCACACAATACTCCAAGTGAGGTCTCACGAGAGCAGAATAAAGGGGCAGGATCACCTCCTTTGACCTGCTGGTCACGCTCCTTTTGATGCAGCCCAGGATACGGTTGGCTTTCTGAGATGCAAGCGCACACTGCTGGCTCATGTTCATTTTCTCATTGACCAGCACCCCCAAGTCCTTCTCCGCAGGGCTGCTCTGAATCTCTTCTCTGCCCAGCCTGTAGCTGTGCCTGGGATTGCTCCAACCCAGGTGTAGGACCTTGCACTTGGCATGGTTAAACTTCATGAGGTTGGCATCAGCCCACCTCACAAGTGTGTCAAGGTCCCTCTGGATGGCATTCCTTCCCTCCAGCGTATCAACCGAACCACACAGCTTGGTGTCATCGGCAATCTTGCTGAGGGCGCGCTCAATCCCACTGTCTATGTCAGTGACAAAGATGCTGAACAAGATCGGTCCCAACACCGATCCCTGAGGGACACCACTCATTAGTGGTCTCCAGCCGGACACTGAGATAACTCCTAAAGTATTAATTGCTCACTTTCAGATCTTCCTGAAGCAAGCTGCTATTCGCAATTTAAACTGCTTACACAGCTTTGGTCAAGCAAAGCCTTAAAACCCTAATAGCTCTACTTTCAACTGGTGGAACAAGAGGAAGCTCCACAGCTTACCCCATGTTCAGCACTCTGCCCTGGGAAACGTCCCTCCAAGGTGCAGCAGAACTGGCTGGACATAGGAATGGGCTGTGCCAGAACAGGAGGATGGATGTAACCGGCAAACAGCCCCACCACCACTTGGCACTGCAGCTTCCTTACATCACAGACACAGTCCAATCCCTACTTACTCTGATTTCACTGAGGGCAAGGAAGCTCAGGGAGGTGGAGGAAAGTCAAAAAGCTCTCACCTATAATCCCCTCGAGGCCCCTCCAAGCTGTTCAAGACATTTAATAGTGATTTTCTTTTAATACCCAATTATACCTACCATTACTTCCTAGTGAGAAAACAATTTACCTTCATCTTTGCATGACTAAAGTTCCCTGCATGCAAGCAAAAAGATGCATGAAAAAGAGCCTACCTGGATGGGGCTCTGTAGCTGATACTACTGCTGAGGGCACTGGGTTTCCAGCAACAGCTGACAGTGTTATAGGAATGGTAGAGTTGGTTAGGATCCCTTTTACTTGGACAGGAACAGTTGATCCTGGTAGCTGAATCATCACAGAAGCAATACCTTATCCAAGAAAGGGGAACAGGGGTGAGGTGGAAACAAGAACCTTTCAGATGCTCAGTTAAGCCTGGAAAATAAGAGCCTTGCACTTCTAGAGTTTACACTGTAAAATCCTCTGAAATTGGTAAAAAGTAGAAATATAGATTGTTTAGATGACTAAGACATCTTCCCTAGGTATCCCTAGTTTCGAAATAGTGAAAATCTAATAGATTTTACTTATCTGTTGATAAAGGATAGCTTGACATAATTACATCCAATCTCTTACTAGAGTCAGGTTCTACCTCAGTTAAGTTGTGAATAAAACCCCCCAAAATGAAAGCAAAAATCAACAACCTGTTACTTTTTAAACTGCTGTGCACACCTAAGAACAGCATTATACTGATTTTCATCAACATGTTCTCACGTGACAGTACCTGGCTGTGCTGTCATGGCAGTAGTGACAGCTCGAGGCTTTAATTCAGCTTGCAACAGAGTGGAAGGAACGGCTGCTACCTGCCCTGGTACCAGTGGGCTCTTCAGTGTAAGCACCTGCCCCTGTGGAGTCATCACCAGGCTTGCAGCAGTTAGCGCGAGAGAGGATGAGGTGTCTTCTAAAAGAGACATGTAAATTGGTTAATCCATTCTGGCACGGCACCCTCAATGGCAAATGATACCTGTGATCTGGAGTTTAGTACAGTTGTGGAAGGAACTCCAGCTAGGTTTACAAACCCCAGATATCCAAATCCTGATGCCAAACTTCCCCAGGACTGAACAAAAATAAGGCCTCGTAAACCAGAATGATCAGCTGTTTGTAATAGCTTGAGACCACTTAAATAAGGTCTATTTATTATTACCTAAATAAGAAACACTACCAGATCCTTACAGAGTATTACAGTTGTACTACCATGGAAGTCTGTATTTCTGCCATCCTTTTGTTCCTTCCTACATTTATCCTAGAATGGTTTGGGTTTGAAAGGACCTTAAAGCTCACCTAGTTCCAACCCTCTGCCATGGACAGGGATGCCTTCCACTAGACCAGGTTGCTCCAAGCCCCATCCAACCTGACCCTCAACATTCCCCATCATTCCAAAACTCAAAGTCAGATTCACTTAAAGACCGCGGTAGTGCTGGTCTCATCCTTGCTGAAAACAAATAGTTTCTAACACCTAGTGGATGGACACTTCCTGGTCCTGTGCTGAACTTTGCTTCGAGAATGAAGCTGCCTGCACAAGCAGCCTAGCATCCTGACCTCCCATGGGTGCTGCTTCAATATGTGTCTCTCCTTTATGTGAAACATGCATCACTTTTAGCCCACCTGTGGCACGGACTCCTTTCCTGGCAAGTATCAAGGGCTTGCCTCTTCTATTTGTCATAGCCACTTCAGGAAGCTCTCTGAAGGGAGCTGAAGTTTCTTCTTGCTTTGTGCTAGCAGCTGAGGTTACAGCAGGTTCCTGTGGCTCAACTTCTTTCTTTTTTTGTGCTTCTACTGCTTTTTGTTTGGCATAGATGTATTCTAGCTTCTTCAGGACAACCTCTTCAGTCTTCCCTACAGGAAAATTATCAAAGAGTCAACCTAACTTCAAACTCTCTTTCCAATACTGAAGAGCTGAAGGCAGAACTAAATATCTATTGACACCATTCGGCTACTGAACATAGTAAGCCCCACCCCCACCAAATAAACAGCATACTTACTAACAGAGGGAAGCAATTACATATTTATTCCCACTTTTTATTTCTTCAGGAACATCCACACATTTCAGAACTTATCTGCAACTTTGATGAGCAGAAACCAGCCTGGACAAGCAACAGCTCTTGTTGAGCAAGTATCACTTGAAAGTATCCACAGCTGTGAAAAGATCTCACATCTCTTCTACTGATTATTGTATGACCACCAGACAAAACATTATGTTTACTCAGTATGAAACCTCTTGGATTAATGGACCCTGCTACTCAAATGACATTTAGAGGTAAGCTCACATTTTACCATTAGCATGAAAACTGTAACCTTGAACAACCACAAGGATTTTATACACAATCTGTTTTCTGCAGATGCACTCAATTTAATACAATCAACGTTCAAGAGACAATATTGGAATGTTTCCTGCTTAGTATTTATGTCCTGTGTCCTGGGTTCAGCATAGTGTCTCTTCAATTAAGTCTATAGTTAACTAACTTCTTGAGAGAGGATTTTTTTCCTCAATAGTTCTGAGGTACTTCACTAGGAATGCACAAGAGCAGAAAACTACTTTGTGAAGTTATCTGCTTTCATTCCCTGCCCAAAAGGCCCATCATTCGCTTCTGGATTACGATGAGGGTTCACCTAAACATTTTAAGATACCTCAAATATACATGAATTGATTCACATAGATATACAAGATTTAAGTATCTTTCATTTCTAATTTACAGGTCTTATTCCCAGGCAGTAAGAAGACTGGAAGAATAATTTATTGCTTTGCTTGTTCGCATACATTTTGGCACTGGCTGAACACGTGTCGCAGCTTTCCTACACCTTGAAATGAGACACAAAGACACAATAAATATAGCACAGTTTTGTCTTGAATGAGTAGTAGCTCAGAATATCCTGCACTTCTACGGACAAAGCTGTCTTCTACTAGACACTACTAACTCTAGGAGTACAAGGATAGTTATTTGCACAGTAGTCAAATGTTTTGGTGCTGATCAAAGACAGCTGCATATGCTTGTGAAGCACTGAGCAGGATGACAACGACAGAATGAAGTGACTTCCACACACACACTGAAGCATAACCAATGCAAAGGAACCCAATCCTGTGGCTGGCGGTACAGAGATCATGCTACTTCCTTGAGGCATAAAGGAAAACAAAAGCAGTTCTTATCAGCCTGATGTATCCCTGAGTCAGAGCTTTGGCGTCAAGAGTCTAAATTTTAAGTGAACTAATGACTCACCTGGATCCACTACGGATCCCTCCATTCAATCCTACTTTTACAAGCCTTTTTCATTATTCCAACTAGTCTCTATCCAAAACCAGTCTCACCTGAAAGCTTGGATACTTTTCGAATCAAAACATTTTGTTTGCGCATCAGTAAGTTCTTCTGTCCAATAAATTTATCTGCCTGATCAGTCAATCCTTGGATTTCCTCATAGGCCTAGAAAAGCATGAAGGAACTGATTTATAAACCAATGATACCCAAAATAACAGAATCATTTTCCTTCTCAGAAACATTTACAAAATTGATTTAGACATTTTCATCATCTTAAGAAACCAGGACTCAGAGAAAGCACGTGAGGTACCATGGAATGCCAGCTTTTCCTAAATGCAAGCTCGAAAGCGATAAACATCTTGTTCATCCTTCCTCCAAAATACAGCTAAAGAAAAACAACTCACAATTTCAAGGTGCAGCTGATAAGCATAATTATACACCTACATCTTATATTTTGTTTCCTGTCATTTACATCTTTACAATGAAGTTTTTAATGGCAATATAATACTTAATGAAATGCTATCTTATTCTGCATCAAAAAAGGAGGACTTTGATGTATTTCAA
Source organism: Neopsephotus bourkii (assembly GCF_033783945.1). Taxonomy (NCBI): domain Eukaryota; kingdom Metazoa; phylum Chordata; class Aves; order Psittaciformes; family Psittacidae; genus Neopsephotus; species Neopsephotus bourkii. The sequence goes on along the minus strand of NW_026902298.1, from coordinate 12,456,412 downwards.
AACTGCCTGATGTACATGGTAAACCACTGAGCAATTAGGACATAACCTTCCACGGCTAAATTCACAAAAACTACAAGGAGAGGGCTCATCTGAACAAATGTGTCTGTGTCATCAGGTTAAGCTTTCAGGGATACAGATTCTTTCAGCTACTGTTTTATTCTAGAGACCTGTAAAGTGACAGAAGTTCTCTATTCACAGGATTACTGGGACTCACTCAAGGAGTTCATATTAGCTTAATTACTCTATCCCCATTAAACTGCTCCTTACTTACGCTTCAACATACTTACCTGCTTGAGAATGTAGCATTTGGAGACCTTGGGCAGGCCGTGTAAGCCCAGAGCTCTCTTCAACTTCTCAAAGAGATCTCTCATTTCATTACGTCGCCGGCGTTCGTTTGCTGTGTGTGTCTGGCGGTAATGAGCAAAGGCTTCTGCCACCGTCTTCAGCTTCCTGTTCCAGAATTGATGTTTCTGCTGGAGAAGTAACCATATTGACCAGTTTAAATGCAAAAGCGAACATAATGGCAAGCAGTGTTCAAATGCATGCCCGATATACAAGATTTATACAGACACCTGAAGATTTCATGTCATGCTATTCTGCTGTTACATCTCCATGAAATTTCAGTGTCAGAAGCACACGCAATAAGCATGAAATGCTGACCAACAAAAAATGACCAACATAATCACATCAACCCTAAAGGAAAAGGTCATGAGCAGTTCCTCCTATTCACAAGCTTTTACTGTTTGCAATACAAGGCTGCTTAGGTAAATCGTAGGATTACAGCAAAATCACACGTTTTGAGCCAAATCTTTCTTCTTGTTTGCTTGTCAGAAATAGTCTACTAAAGAAAGAAGCAATCTCATCAAATATAGGAGGCCTGAATTCTTCCCTGGAGTTAAACTAGTTTGATTTCTGTTTTGTTTCAATGGGCCAAGAGGCATCGTAAGTAAGAATGTGAAAGATGACATTGAAACTTATCAGACATCTACCTGTCAAAGGCAGGCTCTGATTCTGAATTTCCTTAAGCTTCCAAAAAGGCTGACAGGCAATAAGCATAATTACTAATCTATACAGATTTGAAGGTTTGTTATTTCATCATGAATCTTACAGGGCATTAGGTTTCTTTCACAGAAGGGCCTTGTGCCATAAATTCAAGGGCAGGGAGAAGAATACATGGAGAAGGTGAAGCAGGCAGAGCATCATGGAACCCACCTCCATCTCAGGCAAAAGCATACATACCAGTCTGCTCTAAGGTATAAGACGTACACCAGGCCCACCCCACCACAACAGGTAGCTCTAGATCTGACATCAAGTACATCACAGATAATCATCATGGACAGTGAGTGCAACTGGCTTCAAAGCCACCCCAAAATACAGTATAAGCTTCAGAAGGATTGCAGGGAGTTTTGGTTTGAAAGGATTCTGCCTAGATACATATCATTTAAACTACTGATATCAGAAATCCTTTTGCCCAGTGCTGAGTCTATATAACTACATGCTGTCTTCTTCAACACATGAAAGTAATTTCTTACTTGTTTACTGTTTTAAGTGTGCTGTAAAAATTATTTATGCCAAGAACACAAAAACTAAGCAAACGTACTAATAAAGGCAGGTATTCCTCCCATTCATAAAGCTGTGTCTCAAACCCACTGTTTCCAATAGCAGTCCTTTTTCTTTAATGAGATTTGGACTGAGCCCCTGCTCCACCCCCATACACATTTGTTCTCTTGCATTTAATCATAAATTGGGGCTAATCATGAGTTGAGGCTGTCCAGCCTGGAGAAGAGAAGGCTGTGTGGAGACCTTATAGCAGCCTTCCAGTATCTGAAGGGGGCCTACAGGGATGCTGGGGAAGGACTCTTCATTAGGGACTGTAGGGATAGGACAAGGGGTAATGGGTTAAAACTTAAACAGGGGAAGTTTAGATTGGATATAAGGAAGAAGTTCTTTACTGTGAAGGTGGTGAGGCACTGGAATGGGTTGCCCAGGGAGGTTGTGAATGCTCCATCCCTGGCAGTGTTCAAGGCCAGGTTGGACAGAGCCTTGGGTGACATGGTTTAGTGTGAGGTGTCCCTGTCCATGGCAGGGGGGTTGGAACTAGATGAGCTTAAGGTCCTTTCCAATCCTAACTATTCTATGATTTATGGAAGGTAGATAAACTGTGTTAAAGAGTTGCACTTGAGATGAAAGTTTATCTTTACAATGGAGGTGTGATACCAAAAGGAAAGAGGAGAGCAAACATATACCTTCGAAGGATTTTCTGATAATTTTTCATCCGAAGAACTACGAGCATGGTATCTGGAAGAAAGGTAAAAAGTTTTTCCCAGCACTACTCATCTCATGCACTCTATCCTCATTAACCACATTCCAACAGCTTAGATTTGCTCATTACCATCCCTTGAAATTAACCCTTCCTTGTGTAACGACATAAAAGCAGGATACAGTTGAGCTTCCTAAAGTAAACTCTATCTCCAGTGCCATCATCCTGAAAGCTCTGAAATTAACCCACAGTGCAGAAAGACAAACTGTTCCACTAAATGCCAAAGAGGGTAAAGTCAGCCTGTGACTGTCAGCTGCAGAAAGTACTGCTTTTTAAAATGGTTCTTTCTTAAAAAGAACTAGCAACAGGGGCTCAATAGAAATGGCACAGCAATCCCTCCCCCACCAAGAGCATCCAACCAAAACCCTCACATTTCTCACTATCCTAATATATAACAACAGCTTTTTCAGATCTCCGGAGCTTCAGGAAAAGGAAGAACAATACATATTTGAAACAATTATATTTACAAAACACGACATCTGTTTCTCACTGAAAGATCTTCACGATTTATAGTAAAGTCACTATCTAAGGTGAAGGATAAAGATAAAAAACCAGGAACGATGTGGGATGTATATATCATCACCCAATGGATTTTTCAGTGTCTAAAAACAAAAAGTCTTCAAACAGAAAGAACTGAAGATGCAACATTCCCCATCCTTTTGTTTGGTGCAGCTGAGCAACAGCCATGACCATCCTTGCATACCTCAAGTAAGCCATGTTTTTACTTTGAGCCTTATCATTATGTGATGGCAGCAACAGTAACAAGCAAGCAAAAAAAAACCCAGAACAACAACAAAAAAAAGCCAAGCTACCCAACCATGGCAGACTGTATGTACATAAGAAAATACTGTCTTTTCTGGGGCAACAGCCCCAAAGACAAAGCTTTCACTTACAGGATGCGAGATTAAGCCAATGACTGCTCCTGCCTAAAAATAGCAAGTCCACCAGCAAAATAAAGCTTGTAAAATCACATTTAAAGCAAAGATGACCCCACTCATATTCAGCTTGCAGGAAGTGGCAATTCACTCATAATAAACGTACATTACAAATACACATCCCCATAAACAAATCAATTAGAGGGGAGGGCAAAGAAAAAAAAAGGCCAAAGATACCTTGAATCTACTCTTAGTTCTGACAGCCTCATCATCACAGACACTGGGAGGCACCAGCGCTTGAGAAGGTCTGCCATAAGCCTTGCTTTACCTTACCATCACATTGAACCTGTTGCTTAATGGGTTCATTCAATGCCAGCTCACCCATCAAATACAAAACTTTAGTGCTCTCCGAGGATGCTTACTTCTGTTGGGAAGGTTGGATATAAGCAGCTGTGGCCTTCAGACGGGCAATGTTAATCTTCTCTGAAAGCTCCTCCACGGTCTCAATGTCCACCTGCTCGTCATCCTCACTGTATTCACGCGCTTCCTGGAACAGGTTTTGTTTCGTTTTTGAAAATAAGTATCTACTTAGCAATAGAGCTCAGGCCAAAACAGTTTCACTTCAGTCTCAGAAAGAGATTACATTAGAACATTAAGGAGCATTAAAAAAAGTCAACATCTCCAGCTACGCTGGCCAATAAACAGCGCCAGCAGGTGGTTATCATAACTGTCACCTCCAGGAATTCCTCCCGCTAGCAACCCTGCACAATGAACTTCGGTAAGTGCAAAACCCATCTCTCTCATTTATGCTTTTACTACGGCTTAGATAAAAAGCTTTCACAGGGCAGAGCTTTCCTGCCTCCATTTTCAAATAAGATTAAACTTCTTTGTAAAACCCCACTACTGCAGACTCTTGCTAATTCACATTCTTTTTGACATGAGTTGGGATAGTTATCACCTTGGTAATGGTCTTTCATACCTAAGATAGCAACAGTCAGACATCATACAGCCAGGTTGCTCGGGGTCATACAGTTAACTGCTTACATGCTGTATGATTTTGGCTTTTTCCAAAACACTGCCCAATCGTTATTTTAAATACTTCTGATATTCTGAAGAATACCTTTTCTCTGTGTTTGCCTGACCAAGAAAACTGGCTACCATATGTGAAGACAGAGATAGAGAATAACCGCAGTGCTGTAGCAACTACAAGAGTTAAATATCAACCTTGTGGCCATTTGTAGGTGCTCCCTCCCCTGCAACAAACCTTACTCAACCAATCTTTTGCATTACAGCTTTTAATGGCAGGAGGTTTTTCTTATTATAACCTTTGGTCTGCTTACAGAATGCAGAACTCTTTCTCCTCCTTAAGTAAGAAATGTAATTATACTTCCATTCTGTTTCACCCAGTTCCCTGAATCTTCTCCTCTTCCTATTATTCTCTTCTGTTTCACCTTCCTTCTCTTTGTCCTTCTGTTTTTTCTTTTTGAGGGGCTGAAACCTCCTCCTTCTCTGAACTGAATACTTACCTGAGATTGATGTAAACAGTAAATCAAAAAAGACACTAAGTGCAGAACAAGAAAACAAGTAACGTGCAGTACTAGATCAGTAAGTGGCCTCTAATAAATACTCTTCATGGTACTGATTATTTAAAGTTATCCACAACTTGCACCGATGTTTTAACAGACTCTGATTAGAAAGAAGAAAGTATTGCACTTACTCAACTGACCACGGATTAGGCTACATACAGCACTATAACAAAACCAAACAAGAGCAACCTAAATTGCCACACAGGTGTAACTAAGGAGCAGTTAAGGATAGACATTTCCAAACACCGGTCATAAGGTGCACACCTGTGAAGTCTGTAGCTATGTTAAAGGGACCAAACACTACATCCTAGCTGGTAATTTCCTTCTTGATAGAGAAGCAGGTTCTTTAATGTTGGAGATAGTATTTGGTGTCTCCATATTGACTAAACACAACCTTTTCTTAACCAGAAAAAAGATAAAAACACAACTCCAAACCCCACTACCTGCTGCAGGGTTATCTAAACTCTATAAAGAATACCACAAGAAATGCCACCACCTTCATTACTAACATCACAGAGTAGCCACCACTGTGAATCGTGCTGCCCCATAACATTATCAGTACATTTTAAAGCTTGTGTAGTAAATACATCATCTCCCATGGCTGTGTGATCAAGACTATGGAAAACTGAAAACAGAATCTGTGTGAAAAATAAGGCAAGTTTGCCCTCCTTTACTACAGGCTACACTGGTGATATAACCATTGTAAAATATAGCAAACGTACACTTAGTAGCAATGTAGCCTTTAGTAAAGTATATAGCGAGTGTATTGCACATCTATATATATGAAAAAGGGCATACATATAAAAGTGTGTGTATACAGTACACATATTTTAGTGTCTACATACATACACACATATGAAATACTGCCTGTACAATCTTAGTCTTTTAAGAAGAATCAAACCATGCAGCATCCTCCCCACATAAGAAGAGTGTCAAATATTCCCAAGTCTTCCATCACCTTCCATTCCTGTCATGAGGCATCCTACAATGTGTTGGTAGTATAGATTCTGTGTAGAACATGGTATAAACTGCTAAACTACTCACTTGCTGACACCTCTTTCTGTACTATGAAGTATCAAGACATTATTGCTGAAACAAAGGAAAGTGATGCTCAGGTTATCAGCTATAGCTGCTAGATCTGAACAGAAAAGCATTCTCACTTGTGCAAGTTGCTATGCACACTGTGTTACTTCTCTGCATGTAAAAAGCCATGTCTTCTGGAGAAGAAAGAAAAGAGCAAGGAGAGTGATGAGCAATTACTACACTTAGAGATCAATCTCTCTCACTTTGAAGTATCTTTCAAAGATATTTTTAACGCATGCTGACATTAAAGACACCATTCTTCCCTGCCCAGGAAAGCAGCTCTGATCTCGGTAAGTTCTGTATTTGGCAAGGAGGTACGTAAGTTATTGTACTACTACTAACTTCAGGGGTTACTTGCAGCTTTCCTTCAGAGCAGCTGTGAACCTGGGTTATGCCATGACAGTTCTTGTTATAAGGAGCAGCACAGAGGTAAACCAAATTCTCATCTGACTTTGAAAGTATGGTACTGGCACTGTTAGGAACTTAAGGGAGTACTGTTTCCTTGGGCACGAAAGCCCATAAAATCCTTATTTGTTTCATCTTGTAAGTATGCTCTCACAAAGACTCATTAACACTAGGACCAGGTAGAGCACAGAGAACATGAACTATCTTTACCAAGGAAGCAGTGCATCACTTTGAACTTGATACACTGATCAGGAGCTCCCCAAAAGAACAGGAGAATGAAAGTCAGGGGACACCATGCCCCTGGGACTGTGGTGAGGTCCAACCACATACTGCTTGCAGCCTAGACTCAGACCACATACGCACAAGGGCTACTGAGATTCTGAGTTAAGACTACATTGCATTTCGGCATAGGTATCATCATATAACTGCTATCAAACACTGCCTGTAAACAGTATGCAGCTTTTTCATGGCTGTCAAGTGGCTCTATACACTCACAGAAACTTAAGAAATCCAAGTTCTATTTGGATGTAAAATCTCACTCTAAGAATATCTCCTGTGCAAACAGACAGCAATTTTTCAACAACTCTTCACATTTGCATTACTTGCTAGAGACTTTGTCAAGATCCAGTTTTAATGAACAGGAACAACTTTTTGGATGCCTTTTTTTTTGTTTGTTTTAAGGAGTCATTTTGTTCTTAAGACAACAGATGCATCCAAGTTGTCTTTAAGTCAATTCTGCAGCTTCCCCATTGAAAAGCAGAGACTTGACCCATTTGCACAAAGTCACAGAAAGGCAGGAAATTCAAACACACAACCGGAGATTCCCAAGTCTTTTTCAGAAGTCTTTTTTAGATACTTTTTTGGGAGTCTTTAAGTGCTATGCCAGGGATCACAGAACAAAGTAGAGGATGTACCAGAAGACCCAGAGTGCTAAAATTCCAAGGAGTCCTCAGCTGAGAAGAACATAATCTTCAATGTGAAATTAAAGTCTACTGACTGGTAAGAGTGGAGGGAGGGCAAAGCAAAAGAGAAGTTGGAAGATATCAAAACTGCCCCATCTGCCCAGACACAGCCCTTCTGCTGAACTACAACAGGTGATGTCAGAAGGAAAAGCATCATAAAGCCAGAGGGGGAAAAAGAACTGGCTGAAAACAAACTAACATTCAAAGATACTATTTAAGTTACAGACCTACCAAATAGATACATGCCATTACATTGAAAATATTATGTGTGCAAGAGGTACAGGGTTAATGTAATTTTACCAGGACACATTTTTATTACAACATGGCTGTATTTCATTATACACAAAGCACTTTGTGTCTGCTCCCCTGGGTCATCCATAAATCCTCCTTGATTCTGGAAGCCTCCTGATAGTTTCTCTACCTTTTCCATTTTATACAGTATCATTGCCGTGTTCTAAATGCAGGAGATGCATACTGCTTTTCTTCAGTGGGCATGACTGCTGTCTAAACTACATTTAGACACCATCACACTGCAGGGAAGGAGGATGTGCGGGGTAGCTCAAAAGATGCTACAATCCAAAGAGTGAGGGGAAAAAAAACCTCAAGAAATGTGCCTGCCGTATAAACACTATCATGGTAAAGCTTCCGAGTGCTGCCAAGTTACACTGTGCTAATCAAAGGGTTGATAGTAATTATCCAGCTAGAGCTGCTCTCAAGGTGGAACTTTCTGCATGTTCTCATGTCAGATAAACGGTATTCAGAACCTGAGATGTGGCAGCTTTTTCATGAAACACATGGCAGAAATAGAAAATGGGGAAAAGGAAAAAAGACAGTGAAAAACCCCTCTCCACTGCCCATTAGGAACTTCACATCTTGAACTTCACAAATCCTGAATGTGAACATATGGAAAACAAAACACCTAACTTCTGTCATTCTTACATCTAACAACAAAGGGGAAAATCCTTCAGGATGGTCTCCTTCCTGAGTTCCTAACAACAGGGAAAACATCACAATTGTGAAAACCATCAGAAGTGAAGTTCTGCCACAAGAACAGCTATTCCTACACGTTCTGACAACCTGCCATAGACTGAACTCTATTTATAGTCTGAACCCTATTCACAGCCCAGTATGACTCCTTGTCAAGGTGCAAAGCTTCTAAGATGCCTGTGGACAGAAGTCCTACTTTTCCAGCATCTGTCTCTCCGCAGGTCCTGTAGTTATAAAGCTTCTAAATGCCTCTGAGCTTCCGAGAGTAAAAATTACCTTGAGGAATGGAGACACAAGAGGAGCAATCCCACACTACAACAGAAGCTCCCAGGCTGCTACAGAAAGGTCAGCACTTTTCCCTCTCTGTATTTCAACACCTCTTTTTCTAAGCACTCTCCTCTCACTTTCATCTGTCTGTTCCTGGCAGCCTACACCCTTATTGCTAGTTCCTAAAGAGCAAACTGCCTAGTGGCGGAGGGTCCCCGGCGACAGGGAGTAATAGGTGACAAAGGATGCTGTTAAGACATTCCCAAAGCAAATGCCTCATTTCTGGATCTGCCTTCTATGCTACAGTGTCTGCAGATTTCACATATGGCCAGTCAGTTCCTAAAGTTCAAAACATGCAAAAGATTGTTAGAACTTCAACTGTCCACAAAATGTTACTTGCAGTTTTTATTCAACTTACAATGTTATAATAATTCATGATAGTTCCTTATCATTTTCATGCCCAGCTCAAAAAAAGAATGATCGAAAACCACATTTTAATAACATTTAAAATAATTTGCCAGACACAGAAGCTATGTTTAGATTAGTAACTTAAATGGGACCACAAGACTCTACCTGCACCATTAAAATACGAGAATACCCACCCCCTGGCATGGTTTTGGCTTAAGCCAAAAAGAATTCATGAGAACAATTCACAGACACAGTGTGTGACTTAGCCCAGGCCAAGCAGTCATTCTCAACAGGAATTCTGTGTGCAACCACCATGCTTTGGAGATCAAGAGTTTAACATCACATCCCAGACCATCACACATGGATTTGTTCAGACAAGTCTTGATATTGATTAGTTTGTTTAACAAGGTATCTTGGAAGGTTTTATTTGTAGCACCAAACCCACAACAACCAATCTTCCTAAGCTTCTCTTGATGCACTTCAGGGGAGGAAATACAAAAGAACAGGAGAACATCTAAGGAAGCTTCTCTCTTTTCATTGAGTAGAGGTGTCTACAGGAGTCTCATAAGTCAAGCACAGAGTCAGCACAAGGTAAGAAGGTAATCTGAAGAGCATTGATATGCAAAATTAAGAACAGTAAAGTCATTACTGCAATGAGAACCAATGTGGGCAAATGTATTAAAACCCAAACACAAATAGGTTCTACAGGTAGGCAGAAAGTGACTCTCACTGGAGTATTCAATGGGTATTCCCTGAGCAACTAAACCCAGCCCATATTCCAAACTAGTACTGAAAAGAGCTGTCATTAGTACTGCCACTAAACAGAAGTATTCTTGGACATACGTATACACTTTGCTCTATGTTTTCACTATCTTAATGAAACAGATAAACATCCTCTGGTAGTCTGTTCATCTGATCGACTTCACCCAGTCTGACAAATAATACCAGTGCAGCCTGATTATAAGCACTATACTGATAAAAGAGTACATCCCAGTGAAAAAATAACAGACTTCCATACTTAGATTTAAAACTGAATTCTCCCTAGGCACTGACATGCTAACTTTACGTGCAGACAGCACAGACTAACAAACTAAGAACTCACCCAAGCTCCAGACACATTTTTACAGTACCCTGAAATCTCATTCCTCAGCTTTATTGTTCTAGAACCAAGGCTGGCTTACTCATGTCTGTGTGAGCTTATGGCAAACACGTACCCTTACATGGCTTACCAAACTGTATTAGTCAACACCTGCACAGGGAGTTTCTTCCAAAACAAACACTTCTTGTAATCTCTAGTTATTTTTTCACTTCATCATCCTTTTGCTGCACAAAAGAAAACAACAACACTGATGACAGGCTACTCTGTGACCTAGACATTATTGTTGGCTTGCCAACAGATAAGACTACCTTGTACGGAAAGCTTATCTAGCATCAGGCACAAATTAACCATGGTTCTCAAAACTTGATAACCCTGCTGAAGATATTGAAGGATACAGGAGTTACCAAACTGTCACTGTCTGACTAAGGACAAGACAGCAACAGCTCAGTTTTCAGCCTGAAAGAACTTTAAAGTTACATCTGCTTTCAGTTTCCTCACCTTCATGCAGCTGAGATGCTATCATCTTGCCTCAGAATAGCAAGCTTCAGTATCAACTGATTAGTCAGTTTTTCTGGAAATTAAATAGGTTCTCTAAGAGCCCAAGTTACTGACTTAACTGAGTTAATCTGGATAGGGTTAGAAGAAAAAGAAGTCTAATTTGGTTTTTGGTGAGAGGACTACATTAAGACAAGAGAGCTACAAGAACTGTATACTTTCCAAGCCCTGAAGACACTAACATAACCTCTTCTATCTTTCTTTGTACTTCAGTTCTTCTCCAGTTTAATCTCTTCCCACTTTTATCTCACTCCAAGAAAGGGCTATGTTATTTCTTACATCCACTTGACTCACAGAACCACAACCTCATAAATTTTAAGTAACAATGCACTTTTTTTTGATGTATCACATACAGATATCTCAAAAGCACATCAAGGAGTTACACGTGGGATTCCCTTTCAGTTTCTAGGTGGAATCTGATGGACATTCTATGAGCATCAAAGTCAAAACATACTTTAACTATACTTAAACACAATGTTTTACTCTCATTTTGTGACTTCCAAAGCAATTTGCTTTCTATCACATATGGAATGACAGCTTTCAAGCACTACTTGAATGTATTTCTAAATTTCAAGAGAAATTTAAGGAAAGATTAAAACATTCCTTCGCGAATTTTAACTAAAGACTATAAAGATGAAGTAGAAGGAAACAGCTTAAACTAACAGAAACACTACATGGGCTATGCTACATTTTAGGATTGTAAGTCATGTTACAAGGAACCAAGCTGCTTTAGTAAATAAACATGCAATGGGTGTGTTACAGCTTGCTCGATAGAACTCCTTTTATCTGAAAACCAGATAATTTCTACAAGGCCACTACAATGCTACCTGTAATAAAAGCATACAACTAAGAAGAAATGGAAGACATTTTCACATGGAACCCTGATCCAGACTTTCTAAAGAAACTTAAGTCCAGAACAAAAAGATCACACTGTGTCTTCCAAATCCATGGCTTGTGACATGTTAGTTGGTCAATTAAAATAATTAAATGACCTTCAGAAATAGTGAAATGCTTACCACTTTCTCAACATCTATTTCCTCTTCACTTGGGAAGTCAGAAGCACCATCCAGCATCTCATCAGCAGAATCGTCTGTTTTTTCATCCTCTTCATCATCATCTTCTTCTTCCTCTTCCATACCATCAGCAGTAATACCAAGAGTAGGCATTTTGGGATGCCGAAGTTCTTGTGTCTTCTCTTCTGGTATCAGGAAGTCAGCAATATCAGCTTTGTTATCCACCTCACTTTTATTTTCTAAAGGTGGTACAATGCTGGATATTTTGCTCCAAGAACTGTTGACATGTGTTACAATATCATGACCCGTTTTCAGTTCTTCCTGAGAATCAAAAAGGGCTTGTTCTTTGTTGTTGCTGCTGCCTCCCTGCCCAGCAATATTTGCTTTGCCTTCCTTGGTACCGGCTGTATGCTCTTCTCCTGAAGCATCACCCTGCTCTTTTGCAGAGCTGGTATCACATTTCATCCCCAATTTCTCCTCTGTGCTTTCTGCTTCTGCAAAGCCCCTGTTGTCCTTCCTTTCCGTATCTAGCTGCACAGCATCACCGTGGCATTCTTTGCCCTGAAACGGTTCAGTCTCATTCAGTCCCATGTTCTCCAGCTGTGTACCTTGCTCTTGTTGACTCTGTGACTGCTCAGAACTTGCCTTGTCCTCTTTCATCTGTGTGTGTTCATCTCCTTCCTCCTCTTTTACTGGTTTCTCTTCCTGTTCAACACATGTTTGTTCATTCATGTGGTTCTTCAACTGAACACTCTCCTGATCCTCAAGACTCTGTTGATGTGCATTACCCAGAGGAGCAGCTAGAGACTGATCTGATGACCCACAAACAGCTTCAGAATTAGTTGAAAAAGCCTTCACTACAGTTTCAGAAGTAAGAGAGTCCTCTTTTTCCTCCTCATCATTTGGCTTCTCACTGATGTACGAGTGGTCAGATGATATGACATCTGTGGAAACATCATGCTGAGAAGAAGTGCTATCATCACAAGAACTCTCTAGCACCTTTGAGTCCTTCTCCACCATCTCTAATGCAGTGGAATTACTATCAGGTGCAACTGTGCCAGATGCTGACTCTTCAACATTATTTGACTGATTAATTGACAACTCATTTTCTTTTTGTTTCCTATCAGACACCGTGAACTCAGACTCCACAGCATCATCTGGGCGTGAAGCCTTCTCATTCTCCTGCTGAGCAACATCTGGCTCCTCTTTCTTGCATATTTTCCTGTAATTCTTCTTCAACTGAAGAGATGCAAAATGGTTCAGAATGGAGTTTGGCACAGTCTTCTGTCCTGGGAGCTGAAGTAAAGCAAAACTACCGGACTGTAAAGCTATGAGATTAGCAGTGGTAGCTGGCAGACCACCTGAGCTGCAGGTTATTTTAGATTCAGAGGCTGTCTGATTTGTCACACTGCCAGCAGTAGGAGCGATCCTCAGAGTCAGGGTGCCTGCCTGTGACACAAAACTTGGTACTGAAGGAAGAGGAGAAGATGCTTGCGTGGCTACGTTAGACGTAGGGGATAACTTGGGTACTGCAGTTTGTGCAGCTGAGTTTGTGGCAGGAGAAGTGGAAGACACAGAGGAAGGGGGAGACGCAGGTGACTCAGGAGGCTTAGAAGGTGTAGGCAACCGGATTCCTACAACAGAGCCTGCGAGGAAAACAAAACATCAACTAGTATTTCCTCAAAGCGTTTTTTATTTCCTTTTAGTTTTAGTATTGATGCTGTATTAGAATTAGCCAGCATTCTCAGGGATGAAAGAGCTGGTACTGCACAGACATATAAACAGCTTCATTTTTATATGGAACATCCCAATAAAATACATGAGGTGGCTACTCTAAAACGAAGAGATTTAATGGTATGCTGCAGCATTAAGTTTTCTAATCAAAAAAGGCATTACGTTTAGCTAGTTCGAAAAAAATCCACAAACACCACAGCTCTACCTCCCCTCCCTGCAAATACTTCCACAGAGAAAAACCTTGACAAGATGACACAATTATACCACAACCTTTTTCCTTACTGAATTCTTCTGTGGAACTTCAGAGCTCCATAAAACACAAATAAAAATACCACCGCTGGCAATTAGTTTCTCATGTACAGCAAAAGCCCCAAACCAGAAAGGAAGTCAATGAACCTTTGTTTTGACCAATTCTTTAGCATACTCCATGTTCAAACCTCAGCTAAGGCACAGGAGTACTCCCAGCCCCATTTTGTCATGCACTATGCTTGCTCTCACCTCTGTTTTCAGCACCACTTGGCCTCCCTCTCCTCAAGATGCTTCTTTATAAACTATGCACTACAATCAGCTGAAAATCAAACTTAAGTTTCTTCTCACACTCTAAAGAGGCAAAACCCCAAGAATTTTGTACTGTACTGTAACAGCTGATCTGAACATCTGCTGTAAAAGCACTAACAGATATGCAAACCAAACTAAAATAGAGGAGCAGATCTATGATTCTATGAACAAGACATAGGTAACAGCAGCTCATTCTTTTAAAGAGAATCTTCAACAAGAATTAGTTTTGAATCACTAGATCAACAGAACTTAAGTTACAACAGTACAAAGGACATGGCTTCATTGACACACACACACAACACAGAGACTTTCACTTGCTGCACAGAACTCCCAAATTCTGGTGACTTAGCTATTAACTGCACTTTCTGTATTTTAGACACATGGTGTTTAAGCTGCAACAAGCAGCATCATGGATGGAGCATTTACTACATGGTTAGTTTCTAGGTAATGCATTTGTCAGTCAAGAAACACTGGACTTTGTACCTGGATTGCGGAACATCACTGGCTGCACATTGGTTTGGGCACCTGTAGCTCGAAACTGTTGCAGGGGGACAAGCTGAATTATCTGCCCGTTAGGATGTCTGAACAGGTTCATACCACCAGGGTTCCTGAGAGGCTGAAGGACCATCCTCTGTCTCTGAGCAAGCTGCATGCTGTTTAGTGGTCGCAAAGCAGGAGATGTCTGATGCACCGGAATCAGCAGCAATCGAGGTCCTACACGCTTCTCTGTTCCAGGAGACATCTGGGAAGTCTTGTTTATACCTTGTGCAGTAGCATCTTCTGGAACATTTAAAGTTATATAAAAAAGTCAGAAAACAGCCTATAAATCAGGCATTATCCTTAGTGAAAACAAGCACAAGTGTTTCAGAAACAACGGTATCTCTAAATTTGCTTGAATTCGTTTTTTTTCCTATTTCACTCACAGAACACACATAGAACCAACAAGGCCAGAAGAGTCTTTTCGTGCAGTTCCACTGCCATTTCTCAACTATGACTCAGAAGACTTCCATGTTAACAAGAGCAATTCCATACCTGCTTCTTGGACTGCCAGCCATGAAATACTAGCAGTCATAATTGTGTTATACTTTTCTATGGGTTAACATATGATGTGAAACTTCCAGCTCATTTTAAAGCAGTCACTGACCAGATACCTGCATTTTTTTCCCTCCTCTACTGGCTCCGGAATAACACAAGCAACTTAAAGAGAATACATTTCTTACCCTAGTTTGGAAAGAAGGGTGAGGCAAGTGAATCTATAATTGAACTGGGCTCTACAGTTGCAGACTGTATTGCAGATACGAAGGAGGCGGAATAAAAACCTGAAGTGTTTGCAGTAATAGCCCAAAGCACCTAAGTCTTACCTTTTTTTGGAGTCAGTGAAGGACTCGAACTAACTCCTGACAGTATAATCGGAACAGAGCCAGAAGAGCAAGTCGGTGTGGTCACCACAGATGCAGCTGTCACAGCTGTTGTTAGTACAACTGTAGCAGTGGACGTTGTGACAACAGGACAAGTAACAGTTGGTGTTGTTACTACAGTTTTAGGGAGTGATTCGGTTGCTGCTGGTACAACAGACCCCGTTGCTTTTCCTGTGTTCACAGTGGCAGTTGGTGTGGTGGATGAGGGAGTAGTAAAGACGTCCACTCCAGATGTTGCAGGAACAGCTGTGACCGTAATTGCAGGAGAGCAGACAGGTTCATTAGCTCTTGTTTGGCCAGGAGTGGTCACAGAAGATGCTGCCGCACTGATACTTTCCACAATAACTGGAGAAGTGGTGGTGACCGTAGTGACCCCAGGAGAGACTGTGCTTTGAGCTGCAGATAGCTTTGCGGGAACCACAGGAGTGACAACCATTATTGGTGTAGGCTTGATACTGAACTTCTGTGCCCCTGAGACAGGCTGGCGTGTGCTCGCTCCAGGAACCTTCTGCTGCAGAGCTCCAGCTTTGCTCATCACAAACTGTGCGAACACACCACCGGGTGAGGGTCGGACAGCTGCAAATAAAAACTTGCAGGTCAAAATTGTGATAGATTTCCTCTTTGCCTTTCATGAGGTGCTACAACTGTAACTTCAGCATGCAAGTGAGCCTCCGCTTCCTTTGTACTTTGTAATTAAATTGAAACCTTTATGGCAGTCCTGAACATGCCTCACATATTAGAATTTAATCTGCTTTATTCCACACTTCTATAGCTTTTTGTTGTATTCTTCCTGGCCACACAAAGAATTGGGTCTTGAGGGGTTGCTCTTTATCATGAAACGGACAATCCTACTTACAGCACAGGAAAACAAACACCTAAACAGCACAAAATAATGGGCCCAAAGCTATTTTCTAAGCCTCAAATTCTTCCTCTAACGGCTTGTGTGATCTTCCTCTTTTCACTGCTTCTCGGTTTTCATTCCCCTTCTACTATATCCACATCTTACACAGCCATGGCGTAAAGGGTGAAAGAGAGAGAGTTTGCCATTGTCCCCTTCTCACTGCAGCAACATTCTTGCAACTGAGACTGGATGGGACTAATTTGATCAATGGGAGCAATGACCATTGGGAAGATCCTTCCCCTAATCCCTTGCTCTCCAAGAGATTAGAATACTGTAACTACACAACTCCAGATGCCTATAGGTGAGTACAACAGCAGAGATTACAGAACAAGCCCAACTTAAATACCATAGTTATTGATGCATATAGCATTTTTAACCAAGAATATGCCAGAACATTTAAATCACAGATGCAACAGTCACTTCACCCATCAATGAAACGTAGCCAGCTCTTCAACAGTATGGCATAAACACACAGAACAAGTTTTATTACAGGACAAGAGAAACATCACACCCATTTACATGGCAATGAAAATTTAGGCAGGAAGAAACAAAACATCAGAAACTAGAGTTTTGCCAGGACACAGGTAACATCCTCTTCTCTTGCAAAGCTTCTTCAATCCTTAAATAACTTTGGGAATATGTGGATGGGCACTAGATATTTTAATACATGTTTTCTGAAACTCATGCAAAATATAACAGTTAAAGGCAACTTCCTCTCTTGCCAATACTGGGGTAATCATTTCAGTACCAATTCACATTCAAGTACCATATGCTTTTTCTGATACTCAAAGTGCTGCTTAAAGCCAACCCTGTTTAGCTTGTGAAATCCAAGGAGATTACAGGCTGGTGTGGTTATTGGCTGCACACCTGTTGCTTCACTAATCCAGATTTGGACCATCCTGTCTTTCACTGCTGCTTCACACACCTTGTGGTCGTAAGAATCCCAATTATTATAAATTCAACACCATCAGAAAAACTAACAGCGAAGAACCAGAGTATGAGAGTAATCCTTTAAACTGATGTTTGATGAAAAACAAAAATCATAGTAAGGAAACTCAGACCAAAAGTCCACGCTTAACATTCAGTGTGTCTCCATCCACTCCTTGTCTCTTGAAAAATGCTCTAGAAGCATTAATAAAATAACTAATAGTCAACATCTGTAATCTTATTATGAAGCCAAAATAAAACTTTCTGCTTTAAAGAGGTTATTTATTGCAGAGGCAGTTTAGGTAGGCAATGCAGCCAAAGGCAGCACGCACTGATGCACAGAAATCAACAGCAATGCTGGATACACTCACTTTTTACTACAGCTTCACGCAATTTAAAACACAGTAAGAAGTTCCAACCTACCTATCTGTCTCTGTGCTGGGACATGGGTTTTCAGAGTCGTCACAGTGGGGGTTGAAGTAGTGCTGGTGGAAGATGTAGTTTTGGGAGTTGATGTTGTGGGCACCTGGACTGATGGTGTCCCAGAAGCAGCTGCTTTAGCAGTGGAATCTACCTTGGAGATCACAGCACTGAGGGCTGAGATATCAAGCACTGTGTGTCGCAGCCTGCCTGTGATACAAGCTGCTAGCCGACTGGCAGGATGTAATGCCCCCATCTGTCCCAAAAGCAGTTTGGCCTGAGGAAACCTTTTATCATTAACCTGAAAAAAGTGGAAAAGGGAAATTTTGTGAAAAGAATGCTAATTCACCACCTCTGGAGAGGTGTTTCATTCCATGGGACTTGTAAGTGTCTTTAAAAAAGCACTGCAGTTCAGAATGGGAATTCCTAATCTCCTTATTGCTGGGGAGAACTTCAAACAACTCTGTCGTATCTTTATAACACTATTTTTTAGATGCTACTCAGACTCCCACACAGAACCAGACTCCAAAGAAGGATGTGAAATCACTGAAATTAGATGGAATGAAGCTAGCACTTAAGATTTCCTGTCTCTTACTTACACTATGGTCCTGAATAAATATGAGTTGCCAAATTCAAGGACAGTATCAGATAAATTTTTTCATTACACAAGAAAGAATACTTATGTCAGATACATTGGGACAAAACTCTAAAAGAGCTTGTAAAAGCTTTACCAGCTTTCTTCTTATCTGTACTGTCATTTGATACTGTAATTAAGGTGTGGTGAGTTGACAAACTTCACACTCAAAGTTGCAGTGGTAACTGATTGCATGGGAGAGCAGAAAACAGCACCTTTCTAAACATAGGTTTTATGCCTAGTGGTCAATGGGATGCTTTGGTAGTGTTGCACTTTACTTTCAGATTGTTTGATAATACCTTCTAGAAGCCAAATATATTTAAACACAGGACTAAACAAGGTCTTGACTCTTTTTAGTGATCGACTTTTAATAAATCTCCCCTACATTTTTCCCTCTCCATTAGCTTCTCTAAGGGTGCCGTATCTGCAAAGTGCCATGAAAATAAACATTCTTATTTCCTTATGTGCCTTTCCTGAAAGTGGTATTACTGTAACCACAAATACCTCTGACTGAAAAAGATCTTCATCTTAGGCTTATAGTTCCTACCACCGATTCATAATACCAAGCTGGCAGCATGAAACTGCAGGGGAAGGACTCGCTGAACTTAGAACTATGAATTCTCTTGATGAACAACATCTATTCTGCAAACACAAGGCAGACTATTAGTGAATGCTAACAGTAAGCTGCAGCAAAATGGAGTTTTATGCTTATAGTTTCATTTTACAGTTTTGTCCCAGTGTACGCTTCCTCAGAAAAGATGCTTTCTGTGCTCCCTACTGGCCATTCATTTAGGTTATCATCTGTCAAATGCATCTGCAGGGAGTTTCCCCAAAACACCAAAAAGATCCTGAGAGAGACCCTGTAACTGGGCCACCAAGACCCAAGTGGCCGAAAGGACAAGTTAAACCATCAGATTTCAGACTTTCAATCAGATTTCCTGTTATTGAGTCAATCCTGAAAGGGACAAGTTTATGGAGAGGCAGGAATACCGTCAATACTAAGAATCCTTGTCTGGACAGTCAAGACTAGGTAGACAAATCAAAGAGTGTTCTCCCCTTCAAGAAGTTGTGGGATACTGGATGAAACTGAATCTAATCTCCACAGTAAAGGCAGAGGGACCCACCTGAATGAAGCCCAAGGGGCTCATATTAGCTTTGCAACTGTGGACGATCATCTTTCCCGCAGGAGAAAGCCCTGCATAAAAAGGCAAGCCTTTTCCCCCATGCAAGTTCTCCAGTCTGTTCAGTGGGTTTCCCTTAAAGACCTGTAAGTTTTCTGGGCTTTTGCATGGCGGCTCTCCACTATCAGGAGTCTCCAAGACAGGTATCTCAGGTGTCTCATCCTTCTCCTGGTAGGATGGCACTGAAATCTTCATTCTGGAGTAGGCAGGACGGTGGTTCTCATCCTTGGCCTTGATTTCCGAAGCCAATTCAATAGTGAAGCTACCCACTTTGAGGCACTGTGGCGCCTTATTGTTGGTTTGCTGTGATAAGATGGTCAAGATCTTATTGTTATCTTCCTCCAAACTGCAGTCAGAGATAATCTCGATAAGTTTGGCTGGTCCACCTGGAGTGGTGTGATGAACATAGGAGGTGGAGGAAGAGTACCCCTCGCTACGGGAAGAACACCAGCTTTTCTCTGAGGAAGAATTGAAATAGGTTTCTGCAATACTGTGGCATTTTAATCACCTGGATATTCAAACAGTTTTATTCTGCCCACACCTCCACCCTTGACTCAGCTGCAGGGCAACAAGTAAAAGACCTGTTCAAAACATCACTTCCCCCTGCAGAGCTTCACAAGCAATCAAAAACTCACTTCAAAAGTAATGTAACTATTTCCCAGTTCATTCCCTGCAGCCATTTCATCACAAGCTAAACAAAGCTGGGTTGTTTCAGTACACGGATGAAAGACCTCCAAGCAACACCAACCATGCAGTAGAAAGCATCGCTGGTTACTTGAGATGGCACTTTGGAGTCAGAAAAGGACCAGTGTCTTAGAACGGCATGAGGGGCAAACATGCTGCTAGCAGAAGTGGCTTTTTCAGAAGATGTATAAAGAGAAGCATGACCTTTTGTTGTCAGAGTTCCAACGTCACTTTTTGCAAAACTGCAAGGATGTTGAGCCCTGTGTCCTGGCCATTTTAATTTCACCTACCAATTCACGAGCATTTTCAGCTAGTTGTCTTATTTTTCCATTCCCATCCTTAAATGTAGAGTGTGCTGTTGTACACATTAAGCAAGGATAAAATTCAGCTCCAAAAGGCACCTATATTTCATTAATGGGTGACACAATGCCTCTAGTGTATCTCATTTTAAATTTCGTAACATGATTTGGGATGCTTCAGGAGAACACAGATGTCTAGTCTACTTCTTTATGAACTAAAACCTCAAACTTGGTATACATAATGTAACAAAACTTCAACCTTTCAACTCGAACTAGAATTCAACAGCAAACAACTGCAAACAAAGTACGAGTGCTTCCTTGTCCCATATGGTTCTAAGGATCCCGTCCTCACAGCACCACTTGCACATTTATTATTCAGTAATAACAAAGTAATAGTAAGGAGGGGAAAAAAAAGAAACCAAGACAAACCAAAGTCAGTGACCTCCACTCCTTCCCGAATATCTAATTATCACTCATGAAAACAAGTCTGCTGTGCAATATTGGTTTTTATTGCTAAAGAAGCTACTGTAATACTGGTCATTTTAACCTTCGAGTAACAGTGAGAACTGGATATTCAAACTGCTGTATCTCCCACATCACACACACAACTGCTTAAGAAAACAGGAAACTGCAATCACATCATGAGGTTTTTATTGACAACCATAACAACTCCCCCAGAAAACGGATTTTTTTATCAATAGCTGAAACTTCCTTAAAAAAGTAAAGCCATTACCAAAATCCCACAAAATTGTGGAACTACCAAAAGGCTGAATTATACCCTAGATTCAGCTCTTACCTCCTGATTTATCAGTGTCTTTGTCTGCCTCACAGGTTGCTTTCTCAGGAGGCTGAGGGTCTGGTTCAGGCTCTTCCTAGAGGAAAGAAATGCAAGGAAACGAGTAAATCATCCTCTGGATCTCTCTTCCACATCACAAAATAAACCATCATACTGCCACCCTGAATCAGAAAACATGCCAATGCTGACAATACTAGAAGTTTCATCTTAAGCCAGCTCTTTTCTCAATCAACATTTAACTCCTACGTGATAATGCACTTGGCAACCAGGAATTTCCACAGACAAGACAATTTCTATCACAGTAACAGCATAAAAGTTTACCAGCACTGCTAGGATAGGCTCCACAGCCCTATCACCATCAAATGTATCACATAGGAATTTCTGGGATAAATATTACTTCAACATTTTCAATATTTCTTGCCTGTTCTACGACACATGCTACTTACAGTGTGACTTCTTACCTTCACTTTAGGACTCTGGGAATTACTTTTGTCTTTTTGTTGCTTTTTCTCCTCTCTCTTGCGTTCATACACTCGGACCCTTGCACAGGTCATCATACTTTCAAAGTATAAGTAGACCGGATCCTTGTCCTCCTCTCGAATCTACCACGAAATAAAAGAAATTAAAAAAGAGAGAAAGAAACCTCTCTGTTCTAGATGTACATTAGATTCATGAAACAGTTCTGCTTCCTAGCAACACTTCAGCATTAATGCTTTAATAGTAACTGTCAAAACAGAAGACTGGCATTTAAAGCTGAATCTGCCCTCTTAGTATCACATAGCCTAGTATGTATCTTGCTTCTAAATTACATTCTGGGGATGAGAGGAATGGAACAGAGCACCACTCCCAAAACCCAAACCTGTTCAGATATTATTTTAAGTGGGGAAACAAGTCCCAGCTGTCATGCATTGTTTGACTTTATCTGCTATATGTTAAATAGCAACTCTGGCTAGTTCAGACTTAACTCTATTGCTGTTGCTTTTGTTATATACTAAGGTGAGGGAAGAGGCAAAGGCATATTCTTCCAACACTGGCTGTGAAACCTCAAAAAATGACAAAAGAGGCTCCAAAGCTATACTGATCACTGTGTCTGTATCCCCTCCCCTGCCAAATAATTCATTACTTGGCTGCATAATGTAGCCTAATAACTTACACAAACATTACAGGAACAGCAATCATTTTGCCACCAATAGCATATATTATAGCATTTTTTAAATGAGGCCATTAGTGAATCATGAGCACCTTTCACCATCTGCGTATTGCTAGAGTAATTCTCATCAGATGACAGACACAGCTAAAGATTTATATACAGTCAATTCATCAACACACCTATGGGCAGTTAGTCTCAGGCTTTCATCTCACATTTCTTCTAAAACAGTTTAGTGCAGAAGCTTCTGACAGTGTTTGGTTTAGTTTTCAATACAAAGGAAAACAAAACATCTCTTTCTCTCTTACCACTGGATTGGGCTTAGGAGTATAGACTCTGCCTGATTTCATTCCACTGGAAGACCTATGCTTACTAGAAGGCAAGACTTCTTGGTTGGGTGGTACCACAGATTTAACTGGTTCAATAACAGATGGTGTTGGGATGTAAATTGGCTCTGGATCTACTTCACCTTCTACTTTCACCCACAATGGGCAATTCCTAAGAGGCTGTTCTGGCTCAGAGTCACAAATAGCTGAAAAAAAAGAGAAAAACCAAGAAAAAAACCCCCAACTTACTTATAAATAAATAAAACACTTAGCAACCATGCAACTATACACAGCAATTGCATACACAGCTCGAAACACTTGGTGAAAGAGGAAGAAAACAGCACTATGACAGTGAAGATTACCAACAGTGACAGCCGTAATTATCTCACATCCTTATTCTTTGAAGATATTGGATCACAACAAACAACTAAGTGGCCAAAATGCTGATCAGGTAATTAAGAGCTAAAATAAAATAAAAAAGTGTTATTTCCTGCTAGTCAGCTATATGAAAGCAGATGTTGCAGACATCTCTTGGAATTCATAATTTCTGGATTTAGAAATGGCATCAGTACTACATCCTAACAGAAATGCCCACCAAGACAGGTGATTTCTGCAAGGCTGCAAGTAATCACTGTTGCCCAGCAATACTCACTGTATTCCACCCTTCTTCTCTTCTTCTTCTCTTTCTGCTTCAGCTCATCTTCTTCTCCATCACCCTCTTCTTCCCCATCTTCATCCTCTTGCTGGTCTTCTTCTGTTCCACAGAACGTAAGATTTCCACGCATAGCCTTTTTCATTATTCTCTTATGTTTTGATCCTCCTTTCACCAGCATCACTTTTCTCTTCAAGCACGTACAACCAAACATGCAGTCTGGCCTGCGGCAGTGGGTCGGCTGACGCTTCTCCAGTGCCAGACTGGCACATATGCAACCCAGTCGACAGAAATCATTATTGCAAGGAGGTGCTCGTCGCCTGATTATCTTGTGGATAGGTTTGTTTTTGAGGGAAGCCTAAGAAAAGATGTAAAGAAGCAGACACTTCAAATTTTAGGAAGATTAAATCAAGCATATGCAAAATTACTATTCCAGCTTAATTTAGAATAACTCCTCCAACTACATGGTTTAAATCGGAAAATCTATCATCTATACTGTAACAAACAGAACAGAGGAGAGCTGGCATCTGAAGTCATCTGAGAGGCAGTCTGAGACAGCTAAACTATCTTGGTAAGAAATAGGATGTGAAGAAAGCAGAAGTTGCCATGTGAAAACCAAATTAGGTGACCAGGATGTTTTTGCAGTTAGTTCGACACACAAATAGTAAGGAAATGCAGTTATGAACAGCAGCTGTATTAACCAGAGTTTTTGATGGTGAAAATCTGAGATACTTGGATTATTAATGATTCGTACCAACATGCTACTATTGCAATTATATTTCTATATCCTACTAAGTCAGCCCTCCTCAACATTCACTGCAAAGCCTACACCACAAAGGAACATCATGCTTCGCCGTGCTCCTTAGAGCTTTGGTCCTATTTTCTGCATCTATACACAACACCAGTAAGTGGACAGATCTGGAAAATCAGCAGCACAGAAAGGAAAGAAACTATTACAGATCTACCTGAGCTGTAAGCAGGGTTGCCAAAGAGATGTCTGCTCGTTCTTCTGTAATATAGGTTCGTGGTTTGCCATCCCAGAGAGCACAGTCTTCCAAGTCCATTAACTTCACTTGAGATTTAGACAAACCTGGTGGACGAGGTGCTTGCTGCTGTTGTGGTGCTTGGCGCAAACTAATCTGTTTTGGAAGTGTGTTTTCATCCACAGGTGACATCATGAAACCACCTGCTTGGTTAGTCACACTGGTATTTGAGGCAGACTTAGCAGCCTTTTCCCCAAATGCTGAAATGTTCTGTTTCTGCTTTGCAGTAAAAGGTGAAGGCAGTATAGGCTTGTATGATTTTACTCTGTTTGTAGATGTCTGTCTGTTTTGAGACTTTGTCTTCCTAGAGGTAGATGATAGAGGAACAGGCTTGAACATGTAAGATGTTGATGGAACTGTGGTGGACTGCTTCTTTAAGACACTGTCAAGTGTTCGCACGTAGCTAGTGCTCTTGGTGGGAAGCTGATACACCACAGGAGAAGCAGGAGCGCTAGAAGAAAATCCCATACTCGTTTCCATCAATTTCCCTTCGTTTTCCAGATACTCATCCAGCTTGTCACTACAGAACGCTGAGCGATTCTTCAAGGAACCTTCTGAACTGCCACCTAAATAAATAAAAGAGCAATATAGCTCCTGAGAGAATATATTGACAAATCTTATAAAATTCAACATTATAGAAGAGGTAAATAATTCTCTAACAAAATATTTACTCTTCTTTTAGAGGAGTACAACACAGGCATGCCAAATATAATCCATTCTGAAACACAATCAGCTGTTTGAACCAGGAAGTAGGGCTTCAGTACACACAGCAGTTATCATAGAATGGTTTGGGTTGGAAGGGACCTTAAAGCTCATCCAGTTCCAACCCCCTGCCACGGGCAGGGGCACCTTTCACTAGACCAGGCTGATCTAAGCCCCATCCAACCTGGCCTTGAACACTGCAGCGATGGGGCAGCCCACAGCTTCTCTGGGCAACCTGTGCCAGTGTCTCACTACAGTAAAGAACTGTTTCCTAGTACCTAATCTAAATCTCCCTCTGTCAGTTTAAAGCCACTACCCCTTGTGCCATCACTTCATGCCCTTGTAAAAAGTCCCTCTCCAGATTTCATGTAGGCTTCCTTTAGGTACTGGAAGGCTGCTATCAGGTGTCAGCTGAGCAATCCCAACTCAGCCCATCTTCACAGGAGAGGTGTTCCAGTTTTCTGATCATCTTCATGGCTTCCTCTGGACTCACTCCAACAGGTCCACATTCCTCTTGTCTTGGGGGCCCCAGAGATGAACACGGGACTGCAGGGAGTCTCACGAAAGCAGAAGAGGGGGGAGAATCACCCACCCCAACACTGCTTGTCTGTGTTGAGCTTCTCATCATCCATTCCTCCCAGCCCCCAAGTCCTTCTCCTCAGGACTGCTCTCAATCTGTTCTCTGCCCAGCCTCTATTTGTGCTTCAGAAGACAAACACCCTAATAACGAACGTGTGTGTGTGTGTGGGTGTGTGTGTGTGTCCGTCCCTTAGCTTTTATTGCTGAGCAGACATCACACAGTATGGAATATCCCTTTGGTTGTTTTGGGTTAGCTGTGCTGGCCATGTCCCCTCCCAAGATCTTGCCCATTCTCAGCCTATTGGTGAGGGCAGAACATGGGAGAGACAGCCCTGACATTGTGCCAGCACTGCTAAGCAGCAGCCAGAACACTGGTGTGTTATCAACACCTTTCTAGATGCCATGGAGAAAATTACCTCCCATCTCAGCCAGACTCAACACAGTATTTGTTCACAAAACCAGTAAGTCTTCAACAGGCAGTGCTTCTATGCAACACACTTTGTTCTGAGTACCCAGCCTACCAAGTACACCACATCTGAAATACCCAACACAACACTGAATGGAAGTGCAGAAAGTGCATCGTGAATTTTTAACCTAAATATAAAGTAAAAATTGGGATATTGCTGAATATCCACTGCTCCCTGAAGTAGGGCAAAGTAATCAATTGTGTAAGGAATACCCACTCTAAACGGAATTTAAAAAACACCTGTAAATGAAAACTACTCTAGTTCATTAGGGTCTCTGGGGCAACAGACTTCTTGGATTACCGTACCTCCAAGTAAACTCAAAACTGAGAAACAAACCCAAAACTCTTACAGTTCTGATCTTCACTCAAGCCTTCTGTGTAAAACAGAACACAGGTATTTTTATCTCACTCAAAGTAAGTTTCTCTCTCCCCTTGTAAATCTCCAGTCTGACCATGGAAGAAGTACAAAAAATTCAACAGTTTTGATATAAACCCTCATACTACTATTTAAGACACAATCACCAAATTGACCTCTTTTTTACCTTCATTTCTAGAAGCACCATGAAGCTTCCCTCGCCAGCCTTTGATTTTAGTGAAATCATTTGTCTTTCCTGTCCTCGAAACAAAAGGAAATCCGGTATCTGGAAAAGAAAGGCAGCCTGAGTTTATGAACCAAGCTTGATTGTACCAATATCCTAGCAAACTCTCTTAGTCCTTTTCAGGGACTGATGAAGAATGGTAAATCAAAAGGCTGAATAAACAAACTTTAACAGGATACTTAAAGCCAAGCTTCCTGCAGAGTTCTGCTGTATGCCCATGCACCTGCTATCCTATACAAAAGATGTCTTCTCCTGTGGTTTCGGTTTCATTCTCCTTAGCAATGGTGCAAGCAGTTGATTCCAAAACTCAAACGGGTGAATCAGCTATTCAGAAGGTTAAAATGGAATAGGCAGGTTTTGAACTGACACTACCACCTCTCTCAGCAAGGGAAATCATTTGAGTCTCTCCCCAGTTCATTGAGTCAATGAGCCACTGACTTTTGTAAAACCTGTAGAAACGTCATATAATGTTTGCTGTTCTGTCAGATTCAGACGAATATCAATTAGGGGCAGAGACAGGGAGCAATCACAAAAGGCGAACAGCAACATCTCTGCCAAGTTAGCCATAAGCTCTGGAAACTAAGCTAGAACATAAAAATTCTAACGGGGACCTGTGTGGCTGTTTTACATATTGCCAGGCTAGAAATAACTGCCTTTGACCCTGAGCTGACTGAGGTCTCCTCAATTGAATCTGCCTCATCTACAGTGAAAAAAAGCTGAGATATATCTGCCTCCTTACCAGCTCCTAAAAGCACCAGAATAAAGACACAGAATATTAAAGTAGGAGAAAGAGGTAAGTAGGAGGATAAGCACCCCTATACTTTGTCCAACCAGTTTATTACTAAAAACAGTATAGACCAACAGTATCAGAATCATAGTCACAGTACAATGAGACTGTTTGGATACAGAGTAAGTTTAAAAGCACAACTGGTAAGCACTTCTGTGATAAATGATGATGAAGTTGTAGATTAGCCCACAAGTGCTGCCTCAAGCTTTTCTTCTGGAAAGTTCTAATACTCAGGGCTCTCTGTAAGACATTTTTTTTTGGTGTGCTTTGCATGTGAGCAACAGAGAGATGTAGACTGCTTAAATTTTTTCTGAGCCATCTGAGAGTAGTTGATGTGTATATTCACACTAAGACAATGCAGGTCAAGTAGACAAAACTTACCAGTACAAAATGAACTAGACTGGTACCATTACTGGATTACAACCATCAGAAAAAAGAGAAAGCTGAAGACAGCCTGCCCAGAATTACTCAGGATTCCTTGGCCAGGAACCACACGATGATTTAAGGAAGTTTCCCCATTTTATTATCTTAATACTGCTTCAGTTGCTTTAAGATACCACATTCAACTAAATGGCCATTCCCTCCTTCTGATTACTGACGATAAAAAAGTAATGCTTGAGATTTCAACAAATTCTTATTCGACCCACCTGGAGAATTGGGATTGGTTCCTGGATAGCTCCACAAAGAGTAAGTTGAGTAGGAAAGAGGAAGCTGCACACCCAAGTATTTCAAGTCAATGCTCACTGTTGGGTCCACAGAATTCAGCTTCAGTCCCACTAAAAGA
Organism: Neopsephotus bourkii; assembly: GCF_033783945.1. Lineage (NCBI taxonomy): Eukaryota > Metazoa > Chordata > Aves > Psittaciformes > Psittacidae > Neopsephotus > Neopsephotus bourkii. The sequence goes on along the minus strand of NW_026902298.1, from coordinate 12,428,215 downwards.
AGCAAGTATCAGTCAATGCCTCAATGTACCAAGACACTGGGAAAACCAAAGTCAAGATACTTACTAAAAAGGAAACCATTAAGTTATACACAGGTTTTTCTAGCATTCACCCACCATTTTAAGAGACCTGAAAAACCGCATTAGCAACTGTAACTGTTACTTATGCTGGATTTGCAGCAAGTACAAGTTATTTAATGAATATTATAAAGAATATTTTAAAGAATATTTTAGGGAATGGGAAAATCAAGAAAAACATTAATTATTTTTCATAGTTTTCTTGATTACTATGGAAGTTTCCACAGAAATTTCTTAACCAAAGTGCCAGTGTTGTAGTTCCCATGATCAAAGTTTCTGTCTGTTCCTTTTTGGAAGTGAGCACTACTGAACATCCTTAAAGGCCAGTCACTGCCTGAACCCAACTCAGCTGATTATCAGTATTGCATATTGCTACATAAATCATCAATCCTACCAGTGGTACTTACACATCCCCTTCTCTACGGAAAGCTATTCTTGTGAAAGAACATACAGGGCACGCACCAGTTTTAACCAGTAATGAGACAAGCAAACCACTTTTCAGTTCTGAAATGTGTGTGTTTGGAAACTCTGATATAAATAAAGCTGAACTCAAACAACACTCTCAGGACTAGCTCATCAAATCCAGGTATCAGCAGCTTATTTTTTTCCAAGCTTGGCACTTTGCAATAAGACTTCTTTTGTGTCTCCTGAAGCAAGAAGAAAAAGTGCCCATAAAGAAATTAACCAACAGGCGTTGTTGATGTCACCACAAATGTTTAACTGCCTATAACACCTTCTTTCATCAACTCCCTAAAAATACTCAAATAGAAAGACTTTACTTGATCACAAACGCTTTTTCCATGGCAAAACAAATACAGATACAGAAATGATGAGGGGAAAAAAAGCCAGGAACTTAGTCCCTCTTCTGGAAAATATTGCTTCACTGAGTTCAAGAAATGACTGTTATCAATCAAATTCAGCTTGCAGTCTGGAGCTGAGAACATTTATTTTGGTTGCTAGCTATAGAAGCCTACTGCTAAGTGCTCCTGCTGCCAACATGTCTGAAATTCATTTATTAAATATGCGAGTTTTGAATTTGAAAATGTATGACAAGGCTCAGGTCACATAAAACAGTATTTGCACATACAGCAGAAATCTTGTGTTGGTGGTACACATTCGTGTTCCTAAGTGGCAACACAGTGACCTGATTACTGGCAGCCTGAAAACAATCGACATGGAACAAATCTCCAAGACGGGTGTTTAAACAGAGCCTGTTATCAAAGACAGTCTAGTGAGATATAATTTTCGAATCTACACAGGCAAAATGAGCAGCAAGCCAAGTCAATCTAGCATCTTGTATAAAAACATGTCAACTGCTAAATGTCAAGATGTCATCCATTTCTTTTCAAACTCTATTTAAAATGGGAAGACTACAGTTTGTTTTTCTTGACACTCCCTTAGAATTACTCTATCATCTCCAAAACCAAGCCTTGCTTTGTTTAATACTCAAACCAAAATAAGAACATTACCCATACACAGTATGTATTCTTTCAGTTTCAGATCACAAAGTAAAAAACACTCAGACATAAAATAAGAGGATGCAACATGCGATTAATGCAGACAGCCTATAGAGAACAAAAAGAGCACGTACTGTGTCAGCAGAGACATCACCATATATGACAAGTGAATTATCACTTCTATTAATTTCTAACATTCTAGACTATTGCTAGATTTTAGTTGCTGTAATCAAATAGCAGCAAACGAAGAACCTTAAGAACTTTCTCCTCTCCACCAGATGCAGCTGCCAAATCTGAAATACGATGTGTGACAACAGTGCCTTTGAATATAAGGGATTCAAATAGTTCAGATACAAGAGACATCCCATAGCACTGCAGTACTTCAGTAGGAGCCTTCCTTCTAACATGCTCAAGTTGAATTCCCTTCTTTCTGAAGCATTTTCTTCCTGCAATCCTGGTTCCTCCAAGATCTAGATAGCCCTAATAACCATTTCCTTAACGTCACAAATCAACAGCAACTGTGGGGTTCAGGTACAGCTCCAACATATCTCCAAAATGAAACTTAACGCTTCTCAACTACACTGTCCAAAACCAGAGGTAACATCAGTCAGAACTGCCATGTCCATTTCCCATACTGCCGTGAGGACAAGAAAGCCAGAAAGCTTCTACAGAATGGCTGAAAGCACATTTAGAAACATGCACTTCACATCTTTCAGACAGAACGGAGCCATATCCCTTTGCCTGTTCTGTAGTAGATGACAAGGTGGTTTTATTAGTCATTATCTGTGGCCAAGAAACTTTGGAGAACAAGTATCAGAATCAAGAAGGCCAATAAGGCTTCACCAAGCTCCAGGATGCTACTTAGTATGCCTGGAGAAAGATACAGCCCTTAAGTGTGGCCTTGAAGTACTCTCCAGCCACCTTCTTATGTCTTATTGATGATACCTCCATTACCATCATTATGTTCCTTCACCAACCTCAGTTCTGCAGCAGATCTTTAACTTTTTGCAAGCTGAAGGTAAACTGAATGAAGAGTCCAGTTTACATGCAGCAGCTGACGTGTAACAACAGAAGTATATATATTGTAATTCACAGCCTAATCTGATTACATCTGTATCTTATCTGCAGTAACACTCTTGCTGCAAACAGTTTTCACATAACTTCACTCTAAGACAGGTGAGGGTCATTCTCTTCATCGCTGAATTCTGATTTCACCATTAAATAGGATCAGCAGATTACCATCCCACACTGGAAATGAGTGTCACAAGCGTTCATCAAGAAAGTCAAAATTCTTCAGACCTCTTCCTTAGCCTGATGCTTGACTTTTCCTCTCCATTTTGTAGTATCTGTGAAGTCCCCAACACCCCTCAGAAGGTACCACACATACTTCACCACCACTTCTTTAGAAGCTGGAGGAAAAGCATGTGCGTTTTACATGTTCCCTGTTGCAGGATTCTCTCATGAGTAAAACAGCCCTTGCTGGGGTGGTGGTTGCCAATATACCGTAATTTTTATTACCTTCCTTGGGTAAAGATATTATCTAGGAGACCCACAATATAAACCAAAAAAGCCTTAACTTGGCTGCAACATTTGCTTGGTGCTGTAGCTAGCACTGCCATCAGCCAACCACAAAGGAGATTTTACCACCGTTTTTGGAAACATGGTGCTAATGCAATGTATGGCAACACATGCAGACCTGTGAGGGCAGGTTGGCCAGAGTGGGCATTAGAAAACAGGCCTGCCTATTGCCGGAATCATGGGAGAGGAAAACTGCATTTACACATCCAGAGTACCACTGAGGTACAACCTGGCTGGGGATGGGTTAGCTTGTTTCCCTGCCACTACATCTAGGACAGAGCTCCAAGAGTCCTCTACTAGCTTTCTTATGACCATTTTGCAAAGGTGGAAGACAGGAATGTCAGCTCAACACCAGCAAGACACAAAGGCATTCTTTTAAATGGCTGCAAAAGATGACAGGCTAGTTCTCATCATACCACATGTATAAACCACTCTGGATTCAGGATAATCCAGGCCTCTTCCCAGTAGAAACTCTGCGAGGACCCAAAATAACTAGTATCAAGAGCACAGATCTTTGGAGTCTCAATTGGTTATTCGGAGTCTCAATCCCTACAGTTAGATGCTTGAAAAATTCAGGGCCAGGACCACAAGAGCATGAGGTGCAATATTGCCATTCAGATCAATTCCTTCATTATCTGCCCCAAAGCCTGTATTAATGCCACTGGTCTCAGGATTGCTATTGCTGAAGTCCTTCAGTATCATCAGTAGAGAGAAGATTAAGTTCTGCTGTGTTGATCTGACCTTCCTCCATCTGACCTCCTCAGGATAATAGTGTATATAAATACAAGATCATATGCTTGCTTGGACCTCTTATGAGACTAGTGAACTGGATCATAGAATCATAGAATAGTTAGGGCTGAAAAGCACCTCAGCATCACCTAGTTCCAAACCCCCTGTCATGGGCAGGGACACCTCACACTAGACCATGTCACCCAAGACTCCGTCCAACCTGGTCTTGAACACTGCCAAGGATGAAGCATTTGCAACTTCCTTGGGCAACCCATTCCAGTGCCTCACCACCCTTACAGTAAAGAACTTCTTCCTTTTATTTAACCTGAACTTCCCTTGTTTAAGTCTGAACCCATTACCCCTTTTGCTATCACTATAGTCCCCAACAAAGATCTACAGTGACTGACAGAAATACAGATTCAAACATAGCAAATGTAGTCTTAGTGAAGTGTTTATGGATCTCCAGCACCTCTACTACCAGGAAATGGCTATTTTCTATGGATGAGTAAAATCAACTCCATTTGCTCTCTGAAAGATTAGATCATTACAGAACAGGCAGTCTGAAGGCCCAGCATCTTCTGCAAGAGGCATACAACGACATGCAGCATCTTTCTCTGCTGCTGGAGATTCAGGAGTCATTTTCTGCCTCTGTCACCCTTTCTAGTTTGCAATGTGTATGCATGAAAACAAAAACATCTTTACTGGCTGGTAGAAACTACTTTTAAAGCCTCTACATAAAATAAAATGGGTCAGATACCACAGATTTTCTCTCACTGCCACAAATGGCAAGAGGGATACTTCACATAAACTTCCTTTCTTACTCTTACATTTGTACATACACATCTCTATACTTCCCTGTATTTGAAACCAAACCCAGAGCCCAGCTGTACTGAACATAAACAGTACTACATCCAGTAGGAAAATACCAACTCAGCATAATTAAGTATACCATACAAGGAGGTGCAACAATATGTACATTGCCCACTTACCTTCCTGAAGGCTAGGATGTATTACTTGCTTATGCCTCAGTGTCTTCAGTTCTTCCATCAATTCCTTTTCTAGTACCTGTATTCTTGCTTGACAATCTACTCAAAAAAGTTCAGAAAGAAAGAATATACAAAAAAAATTTACTGTGCCAAAAACTGACTAAAAATATTAATTTTCCAGTGTTTTTACAAATTCCCTTATTGCAGGGAATAAGCACTTAGAAAAAAAACCCACAAAAACGTACCTGGATCATTTGTAGTCAACAAGGGAGCCTGAAAATTCCGTGACTCTTCTCCTCCTCCAGCTTTATCAACAGTGTGAATGTCAAGAGCTTCCTACATCATGAAGAGGCTTAAGTAAGTACAAGACACTTAAACACTGACTTAGATACAAACTAAGCCACATCAAAACATCACCAACATATTCAAAACATGAGACTGCTTAACAGACAAGTATGTGCTCCTCTATACAGAACTCTAGATCCCACTATTTCTCCCCAAGTTGCTGTTAGAAAATGGTATGATTAATATAGGGACCAGGTAAGAACAGATTTGGAAAGATGCCATAAATCTCAAAAGTCAGTTAAAAATAAAATACACCTTCAGCTGGAAGTACAAAGGGCTTAAAAATGAGACATTCTAAAGGTTTTGTATCTTACTCAAAACAGCTAGGTTTTACCTTTGATGCAAAGGACACAAAGAGGACTCCATCAACATCTTCAAGGTCCGGCTTAACATCTGGAAGGATATTCCCAGGCCCCAGTGAGGCGTTCTTGCTCGTTATTACAGCTTTCCCTATACCTTTAGGTGGTCGACCAGCCTTGGAAATTCTCAGTTTCCGTGGCCTTCCTCTTTTAGTTGTAACTGATGAGAGGGTGTTCTGATTGCTACCAGAGCCTCTCAGGGACATAGGGCTCTTCAGTATGCCAGACCTTTTTCTCCCACAGATCTCTTTAGCTGAAAATTGACAACTTACTGAGCCCCTGAGATTAAAATTAGGTGATTTAGATAGAGCCCACTGGGCCTCTCTGACTGAAGAGTATTTCTGTGACACTTTATTTCCAGAAGACTCTTTTTTCATTACTAACTCCTCAGTAACGGCGTCTGTGCCTGAGCAAGAGCCTTTGTGATTTTCAAAGCACACAGGCAAGGGATCCAACATTGCACTAAAAGGGGATTTATCCTTCTTGCAAGAGGAAAGCATGGTCTCAGGCAGCTCAGATATCTTCACTGTGCTCTTTGTGACTGCACAAGGTTCCAAATAGACCACAGGCATCTTCCCACTATCCAATTTTAACATTTTTGCTTTGGCAACACCTGAAGGACTGTTTAATACGCGCTTCCTAGACCTGAATTCTCCATCAGTTCCATCTGTTTCACTACGTCTCATAAGGTGTTTTTGTAGGATGGGATCATCATCATCAGTGTTGGAATACTCATCCGTTTCTTCATCCGTGTCTTCCTGTTTCACACTTACTCCTTGTGTGCAAATACCCGACTCGTAGTCATAATCATCTATTGGTTCCTCTTTAATGACTACATTAAAGTGTCCGTTTGGGTCCAACGGGGATGCCACACGGGAACTGCTTTCATAACTGCTCGCAACAGGACTGGAGTGGGAAGGAGGGGACAAAAACAAAACACAAGATCTTTATCAAATGTCTTCCTTTACCCAAACTCATCTCCCACAGTCCCTGGTTACATCTTGCAAAAACAAAAAGCCAAAATGCTCCAAAATATGTGTTTGCTAAATAAACTTGTTTACAAGCTTGTATTTTTATAAGTGCTCCAAAAAAAGAAATTGCCATCATTAAAACCAGCCCAACTCCTATCTGAAGGCAGCAGCACAATTTCCTTCCCTAGGAATATCAAGGCGACATTTGCACTTCCTCCTATTTGAGACTCAGCGTGAATTCATGCTAAGCTATCGTGTTTTAAGTGCTCAGAAGTGGCCTTAGTTTGCTGTGTATCCCATACTGAAGCCACTGTGCTTGCAAATAATAAACCGAGTGCTTTACGCTCTTCAGTTTACAAGACTTCACGAAAATTCTAGTTAATTCATCCTGAAGCCACATACAGACAACTCCTAAGCTCAGCTGTTGTTTGAACTTTCACAGAATGTTAATATCCTATTGAATTATGCTCCATCTTACATCCAGCACTAACCTAAGCAGGATTTGACATACCATGCATTAGATACTGAAGACTAACAGTGCAGCCAGTTGCACTCCAGTGATGGGCTTCTTTGAGGGACAGACACATCAGTGAACAGACTGCAGTCACGAGCTTTGTTAAGGGCATCTCAGAAGCTGGCTCTTTGTCACAACAGGAAACAGCTAACGTATGAAACCAGAAACTTGAATCCACAATGAACCTGTATTGGGTTTGCTTGGCAAGGATTTGGTAGTGGGGCAGGATCTACAGGGGTGGATTCCATGAGAAGCTGCTAGAAGCTTCCACTATGCCCAACAGAGCCAACCTGCTGCTGGCCAAGGCAAAGCTCATTACCAGTGGTGGTAACACCTCTGTGATAATGCATTTAAGAAGCGGAAAAAGGTACTGCACAACAGCAATTGCAGCCAGAAAGAGTGAGACTATGCTGGAGAAACAGCTCTGCAGACACCAAGGTCAACAAAGAAGTAGGAAAGAAGGTGCTTCAGAGCAGATTCCCCTGCAATCAAGGAAGGATCCTATGACAGAGCAGGGGGATGCCCAAAGGAGGCGGTGACCCCACAGGGAACCCATCCTGGAGCAAGTCTGTTCCTGAAGGACTGCACCCCATGGGAGGGACCCATCCTGGAGCAAGTCTGTTCCTGAAGGACTGCACCTTGTCAAGGGGACCCACACTGGAGCAGTCTGTGAAGAACTGCAGCCCCTGGGAAGCACCCACACAGGGTAAGTTTGTGGAAGACTGTCTCCCATGGGAGGGATTCCATGCTGGAGCAATGGAAGAGTGTGAGGAGTCCTCCCCTGAGGAAGAAAGAGCGGCAGAGACAACATGTCTGACTACAACCCCCATTCCCTAGCACTGCTGGAGGGGAGGATGTGAAGAATTAGGGAGTGAAACTAAGCCCAGGAAGGGGAGTGGGAGGAGGACTACTGTGATTTGGTTGGTAATAAATTAAACTAGTTTCCCAAAGTCAAGTCTATTTGGCTCACAACAGGAATCAGTGAATGAACTCTCCTTGTCCTTATCTCAACCCAGGAGCTTTCTCTCTCAACTGTCCAGCTGAGGAGGGGGAGTGACCAAGCAGCTTTAGTGGGCATAGGGTGTCCAGCCAGGGCCAACCCACGAGAGAACCTCATCAAACAACAGCCAGTACTTCTTTACTAAACATACTGGATAGTATTCCAATACTCCCTTTATAGAAATGTATTTTTAATGAGACACTATATATCATTTTAATGATGTTAAATTATTATCCAAACTCTTTATTTTATTAAAAATAACAGTATTTGTTAATGCTTGTTAATAATAACAATTCCAAATATAACTACATAATTGTAATAACAATGTATTATGTATAAAAGGAATAGACTAAGAAACTTGGGGCTGTTCAGCCTGGATAAGAGAAGGCTGTGTGGAGACCTCATAGCAGCCTTCAGTATCTAAGGGGCCTACTAGGATGCTGGAGAGCAACTCTTCATGAGGGGCTGTAGCGACAGGACAAGAGATAATGGGTTCAAACTGAAACAGGGGAAGTTCAGGTCAGATGTAAAGTCAATTGCCTTCCTCTTCCAAAAGGAAGTCAAGGAGGGAAGAAAAGCAAATTCACACTAAACACAGGACAACCAAATTAGAAAAACAAAACTACTGGAGCATTAAGAACCCCACAGTATCTGTACTGCTGAAGTAGGAAATTCGAAAGACCTTGGAAGGGAGAAAGGGTATATCAGCCTGCAAGACTTAAGAACCAGTGAAATCTCCTTGCGGTTCCCTCCATGGCCACAACATCCGAGTGTTCCAGGCATAACCATTTGTATGGAACCGTTCACAACCCAAACATTTCTTTTCTTTACAATACAAACTGAATATACTACCCAGGGCACAGGGAAACAAAGACTAACCAACCAACCACACTACCTTATATATAAAAAAAATAGCCCTTTATTTCCAAAGTGTGCTCCTAACTCAAGATTAGAATTATTCTCAGGTACACACAACCATTTACATAGTTTCATTCTCAAAAGTGTTGGAAAAAACAAGCATTGGTGGGCAATACCACACACTAAGAACTCCACTACCTTTAGTGAGCATTATCTGGGAGGCAACAGCTCCCACCTTCTGACTCTCACCCGAATCTAAACACAGTAGAAATCACTACCCTCCATGAAAGTGAGGCAGTGCCTATCAACTAAGAGTAATAGCTTGCCTATGACAAAAAAACAACTGCTCAGTCTTCATTAATATGCAAGTATTAATGTGTCTGGTTTCATAAAGAAAAATGCCATTCACTCAACACTGCCCTTGAAAGGCTGACATGTTTGTGAATAGATCTCCACTGCACAGCACGAAAACATTGTGAACAGATATGAAGGAGAAAGGAGAACTGATGCTCTGAAGATCCCCAGCACATACAGAGACAGTTGTATTTCTTGGATGAGATCAATTTTTCTCCTTCCAAGTACAGAATCTGACTGCCACAGATTACAAAACCATAAAATAAAAAGCTGGGCAATGCTTGAGGAGAGTTCCAGGATGGTGGTAACATTTATTCATCAAATGATAGATGCTTCCAAGCCAAGAACAGAGAAAAGCCCTTTATAATTTCCTTGTCTGTGCAGCTTTTAGCACATTTCAGAGATCAATTGTCTTGGATGTGAAACCAGGGAATGCATCTAACATGCTCTGGACCAGAAGAAATTAAGTCTGCCAATTGGCAGGCAGAATCATCTGTTCTTGAGTCCTTAAAACCATGGGGTTTACTCCTGGGGAATGAAGGGAACCAAAAAACCCCCAAGCTGTACAGTTCAAACAGCTGTCCAAATAATTTGCTTCAATGACCCTCTTCAGGCAAACAGAACTATCAAAATATTAATTTTTTTCAACTGCAGATGACCCTAAAGAAACAAACAAAATATCACTTTGAAGAGAAAACAAACCTTTCAGTAATTATTTGCAGAATTTTACTGGTTTAATTCCAGTATGCACAGTTATCTAAACACTTTTCCCTGCTGTATTTTTAGGAACCCAGGAAAGCCCAGCCTCTCTAAAATCAGTGTACTTTCAGTCTTCAAGGTGGGTTTCTCTTGAATTTACAACAACGTGTTTGGAGAATGTAAGAGGTGTAGAGGTGTTCTTCTGCCTAATACAGTGACACTGGAAAATACTGCAAAAGAGAGTTGAGGGTACTCTAGATCCCAAACCAACTCTTAGTGTTCTTAAGAATTATTACAACTATACTCAATGAAGTCTTGAAGAACAGAGGACTTCAAAGTTTTTCAGTTACACAAAAGGCAAGGAGATGCTTTCTGCAAGGAGAAAAGCCATTGAGCAGCCCTCTTTAAAACACACTGAAGCAGTATAATAATACAGCCTTAGAAACAAATTATATACGAATAATTATATCTTTTTTCCTCCAAGTACTGACCTCTAATTACACCATTAACATCATCCTGATATCCTGCAGGTGAATAATTGCTTGGTGTACTGATGTACGTAAGGCTGCTTTTGTCACTAAATCTTTGGCAGATTAAGCCTGGTATTTACAGCCAGAATGCAGAAACATGGCAGGAGAGAAACCTCTTAAAAAAAAAAAAAAATCACTTCTTCATGTTCAGGTTCAAAGTATTTCTAAGCATCTCTTGACACAGATTCATTATTTACTAGATATGCTCTATTTCATTGCTTAGATTTTGGAAGCCAAATGAGAGTAAAATAATAGCTTGGTTTACCTACACAAACACAGCTAGCAGGTTCCATGCTACAGGTAGACTCTCAATATACACTTAAGATTGCTTTACTACTGTTTATGTGATATGAACAGAATGGTTCAAAAAGGCAACACTGTATAAATACACAGACCTAAAATCACCACAGAGCAAATTATGGTGTGAATAGTGTAACAGTTATTCTGAAGTACTTCCCCAAGGTGCAGATTCTCCTACCTCAGAGCAAACATGAGGCAACCGACTACCAACAGGCAGGCTACCTCATGCTGCTTTGTGGAATAAATTCCCACAAGCAGTTATTGACAAAACAGTGGTGTGCTGCCAGTTACAACTGCCTTGTAGCAATCCCTACACACACCCAACCTAAATACCCATACAACCCACACATCCCCACCATCCTCTAATGAGAAACAAAGATACCGAGGCAGCACACCGCTGTGGCAAACAATCCTAAATAGAACAACGTTTTCATAGAATCATAGACAGGTTTGGGTTGGAAAGGACCTTAAGGACCATATAGTTCCAACCCCGTGCCACGGAGAGAGACACCTTTGTCTAGACCATGTTGCTCCAAGCTCCATCCAGCCCAGCCTTGAACACTGCCAGAGATGGGGCAGCCACGGCTTCTCTGGACAACCTGTGCCAGCGTCTCACCACACTCACAGTAAAAAGTTCTGATGACTACAGTGTGCTGTTTGCAACTCTGAAAAATTAGTCTTCTAAAATGTTAAGAGGGTTAAGAGAAATCCCTCAACACTGCTCTAAAAAGGGAGTTAGAGCAACACAGGAAAAAAATACCAAAGTTTTATTCTCCTCAGACACATTACAAAGTCCAGACTGACAGAGGACTTCAAGCTAAGAAAAGCTTTTAATACTAAGTGTTCTGCCAGTTGAGGTCAGGCAACCTTTGCAAATCTGTATACTAAGCATCATGTTATATAGTGTCTCACCAAATATCTCACTCAACCAGTATTTGTGCTAAAAAAAGAATGTTAACCCACCTTTCAGAGACCTCTTGTTTTAGCTTTGGCATATCACCCGAAGACAGGTCAGTGTCCAGAAAACCCAGGAAGTCCCTTTCTGCATTAAAGGAATCTTTGTCTATATCAGTGTCTGATGAGTTTTGACCAGTGAATGAAGCATCTAAACTTCTCTGATGCAAATCTAATGCATCAACTTCAGAAGGTCGACCACGAATGCCAGCAGCACTAAAAACATCACCTCCTTCCAAGTCCAAGTTACTGTTTTGTTTCATATCACGCTGAGGTCGACTATTCAACCCATCATCTCTGAATCCTTTAGCAAAAGGATTGTAATCTATTTTCAGCTGGGTAATCTGGATGTTCTGGTAGGCTGTAACTGCAAAGAACTCGGTCTGTGGAAAGGTAAATGTATGGACACCCGGGCCATTGAGCTGAATGACTTCTGTGGCTTTGTCTGCAGGCACCAAGTGAAGTCGTGGCAGATAGCGGTGCATAGAATGCAGGATTATATGACCCTCCTGGTCCAGTGTATTGTTGGTAAGTTTGAGTTTGTAGAATGATACTGGCTGGTGCATCCAGTACTGGCCAGTGGAAGGGGATTCTGGATGAATAAACACTCTTCCAAGAACATGGGGCTCTGCCTTCCCACTGGGCTCCCACCAACGGCCATTCCATTTGTATCGGTGATTGTCCACAGGGGATATGTCCATGACTAGGATGTACTTCCGGCTGACATCCAGACCTGTAATCCAGTATCGGCAGTACGGGAACATGCGCCTCCCCTGCTTCGTCAGGATCATCTCTGTGTTACGATGGTAAAATTCATTCCACATGCTGTTGTTATCTAGGGTGACAGTAATGCCCCCTGAGACACAGTCAGCTGGGAGACAGGTCTTGACTTTGGGTTTTACTGGAATTGATACACTGCTAGCAAGAGCACAAGCATCATGATTTGCTACTAGGATTCCTTGGTCAGCTTTACCATTTCCCTGCTGTTGTTTCAGGATGACAAAAAAAGCAGGCGCTGCACCAGACACAGTCCCACTGTCCTGGCTACCCAGGACAAGCTGCTGTTTCTCCATGATGAGTACTCTTACAAACTCTCAAATCGAATGCAAATTCTACACAGTTCTGATAGCCTTCTATGGGGGTTCACCATTCTGGAAAAAAAAGGAAAATCCGGTGAAAAGTTATTCCAATACAGTCTGAGTAATTAAGTCTCATGAGAAATCCTTTGTGCAACACTTCTCCACATTAAAAACTTAAAAGATAACAAGTACTATAGAGTGCAATTAGGAAGAAGCATCAAATCCAAGTTGCCCGTGTGTATATAAATTAGGCCTTACAGACATGAGGGCTACGACACCTTTAAACTGCATTTTCTTAGAATGCTTTGCCACAAGAGGACTCCTTACTTTGCTTGATATTTCAAAGTGCTTTGTTCCGGTACTGGCCCAACTCTTCAGATCATTTTCTTAACAGCATTTGGCAAAAGGTGCAGAAGTTTTCAGAAGGACAAATGGCACATCTCTGACAGAAAGGCAGATGTCACTTGCTCTGGCCAGAGGGAAAGAGCTTCCAGACGTCCAAAACTTCTCACAAATGAAAAAGGGGAAAGAAAGGGAAAAGAAAATGTTAAATAAAAACCACATTTTCCCCACATATCTTTACTAAAGAAGACTAAGTTTGTGGGGTTGGGATTTCTTCTGTTTCCCCCCACCCCAGTCCCAGGAACTTCTAAATATCTGTGTAAGGCAGAAACAAAAAAAAAAGAGGAGGAAAAAAAACCCCAAAAAAACAGTTTAAGGGTAAGCTTTGGGGGAAAAAATAGACTAACCCCTCAAAAGGCCATGCATCTAAGATTAAATGGATGAATGTAAAGCACAAGGCAAAACCTTAGCTACTTCTAACTCATAGAAATAATTTAATCAAACAAGAAAACATTTGTAGTGTTATGATTAGCCTCATCACCAGTTAGGGAACTAAAAAAGAGGGTTACCTTTACCTCATATATACAACCTTTACCTCATATATACAATTGACTTTTATGTGTCTACCTCACAGGTTAAATTATTATGTCACCACTAACTAAAGTTCATCAATAACTTAATTTTTTCAAGCAGCCTGAACATTTCTCACTGTGAGAATGTAAAATAAGCAGTTACGGTGCCACTTCTGAATGCCATTCCCCCCTTTTCAAATGTCTGCATGTTGTTCCATATTGTGTATGGAATCAAATACAAGTTGATGGTATCAATGTTTAGCTGGTGAGAACCAGGGACAGGAGTGAATCACCATCAATAGGAGTTAACTGCTTGAGAACAACTCTATTTCTTTACAAAGAATTAACTCAAATTCACAAGTTTTAACTGAACTGGGTATTTAATAAGACACATTAATGATTCTAGGACTGGGGTACTGCTGGAGGAAACACTGTGCAAGCCAGCTGCCAAATGCATGTGGGAAATTACCTCAAAGCTGAGGAGGCAGGCAATTTATACTCCATGATAAATGTTCTTGACACCCAGAAAATATCTGCTTCCAACCTTTAAACTCTGCACTTTAAAATGTTATGTAAAAGTTAAACTGGAGGGAAAAACCCCAAAACTGTTCTGTACAGGCTTTAAGACCTGTGGAGTAACAAGATCTAGTTTTCACTTTTCCTTTCAGGATGAAACACTTTCCCCACAAACACACCCACAACCACCCAGGGCAGAGCCTAGAACACAAAATTCATTAGCTGTTAAAACAGAAAATATGAGGCTGCTTTTGAAGAATGATGCCCTACTTTTTCAATTGAGCACATCTTAAGTGCCAGCAACACGAAAAGCTACCCCCCCTAAAAAGCTTTTTCACCTTCATCTATAAAAAACACAATAGAAATATAAATCAAACAGATGGAGTGGGGAGAAAGAAATGACATCCTAAATTGTATGTGATTTTCCACCAACTTACCCTCTCTACAAATGCATACAGCACATTTAGATGTATATTAAACATACAATCATAAAGTGAGTTCCCACCAGTGTTGCGCAATACTGTATTAGCTCATGAAGAAAATACACTATCAAACTGGTTTTAAATCTGGATTAAGATCTGCAGATTGCCTGCAACTTTAAATTTGCTTGAGGTAGTTCCTACACGTGCCAGAAATAAATTCAAAAAAGCTCAACAACATCCACTCAGCAAAAATTCTATGCACAGAAAGAGCGACTGAGTCACAATTTCTGTTTTCCAACGTCTAAAGTTGGAAACATTGCACCATTGTAGTTATTTCTACCATAAGCCCTGCTCACAGCATCCAGTCAAAGACGCATGTGGTTACAATGTGATCACGTGCAATTACAATAGCCAAAAGCTACGTTATTTCAGCACTAACACGGGCTATTACAAGTACAATTTCACACATTTTATTATATCTGGTCATACACACAAATTTACTTTGTTGCAGTGTGGAGTTTCTAATCCACTGTTTCAAGGAAAATATGTGTAGTTGTAGAAATTAAGATTTAATCTGCTTCATATATATCCCTCTCTCTACCCATATGCAGACCTTATATTCGAGGAGCAACATCTCACTAGGCAGCAGCGGCCAAAAATACTCGAAAGTTGCACTGAGATGCGCTAAAAGCAGGAAGATAATCAGGCGGGGGAAAAACTGTTTCCAAAACGGAAAACAAGAAACAAACTAGCAAAAACCACGAGGCCCCCAAGCTGCAACGGAGACCACGATTCCTGCACACAGTGCTCACAGGAGGAGTCCCGCAACAGCCGCGTTGCCGACGGGAGCCCGGCGCCAGATCCAATGGCAGCGAGCGTTGAACGCGCGGCGCTGCCGTTCAACACCCCGGCAGCGGTGCCGTGCCGCCCGCCCGGGCACCCGGGGGGGCCGCGCCCGATGCAACGAGCGCAGGCGGGGCAGGTGGCGTCACGGCCGCGGGCCGAGCAGCGCACTTGTCGCTTGCAGCGCCCTCCCCCCGCCCTGCCGCCACCGCCGGACGGCCCCCAGCCGGAAGCCTCGGGACGGGGGGGAGGCGACCGCCAAGGCCTTTCCGGGAGCGGCGGGGGCTGGAACCAGCGCCGGCTGGTGGAGGCGGAGGGCAGCGGGGCTGGCGCACGTGAGGAAACCGCCGCGCCGCTCTTCGCCGGAGCCCGGCGCCGCCCCGCCGCTGGCGAGGCAGCCCCGAAGCGGCGCGTCGCGTCGCGTCCGTGGAGCGGCCCCGCGGGCCCGTGCCCGTGGCCTCGTGGCTGCGGCGGGTGTTAATTTTCGCAGTTGGGGAAACGGGCGGGAGGCGCGGGGGGAGCGGCGCGGAGCCCTCGGGAGAGCCCGGGAGGAGGCGCGGCAGCGCTCCGCGGTCGTTACCGTGCGGCGGGGCGAGGCGCGGGGCCCTCCCGCTTCCGTCCTCCTCACGCGGACCGTGTGTCCGCCAGCTGGGGACAACGTGCGTGCGCGCCGCGCTGACGTCACCGCGCCGCAGCGCGCGCAGGCGCGCCACCAGCTCGCGCCCCCCTCCCTCCCGCCTGCTCGTCACGTGCCCGCGCCGAGCGCGGGGTCCGGCGCCCGAGCCCGCAGGGCGCCGCGCGCGGGGAAGCTTCTGGAACGGGCGCGCACCGGTGCGGCACCGGCCGCCGCCACCGCCTTCGAGGCCCCGCGGGGCTCCGAGCGACAGCGCCGCCGCCGCGGCCCCGCTTCAGGCCCCGGTTTGGCCGGTGGATGGGACGCCTCCCGCGCTGGCGCACGACGGCCGGGGGGCGGCGCCGGCGGGACGCGACACCGGCGGCCTCCTGGGCTGGGCAGGGTCGGCGAGCACCGCACCGCGCCTTGGGGCGATGCGGGGAGGGCACCGCCAGCCCCGGCGCGGAGCTGTCGCTTCCCTCCCCGCTTCCTCTTCCGCAAGGACAACGCGTGCCACACACGGTCTCTGGGCAGGGCCCGCACCCCCTCGTCCCGAGGGAAGCGTCAGCCGAGGAGGCAACGCCAAAGCCGGGAGCAGCGTCAGCCCACGTCCCTCTGAGCGAGGTTGCACTCACCTGACATAATTTGTCCCTACAGCACGAAAGCCGCACAAGTGCCCCTCGCCTCTGGGAGCCAACGCACTGTCACCGTGCCCCGGCAGACCTGGCATCCTGGGTGAGGTTTGGCAGACTGAGTAACAAATCAACCCTGGCCTAGCAGTGACTAGGCATAACCTCAGGAGCCTTCCCTGCCTCAGCACCCGGCCCAGCAACGTGCCATGCACAGCCCTTCACACACATCAAGGAAGCCCCATTTTGCAAACCATGCATAAGTCCACTAAAAACAAGAGTTCTGAATGTCAAGGGAATAAACACCAAACAAAGCATGGCTGGAAGTGAACACCTCAATGGCGCCCCCAAGCCTCCTTTTTTCCATTAAAGACATCTATTCTACAACACTAGATCCATTACAAAGGGACAGGTAGCTCCACAGCGGTGCCAGAGCCAAGGCATCAGCATCAATAAGCTGGCACCAAAGCGAGGGTCACCTACAGACCACAGTCTGCCACACAGTGTCACTTACAAACTGCTTTGCAGTTGAATCAACACCTCAAGCCACGCCTTTGTTCTTGGCTTGACTATTTTCTGAATCCTAAGAGCAACATCACAGGGGCCAGCACTCTTTTCAGGGTTTCTTGGCAACTGAAATGTACGCACATACCTAAAGAAAAGACGTTTTTATGGCACTTGAAAAACATACATCAAAACTGTAAAATGGGTAGGCCTGTAAGTGAACACCACGGGGATTTTTTTTCCCTTTTAATTAGAAGAATGAACTCAAACTGAAAAACCTGAGGATTGAACACATTCCCTTTACAGAGAAACCGCTGAAATACAAAGTTCTACACATGCGAAAGAATGTAAGGTTGTGATCTTGATATGTGTGGCAGCTTATATAGGATACATGGACAGAGGCAAAGGGAAGCGCTAACTCACTGTGCTGGTTTGGGTTGGGAAAAGGGTTCATTTTCTTCATAGTAGTAGTGTGGGGTGATGTTTCAGATGCGTGCTGGAAACAACGTTGTTAACACAGGGATGTTTTCCTTACTGCTGCGCAGTGCCCACACAGAGTCAAGGCCTTTTCTCCTCCCACACCAGCAAGTAGGCTGAGAGTGCATGAGAGCTGGGAGGTGATACAGGCAGGACAGCTGACCCCAAGTGACCCAAGGGATATCCCACAGCATGTGACATCCTGCTTAGCAGTACAAGCTGGGGGAAGAAGAAGGAAGAGGGGGGGAAGAAACACGTGGAGTGACAACATTTGTCCTCCCAAGTAACCATTATGTGTGGTGGAGCCCTGCTTTCACAGAGATGGCCAGACACCTGCCTGACCATGTTAAGCAATGAATGAATTCCTTGTTTTGCTTTGCCTATTAAACTGTCTTTACCTCAACCCATGAGTTTTCTCACTTTTACTATCCTCTCCTACATCCCATTGGGGTGAAGCAAGGAGCAGCTGTGTGGTGCTTAGTTGCTGGCTAGGTTAAAACACAATCCCATCTACTCGGATAAGATTGGCACAGTGGAAGGGGAACACCCCAAATGCTGGGGTGTGGATTTGGAGAGAAGATAAGGTTCAGAGAAATAAGAAGGAAAGAGATACCAAACATCACAAAGAGATGGTAAGCTTTTTGTTAAGGGTCATGTTCACTCATTCTCTAAACAGCTTCACATTATGGGTCCATCTTGGAAGTTTTTAATATACGGACAAGAAAAAGCCAATGCTAATAGCCAAGTGCTTTCAAGTTTCACAATGCAAGGGGGATCCAAGGGGAAGGAATCAAGAAAGCTATTAATATTTTCTGTGTGTGCCTGCCCCTCGACAAAGGACCTGGGAGACAAGGGCGTGCCACTAGCTGTGTGTGTGCACATCAGGGTCTCTCTATAGGGCAAGGTCAGTGGGTACAGGGGTGCTGGACCCAGGAAGCACAGTAGCCCCAGCCAGCCAAGACCAGACAGCACATACCCAGCCTGGAGCAGGCCTGTGGCCTGCGGGCTCTAGTGTCCCGAAGCCAGCAACTGGGAGGACTGGGACCCAGGAATCAGCTGCTGGGCAGACTGTGTGTATAAGCCAGGCTGCTGGAGGGAATCTACGATGTGCATACACATACACATATATGTGTGTCTATACATAGATACGCACACATACCCTCCCTAGCAGACCTCCATCCTGCTCAGCTAGGGAAGGAAGGAGGATAAGGCTGTTGCTGCTATCTTGTGAGCAGCTGTGTACCTGGCAGATCTGTGTGGCAAGATACATATACATATATGTATCATGTACACATCTGCTCTATGTGCTTGTGCCCACAGGGTATACATTTTTAGCCTTAGTACCGGTTATACCTGGGGGAACAGAACTGCAGCAGCTTCAGGCTCTTGGATCCAGCACAGTATTTTTCCCTTAACAAGTTCAATCAGAAATAATTACACCAATAAAAAACTAAGCCACATTGCCCAAGATTGATCAAGAACAATCATTTTCTAGCTGTGGCATATATGTATAAGGTATACTGGTCATCAAGTTTTAGGGCCACAGGATACATTGATATATTGTGTATTAAGCAATGTATTTCTGAACAGTGACAATACAGAAGTGTCTTTTTCTTCAGCAAGGGGGACATATGCACAACTAAGAGCAGCTGCACAGAACTGAACAGCAGACAGTGTCACGTTCATGGCCCACAGGCCACATGTTCCAGTGATAATAAGAGAATCAACACCAGAGACTGTTGACATTGCCAGAGATTTTGCTAGCATTTTACCCAATGCAGGTATAAATCCTTGCCTACAGCAAAAGCAGAATGTCCAGTTTATCAAGAGAACGGATGCCCCAGACAAAGTCACAGCAGTACCACAGATTTCCACCACCTTAAGCTGGTTCTGAGGAGCTTACAGCTAACAAGAAACAGGAATACTGCAACAAAGAACTACATCCCATTTAGATCAGTACATACACCAGTTTTAAGGCTCTGTTTGTGCTAAACACCAATTGGCAGCATAGAATAACTGGTTTGCACCAAGTGAATACTGTCATCCATGATCAGAGTGAGTTACCTTTTACTAATTAGTAATTGATGGCTGCATTTGAAATGCTAAAGTTCACTACCAGGAAGTACCCTCTTTCCCAAAATGCTTCTTTCAAGCACATTCCCTGCTCTGCAGCACTTTGTAAGAATGAACTAGTCTTCACAAACTGTGCTTCGGTATCCAGTACATCACATTCCTTCTCTCAGTAATGCCTACAGACGTAAAGCTCCTGTTCAAGCCTACACACTGCAAGTAACACAGAGCAAAAGATTCCGTAACAGATCACTAGCTGGGGGGGTGTGTGTGTGTGTGTGTCACAAGGCTCAAGCTTTGCTAAAGATCTGCAAGTGGGAGAGGAACATATGTTGCAGAGACAGCTAAGTGGAACATAACAGTTGCCAACCTGTGGGAAACATAAACGCAACGCCGATTACATTTTTTGTTGGAATACAAAGATCTCCACTACACACGTAGATACACGACAGGACAATTCTGTCACACAGTATACTTTGAAAGGCATTACTACTGGAGGAGTATTGGAGCATAAAGGAAGCTTTCAGCTCTGGAATTCCCTAGCTAAAAACAAGCACCAGCTGAAACCGGATCCTCTAGGTGGAAACAACAGCTATCAAAACCAACTGTGCCCATGGAATACATTCCCAGCAGCAGGCAGTCAGCACAGCCTTGTCTACAAGTTTATTCCTAACCATGACCAGGCAGCTCTGATCATCGTACAAAGTCCCAAGTTTTGGCCATTAAAATAAAAAAAGGACTTTAAAGACCTGAAAATCTAGTGATATTATAAGTGTTGTGCAATGTGCACACTAAAAGGGTTAAAATACTGTAGTGGTTTAAGGACAAATACAAACCCATACTTTCTTTAGCCAATGTTTTGCCACTTTGGAGAATGATTAACACAGTAGCACCCCACAAGAAAGGCTGTTTATTCTGAAGCTTCAGGTTGGATTAAAATGCCAACAGAAAGGTATCTAATCCCATTTTGTAGTCCATAACTGGCCCCAGAAAGAGTACTGGCCTCCTAGAGTTGAATGTCTGCTCTACACAGATGGGCCTAATAACTTGCAGCATCTGTAACTCCAGACTCGCATCCTTAGGCAACAGAATCCCAGCCCAAACCTACTTAGAAAAAAAAAAAACAAACCCAAGGTTTTCATCATTTTGCTTATGATAGAGAAGTAGTTTAAGTTCTTCCTTTGGTAAGGAAGTACAACGCAGTGTCAAGCTTTAAGATATAACTGGTAACAGAATCTAGATAAAAGGTGTGAGATTAAAAAAAAATATTGCAAGAAATGGACTGTTGCAGATGGGCAAGAGAGCAAGAGATCTGATTTTCCAGTTTAGGTTTCTTCATTGATGCAAACATACTAAAACAGATGCTCCAGCCACACACAGAATGCACTAACCCACAGCAAGCATAACACAGCTTGTGTGCCACCAGGTCACTGCAGAGAGCATTACTTTACACTCAAACCAAACTTACTCTATTACTTTATACTGAAACCAAATCCACTGAACACTAAAGCCCTGACTACTGCAGGATGAATTGAGGGGTGACCTTATTAGTGTATATAAATATATAAAGGGGGAGTGTCACGAGGATGGAGCCAGGCTCTTCTCAGTGGCAAACAATGAAAGGACAAGGGGTAATGGGTACAAATTGGAGCACAAGAGGTTCCACTTAAACCTGAGAAGAAACTTCTTCTCAGTGAGGGTGACGGAACACTGGAACAGGCTGCCCAGGGAGGTTGTGGAATCTCCTTCTTTGGAGACATTCAAAACCCGCCTGGACACGTTCCTGTGTAACCTTATCTAGGTGTTCCTGCTCCGGCAGGGGGATTGGACTAGATGATCTTTTGAGGTCCCTTCCAATCTCTAACACACTGTGATACTGTGAATAGGGGGTTCAGGAAGTGCTTCATCAATTGTCAGCTACACCCCAGCGAAAGATTAAGCTTCTACTGGAGGAGTAGGGCAAAAACTTTGGGAGAGAAGAGAAATAGCAGCTTCACCTATTGGATTTGCCACAAGAGTCCAAACTTTCAGTGCTCCTTAAAGCTGGTGCTTTAAACAACATTAATTCCATGTACAGCACACAGTATTCACCATCTCCTAAGAGTTTACCTGTTTCAGCATACTATCACTTCAACTACTGAAAATTACAAAAGACGAAAGCAATGTTTCATGTTTTTTGCCACACAACACTATCAAACCCAAGCCATAATGAGCAGGAATAACATAATTTTGATGAATTTCAGTCCCTTTATGGCCATCAGGAGAAGCATTTATCACACATATGAATCCTCAGCTGGGGCATCTTATCCACATTACAGAAAAACAAAAAAGAGAGCAAAATGTAAGAAAATTCAGCAAAATAAGCCAAGCAAGTAAAAAAGCCCTCACCTGAGCTCAGGACTAGGCTGTTGTCTCACAGCAACATGCACTGCTAGAGAGTCACCAATGGCTCATCAAATTAGAACCGCCAGGGAACCTCTACTGCCCTTTAAAGTTATGGTAAAAAGGAGAGTTACACCAATTAAAGTGCCAGACTGTTGGTGACGGGTTCCAGGTTTATATCCATCTTCATTATTGATTTACTGACTTACCCTGTGGTCACGCAGACCACAGCTTATTAGCAGAAAGCACTGTATTGCAAGAGTTAGCAAAAGAGCACAATTCCATCATCAAAAGTATTTGTTCAACAGTAATTAGGTCACAATCTTGTCATTCTCCAAATTGGATTTTCCTGAAGATAGTGACCGTAGCAATGAATGCAAATATTTTTATTGCAGATATGTTTTATCTGGCTCCCACATTCATTTTCTGGCTTTTATGCTGTTTACATCCCTCACTGCCTTTCAGGTTTGGGCTTGATTAAAAACAAAAATCAATTAAAAAAATGCTTGCTTCTGGTTGCTTTCTTCTCATGACAAGCCTTCATCACCCTTCTCCCCCATACCCTTCTTAATGCATTCTTCATTATCTAGTTCAGAAAAATATAAATCAAGGATTTATCACAAATACTCAAACCAGATGGAATACCAGTGAAAACACGTCATCTTTCTGTGGAGAGAGAAGAGCAACTCCACCACCATCAGTCAAGTCTTTGTTCTAAAGTCAGCCAGTACTAAACAAACAAACAGCATGCACACCCCAAGAAAAACTCAAAACACACAGCACACCACATCCTTAATTATGGAAGAACAAGGCATCAAGTAAGACTTGCTGGTGGCACAGCTAATGGCATTATGTGCACACCATGGCTGAACCTTTTAGTAGATCCTCTGCTGCCTATGAAACAGCAAACGGACAACAGCCAATTCTTAGCTGACAGCTCTTTCTCACTCCTCTAGGCAGAGATCTATTCCATTGTGTTTGTAGAAAGAATGCCTTGGATTTCCGATTCCTTAGAAAATTAGGTTTTTAAAAGCCAACATACACAACCGTGTACTTTAGAAGTGATCTGGCTGATTTGAGTGTAAATGAAGAAATGGCAGAAGCTCGAAGAATTTCTTTTTCTGGTAGGTGACTAAACATTATTCACAAGTGGGACTAATACTGGTTTCCTCCAATTGCATGTTTCCCTCCCATGGGAGGCACAAAAGCACCTGCACCAACACTGAGCAAACAGTAGGCCAGGTTAGTAGTCAGCTGCTGACAGATGGACTGTGTAAGTGAATGAACACTTCCCATCTCTCCCAGACCCCCAAACTATGCTTTTTTCCCTCCCCACATAAACACACACATATAAATTCTCACCCACAGCAACATTTTCCAAGCAGAATCAATTCCCCATGCTGGTTCACAATACAGACTACCAAAGAACTGCGCTTGAGGGCACTTAAAGGGTCCAGTAGTTGCACAGGCAAAACACACACAAGTAGCAAAGCCAATTTGTCAGCCTGCCCTCTTCTTTACATATCCTTCAGTTTTCAAAGCCTTCAAATCTTCAGGGCTTTAGTCACTTCATCAAGCATGATGAAAGATAACCCATGAGTTTGGAAACTACAGTTTTCCAGTGCCTAAAGGAGCCTACAAGAAATCTGGAGAAGCACCTTTTACAAAGGCATAAAGTGAAAGGCCAAGGGGGAATGGCTTTAACCTGACAGAGGAAGATTTAGATTACACATTAAGGAAAAAACCCCTTCCCTGTGAGGGTGCAGAGGCACTGGCACAGGGTGCCCAGAGAAACTGTGGCTGCCCCATCCCTGGCAGTGTTCAAGGCCAGGTTGGACTGGGTTTGGAGCAACCTCGTCTAAAGGAAGGTGTCCCTGCCTGAGGCAGGGGGCTTGGGACTGGATGAGCTTTAAGATCCCTTCCAACCTAAACCATTCTGGGATTCTACGTTAGGAGTAAGGCAGTGTGACTGCATAAGCTCCGACACCTTAAGAAGCTAGGCAAGAAACTCAAACCACGTTATTGGAAGCCGCTCATCTAACCAGGCTAACAAAATAACTGCTAAACCCTCATGCCTACCAACTGCAGAACGAGCTCACTTTACCATTCTCAACCCCCTTTTAAACTGCTTACCAACTAGCGTGCTACCTAAGACCACGAACAGCCACTGCACCGCCGGGCACTGATCTGCTCGGCTCCCCTCGGCGGCAGCGACAGCCGCGGCGGGCCGAGCGCTCAGCCCCGCCACTCGAGGCCGCCTCCTGCGCCACGTTGGCGCGCCCTCGGCTCGGCGGCGCCCGGCCTTTGCCGGGGGCAACGCTGGAAGACACCAGAACAACGGCGAGCACCGGGACGGAGGAGCGCGGGCAGCGCTCGGCGGCGAGACCGGGGCGTGAGGGGAGTGCGGGGGAGGCAGGAGGGGCGCGGGGTGAGCACCAACCCCCGCCCCGCACCAACGGCCGCCGCACGCGACGTGCCGGAGCGCACGCGCGGGCCAACGGCCGCTCCGCCCCGCCCGCCCCAAGCCACTCTCCTGCGGCGCCGGACGGGCAGCGGGGCAGGGCCCCGGGAAGGTCTCTCCCGCTGGGGCGGGGCGCGGGCAACCCAGCCCAGTCTCACGGGTGGCGCCGGCCACGCCTCTCTTTCCCCTCTCCCCCCCTCCTACTCCGGGAGCAGCAGCTGCTGGGGGCCGGGCCTCACCCGACCCTTCCCGGGCGGGGAGCGCGGATGCGGAGCTGCGGGGCGGCTCGGTCCTGTTAACAAGACCCCCGTCAAGTGACGGCCAGCACTGCCCAGTCCGGCCGTCCGCGGCCCCGTACGGAGCGGCGCGGGATCAAGCCGAGCTGAGGGCAGCCCGTCCCGCCGCTCCACGCCTGGCTGCCCCGCTCCCCCTTCGCCTCAAGCGCGGCCCTGCAAGGGAAGGGAGCGCGCCCATGTGATTGGGCCGCCGCGCTCACGTGACGCGCACGCCTTACACCACCTCCTCGAATAAAACTTCAAGACGGGAGCGGGGGAGGGGAAAAACGAAGAGGAAAGAGGGGGAGGGAGGACACACGGGACCGGAGGGCAGCGCCCCGGGGGGCACCGGCTCCTTCCTTCCTTCCTACCTGCCTGCCTGCCGCCGCCGCCGCCGCCGAGCACCGCCCGGGCCCCCGCGCCCCGCTCCTGCGGCCTTCGCCTGCCACGCGCCACCTCCTGCCGTCCTCATTGGCTGCGGCGCCCCATCACGTGCGCCTCTCCCTTGCCCGCCGCGCCCCCCCTCCCCAGGCCGGCACTGGGAGCGGGGCAGAGCGGGCGGCACTCGCTGTGGAGGTGTCGGGGTTGCAGCCCGCGGCGGTCCCGGTACCGCTGCCTCACGACGCCCGCCAGCGCCGCGCCCGCAGACGCGCTTCCGCTCCCCGCCCTCCGCCGCGCCGCGCCCTTCCTGCCCCTCCCCCGCCCCTGCGCGAGGCGAACACGCTGCTCGCGCGTGGGTCGCACGGACGCCGGTGGCGGGCGCGGGTTCGATCCCCCGGGCATGGCGCTGAGCGAGCACCGGACGCTGGGGCCGGTCTCGCTGCCGCGGGGTGCTCGGCAGCGCCATCCCCGCCGCCGCCTCCCGTGGGCGCTCTCATCCCGCGGCTCCGGTGCTGCCTTCACGGCGCAAGGAGCCCCTGCTCTCCGCCGCCCGGCCTGGCGCCGGCTTCTTCTCGGCCCCCTTCACTGGGGACCGGCGGAGCTTGGCGTGCCGCGGCTGCTGTCCGCGATGCCTCGTCCGTCCCTCCCCTCTCCGCCCAGCGGGGCTTGTAACTCACAGCAAAACGGGCTCAGCCGCACCGGGGTGCGATGTTCTGGTGGTTATTGGAGCTCCGGTGAGCGCCCGCGGTGCGATTAACGTGGATCATAAACGTTTCCGTACCTGTGCAATGCTGCTTGTGCAAAAACCTCTGTCCCGACAGGGCTGCCAGCGCAGGTGTGTGTGCTGAGCCCGGGCAGAGCTGCATCGGCTTAGCAGGATGCTCCCCGTGTTACTCACAAGTGGAAAAAGTTAAGCAAAGTCTCTACAGCTCTTCTGCATAGGGACAAACTCAATTGCACCTCTAAATACGACAGCCGTGTTCAACTGACACAGCAGGTGATTCTGGAGATCACCCTCCAGAAAGTCTATTGGGTCCAGAATAACATAATGGAGCAAATGCTGAATTAAAAACCATGCAGATGTTGCCCAGAGAAGCTGTGGCTGCCCCATTCCTGGCAGTGTTTAAGGCCAGGCTGGATGGGGCTTGGAGCAACCTCGTCTAAAGGAAAGTGTCCCTGCCTGAGGCAGGGGGCTTGGACCTGGATGAGCTTTAAGGTCCCCTCCAACACAAAGCTGTCTATGATTCTATGAGAACAAAACCCCCTGAGCTACAGGCAGCACAGGCAAAGGCAGACACCTGAGGCTGGATGAACTTGTCTTCAATTGTAACAGAGTGCAGTAACTGCAACAAAGAACAAGGCGAGGACTCTTACACAGTCTTGAAAACTAATTCCAGGTTGACTTCGCTATAGGCAGATCACATGTGCTGGGAGCTAGTTAAAAACGTAAGCAGGAGGTGATGGTAAATAGCACCACAACGTAGCCCTGGGCTAGAATTTCTGCAGTGAAGGTCTTGGCCTCGAAGGATGCTCAGCCATGGCAGCCATCAGGATTGCCCAGGCATGGAAATGTTACTGAGAATTTGTGACAACACGGCCGAGGGGTCTGTGAGGGATGTGAAAAGGGAGACATCTAATTGGGCATAGATTTATACTTCTACAAAGTCGAGCTTCCTTTGGAATTGATATTGAATTGAGTGCTTGGTTCCCAGGTCACTGAGAAGTTCAACAATATCTTCCCTCACCTATTAGAGGAATTTTTGAGGAATCCATATACAAATGTTGAAAGCTGCAAAGACACCAAGCAGTGCATAAGCTAAACCTTTGGTGGGCGTTTGCAGTCTAGCAGCCAACGTTTGGGAGCATTTGGGTCTCACCTAGCAGAGTAAGCACTGGTGAGTTTGGGTTCTATCTGTCGAGTCCATGAGCAGATCAAAGGATAGACCACTCCTTTGAAATCCCTGTCTCCGTAAAGGATTTGGTGCCCAATTCCCAGCCACAAGATGTGCTTTAGCTAACAAGCCAAGCAGAGGAAACATCATGCAAATGAAATTTGCCATTTGCCATCAAATGTAATCACATTGCAACCCCAGGAAAGAATGAAGAAGTGATACAAAGACAATCGAAGATGCTTGGGCTCTGAACAAATGAAAGGTAACACATGAGGGGAAGGAGGTCATTGATATTTATTTCTCCGGGGGAAAACGACTTTTTAACTGGAGCAGTTTTGAAGGAAAGCTGATGGTGTTTGTGTGAATATCATGGAGATGAGCCAAGCATGTGATACAGCTAAAAAAAAGTGTTGTTTTGGTCTCCAAGTGCAAAACCCATCCTTTATCTGAGAGAGGCAGATCTCACAACTGCTCTGCTGAAGAAGCTCCTATGCCAGTCAGATTTGAAAGCCTTAATTTGAAGATGCACATGTAATCTGAAGCAGAGGTGCCCGAATTATGCGTTGAGGTTTTGCAGAATTCTTTGCTGCTTATTCCTTCTGCTTTTTTTTCTTCACGATGAACAATCTTCTGGCTAATCAGTTTGGGTTTTTAAAAGCTAAGTATTGTGAAGCTAGAGTTCATTACAGATTCAGAGTAAGTAAGGAAAAGAATATTCCTTTTCTCCCACTCCTTTCCTTTAATAATAAATCCTTTAAAGAGGGAAAATGGGGAAGAGTGCTACCTGTTCTTCCAGGGTTGTGTTTGCTAAGGGACCACACTCCTCTTCCACACCATCAGTTCATTCAGAGGCTCCCACTCACTGTCCCACATCTCCCTTCTCTTCTGTTCAGGGACTGTTCACCGTGGGCCTCCTTCCCTGCTCCCTAAATCAAATCCCAACCTTTTCAGTTCTTCCATTCCCACCCATCACAGCAAGAGTGATAAAGTGGGCCTGTCGATCCATTAGGAGAGTTCCCACTGAGGAGCATATTTAGGAAATAAAGGCATATGCTTTAGAAAACTGAGCAGAAACAGGCACATCCTTTTCGAGGAAGAAATCATACAGGTTTTGTGTGGGCTGAGGTGGTGGGAGGAAGGAAGTGTGATACAAAGAGAAAGGGTGGTGCTAAATCTGGTCTGTGCCTAAGGCTGGCATTTTATTGCCAAACTTATTACCTGGTGTGTTTATTCCTGATGACTGCAGAACTCAAACCCAGATAAATCAATTTTGTTCCTCCATTATGAATATCCATTTATAATTAGTCACAATGTAAAAATAATTACATTTAAACAACAATAATTGCATTTAACAACAGCCACCACCACCCTTGTTTTTGAAGTATGTTATTGAAATGCTTTAAATCAATCACTGCAAGTCTGCAAAATGTCAGAAGTAAGGATGCAACTTCCTGGGCACTGAATGAGTCAGGGTCATATGAAGAAAATAATGTGTGAACTTTTCATGAAATCACTATTACGCACATGGGAGCCAGATAAAGAATACTGAGATAATTGTGAAGCTGGCATTTACTAGCTTTCTAGTGTCGATTTTACACCCCAAATAAGGACCTTCTTGTCTGAATGCATAGGAAGGCTGGCTTTCTAAGAGTTCCCTGATGTTGTTTTTATTGGGCAAAGTTTTAAAAAGGATCAGTTGTCTTGGTTACCCTTGGAGCCGCTGCTGCTGTGCATCATCGTCACGACTTAAGCCTGAACCTTCCTTTTATACCTTTTAGACTTTTATACTTAATGTCACCAGGGCTGCAAAGGAAGCAGTGGAATTGCACAGCAAGAAAGGTTCTTCTTTCCAAGGCCAGGGATCAGCCACTGGGGTGGGAGGGGTGAGGTTAGGAGGAAGGCCTGGCCAGATTTACTTGAATAATTCTGCAAAGAAAAACAACAGAAGTGGAAGGCCTGCCCTAGCTTTATTGTTGTTTCTGTTTCACAGATGTAATACAGTCAACCAAGAGCTCACTTGAGGTCTCCAGACTGGTTCTTCTAGTAGCCTTCCTTCTTATATCTTCCTGGTCAGTGGTCAGAGGTTGGTGAAGACATCTCTCTGTCTCTGGACATACGGAAGAGCCTGCACTGCTGAGTCTGGGCTCCTCCTCTCTGTTTTAGAGAAGAGTGCAAGCTAGCCAAGTCCTCCACAGGGTTTTCTGTCCCAGCTTTCCTCCACAGGGACAGGGACAACTGTAACCTCTCAGTTCCCAAACTGTTGCCCTCCCCAGACCAAAGAAGGCAGGGCACAAACAGGGCTGCACTTCAGCCCCTCACCTGTCTTTCTACAGAGAGGAAATGCACTGCAGCACCCAGACAAGGGGAGCTGCCAGCTCCGGCTCCTCTCTCTGCAGTGCACTCCTGGCACTGTGTTTACTTAAGGCAGAAACCTCCCAGGAATGCATCTGTGGTGACACACTTGCACTTGGCTTTCTTGCTGTGGGCCAGTTCCTAACAGGCACAACTGCCTTTGGGCAGACGATCTTGGCTCAAGATCATCACTCCCTGAGGGAACAGCAAACAGCCATCCCTGCGCTGCTTTTCCAAGCCTTACTGTGTCTCCCAGCTGCTTTTTTCAGTGGAGGCTTGGCTCTTCTGCTGTGATAAGCCTTGTCAATTAGCCCAGTCTTTTTCCTTCTCTCGTTTTGAACAGCAGCCTAACAAACCCTTCCCTGTTTGAATGACTAAAACCCAGCATCCCCAGGCACCTGGCTTTGTGCTGCTCTTCTCTACTGTAATGAGCGACTCCAAAGGCAAGGACTTAAATCTTCCTCCCATCAAAGTGGCAAGGAAGGAGGATGCAGGCGCAGCTCCCTGAAGGCAGTTATCACAACAGCATAAATGTGAGACCTTTCAATAAATGGGGGCAGGGGAGGGGGATAAATCTTTCCTGAAACATCCTGTGGAAGACACTGCACAGGAGGAGCTCAAGGCTGGATCCCCAACCCTGGTTTCATGAGGGCCGGTGGTAGGCATTGTGCATGGCCACTGATGGCTCCAGCACTGGAGATTCTCAGTGCTCCATACACACAGATCACCTTGCAGGAGGACACTGTCCTCCGTACGCTCAGATCCTGTCGCAGGGGACACTGCAGGGACCCAAGCGCTGATTGCTCTTAATCCAAATGAGGGGAACTGCTCTGGAGACCGAGCAGAAAGCATCAGCTGCCAAACCCCTTGCATACATCTGTCGGCAGCAGTGCAAAAGCAGCTGTGGTTTTGAGCCCCCTGATTCCAGTGCTCCTGGCTGACCTTCCTGTAAGTGCCAAAACCACTGGCCAGCTCTTAGAATTATTTCCTTGTAAGCTGGAAGTGCTAATGGTTCCCAACGCATGTGAAGCCAGTAGTTCGCATGCTGCAATATCCTCATTCAAAGCACCTTTGAGAGGCCCAGACATTAAAAATGGCACTAAAAGACAGACTGTAGCCTTGCCCTGAAGCCTCCCCATCCTGCCTTGCACTGCTGCAAGAAGACATGAAGCTGCAGCGTGAGGTGCAAGAAAAAACTCAAGTGGGAAGAAACTGAACAGTCACCATTGTCTGTGGGTTTATCTGCACCAAGGGAAAGGTATGGTGAAAACAAGACAGTGCCTTGCTTCCACTTGCAGCAGAATGTTGTTGTGGAGGCAGAGATACACCTCACCCTGCTAATGCATGGGAAGACCACAGAAAGCCCTGTCTTCTCTCAGATGTTACCCCCATCCACACTGATGTTGAGCTAAGAACATCTTTATTTGCCACATTCACTGTGACACCCTGTTGCCCAGACCATTTGTAAGGTGTTTACTGAGAAAACAAATCCATTAATTTTTTCTCATTAGAGCCTTCCTGGAACAAAGGCAAGTGCAGATTTTCTACATTCACAGATTTCTGATGCCAACAGAAATTAGCCTGGAAACGGGCAAGCTGTAAAGCACGATGTTGAACCCTTGCCAGCCTTGTGACGGCATCATCCCATGGACTTCCGTGAACTGCTGTGCATTGCTCCTGCTGTGGGATCAGCATCAGGGCTCAGCAGTGCTAAATGACACTTGGCAGCTGAACAGGCACGAGGAGAAAAACCAACGTCCACCCAGCAAATCATCTTCACTCGGGAGAGGGCAGAGCATGGTGTAAAGGCAGGCTGGGTGCGTTTCCAGGTTGCACACTATGTGCTGCTTCTCTCAGTTGTGTTATTTTCATGCCAAGAAATAACCTCCGGTGATCTCGGTGCCATTCTCACTGATTTACACCAGTATCAGTAGTGGGTGATTCAGGTATGTGGTGCAGGAGGCCTCTGGGATAAGTTCCACTCCACTGAGACAGTGATGGTCAGATACAAGAGCATGAATCCCCAAATCCTCACAGTGTTCGAGGCCAGGTTGGATGGGGCTTTGAACAATCTGGTCTAGTGGAAGGTGTCTCTGCCCATGGGCAGGGGTGTTGGAACTGGATGGGCTTTAAGGTCCCTTCCAACCCAAACCATTCTATGATTCTATAATAAATAAGGTCCCTGTGGTCAGCAGTGGTCTTCAGTTACAGCACCACAGCACCCCACCAACAGCTTGACAGAGCTCAGGAGACCAGCAACATTTCCTGGAGTGTATTAAGAGGCAAAAGAGGAGAAACACTGAGCCATGTTATTTTCTGCTATAAATAGGCTCTGCTTCTCTCATTTGGATCCTTGCCTGCCGATGCCGGCAGAAAAAAATTGGCCCTGAGCAATTTCAGTGGTGACCCAGCACGATTTCATCAATAGGTGGAAAACATGGGAGCTATTCTGCACAGCAAGCCCAGCCGTTGCCTCAGGTGCAGCCCAGCGCATCAGCTTC
The DNA here is from genome assembly GCF_033783945.1 of Neopsephotus bourkii. Classification (NCBI taxonomy): domain Eukaryota; kingdom Metazoa; phylum Chordata; class Aves; order Psittaciformes; family Psittacidae; genus Neopsephotus; species Neopsephotus bourkii. The sequence goes on along the minus strand of NW_026902298.1, from coordinate 12,396,195 downwards.
CATCCGAGTGCACTGCACAGCCGGGAGTGTTGGCAGACAAAGCTGGAGTGAATCAGACGGGGAGAGGAGGAGTGTGAGAAGTCACCGGCTGTTGGCTCTGCCGGAGATTTCCACCCCCACAGCAGTGCTGGTAGGAACACGTGCCTCTGCTGCATCCTTTCTGTGCATCTCTTGCTGCCTTCGCTACCCTCAGCAGCATCAGACCACAGTGCTTGGATCCCTGATTCCAACAGAGGGGAGCAAACAAACAGTGGGGAGATAGGTCTTAAATAGCCCCAACTGTCTGCTGAGTAAATGCCAAGCCTTGAGGTCAGGGTTTGATGCAGGGGTTTGTTAACAACCAAGGGTTCTGGCAATAGCGAAGAGCCTGCTTCATTCCAGGGCTCAGTTTGGGTCCCCTGCATAGCCCCCAAGTTGCACCTTCCTTTGTGCTTACACCATGCAGCTTAGGTACAAGGTTCACAGGCACCAAAAGGCTGTTAAATCTCAGTCCCTTCAAGCACGCTTGCAAAATATTTCTGCTCCTGTTTCTCCTTGTGTATCTTTGTGCAAGAGGAGGGATAATGTAGACAAATACTACCAGAAAATGTATTAATTAGGTCTGAACCTTACCTGACGTTAGTGCAGGCATGCTGCTGCACATCGTCTAGCAATGCAAACCTTGTTTTCTTTTAGCTTCTTTTAAGGTAATTTAATAAGAAGAAGCAAGGAGAGGCATCAGTGTGTGACCAGAGGGCTCTGCTCTGGTTAACCCCTGCATCGCACAAAGGTGGCTGTTGCAGAGACATTCAGTGGTGGAGCAGAAGTAATAAGCCAGCAGCAGTCTCCCATGCAGCTTGGATAATGACAGCAGCCAGGGTCCTTGTCTTATGCACTAAGAAAGCAGCCACCTTCTGAAGCTGCTGCACTAATTGCCATGTTAGGGTGCACAGAGCGCGCTTCCCTCCAATGCCCCACCTCATTTTCTTTCAGCTCCCACTTTTTGCCACCTTTACTGGCACTGTAGATATCAGCATATAGTGAAATACCTTATGTTCCCCATTAGATCTCTTTCCTCTTCATGAATTCCTTGCTTCCTCACACCGCATGCTGAAAAGAGCCAGCTGCTACACTCTTCTAGAAACTAGTGCCATGCCATAAAATCCCTACTGAATCTAACAAGACTTAAATCAACAAGCACCACCTATTTCCCGAGGTCAAACGTTTCTTTCTGTTCTAAGCCAGTGAAAAGCGACTGGTGGAAACCAAAGCTGTGTAGATGTTTTCCAAGCTGTGGCTGGTGGCTCATGGGAACACCCACCTTGAGAACTGGGCTGAGTGGCAGCCAGCAGCCGTGCTGCTGAAAAACCTGCCTCCTAATTTAGATCCTATCATCAAATGTGACCAAAAGGTGTTCCATCTCCCCAGCCCAGCCACATTTGGGAATGACTTGGCTTTGCAGGCCTCAAGCTGGAGAATCTACGAAGTAATTAATAAGTAAGGAGTCAATCATCTTTCATTGGTTGCTAGTCCTCAGTGCAGTGATTGAGGTCTGATTCATTCTGATGCAGAGTTCATTTTATATGACAAAGCAAATGCAATCAAAACCCATGTCCATTGGTCTTTTCTGCTCTTGGACTAAGTAATTGATTTTTAGCTCGGTTTCCCATGGTAACAAAGCTTTCTGATCACCAGCTACATGTGTTGGCCCTAATAGCTTTTGAATCCACTGCGTCATTTCAGCCGAATGTGATGGGAAGATTGAGAACCAAAGGATGATGAATTTCCCTACAGGTTTCCTGAAAACAGGCTGTGTGTGGCAGACCCCCTTAGTGCCACATTGGTACCTTCACCGCAGATGGAAGTTCAGTGACTTTGTATTAGGCATCAGAGACTCCACCAAGGGAAATGCTCTTGTAAGTACCTCATATAGGGGCAAGCTCAGCTGGGGCATTCAGTCCCCTGTGGGATGCAAATCCATAGGACACCAGGCTTCCTTTCCTCCTAGTGTTTGCAGAACTCACTATTTTAAGGGAGCATATCAGGAGTTAAATAGCAAATCAATATAAAATGAGGACTATGTATGAGGGTCCTCGACAGAAATCCCTTGTAAAACAGATAAGAATTTGCAGCAGTTGGTGGCTGTTGAGCAGCAGGGGAGAATGAATACTGTCAGCAAAGCAAATGTAAATCAGGAAAATACCTATGTGCAAATACTGTTCCTTTCTCCGGTCAGCCAGGCTCAAGCTTCTACTCAAAATTAATTGCATTTGGCTTCAGGGGGTGTTTTTACTACAGCAAGACTGTAAGACTTCTCTCCCAGCACAGGTCAGGAAAGAATGAAGCAGGTCCCAGGGTAGCTGTACATTAGCTCCAAGGTATATTCACTCACTACAAGCACCTGCTGAGCTGTCAGCCCTGAGCACGCTATTCCCCACAGTGTGCAGGTACTGGATCAGACCAGAGCATCCCTGTATCTGCAGGCAGAACTGCCAGTGTAGCCCATGGTCTAGGGCCTGTCTGTCAGCCATGACACTGGAGCTGATGGGAGCATCTCTCCTTATGCATTAACTATCCCTGCACAACACAGATGACGCTGTGAGCTTCCGCTCTGACCATGCTAGGCACTGTGGGGTAACACTGCCTCACAACCCAGCTAGTAACTGCCCTGAGTGGCTTGAGCCTGTGTAGAATGGTTTGGGTTAGAAGGGGCCTTGAAGCTCATTTGCTTGGGAGGATGGGAGGGACTGCACTGTTGTAGTGAGGCAGGGAAAAGAAGGGTGGTTGTGGGGGAAACATTTGGTTTAGCTGGGAAACCAGTGTGCCAGGCTGGTGCCTAAGGCAGAGTGGTTGGGCTAAAGGGTCACAGAGCCAGGACAGCTGTGTACAGCCTCTGCACAATTCAAGAGCAACACAGTGCAGAGCACCAGGGCTGTATGCTTCACCAAAACATAAAGCCAGGCCCCACCTCAGGCTGTTGCCTGGTCCCAGCTGGGGCAATGCCTCCTCTGTTCTGGCATTTCACATATAAAACTCCTCATCTGTGCTTTCCATCTCCCTTGTTTGCTGTCTTCCCAGCTCGTCCTAGCTGCCCCCATTCTAAAATCGCCTTCCTTACCTCTTTTCTCACTGGCTCTTCTTGTGTTGCTTCTCCCACGCACAACACAGCCTAATTTGTACCTGACCTGACCAGGCTTGCGTGCAACAGGATTAAATCATCATCTGAACGGATCCAAGGGACATCACTGGGCAACGGAACCTTAAAATATTAACTAAATCAACGGCTTCGTGCTTCGGAAGTCGTTTTTCCTGCATTGCAGATGGGGGGTGAGCGCTTGTACCGTTTACCATCACTCTTCCTCTCTGTGTGAGCTGGCAGGCAGAGGGCGTGCAACGTGCTGTTTGCTGGTGAAGAATAAAAGCGTGAGGTACACCTTTTCTTCTCTGAGCTGGGAATCCAGGGGCTCTTTTATGTTGTGCTTGGAACATTTGACTCAGCAGCTGCATTTTACCCACCGCCTCCAAACCTCTCCTCCACAGACAGCACTGCCAGTGGTTTGGTGGGTGCAGGCCAGTCTTCAGGGAGGAACTGGTGCAGAGGCTTTGCATTCCCAGGTATGGTGCAGCACATACCAATAAGGGCTTCTCCCCAGGCCCCTATATAGTGGCGGAGCGCACCTCTTTGTGGAACCAATGGTCCATAAGCATCGCATTTCAGCCTTCACAGTCTCAAGGGTGGAGCAGTGCAGAGTAACTGCCATCTGCAGAGGCCAAACATGTTCTCTGCCTCCAAGAAGTAACTTCATTGTGCTTGGTGATGGTTTTCAGCTGGGGCTGTCAGATTCAGTATGCTCCCACCCATTAAGTGAACTCCGCAAGCTCTGCCACAGGTAAGAGGCTGGGACTCAGACACGGTACATGTTTTATTATTAAAAAATGCATAAAAACTAAAGACATGCTTCCCAAAGTTAGAGTCTCTATGTACATCTGCGCTTCCCAGGCAGCTGCAGGGAGCATAGCCTTCTGCCCTCACCGTAACCTGCACCACACAGGCTTCTGTTACCCTTTGTTAGGTGTTATCTTCTCACCCGCATTTACACCATTGCACCTAAATGAAGAGAAAACCCTGTGCTGCCTGGGGCATAAGATGGTGCAGTTTGTATCTCCAGCTTAGAAACTGCACTGAACTTCTGGAGACACCTGTAGGACATTGCTGGTCAGTAGGAAACTTTACAGAAAGGACCCATGCCCAAGCCCCCAGCTGAAATTTCCCTTCCCTAGGAAGTGTTCTCACTAAGGGCTGAAACTGGACCTGAATTTTGTAGTTAGCCCCAAACTTTACAATAAGCAAATACTGGACATCAAAGGGTGGAGTGTTCTGATACCAAGTCTGCAGTCTCATTAGACTTATTGGTCCCATCTTTGCCAGCTCAGCAAATGATGACATTTGTGGTATTTGTTTCTGAGGAGGAGCAATGTGGAATCCCAAGTCTTGTGATACTGCTGAATTTTCAGCGCACTGGAAAGAAAAGAAATGAAGATCTAGCAAATATTCTGGATAAGTAGAATAAGATGTAACTGCGCTTCCTTGCTGGGAACCACGGCACAAAACAAATGCTGATTTACAGTAAAATATTAAATCATTAAAAACCACACAAGCATTTGCAGTTATAGTGAGTCAGACATGCTGATTGGAAAACAAAACCAAACGCGGAGAGCAAAACCATTCATTTTGCCCTGTCTGGAAGGCTGCAGTGATACTAGTTTATGTTCTGATGTGACTTTTACAGCGTGCCAGAAGACCTCCTAAACAGGAAGGCCAGTGGTTCTCAAGCTTTTTCATCATGAGGACTCTCTCTTCAGAAAGAGATCTCCCCGTTGGTCCCTTTCCTCCGGCTCACACACCTTCCCAACACCGATTTCACAGCTTTACTGCAGCAGCTACAGCACTTGGTTTGAAAAAGTCATAGGACTGATAGAGATTAAATGAACCCTATTTAAAAGCAAACGCTGAATCCTGCTCCGGCTTAACCTGAAGCAATCCTGCCATTCCGTATCATCTGAGCTGTCTCCTTCCTCTCCTGGAGGGCAGCACTTAGCATTAATTAGCACTGTTTCCCCATTCTGCTAAGTCTTCTCTACAGCCTTTCCTTTCCATCCCTTTGAAGTTGGATTCTGCCCTCACACACGCCAGCTGCTTTCCTTCCCTTCCCATTTTAATGCCAGCTGCAAGTCCAGTCAGGCCTGAATTGGCATTAAACAGAAGAAAAAGAAAGACATAAAAGAGGTACGTGGGGCGAAGAGGGATGCTGCAGTTTCATTTTTTATAATTTCATTGCTCATCCAAACATCTGAAACTCTTAAAAGAGCCCCAGACTGAGGGAGCAGCAACCGTCACTGCATGAAATAAACCAGATGTTCAAATTCAGTATGGGGTAGAAGCTGATCCGCAGATCAGTTTGAGAACCACTGAGGTAGGCAACAAGTCTCAGCAGTACAGGTCTCGGCAGTACTGCTGAGTGAACGCAAGGGGAATTCTGCCCTCTTGTCCTGAATGAGTGTAGATACCCATTAGTGTTTTCAGAGGTACCAGTCCCGAAGTCACGCAGCCAGGATCGAAGACAACATCTACACAAGAGCGAGCACGGACTGAACAGAAGGTGTACTCAGCTCTGATCCAGCAGTCAGTGAGGAGCAGGGCACACACTCTGCCCACCTTAGCTTGGAGCTCCTTCCAGTGGGATGCAATCGACCTGCAACCCTACCGCCCTCCTCCCCCAAATCCAAGGTGCTGTTGGGGTTTCGGTCCTTCCATGCCATCCACCACTGCAGCCCACACAGGAGGTGAAAGCTACAGAAGCTGCCCAAGAGCTCTGGCCACTGCTGTTCAAAGCCATTCCATATCTGGCATCAGAGCCCCAGATAACACAGCACCACATCCCATCTCAGGGAAGCAGTGTTACTGCTATGTACAGGCTAACAACTTTTCTCTCCTTCTGTCTCCAGCTCATACAGAAGGCTTTTGTCCTCCCCTTCCTGCCCATCTGGATGCCTTTCACCCTCGGCATCATCTCCAAGGCACAAGGGGCTCATGATGTAACGATAGTCACTTGTGACAGCAGCAGCTGCCCCAGCAATGGTCTCTTCACCGTTCGTGTTCCCAAAGGAGGCATGCAGGGCAGGGTCACTTGCAGACGCCTCTTTGTCCTTCCCAATATTGACATAGAGAGGATCTTGACTGGAGGAGAGTATGGACATCCTCCCCCGAATCATTTCCAGCTGGGACCGGAGCACTCCAAAGCTGGGGCGTAGCTTAGGCTCAGGATGCCAACATCTGCACATGAGATCGTAGCTGCAAAATGGAAGGCGACAAGAGCAGTGAGAAGCAGAGCAGCCACCCCTGCACCTCTGAACAGGGGTGCTGCACAGTTCATCTTCAGAATCAAAAACACTTTTCCCAAACCCTATGTGCTTTGGCCTTGCATAGGTGACAGCACATAATTTGTTCCTTCCCATTCTCATTTTGGTCAAAATCATTATTTAGACAGTACCAAAAAAAACCCAAAGCCCTGCCAAAGGATGCTGAGCTTCTTGATAAAACCCCATTCCACCGTCTCTGGAGAGCTAGAAGAGGACCATGAGTGTGACACCATTTGGCAATAGCTTTTGAATTTATTCACAAAAACCCGATCCTGAACAATCTCTGCTGTGGCTGAACCCATCCCTCCAAACTGTAGCTCAACAGCAGGTGAAACACAGGAAGAAACAAAACAGGGATCCAACTGTGGGAGGTGCGAGTTATTTCCAGAGTACTGTTTTTCACATTGTGTTAGCTCAGTGCTCCCGGTGCCAATGTTGCTTCCCAACAGGTTGACAGTGAGACTGGAAAAAGGCAGAGTGGAGGGCTGTGGAGGAACGGACAACAGCTTCACTGCTGGAAGAGCGGTGCTGAAATGGCCTTTCTACTACAAAGGCACCACACCGATGCAGATGTGTTCAGTGATGTTACCAGCCTTAGGTCCTGTCCTTCAGCATTTCTCCTGCAGTCAAACACCCGTCACCTCAGCTCTGGTTGCCTGATGGCCAGTGTGAGGAGATATAACTACAGAACCATAGAATGGTTTGGAAGGGACCTACAAAAGTCATCTAGTCCAACCCCCATGAAATGAGCAGGGACATCTTCAACTAGCTCAGGCTGCCCAGAATCACATCCAAGGATGGTGCATCCACCACTCCCCTGGGCAACCCGTGCCAGGATTTTACCACCCTCATTGTAAAGAACGTCATCCTCACACCCAGCCTGAATCTCCCCTCTTTAATCTAAACCATCACCTCTTGTCCTATTGGAACAGGCCCTGATAAAGTCTTTCCACAGGACGTTGCTGGCTCTGATGGCCTGTGCTGGGCAAGGGGTGAGGAGCTCTGCTCCCTGCACTGGCTGCCTTTCCTCTGGAGCCCACTAGGCTGGAGCACAGCCGGAGCCATTGTCCTCCTCCTTTTTGTGCATCACCCACAGGACTGGCAGCTGCGTTCCTATGGCGTTATTGTTGCCAGTTCTGCAGGGAGCAGGAACAAAGCACAGTGCTGGCACTGAAAAACACCGCACACAAATGAACCTCAGTTAAACTTGTAAACGGGAAAAATCTGATATGGCCTTTACTGCGAAATAAAGCGTTTCATGGTGGCTTTTATTTTACTCGTTGTGTCCCTTGCTTGCTATCAGCTCTACAAGATTGGTTTTGATCTCACACTAGTTTTACAGAAAGCTTCTATGGTTCAGTCATCTTAATCCTGATTTACATCCCTCACAAACAGTAGAAATAACTCTGAATGCTCCAGATAACATGAAAACTTGCTGTTCTGTGGCACTATTCTCTTTTATCCTCACTGGCAAACAGCAGAAATTCATTTGAAAAAAGGCAGAAAACCACTGGCTTTAATAAATCAGGACAAATAGTCCATTTGTCCCAGTATCCTGTTCTGACAGCGGCCAGTATCATACACTCGGAGAAAGCACATAACCGGAGTGTGAACACTGTAGTGAGATCTTTCTGGTATGTTCTCTCAGGTCTCAATAACCTGTAGCTCAAGGGCCTCTCAAAATGCAGGCTGTACATTTTTAGTAGTCTTTGATGGATTTTCCTTCAATGCCTGTCAGACTTTTTAATCTCTCCTCTACTTTTGGCATCTATAACATCCTATGGCCATAAGCTCCACAGCTTGCAACCAAAGCTACTCACAGCAGTCAAGCTGCAGATACTTAATGTATTTAAGCAGTGGTGTAATGATGTTTTCATTTAAAAATAAGGAGGAGTTAAAGTGAACTGCTGAGAAGATAGAAGTGTACAGCTTTAATGGCAGATTATTTCCTATGTGGAAAAATGCAGGAGAAAGGAAACTGCATGAAACAATCCACCTAATATCAGAGCAGGAGGGAAGAGGAAGGAAAGAGGATTGCATGTTGTCCATGAGGCCATTGCCTCTGCAATCCAGTTTCCTAGATTGCTCTTCTGTTCAGCCTTCAGAGTGTGCTATGAACTCGTCTCCTTCCTCAGATACTGGCCTGAGAAGGTAGGGAGCAACGAGTTTCTGGAAATACAGTTCCCACAAAGCCAAGAGCTGCTTATGTTGACACTGTTCAAACCCTTGGGCCAAGTTAGCTGCTTGTGCAGCTACCACAGGTTCCAGGGAGCTCTGCCAGCAGAGAGTATCTGGTAGCTAACCCAGAGTCTTTCTAGTGAATGCCTCTGTGTATTGGAAAGTGGATGGATTCAGATCAGCATCCCAGCCAGCTGCCCCTGTTTCCTTCCAGCGAGCCAAGCTTCTCAAGGAATGTCAGCAGGGCAAGGAAGTACTCACACATCTTCCAGGCACTCCGGCGGCTGCTTGAGCCTGTTCCCGCTGATGAGGTAGTTGTAGATTTCTGCATTCTCAATGCCAGCATAAGGGGTTTGCCCTCGGGTCACGATCTCCCACATGGTCACCCCGAACGCCCACTGCAAGGGAGCAGCACACAGAACAAGTGAACAGACAGTCCCCAGCTCACTGGGCTGAGGTTTCAGTGTGCTCAGGCTGTGCCAACCCTCCCAGCCTGGGGTAATGTTATGTGAGCAGCAGTGATGCAAGGACTATCTCTAGCTAGAAAACAAAGAAATGACACATTATGTTGGGAGACAGCTGAAGGCTCTGCCTGGCCCTATCCTGCAGTGGAGCACAGGAAGATTTGGGAGTTACTGCAGTCTTCCACCTGCAGACCTCTCCCAAGCATCTCATGGTTCTTAAGCTATTGGTTTTGTTGTTCCCAGCTGTAAGAACATTTGGTCTGGGGCTCACACATCAGTTTAATTTGTTGAGCCTGACTCCGAGTTACTGGAAGTGTACAGGCACAAATGAAAGCAGTTTAGGCAATAAGCAGGGCAAGGAACAAACCATGTATGGCTCATGTTCATTTGTCCTCTACACTGCAACAGTTGTACATCTAAACTAAGTCACAAGGTTTTCTAGGTGCAAAAAATGATTATTTTCATAAGCAAAAGCCTGTCCAGTGTCTATGGTAAACTGGCTGAGCTGTCAATCACCAGTCACTAAACACTGTTCACAGTGGTTGCAGAAATCACCGGGCAACAGAGCAGCCAAGTTACAAGGTACTCTTTGTAAGCTCTTCAGGGACACTGTGACAGGGATAACTGGGAAGGCAAGTCCATAGGCCTAAAGGACAAAACTAGTGTGAAACTGGACCAAAAGGCAGCAAGGAAGAGGGGAGAAGGTATCAGAACTAACAACAAAACCCAAAAATCCCTCAAAACCAAACAAACACAACCCCAAATAAAACAAAGGGAAAGGAAGCAAAAATTCCAGACGAATGGGTTCAGCCTTACTCCGCAGGGGGGAAGTTATAGGGGAATGTCTAAGCACTGATATATTCACAGTCTATGAAGTTTCACCAATACTTTCTGTAGGAAGAGTGCACCTTGGCTGCACTTGCACATGAGTATGTGGGTTAAGGCATTGCAAATGTCACCTTCAAATTGTTGTGCAGAAGAGAAAGGAAAAGGAATAAGAGTAAGAAAGAAGAGACTGCATGAAGAGAGAGGAAAAGAAAAAGGAGATGGGGAAAGGTGAATGAGAGCATGGGGATAAGCACTGAAAAATGAAGGACCAAAGAACAAGAGGAGAAAGGTTCACGACTTCTGCCATAAACCACTTGCATGTATTTTTAGTCTTGAGTTCTGACAGCGCCCAAGACAGGTAGCACTGTCCCTCAAACACAAGGCAAACTCCCCTTCCCATCACCAGGGCCTTTTCCCACCTTCAATGAACACAGAAGGATTCCTCCACTTCAGCAGGAATACAACTGATTCCCAAACGCACCAGAGCAAAACTCACCACATCGCTGTGTGTTGTGTACAGATTGTCTGCCAGGCTTTCCAGAGCAAGCCACTTCACTGGCAGCTTGGAGGCACAGCCCTGGCGGTAGTAGTCTCCGCTGTAGATCTTCTTAGAAAGCCCAAAGTCTGCAACACTCACGTTCATGTTCTCATCCAACCTAAGGGAAAGATCCCATCACTGAGGAAAGCTTTTAGAGGCCACCTCAGGCGAAACAGAGCCCTGTTATGTCCAGGGAACTGAGGTATACAGATCACCAAGTGTTACCCAGAAGGATAATGACTTCATCTACTTGATGACCAATGTGAAATAGTTTAGTGGCCTCAAATCAGTTCCTTGGGACTAACAGGGTGATGATTAGGATTAAGGAAGCAAGGAAATGACTATGCTCAGATGGTCTACTCTGTTATGCAAAGTGAACTCAGGTACTTTCTGTAGTATCCAGGATTGCCAGAGGACACCTGCCGTGCTCACTGCTGTCACTAAGGCATTCACTGTATATAGGCAACCAAGTGCCATAGGGTGCTTGCCTAGACTGGCTGTTACAACTGCTCATACTAGATCTGCCACATCTTGTCTCCAGGCCCGGTTAATGGTCTAAATCGTTCTGTCACTACTTAAACCTAGACACACAGTGCAAGTAAAGCCCACAAAGGCTTCATGCTCCCAGGCCTCATAAAGGACCCCCTGCTTGCTCAGAAGATGTGCTGAAACAGGCATTCAGCTTCCTCTGGAGGAAGTCTGTGTTTTCTAGATATTTAAAAATAGGAAATCAGTATGGGTTTCTGGTAAGTGCCAAAGCAGGCTAACCCATCATTCTTTATTGTGAACACCAGGCTCCTGTCTGTGCATCTGGGAATTCAAATGCCTTTGGAAATCTGTGTCTCACTGAGGATCTTGCTGGTTGTCGTGGTTTTGTTCAGAGGCAGATTTCTGTCTGACAGTTCTTTACTCTGTTCTCAGAGGAGAATCAGAGTGGAAACGATAAGAAAAGGACTTTTCTTCCCTTCGAAGCAGGCAAGGCAGTTTGGGGACAAGAACAGCAATGTGGGATCATACAGTGTGTTCACCCTGCAATTATTTCTAAAGGCATTCTCCGCAGGCTTTCAGGGAAATTCTACATTTCTTATATTGTGATAATCAAGTCCTCAAAATAGACACAAGAAATACAGACTCCAGGCTACAGTGAAAGTCCCTTTCTCCTAACACAGCCAAACCCCTTCTCTCCTCTTGGTTACATTATACTGTGGAACAAATAGCCCATGCTGACACACAGTCATTTGAGTGACTAGTGACAATTGTACAACTCTATGAACCGTATGTGCAGAACATGCTGGCAAAGTTCCTTATAAATAGAGTCTACTTGGAAGCTCAGTGGGACTTCAGGGATCGCTCTGTGCTCCCAGCACTGCCCACACACACCCCTACCCCCATGGCCATGGCTCCCCTATGTCTATGGTCACTTAAATGCAAGGACCAGCATCCTTGGATGGGACCCATCTCTGCTTCTGTCACACAAAAGGCTTCCCATCCCTCTCTCTCCCACTCTGGTCCTTACGTGGGTCACTTACATGCAGTTCCGAGCTGCAAGGTCCCTGTGTATGAAGTTTTTTGAGCTCAAGTACTCCATCCCGCTGGCAATATCAATCATGAACTTGAGCAGTGTCTGAACAGGCAAGTTCTGAAAGAAATAACAGTTCAAGTTCTCTTCCTGGAAACATGCAAGCATGTAGGGCAAAACTGCAAGGTTTTCTGCTGGCTGACTGAGCAGGGATGGGGGAAACAGGGAGGGGATGAATGGAGGAGTTGGTCCTCAGCATGCATGGAATGAAATACTGCAACATCGCATCTCACAGCTTTCTCTGCTATTAATTCCAGTCAAATTCCAATGCCTTGGGGAGACCAACCCTGAACAGACCCGAGCAGATTCTCTGACAATCCATACCCTCCCAGAAGGAATTCTACAGTAAAACACTTACAAAAGGGTTTTCCCCAATCCGTGACATCAGCAGAAAAGCATGAAGGTCCCCATGCTTCATGAAGGGCAGGATCACCATGGGAATTGGGAGACGGCCCTTGGGACGGCTCCGCAGACTGACTCCTAATCAGGACACACACAGCAAATGGGTTTTAGCAAGCACATCAGTCCCAAGGGGGATCTCACAGGCTGCTGTGCCTTTTCTCTTACAAATCTGGAGGAAAATGCAGTTTTGGTGCGTAGATTCCATGCTCCAAGCTTCTCTGCGTGGCTTCATGCCAGGAGGTGTTAAGATACCTCTAACCCTGTTTACAGAGGGAGCACTGCCTCTCTGCTCTCCCAGCAGGACCAGCTATAAGTGTTTCTAGGATCACTCCAGACCAGCCAGCCCCAAACCTCACTTTCTTCAGAGCAGTCTCCACATTCTGTGTATTGTCTATTCCATAGTGCCCACCCACAAACAAATGTCTTGGTTCCTTACTTTGGAACATCACAATCTCCATTTGCTCTATGAGTCTACCAACCCATCTGTCCACAATTCACAGCAGTTCAGACACACCTCAGCCAGCCCGAGTAATACTTGCAAGATCAAAGAAATAGCTTAAGAGATGCTTACTACAGGTGTATGAGGGCAAGCGTCGTGAGCACTTACACACACTCCAACTCCCTCTAGGCCCAGGAAGAGTGCTGGTGCATGCAGGACTCCAGGCAGCACAGAGGTGGCTGCATTAGCACTGCTGCTGTACAGCAGTGAGGGTGAGTGTGTGAGGCTGTGTGGGACTGTGAAGGAACAGGAGGTGCTCTGTGGCACAAGCAGCAGCGCTGCCTTACCGATCAGTTTAGTGACATGGGGGTGGTCAAACTCCTTCATACAGGCAGCCTCTCGCAGGAACTCCTCAATGTCAGTCGAGGTGAAGATATCCGCTGGGAAGAAAGTGACTGTAAGTTTGCTTCATTTGTGGGTGGCTCCGAGGGACTTTACACATAATGATTATCAGACACTTGTTCTTTGTGGCACAGCTCATCCTCTCAGACCTACAGCTGGATGAGCCCGTTTACAACAAAGCAGAGCCTGACACTTTCTCCTGGGATGGGAGTGGTGAGAACACACCAGAGACATCTGGTAAACTGGTTCTTAGCAGCATAAGGACCTGCTGATTAGAAGGTCTGTTCTCAGTGACAGCCTCCCTTGGAAGCCACGCAGAGCGTGTGTGGGTTAAAGATTCAAGAAACTAATTAGCTAAAAGAACTTAAACTGCAATGTGAGGGAGACATCATACAAAATGAAAGAGAATGTTGAAACTGAGGAGATGGCCTGCAGCCCCTGGCTGGCACGGCAGACCCCAGCTCATCTCTCATAAGGGCGGCATGAAAGACCTATGCTTTTATGTCTCTTAGCACAACTGAGTCTTCTGAAGTGCTAGAGCTAAGATTTAAAACCCCACACTGCTGGAGAGCTTGGACCTAATTCAGCGGTGACATACATCAGCATAAAGCTGCAGTAAATTATTCCTCACTGCTCTTACTCCAGATTTATGGAATTATATCACTATAATAAAGAATTAACTCAGTGCACTACTTCGCCCACTGCTGCTGTTGAATTTAGCAGGAATCCTCCAGTCCTGCTGCAAGATCACACTCAGATCTGTAGGGGAGTATTCACATTATCTGCTTTAGGCAAGTCATTTAAATATGATTAAGAAGAGAAAGGTAGATTCCCTTTTTAGAGTCAATGGAGAAGGAAGGTGCTCCTAGAGGGTGACAGAGTTTCCAAGTTACATCCCTGAAGGTAGACAGTGTGACTACACGAAAGCTCGCAAACTGATTAGAACCACTGTTGAAACTGGTGATGCAACTTACACTAATGTGGTACTAGGATATTTCATTTCTGCTTTACAGGCAACAGGGGTGAAATAACATAGGTTCATATATATACACATACATATATATACGCATACTTGCTTTGACTTATACCTATCTATTAATTGCTTTTCTTGTTAGACTTCTGACTGATGAACATGTTAATTGTGTACACTCAACAAATGACAAATCAGAAGGGAGTTAGACTATTTATTCAAACATGCTTGACTAAGATGAGTTAGATTGTCACTGCATTCAGGCCAAACACTCTTTTGTTTATTCTAGGATATATGCTTGGAGGAATGCTGTCTTTCACTGCTGAATTACTGGGGCAGAGCAGACCTCTCTGAGCTGTCTATGCCATGTGATGTAGTGCTATGTTGAATCAAGCAACTAAACAAGATTCTGTATGCACAGAAGCTGTAGCTATGATTTGGCTTCTGTTGCACTCACCGCATGCAAGCAACTAAGGTGGTATAGGTCCTTCTCTGAAAAGCTTCTGCTACAAAAGCTTCTGCTGCAAGACTGACATGAAAGGGATAGAAGACAACATGGGTAGAGTGGTTGAGTGGGAAGCTCAGAGAGGAGTAAAGAGTACTGGGGGATGTTTCCTGGAGGATAGGACAGATAGCATTTAATCTTTCCAACCTCTCTTCTCTTAAGTACTTCAGGTAGCTCTGCTCCCACTTACCTTTCAGCATCTTCACTGCCACTTTCTGGAAAGAGCCGTCATCTAGCTTCAGTAGTGCCTCTCGAACTGACCCAAACTCCCCTGTGAAGTGACCAGAGCAGGCAATGAGGAAACAGCTTCTTGTAAAGAAAGTATGATTCACAGCAGGTTCACTCCAAGGGTCACTGGCAAAGCTGAATAACCACAGGAAACGCAGCTACCAGCTTCATTTTGTATTCTGCAGTTCCAACCAGCAGCTTTCAGCCTATGTATACCTAGAAGAGGTATCACTACCAGTAAACAGAGGTCACTGTGCTAGCAGTCCAGAAAACAGAAGAAAACAAGAGGGAAAGAAGGCAATCCTGTATCAGATGGACGATGCTAGATTTGCTCTTCCTAATTTTGTAACTGCTTACCCCACCAAAAATGCAGTCGTATGAGGAACTCTAGTACTGAAAAGAAGGAAGCAAAACATGGCACTCGGGACACTTACCCTGAAAGCATTATCTTTCCATTAGCCTTTCAGCAGTGTCCTTCATTACTGCATGGCACATGCCTATTTCACAATAACCAAGAGCAGTGGATCTGACCACAAAAGAGGAAAATTGGAAGGAGGAAAGGCTCTTCTGTGCTGCTTCTGTATTGTGGAGCTGTTTCTCAGCTGTAGAGTCAGCAGAGCCCAAGGCAGTGCAGCTATGCTATATTAGAACCTGTATGCTAAGCGTGGGATTGGGGGAACAGGGCTGACAACACAGACCAGCTGCATCCTCTCACCAAGGCCATCCCCAGGGGCCTCACTGCAGCCAATTTCCAGCTACCTGTCACGGGGACAGCCCAGAACCCAGAAGGGTTGAAGCAGGATCCCAGAAACTGGCCAGAAGCTGACACAGATGAAACAGCTGTTTGATTACTTAGCATTGTTAAGCCCTCTGAAGCCACTTCTGCAGGAAGGTCATCTTCCTGCTCTGAAAGAAACGCATTTGTTCTAGGAGGGATGGAGCAAAAGAATGCTCTCAGTGGGAAAGGGTCAAAGAAAACGGCAATGAAACTGCTTATAAATAAGAAGGAAGCCAAACACTTTAGCTTCCTTGTGCTTATAACCCCTGACTTATGCTCCCATCTTAGTTACTGGCTTTACCATTACATGTTTTCACTTATTTTCAGAGATTGCCTTGAGACTGAGAAACAGGGAAGGATGATTCAACAGTTAGCACACTGGCCTGCCTGCCATTTGGGAAATCTAAATTCAAAACCATCTTTTCACACTGGGTTTCTCATCAAATCTTTTAGCTAAAGCAAAATGAGAAGCAGCCTCACCTGTACTCTGCCCATCCCTCCTGAGCTGAAAACCCCAAAGAAATGGATGAAGCACCTGTGTGGGACATCCAGATGGACATCCACAGTCAGAGGAGCTCCTAAGGACCTGAACTAATGAGGATAAATGTTCCAAAGGGGCCTCTCTAAGAGCCCAAACTAAAATCTACAGTCAAACCACTCCAGACATTGAGAATAGCTGAATCAACATACTTTATGAGGGGTTGGAGTGTTTGAGGTAGATCACCTCTGTCTCTGTAGTCTCAGCCCATTTAATACCAGATGCATGCTTAATTAAGTGGAGGGAGTTCTGCAGCACCACTTTGTTAGTAGAAAGAGCAGAAGTTTAATTGAATATTCCTTTGTTGAAATCTCTGAGATTCACACACCAGTGAATCAACAGTGCTTTGGAAAGCTGAGCACAGACTACAGTTCATGACTCTGTAGAGCCATATTATAGGAATGGCTTAGCCAATATCCTCTTAGTTACGCTAAACCTTTGAAATGTTTTATCTCTGCGGAAGGAAAAGCTCCATTTAAATTGACATCTACAAGCAGAGGGACATAAAACAAGCTGCTTATAATTGCTTCTCCATACTCAACAGTAAAGGTGACACATGTGGGACTTGCAATGTGAAGACTTGTTCAGTTTTGGTTCTTACCCTTTCCCAACATTCTTCCCAAGGTGAACTGCTGTTCCTGGATTAGAACATCTTTGAGTTTCGTCTTCAGCTCATCACTGATCCCTACACTCTCCACTGGAAAAAAAGCAAAGGAAGAGTCAAATAAGGGATACTTGAATACTCTCTCACAACATCAAGAGCTGCCTGTTCTAGTCTCCATCTCCGATCTGATTCCCATACTGTAAGCATGAAAACCTGAAAAAGACAGAGCTCCCTTCCATGTCCTCTAGCCTCACCGACAGTACTGAAAGGGGAAGGTTGTGATAACATCATTCTTGAACATACCAAGAGCAACAGGAATACAGAAGTACTGTAACTAACCCTGAGAAGACAAAATCCAATGAGAAAGGACATTGATAGACACTGGTTCACACAGCTTCATTTAAGCTGATGGAGCTGCACCAGTTTTCAACGGTTGTCTCTCAGACTATTTTAAGTACAAGTCTCACAGTACCTGGCTGAGAGGATAACACAATGTCCAACAGTTTATGGTCACTAGATTTAATGGAGGGGCCTCAAAACCCAGATAAGCAAACTTCATCATTGTAACCCAGCCACGCAACGCAGCTACAGAGAACCATGGCATTACTGAACATAGAGACAGAAATGGATCATCTTAACTCTGGCCATTCCTGGGATTCGATCTCCTGTTTGAGAAGTTATGAATTCCTGGCATTCCAAGACTGATTAATTGGTTCATGCTTGTAGCACAGCTCAGCACTGAGATTAAAGCATGCTGTTATTGTTGAGCCATATTTATCTCACTGTTGCATAATATTACAGTAGAAGGAGTCACAGTAGTGTGAAACTGGGGCAGGGGAGTGGTGAATTTATGCCTCCCACTAATATACCCAATGACTGTATCTGTAATTAGCAAGTGCTTTGTAATTGGTATGGCAACAGCAATTCTGGCCTTTCACCTCTGCCACCCACACTGTCTAAACCTCCTTGTAAATTGATCACATGTTCTTGGTCCAAAACCCTCAGTGTCAGGGAAAACAAAAAGACAGTATAGTACATGCATGAACACAGCTTCTCAAGCAGAATCACTCGCACCATTTTACTTACATGTTGCTTCAATGAGCTCTGGGCCTTCCCTGTTGAAAGACCTGGCAGCTCTGAAATGGACTGCTGGATCCCCTCTGCCAACCACACTGCCAAAGGCATGGCTAGAAGGCAGAAAAGACACACAAGGACCATGGTTACTTACAGGGCCATTCACTTCTACAAGGGTGTCTTGAACAGTACAGATGATTTCTTATCCCTTGCCATATACATACTACAGACTGTTTTGTTAAAGAGTCAAAGAGGAGGAATGATGGGTTTATGCTGCCTTGTTGATGCACTTACAGGAGGTGAGAGCCCTTGGAAAGAGGGGAATCACTTATCCTGAGTGCCCAGGTTGGGGCAGGTTGCAAGAGACACATAAACAGAGACGCTGTTGTGAGAGGTTTGTGAGACCCTGAAAAGAATAGGACCCTTGCTTGCAGCAGAGAGCAACCCACAGCCAAGTGTCAGAGGTGATGGAAAGGAGACTTTTCTAGGGATCCAGCCGGCTCTGGGCAGTCAGGAAGTTACAAGAAGCCGCTAGCCTGAAAACTGGCATGGGATAAAGGGCCCAGCCCCTAAGAACACAGAAAAGGATTCATCTGTGGGTCTTTTCTCTTTGAGTCTCTTAAGCAGCAATGCTAAGAACTTACAGAGTTCTGTTTATCTAGCTTATATTTCCATATCTAGTTTATATTTCCATATTCTATTAAAGCCTAGCTATCGATACAACTTTTTTTCTACTGTATTTTCATTGCTCTGTCTAACCAACACAAGGAGAACCTCCCTTACCCAAACCGAGTTTCCTTTCTTCTTTTCCTAAGGAGAATAAGAGCCAGGGCAACAGCCGTGACCAGGGCTGTGAGAATGCCCAACGCCACAGGGACCCAGGACGTTCCATAAGGAGGTTGTCTCTGGCCACCTAGATGATGGAGAAAACACCAGTCAGGAAACAGAAGACTGTCAATAGTAAACAGACCATACTGGGACATTCTATTTGCTTTTCAATGGAAAAGCTATGCTGATGGGTCTGGTGTACACAGTGGGTTATTGTACACTGGAATTTGGCATAAACAGCTACTCAGTCGATCATCAGAAAAACTAGCTGTTTCACACAGCAAAGGCAGAGCAGATGCATCCAGTTATCAGGATCTGTTCTTCCTTGTGAGCCTCAAGAAAGTAAAAGGCACTTGCTGTTCCACATTATGTTACTTTACATGAGCTCATGATCTGGGGCACTTGAAACTGGACTCTCACAACAAAAAGGCGGCTTAATGCGAGCATTTTGTGTGCAGGTTTCACCTTGTCCTGTTTGAGGCAGGCAGCAGGACCTTGACCAGGCTACTCAGTACTGCCTGAATGCCAACCAGATAACACACAGAAAGACAATTGCCTCATGGCAATCTGAGTGAAAATATTTACACTTCTCCTCTCACAAAGAAGTCCCTCCATGGGACTGGTATTGGCTGTAACTTCCCAGTGTTGTTGGTTGGTTGTAACTTCTCAATGTCCCTCTACCAAAGAGAAGGTGCATTTTAAAAGGTGCCCTGCAAGGCAAGAAATAAGCTAGCCAGTGTGCAGGTTTCAGTTCTGGTCTAATATTTGCTCCCAGGATATGTATGATTTTGACTACAACTGTCTACAGAAGAAATGGAGATGTTGCTAATCTGAGTAAGCTGCCAGGAGAGGAAGGTAAGCAAATGGTTATGAATAAAAGAATATTATCTATGCTTGGCAAACAACAGAGAAATTAATCCAATTCCCCAAGAGATTTATTCTCCAAATACAATTACTAAATATTGGATGTTAATTTGTATGGGTTTATAAAAGCTAGTATAGCCTTCATATCCCCAAACAGGTAATAGGTCCTTAAACCCTTCCTTCATCTTCATGCTCCCCTGCTCACCTTCAGCAGTTGACTGTGCTTTACCAGAGCTAAGGAAGAACCAACATTGACAATGTATGTAATCCTATTATGTTATATGCCATCAGAGTGTAAGTAAATCTGCCCTTAAAACAGATGTTAGGTTAAGGCGCTGAGATCTGAATGAACCTCTCCATAGATGTATGCGAAAAGGAGTCAGACATCCCTACTGGCAGAGTCCCGGCAAGCAAAAAGCTTCTAAGGCTTAATTGCTAGTAACCTTGTAGAGCCTTATCATCCAAGTTTTTTAGAAGCAGTGTTAGTCTAATTAACAGGTAGAGCTTAAGGAAACAGAATTCTGGACCACTGAGGAAGCAGAAATGGTACTCCTCCACTTGAGACAAATTACCAGAGCTTTAGCACCAATTTCCCAGCATCTTATCAGTGATTCACAGAGCTTCATAGGCTCTGGGTTTCATGATACTCCCTCTTGCTGCACCTTTTGACCCCAGCCTTCAAGGCTGCTTATGAGGAGGGAGAAGGATCGGAAAGAGAAGTGGAATAAAATGCTATGAAAGGTAACTCCAACCCTCTTCACAATTCCCAAACCAATCGTTTGGGCTGTTCCTGCCAAACAATCAGGGCAGAAACAACTAACAACACTGATGTAAAATGTCTTCTCTGAAACTATGAGGTTTCCCTCCCTCTATGGTGAGACAAACCTCTCTCAGCCTGTTTTCTAGTCTCTCTCTGCTAGCTGGCCTGGGGAGAGAGCAGGGATTTAGGTCATCTTTTGGGGAGTCCCTCAAAAGGAGGATGGATGAAAACAAAACAACCACAAAACTAAATTACTCTCCCTGTTTCTGAACTGTAGGAATCAGGAGCACATCCCACAGTTCATAGCAAATGTGTCAGAAATAGAAATGAATGTTGAAATCCACTGCTTCCCCTCTGTCCCACAGATCATTGCTTCCCACTAGTGCCACTGAGATAGGGAAGATAGCTGCAGCCCAAGTAAAGACTGAGTTCCCTTTCCTCCCCCAGCTCTGTCTCCTTCCCGTCTTTTCCAACAGGCATATGCCTTAAGACTGCACAAGGCAGAGAGAAGACAGTATTAGATGAGCTTGAGTATTTAGGAGCCCTTTGATGATGAGAGAACCCCCTTTATTTCTGTGGCAGGTTTTACATCACAAAGGTGTACAAAGAGCGTAATCCAAGAGTCTTCTCCTGCATACAGTCATGAAGATTACAGACAGGAAAAAGCTATTAGACCATTCTGTTCCTCTCTGCAATGAGAGATGTTTCTACTGGAAATATGAAAGTCACCTTTGTTAATGGTGCACAAGATCTCTGCATAAGCTGGGTGGTGCTCTGATTGGCTTTGCTGTGAGCAGAAATATGATTTAAAATTTCTACAAGCTTAGTCATCCTCACTGCCACCCTGGGAGCCAGTCAGAAACCACCCCTGGCATTTCTCACACAAAGCAACCAGTGCCAGTTTGCTATTTTGGGAAAGGAAGCAACTTATATTTTCTACTAGGCCTGAAACAAAACTGCAGCCTTTCTGCAGCTCTGATGTTCAAGGCCTGTCAGTGTTTCCACAGTGAACCTTTATTTCCAGCCTGTTATGTGTGTGAAGAAATATACGTGTACTTTCAGCATTTGGCCAAAACAAGCATCACTCCTTATGCTACTTTCTTTGAAGTGGTTTGTATATAAAACCAAGAAAACATATTGAGCTTTCAAGTTTATCCCATTCCAGCTCCATGTAAAATGCTACACGTTCCCTGGTGCTTCTAGCAGTGCTGGCTGGCTTCCAAAGGGATATTCTAGTCCTTTCAGGTACTCTTCTCTGTATTTGGGTACCACAGAAAATAACTGAGCAAAAACCAGGAGGAAAAAAAATTGATGGACCCAATGCCCAAGCTCTCGTAGAGTCAGCTCTGGACCTCTGCACCCTTCATTCTCCTTTAAATAATGTGAGGGCTTTGATCCCACAGTGAGTATGTGCTTACACATAGCCACCAGTGCTGACTTCATCACAGGAACCCGGTTGCCAAAGGGCCTGAGTAATGTGCACATTAAAACCAGGATTAGATACACTACTGCAAATAAGGCTACAGTTCTCTCCTGTTACCCTGTCCCTATTTCCCACATCCTGCTGGCCTCAGAACCCCACTCAGTGTTTCCACTACCATCCCTAAGTGTGGAGGGATCATTGTCCATGTGATTCCTCAAAAGACATGTGGAATGGGAAGAAAGCAGCAGCGGGATGGTCAGCATCAGATATGAGAGACTGCTGCCTCATCCTGTCACAGGTGCTGGGAACAAAACATCAGGAGACTCTGGGGTTTTTCCATGTTGGCACCTCACTGACTTACCACCAACCCATATTTTCATTTGGAATGTCTTCCCCCTAGTTGTTTTACAGTGTCTTTCATTCTTTTCTCCCTTCTACCCATCTCCCCATAGAACATCCTGCCCTTCTCTATAGCCTGACTCCCACTTCCCATTCACTGTGAAACCCAAGTAGCAAGAAAACCAGCACAGAAGAGCCTAACTGCCCTTTATCACTAGGAATGCACTCTACACATTCATGGCTTGTTCTCTGCTCCCAACAAACCCTTCCACCTCGTCCAGATTGCATGATACAGCTTCTCTACCGTCATCTCTCTCTTCCTCTAGTAGCTCAGCTTTTCCTTGGAGAGAGCTAAACTGGTTTAATATGAACACATTCAGTAAAAACATTACAAACCCCCATGTGGCCATTGTATAAATCAGGCTCAACTGAAACTAGTCAGGAACGGCTTCAAATTAAATCCAAGAAGAGGAACTATGTTAGAGCTTTTGTCACATTTACTGTTATAAATGTGTGTGGCTTAAGCCTAAATGAAGGATTTCAGACCTTCCTTTGCGCCTTTTCTGCTGCGTCTCCTATTGCCAGGTTCTGCACTAAACACAGCAAATCCTGTTAAAGAAGACTCAGTCATGGCCAGAAGCTGTTTTGTTTGTACCAGCTCTTTAAATATGATTTTATTTGTACTCTGCTGGATGAAGTCTGCTCTATAAAGGCACGTGGCTCAGTCAGCTGTAAGCACTGGAGAGAGAAGAGTCAGAGAGAACCAGCAGTCCCAGCACTTTGCCTTTCTTCCCCAAAGAGAAGGGAAGGCAACGGACACTCACCCATGACCTCTTGGGCTTCAAGCAGGAAGAGGTCACTCCAGGGCCCGCATCCTGCAGTGTTCAGCACACACACCCTGATGATCAGGTCTTTGAGAGGGTTCCATGTGGTGAGATTAGCTTTTGTATCCTGCACGATCATCTCGCCCTGAGAGCAAATGGCAACAAACTGTAAGCTGTCTTCGAAGGAATCCAGTGCAAAATGTCACCTTTAAAACTACAGCAAACCATGACTGCGTACTTCACTGGTGCTACAACAAGGGTTGGGAGTTGTGATACAAGGTTTGGGACCTGGTCCTACTCAGTTTTGCCGTGGGATATCATCGGGGGTTTCTCTTCAAAAACACTGCTATTTTTCCCCAGTTTCCCACGGTATGTGGAAGAGATGGGGTTTAGTGATTTTCTCCTTTGAGGTCCTTCCATGAGAGTTGCTATAGAAATGTGGGGCTTATTTTGCTATTAAAAGATACACCTACTGCTTGTGGTTTAAACACAAAGATGCACTAACATACAGCAAAGCATCTGACAGCTTTAATCCAAGGGAGGAGTCTGTCTGTTTTAACTTGCTGACCAAATCCCACAGGTTTCTGAATTTCATGGCCAGTTTTCACTTAGGATGACAAGGCCAGCATGTGGATCTTCTTCATACACATAATTTGCAGTAAACTCCTGAAGATCTGGATGCCACCCCAGGCACAATGTAAATTCAATGGGAACTCAAAATATTGTCAAAGTCAGTGGTGCTGACCTAGAATGAAATGGGCCATGCAGAAAGGAAATAAGTCTCTTTTCCCTCTAGCTGTCTATTATTATAGGCTTGTTCATCATTAATAAGCACTGGCTAAATACATATTAAGAAATGAGAAACCATAAGAAATGCTGTGAACTTCAAAGGCAGGTAGATACCTGGGAAAGGTCAATGCTGAAAAAGAAATGAAATGCCTTCTACCCTGACAGGATCCTTTCAGCTCCCTACATACTGTAACTGAAAGAAACGAATCCACCACCTTCTTCCTGTGATTTACAGCACAACTCATTCACGTCTTAAATACACCTTTGCTGCTAGGATTTGGAAAGCCAAATCCCAGTCACAGGACAGAGAAAGCCCTATTACGCACTGTTTGTCTGAGCTGCCTTTGGGACAGCACTTAGGAAGAGATAGAGGTAAACCAAATTCTCTCTGTGGTATCCTTGTTGTACATGGAATGGCAGAGAACTGGTCTGTCTGCAGATGAACAGTCAAGTGAAGGAATCCTGAATATGCCAGGAAGGGAGAAATGGGCCTAATTCTTAAGGCCAAATACCAAGGAATAGATCCATTTACACAAAAGCAATACCAGCAGTCTAGTTCCCTGGTGTGAATAAGGGATGAGGAACCCTAATTCATAGAAAACGCGAACATTTTCCAACTCTGAGCCCAATGATTCAGCTCGCCTCTCGACCTGTTACCTGAGTTACATTATCCTGAATCCACTCCAGCCTGTATCCCAGGACATTTTCTTTGAGCACATCTGAAGCCACACCTTCCCACTCCAGAATCAGACCAGGATCTCTTTGAATAACATGGATATTTTGTGGGGTGCTACTTGGAGCTGAAAGCAGAGGACAGGACACAATCACCACCCACACTGAATATGGCTGCAAAGACAGTTTTACCCTCTTTCCTGAGATCAGCTGGAAGAGAGAGTGTGAGGGGAGAGAACAACTTCTGCAAGCCACCAGCACTATGATCGCTTCAAGAGGACAAAATAAGGTTGGTCAGAATCTCACTTCCTTCCAAGACCCCAAAGCCCTCAGAGCTAATGAAGCATATGCCCAGCATGAAGAAACCCCGTGATCATGCACCACTGATGTTAACCACATTTGACTGCATGTTGTTATGTTAGGTGTTACAAGACCCTTGGAGTGGACAAGCAATATAATAGTATAGAATCATAGAATAGTTAGGGTTGGAAAGGACCTTAAGATCATCCAGTTCCAACCCCCTTGCCATGGGCAGGGACACCTCACACTAAACCATGTCACCCAAGGCCTCGTCCAACCTGGCCTTGAACACTGCCAGGGATGGAGCATTCACAACTTCCCTGAGCAACCCATTCCAGTGCCTCACCACCCTTACAGTAAAGAACTTCCTCCTTATATCCAATCTAAACTTCCCCTGTTTAAGTTTTAACCCATTACCCCTTGTCCTGTCACTACAATCCCTAATGAAGAGTCCATCCCCAACATCCTTACAGGCCCCCTTCAGATACTGGAAGGCTGCTATGAGGTCTCCATGCATAACACACGTATAACATTTCCCTCATTTCTCAGTTAGCAAGGAGGAGTCCAATGAAGTTTATCATTGTCTCTTTCAGATTCAGAGCTGCTTTCCTGTTCTTGTCTGCTATTTGCTTACCGAGCTCCAGGGTCTGGAAATAAACCCTGTCGGTGAAAGGGGAGCTGCCCATCTCGTTGCTGCACTGCACACGAACACTGTAGTTGGTGGAATGCTTCAGGCCTTGCACCCCATAGGCAAAAGGTGGCACTGGGGTGACTTCAGTGGAGACCTCCTGGCCATCTGGTGACTCAGCTACCTGTGCCGAGAGTGAAACCCAGAAGACTGTTACTATACACCATATGACTAACAGGTCCACAGGTATAAGAATCCATTCCATGTTTAGTTTAGGAATGTGTAAGAATAGATAAGGCACCAGTGATGTTTAAAACACGCAAAAGGGAGTTGTCAAACCAAGGATCACAAGCCTTTATTCGGTTTCAGTGACATCACTTTCTGGCAGGACCATTTTTCACCAGTTGAAAATTTGGTTCCATGCTTTAAAACATTTCTTTGCCTGTGTTGCAAATTCTACAGTTGATTATCATTCCCTTTAAAGAAGACTAAATGTGCTCATTGCATTGAGTGCTATGGTTGGCTTCTGAGACTTGTCTAAACCTGGGCAACATCAACCTCGCTGTTGCCAAGTGTCACCTTTTTCTCAGCTCCTTTTTGTATATTTCCAGTTTTGCAGTGGATTAAAGGCATGGCAGACACTGGTGGCTTGGTTCAGCTGTTTCAAGTTAAACTGGAAAGAATCTTCTGCAACACTTCTCTCTTCCCCCCACCCAAGCTGAACTTGTAAGCAACATGAATGTTAATTTAAATCTGATATGACTGCATGCTTTCAGTGCACAGACGGGTTCAGTGCTCCTGCTTTTGTACTGACAATAGCAGAAATCACTGCATAGCTGCCAGGCTCAGCCTATCTTCCTTCTCAAGTGCATATGGAATAGCAAAGCTGGGATTAAAAGCAAGTTGTACTGACAAATGAAACACTCACGTGGACTTTATGTGCTTTATATACAGCAGCCTTTCTCCCTGCCCTTCTGCTCACTCTCACGCACACTTTTGGCCCACTGATTTATTTGGCTAGAAAACGGAAGGATCTCAAGTTTCCTTAACAGAAAAGCATATTGTTGTCATTATCAGTGTCATCCAAAGCAGGGAAAAAACAAGCAGACTTTTGTGTTAAACCCTGTCAGCTTGATGATGTGTGTTTCCGTTCAACAGTCTGAGGAGTTGGTGCTCTTACATCTGTCCCCCTCATGCCCTGGAACAGGGCTTGTGTTTAACAGGCAGTGAGCGTGGTGATTCCCTACCGTGTCCCCAGAAGCAATCTGCCTGCCTGAACATGGTGTTCTTGGGGCACCCTCTGCAATCCTGAGTGCCAGAAAACCACAGCCAAGTCTCAAGAACCCTTCTCTTTCTGGGAGGCTGCGAGCAGAAGGGCGATCATGGGGATCCAGGAGCATGATCGTTTTCACATGGAAATGTGGGTCAATGCCTCTCTCAGAACCTCTCATTGCGGGATACAGAGGAAGCACGGAGGGTTACTGCCAAGTTACCCTGCTCCCACATCCAGGCGCAGGAACTTCGTCCTCCCCAAATAGAACAGAAAAGGCTTAGAAAAGGGGTGAGAGACTGCTGAGTGCACAGAAACTGAGCTGCTCTCATCCAACCTCTTTTCCACATGTCCCATCCCCCTCCTCCCTACCCCTGCCAAAAGTGAGGGGGAACTCAAACCCCAGGGTGATTAGCATTGCTGCATGCAAGCCAGAGAGAATAGGCTGTTCCAACTGGAGATAACTCACATTGTAGAAGGGAGGAAGAACACCATTTTCAACTGTGAACAAGAACAGAAGTGGCAACAAAACCCATAGACCAGGGCCAGCTCTATTTAGGCACTATTTCTGCCAGTGAATCAAGGCAAGATGACGGTTTCCTTTACTTAGGAAAGGGAATAAACATCAGAGCATGAAATCTCTGGTTTCTCTGCCAAATAAAAAGAGGATTGAAAGTAAATGACCTAGGCTGATTCCAGTGTACCTTGTGTCTGTAATCCTCCTCTGTGTAGCTGGCAACACCCCATAGAAATTCCACTCTGGCTCATGTTGTAATCGGGTAGGGAAAGCACAGGGGCCCAATACTGACACCTGGCAGATAAATTCGTGGGGAATGTGCCTGCTTCAGGAACCACCATTTCTTCACGACACACTGCTACCAGCTGTTTCAGGTGTGCAATACTAGAAGCTACCTCTGCCTGACGTTGGACAGGTACCTTTTTCCCCCAGGAACCTAAAGAATCAGTCAGTTTTCCAAAGATGTTGATGTCTCAGCACCTGGTAGAGCTAAAGGATCACCCTTGATTTTCTGGTCTTTGGCAAGGCAAAATCAATCAAGATTCAGAGGTAGGGCTTAAAATTACACTCAAACATGCAAATAGCCTGACCTTGTATGAAAAAGCCCAGTGTGTCTGTGTCTTCTGCCGACATCATTCCCACCTTTCCTGTACCACATCCTATATTTTGCAAGCTCCTCGTCCCTTGGGCTCACTGGTATGTGTGGATCCCAACTTTTCCCCTGACACCACAAAGCACAGGGCTGAGCTGGCATGGGACTGCACTGCACTGGAACAAGTTATCACTGGCCAGCTGCTCCATGCTAGCAGAAGCACCCTGCAGCTACTCAGGGGCACTTCCCATAGAGCAATACGTGCTTCATATGTGCTGCTGTGTGATACCCTGCACAGAGTAGCTGCCATGGAGCAAATTACGTGATAACTGATGTGCTGGGAGGGAGAATGGGGCCAGTCTCAAATTCTCAACTGGACACTTGATGCTCAAAACTTCATGCCCTGCTCTTTAGCACCTACATATATGCCCTGAGTGCATCCTGTTAAGTTTCCATGCTTTAAAGCTGTGGAATATGAATTCAAACACTACTACATAGCAGTTAGGTTAGGAGAGCAAAAGATGGCCCAAGCAATATCGTGGCTCAGGGGAGTCCCATTCTTCATGCAGGGCAGGGGACAATCCAGAGGGGCCATACCTGAAGGGTGCAAGAATGGAGGGGTGCGCGGCCGTCAAATCCTGGCACCCAGACCACACTGGCATTGCTGCTGGTGACTTGGCTTACGGTTACATTGAGAGGCTGGAGAGGCATGGCTAGAAAGGAAACAAAGAGACCTTTCAGTATAGACAGAAGGGAGCAGGTATTCACATGGAAATGGCAGAGGCTTGAGGCTGGAAATTATGCAATGAAATCACTAACTAAAATGGAACAATATCACATCTTTAGAGAGCGCCCTTGGCTGTTGTGAATTAAACTATTGTTTTAACATTGAACAAGCTATTGGCACCCATTGTTTCATAGTATGTATCTTGCTTGTTATATACAGGCAGAGGCTGACCTCTTTGATAGCAGTGCCAGTGTGTGATGTTTACACCTTTGCTACTCAGCCCTCTTCCCTGCCCCCTCCATTGCAATGAATGACCCAGCCCCGTGCACACAATGGCCTGTGGACCTACATTGTGAACCAAATGAGGCTTTAAACTCCCTCCCCTGCTTCTCACTCCAAAACCATTACAAACCCTGAAACACCCTGGGAAGGAGCCTGGGCTGAAAACTCTGCCTCCTTCAGGCTTCAAAAGCACTGTTTTATAGAGGGGAGATTCGAGGCAAAGGGGTGCCTGATACACAGCTCATACCACACTGCAAATTAAGGGCAGAGCCAGGAACAAAACCAGGATTGCCAAACTGGCCGTTTAGTGGGATGTTTGTGCTTCCTACCAGCACAGAGCAGCACCAGAGCACTGCCCCCCTCCTCTCTCTCTGACCAGACACCTCCATCACTGCAGGGCATCCGGTGTGCTGCCACATCAACCTGAGACCTTCGGCTTCATTTTAGGATCCTCATTGTTTCCCTTTGCCTTCTTTTCCTCCCACTGTAATTCCACGCAGTTACTTCCTATTCTTTCCCATATAACCCTCACTATCTCTTCTTCAGTCCCAAATGTCTGTCTCTTCTAGGCACCTCACTCATGCAAAACTACTGGCTTCATGAACACCAACCTCTCCCCTGATCCTGTGCTCATTTTAAGCAATCCTTTGCTGCTGCTGCAATACTTTTCCTGCAGCACCTCCACAAACTGTACCCTCAAGAGTCCTCTTTTCACAAACCCAGTGGTCCTCAGGACAAGGTCTGCAACTGACCACGTTTTCCACCTCTCCTGAGTGGTATCCAGTGGAAAGCAGAAGTGGAAAAGTAATTGCAAACCATGATTCCTCCATCAGCAACTTGTATTCTGCTAGAGAGCACCTTTGTCTCTCCCTGCACCGAGGACAACCACAATCCTGCCTTCAGCTTCTCCACAGGGCCATTCTGTAGAAGAAATGTATTGACCAAAGTCCCCCTCCTAAGTCTCTACAGATGGCCTAGAGGAGAGTATGGGGCAGGGAATAGATGGTGCCACAGATTAACCCTATAAAGCCTTTGTTATCTGGTTAACAAGTTACCAGGACACAAGGTAGGGGTCTGCCACCAAGATAAGAAGTGTTTGTGGGTGAGAGGTTGGGCAGCAGAGCAAGGATCTGGGATGGAAGATGGGCAAATGAGTTCTTTGCAAGACCTTTGTAAAAGGCCATTGTGAGTCCACTTAAGACTTTTCTGTCTTGGTTTCTTTCCCTTTTGATGTTGGGTAGTCAGGTTTGTAAGCTTTTCTGGGGGGAAAAAAGCTCGGGTTTACTGCTTACTTGGGTATCATTGAAACACTGCCCTTAATTCAAGTCTTTTGTAAATGCACTTGTAACTTTTGGGTTTAGGGACATGTAATTTTTCAACACTGGATGGCAGGGCAAAGGGAGATACAGGCTGTACCATCAGTGAGAATAAATAACGAACTGCCAACATCCACTCAGCAATGGAGACAGCCAGTGAAGAGGGCTGGCTTGCTAGAACCTTCCCCCAAAGCTGCATCTGTCCCTTCTACAAATTGCATTTCCCCATCAACCATTGGGAAAAAAGCTGTGGGTGATTTTTTCCTTTTGTGCTCTGAAACACAAGATACAACCCTCAAAGCCTTCGCCACACACATGAAATAGATAGAGCAAAGCCAGTCTGAGCACAGGACCTTGAGTGTTAACATAATGAGGCTTAACTTCCCCTGTGCTTGTAGAGTGGCTGGAACAATGGGGCTTTGTACATGGCTTGGGACTGTGGGCTACAATAACAGTAATTTTCTGCTTGGAGCATACCCAGCACATTGTGGGCACTACAGAGAACAGATAATGAACAACAACAGCAGCAAATAGGAAGAAACGTTGACACTTTGTAAATGTCCTAGCAAAAATATTTGCCTCTGGAAACACAGAAGAAACAAATGGTTTAATAAATTGTAGAATGACATGAGTCCTCATTAACAGATGGATCCGGGTAAGAGAGGTTCGTGCATGTATGGACAGCTACTCCTGGGAGTGATTTCACTGAAGCCTACATGTTCACAGAATCAAAGACAAAACAAACATTATCTGGGCCTGTTCCTGTTTCTGCTGATGTCCTTGTTAGGAGGTTGGCTTTAATTGTAACAGGGGTTGTAACAGATCTTCAAAACTTCTGCTCTTTCAAAGAGCCTCATCACTTCCCCGAGTGTATAACCCCTCTTTCAGGCACACCTTTGAGGTATTACAGTGAGAACATCTACAGCTATAGCACTGGACTTGTTATTTAAGATCCAGCTTTTATCCCTAAGACTTGCCACATACCAGGGCAACATTTGCTGAATCACTTAAGCTAGCGCTTCCTTAGCCTGTGTGTGTGCACACACAACTGTGTGATGGTGAAACACCCCTCCCAGATAGGTTGTGTGGATTCATTAGCTGATAATTGGCCCTCACAGAACACTTCTGGCTAAACATAATTGCTGGAAATGCAAGAATTCAAGGCCTTTACCCCATCATCATATTCATACATTAAGAAAGATTAAAATCATCTGTGTTAACATTAAAAAAAGGCAGCTTGTTTATGCTAAATGTTGTTTCAAATTATGGCTTGATGAGATTTTTTAAAGCATAATAGCTTTGTGAACTACATTCTATCCAAAGGATAAAAATATCCATAGAAGATATATTCCACAATAACTAATTCCCCTGCGTAGACGAGCCTTTAAGGCAACAACTCCAAACATTTTTAAATTAAGTTATAAATCTTACTAGTCCAGCAGACTGCATTCTTGGCACAGCAGCAACCACAATGTCCTGAAGAAAAATACACTGTACAAACACTAGATCTACAGCTGGATTTGAAGGTACCCTTTAATGAATATTAGCTAATACAACTGTGAGTTCTGATACAGACATAGATGCGTGCTCTTACTCACAGTGAGCAATAAGCTACTACTTGGAGGAAACAATTTTTGTGACATGCCTCTCCTGGAAGTGATAATCATGTCATTTAATGCACATTAAAATATGACTAAAAATTCAAATGCAGAAGCATCTCAACATGAAGAGGAGGGGAAGAGCTGATTGCTCTGATCATCCCTGTTTCAGTCACCCGGAGGAACAGAGGAATCATGACATCAACTTAGGGACTTCCAAATGGCAACTGGTCATGCAAAGACTACGAATTATTTATTTTGAATGAGTTTTTAAAGAACAAAGAGTTAAAAAAATCAAATCCGTAAAACCCATGTGGATGAGCAGACTTTACCAGCCACCAGTGACCACCTTCCTTGTCTTTTTTCAGCATCAGATGTGATGCCAATTGAAGCAAGTAGAAGCAACAGCCTCTTTAGCTCTAACAAGACCCATCTATCTCCAGGAAGGAAAGATTTCCCCAGCTACAGACTTATATCTAGCTTAATCTCTCACAAGCAATTTGACTACTCCGACTCGCTCCTTTTCCAGGAAATACTGTTATTTGACATTCTATTTCCAGTTTTGAACCCCATTTTTAAGAGGATACGGCCCCACACACAAGTGGGAACTGCTGCTAGAGCACAAAGCTCTGTTTTGACTGCTGACAGCTCCAACTGGTGCTGGTCGCTGGCAGCTTTGATACATCCCTTTGCATTTAGGAGCCCTCCTTTCCCTCCCCAGGGAGCAAACCCGAGTCCTTGCCCATTCTCTCGTACTCTCTCACCTTTAATTTGAACAGTGGCTGTCCGAGATGAAGACAATCCCTTAACGTTGTGAGCTTCGCAGGAGAAAACTGTGCTTTGATTAATACCTGGAGATCAGCCAAGAAAAGGAAACACAAACAGCGATATAATCCAGCTTCAACCTTCAGCAGAATTTCAATTATGTGAGACATCCAGCTCAAGCTGCATGAGCAACTGGCGGGCTGAGCTGGGTGCCAGTCAAAGGCACGTGGAATTCAATGTAATTAATGTGCTAAACACATCTTTAATGGAGTGAGTGTGGAATGTAGAAAAGCTTCCCTGGGAGCTTCAGAAAGCGCTGAAAAAGAAGGGTGAATCTGGCAGAAGAGCAGCTCAGTTGATAGATGTCCACTTCCCACATCCTAATGAGCATCTTTGGAGCAAAGATCATGCTGAGCTATGAGCTTATACAACAACCAATGCTCTGGACTTCAGCGTGCCACCTGAGCAACAACCATCTTCTAACTGGGCCATAAGGCAAACCTCCAGCTAGATGCTGCAGATTTCAAGCTAATGCCCACCTGTCCCTCACTTTGCATCAGACTTCTGAAGATATGCAAAGAAGCTGAAGCAAAATGCTATGGCATGAGCACTGAGGCACTTTCCAGGGATGATATTTTACAAGCGAGGATTACACTCCCTCTCTTCTGTGAGCATCCATTCATTGCACAGGGCCTGAACGTGGCATCATACCGATGTCTGGCTGCTCCAAGATTTAGACACGCATTGATAATTAATCAGAACTGAGACAGATCTATAAAGCTGCCTGGAGAAATGTGTCCAGCCTGTGTTTTCACTTGACTTGGCCCTCAGCTGCCTTACAGGGCTATCTGAGAGATGTTGAGTATGCTATGAACATCCAGTATCTGAAAGTGGCCTATAAGGATGCTGGGGAGGGACTCTTCATTAGGGACTGTAGTGAGAGGACATGGGGCAATGGGTTAAAACTTAAACAGGGGAAGTTTAGATTGGATATAAGGAGGAAGTTCTTTCCTGTTAGGGTGGTGAGGCACTGGAATGGGTTGCCCAGGGAAGCTGTGAATGCTCCATCCCTGGCAGTGTTTAAGTCCAGGTTGGACAGAGCCTTGGGTGACATGGTTTAGTATGAGGTGTCCCTGTCCATGGCAGGGGGTTTGGAACTGGATGATCTTAAGGTCTTTTGCAAGCCAGACTGTTCTATGATTCTATGATCCAACTTAGGAAGGAAAAAGATTTCAGACCTGCATGGAGCAGCTCTCACAGTGTCTGTCTTTGCCCTTTGATTCAACTCCCAAGCCTGAGATTAACATCGTTGCAAAGAAGGTGTAGTGGAAGAGAGGAAGGACTGCTTTGAAATAAAAGAGAAAAGTATTTTAGCTTCTTCCATTCATCCCAGTGAACCAGAGGAAAATGCTGCCAGCAGGCATAAGGCCAGGCAGCAGAGCAGAGCACAAACTGATGTGGTAGACATGTCCCAAAGACAGAACCAGACACAGCCCTGCCCTGAGGAAAACACGAAACACACCACAAACCAAGATCTCCTTGCTCTCTAGCACCATTACCTGCTCTGCTTTCCAAAACCAACAATACTTTAAACCAAACCAACTGCTTGCTGAACCTTCTAAATGTTTGCTTTCTAGCCAGTACTTTATTATTATTTTCTTCTGAATTTGATATTTCCTTTAGCTAGCAATCCTTGTTTTCTTACCACCACTTTTGACATGCTTTGGCAATCTGACCATGTAGCTTGTGTTTGCTACACGCTTTTGCAAAGACAGGGAGTATCTCAAAGAACACTAAAAGGGGCAAAGAAAGGCACTGATGATGACTGTATGTAATAGCAATTCATTGGGAGAATCACTAGGAGCAGATGCCCTTCTTCAGGCCTCTCTGCCACTGCCCCACAATGACAGAAGTTGTGCGGGGCACCATGGGAGGAGTTCACTGGAAGAAGGGAGACTTCTTTCTTTACTGTCTTTCCCCTTTTGAGTATCAGTCTTTCCAGTCCCCATTTCAACAGGCAGATTATATCACAAGGGAGCAGTTTTAATTTCCAACTTGGAAGAGCATTGAGTGGCTACGTAAGAGAGGGAGCAGATTATAAACCACTGTAAATCACAAAATCAGGTTTTGATTTGCATATAAATTAAGTTCTAAGGGAAAGCTGAATAGGACTAGATAGGAAAATAGGATGGCCAAAGATGCAGAGAAAGAAACTCCCCCTGGGTATAACTGTATTAACACTGATGAAGAGGCCCCAGAGATGACTCTGTCATAAAACTTTTCTTTCTAAATAGTCAACTTTGGCTCAGGGCTGCTGAGAATAATAAAATACAGCAAAGAGAAGTATCACAGAGCTGTTCAACGACTAACTGAAGTTACCTGCAGGAGGTAACTACAAGAATAGCTGCAGTCAGGTCCTGGTAGAGATACATTGCCCTTCCCTGAAAGTGGGGGTGGAGAGAAGCATGGACACGTCCTGGCTCCCAAGTTCTGCAGCTGGCGCTGCTGGGAAAGGCAGGCTTACCACCATGCACCTAGTGCCTGATGTAGGGCAAACCTTGGTCTCTGAGGACATCAACCAGCCCACTTCAGCACCAATATAACCGCACTAAAAGGGTCAATTACATGAGGCAGTCAGGTTTTAACAATTACAGCTTCCAGCAGGCATGCAAGAACAGAGAGCCGAAGGAGAGGAAAGCAGTGTGTGTGACATGGCTGTGCGCAGAAGCATGATTTTGCATGTGAATGCCATCAAGCTAAATGTCACCAATTGAGTCACTTAATGTAACCATGAACACCTTCCATGAGGTGGAACGAAAGAAGCACCCGATGAACGCATGTATCCTGTAGCATCCTTATCCCATTACTGGTCCCACCCAAACCTGTGTGCCTCAAGCCAGCAGAAAATACACAAAGCAACAATCACCTCTCAGAATATCTGGCTTTGTAGGTGATGATCGTTATCTCTCAACCCTCAATGTACAGTCAAAGACCATTCTCACACTATGTGGCTACCCGGTATCACTAGGCGTGATCAGAAGAGAGCTCTCTGCTTCTTCTGATGCTCAAAGTGATCCCCTGGATCGGTAGCAGCCTTACCTGACACATTTAAGATGGAGGGGGAGATGTCTGGAAGCCCCACTCTAGAGTCTCCCATCCACCAGACAATTGTCACTGGTTCAGGGGGACCAACAGCAGCACAGGCCATATGAAATGGGACATTAGGGGACACGGACACATCCTCGGGTTCCACAGTAAAGTAGGGCACACCTAGAAAAGCAACAGACAAGTGATAATAACTGGAAAGATTCCTGTCTTATTTCCACTGATACCAGTGCCCAATATAGGACACCCATCGGCCATGCCCCTGTGCCTAATCCGACTCCCCCTTGTGAAGGGCTTACCCTTCACAAGAACCAGGGGTCAGATACGCTGGGGCACCTCAGGGTAGGAACATCTGCATGCTCCCACTAGAAGTCAGAGGTAAGAGTGCTTGCTTCCCAAAATGCCTTTGAAAAACCTTTTCCACTGAGTCTCCCTCAAGCCTCCCTGATGAAGTAGTTTTAGTGGCAGTATCTGCTCAATTTGTCAGCTGGAGAGATTGGAGTTTAAAGAGGCAACAACCAATAACTTCAACGGTGGCAAACACCACTTTAAAAGACCCCTAATCCAACAGCAAGATACTCCTTGACATGCATGAAAAACTGAAGCTTGTGACTGTGTTGAACTAGTGGCTGTAACAAACCAACGGATGAGGAGA
Organism: Neopsephotus bourkii; assembly: GCF_033783945.1. Classification (NCBI taxonomy): domain Eukaryota; kingdom Metazoa; phylum Chordata; class Aves; order Psittaciformes; family Psittacidae; genus Neopsephotus; species Neopsephotus bourkii. The sequence continues at coordinate 12,360,015 of NW_026902298.1, read as the reverse complement.
GAATCTGCCCTGATGCTAGACTGGGATCATTTACAATGCTCTCTCCACAGCTTAATTGACTGGAGCCACCTTCCAGCACTCTCCGACACCACAAGAACTCCCGCCTTGGAGTGAGGTGTAATTTGTTTCAGAGCTGAAGGCGATCCATGCACATAGCTCTCTTGATAGCTATCTGTTCCCAGCCGCGCAAAGATCCCTGCTTGGCACAACCAGCCTTCTATCAGGCCCATAGGGAACAAAACACAGCTGCAGTGCTAACTGCCTCAGGTCATCTCTAAGCAGCAATAGCTGAGCGTAACTCAACACATCAAGATGTGTGGTTCCTTTTATAAGCAATGCTCTTGCAGTTTCAGTGCACCAAACCAGTAACACAAAATCCACCAGACATCAACACCAGTGCTGTGCCTGCAGGACCCAGCATGTGCTTCTGGTGGCTGGTAGAGGAGTTGAAGGCCCTGAGAAACACTGAGTTTGCTTTTATACCCAACACTTTACTTGGACTCCAGCTGAAGTGGTGTCCTCAGTCTGTCCAGTCGCTGTCTGTGTCTTCCAGGTGGCAGTTTCTTGGTGCCTTCCTCACCTCCTTGACGCTCCCTTTGGAGTGGCAAGTAAATGAACAAAATAGAAGAGGTCCAAAAATAGGTCCCTTTGGGAATGCTGGTGCCTATCTGTGCAAAGGCTAATGCCCAGGACAGGTAAATCCATCATCGTGATTTACTGCTTGTTTGTGCTTACATGTTTTATGTTTTTTATTGCAGTCATACATGAACAATAAAAGTGAATAAACTTCCCATATTCCAGCTCTGACATCTCCATCTGCTTTGCCCTCCTTCTCCAAGGAAGTTTAGAAGAGAAAATACCATCGTTTCTTCTTCTTGCAAGCAGGATCCCTGCCTCCTGTCCCTTTACCATGGCACCCAAGGTAACCTTTCGGGAGGATCCTGCCCAGCTCGGCAGGTTTTCTTGCTCTGGGAGCAGCTAACCAGATCAGACAAGACCACAATTAAGCACTCTCCTAGTTCAGGGTGTGCAGCTGACTCATCCCACTCAGGAGCTTGCACTGTGCCCATATGTGTGTTACCTGGATACCTCACTGTCCACGACCCATTCAGCCCTTCAGTTCCTTGTACAAGAGGTCAGTGCCTGCACCGCCCTTCACAGATGCAGCCACCAGGACATCAATGGCAAAGCAGGGAAATGAGCTTGTCTATTCCCTGTTCCACACCAGCATCCAACCTACAGGGCTGATTTTGTTCCTACAGCTCAGTTTATAGATGGAGACGTGTCCATACAAGTGTGACTGCAGCCACAACAGGGGCCAGCAGCCCAGGAACAGAGCATAGCCAGGGGTGTAATTTCAGAGGGAAACATAATCCGTGTTTTGAAGATGTTCACACTCTGCAGTGTGCCTCTTCAATTACCTCTCTGGGCACCAAATGCCATCATGTTCTTGGAAGGCCAGAGTCTCCTTTCTAAACCAGAAAACAGTTTCAGACTAATTTGGGGTTTACTTTGTGTTTCATAGGAGCAAACATTTGAGCTGTATTACAAAGCCAGCTCAAACACCATCGCTACAAATTCTGCCTGATACAGACTACCTAAGTGGATCTCAAGGCTGATATTAGACAGCATCGAAACCCATTTGAGCTCACTTTAGATTAGTTCACCAGTAGCTCACACTTGTTTGTGGCACACAAACAGGGTGTCAGCACCTACCAAAGGCTGCAAACAATCAGAGTAAAGATCCAGTCTCAAAGATGTCAATAGCTGTTATCAATACAGCAACCACCTCTAGACAAAGCTGGTACGCCCAGAGAAGAAATACACACAGATAACAGTGAAGGGACTGATAGGGTTTTGCATTCCCTGTGCTTTCTGATGCTAACAGCTGACACATTTTCAAACACTGACCCTTATCACTATTTGTTATTTATTAATTTTCCCCAGTAACTCCCTTTTCAGATGATTACAAGCTCAGTTCAGGTTTAACCAGGTTCTGCTGTGCTTGCTTTTCTCATAAAAGTCATTAGTTGCATTTTGTCAACTTCTGCTGTAAGCTTTGGCCTTCATTCTTAACACTCCCCCTTACATAGCTGCAGCTGCTTGTTGTGACTCTGACACTTGCTGCGGGTGCTGCCCAGGGCTCCTCTGTCTTTTCAGATGGCTTAGCACACTGAGCAACCCCAGCACTCCTAATGCACGCACCATGCAAACACAGCCACCTTTGGAGCAGGGATGGTGACTGGAATAGAACAGAAAACACTACACAGTACAGAGAGTTTTCAGCTGTAAACAAACCTTTCCAGTTGAAACTGCACCAGGTAAGAGTCCCTCTTGCTGTGAGAACTGCTATGGATGTTATCAGGGCTCTGAGTGAGTGCTTTGCTGTACAACACCCAGACCACACCACCTCCCACAGCATCCTCCCTCCTCCCCCTCTTTAAGACTGCTGATTCAACACTGGACCAAAACGTCACCAATTACATCCGAAAAGCCGCTTCTTCCTGCAAGTGCACTGTTAACTTCCTCATCAAATATTAAGCCATCCTATGACTATTAACACAGTCATGGCTCAAGGGAAATGAAACTGGAGGCAGTAAGAAGCCACCAATCCATGCTGCTTTGCGTGACTTCTTTATCAGATAAGACTGGATGAAACAGTGCCACATGGAACGGTCACAGCTATGAAGTGCTGATGTACAGTCCTTCTGAAACTCAGAACTGGGCTAAAAGAGGTCCTTGCCCTCAAAGACCTGCTTGCCTGGTACACAGAACCAGGCAGTGACTCTGCTTTGAGAAGTGGGCTGGACCACATGGTCCCCATGGATCCCTTTCAACTTGAACTATCCCATTATTCTATGAATTATTTGGAGATGAAAACAACAATAGATTGAGGGGCTGGAAAGAAATGTGTGTGCATGAAAGGCTCTTGTTTCCTAACGTGCCAAAAGGAAATCAGAATAAGAACTGACAGCTCCTCTCCTTGAAGCTGCTCTCCTCTTCTTACTCCTGCTCTGTAGCGATCTCACTGCAGCTAGCAGCAAAGGTTCAGAGCCAAGAAGCCTGTCACGAGCAATCTGCTCTCACCACTTCCACCTAGAGCATATTGGTGGGTCAGCCCTGGAAGGAAACCAGCACTACTACTCCTCCTTACCTTCCACTATGAGCCACACTTGCTGTGATTCTTCCTTCTTCCCCCCGTTCTCAACCTGGCACCAGTACTTCCCAGAATCTGTTCGCTCGACGGATTTCAAGCTGAAAAAAGTCAAAAGCCAGATCGATATTTTACGTGGATAAAGCATGTTTTTGCCCCAAAGGACCCTTCAGTGTTTGGCAAACCAGGTGCATGGGCAACACCTACTGAGACACAGCCAGCTCTGGAGAGGAGGGCAACAGCCAGCCAGCACAAAGCACGCAGCAAGTGGGTAGAAGGAATCCTCAGCAGAGCAGACAGCCTTCCTCTGAAACATCCTTGCAGAAAACCCATCATTTGTGTCCTCCAAGAACAGAAGGGGTTGGTCATCTGGATCCTGGACCACGACTCTAGCTAGCCTTCAAGAGCAGCAGCTTGCCCTGCAATGTCTGAGCTAGAGGGAAGCTCCAAATCACAAACCTCCAACGAGCCCGATGGCTTTGCCCCAGTGAGGTGACAGGACTGGTGACAGCCTCATATAGGAACAGATGGGTCAGAAAAGAGCCCCCCTCACCTCAGCTGCACTTAGTGTCATTCTTACCCCCAGAGTGCCTCACACTCCTTGGGCCTCTTGGCTAATGATTTCAAGAGGTTATGCTGGCTTATTCCAGCACAGGACCTCACCCTATGAACGCTTCTGTGGTGTCCCTTGCTCAGCAACAGCTCCCTGTCTGAGAAGATGCACCCAAGCAGGGGAAGGCAGTCATGGGGACTTGCATTCAGGTCATAGACCTCCAGTTCAGGGGAGAAATTCTGCTCCTTGCTCCACTGCTGGAAATCTGCAGCATCCTCACTGCTGTTAGCAGCACAAGGCTAGCGTGGTGAATAAGGGCAGAATGTGGTCCCAAAGCAACAAGATCTCAGCTACCCAAGGCACCACTGTGCCTCTGAGTGCCTGCCAACGTACAGAAGTGGATTGCCCCCCGTGGGATGTGCACCCATGTGCTTGCTGCCATGCAGGGATCCTCAGCAGATCTGATGCCCACCTTTCTAATGCTAGCAGTTCTCCTCGAGGAAAGAGAAGAACATCTCAGGAAGGAAGACAGAAAAGGGAAAGTGTTTGCCAAAATGCACTACAGCCTGGTTTTCAGAGCTGCACCTTTAAATGGCAACAGCTGTCCTGCCCATCCAGCCCCATGTTCTGAAACACAGCTATTACAGCGAAGTCTTACACAGAGGGTGGTAGAAATGATCACTTTAGGAGAAGAAAGGAAAAAGGAGAAAGAAATACAGACACATCTGGATTTAGCACCCTAACTTGGCCTTGGTGCTGCGGAAAGTTTGCAGTGGAGGAAAACAAGAGGTGAGAAAGGAGATCAGGTTGAGAGATTGTGGAGAGCAAAGAGTTAACAAATAGAACAGGGGGGCAGTAAATGGTGTTATTTCAAGACAAACACACTATAATGCAATGATTTTCTTAGGCACAGATTTTTTCGTTATCAAAACGTTTCTTGCAGACAAGCTTTAGCACAGAGACCTTTAGTTGCTTGAATTGGAGACTCTGTGCAAAATCAATCCAAGAAACCTAACAGGAGATGAAGCTGGAGCTCAGGGAAGAGTGATCCTCAATCACCAGTTTTGAGTCCTCATGGTGATGGCATGTTTGCTCGTACAAGCTCTCTTTATGCATAGAAAAAGCCAGAGCAGAACGCTGGGTCTTGTTTAACTTGATACTTCTGTAACTAGCTGACATCCCTCTTCTGCTGAAATAAAGGCACAGAGAGCTGTTTTGCAGAAGTTTCGTGCCTCTGAGAATGGCAGGACTGATACCATGTAGCGTAAATGCATTAGGAAAGTCTCTGAAAAACGACTCAGGGATGGTTCAGGTAACAAACCCTTCTCCCCAGAGAAAGGAATGGGATGGAATCCTGGGAGTCTCATTTCAATTAACAACCCTTACCCTTTAGGCAGACTGAGAGCTCAAGAGAGAGAGTAAGAGAAAGGAATGAGTATGAAAGAGAAAACGTATTTATGTAAGTCAGACCTTAGTCTTCCTGCTGCACGGCAGAACAAGATGAACAAACAAGGTAAGAACATCCTTTCACCTTGAAGTCACGTCTCAAGCACCACAAGCATTAGCAAAGCACCTGTCGCCACAGCAGTCAGGAAACCAATATGGATCTAGTGCATAAAATCTCAGCCCTCAAGTGGCTTCAGCTCTGCTCTCAGTTATGCCCTTGCCACGTGCTGAACTGCAGAGCAAAGGACCCTGCCCTGCCGAGGGCACTGCAGTTGCACAGATATAGCTGACAGCAGAAAACTGTGTACTAGTTTCCACAGTATCCTTCCTTCCCTGCATCTGTTGTACCTGAGGAAGCCGATCCAGTGTTCTTCATCTACTGGAATGTACACCTGGTCTACGCTTTGCACCACTGCTCCGTCCTTGATCCACAACATCTCGGGATCTTCTGTTCCCTCGAGGCTGCAATTTAGTTTCACGGGTTGGCCCTGGGACACCTTTAATTTGATTGGAGATCCTGTAAATTTCATACCTAAAAGAAAAATACTACTCCGCCCCACCCCCAGAAGAAGGGGGGTTGGAGTACAGCAAATTACTCTAGGTTGGTGGTCTGGAGTTACATACCCTACCAGCACAGCTGCAGAGGGGGTCTGTTAGTCTCGGCACCGCTATACTACGCCTGCTAAGCAATAGTCAAAAGCAAGCACTGAAAAGCGGAGGGTCAGTGTATACATGGGGCTTCTTTAAGCTGTGTAACAGCAGGGTGAGCTTCTGCAGAGCGGAGCTGGACAGAAGCACCGGGAGCTTCGCTGTGCCCGTGATCCCGCAGCTCCGAGCGTGTTCGCTCAGCACGGTACCACACCTCCCTCTTTCTCCCAGGCTGCAATTTCGACTACGGGGTTCCTGCGCTGCTAAGAAATCGCCGTGCTGCCTCCATTGTATGCCTTTGCAAAGAGCCGGGACAGGAGAGAGAATCAATTACGTCTCGTTATTCAGCGTACGCTGTTCCCCCGCGCTACAGAAAGCCCTGCAATTTGCGAAACCCATGAAAGCAAAGCCTGCTCCACAGCACGCCTCGCCAAGGAGCTGAACTGTTTACAGAACAGATATTTCTATCGCGTGATGTGGGTGTGCGCTCCAATGAGCCTCCCTGACCCTTCAGCCCAGCCAAAGGGCCACGTTGTACCCAGAGCTACGGAGCCGAGACCCCGTGGTAGCAGGGCCAGAGTCGGTGGAGCTGCTCGGGTTGATGTTGACACAGAAGCGATCAGGATCTGACCTCGAGCACTGCTGCTTGTGTGGGTGGACGGGGAGTGTTTCCCTCAAGCAGAAGTGAATATATGAAATGCATTACCATGAGAAAACACGGAAGCCAGCTATGTAAGCGCATTTAAGAAAGAAAGGCATATAAAGGAGGAATGAGAAGATCAAAGGAGACCATGGGAAAGCAGGAAGGTGGGAAGTGGGAAATGAATGTAAAGCCAGTTTTGTTAGGGAGAGTGGCCATTTCCTATGCGGTGGCGCAGGACTGACAGACCAGAACAGGTCTGGCCAAGTTCAATATTATGCCCTGGCAGTGGCTTCCACATCCTTCAGAAAGAAAAAGAAACAACTCCATCACTCTTGCCCAGAAACATATCACAGTGAACTTCACCCACTTCACTGCCTGGTCACCTTCTCACTGATGCCTCACTAAGCCTACAGAGCCCAGCAGAAAAACACCAGTTGTGAAACGCAGAGCGCTGATAAGCCAAGCAGCCCTGCTGCTCCTGCTCTGTTACAGCATTACCAGTGATCAAATACCAAGATTTCTCTTGTGCCACTTCCCTCCCTGCCCAAACACCACCCTCGCACAGCCACGAGGCGCCTCCTCACCAGGCAGAGGGACACAGAGCACGGGTGTAACTGCTAGGAGAAGGGACACCAGCACTGTGGGACCAGCTCTGCCACTGGCAGCTGGTACATGGGAATAACACTGTGCTCTGTAACTCCTGGTGGAGTACCACTGCTCTGGGAGCAATCCCAGAATACAGGCAGAAGGCCCCTACTCCTTTCCTTAATGAGATCCCCCAATCTGTTAACAGCTGATTTCCCCAAGTTGAGTCCTTTGCCTCTCTATCTGCTGTTATTAATTGAACAGATTCCCAGAGAGCACTGTTAAACTGGTAAGATGATCATTTCAGTTTAGTTGGTACAGCTTGTTTGCTGGGTTAAGGATTTAATCACTTTGGGTGAGGATGATCTAACCTTGCATTACTTAACTCATTGGTAACACGAATGACAGGTCCCAGTGCATGCCAGAAAGCACCCTCCCTTCCACCACTCACAATACTGGAATAAAACACAAAAGCTTCACAGCAGCTCTCTCTGTGTTAAAGCAAACGGATGGTGCCAGGCTGACGAACACATGCACAACCTGACAGCCACTTTCACTGCAGGTGCCTTCGTGGAAGAGCAAACTACTCAGCTCCCTTCAGACTGCCCTGCTGAAAGAGTTAGCCACATGTTCAACAAAGAAGTGTTGTTAGAGACCCTCTGTACTTCTCGGTTCCCTTACAAATTAATGATGTCGGAAATTAACATAGAGTACAAGTGTTCAGCCCGAGTTGTAATTCTCCACATCACCAAAATATAATCCCTCTACAATATAAGATCGACTGAAATGAAGAAAATACACATCAGGGATTTTTAATAAATTCACCGTTTTTTGACAATAATCCAGTTCTAGCTGCAGCATCTCTTCCTGCAGGTATTAGGAAGAAGCACATAGAATGCCAATATGGATTGTAATTTCCACCTATTCCTCCTTCCACTCTCCCACTCACGATTTCTCATCTGATAACATTCTTGCTAGTGCAACAGGCTCAAGCAAATAGGCTCCTCCAAGCCTACCTGTAGGAGTTCAAATGTATAGATAGGAAATAATTGCATGAAATTTCTTATCAAGCAGTTGTTAGACAGAACTGACAGCAAGCAAACACACTGGTTGTCAAATACGTGATGTATCTGTTTGGTTTTAAACTCGCCACCTCTGAGTATTGATTCCTCAGAACAGAAGTATGCGTTTAGTGAAGTTATGCTGGGAGCGGAGAGGGAGAGGAAGATGCTCTCAAGCACACCAAGGGAAAGGCTTTTCGCTTCCTCAGGACCCTGACCTGGGGATGCAGCCCGCACCGCCGCCTCTCCCGCTCGGTGCCACCGCAGGCTCCCGGCGGAGCTGCAGCTCCCGGTGCAGCGGCAGGAGGCTCCCGCACGCTGCCTCTCCCTGCCCACTCGGGGTAAAACTTCGGAAAAGGAGTTCAGGAGGGAAAAGCCAACAAAAGCCACTCAGGAATGCGCTAGCGCCCGGCTTCCCCCGGCTGCGGTCCGCGCTGGGCACGTACTGGAGTAATGCCTCAGCAAACAACCAGGAGGATTACTTGGGCTGCGTCTCACTCCTCCCTGCTTGCAGGCAGGCGGGCGGGCGGGCGAGGCTCGCAGCACCCCGCACAGCCCGAGCTCCCCACCGGGCACCGCCGGCTCCCGAGCAGCCCCAGCACCTGCACATGCAGCAGAGCCTCCCGTGCCCGCGGGGGGGAAACGGGACGGGACGGGCCCGACCCCCACTTGTGGCTGCCCGAGGGTCCGCAGCCGCCACCTCGGCGGAACCCCGCACCCCGGCGCTGTTCCAGCCCGCCCTGTCCGGAGAGCGGTGCCCGGTCCCCCGGCGCTGTGCTCGCCCTCAGCGGGCTGCCGGCACCAGTAGAGGCGGCGCGGCGGGGGCTGCCCACGGGGGAACCCGTCCGGGGGCTGGGGGCGGTCCCCCTGCACGGCCCCGCAGGTCGTCCCGCCGCGCCGGGGGGTCTCGGGGGGCACTGCCCCGCAGCCCTTCCCCGCTGCCCCCGGTCCTCTGCCGCCGGCGGGCTGTCAGCCCCGCTCACCTGCCACGGTGGCGACGTCCCGGAGCGCCGCAGCCCACAGTCCCAGGAACAGCAGCCGCGGGATCGCCATGCTCCGCTTCAGCTCCATCGCTCCCGCACCACCATCCTCCCCACAGCTCCCGGCGCGCCGCGGGGGGCTCCCACCACCCGCGCAGGCGGCGACGGCGACAGCGGCTCAGGCAGCCCCGCACCGCCTCCCGTCGACGGGCTCCCCGGGGAGGCTGCGGGGACTCAAACTTCTGGCTGCAGCTCCGGCCGGGGCGAGCGCGGGAGGCCCCGCCGGGTCGATCGGTCCGGTCGCGGTGTCCGGTCCGCTCGCCGCCGCCGGTCGGTCTCCCCCTGCCGGCGCGCAGCCGCTCGGCGGCTCCCCCGCACGGTTCCGCCCGCCCGCCCGCCGCTCCTCAGCCGCCGCCGCCGCCTCCTCCTCCTCCAGGAAATGGCGCTCTCGGGCGGTCACGGCGCGCTGTGCTCCCCCTCTGACATCACATCATGAATATGCATCAGCCGGGCGCCCGCCGCCCCCGGAGCGGCGAATCACCGGGACTGGCCCAGCTCCTCACCCGCCGGACCGGACCGGACCGGACCGGACCGGACCGCGCCGCGGTTGGACCCCTCTGGAGGGCGGGCGAGGGGGGCTCTGCAGGCGGCTCCCCCCCCACACACCCCCGCGGGGGCTGCCCCACCGGGCGGCCTGGTTTGCGGAGCGCAGGGAGCGGGTGACCCACATCGGCGGGAGCTGCCGGGGCACCGGGAACCAGGTCGCTTGTTGGCCTCTCTACATGTGGAAGCAGGAGGCCAGCCTGGCCCCTATGGAGCCCCCACGCACCCTCCAGCCTCCGAGGGGAGGAGGGTGTGAGGCCACCACCGGGGCTGAGCCCGAATAAACCCAGGATTTAAACCTGGGATGAGCAGCACCTCCCCTCGATGGCAGCAGCCCCAGCCCCATCTTCCCCTGGCCGGCCCTTTCTAGCCCCACGCTCCCCTCACTCGGGGCTGCCGGCCACCCGATCCCGGTGCCTGACCTGTGGAAGAGCACCGGCAACGTGAGGAGAGCCGCCCGTGCTCTGCAGGCTTGGCCTTGCCCTCTTTTCTGCCAGTGGAAAAGTAGGGAGAGCTCTGAGGAAGGAGACCTCTGCTGCCACAGTTACAAGCACGGCGTGGAAAAAGTCACCGGCAGTTCTTAAAGAGATCTGTCGCTGCCTTTACGTACGAGTTAACAGTGAGAATCTGGGCTGAAAAGCACCCTAAGAAACAGTACCATTAGAACACGATGCAGCTCTGCCACAGCCATCAGCGTGCAACGCTCTGGAAACCTGGCTAAACAGAGGAGCGCAGGGAAGCTGCGTTATCCCAGCAGGGGGATGGAGAAACTCAGGCACGACAAGCTCATGTAATGCCCTCTCAAGCTCTGATCTCCCCCTCCCTCTCCTATTTGCTATTTCTGATAGGAATTCCTAGGGGACTGGAGCCATGCCAAGAACATTTCATTACTGGAATGGAGATGTCAGTCCCACTCCAGTGCCTCCGGCCGCAGTGAGGTGGCCATGAGGGGATACACTGGGAAGACATCCGCTTAAAAGCTCGCGGGAAGCCTCGGTGTTCTTGGGGACAGGAAATCGTGACATACCTCTTGCCAGGATCACGATGGCTCCTGGGCTGAGAGGTTCTGTGCTGGTTCTTTGCTAAAAGCCTCACGTACACTTGCTGTCACTGCTCCCTCTCCCCCGTGTATCCATATATACCCATCGGCACTTACTCATGGCAATAGCACCTTCCACAAAGTAGCTACTTCTGCAGATTTTAGTTGTTTCACGAGAAAAACAAAGAATGTCCATTAGAATAATGCTGTGTCTCTATGGCATTTTCCTTCTAAGCATTTCTCCCAGCCTTGCAATTACAGAGGCTTACACCACCACCTGGGCCCTGTGGGCTCAGGGAATGCTCCAGTGCACAAGCAGGAATGAGGAGGCACAGGCGAGCACTGCCACTCAGCCAAACCCATCGGGGAAGGCAGCAGCAGAGAGAGGCTTGACTGGCTCCATGCTGCACGCCTGGAGCATGCTTCTACCATAACCAAATCTACCTTCACCCAAATGTCATAGGCGATACTCCCAAAGGCTTTGGGAAGGGGAAGGGAGCGTTCATCTGCAAAGAGGAGTACCTGATGGAAAGTTGTAGCACAGCACAGGCCGGGCTCCAGGCTAGTGTGAGAAAGCAAAGCTTTGCTGGAAGGAGGAGACCAAAGGGAATTTTCCTCAGCGGGGGATCTGGCTTCGGCTCTTCTGAAAAGGGCTTTGTGTTAACAGTGATAGGCAGGAAGAGCCATATGAAAATTGGACTGGAATCCTGCACGCGCTGCCAGTTGGAGTGCAAGCTGCTGTGGGAAAACTTACGGAGGAGTGCAATGGTACCGTGCAGAAACCAAAGGAACTGGAGAATCTGAACTGATTTTAGGTACTGAACAAAAATAAGCTCTCCTGACCTCTTGGGCCACTGAATTAAGCAATGTGGCTTTGTTCTACAGGCCATAACACTGGTGGCAATGCTCGCTGCTCACATGCACAGGACACAGCACAGTGGATTATAAATAAGGCCGTGCCTTCCTGGCTTATGTCCTTTCCTTACTTCTGCTGCGATACTGTGTTGTCACATCTCACTGGACTTGCTGGGCTGCATAGGCATGCGCTAGAGAATGCCTGAAGAGCAGCACAACAATCAAGAGATGAATTCCCAGTGCTGGGAGGCTTCCGAAGGAGAAAGAGAAAAGGAAGAAAGGAAGAGAGGGAGAGAAGCATGAGAGAAAGCAGGAGAGAGAAATATTTGCTGGGCATCCTCACCTTCCTGTGCTGTTCAGCCTCTTCTAATCATGAGACCAAACGGGAAAAGGATGGGTTATCCCTGTGAGAAAGCACCCCAAAACACCTATTTCCATGAGAAGCCCTGGAAGTTCAGCAACAGCTGCTGGCACATGCACTACTCCATTGTTGAAGTAATCAATCTGCAGCTGGATACAAAATGCCTGTGTTTTGTGCAAGGTGTTTTCCATACAGCTGCCTGGTTTGCACTTGGATTTCAGAACCTGCCTGCCCCCTACTCTGGATGTGAAGAGCAGCGTTATCCCCTCCATCGCTAGAAGCCAGATCCCTCATCCTGCATCAGGAAGCTGTGGCAATGGCAAGAGTGATGATGAAGTGGCATTCAAGGGCTACAGGAGTAGCTCTGCTCTATGGTGTAGCAGACCCAGGACTGCTGTTCAGGTGTTTCCTGAGTGGGTGATTTGCTGAAAGCAGCAGATTCAGTCCCAGGCCAGAACAGGAGCTGCTCCCAGCTTTTCAGTCACCACTGGAGGCTACAGCAAGTGACAGCAAAGAGCTCTGTGTGTGTGAGGGCTCTTGCAGCTTAGGGATGACTTCTCAAATAAATGCCCCAAAGTTGGGCCAGGACACAGGGAGTGAGGAGGCAGAAACCCTCTGTGCTTTCCAAACCCTGCCAAGGACACAGCTTGAGAGCTGCTGGGTATAACAGTGGCTTTTGAGGACACTCTAAAGGTTAAACTGGGCATAAACGGTCTCCATTCTCTGCCCAGCCCATCATAATAATGGGATTGCCAGAGCTTGTTCACGTCAGAATATAATGCTGTTTAACATGGCCACTTCTGAGGACCCAAATATAGCTCTCCATTCTGAAATACATATGGGACCAAACCAGCCATGCCAAGATCTTGGACGTGGTATTTAAAGCCACGGGTGGCTGCTACCAGCTCACAAGAAAACACAAGCTCATCCTCCCTCTGTCTGGGCTGGGCTTGCCATAACTGAGTTATGCTGTTCTTTTGGGAAATATCGTAGCTGCAGCTGAACTCTGTTCTCTTTTAATTTATATTATTCTACCAAATCTCCTTTCTTGTTTTCCTCCCTACCACCTCCTTCAGTAAGAAACCGTGTTGAAATATTCCAGCCTCTCTGTTTCGTGAAGTTTCATCCTCCTCCAGCTCTTACATCTTCCATATGTGCTGGTTTTAACTTTCTGTGCAAGTGAAGATGAGGACAGGGAGCCATATTAAAGGACTGCATTTACTTTGTCTTCAGAATGCAAGTAAATCAGGGATGAGTCTGAGCTTCGAGTCCAGGCCTGATCAATTCCTAGTTCCCAAACTCTCCCAGCTTTGCCTGGGGGTGGTAGGTGGCATGGTGGAGATGGGGGGCTAGGACTGGGCCACTGCAGTATGGATCTACACCCTTTGGCTTTTTCTCTAAGTTTCAATGTTATCCAGTTTGGCACCAGCCCAAACGTAATCATTACTCCGAGCCCAAACCTGGTTCCTCCACATGTCTGGGATGGTTATTCTTTTTTAAGAGGTGCTAAAATAACACATCATATGTGTTATCCATCTTCTGCGATAAATGCCAAGCTGTCAGAACAAAAATGTCACATAAATCATACATAAAGTATTTATATAAAAAAAGATCAACTCATACGAATTTAAACAACTTTCCTGGTGGTGCCATCATTTGCAGCAGGTTAGCCAGGTATTGCCAATGCTTCTATTTCTGGAGTTGAAATGAATACAGCACATCAAAACGGAGTCATCAAACCAAAACAAAATGTATTTAACACAGTGCAACAGTCAATGCCATAAGAAACCACCATATAAGTATGCAGAGTTATAGATAATTTACACATATGAATATGACTTTACAGATCTCAAAACACATGTAGATGCACACAGAACGGACTTGAGAGGAAGCATTTGTTACCAGCCCTTCTTGGGGCTCAGTTTCTTACCTATTTGCTGTAGGGTGTGACAACACTTTGTGTGCTACAGTGACAGTATTGCGATCGTATTGCACTCTCCTGTGAGTCACGGGGGATAATAATCCCCACCATCCACACAACAACATGGTATGGAGCTTGCTCAGCGCATGACCATCCCTTGTGGGATGGAGGTTTGGCAGGTGCAAGGTGGCTGGCAGGTCCTCAGTGTGGCCATAAGCTTCTTAGGTTGGTCCCTGGCTCCTGGGGCTGTCCAGTGGGCCAGCGGGGCAGCCCGCAGCCCAGAGCACAGCAGGACACCTCCTGGGTTTGCCATTGCTGGGACTAATTCTGGCAGGTGCTGCACCAGGGGAAGCCTTATGGGAAGAGCCATTATCCCAGCAGGAATGGCCGGTGGGGCTGGCTCCTGGCTGTGCTCCCTGCCTGGGGCTGAGGTGGCACCACATCCTGCTTGGGAAGGTGGGAAGGAGGCAGTGGGCTACTGGCCAAAAAGCCTTCCTAGGGCACACAGATTGCTGAGTGATAACGTAGAGCAGTCCTGCTACTGCTCTAATAGACACTGTGGGTGGAAGAGCTTCCTAATGACTCCAGACTATCCCTGGGAGGGTTAATACCATATTTACCTTTCCCTCTGCAGCTCCTCTCCTCTTGTCCAGCCCGTGCTGCTCTGAGCAAGTGGTGGGAATGAAGCAACCACAAACCAGACCCACGGTCCTAAAAATAGTGGCACTAACAGGGCACTGATCTGCATTAGGGCTCATAAGGATTGCTAACAGGGGTGGAGCTGGACAAGGTTAACTACAGCTGGAAATGCAGCGGAGTCTCTGCTGCAGCTCAGGCAGGGCAAGGTGAGCAAAGGGCATTTTGCTTTCTTGGTGCATGTCACTGCTCTGGAAAGAAAGTCCTCAGCACTTCCCAGTGGTATAGCCTGTGGTTGTGTCAGCAGTGACGTTTGTGCTGCAAACACCTTATTTTTGCCCAGCGGAAGAGAATTACACCCTGAGAGACACTGTGACCAGCAAAACCCCTGAAAAAATGGAGAGCAGATGTGAGAAAACTGAAATATAGGAAAAACGAAGATGAGGGTAAAGTGAGAGGAGGAGAACATGAAGAAAAGAGACAATAAATGAGAGAAGAAACAGAAAAAAGACTGGTGAAAATGTGTTAAAAAAGCAACTTGTCTGGGGCTTGCAGATGTTTGCTCAGTGTCTGCAGAACTGATTCTCCTTCTGACTCTGGCCTTTTGCCTTGCTTTATCTGAGTTTCTTACCTTGCAGGGCATCCAGGAGGGCAAATACACTGCAGAGCACAGGCTCTATAAATCCTCCTGTGGCAACAATGCTGTGGCTGAAATGTAAAGAACAAGTCTGGGAGTGGGATGGGAGAGGAGACAGGGACCTGAGGAGCACAAAAAGGAGTGAGGAGTGAAAGGAAGAGGGGAACAAAATCCTAGGGAGCCCAATGGAAGGAGGGAAATGAGGTTAGCTGTTGGTCAGAGTGACTACATCTTCTTGCAGTGGCAGGGGGAAGAGCTAAAGCTCATCCTGCCGACCCACTGCGGGGACTGACACCTGCAGGCTCCCACTGGCAGCACCTCTGTGAGCCCCATCCCGGGGCAGAGGAGCTGGGGAATCCTGGATTCACGTCACAGCGAGGTTTCCAGGCAGGAGGAGCGCCTGACATAGAAAGGCTGCCTGCTGTGCCCCTCGGGCCGGTGCACGATGAGCACGGGGAAGAAGCGGGCATCATGGTAGGTCGGGGGATTCTCATTGAGGGCCAGCTGGCTGGAGTAGGAGCAGCACTGCTCATCCTGGCAGCCGCGGTCGGCGATGCTGCTGCTGCGGCTCCTCCAGAGGCCTGTCCTGTGGGAGCCATGGACACGGCACAGGGAGAAGCGGCTGGTGTTGAGGGAGAGGCGGGAGTTGCAGCTATGGAAAGCGTGGCGCGAGAAGATGGAGGAGGTGCTGGAGGCGCGGTTGCAGCGGTCGCAGCCGTGGGCTGTTTGGCCGTACTGGCACACCGCATAGGCTGGGGAGCTGGCCAGGTCCATGAGCATGGCCTCCGAGTAGCTGGGGATGAGCTGCCGGTTGGTGCAGATGTGCCACTCCAGCTCCGTGCTGTCCTGCGTGGCGTCGCGGGGCATGCGGTATCGGTACAAGGGCTCCTCCACCGCCGCGGGTGCTGTGTACTCCAGGCCCAGCAGCTTCTCCACGTGGTAGTGGACGTAAGCAGTCCGATACTCTATGAGTACCCTGAGTGGCCACGAGATCATGAGGATGGCTGCCACCCAGAAAGCATAGTGGGACACGTACCATGGGAGGTGATCCGGGTCCCCGTAGGCCATCATCAGCTCTTTGAAGTCCACGTTTTTGAGCTGCATTCCTTCCCTCACCTCCATATAGTCATCCAGACCCTCAATCTCCGTGAAGAAGTGAGCCCTCTGAGTCAGGTAAGAGTTCTCAGACTCAGTGTTGGCGAAGCTGAAGCACTTGGTGAACCTCAGCTTGGTGGCTGTGTAGCTCTCCAGGCCTAGGAGCTCCTTCGAGATGTCCTTGTATCCACAGTGAGAGTAGTCAAACTCAGCTTCAGCCACGTGGGTGTTGACCCTCTCGTGGTAGACCTGTGTGGTGGTGTAGGCATCACCATTGCGGTACCGGGTCACCTGCCGGGTTCGCCGCACAAAGTGGTAGCTGATGGCCTTCCACCAGATGCATGGAGTGGCTTGCTGCATGCGGTTGATGCATTCATAGACACTGTCCACGTCTGCCTTGTACTGCAGCTCTCTCTTGACATGGCAATGCCAGCACTCTACCAGGTACACCACGTACAGCATAGAGAGGAAGGCCAGCGGGATATAGACGTAGCCATCCGAGCATGGGCTGTCATGGTAGATCATGGACTTGCCCTTGAAGGAGCTGTCAAAGCTGAGCTTGGTGACCCGAGCCAGCTGACACCAGGCCACTGCACCCAGGCAGCCATACATGAGGATGGAGAGGAGGAGACATTTCCAGTGGGACTCCCGGCACATGCAGGCGCTCAGGGACTGCTTCACAGGGCGTTGCTTCAATCACACCACCGGGGAGGGGGGGAGAAAGACAAAGAGAGAGCGGGGAACCTGTCAGTCACGTTGCTTTTCACAACACACACAATGAGTGTTGCCTTTGAGCCTGTGTTTGGCTTTGCTCTCGGGTGCCTGAGGACTGGGACACCACCCTGCTTAATATAAATGGGAATATAAACAGAAACACCGTGCCAGAGACTGAGGGCTCTGAACAAAGCTCCTTCCTTGCTTCCTCCTGGCTCGGGGAAGCTCTCTGCTCAGCAGTGACTTGCGTGTCCACACCCCAGTTGGATGGGTCCCTCTGAAGGGGGTGAGACAAGTCCCAGTCTTTCTCCCTGCCTGGACCCAGCATCATTTACGCACCCCACCATCTTCAAGGCCAAGAGGGCTTCAGGCTACATACCCAGCTGAAAGCATGGGGCTGTGGGCTTGCCCCTTTGCTTTGTGGGTGCCCAGTGCCTGGGTTCTCACATGGTGCTGCTGAGGAGGCTCAGGAGCAGCATCTGCTGCCGGGCTGCAGCCACACGGGTCGTGCCAGCACAGAAAGACCAGCGCTTAGTGGAGCTGCTGCCTGACTCAGAGCTGACTCACACCCAACCCTGAGACCTACCAAATGATCAACACCATTTTTCTTGGAGGTCAGCCACCGGGAAAATTACTAGATCCAAGCACATCCAGTCAAAAAGATTGTCAGGATTACAGCATGGTGCAGCGTAGCTTCAGGCTGGTTAGGAGACAGCTCTGACCTAAAATACCTGAAAGCTTAAGCATTGGAGTTAAAGGTATACGAGTGGATATTTAGAACACAGCACATCCATCTCTTTCAAGTCCCCAAAGTTGGGCTGGGAGCAGAGCCAGAGCTCGTGCTCTCGTACTCCCACTACGTCCCCTGGGATGGCATGATTGCGGTCCTCACCCCAGCCGTGGTGCAGTGAATCAGCTGCATTGTCATCCTATGTTGGGCTATAATAAAAAGTGCCAAATTGAGCCTAGCAGTTAGCGGAAACAGAGCTGTCTCCCTGCGAAGAGCAGCAGCAGAGTGAGTTACATTACTGGCTGGCAGCCAGTAGAAAGTACATGAAACAGACCCCCCCTCTGCTTTAGTAGGTGATGTGGAGGGCTGCTTGCATCCCTCTTCTTGCTGCCATCCTCTGCCTCACCCTTAACTCCAAGGAGACGACAGTGGGAAAGCAGATACACACTGATTTTCATGCAGCATCATACCCTCTGCTGAGCCTGATTTCATGCAAAAATAGAAACACAGTTACTCCTTCTCCCAAGGGGACGCCTCTAATGCATCAAACTGCTCTGTAGATGCCAACAGATGTTAGGTTTGGGAAATGTCATCTCTTTCTTTCTCCATGGATAAAGTTCTCCCCTAATACAGCTTATCTCAGACCCACAGCAGTTACGAATCAGTAAGTAATCTTGAACCAGCAGGGAATTTAAGGAGCAGCATTTTATGACTCAGGAAATACTAGCACAGCACCACTAGAAAGAAGAGCTTACTGTCTTCTCAATGAGATGGAAGCATTGGCATCTAACCCTGAGTGGCTGTAAGTCAGGTTTAATACTGCTTTCTTCTTTTCCTGGGACAGAGAACCACCTCTAAGTAACTACAGGTTTTATAGCTTGCTGTGAGCACTGCTAGACTGGGGTTTGGTTTTGATTTCATAGCTTCTAATCTGACACTGTGTAAGTACAGAGTAATTTTTCTGATTTAGGGAGCTACCCAGTATGCATCTGTGGCTACTAAAGGCAGAATCTGGCCCCTGATTCTTCCTGATGCATCCAGAAGGAATCTGGACAGAATTTCTGTTCTTATCCCAAACTTTTGTATGTGTGGATGTGTCAGAATAAAGAATAATTATTCTGGGCTGTATTCTTTTTACAGTGGCCATAATGGGTCTAGAGAAGCTGAGTGAGTTATAAAGGTGTCCTGGGTTTACCACGACAAAAGGCCATGGTACATAACTTCTCTGTAGATGCGGCAGTGCAAAGATATTAGTATAGGTAAAAATTAGACTGTTTTCCTCAGCCTCTTGCAGGAAACCTTGAGGAAACCCCCAAAGTGGCTTTGGGTAGTCCCCAAGTCAGCTGAAAAAAATAACTATGGGAGCTTTGGGGAGCATCCTGGTTTTGGCTGGGATGCAGTTATTTTTCTTCCTAGTAGCTGGTGCAGTGCTAGGTTTTGGCTTTAGTCTGAGAATAACGCTGGTAACCCACTGATGGTTCAGTTGTTGCTCAGTAGTGATTATCCTAAGTCAAGGACTTTTCAGTCTCCCATGCTCTGCCAGTGAGGAAAGGCACAAGATGCTGCGAGGGAGCAGGGACAGGACACCTGACCCAAACTAGCCTAAGGGATATTTCATACCCTAGAGCATCATGCTAAGGATACAAACTGGGGAGAGCTGTCCAGGAGCCACCAATCAATGCTTGGGATGGGCTGAGCATCAGCCACATTAACGGATGGTGAGTGATGGTACTGTGTATCACTTGGGTTTCCTGACCTTTATTCCTCTTCCTGTCTTTTTCCTATTATTATTGATATTATTATATGTCACTTTATTTCAGTTATTAAACTGTCCTTATCTCAGCTCGTGGGCTTTACCTTCTTCCAGATCTCCTCCCCATCCCAACAGGGGAGTGGTGGGGAAGACTGAGCAAATGGCTGCATGGTACTTGGTTGCCAGCTGGGGTTAAACCATGACAGGGGTGAATCCCCGAGTCTAAATGCAGTCATTGAGAGTTTCATCTCTTGAAACTCTTGTCAAACTCCCACTGCTCTGTCCCTGTGTGGTTACTGCCCCAATACGTAGCTTCTGCCCCGGCCACACACTGGACTCCAGGTCAGAGCTCATGGGAACTCCTATTCTTTGTCTTTTCTTGACACAGAACGTGAGTTTCAAAGAGCTATAGTAATACACTGTAGTGAAGAACTGCAAACCTCTGCCCTTTTCCCAAACCTGAATATTTTCCAAGATGAAGAAAACTCTAAAAATGAACATCTCCATCCAGTCACTGGTACTGTGCAGAAGAAAACACCTGGGCAATATTCTAACACAGGAATTTCAGTTTGCACTCAGTTTTCCACAGGTACGGCTCATGTAACGTCACATATGGTTCACGCTGTGAAGAATGCCAGCAGGCCAAGGAAAAGATGCCCAGCAGTCAGTTTTAGTGTGAGTGTTTCAGTACTCCATGCAGCTCCAGGAACTCCAGTTTTTTCTATGACGTGTTTGAAGCACTGGCAGCCTGGCCCTGGGCACAGCCAAGTGAGAGGCTGTCCCACGCCAGTTAAGGCACTATTTGCCAAAGGCACTGCAATCCCCACCTTCCTTTAATCTCTCTTCCCTTGACTAACAGCTTCTTTGCTCTCTACAGCTCTGTGGTCCAACCTGCAACCCACAGGTTGGCTTCTGCCCAAGGAGTGATTCAACCAGCCCCACTAGTTAGGGCTATCAGTGGCCATATCAGAGTGGGCAAATGCCTCCTAATGTGCTTAGCTCCAGGAGATGCCAACTCCCCTTTGGGGAAAGAGATGGCTCTGATCTCACCAGTGCTGGAGAAGCACCAGGCTGGGCTGGCAGCAGCTCAGAGGCTTGCAGGTCCAAGTTGATGTTTCTGTATGCATCCTCTGGACACTCTTCAAAAATGGATCACCCTGAGCCACTATTCTCCACTGTTCTCACTGCAGCCTGGCACCTTCTCTGCCTCTTGCATTAAAATGAAGACATTCAGCCATAGAGCCCACTGCCTCATCTGTGATTCACACACCTACCAGTCCAGTTCAGCAGGGCCTTCGTGTTCAAAACCCTTTGGGACAACCACGATTCCTTTCTCCTGGCTCTTCTCACCCACTGTCTCAAACCCTCCTTTGTTCATAAGCAAATCCCACTCTCCACAGGTCCTTGGTTATAAAAGGATCCCTCCTCCAGCATCTATCCCCACAGCTGTTCCTAGGAGGCACTTCTGTATTCAAAAGTTCTGAATACATTCATCTGGCCTCTACCCCTTTATTTCTCCTTCCTGTTGCTGCAATAATTATCTAATACAATTGTACTATTAGAAACACTATTAAAGTGTTTGCAAGAAAGACATGAAATGGAACATAATTACAATAGAAGCATCACACAGTCGGTAATCTAATAAGAAGATACACCTTTCCATCTCTCTCTGCATAACAAATTCATTAATATCTTAAAGCACTGCTCCCAGACTATTAATTAACATACCACCTTCCTGCAAGCATAATGCTTGTGGTGCTACGTGGAATTTTCTCCTTTCTGTGCACAGTGTTTCGGATTGAAACAGGGCAAGCTTGTATTTCTGGATGAGGACAATAAGCACTTGAGGAAACTAATAATTTCCATGATAACTTGGGCCAGCCAGCAAACGGGAGTTGCGTCCTTTCAGGAATGCTGTGGGATCTGAGTTGTTCAGGTGTGGAACAAAAGCATAACCCCTGGAAAATGGTAACAGAGAAATGTAATTGAAGAAAGCAAAGACAGAGCCTGACAGAAAGCCCAAGCCAAGCAGCCTGTCCCAGAATAGATGGAGGCTCAGTCATCAGGCACTTTGCCTGTGGTCTAGGACTCACGGATTTGGATCTCTAACCCAAATCTAGAGAAGTGTCCTTCCTCACCTGCTTGTGGAGGCTTTGCTTTGGGCTTTGCTTCCAGTGTTAACTAGGAAAGTTCCTGATAGAAGATTAAATGAGACACAGGTTGCCCAGAGAAGTTTTGGTTGTCCCATCATTGGAAATGTCCATGGTCAGGCTGGATGGGCCTTTGAGCAACCGAATCCACTGCCAAGATGTCCCCGCCCATGGCAGGAGGGTTGGATTAGATGACCTTTGAAGGTCCATTCCAACCCAATTCTGTGATTCTACCACCACTTCTGTGCAGAGTGATGGCTTTGCTGAACCAAATATTTCACCCAAAAGGTCCCAGCCAGCACTGATGACAGTACATCCTCCTGGTTTGGATGGAATGCTGTGAAGAAGCACAGCTGAGCTGTCAGTATCACTGTTCATGAGTTTCATGTTAAAGCACGTGCTGTAAATAACGTCTTGCTACGCTCTGGCATGCTGCTGAACAGCTTTCAGAGGCATCCGTTCTCACTGCACATGACTGGATTGGAAACTCCTGCTCACTCTTACCCAAACTATCCATAATTACAAGCCAAAACTCACTTTACTTTTCCACCCCTAAAAACAACAACAACAAAACATTTCTCAAATTCTTTAGTAGATCTTGGCACAAATGAGGAAAATACCACGGGCAAGAGGTGGGACATTCTGGGGCCTTGTAGGTTTGGGGACAGCCCTGTCCCGAGCTGGCCCTAGCCCCAGGCATTCAGCCCCACCGCGCTGCTGCGCATTTGTGTCGTGGTGTTTTGGGTCATCATTTCCAGAAAGCTCAGGCAGAGCAAAGCATCTGTGCACCACACAAAGCGAAGAGGCAGCTCCATGTCCTCGCATGGTCTGTTTTCTGTCTGGTGGCGTGGAGCCTTCTGAGACGCTAAATGATAGATGCTATTTAATTTGTTGCCGCAGTTGCTGGAAAATAGTCTGGAAAGCCCTAAGTACTGACAGAGAACTGGAATTTCAACCAACACCTCCAGCAGACAGGAGTTTCCAGGCTGGCAGCATTTCGATTATTTCTCCTTCGAGAGAGTTCTGGGCAGAGCTTAGTTTGCAAATGATAAAACACCCCGTCAGTGGCTGAAAGGGCAATTGCCTTCAAAGACACCCTCGGATGGCAGATGCCCAAGATCAAAAGCAGGTATGCAAGGACTGGCGTGGAGCCTCCCGTGTTCAGGCACACCCACCCTGCACTCATCCTGGCTCAATAGCAGCCAGGCTGGGTCCTGGCCGCAGGAACCATAATTAAAATCATTAAAACATACTCCATGTCACAGTAGCATCCAGGTTTGGGCTGTTAATCTGGCCTATGTGTAAAGGGGTGAAGAGAGAAGGGAGAGGGAAGCATAGCATGGAACATCCCCCACTTCGCAGCTGGAGCTCAATGTGTTCTGATGGCAAAAGCCTGGATCTGGTGACCAGGGTTTTGGCTCTCTGACCCATCCCTTGGCTCCTTGCAAGTGACCAGCATTAAGAGACAAGTAGATATGTTTTAGCTGGTAAGCATCCTAAACGAGCCTGCCAGCACTGCATTGGGGGTCCCCAAGAATGCAAAAGAGTTACCTCCCTTCAAACCCTGATTTCTCCTTAAAAGGCATACTTGAAATGCAAAAACCTGATGTTAGAGAATCAGAACAGCATGTTTCTGGGTGAGCAAACTGTGCTCGTATCTCTAGGTCCCTTCCTCTTGATGGATACGTAACTAACAAATTTCCAAAGCACAGGTCAGGATGGTCTGCATGTCCCTGTTCTTCCAATATGGTCTGCACGTCCCTCCTCCGTTACCAGGAGGAGGAAGAGCCACCCTCAGAGAAGCCCAGACTGATTCCACTAGCACAGTGGGCTGCCTAACCTGAAATTGGTGCCTGTTTTATCAGGACCGGCTCGCCGCTTTTGCTGACCTCTGGATATGAGCGTGCCTGGTAGCAGGACTCACCCATGAGCCACTTGGCTGTCCCTTGGTGATGGAGGGGATTCCTGGGATATAGTAAACAGACAGACAGTTCCTTAGCACTTACAGGTAGTCATAGAAATTTCTGTTTTCAACCCTGCAAGGCTATTCTGGGTCAGGAAGGTTCAGCTTCTATCACAACACAAACTACATTTACACCTTAAGACCAGGAGACACTATGCCTTCTCTCTGTAGCTCCTGTATCTCACAGGCAATGAAATTTCACTCTATAGTCCTATCTACAGCCCAGTAACTTCTGGTTAGGAAAAGTTCATCTTCCACAAAGACACTCTGCTTTAAACTGAGAGATGAAAAGAAACAAAGAACCTGAAATCCCCTTTGTAATTTGTTCTCATGATGGATTTTTACTGGCCCTGCAATTTCATCCCACTTCGTCCCCCATTCATGGCAGTGGGATGCTCATTCTTCAGGTGATGAGGGACCCTTTTCATATGAGTGCCTTCTCTGAAGACACCTCTCCATACTAATTATGACACCTCTTAGCCTCCTTTTTGACAATTTAAATGGGTCAAGGTCTTGAAGTCTTTCACTGCACTGCTCTACCTCTTTTTACTGCTCCGCGTTCTCTCCAGCACCTTGAGATCCTTCTTAATGTGTACCCTGCAAGTGGACACAGGACTTCACTTATTTCAGTGGCATCATATCAAAACATAAAATCACCTCCCATTCCCACTCATTTCCCCCTTTTTACCATCTCCAAGTGTGGCATTAGTAGGTTTTTGCCCAGCACCACCCCAGGGGTTCATGTTCAACCACTCACACACGTTGTTCCCAGTCACTGTTTCTGAGGACAGCTCAGGGGTGGCTGCACTCTCCACCCCGAAATGTGCAATTTCAGATTTGGCTTTGCAGTGAATAATGAAATTATCAAATGAAGCAGATTCCTCTGTAGGACTGTGCTCTTCTCATCATTACAGACCAGCCTGCTAATGTTTGTGCCAACTATAAATGTTACCAGCAGTGATTTTATGCTAATTCCAGTTGATAGTGTTATGTCTAGTAATTATTCCTGCAGAACTCTGCCAATCTAATGGCTAAATACCCCATTAACTTATACAAGACAACTGTCTTCACAAAGCTGAGTGTCAACCATAAAAACAAAGCTGTGAGCATTACATGGACACTGAGGTGCTCCTCACACTTCGTCTCTGCCACCAGCAGTAATCCTACACACAGTCCTACATACAACCCTAAGAGAAACCCTCCCAAAGCTTCAGTGGAGCACATTATCACCAGGCCTGCTGTTGCTGTACTCTCTTCACCAGGAACTATATCGTACTGCAGCAGTATGGCAGTGTGGGCTTGAATCATCTCTTCCTAGCTGCCTCAGTGCTGCTTCCAGCATGCGAATGGTTACGGTGACAATGATAAACCTCTTGTTTTGCCCACTTCTGATTTTGCCTGGCAAAATAAATTTGAACTTAAAGTTGCCAAACTGACCCCAATAGTGGGGAAGAAACACTGTGAGGTCCAAAGGTTAGGGACCAAAGTATTCAGGAGGCACAACCTTTACACATTTGATGTATAATTTTGCCTTATGCTTACTATTTCCCTATTGTCAACACGTTTTTTCCCTCCTCTTCTGTCAGACTTCATGCTTCAGCCTCCTTGAAAACTCCATCATAAGCTGTATAAGCAGGCAATACGTTGCTACAGCATGAATTTATTCTAATGTTTGTTGTGTGGACAGTTTGGGGCCCCAGTTTGACTGCCTGTGTCTGGTTTGTGGCCAAATATCTGGGTTCCCCAGTTTCAAAAGCTTTGAAATTCTCCACTGGGGAAATCATGCCAAAAGTGTTTCCTGTCCTTTTAAACCCCTGTTGTAAAGTGTTTGCCCTTGGTGGCTGACCTCAAGAGCTGCAATTTTGCTGAAGCAAAATGCCATCATGTCTAAAATGAAAGAATGAGAGAAAACAGGGTAGCGAGATGTGGCCTGAATGGAAATAGAGAAATGAGGGAGAACCACAGGGAGTGGGAAGAGGTGGAGGACAGAAAAGGACAGCCCAGACATGCACCGACTGCCAGTGGCACTGAGGCAGGGACCAGCACAGACCAGCCAGCCTGAGCAGGGGCAGGAGGGTATTGGGCCCAGAGAAAGGAGCTGGGTGAGGATGGACAAGGAAAGCCCTGAGCCCAACAGGACCAAAGCATCCTCTGAGCAAGCAGTCCTCCCGGCCCATCGGTGACCTGGAAAGCAGCTATCCCTGAATGGCTGCTTTCTCGCTGCTGGAAACTTCTCCAAAACCCAGATCTATGCCCCTATCTCCTCCTCACAGCCTGGGGGTGTGGGATAAGGTTGTGCTAAATCAGGGCAGAGATTCCCATGGAGGTGACAGTGTGCTGCAGCGTTGGCACTGCAGCTGAGTCTCAGTGAGAAATACAGCATCACAGCATCCTCCTGCCCTCCACCAAGACCTGGTTTCAGGGCTACAGGGTGACTTTAACACCATCTTCAACACAAAATGACCCTACAGCTCAGGATTACTCATGTGAGCACAGACACAATCTTATCTTTTTCTTTTTTATCTCTTTTAGTTAGAAAGAATAATCTTCCTGTTCATGGGGAAAAGAGTGGGGAAGCACTGACAGAAGACTGGAAGAAAACAAATAAAAGTAGAGAAGAAAGAAGAAAGGTGGATAAATTAATGCCAGTCACATTGCATTTGCCTCCTCAGATTTATGCTTGCAATTAATATATCCCAATGAGATACATGAAAGGGAAAGAATAATCAACAACCACAAGTCACACATTTAGGCAGGTGGTGACCTGCCTGGATGAAAGCAGCTTTTTATCTCTTCTATCTTTGTCAAGACAGGGCAGTGGAAAATGTTCTACCTCCTGATGGACATGGCAGAACATAACACAGAGAGGACCACTGAGTGCTTGCTAGGCAAGCCCTAGGCTGCACTGTTAACCATAATTGAGGTGAGCTCTGACACCAGGACCAACTTCTGATGCTGAGAAAGGTGCCACCATTTGTGCAGTGGACAAAGATGATACAAGGGGAGCCAGGAGATCTCCTCCCCCTGTCCCCAAGCAGCCACAGAGATGTGGGTACAAATGCCATCTTCCAACTCCTGAGGTGATCCTGGTGAAAGACTGGCCCAAGAAGCCTGGGGTGAAGACAGCTGCAGGAAGAGAGTTAGAGTTTAACCTCTTCTTGCTTTCCAGGACCAAATGAACTCCTAGGTCAGATACTCATGAGCACAGTGAGGAAGGAACCTGCAGGGCTATGCTACACCAGACATCGGTGTATGACGGGTAGAAGGGCTCCTCCACCTGTGACTCTATCTGGGCTCCACATAGGGCATCAGTGATAAGGCCTGGGAACAGGGAGATGTTACAACAGTCATCTCATAAATCCCTTTCTAGGGACCCTGAAACAAAATCCCTCCTGCCATCCATGCAGAGCAGCAGGAAGCCCATTACCTGTAGCTCATGCTGAGCCAGTAGCAAGTGCTCTCAGCATGGAGGGAAAGGGAAATATAAAGGCTAGAAGGCAATAGGAAAAGCCATGTTGCATCAAAGACAATTTCCCTCCAGTTCTTGAACATGTAGCACATTGGTTGCTGCACGTATATCTTGGATGCACCATTTGCTCTTCTGCCATGAAACTCCTGTGAGAATGAAAGCTTCCTGCAGTTCAGTACCACAACATCAGTACCCAGCAAAAAGATGCCGTTACTTGGTTTTAAAAGGATAACCTGAATGCACGTGCATCACTGACTCAGACATTTGCTTCAGCAGTTGCCCTCCTGTGGTGAGCTGAGATCACTTGTTCTCTCATTGTTTAAATCCCTGCAGAGATTCAATCTTCTCCTTCCATCAATGGAGCTGTCAGGGAGAGCATCTCAAGGTGGGAAGGTGCACAAAATGGTAGTATTTAATCCTCTCTCTATCAGAGCCTATTGTAGGACAATACAAACCAGGAAAAAGCACAGATTTTGCTGATTCACTTGAATTTCAGATGCTAGGATGTCCCTGAAATACCATACAAAGCCTGGTATTTCACACCATTCACCTTCATGAATTCAAGCCAACATGAGGAAAGCAGAGGTGAGGACAGAAGAGCATCCAGCCCTCTAAAATGTCAGATTCAGCAGAGCTCTTGCAGGATACTTTTGAGGTCTTCAAGCAGAACTAAAGGGAATTCCAGAAAAGAAAGGTATTTTGATCCCAGCCAACATATATGCTGTCCATTGCAGCAGGGTAGGGAAGCCATTCACTAAAACACAAGAGTACGTATGCAAGTAGCATGAAGAATTTGTCCCTAGACACATCCATGGGTGATGCTCCTGCATGCTGTTCCAAGGAAATCCATGCAGTTACATTTTCAGTGCCAAGGAAGCCTAGCAACAAAGTGGTCACCATGGGCAAAACAGAAATCAGGGCTATTTTAGTGGCAGCTTCTTACAAGCTCATGAAAATGCTAAACTAATGAAATTATCCATTCCCCCCCCCGATTGCTGTTGTTGCCTCTGGCTTTCAACTCAGCAGCAACGCAAAGAACATACTCTGGGGGCAGAGGACTCTTCCCAGTAATGCCAATGCTGGGAATGAGCTCCTCGGGAAAGAAAAGCTGGGATCTGAGCTGCCTCAGAGCACAAGAGCAGCTCCAAGAATGATTCTTTTTTCTACATTTTAAGCACCCATTATCCCTAGCTCCTATTACCCACTCTGAGTATCAGTGTTTCCTACTAGATTTTACAGCTGTAACACCATGGCTTACCTCAACATTTAACAGTCAGCCAATAACAGCATCACATATCCTCAGGAAGCTCCTGGGATGCAGTACCACAGCCCCAGGGGATCAGCTAGGTGTAACTTACTGGGTTGCAGCTTGCACTGGTGTTACTGATGGCTTTGCTGAACACCAGCCAAGGGTAAACAGGAATGCAGGTGGGACCAGCTCCCATTGCTTCAGTCCGGAGGGATGGGGACAGTGGGGAGAAGGGGACAGTAGCTACCTGTCAGCCTCTATGTGCTTGAGAAAGCCCCATTTCAACAGGAATGCTGCACTGCCTATTTTACACCCTCCTTTGCTCAGAACATGCAGCTCTCCAGGGGTGGGAGAGGAGCAAGCAGAGAGAGGGGGCTGGTGGTGTTGAGCCCTGTGCTGTGCACACAAGGAATCTGCAGTCGTGGAGGCTAGAGCCATAGTTCGGTGGTGTACTGAAGTCCCTTCCCTCTCCTGGGTCTCTAGGACTGCAAGGTGCTCTCCTCATCCTTGAAGAGTGCATGTCCTGTGCCTCAGTGTTCTCACCATTGCCATAGGTCCTGTGTGTCCTGCCTGACCCTCCCTCAGTCTCAGCATGAGGAAGGGAGGGACTGACCTGGAACCAGGCTGAAAATCAGCCACGGATCAGCTTCCTTGGGATGGAAAGTGAGGAGCCAGGAGGACACAGCCTTGTGAAGAGGAAGCCCAAGGAGTGTTAGCTCCTCACCAGCCTACTCATTGAATGCCTCTGTTTAGAGACACGGCAAGTGACAAAAATACTTCATCGTTATGAATACCATTTAATCTTCGCTTACTTCAAAGGAACGTGCTGAGATTTAAATGGGGATAGAAACAGGTTCCAGATCCTCACAAGAAATATGATCCAGAACTGATAAAAGCTTCAGTGAAGTCTAGGGAAGCCTTTCAAAGGGATCTGTGACTCAAGCTTTGTCCAGAACCATGAAGTTTTATTCTCACTTACTTGCAATGCCATCCTTTCACCTAACAAACCCAGAACAGGGTAGCTCTGTGATTTGACCTCTCAACCTCCATCCTTCCTGTTTCCCACATGTGACCTCCCAGTTAGAGCCTTGCCAGGCACATTTCATCAGAGGACCTACATCTCCATGGTGCTGAGCTGCTGCAGCTCACGCTGTGGCCGTGCCAGGTCCCTCTGCTGCTGAGCTGAGCATCCCTCGTGATAGCATCCAGCTACTGCTCTGTCAGATTCAGGGAGTGTGTTTCCTCATTGCTGCACCCTTCTGAACACAGCTGGGACCTCAGCGCTGTCAGGTTTCCATATAATGGTGCTCCTGTTAAGATGAGGTAGTATCCCAGCAGCTAATGCTTCCCTGTGAGGAATGAGGTTTCATCATAAACATCACTTCTCGCTCCCTCTTACTTCTCTCTGTCACACATTCTGCAATCGCATGTGAGAGCACAGCAGGTGAAAACTCCACTAGAAATTCACTTTCAATACCTAATGGTTAAAAGGTATCCTGGGAGCCAGGACACCTGAGTTTTATTTCTTGACCTGACTTTGACCCACGGCACAGCTTTAAATCACCTTTTTACACCTCCTGAAGACACAAAGAGCTTTCACAGGAGCATCGCAGCAGCACTCTCCAGGAAGGCATCTCATCTGCGTGTGAGCTGTTGCACCCTGCCACTTTGAGTACCAGCTGGTGGGAAGCAGGGCATTTAGCTCCTGCCATAGCCTGCAGACAGACTGTCATTCCCTCCCTTTCAGCACAAGCCCTTATTACCCCCTTCCTCCACCAGGTGCTGGCACTTCAGGCTGGCCACCTCACCTCCAGGTAGCCACAAGGGGCTGTTCTCCATCTTTAGGACCTTGGAGGGATCCCATGCTGGCAGATGCTACCGCTCCTGCCTCTGGGGAGCTTCGTGCTCCCTCTGCCCATTGCAGGGTGAGGAGACCTGTGGGCACTGAGACTCTCCCAGCTCTTGTCCTCCAGGACACACCATGCTGGTTTGTGAGAGCTGCTCAAAGGAACACACGGATGCCTTGTGCTGAATCACTTTTGTTACCACACTAATTGAATGCTGTACCCCACAATTCCCAGTCCAGCTCCTAAGGGCAGTCAGTTTCATGGGTCCGAAAAAGGCCTCCAGCCACAAGTCCCTTCTCTCCCACAGCCAAACAGGCTGTGAGCTCCCATCCCCTTCCCTGGTAATGTCAGGTTATGCAGACTCCACATTAGCAAGTCACCCCCATTACCTACCATTAGCTCCTTGCCAGAAGCGCGACTTCATGACCTGCTCTCTGCCCTTTGCTTTCAGCTCCAACCCTGCCAGTTCCCACTCTCACTAGTGGCTGTTTCCAGCCCCTGTCTTCCCCCAGCCCAGTACCACCAGTCCTTCCTTAACCAGGCCTCCCCAGGCTGGATGCTGGACTAGGATGTGCAACACCACAGCTGTACAGAAACAATGCTGTGTGTGAGCTGGGACTCCCTGCACATTACTCACCTGATGTAAAGCTGCAGCAGTCAAAAGCTCAGGCATTCTGTGCGGTGTAAGCCCCTCCATCCTCTCCTGGTGTCACTTATGGCACTGGGAGAGCAGCTGCCAGGTACACCAGACACCACTTCACAACCTTAACTCCACTTGAGGCAGGCTGCCAGCTCCTGCTGCCACTGAGCTGCCGGCTCCTCCAGCCTTCCCGCTTGCCATCCTGTCCTGCCCCTCTCTGGCTCTTCTCCTTGGGATGTGCTGTGGGCAGGATGTGCTGTGGGCAGTGGGCAGTGGACAGTGCTCAGGAAGGCAGCCTCTACCCCTGACCTGCACTGCTGACCCTGTCACAGCTTTGCTGTTACACCCATTCTGTGCAACGCTGCTTAAATGAAGTTACCCTGTTAAAGAGTTTTGAGTAGTTAACAAAGCCATTATAGCAACTGTGACCTCAACAAGGCTTCACTATGTGCTAGATTCAATTTTACAGTTCTTAGCTCAGAGGAGCTGAATGATTAGAGTCTGAAAGTGAACTCTTGAGTGAACTATATTTTCCATGATTAGAGCTTAAAAACTAATTAAATGCTTACCCACGCTTTTGTGAAAAGTAATACTCCTGCTGTAAGTGAAAGATCAAGCACAGTCTTATCTACAGCGCTGGGACAGAATCACTGTTAACAACTTAAAGGGCTTTACAGTGCTGATGACAGCTTGGCAGCCACTAGTTTTGGTGTTAACTCCCTATCATGTGCTAAGACACATGGATACGTGGGGATGTTCCACTCATTTTAATCCCCACATTGTCCCTAGTCGCTGGCAATGATTTGAGCTATTTTCTTCTAAGGCATAGAAAGAGATCAGAGGAAGCCTCATGATCTGTTCCCAGGGAGAAGATGCCTCCTACCTCTCTCTTGCAATGGTTTGCATTGATTAAAAAGCATCCTTGGTATCTACTCTTCCCTTCTGGAGGGAGATCATCCTCTGGGGTCTCTGAAGTGGGAAAGGGAGAGCAAGGAGAGTATTTGGGGCTTCAAAAAAGGGTGCAGACCCATTGTTTTTCCATTGGCAGCAGGTGACTGCATCCACCTGAGAGAACAGCATTAGAAACCAGGTGTGCAGGGGATCTGAAGCGTCACCTGGGCTCTCCTCCCCCATGAGACAATATCTATGTACTTAACAGATATTTGCCTAAATTGCCATTATGAATCTCTGATGGTGGAGCTCCTTGAGCTCCCCAGTTGCTCCAGCCAGTGCTCCACTGACAGCATTCCCTTGCTGGAGGAACCTGGGAAAGTCAGCCAGAATAAGCAACTCCCTCCAGTTCAGACATGGGGGCAAAGGAGCAGTCTCTGTTGGAGAGGGCAGAAGGCTTTGCCCATAGAAAAACACATAGCTGGAGCCTGCATTGCCCTTCAGAGCTCAGATACATCCATTTGATGTATCATATCTATTTTTTCCAAGCTCTTGACAGCTTCTCGTGTGAAGTGCACAGAAGACAGACAACTTCAGGGCACCAAGAACAGACACGTGATCAGAAGATAAAGTGGGACAATGAAAAGAACAAAAGCACAAAAAAGATGCGATGCCTCAGCATGGATCTTCTTATGACAGGATCTGCAATGCAAATATCGCCTGGAACTGCAGGATCATCAAGTAAAGCTTTCCAGTTTCTCCAATGCCACTACTGCTGGACTTTGTCTCTATGAGGGAGACCATCTGGATCAAGGAATGAGGTGCACTCCTTGGTTTATGACTGCTGAATAAACCCAGGGCAGGAGGGGTAGAAAGGGGCTTGTCCTGTTTGATTCTCACTCAAGACTGGAATATCATGCACTGCCCTCAAAATAACTGTTTGGTCAATGATACTCATTTGGGATGGTGACAGTCTTCCACCAGGCTAACTAGCAGCTATCATTCAGGGTGTCAGCCGAGCAAGTCTTTCGCATGAGGTTTGGAAGAGCTGAGGGGAAGGAAAAGCAGAGATTCCCTAGGAGACCATCTCACGTTTCCTGCCCATCCCTGTTGGCAGTGCCTGCTGGGTCGGTGTCCTGTGCAGCTCCTGGGGGGAGGTTTACAAGGGACATAAGCCCTCTCCGGAGGTTGGTTCCCAATGGTCCTTCTGCAGCTTTTGCTTAAAAGGCGGTGGGGAATGTTAGCCTCCATCACAGCCTCTGTGCCCTCGCTCCTCTCCATCCCCTGCTCAAGGATGTCACAGAAGCACTGGGCAGTAAATGGGCTCCTGCAGAGAGTGGGGCTCATCAGACTTTGGGTATCTGTTGGTGAGGAAGGTTCACCTGCCTCAGGCCTGATAAACCCGAGAGGCTGCCTGCTTTGCTTCCTCCACCACTGCTCATCCCCATAGATGGGGAGTGTAAAACTTACCTGGTCTAAGTTATGAAGGGCCTGATGTTTTCAATGTCATTTCAATGACAAATAAAGTAAGTGTTTGATATTCATACTGGGGGAAACGGGTAGAAACCCTGGAGAACTAAATGGAGCCAACTGCCCAAGTAGAGGGTGTCTCTCCAGTGGCATGCTCAAGAGGAAAGGACCCAGCTATCTTTTGACCTGACATCCTGTAAAGCTGTAGCCTGCAAACAATCAATGCTTTCTTAACTTGTAACACCCTTTGGTGCTGTCGTGATCACAAATAGGACTTCTCAAACCAGCTCATGCTGCATTTTGCAATGGCAGTGAGAGGCAGATGAGACAGTTTTAAGTGCCCCCTCTCTTCTGTAACATCTCCATCGGTGAGCTGATGACCGTGGGTTTCAGGAACATCGATCCACGAGGTTTTCCCCCTTATTTCTTTAAATAACTCAACTGATTGCATTATGTCATGCCCAATTAAAGTTCCTAAATATGGAAGAGAAGATAAAAACAGGCATGGACAACTGCTGTTTGACTCTGCCAGTACAGACAAGACAAATACGTATTTCAAAATGTCAAGCGGCTGCTGCTTTCAGCTTTCTTCAGTGATTACTTGGCTTTGGTAGCAAATAAATGATGTTTGTATGCAACAGCTTTACTTCCCTGGAAGAAAACCCAATTTCCAGCTAAATTCCAACTAAATTTTAAAGATTCATATATTTAAGACCGTTTCTGGATTGAGGTGTAAATTGGCAGATATGCAGAAAAGTCACTATCAGCTCTTCAGTGTAGGTGTTGGCTGTCACAGTAAGAAGTAAAGCAAGAAAAATAGCCAGCCCACTGCTTAACCGGGGCAGTTCCCAGCATCAGGTTCTGGTACCTCAGACAGAAAAGTAAAGGCAAGTATGTCCAGAGAATCCATCCCTAGCAATAACATTTGGCAAAACACATCCTTTACATTCCCTCCTCTCGGAATCTTGATTCTGTTTTGCAGGCTTGATGGGCTGGTAACTAACACCGAAAGCACAGTTGTTCCAGGTTGAGCAATCAATAACTTAACGGAAGAATACCCAAACCAGAATACTGGCAGGTAATCTGAGGCTTGCTCTGACACTGTGCAAAGACAGCAGGAAATCCAAGTGGCCTTTGGCAGAGCAGGATGAGGGCTGAGGCCGGTAACCAAACAGCCTCTCTTCTTCCCACACTGTACCTGCACCTTTTCTTGTTCTGCTTTCCATAATAAAGATGTAGACCTCAGATACATTCTCTGTTACTAGCTCAGGGTTTTATATCACATTGATTTGCTACCCAACAAAGGCAATTTTCAGTCACTATTACGATTTAAGCCTCTGTGTTTGATCTAAGTGAAATCCATAAATGACAAGACTAATAGAGAAGCCCATGCAATGCCCATTTAATACCAGGCATTTAAATGCAACTGCTGGTCCTGGTGCAAAAAGGCTATTTACATGGAGATGGGGAAAGCACAAGGAAAAGACCAATATTGTAGGACTGCAATGTTAAGCTATTGCTGTTACTGGCATTTGAGATATAGAAATATGTGTGGAACAGGAGAAAAACAGAGCAGGATGACTGAAGCAAGATATAATGTGCTTAGCAGAGAGATCAAGTGCTCTCATGTCTAGAAGTGGCTTGAATGTTTTTATGGTGGACTTAATACATTGAAAAGCCCTCTGTAGCTCCTGGTTATAGACCAAATAAATCAAAAAATCCCTCCCAGCATCAGCCATCCACTGATCTTCTGCAGGGCTGTAATTACATTGGGGAGCTTGACCACTGGAACAGTGGGATCCTGGATCCAGCCACAGCTCTCCACAGTGAACCGTGTCACAGGTGTTTAAAAAGCAGTTGTACAGGAGAAAACCCCAATTTTCACCCATTGAGGGCAGGTTTTTTCAACTTGAGCTGCAAAGGGAATTTTCTAATACAGGTACTTTAAAAAAAATGCTGGTTGGTTTAGGCCTCAGGATACTGCATCTTCACATAGGGTTTGCTGCGGCTCCTGATTTTGACTACAGGACTGAGACTCTTGATGAGCATTGGGACCTGTTAACAAAAGCTTTAAACAGATTAAAGGCACACAGCAATATTATGGGGTTGCTTTCACTTGTGTTTTCACTTTTCTCTGCCTCCTTTAAGGCTGCTCTCTGCATCCCTGGCAGAATGTACATTTATTTGCTTTTAACTCCACATTATGAAGAAAGTTCAGTCACTTCCATGATCTGCACATGGATTACACGATGTAAATGGAAGACCTGTCAAAACAGTTGGGAGCAAGGGCTATATTAGGCATAGAAGAAAATCTCAGGCATCCCTAAAACAGGACAGTTTGCTGTCCCCAGTGTCCAGGTCTGTATGCGCTTCGTCACCTACTGCCACAGAGCCCTGCAGCTCTGTCTGGCCATGTCTTGTGGCTCAGGATTTCGTGTCAACACTCAGACACATCCATCATTCCCTCCCCATGATGCACAAGGCTTCCAAGCTGATCCGAATAAACACATTAAGCTGCATTTTCGGCAGTGTTTTCTATTGCAGGTTAGGCAACAGGAGTGCATAGGCCCCAATGGGGAAGGAGAGATGACCACGTCCTTGAGTTCAAAACACCTGAAAGCCACGGAGCCCCTGGCTGCAAACCATTCTCTTTGCTCAATGTGCCCCCCCCCTCGCCCCGCCAGTGATACCAGCGCCCCGCAGAGCTGCCGTTTCTCGGCCGTTTCAGAAGTCCCGGGGAAGCGGTGGGCTCTCCCAGGCCAAACCCCGCGGGGCTTATTCAGCCAAACTTACACTGGAGAGGCTCCCTTCCCCTCCCCGCACCGTTCGGAGCCGAGCCGCCACCCCGAGCCCGGCGCCGGGGTCCGTCGGTAAAGCCCCGCAGCACCCGGCGCGGCCGCCGAACCCGGGGGGCTCGTTGCGGCCCGGGCACTGCAGGGCGCGGTGGGCACCGCACCGCACCGCGGCGGGGCTGCAGGTAGCCGGGCGGGCGGCCAGGCTGCGGGTGGCTCCTCAGCTCCCTCCGCCCCGCAAACACTCCACCCCCGGGGCACCCTCCTCCCGCCGCCGCTCCCCGGTTTCGCCCCCCTTCAGCCCCGCAACCCGGCCCCCCGGCGGGGCTGCCTTTGCCCCTCCCGGTGTCCCCCCGGCCCGGGGCGGGCGCCCCCGCCGCCGCTCACCTCCTCCCGCACAGCGGCGGCGGCCCCCGGCGCGGGGGTGCTGCCCGGCCCGCTCTCAGCAGCCGCCTCGGCTTCCCCCTCCGAGGACATCCTTGGCCATCACCGGCGCTGGCAGCGGCGGCGGGGGCTGCGGGACCCCGAGACAGCGGAGCACCCCGCTGGCCGTCCTCCTAGCCGGGGCCGGGGCGAGCCGCCCCCCGCGCCCAGGGCGGCCCTGCCGGGTGCTCCCGGCTCCCTCCACCATCCCAGGCAGGCGGGCAGGGAGGGAGGGAGAGAGGGAGGCGGCGGAGGGGAGGAGAGAAAGACGAGGCGGAGGGGGGGTGCCCCTGCCGCTCCCGGCCCCCCCAGGTGGGCAGGCGACAGCCCGGCGGCTCCCGGCGCGCCTCTGCGGGAGGCTGGGAGCTACGGGGTGCGCCCTCCCCTCCCTCCCAGCCCCTACCCTCCCCGGGGCGCCCCTTCTCCTCCCCAGGGTGCCCCTTCATGTCTCCTTCTCGGGATCAGCCCCGCTCCCCCGCCTCGGGGTGCACCCCGCTCTCAGCGCATCTTCTCCGCCCTGGCCACCTCTCCCTCCTCTCTCCAGAGCCCGCATCTCGCCCGGGCTGGCAGCACCCCTCGGAGGCAGCAGCAGGAGGAGGAGGATGATGAAGGCTGCCCCGCGGGAGCGCTCCCGCACGGAGCCGACAGACAAAGTTGCCCGGCGCTGCCTCGCTCCGTCCCTGGCCGCCGGCCGCTCGCACAAGGGGGTACAGCGCGGAGCTGCCGTTACTGAGCGCTGGGGCTACCCCAGCTCCTCCAGGCGCAGCCGGGGAGCAGCAGCCGCCGGTCCTGCTCCACCCCGTTCACGGCCGTGGGATTTCTGTTGCCTCCGGTGCGACAGAAGCGCTAGCGCGGAGCTACCCCGGCCCTGATGCCCACCTTGACTCCGTTCTCCCGGAGGAGTAGCTGGTGGACGAGATGGAGGCACCCTGCTGCTCCTGTCCCTTCCTCCCTTCCCTGCTGCTCCTGCCCCTTCCTCCCTTCCCTGCTGCCTTAGGCTTTCCTACGGCTTCATCTGCCTCCAGCACAGGTCCCCGTTCTCCCCAACTGCAGCCTCCTGCGAACTCCCTGCACTGCCAATATTTCCTCCTCCCGCCTGCACCCTGCGCTCAGCGCATCCCGTCATTATCTCCTGCTGACCAGAACTGGTGTACTGCACCATCTTATCTCTGCATGTTTGCTTCATGTTTCATTACAGTCTTTGCCTTGTGAGGCTCATCTCGTTTGATCCATTTCTCTCCCTGTGCCCTAGAGCAGTGTATATTTTAAATGCTTCACAAAATCTTGCAAACAGGCAAGTGAACACACTTGAAGCATCAGCCTTCACTTTAATATTCACACCTCAACTACTGCCACAACGTGCTTCCTGCTTTTCAGACATGCTGCTCTGGAAATCTCCAGTCTCAAGGCACCCAGGCTGCGCAAGAGGTTGGTTTGAGGGACTGCAGAGCAGGGAATGGTGCTTGGTATGTGACTGTGTAGAGAAAAGAAGCCCTAAAGCTGGAATCTTCTACAAGTGTTGAGGTCTTCGACATCTAAGTTTCAGGCTATTCATTGCATTGCTGATGCCCACCATTTTGGAGGTGCAGGATGTCCATGACAGACAACTGACAAACTCCCTTTGCCTCCTGTGGCTCTGGATCACACTGAAGTGCGTCTGCTGCCACCGTAGCTATAGCTGCATGTGACTTGTTCTCCCCTGATGACATCTCCTCCTGGCACGAATAGCATTTATTTAGCTGCATCCAATACATACATGCAAGATAGTCTGGCTTTTGCTCCTCTCAGACGTGGAGAGGAGCTGCTGAATGCTCCTGGTGGAAGGCAATACAACACAGGTTTATAAACTGCATGGAAACACACATTTAAAACAACCCATTTCCTTTCCCTAAGTAGCACAATGGGAAATGATGTCCTTGAGCCAGATGGGCTGGGAGAGGGTCACAAATGGGACATGGAAAGGAGATGTGAAGAATGTATAAGGAGTGCCTGTGACTTGCTCACCAAGGTCTAGAGGAGAAGTGAGAAAACTCCTGTTGTGCTTGGTCAGCCCACGTACGTTTGTCTAGATGGTTTCAGTGACCTTATATACACTACGAAACGGGTGTCTGTGGCTGTGCTGGGGCATGATGGAGTGCTGTGGTTAGAGGAAATGTGCCAAGCCAGAGAATTGTGCGCTGAGAAATCTGGGCTGAATGTTGTATTTGTGCCAAATTTCTGTCTGTAGGGACTGTTAAAAAGCAACAGTTAAAGGCATCATGATGTGAGGTAGAAAAAAAGGGCTTTGGTTTATTGCATGGCAGCTGTGAAGAAGTACCCACATTCTGTAAGGCAGAAGGGGTGACAGTCTGGGCCCCACTGGTACAGACAGCAGGGAGAGGCTGTGCACAGAAAGGTGTCAGCTGAGAGAGCCGAGCAGCCCAGGAGTAAGAGCATGATATTGAAAAGCTGAGTCAGACAAGGACAGAAAACAAGGACCTGGCAGAGCTCAGCCCATCAGATCTATCCGCCCCCCAGCCCGAATAGGTGCCTCTTTAATAAATACATCTAATACCCACCGGGATTTGGGGCAGCCTGAACAGCATCATGGAGGTTTTTAATTTCATTTCCACAGACACTTTTCTTTTGATGATGAATAAACTGTGATTTATTTAATCTAAACTAATCCTGACTGCTGTTTGGGTTATAGATGCAAGCAGCCCCAAGGACTGGCTAATTGGCCCTGCCACCTTTAAGGGAAGAAGTTGTCTCCAAGGATATGTAGCCCTATATTGAATTCAGGCTTTTAATCTGAAAAGCACAGGCATGTACCTCTTCTGACCTGCTCTGTTGTCAGTATTCTGCTGGTACCTGAAACCAAGACATGGGAAAAAAGACTGAAGATGAAAAAGACCTGCAGAAGGGAAAATGAAGGTTGCTGTCCCTGAGATTTAAGCTTTGTAAATGTCATCTGTCACTTGGTACCTTTATTTCCACCTCTCTAGCTCTGGATTCAAGGTATCAAATCTGTTATCAAGGTCACCACAACCTCAAGGAACAAGGGAAAAAGGGAAGATTGGATTCCAGAGAGTACTGCAAAATCTATGCAGATCAGCTCATTTCTTAATTCCAGAAATGCAGAGGATCAGTGTCACTGGTATGAGCTGCCTGAAGGGGCTATTTTTGTTCTTCAGAAGCCTTCCCCTCTATTCTAACACAGATTAATTATGAATATTTATGTACATAGCACCAAAAATGTGACAAGCAGTTTGGAGGCTGGCTTGCAAAATATGTATACCATATTGCAAAAATTAGCTCTCTTCTGGGCTTGGTGCCTGGTCACTCACTTTCTAAATAGCTAGAAAAGAACAGAGACAAGATGCATTTGCAGCACTTCTGCCTCTGTTCAGAGCAAGCAGAAACTGGTGCAGTCAGGAACTGCAGTTTGTTTAAGATCAGTCCCCTGTCACTCAGAGCATGCCTCTGTGAAAGCATTGATAATCCTTCCTCTGAGCTCAGCTGGGCCATTGCACTGATGTAACAGGAAGAATTTTGTTCTGCTCTTTAGTGAGATGTGGCATTTGGGCTAAATTCGCAAAGACCTGGTACTGCTTTAAGATATACCCGGGATGCTGGTGTCTGCCTTTCAGATGAGACAGCTATCAAGATCCTCAGCATTTCTGGCCATCAAAACTTGCAGAGCACTTTACTGAAAGAGAAGCATTAAGCTTTCTGTCCAGGGGAGTCTCCTACCAGGGAAATTGCAGTATAATGACTTCAAATCACTTCTCTGCTGCTCCAAAAAATAGCATAAATATATGCTGCTAAGGAACTGCTACATGCTGCCCCAAAGCTGACAGTAATGGGAAAAGTATTTCCAATACAGATGGTTTGTTAGTTGACTTATGCAAATCGGCATATTGGAGGAGAGGAGCTATTGCTAAATATAAAGTCATACTGTCCTACAGCTTGTGTGAGCTGCCAAAGAACTGCACAGACTATCCATAAGGAGCAAGTCCAGTGATTTCAACAGGCTTTCAATCAGGCTTTTAATATTAAAAAAGAAGCATATTCCTAGTTAATAATAAGCTCAGCCGTTTTTAAATGACAAATTCAAATGTCTATTGGAGTCACAAGTGGCAGTCCCTTGACTGTATCTGAGTCTGTGTAATCCAAAACACGTCTATTATCTTTTGCAAAGCCTGTAAAGAGAATGCTACATTGCTTCAATGTTAAACCTTAGTGCAATATTTGTGAATTAAATTGTGGATATAGCAAAAGAGAATCTGTCTGGACCATTCACAAAATGAGCTTTGATATCCTTTTAGTAAGTAAAAAGCTGAAGGGAGACATCAATAATTTATTAGCACTTGGATTACATCCTCTAGTGCTTGTAGTTTGCTGCCTTCATGGAAGAAAAGAGGTCAAAGGCAATATCGTCTCTTAGGTTGTGAAGTCTTTGCATACTTTAATACGTTGGTGCTGACAAAGGCAAAAACCTCTGGGGACCCGACATGGCTGGAAAGCACAGTGACACTCACAGATGTGAGCCCCAAGACAAGGGCTATCTCTAGAGGGGTGAAGTGCTCCTCATTCCTTGTCATCTCCTGACATTGTCATCTCCTGGCACTGCTCACTGCCTTTTTCTCAGCCCATCTCTACACTCCAGACTCTTGCTTTCATACTGTCTCTCTCCCATTCTCTTAGATATCCCTGCCCTGCCTCCTACCATCTCTTTCCTGCTGGCAGCAATGTCTATTCTCAAGCTCTAAGCTTAGTAATGCTACTGTCACGTTGCGCAGATACGCCAGAATTTGCACTGGTATTAGATCTTTCCTTTCAGAATGAAATGTTCTTCCTTCTCTGGCTTGTGCCTTTCAATTTTGGCACCCACTTTCTGTTTCTATTTTTCCCTTATTTTGCTCCTTCTGATGTGCTATTTCCAATACCTAAACAATCACCACCCCCCATAACATCTTATTTCCCATTTTTTTTATCTTTAAGTCCTGAAAAATCTTTCCTAGTTCCGTCCCTATCACTGTCACCAAGAGCTTCCTCTTCCCTCACAGCATGCTAGAGTCATTCCCAAGAAGCACACAGAAATAAACATAGACTACTCTTTTGTAGTACCCAAACCTCCATTTTTCTTGCTTCTTCAAACTGTAGTTCTTCTTTTTTGTGGCTGCTTGTGAGGGGGGACATCTCCAACTTCCACAGACAAGAGACAGGAGAGATACTGCCCTCTCAGCCCCAGGTAGGACATGAAGAGCCATGAGCAGAATGAGAGACCCAGAGCTGCATCTGCCTTTGTGCACAGGGGTGTTGTTTTCTGCAGGTGCTGACATTTCCTATTCCATGTATGCTGAACATACCTGCATAAAACTAGACAGATCTGAGAGACAGGCAGCAGCAAAAAGTCATGCCTACGATAGTCCATCAGCATCCTCTGAGGCTGCTGTTGCTCCTCATGTTCCAAGCCTGAGCTGATGTACCCTGCTTTTCAGTGGGACTTGGTAGCTCAGCTTAATGTTACCCAGGTTCTGCCCACACACTGCTTTGGAGCGAATGATGACAAGTCTTTTCACAAATACAGTAAAGGCATCCCAGTGGGGTGCTATGGACAACAATGAGGAATTTGAGACCCCCAATTCTCTCTCAACACTAAGAGACTTTGTAAATGAAAGGGACTAGCAATGGAAGAATCTGCCCACAACATTTTGTTACCTTAAGAAGGAAAGAGAGGTCCTTAGACACAGAAGCTGGGCAGAGGAGCCGTCCTAGACTAGGAAATCACCAGTGGCTCCAAGCACCAAAGTATGGC
The DNA here is from genome assembly GCF_033783945.1 of Neopsephotus bourkii. Taxonomy (NCBI): domain Eukaryota; kingdom Metazoa; phylum Chordata; class Aves; order Psittaciformes; family Psittacidae; genus Neopsephotus; species Neopsephotus bourkii. Next base: position 12,317,907 of record NW_026902298.1, on the reverse strand, counting down.
TGGAAGAACAGCAAATACCTCTGCTCCTTAGCAGAAAATGCCTAACTAACATGGGGTTTGGCTAATTTCTTTCCCAAGTTAAGCTCAGCAGCCTAAATCTATCCATTGACCTCCACACTCACGACTTCTGATGCAGAATAGCCATCTGGACAGTGCCATTCCAGAGCCAAGTCAATGAATTGGAGAGTTCCCAACATTTTCCCATGGGAAGAAAGCTGGGCAGTTGCTGCTGCTGTACGTCTCTAGAAGGCAACTTGCCAGCACTCAGGTCTTCTGTCTAGTGCCAAAGAGACTTTTAAAATGCCTGGGCCTCAGTGACAAACCAAAATGAAAAGGTGCACACACGCATCTGAGCCATCAGTGCATGGTGACATTGGGCAAGTACTGGAGTGATCTACTGAAGAATAGGGCTTTTAAATGCTGGTGTTGTTAATGGTACCACTAACAGGAGGGAGGCACTCTGCCTGTGAGCTTTTCCTCTGGCCACTGACAACTTATTTGCTCCTTATGTAGCCAACTGCCATGAGAGATCACAACAGCTGTAAATACTTCTGAAAATAACATGATAAATAAGAATAAACCACCCAACAACACTGAAGAGAACCTTTTGTTATGCAAATAATGAGCATAAAAGAGTACTCCTCAAGAAAGATGTTTTCACATCAACCTTGTAGAGAAGTAAGTACAGCTGAAGCTTTTTGCTGATTTCAGTTCCATCTCCAAGTACCACCAGTGAGGGAACAGTCCTGCCCTGGTGCCAGGCATACACCAAACTTCACAAGAACTGAGCCTCTGGAAAAAAGAGGGTGCAAAGCCATTTCTTCAATGGCAACAGAGTTCAGAAGTGACTTGGCACTACGTACCAGCTCCACATCTAGATATTAGATATACCATGTAGTAACAGTACAGTCCTGGTAGTTTCCTTAGAATATCTCTCTTCTAGTTGTCTCTCACACCTTGGTGGGTGTCCTTTTAGACAGTCGTTCCTCATTAGGCTGCTTGTCTCTCCCTACCCAGCAAGTTGGGTGAAGCAGTGTGTGTTGCTACTTGAGAAGCAGAAAAGCCTACCCCCAGTACGATCCTCTGGGAACTCACAGCTTTTCATGTCACCCCCAAGGAGATGGGAAACCAGCTCTGGCCTTATAAGACTCCACGGACCAGTAGTCAGTAAGACCAGGCAGTTATCCACCACAGCTCTATACCTTTCCAAAGATGAAGGCAAAACACCAATGCTATGCGACAATTAGTTTTGCCAGCCCACTCATATCATCAGGACATCACAATCATCACTGTTAAAAACTCTTGGCAGATCTAGCAGCATTATCACAGCTATTCAGTTAAGTACTTCAGGCTTGGGTCCACTGGCAGTACAATCTAGCTGCTGTGCATGCACCCTGCACTGCGTATCGAGCTCCCTAAAGTGAGTGCATCGCAGAGGCCATGTTTTCCATTCCTGGGGTATAAGAATTGGAACTTCCCATGGAAAAGGTGAGCTTCCCATGGTGCTCTTTTCAGTATACATTCTGGCTAGTACAGATGGGATTTGGATAAAGCACATATGCATCACACTCATGCTGTTCAGCTGCAGAAGTATAAGCTTTTCCCCATGATCAAACAGTAAATAATCTGAAGAGAAGAAAGGAACAAATCCTGGACTGACAACAAAACAGCCAGTGCTTCAGGAGATTTGCCATGGAGGATTATCATCTGAGCATATCCAGTGCCTTAAACTGTCTTAAACTGTGTGAAATATCAGGCTTAGGCACTTTGACAGGCTTCCTTTAAAATCTATGAGAGTAGACTTGAATGCATCCACTACGTTGCTCAGATTCTGGCAGACACATCGAGAAACAGCAGCCATGAGAGACACTGTCCTCAGCCCAGAGAAGCTGGATTTCAGAGCTGTTGTTCTCCTCAGTGCTCGCAGGGGCAGAGGACACTGTCAGGCAGGGTCAGCTCAGAGACCATTTTCATATCAGCCTTCTGTGAGGCAGTGACTGTCAATGACGACGCATTCACCATCTGTGCAAACACTGATTTTCACCTGCAATACCCTTCAGAGGCACTGTTCGAATGACCTGACTTGAGAAACACATTTGCTTGACTGCCCCTTCTAATTTCCACAGCAGTCTGTTCTCTGGAGTCTCAGCTGTGGCAGCCAGCTTTTAGCTGGGTTTTACTTTGAGCTTGTAATGAGTGTGATACAGACTGTGATATAGAGATGTTACATAGACTGAGCGAGAAATAGCTTTATTTGCTTAAGATGTGTGTTATTTCAGGATTTTTTTTTTTTTGTCTGATAAAAACGGCATTTCTATAGAAACAATTGATAAAAAAACAATGAAGAGGAAAGCCCATGCTGTAAAAAGCCAACATAATGTTCAGCAGACGCATTGCCAGGGATGAGTAAGTATTCTGCTCTTTTGGGCTTTTAAAATACACAACCCTTCCCCCTCACTTCCATGTTTAAATGAATTCATATTGGGCATGGATGTCTGAGTTTTATTGGTGAGCAAGTAGAGATTTGCTTTAAATTATCCCTGCTTCACCTAGTTCCAGGGGTGCCCAGCAGCCTTTGCTCAGTGAGGTGTTTCTGACACGGACTCCTAAGGTTCCACCCCAAAAGTAGACCAGAGCTGCAGAAAAAGCCACTCGAGGCTCTGTGGGTGGCTATCTGAAGATAGTCTCTTCATCAGGGATTGTAGCAACAGGACAAGGGGAAATGGGTTTATACTTAAAGAGGGGAAGTTCAGGTTGAATATGAGGAAGAAGTCCTTCACTGTGAGGGTGGTGAGGCACTGGAATGGGTTGCCCAGAGAAGTGGTGAATGCTCCATCCCTAGCAGTGTTCAAGGCCAGTTTGGACAGAGCCTTGAGTGACATGGGCTAGTGTGAGCTGTCCCTGTGCATGGCAGGGGGTTGGAACTGGATGATCTTGAAGTCCTTTCCAACCCAAACTGTTTTATGATTCCATCATTAGGACACACACACTATCTCAGCTCACACCCCATGTTCTCCCAGCAGCAAGAAAACTGCTATTGATGCAGTTTTGCTCTCGTGCATGCACATTTCTTCCAGAAAATGTATTTTTTTCCACTATCACAAAGAGTTCTGATGTGCTGTGGCGACAACACTGTGTGTATGTCTCTGCTCTGCCAGTTCAGGGCTCTCGCATTTCCAGATGGATTCCTGCAGATGTTGGTGCCACTGTGCAGTGCAACTATTCCTTTGAGGCATGATATCTTACCATTCCATCTGAGTTCAATGCTTGGTCCCTTGCAGAGTTGAACCTTTAGCACAGGTGACAACTTACTACCAAACATTTTGTCTTACCAGACTTAACACTTTTTTACAAGGGAACACAGTTTAGGACTTTATTATCTTGGACCCATCCCTTATCGCCATTTGTTTCCCATTCCTAAGCAGAATGTGCTGTGTGCTGCCTACCACCCAGCTCTACAGCTACTATGTTCTCAACTTTAGTTCCTGTCTTCTGGCAACAAACCACTAGGATTATCTGTTTCCTGGGTCACCTGCTCCTTAGACAACTCATCCTAATATGTATCATCTATGCAACACAGGTAATACTGTTGCATTTACAGATTTATACTTTCTAATCCCAGCAAAGCTACTGCCGTGTTGCCTTTGTCATTCTGATCCCTTGAGAAAGCATTTGGCTGTAGGCTCTCATGCTTCTCTCTGGTTTGGGAGACCAAAACTGTCCTCCAGAAAGTCATGTGGATCTATTTGCTTGTGGCAAGCTAGAAGAAGAGGGTAAGGGAGATTGTTAGGGCTGACAACCTTTTAAAATGTCATAAAACAGCTCTCCTTAAGTGAGGGATGTTTGATTTCACCTCCAAAGCCTCTTAGAGATGTTCTGGTGGGAATTTCTCTGCTAGAATAGTTTATCAGATCCACGCAAATGTGCTGGTACTTACAATTTATAGGATAAATATGAAAATGCATATGCATGATTTATTGATAGAGCCAAAGCTATATATAGTGCCCTTAACTGTATTATTAAAACTGAAGGTAAATAATTAATGGAATGAAGAAAAGATACATAAAACTCTGGCAGTTTCGATGGGAAGCATTCCTGTCTTGCAGTAATTAAAGCTGAATATATTCTGAGTATATTTTTATATCTTTCTCACAAAAAAAAAGGATTATTTACCCACTTCACATGCATACCAAGAGACACTGTGTGCGGCCACAGAACCTGTGCAGGCAGCAGGAGAGAAATCAGGGAGAAAAAGTGCTTGTGGCTGTCAGGTTTGAATGCCATCCCACACTCAGGACAGGTTTACTGTTCCTGGATACTGACCAGTTCTGCCTGGTAGACCTTCGGGTTAGTTTCAGGTTAGATATAACTCAAATAATACATGTTAGTTTTGCAAAGTTCAGTGCTGATCATTCACACGAGAAGTATTAAAGAAAGGTAGAGGCTTACTTCAGCTGAAAGCAGGAAACAAAGTTAATTTTTATAATGATTAGAATCAAGGGACTACTCAAGCAAACCAAAGTTCAGGTAGCAACTGCTTATGTCTCCATAGGCACCTCTCCTGGGCTTAAGAGGAAAAGAAGAACTGTAACTCAGACAGGCCCTTTTCTGACTCAGGCCATCCAGTTTTCTGAAGTGACTCAATTAAAGACACATAGGGTCAAATATCCTGCAACATCTCTTGGGTATCTTTTTCTCATTGGGTGAATAGTCATTCATTTACATCATTTCCATATTAACAGTATTAGTAAGGTCAAAATTACCTTACAATTAGTTATTAAAGTCCCTGGGGTCAGAACAGCTCAACCTCATAAGTGGTCGTAAGACAGTTTTAACAGTCCCAACAATTAACCCAAACACAGTCCAAAGCAACCACTGCCAAGGCCTCCCTGCCTCACTGTTCAGGTAAGAGAACCCAAATTTCTTCATCTGGGTCCACAGAAGATTGTTCCTAAGTTTGCCATCAGCAAACCTTGAAGTGCAAGAGGTCTTCTGCTCATACCAATGTATCTGCCAAACCCTTCTGTAAGATCAGTGGTGCTCTCTTGTCTGGTCTGAAGATGAATGGTGCAAAACAAAAATACTGGTTCCACTTTTTGCTTCAAGCAGAAGCACAATCCATTGATTTCAATGGATCTTGATTTCAACTTTCACAGACCCACAAGCAACGATATATGATCAACAAGGCATCTTAAAGTTCCCACTTTGATCAGCCAGACCTATAGTAGCAACAGAGTCCATGAGCCACCAGCAATGTTGAGCAGCTCCACTGACGAAGGAGAATAACCTGCTGTTCTTGAGGTTTAACTGCAAGAAACATGAACAATCATTTCAAAGTGTTTCTTTCAACCCAAAACAGCAGAAACTGGGAATGTCAAACTAAGGTGGCAGATGGTGGTGGAAGGATAACAGTTGATTTCAGTGAAATGGAGAATTGGACATCCCATTTCTCAGCAGTCACTGCTATTCCTGAACTACAATTGACTTTAATGTGATTCCAGTGCCTTTAGGGAATGCAGAGTAGAGCTCCACCAGCCAAACTGCAGTCTGGCAGGGCAGCATCAGAGCAGCACTCCCAGCACTCTTGAGACTCCCTTCTGAGAATCTCCAAATGTAATTAAGAGCAGCTCTACTTATTCTTTCTGCTAAGGGCACCTATAAGCACCAGATGTAATAGGAATAACTGCTCAGACACCTGTGCCAGAGCCAAAAGCTCACAAGGCTAGAACTGAGGTCTCTCTCAGCTACTCAGTCACTAGTGGGGCATCTCTGAGTGATTTTGGTGGTTCCAACTTCAAGAAGGGCTCAACGACCTAAAAGAGTGCAGCCATCAGCTTCACCACCTCAGAACACAGTTGCTGGTCAGCAAGCAGAGAGCTGAAAAAGCTGTTTTCTGTCCAGCCTTTTCACTGGGAATTTCAGTTTTGTATGTGTTTGTCACAGCCAAGTTCCCTGCCATTGGTTAGGACTGGCTGTCTGTTGACAGGATGAAGGTTTTATCTTGGTTTCTATAGATTTAAATGCTTTCAATGCTTGTAATGCGTTAAACTTGTTTCTGGCTATAATTTCAGGGTGGTGAGGCACTGGAACAGGCTGCCCAAAGAAGTGGCAAATGCTCCATCCCTGGCAGTGTTCAAGGCCAGGCTGGACAGAGCCTTGGGCAACACGGTCTAGTGTGAGGTGTCCCTGCCCATGGCAAGGGGTTGGAACTGGGTGATCTCAAAGTCCTTTCCAATCAAACCATTCTATGATTTTGCTGCAGCATCACATCTTTCTGAAGGGATAAAAGACCCCAGTGAGATCCAGCAGACTAGAAAGTACTGCATTCCTTAAAGCATTAGGGCATTTGTGGTGAGTGCTTCCCAAACAGTGGGCACACCAGTGCTGGTGTCCAAGCCCTAATGACAATCTCAGCCTGGTCCCATGCTCACAGAGCTCATCTCCCAGGTAAAAAAGGCTGAAAGGTGACCAAGCACTAAACCCAATGCTAAAATCAATGCTTCTGCAAGCTCTGACAGCTTTACAGTAGCTCCTAATAATGCTTGGCATTTGTAATAAATGAATAATCAGGCATGAATAATAAATTATAGTCATGTTTATGTAGCTTTATATATCCACTCTCCTGAAACACCTCCGATCTCGGGCACACCAATGCCCTGCAATAATGAAAAGGCAGAGTTTCTGTATTTACATATATGTATTTCTTGACGTGTAGACACACACTATTTGGTTCAGTGCCCTGTATTTATATCCAACGAAAGCACCCAGAGAGAGCTTGCAGTGGGACTGCCCGGGCTAAAAGCAAGCCCGCAGACATAGCTCAGTTTCTCCCACAAGCACCAGCAGCAGCGGACACCCTGCTCACACCTTCTCGGAGCCAGCGGGAGAGCCAACAAGAGACATGCCTCGCAGGGACCGCGGGAACACGGCAAGTACGCAACCTTGGGCACGCAGCCGCTGGCCCCCTCAGGGGAGAGAACATGGCGCTCACTTACCCCTCAGCGCTGACCTACTAGCGGCAGGCGCGAGCGGAAGTGACGTATGGCCGGGCGGAAGTACCGGCCTTGGGACCGGGCGGAAGTGCGGTGCGTGAGCGGCGCGGCCGGGCGCGGCGTGAGGTGGGCCCTGCCCGGGGCAGGCCGTAGGGCTGCGGGGCCTCGGCTGTGCTGTAGCGTAAAGAGGAGCGTGGCTGCAGGAGCCGTGCGGCCTCCGGGTGCCGCGGTCCCTCTGCGGTCCCTTTTTCGGTGGGTCTCTCTGCCGAGCAGTTCTCTGTCAGGCTCCGGGCCTCGCCTGCGGGTGTAAGACGTCGGTTTAGACTCGTGTAGCGGTGGGACTGTCGGGACGTATCTGCTCGTTAGTTTGTTAATAGCACCTCTTTGCTTTTAGTTTTATTTCGTGCCATGCTGAGTTCATCTTCTTGGTTGCAGAGAGTCTTCAGGCAAGCTGAGGACGGCAGCGTTTCTGCAGGCGAGGTGCTGTGTGTGTGCACATGGTATGTGCCTGGCAGGCAAAGGAACAGTGAGTCTGATGTGACTAGCGTGAGATGTGGAACCTCCTTGAGGAGATGTTCTTGTAGCTTTGGCTGAGGGTTTCCTTGTGGGAGGAGCATCCTTACAAGTATCTGCTTTCCCTATAGCCCATAGAAGTTGATGACTGTTTTGTGATGCTTGGGCTTTGGTCATTACACTGTTGGGTGCGGAAAGTGGTTTTGTGACAGCAGAGCATGTACATCACCTGTTTGCAAAGTTTCCTGAGAAGCTTTCCAAGAATCCTGAGTGAGGCTTTCATTGACCACTAGAGCAGGGGAGTTCTATGTTTCCATTCACTGCTGAACAGCCTTGCAGAGGCTGAGATGTGACTCTTTGCTTCTCCTTTTAATTCCTTTCATCAACGAACAGATCTGAAGAAATACGATGCTTTGAGGCACTGATTGTGACAGCAGTACCTTGTATTCCTTGTTGACCCAAATCTGATAGGAGTCAGAGTTGATTCTTTAGGTTTATGTTTACTTGCTACCTTTTCTCTTTTAACTTCCCTGTGGTTACCTCGCCTCTGAAGGAGGTAACCTCTCCTGTGGAGAAGACAGGCTGTGAGAGTTGGGGTTGCTCAGCCTGGTGAAGAGTAGGCTCCTGGGGGACCTTAGAGCAGCTTCTAATGCCTAAGGCGGCTGATAGGAAATCTGGAGAGGGGCTTTTTAAAAGGGCAGGTAGGGAAAGGATAAGATATAGTGACTCTAAACTGAGTGAGGGGAGACTTAGTTTAGGTATTAGAAATAAATTCTTTACTCTGAAGGTGCTGAGGCACTGGCACAGGGTGTCCAGAGAAGCTGAGGCTGCCCCATCCCTAGCAGTGTTCAAGGCCAGGTTGGACACAGGGGCTTGGAGCAACCTGCTCTAGTGGAAGGTGAGCTTTAAGGTCCCTTCCAACCCAAACTGTAATGTGATATGATTCTATTATATAACTGTGTCCAGTTCATGGCTTTGTTGTTATATGTCTCCCTTGGGCTGTGGGGCTCTGCTGCTGTGCAAGAAAATTGCATTGCAAATGGAGATGGGCTAGAATAAAAGAACCCCCCTAATGGTATTAGATTATATCAACTAAAGTGCAGTTCTTTGTAGCCCGATGGAATCTGTAAAAATCTTGGCCAGGAGTGGGGTGATACTTTGCTCAAATGCTGTGTCTGATTATTCTTATGTTTTATGTCTGCTGAGAGTAGTGGCAGGGGTTGGTAATATGCCTCCAAAGCTTAAATGTTGCTTCTGGAAAGCACTGGAGGAGTATTGTAGACCTCAGTTTATCTGTAAGGTAAATGCCATTCTTTGTGATGCTCTGGTACAGGCTTATACTTGGATATGAAGCTGGTTAATCCAAAATTAAACAAGTGCTGGGCATGTGAAGCAGTCGGTGCTTCATTGCCTTCTGTGCTTTTGTGTCTTCTTGTAGCCTGGCTCAGACCATTGCTCTCAGCTGCGTTTGTAAAACTTCCTGCAGCACTGATGGGCTTTTCAAACAGCATCCTTGGAAAATCCAGAGCATGACAGAAAGATACTTACTGAGACTTTAAGTGCAAACAGCAGATGATAGTGTGTTCACAGAGTAATCACTATGTTCTGGTATGTATAGGTGCTTGTGGTCCTTTGACGGCATTTCTGATCCCCTACATGTGTTCATATGACAATATCCTCATGAGGCTGCATATGTTGGCTAGATGGTGGTTCCTCTAGGCAAACAGTTTGTATGTGGTTACCTATTAAGTAGCCAGCTGCAGGATGCTGGGATTAGTCCTGATCATCAGTAGTGTGTTATTTTTCTTGCATGTTTTCTCTGCGCTCTGGTGGATAAGAGTTTCTCTTTATGATGGCCAGGTGAGTGTTGCCAGTGTGCTTGGATGTCTTTCATGGGGCATGGAAAAAAGTACAATTGGGAAGCAAACTCATTTCACTACATCCTGTCTGTCTGTAAGTTCCATTTGTATTTAAGCCGTTCTTAGCTCGTTGGACTGCAGAAGGATCAAGTCAGAGGCCTTGGTTGTATTAAATTTCTAGACCCAGGCGGATCATGGAAAGAACACTTTTAAAGTTTTTAGTTCCTTTTTTACCAAACTAGCACCCACCTCTGTATTGCCATCTTGTAACTCTTCTGGGTGGCCTCTGTATCCGTATGGAGGAAGGAGCAACTTTAAGGAAAGGGTTCCTGGAATAACAACTAGCCTTTTTAGACAATGACCGCATAGTTGGCTTCTTGTGCCTGACAATTCCTTGGGCAAATGAAGGCAGTTTTAAGGCCTGCTGTATTTTTAGCTATTTTAATACACAGATACTTGCCCAAGTGTATGGAGATCCCTGTGTGGAAGAGGCTTATCTCAGAAAGATTAGCAGCACAATTTGCTTATGTCTGTTAATCTTAGCATCATCCTCATTTTGGCTTTGAAGCCTGTGATGATGGGGCATGAAACACTTGGCTTCTGATGCATGTGGTGCTACTTATGCATATCAAAGAGGGACCTATCAACTGAAGTATGACTATTGGAGCCCCCGTTGTGGCAGAAAGCTCCATAAATTAACAGCAATAGGTATGTGCTTACGCTAGGAGTACACAGAAAGGGAGCTGTCTGCAGAATTTGCAGATTTTCCTGTGCAGTTGCAAGGGAACAGGGCTGAAAGGGAGTGTTTCTGCTTTCTCAGCATCAGTCAGAATCACAGTGACATCCCAGGAGTGTTTTTGTTAAATCCTCCTCCAACAGTAGCAATGTACCACAGCAGTGTGCCCCATTCTCTTCCTGCCCTGAAGTAGTCTTTGCTAGCAGCAGTGTTCCACAGATGTCCTTGACAGCATTGATGGAGAAATTGGGCATTTTCTGTGAGTGCTGGGGGTGGGTTTTGTTGTTCAGTGGGTACAGAGAAGTCCTTCTTGCTGCTGCTTGTGCTGTATGTAGGCTTGGTGTAATTGGAAGTTGTTGTTCTGGGACTCTTGAGCTTACAGCTTTAATTAAGATCAGTGTTTTGAGATGTCTGAAATCAAGCAACTAACTCGTGATGCTGGCATTGAATGAAGAAGTCTGGGTCCTCAGCCATGGAGTGCTGAAGTGAATGGAGTCCCTGGAAACCTTGAAACTTCTGAAAATCCACTTTGTTTTGGTAGACAAAACTCTTAAGTCTGAATGGTTTTAGTCCAGCTTTTGCACAAAGTAAGGAGCATGAGAAAGAATTTCAGCGAGTCTTACATTGTTTGTGGTTTTACACTGAGGCCTTGATTTTAGAAAGGTAACAAACGTAGAACTCTCTGGAGCTCTTTGTGCTCTTGGAACCAGCAGCATCACACCTAACTAACCTTGGTCAAGAATGAGGACCTTGAAAATAGTGTAACTATTCCAAGTATAGGTGATAAATACTGCATGCAGTAATTCTTATGTCTGTTAGCATGCTTTCCACAAGATATCTCTCCACATATTTTACAATGAAGTGTGATAATAGCATAAGACAAAACATTGGTTTCAGAGCAGTGGCTGTATCTGCACAAGGGTTGAACTTTGCTTTGGTCTTAGATTAAAACAGATTCATTTGCAAGCATTGCATTTTCTCATATGTACAGCCTACCCATATGGCATATAATTGCAGTTTTAAAATCCACATCCACTTCCCTTCCCTACTTCACAATAAATTGTCATTGAGTCCTGATGGGCTTTTGAAAAGTGGAAGAGATCAAATATGTACCAAACATTTCAACATACCAAGTGTGGGAGGTGTCAGGTCTGTAGCATTAGTGCTGCTCAGTGACTCAATTAGTGTGAAATGTATTTGCAAACACTTGCTGCCTGTCAGAAATAGATTGATGGTCCCAGGCTCTGGGAATAAGAGGTGAGAGTAATACTCACAAGGATTTTCATGCCCAAGAGAATGGAAGAGGAATAGTTGCCTTCCCAGTAAATTCTTACATGCACAGAGGTAGAAGTCTATAAATACCATCCTTGGCTTTTCATTTAAAACTGGCCTGGGCAGTGAATGAAAATGCTTGGAAATAACATGACTTTTGCCAGTGAGAGGTCAGTGAAAGACAGAGAGAGAAGAGAGCTAGAGCAGAAGGACTAGATAAGGAAGAAAAACTGTTTTCACTTGGGAGATAAGAGCGTGAAGGACAGCACAGTCAGTGAGAGTAAGTGCATTGTCCAAATCTACATGCACAGGCTCTTTCATCCTGACAGGAATGCTAATACTGGGGTTCAGAGAAGACTTTATGCTGGAGGGGGGAGGTTTGCATGAGACTACGTCTCTGATGTTCTGGTTGGTGTTGATAATGGAGGAAGCAAAATCTGTTGTCTTGGACCAGGTGTTTCTGTGCCTTTGCAAATCCAAGGCTGTGTTGTTGGCACTGTGGCAGCGATGCGCTTGTTGGCTGGCTTTTTGCTGGAATGATGCCATTCTGCTTCCAGCTGCCTGCTAGACCAGGTGTTGGCTTGTCTAGTAGCATGTTCTCTAGCAATGAAGAACAAGGTGAATGGTTTGTCTGGGATTCTGGTACAACTAGTTGTGTCCTGGGGTGATCCTGAAGTAGGGTGTATGTACTGGAACAGCAGAGTGGGACAAAAATTAATAGTTTTCCCTTGCTGTCCCCATCCTCTCTCCAGGAACTCCAATTCTGTAACCAGTTTTCCACATCTGCAGTAGTTTCCATGTGAACAGGACACAGGACTGGGTTGCAAGAGCAAGAAGGCAGGATGTTGTCGAGACCAAAGCCTGGGGAGTCTGAGGCAGACCTGCTGCACTTTCAAAACCAGTTCCTGGCAGCCAGAGCTTCACCTGCAGTAAAGGTTGTGAAGAAAGCGGACAAGAGGAAAGGGGAAGAAAGGACCACAGATGCTGAGAGACCTCCACTACAGGACAGCAAGGATGTGGTCATGTTGGATGGTAATTTCCCTTGTGGGCTTATTTGGATTACCAGAATTCTCTGTCTCTTTCTGTCTTCCTCACTGCTTGTGTTTTCACCTCCCTCTCAACTTAAGTGTTCCTTTTGCCCTGCATGTGTGTCCTCCTCGCATTATCGTTCTTAACGTTGTTGGGAAACACACTGGTCCGGTGCTCCTGGCATCCTGTAGAACCACGTTTCCAACACATTGCCTTTTGCCTGTGGTACCTTGCCATCCTCAGTGCAAAGGTGTTTTCTGTGATTTGTACCCTTGGACACTCACTGCTTACTTTGCAATCTGTCCAGACCCTGTTCCTAGTATCTCTTGAGTTTTAGCCCTGCTAACAGCTCCAGCTTTCAGCCAGCAGATCTAGCTTGATAAGCTGCCTTCCTACAGTTTTGTTTTCCTCCGTCAGTACTAACTAACATTTCTGTTGTGTACTTAATAGTCTGAGAAGCTCAAGGTGTTGTCTTAAAAGCAACAACTTAAATCTTATCGTGCTTAGTTCCAGGTAAGAAAACATGAACTCAGTTTATAGACAGGGAAAAGGAGGCCTTAACTTGCTCGTGGTCATACAAATCACTCACTGTTGGAGCTGGCAGTGGAATTGTGCCTGAACATAACCTGCAGGGACACTGTTTCTGTAAAGCCTTGCTTCTTCCCTTAATACTTGCAGTCAGGCCTCAGTACCCTTTCCTGCATATGCTCATTGAAAAGACCTTGGTGCCAATACATAACTAATAAAATTGAGTATGTTTCTCTCCACTACCCAGTGCAAGTCAGAGACAAAGGGCTCCTTGCTTCCTCATCTTCTTGGTTTCTCATCAGAGCAATAGGTGCTATTAGGGAGCCTTGGTCTGATACCTGTTGCACAGTAGTTATATATGAGTAACCTCACTGATTTTTTTTTCCCTTATTATTTCCCCTCCCCAGATTTTCCTGATACTTTGCCAGCTCTAACTCCAGCTCCTCCAAAAAAGTCAAAGGTCAAAAATGCCTGTGTCCACTTTGACGATGAAGATCCAGAGGAAAGACTGGAGAGTCATGATCGACACATCACAGCAGTCTTCAGCAAAATTATTGTATGCCTAGGTTTTACGTGATGCTCTAGTTTGGGGTTTTGTTGGTTTGTCGTTTGGTTGGTTTTCCTTCCATTTTTAGAATGCTGTGAAGTAAATGGGCAAGGATAAAAGGTTCTGTTGCTGCTTTTTATTTCTACAGTGTAGTGAAACAGTTGTAGCACTGTAGTTGTGCTACGACTGCTCCTTCAGGGAGCTCCTTGAAAGAAAAGTTCTTTGTGGCTATTTTTGCTGTCAGCTAAATGTGGGTCTGAATCTGCTTTCCAGTCTAGACTGCCTACAGGTCACGCTGCCTGCATGCAGGCATGTGCTCCAGTGCGGATTTGGGTGAATTTCTGGACTTTCTAAGGAGGATGTTCTCATTGCTTTGCACTGGCCCAGATTTTTTTCTTTGTCTGATTCTTGGAGTTTGGCAGCCCAGCCTTTTGGAAAATAGCCTCACTTTGTCTCTAAATAAGCACAAGGTATTCTGAGCCTGACAGTGACGCAGCAGGAGGCTTGTGAGCTGCAGAGCTGAGAGATTTTGAGTCCACTCTTGGCTAAATGATATAAAATGATATATATCTGGCTGTTGTGATGGTTTCTACAGGGCTTTAATTTCTTGCTGCAGGAACGAGACACAAGTGCGGCAGCAGTGACCATGCCAGTGCCCACTGGAGACCCATTTCCAAGGACATTTCACCGCTCTGAAATAAAAAGTGAGGTAAGATTGGGAGCAGCTGTTTTATGCTACCTTATTCATGATTAAAATTTGGTCACAACAAAGCCTGATGCTTGGACTCAAAATAAGTGACTTGGCCTGCTGGAGGTTGTGAATTAGCTCAGCATCTCTCTCACATTTGCTACCTTAGTGTAGGAGAGAGTTCTACCAAGCTGTCATCATTTAGGTACCTCACACCCTGCAGCTAAATAACACTGGAATCCTTTAGGTTTAGGAAAAAGGTGATCCCCCTCAGCTAACTGCAGTGAGATGGATCAGGTCTGCGCTGCTGTAATAGAATTGATCCTGTTCTGTTTGTTGTTTATTTTTCTGAGGATCAACCTCTGTTAATTTATCCACCAGGTTTAAGTTCATACTTACTGAAGCTGCACCTGATTTCTCCTGACATGACAGTTGAGTGTGGTTGCACAGATTATCTTTTGCAGCTTTTTGAATTTTGGCATAATTTCTGAGGCTGTAGAGCTGGAAACCATGGCTGCTATCACCAGGCATTGCTGCAGTAGCAAGAGTTGCTAGCTGAGTGGGAGTCAGATGCTGGGAATTGGTATGTGATTGATAGCTGTTACTTTGAAGAGGTAGCTTACTTTGAAGGACAGCTTTTTTGAGTGATACTTTTGAAACTGCCATTTCTGTTTATCTAATGCAGGAGTGCACAAAGCAGCTGCTCAATGTTCAGACTGTCTTTTGAGCAGCTTCTCTGGACTAGGGATATGCATGAGGTTTTTTTTGCTTAGTCTGCTTTGGATTTCTTATGCATCCTGTGCAAAGCTCTTCACAGCCATGTCCTTCCATCACCTGGGCAAGCAACACAGTAACTTAGTCAGGATTATTTTAGCACCAGGTGCCCATTTCTTACTGTGTAAATCTTTTCACCCTCCTGCTCTCTAATCACCTTATAAGAAGCCTGTTCCAAGCATGTGGTGAGCACAGTGCAGTACAGCCTCCTTTATCCTCAGAAATCCAAAGTAGTCAGCTATGCAGTTTCTGAACAGCAGGAAAGCTGGAACTGTTGTTTTTGGTGATATTTTAGGTGTACTTGCCTGGCTTGAATTCACTTCTAATTAATCATCTTCCTTCTCTAGGTAGAAAAAACAGTAATGTTTTTGTCTTTTTGTCCTAGCATTAAAACCTTTGTTAAGATAAGAACAGTACACGTATAGAAAATGCAGGTGGCTGCCAGCAGCTTCTCTGTATCACGTCCCAGAGTCTTATCTGAAGGAGTCTTTAGCATCAGATCTATACATTTGTTAGTGGCAGGTGTGCGGGGGAGTCTGGAAAGAGGTGACACATGGCTTCCCTGTTTGCAGGTGAAGGTGGCATCTGGAAGAAAAAGCATCTTTGCACAAAAAATGGCAGCGAGAAGAGCTGCTGAAAAGGCAGCAACAGCCCCCTCTGCTGCCGAGTGCGTGCAAGTGGGATCTGCTGCTCCGGATGCCCAGGATCCTGAGGGGTCCACAGGAGAGGCGCCTTTCCTTGCCTCCAGGGATGGTGAGTGGAGAAGGTTCTGCTTATCCAGCCTACTGTATTTAAGTAGCCTTAGTAACTGTAACATCACTGCACGTTATTTTTAAAGTAAGGTAGCACTTCTGTCCTCAGTTTATGAATCTCAAGGTCACTTGGAATGTGATTTGAAGGATTTGAAGTGGTCTGAGACCCAAATTAATATTCTGAAAATTGAGTTAGCTTTCTCGCTGGTTTCCTTTTTGCTTTGCACAGGCTCAAACAGGTTTGTTTTTCAAGGTCCTTGTTTTCCTGTTCCTTTCTACTGTATGTAAAGTTTTTCTTGTTTCATCCTTGATTTCCACAATTTTAAGAAGAGGGTGGTTCTTGTGCCTCATGAAGGCGTTTGAGACTACTCTGATGCGGGTTCTCACTCCTGCCTAGAAGCTGAAAGCTCAGTTTTCCATCACCAGATCTGCTGCCATGAGACTGTGGCTTTGCTTCATAAGGAAGGCTATGAGGCACTGCTGATGAGTCAGTGCCACCTCCAGCAGATACTTGTCTGACAGCAACATGACAAGGAAAGATGAAACCAATTCAACTGGTACCAGAATCTCCAGGCATTTAAATTTTTTGTCTTGGACTTTTATTTGCTATTTATCATAGAATCACAGAATAGTTAGGGTTGGAAAGGACCTTAAGATCATCCAGTTCCAACCCCATTGCCATGGGCAGGGACACCTCGCACTAAACCATATCACCCAAGGCCCCATCCAACCTGGCCATCAACACTGCCAGGGATGGAGCATTCACAACCTCCTTGGGCAACCTATTCCAGTGCCTCACCACCCTCACAGGAAAGAATTTCCTCCTATCCAATCTAAACTTCCCCTGTTTAAGTTTTAACCCGTTACCCCTTGTCCTGTCATTACAGTCCCTAATGAAGAGTCCCTCCCCTCATCCCTATAGGCCCCCTTCAGATACTGGAAGGCTGCTGTGAGGTCTCCACGCAGCCTTCTCTTCTCCAGGCTGAACAGCCCCAACTTTCTCAGTGTATCTTCATACAGGAGGTGCTCCAGTCCCCTGATCATCCTTGTGGCCTCCTCTGGACTTGTTCCAACAGTTCCATGTCCTTTTTATGCTTAGGACACCAGAACTGCACACAGTACTCCAAGTGAGGTCTCACGAGAGCAGAGTAGAGGGCCAGGATCACCCCCTTGGACCTGCTGGTCAAGCTCCTTCTGGTGCAGCCCAGGATACGGTTGGCTTTCTGGGCTGCAAGCGCACACTGAAGCTGCCTCATGTTCATTTTCTCATTGACCAGCACCCCCAAGTCCTTCTCCGCAGGGCTGCTCTGAATCTCTTCTCTGCCCAAAAATTTACTTAGGACCACCATGTGTCTGGGCTTTTCCATGACACCCTCCTTTTCACATTGATATAGAGGCCAGATAACCCATTGAGGGTTATCACTGTTTACCTAAGTTTCCCTCTGCCCTGACTCTTATCAGAGAATTGGTAAGAGAATCCCTGGATGTGCTGTGCACTGCCATGCACAAATCCACCATCCAGGTCAGTATACTGTGCTTGCCTAATAGCCTGTTACAATTGTGCATGTGTACTTCTGTCTGAGAAATCTCAAAGGGGGAAATCCAGCAGCCCAAGAGCTGTGATCCTCTTGAAGTAGAACGCTTTTGAAATGTAGTAGCACAACAGAGGGATCAGAAAATGGTTTGGCCTCCTCAGCAGGATTGTTGGGCAGAATCACTAGAAGGAAGAAGAGGGGGAGATCCCTTTCTTGTAGTAACAACATGTTTGTACCTGGTAGCTCTCAGCTTGGTTGCTGATGGTGGGAGGCTTACTGAATCTTTTCCCAGGTCACTCTGTCTTCTCATCTTTTTCTGCTTAATGAGCAAGACAACTGATGTGGAAATTACATCAAACCTTACTGATATGATGAGTGTCATTGCTGCTATTCTAACAGGGGTTTGATGCTTTCAGGGTTGGCTGATCTAGT
Organism: Neopsephotus bourkii; assembly: GCF_033783945.1. NCBI lineage: Eukaryota > Metazoa > Chordata > Aves > Psittaciformes > Psittacidae > Neopsephotus > Neopsephotus bourkii. The sequence continues at coordinate 12,300,250 of NW_026902298.1, read as the reverse complement.
GTCATAGGGATGTTCCAAGTTACTATTTGGAGTATATGAACAAAACATTAGGAATAAAGTTACTAAGTCAGGTCCTTGTATAGTGGGCTACAGCACAGCTGGAGGGTCTCATTCTGCCCAAAAGAGCATGTTACCTGTCTGCTGGAGTTAAACAAAATGAGCTTTTACAAAGGATTTAGATCAGGTGATAAAAGGAGACTTGATTCTGTTCAGGGTAGGAAAAATGCCCCGCTGCTGGAACTTGCAATATGTGAATACAGGACGTTGTTGGAAGCAAACATGCCTATGTTGAGAATGGGTCTTGTATCACTCCAGAAACTGGTATACCTAATCATTTTAATTCTTTATCTCACTCAACAAATACTGAGTCAGGGTCATGGTTCAGCTGAAGTGCAAATGTGGGTTCAGGTGTTCCTGGACAGAGAAGGTGTCTGGTATTCACTAACTTGGCAGAATGCTCATTAGTTGCGAATTGTGCTCCAGTTTTCTTGCTGTTGCTTTGCATTAAGGAAACAAAATTCCTTTCTCCCCCCGCCCCATCCCTCCCAAAACTCCTAAAGAAACGAGGTAGATATTACATTTTGTTGTGACATGGGATGAAAGCCGAAGTATTTTAGTTTTGTTTGAAGCTAAACTAAACTTCTTAACTCCTCTTTTAGTTCGGCTTCAAAGATAAAAAGCAAATTATGCAAATGTGGTAATGACAAAATTGAGATGCAGTCATCATGGTGTAGGCACATTAAATCACTAACTGCTTTCTCTGCTGATCTAACAGATAAAGCTGGTGACTTTTTGACCTCTCAGCAGCCTTCTCTCATAACGGGAGAGGGTCTTGGAAGCCAGAAGAGTGAGGAGGAAGTTCAAGCTATTCACAGAGAGAACTTGGAAAAGCTGCAGTCCATGTCTGAGGAAGAGATCCTGCAGGAACAGGAAAGGCTTCTGGCTCAGCTGGGTATGTGCTTCCCAGGGTGAATTCTAGAGACTGGCTATCCTAAAGTCTTAACAAATTCACAGATCAAAGGTGGGAGCCTGGGATTCCTCCTCATTGTGTATGTGGATAATTTAGCTTCCATGTCATGCCAGTAGCTTGTGAGTAAGAATTAAGTATGAAGGAAATAGAGCGTTTATTCCTCAGTGAGAGGGGCTTAGCCTAAGTCTGTCTCATCTCTCCTTTGCTATGTATAAGGTGGTCCATGCACTCTGTTACTTTGCACACCAAATACCTGGTTACACGTACATACATATATAGAACGTCTTCTCTGAAGCAGATTAGAAAGCAAAGCTATTCTTGGGATGATTTCATAGCAATGATAAGGTGAGAGAACACCCTTGGTCTTCCCTTCTGAAATGCCTAAGACTTGGGCCAGAACTGTCAGTACCCAGGTAGGCAAAGCATATGGGAGATTTCAGGTTAAGTCTGTACTTGCAGAGCAGAAAAACAACTGGTGGTGTTCTTGAAGAAGTGTTTTAGTTATCTGGCTGTTAGACGCAGATGTTCTATCAGGGGTCTGATCTCTGTTTTGGAGCCTTGTCCACAGTGGTGCTTTGGGAATGCTGATGACAAGGTGGGGGAGATGGCTGAATGTCGTGTGTTTGAGAATTTGTGGGATCTAGGGCACTGTAAAACTGCTGGCATTGGTTTTGGTGATTTTTATATGCTCAAGAAGAGCAGACGTGCAGATACAGGTGGCAGACAAGGGGTTTTGAAATTCTCCTAAGTTCAGATTCTCTAGCATCCAATTTAGGTGTGAGTGGTATTTTAAGTGTCTAAGTTTAGCTTAAAGATCATATTAACAATCTTGACTTCATTGCAAGCAGCTTGGGCATAACTGGAAAGGTGGCAAAGGAAGTGTGCAAAATAGTTGCAGACAGAACATGTAGGTACATCCCTCATTCAGACAGCTGAGCTCTTCCAGCTACCTGAGATGAAAAAAATCCTGGTTTCTAACTTCACTGCTCATAGCAGTGGAAAGTGCACAGGAAAGATCTTGTTTATGCACTTTCTCCCTGTGTCTCATTCATGCTTCTTGTCCCTACTGCTCTGTCCTTTGGGATATTAGTGAAGTGAATAGTTACTACATAGTTTAAAAAGGTTAGGATGTATTTTAAGTGTTTTTGTACAATAAGTTATTTTATAAAACTGTGTATTTGTTTATATGCCCTGTGGGTTAAAATTGTAGATCTTTCAGTGTTTGAGGCTTTAAGGAAACTGGGAGTAATTTTGGCCTTCCCGAAATATCTGTGGTTAGGCAATTATGCATGATGCATCTACTCCTAAGCTAAATTGCTGGCTTACGGATGAAGCAGGGAATTGGAAAAGCAGAGAAATGTGGATTAAAGAGACTTTTTTCTCCATATTCAGGAGCATGAATCATTTGTGGGTGTTTAATGGTGCCCAGGCTCTGAATTAACATTTTAATTACAAAGCAGATGAGTCCATGGTGTGGATCACGAGGATGGTAGGCAATTTCATGCTGGGCAATGTCTTCAGATCTTATTGGTGATACTGCTCTGGCTTTGCTCATGGAGACTCTGAGCAAAAGCAGGCTGACTTTTGGACATACTGTGCACAGATTGGCATCATCAGTGACGTGTTAGTTGCTGTCTGTGTGAAGTGATGAATACAGTCCTTTTCTTGCTGTGCACAATGAAGTGAGAGAAAGTTGGGAGATCTGCTTGCATACATGTGCTTTAACGAGTCTAGGCTGAATGCCTGCCCTTCACCAAGGGAGATTAAACTGCACTAGGAGGAGAGTGTGCAGCAGTCACAAGTGTGGAATAGATCTCTGCATCCTGAACTGTTTCAGAGACACAGGAGTAACTTCTTCTCCGAGATGACTTCTCTCAGGTACAGAGCACTTCTGAATCACTTGTCCATTGTCATCCTAAGAATGGGTAACCAGTGACAGTGTTACATTCTGTCTACACTCTGTGCATCTCTGACACTGCTTACTGGAGTATCTCTATGCCTTTTAGAGTCACAATGCACAAGCTCTTATTGTTCACCTCTGGCACTTCAACACCGCATTCTAGATGAAAAGTATTTGGAGACAAAGTGCTCAGTCAAAAATGATGTGTGGTATCCAAAGCAGATTTGAAAGTAAAATTATGATCATCTGATATTTTCCTATTTTAGAGCCATAGGAATATTATCTATCCTTCAAAACGCCCCTACCTCCCAAATGTTCCTCTTCTCCAAAGCATGAAAAGAATTATTATGTTTCTGGATGTTGTCAGACCATAGTTGACTCTCAGGATGGGGAGTAAGTTCAGAGCAAACGAGATCTTCTTCTAACACAATATCTAGACCATGCGCTGCAGCACTAGTGCAGCTTAATAAAGAGCAGGTAATTCACTGTGGTGTCTGTTCCATGTATTCTTATAGTGTTCAGGTTGTTGCCACTGAGTGTGGCACTGAGTAGGCAAACTGTCTTCCCCTAAATCACGGACCAGAATTCTCTCCATGATGGTGCCTCTTTGGTAGCAGTGAGGGGGGAAGAAATTATCCTCTTTTTATTTGTAAGCTGGGAGAATAACTGGAATTTTTATAGTGGTTTTACTTTGAAAGACTTTTATCAGCTTTTTCTCTGGTTTCGTCTCATCATTCAAGTGTCTCAGTTTGACAAGAAGTGATAGTTGGTACAGAAAAAGAGGGCATGTGGAATGGGAATGAAAAGACTAAAACATAAATAGCAGGAGCTATAGACATACCAAGTATTTTGAGACTTTGTCGCATCTCTGTCTGTCTCTTTGTCAATACTTGCAGATCCCAGTTTAGTTGCTTTCTTGAAGTCACGACGTGGTGGCAATGAAGGCCAGAAGAAGGAATTAAAAATGGAACAGAACAGACAGGAGGAGTTTGTGGAATCTCTGCCTGTGGCTCAGCATGGTGTAAGATCATCTCTTTCCATGCAGGAGTCTGGTCTGGGAGAATCTGTAAGGGAAGAAGAAAATATGAAGGTAGAAATCACAGGTAAGAGCATGTTATTAATGTTCTCAACATAAATGTAAGGTTTGTATGGTATTTAATCAGTCCAGATTGGATTGATGTGGCACTTCATCGGTTATTAGTTATCAAACTCAGAATTTACCATGTTTAAAAGTACATACATTTTGGGTCAAGAAAGAAAATCTCTCTTATTTCCAGCTGGGCTCCATAGGTTAGAAGGGTAATACACTACATAATGAAGGTGAGCTGTTCAGTGGGACATTTTGCTTTGGTTTTGAAATTTGTTCTGGAGTCTTTGAAGAGAAGATGTGTTTTAAACTAGATAACATTGCTCTCCTGTTCAATTGTGTGAACAGGGAAACAGAAGAGTGGTAGCGAGATTCAGCTGCTGCTTGAATAATTTCTTTTAACTGGGACTGCTAAGGGACAGGAGGCTGTTGGGTAGGTAAGAGTGATTTGAGCATAGGATAGCATGGAGAGCAGAGTCTTACTTCAAGAAGATGGCTCACATAGTGTACATATGACTTACCATAACATGCTCCTGGTGTCCCTACTCTGTGGCTTGTATCTCAGAGCCCATGTGGTGATTTCCACAGGACAGAGTTCTTTTCTTTGTGTTTTGATGGAAGGAAGTATTAAAGTGTAGAATGTTCTTCTCCTTTTTTGGAAGAAATGCACAGAGCTGTTGCCTCTTCATACTATTAATACTCAAAATATATCTGTATGAGGAGAAAGTTGCTTTATCTCCGGCAGCTAGAGCAACCCATATATTCTCATGGTGGAGAAGTGTTTTCCCCTTAAGCTTCTGCTCTTATTGCTGCTTTACTCACTGCAGTTTTTTCTTTAGCCATCTCTTTTTCTGTGTTGTGGTTTTAGGCTCTTATTCTCATCTTCCCCATACTTTTGTTCATAGCATGTCTCTCTCATTAGCATGCTTCATCCCCAGTTTCATGTCAATTTTTTGTCTCTCTCCATCTCTTGATCCTCTCTTCTGATGCATTCTATGTGTCCCAGTACAACATGTAGACTGATTAAAGAGGTCTCTGAATCACTTCTGGCTTTCAGCTTGGTGTTTGCAAGAGATAACAACATTTTCTTGATGAGAGGGATGAGTCTGTGAGGGTATGTATGTGTACATGTGCAGGAGAAGGAAAGCTGATTAGCCTCTTATTGAGGAAGACACTTCACTGAACAGTGCCTTTTTTGTGTCTCCTAAGTTTTACTTTCCATGAATCCATCTTGATAAAAAAGACAATTCTTTGTTCTATTTTGAGAACAATCGAGTGCACAAGCAGCACCAGGTTAAGTGATGCTCTTACTTGCCTGAGAGCAGTGGGAGTGGGTTGTTCAGCCAATAAAGGCTGAATGAGATTGTAGTAGTGCTTTTGAGAATAGCTCAGTGTTCAGAGCACTGTGTGCTGACAGCATCTTTTGCTTCCCATGGAAGACCATGGCAAAGATGTGGAGTTTTCCCAGGATATTTGAAAGAACAAAGAAAGCTATAAAACCAAGGGAGGCCTTTCCAGCACCTGAGTTGATGTCTGCAGCCCATCTTGGACAACACAATATGTAAAATATTAATTAGACATTAGCCCTTAGTGTTGGGATTTTGCATTTCTTTGTGCTCAGAAGTAAACTCATAAGTAACTCAGCATAAACGGTCATTCTGAATTTCCCCAGGGAGAGGATGATGACACAAAGCAGTGGGATTGCTCAAAAGTCAAACCTGTCCCATAATGAGATAAAAGGCTACTGTTTCTAATAAGCAAGATAGAGAAGCCTTTATCCAGCAACTTGTAATCTTATCAAATGGAAGAGTGTATTCTGGCACTGAGACAAAAGGGGAACAAAGAAGAAAGGGAAGAAGTTGAGTGGCAGCCTTTAATACAGCCCAGTTCTGAAAAAGTTCAATGCAAATGTTGCATTCGCACTGTCAGCTTGTGTTTCTCTAGAGGGATTTCTCAGTAACTGGAAAATCTGCTGATGCTTTGGAATATCTCTGTCTTCTCTTGTTGACAAGATCATAATACTAAGGGCTGGTGATAACATGCATAATCCTATTCATAGAATGATGAACTCAACCATATCAATTTAGTGATTAATGGAGAAAACAATTACAAATATTAATAGATTTTATTTTTCTGCTGATATCATTTCCTCTAGTTTTTCATCTACCACCCACAAGCATTCAGCTTTCTTACGTTTCAGATGCTTTTTCCTCTCTTCAGTTTAAATGTGTGCTGAGCCTTTGGCTAAAATTCTGTGGAACAGCTTTCTGGCTGAGGAAGATAACTCTGTGCTTGGTTCCCTGCCTGACTCAATACCACATTGATCATAAGGGTGAAGCTTCATCCTAAAAAGGATGAGTGCCCTTCCTGAAAGTTTATCTGCTAATTGGAGGAAATTAAAAGGTTAGGTTTCAGGCCAGTTATCAGCAGGGAAAGATGGGATGAAAGAAGAACATCTCAGTGGGATTCATTGTTCCTTACAAGTGAAGACCAGGGCACCAGGGTTAATAGCTGCAATGCAAATGAATGCTGGGCTGCTCCAGCAGGAGTGATGCTGCTGCTTCTCATGCTTCTCATGCCCTCAGACTGCCTGTTCCTATTCTAATGTGTGATGTCTCTTGAGACAGCAAGGACTTCTTAGCTCATCTCTTCTCTTGGCAGTACGGCATAGTATCTTAGTAGCAAAGCATTACCTTTCCTAGTGTTCACATAATTTCTGGTTATTTTTCTCCTGTCCCTTCACTTGTGAGATTCTTCTGTCTCTTTCCTAGGGCAACTCTTGTGATGTCAGGTATAAATATCTTGTTTCCAAGATTCTTCTAGCCAAAGCACTTTAGAAAGTTAAATCAGTACTTTCTTCCTTTAGTACTTCAACCTTTGAAATTCTTGTTCAGCTGTCCAGGTTCCCTGCTGAGCTGTTTCTCAGGCAAGCTGTGTATGTTCTCTGCTGTTTTGATCTTCTCAAGCTGATCTTCTCAAGCCTTTAGTGAGGGACATGGGATGAAGAGCAGCATCACAGATGCAATGAAAGCATGATCAGTAGTGTTTGTGCTCTCTGTAGTGTATCTGGGCTGAAATCATACTGGTTTCCAATAATTTGCTTGAACCTTTCTCCATTGTTCAGGGCCAGGTTGGATGGAGTCTTGGGTGACATAGTTTAGTGCGAGGTGTCCCTGCCCATGGCAGGGGGTTGGAACTGGATGATCTTAAGGTCCTTTCCAACCCAAGCTATTCTATGATTAATACTTTTGACTCATTTCACATCTCCTCTAGCATTCCCCTTCCTGGATGACACATGGTTTGCTTTCTCAAAAGTAAGGTTCATACTATTTTTCTGCCCTGGGTCTGATCACTTTGCCTTATTTGTGTCCTGACTTCTGCTCAAATTCTCCTAAATTAGCCTTGTCTGTGAATTTCATTACAGTGCCGTTCACTTCCTTTTGTAGCTCTCATGAAAGATGAAAATAGCTTCAAACCTTTGATGTTTATGCATCAGCCAACAGTCAGTTTGAAAACCGTTTTCTTATTTTACATGAATCTTGTATATAAGCCAAGTAGCTTGGCGAAGAGGGAATAGTAGTATCTTCATTCCTGTCTTGGAAGGTAAGACTGCTATTTTTTCCCCCCACAAAGATGATGATCTGCCTGTGAAGCCCAAGAAGGAATGGATTCACATGGACAATGTGGAATTTGAGAAGCTGGAATGGATGAAGGATTTGCCCTTGCCTCAGCAGAAGAAAACCAAAAAGGTTTGAAAGCAGGAACTGTTGTTTTTTGTGTTTGTGTCTGGGTCATGCTTCTCAGCAGTTACAGTTTTGAAGGCATCAGAAACTGGTCATGTAGTTAATATGTAAGAATTCATTGGGCTGGGAGATTTCCCATTTTTTTCCACAGGATGGGATGATAGGTGGACAGTTCGGGCTGTCATGCTCAAGAGAACTGGGAAATGAAAGTTTGCCTGCTGTAATCTGAGATGAAACAGGTCTGAAAGCTAAGAAAGAGGGGAATACTTCTTAAGAATTTGAGGTCTGAGCTGAGGAGTGTTTGAACTCTTCCCTTCCAGCAGTGATACAAGAAGCGGTGTTTGAAGTGATGAATGGAGTGGAAGGCAATAGAAACAATCTTTTTCTCCTTTCACCCTTTTGTTGTAGGGAATGCAAGCTCGATTCAGTTTAAAAGGAGAATTGATTCCTGCAGATGCTGATTTACCAACACATCTAGGCCTGCATCACCATGGAGAAGAGGCAGAGGTGGGTGTAATGTAGTAGGAAGGGTACACGCATTTGTTTCCTGTGTTTAATTTGGCAGATTCCTTTTGTGCAGAGGCCTTTTAGTAACAAAAACCTTAGGAAAGTGCAGACAGGTGATTTTTCTTTTGAAACAAGCTCTTGAAGGGAAGCTGGGCTGTATACATTAACTGCTTCTCTTGCAGAAAGCTCCATTAATGCCTTTTCTCTTTAATGCCATTGAGGATTTGTGGTGTTGGAAAAGCTGCACATACATCCTTTTCATAAGAAGTTCAGTTTTCTCCTGTCATATCAATGATTAGAAACTCTTACAATTGCCACAAAGCAGCAAACAACAGTGCATTGCAGTTTATCTCCCATTATGCAGTATTTCACAATTAATCTTATTTGAAGGGGCCTGTTTATACCTATAGCTGAGTTGTTTTGTTGTTTTGTTTTGGTGTCCCCCCCCATTTAGAGGGCTGGTTATTCTCTCCAAGAGCTCTTTCATTTGTCTCGCAGCCAAGTTATTCAGCAAAGGACACTGGCTCTGCAGGTCTTGGGTCGCATTGTTCAAAAGGTAAGTCAGTTCCTGTGGAATTCCTTCCCATAACTCAGGTTTCTGGTGGATCAGGGCCAGAGTTCTCTGGTACAAGTTCTTTGTACTATGCAATGAAAGTGGGAAAAATCAGTAGCAGGGCATTCTTTTTCACTGGGATGGTCCTTACTGTTAGAAAAGTTAAGGGTTGGGAGATAACAGAGTTTCAGGTTTCTCTGGAGGGAGATGCTTCCAAGTGTTGTTCAGCAGCAGTGCTGCAGCTTCAGTTCTCTTGTTGATTTGGACACAAGTTAGGGGTTTTTTTTGGTGTTACTTTTGTGACAAACCTATATCCCTGTCAGTAACCCTTTCAGTCCTGTTGCCTGAGCCAGCTTCATAACGTGCTTCTTCTATATGAACCAGTCCTACTCAGAGTGATGTGCCAGTAGCATAAAGCGGAATGAATATTTACTTCTGTGCACATTTCCGCCTAACTCTTAGAGGAAGTGCCAACCTGCCCTCTAATAGCAGTGGAGACAGAGAAGAAACAGGGTGATTTTGAGAAGAATGATGGGCAGAACAGGCTGAAGTCAGGAGATGCTTCCAGGCTTTAGAAAGAAAGGTTTTTGCATCAAGAAACTGGTGTTACATGCTTCTGTGGAATGTAAGGAGGGGAAAATAAGGGAAAAAACCCTGACACTCGATTTAGCTGCTTTACAGTAGAAATAGGAAGAGGCAAGTATGTAGAATGAGACAGCTTTAAGACTGACTGTGTGGTATGCATTTCAGGCCAGGGCTGGAGAGTTTGTTTCCTCCTTGAAGGGCAGCATTCTGCGTCTGCTGCTTGATGCTGGGTTTCTCTTCTTGCTGCGCTTCTCGCTGGATGATACAGTGGATAATGTCATGGCAGCAGCTGTTGGTGCTCTCCGGGCTCTGCTGGTGTCACTTGATGATGAGGTGAGACAATTACTGACTGCCTGGGTTTGATTTCATGCTGAACTGTTTACAGGAATCAGCATGAGAAGACATGGTAAGTGGCTTAAACAAAGGCTTGCTGGATCGGTTAGTTTAATAGTCAATAGAATTGCTGTGCGCTGGGGCAGACAAGGCAGTGTGTTATCCCAGTTTGAGAGATTCAGTCTCTCAAACTGGGATAGCAGTCTCTCAGGATGTCTTTTTGTCCTGTTTGAATTAGCTCTGCTCCATGATAAATCCAGTGCAGGTTGCTGAGGTTCTGTTCCTTTTTACATCTTTACAATCTAGATCAGGATAATACTACTGTATGTGTACATTTTTTTTAATATGGTCTCTTTTGTTGGCTTCTTGTTTTGTAGTTTTTCTGCTTCTGAACAGATTAAATATTTTCCCTGCTTCCCCTTAAGTCTCAGAATGATGCTTTGTTTTCTCTCATTGTCCATTTTCTGCTGTCCTTACGTGCTTTTCTTAAACTAATACATACTTAATTTTGCCTTCTTATGTGTGTATTTTCTTCTTGATGCTTTTTTACCTGTTAAAAGATTGAAACTTCATTTGGGTGTTCAGAGATACTAGAGAGCCCTGAACAGCAAGACTAAGATGTCTTCCTGCTTGGGCAGAAGCAGTCCATTACAGACCAAGTATGCTCTAGGCTGTGTTTTAGGTTCCTTTCATGAGAACTGCTGTTATGTCTGACTGCAAAGGGACTGGTGGTAGTAAAAAGTGGATAGATCTCAAGAAGCCCCTTGCAACTTCTCGTGGGCCTTTAGAGCTATCCCTAGTGGGGAGGCAATTAAAACGAAGGGCTAGGTGGCTTTCTCTACATCTTGCTCCTTTTCTAGTAGAAAGGTGTTCTGCTTCTAGTAGAAGTCCTGCCCACCCATTGCAAGTGCTGTGAATGCTATGCATAGGCTTCTTGACGTGCTTTTCTTTCTTTTGATATTTTTCTGGTTTATAACTGTCTGTAGTGCTCTGATTCTCAGATCAGAGCTTGTGGTGTGATGTCTAGTATAAGCAGGGATTGCTGACTCCCTCGATGCCAAAAGCAGCACTGTGAGTGCTGTGTCTGTGTATTTTCTCATTTGGGAAGTCCTTCTTTGTGCCTTCTTTGTTTCTGCTTTGTGTCTTTGTGCTGCTGGGTTTCAAAAAGTCTCTGAGGAAGGGACAGGGCTGGAGGTCTGGCCTTTTGCTCCAGGTTTTGTAAAGCAAACACGATTTATCCCCACTGTAAACACAGAAGTAGAACACATGTAAAAATGATGCTGCCTGAAGGTATTGTTTGTTCATAAATGGCTATGGGAATGAAGCACTTTTCTCTCTGTTTACTTTGAAGACCCAGGTACTCTGTCTTGTGCTTTTCCTTCTTTTTGTGGAAGGAAGGCTACAGTCCCAAGCGCTGTATTCCAGATGGACATGTAGTTTCATCCCCTGAAGTCAGGCTTCTTCTGACCATGTCATTCACTCACCAACCAACTTGGCTTTATATTGCCTTTTTATTACTCTTTTTTAATGCTTGATAATACCTTCTGCTTCCTTGGCACTTGCATTTGAAATGTTTCAAACAAGCTCAGGGTTTAGTCATGTATTTTCAGACTAATTGGTAGTTACTTCTAATTTCCTTTTCAGGAAGTGGAAATCTAAAGCAGCTCTTGGTGGTGCAAACTTTCAGTTTCACCATCCTTTATGTTTTAAAACACTTTGAGAGAAGTAGGTCTGTTATGGGAGCAATCTCCGAAGAGTTGAAAGCTCACATATTGCAGCATGGGCACAGATCTTGAAAGTATCTGACACTGTCATTAGCTCTGAACAAAGAAGGGATTTTTGTTTAATCTGCTGAAGCTGAAGGGCATTCAAACAAACATGAACAAACACACCAGGGACTGTTCTATTCTAACATAGCAATTTTTACATCACCATTCTGTGTTATTTGTAACCTCAGTTCCACACAGGTCCAGGAGTGGGAATAGAGGCAATAAATGCAAATTCCGATTTAACTTCTAGAGCCTTGGTGGTTGGTTTGTTTGTTTGTAACTTAAACATTTTCCAGTCAAGCTGCATTTCTGTTAACCTTTGTAATGGATTTAATTCACCTCACAGTAATTGCTTTGCATGGTTTCTCAAGTGTGTGTGGGTCATAGGTTAAAATCGCTTCTGTGGAAATGCATTGCTTTCTGCTTGTACCTGTTCACAGTCACTTTTATGGTGTTACTGTTTCCCTGGGGTTAAGTGGGAATCATCAAAGCATTCCATAATCAAAAGCATCCTTGAATTTTTTATGTCTTTCATGACTTCCTTGTGAGAATTTCAGTTTGTGTGTCTTTACTCTTCTTACAGAAATATCTTGATTGGACTTTCTCATGGTATCAAGGAATGGCTGCATTCCCGTTTGTCCCCAACAATGAGGAGGAAGAGGAGGAGGAGGAAGATGAAGAATTAAATGGAGCAGAGAAGTCTCGAGATACAAAGTTAAAAGATGAAAACAAGCCAGATCCAGACGTGGCCCGATACGATGTTGTAAAGGTAAGCATAGAGCTATAGCTGAAATCCTTTTAGGAAAATAGGATCTGTGTGTGTTGTTGAACCATCTACACTCCTGTGGATGTTATTACCAACATTCTGAACAAGAATTAGAGCTCTTCCCTGGCTGTTGGATGTTTTGTTTCTGTCATATATTACCAGGAAGGTAATCTTATTGATCTCTAAAAATGTTGAGACTTGACATGTGTGGCTGTAGTATCATTAAGTATCTCTACCTTCCTCTAGGGAAATTGGCAACAAGCATATTGGTGACCTTCCAAGACTTGCTGGAAGACTGCATACAGACATGATTTTCAAGCTCACCTGCTTGAGTTAAAAGTGGAAAGGTTCCAACCATTATTAAAGTGTCTGTATGCACTTTTGTGAATTTAAAAATGATCATCACAGCTAGATAGTTCAGAACTAGTCAGAGTTGTGCAATGGCATTCATTTTATATTTGACATAAGCTGGCTACTTAGCATTTCTCCAGTTTCATTCTTCATATTTGCATTTCTAAGGTAGTTGCATAATTTGGAAGGAATTACTCACATATTTAAGCCTAATCCCACATTCCTAACAGGAGTTGTAAAAATAGCAGTTTTTGTTATCTTATATTCAGCGTTGGTGGAGCTGGTGCTACACTCTTCCCTGCTGCAATCATTAAAACCTTCATTTAGTTACTTGTCACTAAGTCATCACATAATCCAAGTCCTTGAGCCTGTGTTCCAATGGCACTTTGGCATAGGGTACTTGGGCTTAGGGTCTTGTTTAGAGGTTTCATGATTTCAGTTGTATTCTACTAGGTGACACTGTTTAAAAAGCTTAACAAAAGAGTTGTAGATAGGACATGAGACCAGTTTGTGATTTTGGAAGCAGTTGCATGGTTCAGCGTAATGGATTTTACCTTGTTCCAAGTGGCATGATCTCAGGAGATATTTGGGACAAAATTCTCCACTCTTCTAGTTGTTGTGAAATTCCATTTCACACCTGGTTACTGGCTGTTGTAACCCAATTACTCCACACTGTTGGAGTACTTAAACTAGATCTGAACTCAGTCAGGCCTAGAACTATAACGTTGCTTGGCTGCAGCTGTTTAGAGGTGTCAGTACTATGAACTCTGGTGTTATGGAGTTGCCTTTTCTCAGAACTAGGAGTGTGTGATGCTGTCACTTAAACTGAAGACTTGTTTCCTAGAATTGACACTGATCAGGGTCTTCTTCTCTGTGAAATGTAATATAAAAATAACATAATTTTTCTGCATCTCTTTTCCTGCTGCAAACCAGGAATTTGGGTCTGTTCTTTGCTTCTGTCAGCTTTGTCTGACATGACAGATACTGTCAGGCAGAGTGCTGGAGGTGGTGTCTACCCAAAATGATTCAAGGAGCATGAGAACCCTTTTCATCTACGTTAGATTTTAGTAGTCTTTTATAGGGAAGGTTATTTTTTTATTCCGCATTACTTTTGTTTTCCAGAGTATGAAAATATAAGTGCCCAAACCCCACTAGTGGTTGGATTCAGAACAGAAGTTCAGTTAGCCTTGCTCATTTGCTTATGTACTAGCAAATCCACAGAAACTTTTTTCTTTGACTCCCCACTGGTAATTTTAAAACTGTCACCCTGCAGGAGATGTAATTGAATCTCCTTTTGTCTTCCAGCAACTGCAGTTCAGAGAGCAATTGTAAAGAGTATAATGGATTTTTTCATTCCTCCCCTTTCTTCCCCCAGGGACTTTTGAAGACACGGATCCAGCACCGGCTGAGATACATCCTGGAGGTGGTACGACCTGTTCCAACAGTAGTCCTAGATATACTGCACATCCTCACCCACATAGCAAGGCACTCTTCTGAAGCATGCAACCAGGTAAATCTCCCATTGTGCAGGAGCTGGTGAATGGTAAAAGACAGGTGTGAATAAAGGGAGAAAGAAGCAGGCAAAGTTATGGCAAGGAGATCAAACAAACTTGTGTGTTTTGCATGTCTTTTGTATGTCTGCATAACTGCATACCTTTAGTTACTTGTGCTGCCTTAGTTATACTGTGCCTGCTGTTTCTCTTCAGCTGCTCGACTGTCCTCGGTTGATTGAGACCATTGTCAGGGAATTTCTCCCTACTCAGTGGGATCCCCAAGTAGCAGAACCAGGGTTTCTGCTCACCAGCCTCCATGGAGTTCCCTGTGCCACTGCTATGAAATTCATCAGAGTGTTGGCATGTGGAGGCCGAAATGCAACAGCCAGGCTGGTGAGTGCTTCTCAGAAGAGCTTTTCTGATTGCAAAGGTCTTTGTTCTGTGTAAGTAAAGACAGAAGATTAACTGGAGGTGACTGAGCTGAAGCTGGAATAATCACTGTGAAGACGGTGCATGTATTTTGAAGGAATTACTGACATTGTCCTAATAATGATGCTTCTGCTGTGTACCAGTAGAAGAACTGCCTCAAGCTTTTTACTGTATGCAAAATCACATAGCACAGCCCAGTGATACTGACCAATAGCAGATGTTTAGAGCACATGGTGTGTGATGCTCTGTGTTCTCCTGTGTTCCAGTGACAGGCAGGACCGTATAAACCAGAGACTAAATTGCTATCCTTCTTTTATGACCATGGCTGGACTTTTCTGCCATTAATTTGTCTTAATAACTCTGAGGGCATTCATCAGTATTTCCAGCTCCTCTTACCTACTTCTGGACAGGTTTTCCACTTCAGAGATAATTGCATTCACTCATATATGTCATCGTACTGACGCTATAAATGCATAACATCTACCATGAGCAGCATCCATTACAGTGCAGTGAGCACTTCTTAGGGTTTTTGGGTTAGTATTGTTAACAGCATCTAATAAATTGCCATCCAGTAAATTGCTAACCTCAGCAGCAGAACACCAGCCTGTGCTATAAAATACATAGAATAACATGCTGATCATGGGTAGTGGGATATTTAAAGGCTGTAAGTGGTGCTAGTAGCATAATAGAAAATCTCTGAGCTTTACTCTGTTTCAGGCTTTGTGTACTCCAGGTGTATCAAGGCATGACAAATTGCTTACAAGGTTCCACTTGCTTTTAGCCGCAAGGTTTATTGCTTACAATAAACTATTTGGGCTTCGGTTCTGTTGCACTCTCATATGGCCTGTTACACGCACTTGAACAGGGGAATGGAAGATAATAACAAACTAAATCAAAATCATCAATGCATGAATTTATTTCAGCCAACAACAAAATTCTTCCATCTTCCTCCACTGGAAGTAAATTTGACTTTGTGCTCTGTTCTGTAGGAGTGGTGTCAGAATTAATTGTTTGATTCATCAGCTTCTTTTGATTCCTTGCTGGTGTGCATTGATTTCCCTGCAGGATGTCTCAAGCATTTGAATTTGTAGTTATCTATAATATGTCCTTGTGTTGTGAAAAAGACATTGTTACCTCATTTGTTTAGACAGATCACATACAAGCTCTTTTTTATATGGGGGAGAGGAAGAGAGAAGCTCCCTTTTTTTTTTTTTTTTTTCTTATGGCTACACAAAAATACCCAGTTGTTGGGGAGGATAAAAATTATTTCTAGAGAACTGCAAATGAGTCATGCCCGTGCTTAATTCAACACCAAAATAGCCTCAGAACATTTCCAAGGCATCAAAATGCTATCATCTTATAAAAGTAACAGGCAGGAGGCACCCTTTTTGTGAAAGAATCATAGAAAGATTTAGGTGGTAGGACCTCTGAAAGCCATTTAGTTTGACCTCCCAAAAGCAGCATCAATTCAGTACTTTTGTGTACAGTGTTTTTCATTAGATGTATCTTTACAGGTAATCTTGACTGGTAGAGTACTAGTTATGACCACTTAAAGAAGGATAAACATGTATTTTCTTAAAATTAGTTAAATGCTGCAGAGAGCATCCAAACCAAGAGTGTGTGGGGTGGAGAAACCTCTGTCAGAAATGATTTATGTGTAGTTGATTTGTGTTAGAAACGGATTAGGTAACACCTAGGTGTCCCTTCCAGGAATACTTCTCTCATAAGGGCCTTTGACCATTTATTGATCCTTTGAAATGTACTCCTTGAGATTACATAAGATAAAGGCAGATTTGAGCAGGGCAAGAGGAGTTGAGAATGAGCTGAAATGAAATGTGCAGCTCTTCTGGTGTGTCAGAGTAATGTGGTGATGATGCATTCCGCTGATACCTCTTATCCCTTTGTCTTTTTCTGTTGTTTATTCTTTTCTCTCTGGTTTGTTTGGTTTCCAGTTTAACAAATTTGAAATGAAAAGTCGGTTGAGTCGCTTTATAGCTGAAGACCCAGTGGATCTGCTGCTGCCAAGGGAAGAAGCCATCAGGCTAAGCACGGAAGCCTTCCGGTTGTGGGCTGTGGCTGCTGCCTATGGTCAAGCCTGTGATCTCTACAGGTACAGTCTGAAGCTGGAGAAATGAAGGTGGGAGGCACAACAGGGAAAACAGACACCCTGTTCCAGAGAGGCCAATATAGGGATTTCCAGGCTCGGTTTCTACCTCCCTTCAGGGAGTCTTATCTCCCTGAAGTCTTATCTATGGCCTCCTGCAGTAAAATTCCAAGTTCCTTATAGGTATTTGAGTTGAGTATGGTATTTTCTGGTTATTCTTTTGTCTTCTGTGTTTAAGGGTTGGTATTTTGTTGTTTCCTCTCTGTACTATGGGAGATTACCCCAGCTTTTTAGGGCTGCATCTTTTTTCCCCTTGAAGGCATGGATAATCTGTGTTTGTGTGACATCAGCACGTATAGTTTGCAACACACTTAGGGCTGAATCTGATGCTCTGAAGGCAGTCTGGGCAGCAGTCACCAGCGTGCATGCTAAGTGAGGCAGAGTGATGCACACAAGCTGTATGCCACATCCACTTTCAGTTTGGTACAAGTTCTTGTGCATGACCATCAGGGTCTGCGCTGGGATAAGTCTGAGCTATCTTAAGCATTGAAGCTTATTCCTGTCATTGCACTGACTTGGAAGCACAGAGATGGCTGTGGAGTTGCTCTGAAGAGTAAAAGGGAGGCCAAGGGAGTCAGAAGGGAGATTGTTCCTATGCAACATTGTGTTCTCCAGCCCAGTCAGGTGAATTGGTTAATAAAGAGTAAAAACTGTATATAGGTTTGCATTGTAAATAACATTGAGGAAAGACAAAGAGCAGAAGATTCCTTGAGTTTGCATTATCACCACTGATGATAATGCAAATCGTTTGGCTGAGAATTTGAGAAGTAAGGAATCAGGAATAAAATAAAAATAGCTTTTTCCTTGAGATTATCTTCTTGGAGGCAGAGTATTAGGGAGGCCCTATTCATATGAAAGACAATATTCTTTTTTGTCATCTTTTTTCGTTTTTGTTGTTTTGGTGGTGATGGTGGTTGTCATAATCTCATTTTAGCAATCTCTGTGCAACGGGAGGATGCAAAGAAGGTAGAGGCAGGTTTTTTCAGTGGTGTGAAGTGGAAGTACAAGCAGCGACGGGCACAAATGGAAATACCGGAAATTTCACTTAGTAAAAAATATTTCCTACACCTGTGAAGGTGATCAAACACTGGAGCAGGTTGCACAGGAAGATTGTGGACTCTCCATCCTTGAAGATACTCAGAATTCAACTGGACAAATTGCTGGGCAAACTTGCTCTAGCTGACTGTCTCGAGCAGGGAGTTGAACTATAGGCGATCTCCAGAGACCCTTTCCAACCTCATCTATTCTGTGATTCATACTCTAGGGATCTCTACCCTGTGCTGGTGAGGATACTGCAGTCCCTACCTGAGCTGCTCAGCACTTGCAGTGAGAAGAGCTGTATGACCGAGTTGTCTGTCCAGCGAGCTACAGCAGTAGTTACTCTACTGATACATGTGACACAAACAGCAGGCTATGCTGCGGAGCTGCAGGCCAACCTGAGCAGGTAGGCCCCCTCTGTCACCAGTTGTGTGTCTGAGTAGCTGGCATCCTGTCTTCTCTTCCATTTGGAGACCTGGCTATCAACTTCTTTTTGTCTGCCTGGTAAGAGGCAGGAGTGGAAATCTGCCTCCAGCTGTGGGGCACAAGTGCAGTGTTAGCCAAATGTCCTGCTGAAAGGAGCTTGGAAGCTCCTTTGATCTTCCCTTTGGGGGAAAAATAGTAACCTCTCCAAGCTTTGGAGGAAAGAACCTCTCTGCAGAGACCAAGATGGATCAGGATTAAAAGTTGGTTGGTTTTGATAGACATCAAAGCAGTAGCGTTTGCTGAAGAAACAGGTACTTTTTCTGGTGAAAAGCCAGAAACTTTTAGCTAAAGCTGGATACTGAGGTAGCATGTACAGTAAAACTAGAGCATAGCTCGAAGACAGAGTAGTGCAGATGAAGACACTTTGACTTTCCTGAGTAGCTTCTGCATGGTTTTTGATGCCAAAATTGATTAAGTCTGGTGTGTGGGAATGTGCAAAGAACTGTTTTTCCCTTAGTGGCTATTGTCGGGTACCAGCTTCCAGACTATGTGCCTTTGGAAGTCTTGCTGTTAAAAATGATTGTTTAAAGAGACAGTTGTTTCTGAGACATATTTGCTATCCTGTATTATTCTTCAATTATGTTTCAGTAATAGCTCAGAAGATAGTGAACAGGTTCCTCCTCCTCCCGTATCCTGGAATCAAGTGTCAGGCTTGCAGCCCTTCCTGGAGACCAGTCTGAAAAAATTCCTCCAGGAGATACCCCAGACAGAAACTTGGCACACTCTCCAGCCTCTGACCACAACTTACATGATCTACTTGGGAGTGTATTACAGTGCTTGTAGCCAGCAGGTAAGGCCTGAAGATACAGGTTGTCTTTTCATCTCACCAGCATCAGCTTGTGTATTACCTCTGAAAACCTGAACTTAACAGGTAAAGCTGAAAAACACAGACATTGAGGCATCTCGCTGAGGACTAGGTTTTGTTTATCACAGCTTATATCTAGGCTGCAATGCATTTAGGGTCAGATAAGTCTACTGATCCTTCACATTAGCAGTGCCAAATATCACTCTCCTCCTTTCTTGTCTTTTCCTTCCTTTGGACTCAGAGTCTCAGTCAGTGTAAGTGGTAGTGCTGTGACTGTTCTCATTTATGGCAGGGATCCAAAGCATGAAGCAAATATGACCTGATTCAGTTTGGCAGCCCTTGCTCTTTATGGGCTAAATCAAGTTGCACGTTTGTGCATTCACTGTGGTCTGTAGCTTACATGTGGACAGCTACAGTGCAATAATCTGGTTGGAAGATTGAGCACTGAGGGTCATGCCAGAGGAACTTTGGATAGGAAGCAATAGAGATAAATTTATTTGCTGCCCCACTGACATTGAAGGTCGACTCCTGTAACCCAGTTACAGCTCTAGTATGTGGCTGTCTTTTGAAGTGAGTTTTCTGAAGGTGACACATCAGTGTGATGCTATTGAAGAATAATGTCTTATACTTCAGCTACTGTAAAGATTCATGTTCTAAAGATAAATGCAATTTTCCTCTTTACTGCCCATCTGACATGCCCGAGATGTGACCTGGTAGAGCTGTCTTCATGGTGTGGGGGTAATTGAGTGGCTGTAGTTAGGTTTCTGCAGCTCCTCTGAAACTTGTCCAGAGCAGCTGAGTTTGTTAGATGTGGCTGGGGTGGAAAACACCAGTATCTCTCCAAGATCACTTTAGTGTCCCAGAGGTTGGTTGTACCCTTCACCTGCTGTCATTATGTCCTGAGCCTTAGCGAACCAGGATAACCAAGAGGTTAATAGTCCTTTTTAACCTTTATGACATATTTTCATTTCCACTTAAAAAGAAGTTGCATCACCTACCAGTGGTCAGCTCCTCTGATTAAAAAAATTAAACTAAAATTGCCCAACTTACAGAGTAACCAGACTACTCCATACTGGGACCTTCTTGGAACATTTTTGTTAGCCTAGTTAGAACTAAGGTTAACACATTCGTGTAGGTCATACTGATTTGTAGAGGGGGATTTCATCTGGGGAAAACTAGGTTTTATGTTATGGAAATGAGTATTTCTGTATCCTAAAGCAGCATTCTAATAAAGGGAAAAAACATTAATATTTGCGAGCATGTTCCTTCAACCTGCAATATTGCTTACTAGGGTCAGAAGAATTTAGATGGTTCTCTAAAAGCCACAGATCCTCCTCTGTGCAATGTTCATCCACAGTCATGCTTGATGGGCAGGTCTGTCACGCTTCATACAGCTTTTAATTTGGGTTTTTTTGGGGGGACCCTCATGGTGCCACACTGCTTTCTCCACGTAGTTCTGATCACCTTTATGTCATCTTCATGTTAAATGGAAAGGGAGGGGTAGCCTTTTAGGGCAAGTTTTCCTTTAGGGAATCTTGATCCCAAAATCATGATCCTTACTTCTACCCAGTTAAGAAATCTCTGTGATACTTGAGTGCAAGAGCACCTTGGTGTTCTAGTTTTCAGCTTCCACAGTACCAGCTGTGAGGCCAGCTCTAACCTAGAGCAGTAGCACTATGTAGATTTTGTGGTTTGGCAAAAAGGCAATGAACATAAAGAAAGCAATTAAGTCAACCTGCAATGCCTTCATTCACCGTCTTTTCCTGTCTTTTTCCATGTCTTTTGCAGCCATCAGTCAATCCAGTTGACTGCTTAGAGGAACTGGAACGTTTGACATCTGAGGTACTGCAGCCCCTTCTCAGCCATCCAGCCATACAGAGCATGTGGGACATGCTTAGGTAAAGCCATTTCACTGCTGTTCCCAGAAGTTAAGGAAGCTTCACTTCTATACTGTACTGTGTGCCAGTTTTCCCCTTCTCATTCCTTTCCCTATACATACGTGCTCTGTGTGTGTGAATTAGAGTGCAGTCAGGTTCTGTCTATACCCTGCTTTGTTCTCTCCTCACAGCAGAAAGCATGATGCCCACAGAGGTTCTCTAGTTCCTCCTTTCTTACTGGTGCTGCTGCTGGGTCTGCATCTCTGCCTCTTCATGTAGTTGTAGTTTTCTTATTAATTTAAGATTGATTTTTAGTCACTCTTGGCTTTGATTCTTTGGTTTCACTGTTTTTTAAGAACAAGTGACATCAGTTTTAGTCCCTCTTACAGAGTGTGTGTGCATGTACCATTCACATGCTCTGTATGATGCAGTTTGCAGAAAATATTTTAACTAGACTCTCATCTTTAAGCTCCTGCAGAGCTTGAAAGCCTCCGCAGGAACGTGAAAGGCCAGATACCAAACTTCTTTCAGACATTTGGATAACATAACCTTTGTCTGTGGCTCTTGGAACTGTTACAAGCAGTACAGAGATTCTGTCTTTCTACTGCAGAGGGAGCCTTCCTACTAGCCTGTGATCAATCTTCTGGAGGGGGGGGATGTAAAAGGCCCAGCCTGTAGTCAGGGAGACATTTGGCTGCTTCTGAGAACATCACATATAAGAGATACTTGAAATCTTTGGTTTTAAGTGGTATTTGAGTGGTCACCAAACAGTTTGGCCCATGATCTTTCATGACCGAGAACTGAGGTCTGAAGCTCTTAGCACCAAGTACGGTTCCAGCACTGGGGTGCTCATTAGATCCTTTCCTGCATGTTCTTGAGGTCTGAAAGCAATGGGTTTGGTCAGGCTGTAGAAGCCTATCAGCAAGAATTCTCCTATGCTGCTCTTAACACTGGCTGGTAGAAGTGAAGAGTCAACTAATTTCTGCATTAATATTTTTGACAATCTTGTCTAAATGTTTTGGGCAGATTATGGCCAAGAATTCAGGGTGCCCTGTGCGACCCAGATGTGTTCACGCACTCCTATGTGGTAATGCCAGTGGAAGGAAGAGCAATGCACGTGAAGAATTAGTTCTCTGTCATAGAGTAATGATACGGATCTTTGACAGTATTTGCCCTGTTGTCCCATTGCAATTCAGCAACATGCTCATGGTCACCCTTCCTTGTAGAGGGAAGGGTGCCTTGCCTGTACAGACATGTTATATCTTAAGTGCACCCACAAGCATTGCTGGTGTGAAATATTCTAGTTCTGCCCTCACCAAGAGCACAGTCATGTTCGTGTACATTAAAGCCAGGTTCTGCCTGAATAGAGCTTAAAAAACTAATTTCATGAGTATGTAAGGGGCAGCATCTTTGCAATGTCAATTTTAGATGGAAGCTGGCTTTTTGGCTTTGCCTGCCAGGTTATTATGGAAATGTCTTGAGTGGGTGGCAGCTCTATTAGCCTGGTTTCCATATATATGTGGGGAAATGTGTATTTTTTTAAATCAGATGCCCAATGGTTTCAAATGTTTGACATCAGGGATGCATCACTGTATCAGTATTTCTGCATGTAATGAACAGTTTAGCTAAAGATTAGAATTCATGACAGCTCACTGGCAATGGGTTGTATGGTGATGGTGCTTACTTCATCAACCATGGTACTAGGTTTGTTCTTGCATGATCTTCAGAGCTTTCATTTTACTGCAATGTGTGGCACATTTCAGATAGTAACATTCCAGTAAGATAAATTTTCAGCAGTGTAAGTGCTTTTGATCTGACCCCTCTCTCTTTTATCTGTTCACACAGGCCATGTTCTGCATTGTGCAACCCTCTGTCCTGTTCCCCAGCACCAGAATCTGTCTTCAGCATTGCATCTCTGAGTTGCACTGGAGGCAAACCTCCTCTGAGCCTGGTTGGCTCCAAGTCATCTTTTCCCTTCCTCACTGCCCTTCTGTTTCTCATCAGCAGCATCACTGACATTCACAAAGGCCTGACCAGCAAGGTGAGAAGAGACTTTTACTGTAAGGTTTTAGTGAATGATTATATGTTTGAGGGAGGTTAGTATTTATATCTTCTTAGGCTTAAGAGTGATCTTAGTAGGAGTATTAAAAGGGATTGTTGTGTATTTTTGTTCAAAAAACAAAGGATGAGGATCTGAAGAATATCTTGTCTTTGAACTCCAGCATCCAGTTGATGCTGGGAAGCTGGAATTATAGAGCAGGAGATGACTGATGATCAAACTTAAAGGATGGATATATAAAGAATGTTGAGAAGGGTTAAATAACTGTTGTTTGGCTGAGCAAAATAAAGAACTGAGTGTCAGAGGAGGAAAGGGATGGTTGAAGCATATACGACAAAGAAAAATAGGACCAAAATGAAGAAAAAAGAGAATGACTGCTACAGTGACTGAAGAGGTTTCTCCCCTCTTCTGATTGTCCTGAATTTTTAGAATGAGAGTCATGACAGACTACAAACTCTGAAAAGGAAATGGCAGAGCCCTTGAGAGATGGAGCACCTAGCATAAGCTTTCTAAAAGCTTTCTTCCTCTGTCACCTTATGTTGACCAGTTACTGATAGGAGTATCCTGTACCTGGGTCAGAGCAATCCCAGGCACAGCTGCAGGTTGGGCAGAGAAGAGATTCAGAGCAGCCCTGTGGAGAAGGACTTGGGGGTGTTAGTCGAGAAACTTAACATAAGCCGGCTTCAGTGTGCACTCGCAGCCCAGAAAGCCAACCATATCCTGGGCTGCATCAAAAGCAGCGTGACCAGCAGGTCAAAGGAGGTGATCCTGCTCCTCTACTCTGCTCTTGTGAGACCTCACTTGGAGTATTGTGTTCAGTTCTGGTGTCCTCAACATAAAAAGGACATGGAGCTGTTGGAACAAGTCCAGAGGAGGCCGCGAGGATGATCAGGGGACTGGAGCACCTCCTGTATGAAGATAGGCTGAGAAAGTTGGGGCTTTTTGGCCTGGAGAAGGCTGTGTGGAGACCTCATAGCAGCCTTCCAGTATCTGAAGGGGGGCTATAGGGATGCTGGGGAGGGACTCTTCATTAGGGACTGTAGTGATAGGACAACGGATAATGGGTTCAAACTTATACAGGGGAAGTTTAGACTGGATATAAGGAGGAAGTTCTTTCCTGTGAGGGTGGTGAGGCACTGGAATGGGTTGTCCAAGGACGTTATGAATGCTCCACCCTTGTCAGTGTTCAAGGCCAGGCTGGACAGAGCCTTGGGTGGCGTAGGTTAGTGTGAGGTGTCCCTGCCCATGGCAGGGGGGTTGGAACTTGATGATCTTAAGGTCGTTTCCAACCCTGACTGTTCTATGACTCTATGATTCTATCTGGCCAGATAAGGGAAAAACATCTTTAGCGGCTGGCCATACTTCTGCCTTACAAAGCACTAGAGAAGTGAGTATTGGTTACCTGTGGTAGGGATGGTCATGGTGGGTACAGGTGAACCCTGCGGCAGAAAAGCAGATATTTTTCAGGCTCTTTTTAAATAATCCCTTTTGGAGTAACACATTCTCATGAGAAGGCATGGGGTAGACCTCTCACTTTCCTCTAGGCATGAACTATCTTCATAGTATGTCTCCACTTCTGATTCCTTTATAGTACAGCTCTGTGCTGGACTTCAGAGGCTTGAAGGATTATCTGCATCAAAGCTGGCAGAGTGGACCTCCCTCTGTAACTCCTTCATCTGCGTGGATCCTGCGCCATGAATATCACCTGCAGTACTTTGTGCTAGCCTTGGCTCGGAGAATGGTACCCTTACTAGTCCTTTCATTGCTTTCACCTGAGGTATTTGCTTCACATGGGCCTCTCCAGCTCAGTGTGTCCAACTGGCAACTGGTCCTTGCATCCATGTTCATTGACATACCTGACTTAAGTCTGGTGACTCTCCCACTTTCCTGTGAGATCTGTCTCAGCTGACCCTCCTGTCCTTGTTGATTGCCTCCTTGACAAATGATACAGTGTTTTTTCTCTGTTTTGTTTCTTGTACAGGCAGGCACTTGTCCGGATTACAGCCAGCACGCCTCGCTCCATCACTGTGTTGCCATGGCATTGCTAAGCCGTCTGTTGCCAGGGAGTGAGCATCTGGCTTACGAGGTCCTACTGGATCTTGCCTTTAATCCAGAGTTTCTTCCGTAAGCTTTGCATTTTTTCCTTTCTGTATTCTGGTATATGGGCTAACTTGGGTTTTGTTTGTTTGGTTTTGGGTGGGATGGTAAAAGAGCTTGATTGGTGCAAGTCTGAAGAACAGAGCCCATCCCCTGTAGGTGTAGGCCCTTGGCACTGCAATTTTGTTATAGTTTTTGGCTTTTAATAGAGCCTGTATTCAAATTTTAGTTATTTATTAGCATATTCTCCAGTCATGGAGCCTTCTAATCAGTTTGGTGGGTTTTGTTTTTAACAAATACCTGTGATAGAGTTAACATTTTGTGAGAACTTGGCAAGTAATCTGAGACCATGGTGAGTCTCTGGTCTGAGATTGTGCCACATGGATTTGACAAACGGCCCCAAGTATGTAATTGCCAGTCCTTGGTTCCCCTGACCTTGCCACTGCCAGCTGTAAAACTACTATTCCAATAATTGCCTTATTGATTCACACAGGCCTTATGATACGTGTTATTTCACCTCAGCACCCTGACAGCTGTGGTGGTATTTTGGATTGCCTCTCTGCACAAGGGGTTTTAGCCTCCACGCCAGACTGCTGGCATTGTGCGGAGGTTTTTCATGGCAAGGCCTTAGTGTTGCGAACTCCAGATGTAGTTCTGTGAATTCCCTGTAAATTCCAAGGTAACTGATGCTTTACAAGCACTCAATATTATCATAGCTGAATGCTTCAGGAAGTGTTGCAAATGCTGTTTACCTATTGGTCAACTTGATCCATGAAGACTGTCAAGACGAATTTCTGTGGTGTTTTGTTTCTTTGTTTTGTGGTGGTTGGTTTGTTTCTTAAACTGGTGCTTGTCTCTTTGCCTTACAGTGAAGGGAAAGCTGGAGGTCCAGAAGCAGCTGACTTCTCTGATATCCTGCAGCTAGGTACCAGTGCCAAACTGGCACAGCCTGGCTCTGCAGCAGCATCTTGTTCAAAGGCTACTCGTGGTGCCCTGCTGAGAGAATCGTACCAGGATCTACCTTCCATCCGCTCCTGCTACCTTTCTCATTTTGTCCACTTGCAGCCTACCCTCATGCGTTCCCAAGCATCTTACCAAGGACGGAATTACCTCATCCAGTCAATGCTGCTTCCTGAGGTCAAAGGGCCCATACTGCCTTCAGACTGGCCGTTCTTTCCACTTATCAGCCTTTACAACAGAGTGACTAATGCAGAGACACGTGGGGCTGTACTGAACTCTCTCCCACTTGATCTTGTCAACACTGTGACCTGGAACCTGCAGTGGGTCTTGTTGCTGGAAACCTGGCGTGCTAAAACCCTTCAGAGCATCCCTACTGCTGCCAAACTTGCACGGCTTATGTGTGTCTTCCTCACAGGCAGTGACCTCTTCCTAGAAGCACCAATCCACCGCTATACAGCTGCCCTTCTGTCTCTGTATTGCCAGCCCAAGGCATTGGACTCCCTAAACTTGGATGCTCCTCTCCCTGGTTTGGCATCCTTCCATGATCTCTACATAAGTCTCCTGGAACAGTTTGAAGCTGTCTCCTTTGGAGATCCACTCTTTGGAGTCTTTGTTCTTCTACCTCTACAGAAGCGTTTCAGTGTTCATCTGCGCCTCTCTGTTTTTGGGGAGCACACAAGTATCCTGAAGGCACTGGGAGTGCCACTCCAGCAGGTAATCCTGGCCTATGGTAGTTGCGTGTCACTGCATGTCTCTGGTTCACTGATCTTTTGCCTGTGTTTCTGCAACCTTGATCTGGGCATCCTCCCAGCACTTCCCTTTTTCCTTGCTCCTCCTTATCCAGGAGAATAATCATGCTCCCTTTGCTTAGAGGCTTTTCATTCTCTCTGAAAGTGCAACACATGCAGTGTAAAATAGAGTAGGTATGGAGAGAGCAGTGTTCTTTTGATCTGGGGCTATGGCAGCAGTGTATATGTTTTTTTTTGGTTGATATTGGTTTGGGGGATGGGATGGTAAAACAGCTTGATTGATGTAAGTCTGAAGAACAGAGTGCAGGCCCTTGTCACAGAAACCTGTTGAACTTTGTTTTGAGAGCAGAGTGTGTGTGTATGTGTTCAGTCTTCAGTGGGAACTGTCCCATACCCTGCTTGGTTTAATGATTGAGAACCTCCTAATTTATAGCCTGTATGTATGAAGGGCTTGTATGCACCCCATGTCCTTCTGCCAGCACTTACCTTTCCCTTGAGGAAGTCTTGCCTCACCTTGGTGAGAACCTTTTCCTTTCCCAGTGCATGGAGAAACAGTTATTTTTCCTCTCAACCATGTTTCCACACCTAGTTACATTGGCTAGTGCTTTGCTGGGTAACTGGGCAGGAAGATTTCATTTGTGTGTGTGCGGGACTGCATTTCTTTTGAATGAGAAGAGCACAAGAGATGGAGTGTAGCTGCCTTCAAGCTCTTCGGTAGTTGACAGGCAATACCTCATCTAGCCTGAAGTTTACCAATACAAAGATAACCTTTCAAAACTTTTTTCCGAAGAGCTAGGAACCAGCAGTTTATGTGAGATCAGTGCTTTCCATTGTATGGTTGCTGTGCTTTTGCTTTGGTTGTAGTAGCCCTGCAGCCAATTTTTCTATATTATGACCAGATGAGCTTTTGTTTCTTAAGCAGGTAAGGCAAGATATTCTGACCTGTGGTAAGCTCTCTGTTCTCTTGATGTTCCCGGTAGCCTACCCTTGCTTCTGTTCCAGTACCACAAATATATGTAGGAACAGAGT
The DNA here is from genome assembly GCF_033783945.1 of Neopsephotus bourkii. Taxonomy (NCBI): domain Eukaryota; kingdom Metazoa; phylum Chordata; class Aves; order Psittaciformes; family Psittacidae; genus Neopsephotus; species Neopsephotus bourkii. The sequence goes on along the minus strand of NW_026902298.1, from coordinate 12,272,500 downwards.
TAAACACTCTCTTCCAGGTGAAAGCCTTGATTCTAAGTCACATACTTTATCATGTCTTGATCCCTCGACATCACATGCTTCAGTATTGTCAGACCTGTGGCATATGTTACAATGGAGAATATTTCAAGGCAGATTGTTTTTCATTGCTTAGAAGTTTTTTTAAATTCCAAATAGTTTGAGCAATGTTTTCATTGCCGTGTTGCTTGAAAACAAACTATGTGTTGGAAAATCTGATCACTTGAGGTGGTGTTTGTTTGAGGGTTTTTTCCTCCCCTTTTTGTCTTGAGTTAAAATGACCATAGAGGGCAGACTGTATTTTGAATGGAGTAAAATCAATGATTGTCTTTAAACCTGTAAAGAAGATGCTTCAAAATGAAATATGTCATTTGAGCCCTAGAGAACTTATCTGAAGTTGGACTTCTGGAGAGGGGAGAAGCAAATAAAACCAAGTTGTTATTATAAGCTTTTCTAACCTATCTTTCAAAGATAGACAATGAAATCGGAGAATGATGGAAACTTCACTTAAAACCATTAACTCTGGCACATATATCTACTTTCCTTTTCTGGCTAAATGCACAGATCAGTGTAAGCCCCTGGTCCATTAGTGGGATGTAGTGATGTTGAAAGTTCTTTGCCTCTTCACTTTGAAACCACTATTCTTACCAGTGCCAATAAGCAACCGCAACCAGTAAAACATCTCTCTGTAAAGCTGAATAAGTCTTGAGGATGCTTTGTCAAAGGCATGTCACATTAGTCAGTGTGGGCAGTTACAGTGCTGCTCCAAGTGGAGGTGGTGCCACTGACGTATATCATGTTATACAGGAGTATGTACACAGACAGCTGGGGAAGGGCACCCTAAAGTCGTGAAATTCTCCTCAGTACTTAGACCCTGAGAAAAATTGTAATGTTGCCTTTGTTTGTTGCAGTTCCCTGTGCCTCTCGAGCGATACACTTCCCCTCCTGAGGATAACCTGAACCTCTTGCGACTCTACTTCCGAACACTCGTCACTGGCACACTGCGCCACAACTGGTGCCCTGTTCTTTATGTGGTGGCTGTGGCTCATGTGAACAGCTTTATTTTCTCCCAAGACAACACAGCACGGGTAGGTAATGTATAGCAGAGCCTCAGGGCTGGAAGCTTTGGGGTTTGCATCTGCTCTTCCAGAGGGTCCAGTGTGGCTTGTGGTGAATGACTGACTTTGGGCTTGAAAACAAAGATTATAAATGAATGTTTTTGAGGATTGGTCAGCTGTTTGAGAATCCACATATGGGACACAGACAGCAGCTCTTGTTCATTATACCCTAAAGCACATGCATTAGTGGTAGTCAATCCTACACAAACCTTTGAAGTCAGCAACTATGTGGGCTATGGTACATGGGGGATGAATGGAGAGGCTGAGGGACCTGATCAGGCACAGAGAGCTTGTAATAGATTTAGCCTCTGCCTGGGGCAGCCTTAATGTGCAGACTGTTCTTTCACTTGCTTGAATAACCAAGCAGACGCCCTCCCATGGCCTTGGAGCCTCTAGCAATGATTACTTATGCTAACATTTCACTTCTGATCTATAGTTTTACCTGAAAGTGAAGAAGTTAGCTGAGTTTCAGGTCAGGGAAAGGAGGAGCAAGGCAAGATCTAAGCAATAGCTGTCTCGAGCCCTTTCTGCTGGAATAAGCTGCTCTTTGGAGCATTGTCATAATGAACAAAGTGTCTTCCTGGACTGCTACCTGTGGGTCAAGGTAGCAGTGTGCCAAATTAAGCAAAGTATGTGTTCTCTTCCCAGGAGACAGATGCTGCTCGGAAAAGCATGCTGCGAAAGACGTGGCTGTTGGTGGATGAGGTAGGATCTGTCGGGTTCAGTCTTTGCCACTGGGAATTAAGTTTTTCAGATGCAGTACTCTTACAGATTTTTCTTTGGCTTTTGAAATTTAACTGCCTTGCTAACTTGAGAATGAGAGGAGATTAGCAAGATTTTGACCTGTGATGCCTATAAATACTGTTTTCCAGTTCTTGTAGTAATTGCACTCAAAACGGAGCCCTCTGGAACCTAGAGGAATCTATGCTACTCTTATTTCCTTGCCTCTTGCCCAAGCAGCATTATATCAGGATCGTGGGAGGTCCTAGAGGGATGATTCTAGCACAGCTATGAGTAGGTGGCCAGCAGTGATCGCCCTTTACTCTTAGTTGGATGCTTCCTCTGAAAAGAACAAACCAGATGTACTGTTTCTCTGGGAGCTTGCAAAGCCTTATCATTTGTGTGACAGGGCTGGGTCATTTGACCCTTTATGTTTAGCATCCAGGGTGAACTCTTGGATCCCACTCAAAACCCCACTTGGGCTTCTGACAAGAAGTTATTGTGAGGGGCTGCTGGGGAGACACTGGAGTTATGTTCAGAAGAGGAATTCTCATTCAAATCAAAAGTGAATTTTCTTGGAAGAAACTCACCTTTTAAACCTCTTCCATTAAGATGATGCAATTGATATGTTAGTGCAATTCCATTATGCCCATCTGGGAGGTTGCTATGTTGTGTTGGAGACAGGGTGGAAAAGATTAGGTTCTTCTCAATGTGCTTTATATCTGCTGTTTCTTTCTTCAGACCTTAAAAAAGCACCTACTGTACTACAGACTGCCGAATGCAGAGAGCCCTTTGGGATTTGACCTTTATGAGCAGCTCCCTCCCATGCGACTGAAGTACCTGCAGATAGTGACACAGAAGGAAAATAAGGAGAATGCACCATCACAAGTCTCGTAGCAGAACACTTATGCAAGAAGAGGGCTAAGGAGAAGAATGGAGGAGCTCGGTTTGTGCTCCACTGCTGAAACTGTGTGCAGTTCAGGCAGTTTCAGTGCCTGACACTCATGGTTATCTTTCCAAAGTGAAGTACAGGTAGAATGCTCCCAGCCCTGCAAAACAATACACATCAAGTCAAGATAGGACAATAGGTGTGTGTTGTCTCTCCATGATGAATGCTGGAGCATTTTCCTCCATCTCTTTCAGGTGGCTCTGCTGCTTCCTGGAGAAGGTGAGAATGTGTCTGAAAGGCACTGGACTTGGACTAAACTGACAAGTGGGAAAGCTGTTGTGTTCCGTGAGGCTGGAGACTGGGTTTTCACGTTGATATGTTTCTTTCCCAGATCTTTTCCTTTTATTTTGTATCCTGAATTTGAGTGGTCATTTCCCCACACTATTCCCTGCAAATAAAACTACAACAGGGAAAAAGCTGATCCTGAAAGCCTTTTTATTTTATAAATATATATACAAGCAGTTTCTCTAGGACAGTATTCTGTGCATACAACCAGTCACACAGATGTATTGTGTCAGATCTAAGAAATAATAGTTCCTAGTGCCATGGCAAAAACACTGGATGTCTTCCTTTGGCTGTCTTTTGGATAGTCTCTGAACTACTTTTCTCCCTTAATCTTGTTACGTGTGTAACAAGATTAAAAGTAACTTACTTGCAGGGCGGGATGCTTGGCAGTAACCACTCAACATTACAGGAAAAAAAACCCTATCTGCTTGTTTAGCTGGAATATGTATTAGTTGCCCTCTGAGAAGAGGGGAATATAATTTGAATTTTAAAGTGGTGTTCCTGAGCTTAAAACTAATTTTACAGATTCATAATTGGATCCCACTTCTACATCCAAATTCTGTATTGCGGCCTCGGACAAAATAGCTTCAAACATAGTGCCCTAAAGAGGCTCATCACAAGTGCCAGGGCAAGTCTGGTGGTCAGCATGGGTTTTTTGGTTGTTAATTATTTTAAAAGTACTTGATGTGATTACAAGTTTGATCAAAGGCATTCAAGTTTCTGTTCTATCTAAACAGTGAGACCCCAGCAGTTGTCTTTCAAGAGCAATGGATGGTACAACTTAAGGACATTTAAGAGCAGCCTTCATCAAGGACCTTGCATTTTGCTTTTCAGATCTCTAGTTATAAAAGCTCTCCCAGTCCTTTGTGTGATGCAAAGTTGTGTCTTATGATGTGTACAAGGTGTAAATAAATACTTTGATAGGTTTGCAGTTTTTCCAGAACTGAGAATGCTCTCCTTTATTTAAATCTAAGTTTCGATAGTTCTGTTTGCAATTTATGAGTATCTTGGGAATGCTACTGCTGTGAGGAAATCCACTAAGCTGTGGAGCTCTGCAAGAGAGTACTTCAAGCCAAAGGTATCATCCTGCTTGTGTGGAGGGTCAGTAACACAGGATCCCAAATGCTGTGTATACTTGGGGAAGGTGCAGGGTGGGTATTACGTGTTTTGTCACGTGCCATGGACAGGAAGACAAAAAGCTGTCCATGGGTGGTATTTGTGGATGATGATGGGGGTGGTGGATTTCATTTACTTGTGAACTCCGGGAAGGAAAGGATCAGGCTTTTGTTTGATTCTCAAAAGTCCTTTTTGTTCCCAGATGTTCCTTAAGCCATCAGTGTATGCTTGGAGAACACCTCCATCTTTTGACATGAAATTCTGATGCAAGCATTGGCAATGGATGGGAGGAAAGGATCCTGAATAGTTCTGCAGGACACAGTTATGTGCAGAACATTGTAAGGATGCTGTATCTGAGCCCTAAGCTGTTAAAACCTGGGCTGTCACTTGCGATGGCACGGCAATCCTAAACTTGAATATTCAAAGGCTTTGGGCAGCCTTGTACCGAATTTCTCTGCAGAACACTAGAGGGCATTGCTTTATTTGCTTAAACTCGCCTATGTTGGCTTCAGTGCGATTGGGATCAAATCAAACCCAAGAAACAACCAACCCTTAAATCTACCTTGAATTTTCTGCATTTTTTATATTTTATCTTTACATATATATACTTCTGGAGAAAATGTAGAGAATTAAATGCTTTTTGATGTGAGTGGTTGCTGAGAATCTTTCAGTGCTTTGCCAGCAGGAGCATTTTTGAAAAATCCTGGTAGAACGAATGGAAGTTTAAAACTTAAACTGAATGCAGTCTGAAGCAGGAGAAAAGTGATCCAGTTCTGTTAATACAGTTTAATCCTTGTCAGAGTAAGTGAGGAGATGAAGAAAATTAAAGCCATCCCAAAAATGGATGCGACTTCTTTTCTCCATAACAAAAACTTTAACTTTCTTTGAGAATGAAATAATTTTGCTGAAATAAGACCCACAGATAGGCTTCTGGTGTGAAGTGGTTCTAGCTCAGAACAGCACATACTGCCTGATAACTCTGATCAGAAGACAAAATAATGCCGACTACCAAGTAAAAATATCCCCACTGAATGCTGTCTTTTAATTCTTCAAAATAAAAATAAGACATCTTCTGGTCCTCTGTCTAGAAATGCTTGGCTTCATCTAAGTTACTGATGTTATCCAGCGTTGGGACAAATACAGCAGGGTCTCTACTGGAAGACAGCAAGAATGTGATTTTAAAAACAAGTGATTGATTGAACTGGAGATGAGTTGAAGGTAATCCTTCAAGTGTTGCTCTTGAGTTGGCAAGTAAGATGATGAAGCTGTCACAGTTTTGCATCCCATAATTTTAATGCAGCAGTTTTCTGCATTCTACTGCATTTTTCTTTGCATTTTGAAAGGGGAGAGAAAGTCTTCCCACCAATTTGGAAGCATGTTCTTTTCTACCTGGAAGAAATGGAGTTTGATTTTTGATCCTTTACGTGAGTGGCTCGCATTCCCTGGTTTTAGAATCCCTGTGTGATGACTGGGCCCACTTTGCTGAGCAAGGGCCGTTCTCAAAGAAGATGGAGGCAACTCAGTAGTTGACAGTGCTACAAACTGTAGTAGGGCAAAGCCTGGCAGAAGAAAAATGAAAAGGCAAGGAAGAAAAACAGGACTGAAACCCCACTGCATGAGAACTTTAGCAGTTAAGCCCACGTGAAGCATTATATGATTAAAGCACTTGCATTCCACTGTATTTATTGACTACGTCAGTTTGACACTGGAATTTAATAATCCATTTCTAGACTAACACATTCTCTCTGGCCAGTGAATATCAGGCCAACCCTAAACACCTTTTGCTAATGAAGTTGTAGATGGATAGAACAAGCCATAAGATGTGGGTATATAACTATACTTCAGGTCAGACAAATGTGTTTCTTTTGGTGTTAGACAAAAAAGTAAAGCAGAAAGGCTTGTTAATCCTTCCTTTTGCTCCTTCCTAGTTCTGCAAAGTTCTCCTTGGAAATCTCTCATCAATGCAGTGGTGCTGCCTCCAGCTGATAATCGAATCTGGGGCAAAGCATACTCCCTTTCAGCTTACAGAAGCTCATATAAGCTCTCCATTCATGAAGCTGGCCCTCTGCTATCCCTTGTATAAATAACTTTATGGTAACTTAATGGCCTTTGCTGTAGCTTTTAGAAACTGGTTCCCCCCCACCTTTGAATGGGGAATGTGCAGTGAAGACACGCTCTTGGAACCTCTGGTTTGCATGATGGTTGGTGCTTGTAGGCAAGGGAAAAATGGCCACTGTGTGCTGCTCTCCCTCCCTTGTTTTTGTGGTAACCCTGAGTCCCAAAACAACTGTTGCAGACATGGATTTCAGGTCAGTCCCAGCCCAAAGAGAACTCCAATTCAACCTGACTGGTGGTGTGCAAAAGGACCAGAGGCTGCACCGGCAGTGTCAGGGTGAGCCTCCAGCCACCCTGAGCCAGAGAAATAGCTGTGTGCAGGTTACCAACAAAGGGCATCTTAGAGTGACATCAGTCGTGTCCAGCTATTTTCTGCTGGGGCACACGCCTGTGTCTTTGGAGACCAGAGCAATATCCTTTATCCTGCCCCTGCTCAACCTTCCTGTCTGCTGAGCAGCCAGCTCATCAGTCCGGTCAGGATGATGGGTATTTCCAGAAAGCTCTGTGCATGGACATCACGACAAAGTCTAATGTACATGGGGCAGGCCAGGGTCCTCTGCCCTCTGTATCCACCCAATCTAACATGGAGAATAGAACAGGCCACTGATGTTAAAGCTATGAAACAGAAGCGCATCCTGGCCACAACAGAAAGGGGGTTTGTGTGCCCCAGGAATGCTGCTGCTGTTAGAGCACAGCCGTGTCTGTGGCAGTGTGTGCTAAAACCTGCGGAAGGGCCTTAGCCGATGGATGAGGGAGCTTCTGGAACAATCTGATCCTGAGGGGCCTGAGCTGTAGGGCTGGGTGGGTTAACAGGGGACACCTGGGCCAGCACCACCCTCACAGAGCCTGTGGAGGAGCCGGAGCAGCACCACAGGAGGAAAGCACTGCGTTTCATCCATTTTATCTGCTTTTCTAGAGCGTTGGCAGGGGCTGAGAAGCAGGTTGGTAGTGTTAAAACGTGTGTTTCATGTGCTGGGACTGGGACTGGGACTGATGTGCTCAAGGCTTGTTCCTGAGGTGATTGCTGTGGTGTTGGTGTACACAGGCCTTACACCTTCAAGGCAGGAGGGGGGCTGCCTTGTGCCTCTCCTCAGTGAGGCCTCACTTGGGTGGTTTGTGGGGCCGGGGTGTGCTGAGGGGGCTCTGGTGGGCTATCTGCTTCTCTAGCTGCCTGGTGTGGAGGCCTGAGGTAACTGAGGGGACAGGCGATGGGAAAGCATGTGCTGGAGGTGCCACCACACCACACTAACCAGTCTGAGGCTTTGGAGAGGGACAGAAGATTGAGCGAGATGGTGAGTGCAGAGGATGGCTCAGCTTTTGGGTGCCATTGTTGAGGTGAGGTTTGTGGTTTCCCTTTCTCTTCAGTGTCCCCTAGTAGTCCCCTCATGTTTTATTCCAGGTCTTGTCCTTCATAAGGCTCTTCTTCCTTCCCCGTCTCTGTTTGCCTTTCTATTTTGAGTCTCCTCCTATCATAGTAACTTCTAGTTTTCTGTTTGCTTTTCTTACTCCTTTGGCTGTTTGCAGAAAAAAAAATAATTCAGTAGTTAAACTGGAGAAATAAGATGCCACTGGTTTGAGATGGAAGCTCACATCTCTTGGGGTCTTCAACTGAAGGTCTGGGCAGATGGCCCTAAATCACATGTGCGACATACCCATTAGGAAACCTTACAGCAAAGAAGGCTGTAGTTGTACTTTTAAGGCTCATGTTGCTTGCTGTGTAGGCACACCACGCCTTTTGAGTCTGGTCTGTCAGATACTTGATGACACTGAAGCAATTAGTCTATTGGATCTGTCTGCTGCAATGAAGATTGATGCCTGGGTATCAAGTGACTTCTTTTCACTGTTAGTGTTTTGATGCCTCACAAAATGAACAAGCAAGTCTCCCAAACAATGCTCCAGGCTTCCTCAGTGCAGAAAGTGGGCTTTTGTTAGCAGTTCCCATCGCAGTGCATGTTCTTGGTGGCTCTTCGGTGTCTTCAGAGCAGCAGGAAGTGCAAAGAGCTCTGAATTAACTTCATGTAGCGTGTTGCTGGTAGTGATCTGTAGTTTTGGAGGGGGGTTGATTTGTGTCATACCATGATGCTATAGGCTACACAAGTGTGCCATGTAGCTTGTTGCTGGTAGTGATCTGTAGTTTTGGAGGGGGGTTGATTTGTGTCATACCATGATGCTATAGGCTACACAAGTGTGCCATGTAGCTTGTTGCTGGTAGCGATCTGTAGTTTTGGAGGGGGGTTGATTTGTGTCATACCATGATGATATAGGCTATACAAGTGTGCCATGCAACTGTGAAGGCAACTGTTGCCATCCTTCACAAAAAAGCAGCTTGCTACTCCTGGCATCAATATTTCTTTCAATACAGATTATTAAAAATAAATTTAGAATGATACGGAAGTTTCTGGTAAAGCATCATGTGCCTCTTGTCTTTGACGTGAGTGTCAGCTCGCTCACAAGACGTTAGTTGTGCTGCCACCCAGAACATGCCACCAGATGGTGGCTCATTTTTCTTCCTCTTGGTACTGTCTGCTGTAAGATTGATCAGGTTTAGATCAATAAAATTATTTGGGCAGGAGCTGCCATTGCACTCCTCCCATCTCTCCGCTGTTAAGGGAGTACGTGGAAAGGGGATGCAAAGTATATTTAGTGTCTTTCTCTCTTTAAGACTGTTTTGTGAACACTAAAAATATTTATGGTGAGACTATGGGCTTGCTGACCATGCTGCTTTGCAATGTGCTCTTATCAGCAAGTTTTATGTTTTATAGCCATCTCTGAAGCTCATTGGTGTGTGTGTGTTATGTTTTTTTGGTAACAGTACAATTTGCAAGTTTAAAAATAGGATGTAGAACTTCGGTTGTCCATATTCAGCAGTGACTGTGAATAAATACTCCTGTGCATCACAAGTCAAATGGTTTCATTCCCTGCATGCACTGGTGCCACTGTACTGTTGGAAAGTTAGGAGGTGTGCCTATGTGCATTTTGTAGAGCTCCTCTACAATTAGTATGTAATTGTCAGTATTGTCTAAGGGTCAACAAATTGTCTCTTCTTATGGGTCTGTCAGTATTGTCTTAGGGACAGTAAATTGTCTGCTTGTATGACTCTGTTCTACTACTAAGATATTCTTGAGATTAAGACTCTATTCTCAAGTTTGCAACCTAGCTTTCCCTTTGAACCAGCAGTCTTTGCTAACTGCTTTCTATAGCTATTTATTTTTGTAATTCCTACAGCTAGCTGCAGATGGAAGAAAGAAGCCCTACGGCTAGCATGGAATTCTTGGCCTTTATTTAAACAGAAAATGCAGTTTTATAGCCATACTAAACCCTTGCCAGGAGCATTTATCAGTATGCAGTTTCTGGTCTAAACTAGAGAGAAACAGGGTGCATTCCAGAAAGGCCAATAGCCTGATGTTAGGGTAATTTCTCATGATGTAGGAGACCCCCATTACTGAGCCAGCAGTTGTTCTGATGGGAAAGGTTTTCCCAATTTTTTGGTGTATCTACTTCTCATGCTGCAGTGAACTTAAATGTGAGTGTCAAGATTGTACCCAAAATGGAGTTCTTATTCTCTGGTTCATCCTTACCAGACTATTTATGAAGAGTTTGTTGTTATAGGAAAAGGGTTTTTAGAGTGTGATAAATGTAGTTTGTGGTTTAGCTCAGGCTGCTTTTTTGGTGACCAGGTATTGTTCCAACAAATTATACTAAATCAGTAAATGGAAAATGTTCTTCAAGTCTTCTTACTCCAAGCTGTATGTTAAACTTCGCTGCTGCCTTTTTGGCTTGCAAGCTTTTTTACCCACCTGTGGGGATCAGGAAAGAGTGAGCATGAGTCTCACTGGGGTTATGCTTGCCTTACTTCAGTGTACAGTGTTTTACCAGGAAGCTGCATGTGTTAAGAGAGCTGTCAGCAAGCTTCGCCATGAGAAACAACTTGTTCTTGGATCCTTTTTCATAAGTTGTGTTCAGCTACTGAGACTGTTGAGGTAAATGGATAGTGAAGACCAGGTAATAGTAACCTAGTAGGCTTTCCTGATAAAGAAAACTTGAATGTTCTGCTTTGGGATGATGCAGGTGAGAACATCTCTGAAATCATCTGCAGACTAGCCTTGATCTTTTCCCCATGGAATCTATTCTTAGAATTTAATGGGAATGGAATCACAGCCTCTGTTTAGTAGAGCTGAAGGATCACGAGAGGTAAGTGCTGTAAGTAACCATAGTTGAGTGCTGCTTTGATAACAAGCTTTTCTTTTCCTCTAGCTGCAAAATGACAACATACTTGCCTTGACAGATAGTTGTGAATGGAAAGCTCAGTTCGACACCAGCCCTTGCTGTTAGTATCCAGAGGCACACGCTGACCCAGGCATTCCTTTATGTGCGTGCAGGCATGCCCATGTTGAAACACTGTGGCTCTCAAAACTTAAGTTTTCTGGTGACAGATGTGATTGTTCTCTTAATTAGAGTGAAAATTTCACAGTATTTTACTACATCATGTTTTCTGTACTACTACATCATGTTTTCTGTAGCTCAAGCTGTGTGTGTGCATTCAGGATTTCATTGTTTTATTCCTCTAAGAGATAATTATAATTATTGCTGGAATACTAGCTCCTTACTGAATAGCATAGTTGATGCTTTTGTTGTTTGGTTTTGTCCTCTCATCCACTCCAGTGGATTTCCATATTCAGTGAACCCCAGGAGTTTTGTGACCCTGGTGATGCTATTTGTAATGAAGTTTTGAAAATGAGATGTGCTTATGAGTCAGCCTGGGTGGAAACTGGAAATTGTGCTTAGGATGAACCTGTGTGCTCTCCTTTAATGCTTGTCAAAGAACCCTATCCTTATGTTTCGAAACTTTACTGATTTGGACTACCTATTGTTTCACTTGCTGACCATTGTTGTGTTCAGCGGCCATAATAGGGGCATTATCGACCTGTCCTTGTCTTGTTCCTGTCTTTGAATAATATCCAATAAGCTTATTCAGTGGCAAGGGCACAAACATTCTACTCTTCTGCATTTGTAGTTTACCTGTGAGCACTCAAAACCTGGGAAGCTTTAATTGCTAACTACTCTAGTGTGGAAAGGGTTTAATGAAAACCGAACTGTGTTGAACACTGCAATAAATTTCTTATCCATTGCACTCTGCACCTCCAGGTTCCTTAGCAAGCGTTAAGGTCCATAACCCCCTTGCAGGAGTGGCACTGAGTGCAGATACCAAGATTGCTTCACCTAATGCTGAGGTAGGGAGAACTCTCTTAGTCACGTATTACAGCACACAGAAATGCAGCACAGTTTTAGCCTGGAGAACAGAGTACTGTATTTAGATGAATCGGTAAGATTGATTTAGGTAGTTACCTAAATTGGATTGTTTCCAGACCAGTGGGATTAACAACCTTCTTTTTGCAAAAAGCTTTATGAGATCTTTAATGATCACACAAGGTCAGGACTCAGTTTTATATCTCATCTGAAAGATCATGAACTTATGACTACTGATCTGTCATTGTCTGATCTGACTATCTATTGTAGAGACTGCTTTATTTTAGAAGAGATTTGTGTAGCCAGGAGTCTAAATGGCATCAAAGATTTTAGTCCTTGCCATATTCCTTGCCTGAGGGGGTTTCTAAGTTATGATGGATCTTTTTGATTTGTTTTTTTCCCTTTTCATGGCAGGCCAAAGTGAGACTGCAAATAACATTTTAAGTTTACATGTCAGTCATTTGCTGCTATGTAGAGAGCTGCTTACTGATCCAGGCCTGAAAATCAGTTTATTCCTTGAGGGTTTTCAGGAGGGTGTCCAGTTCCAAATGCTGTTCCTGGGTGAGCTCATCTGTGTACATGGCCACCTCTCTGTAAGGCCCCACATTGCCCCTGCAGCCCTAGCAAACTGTGTAAATGCTGGTGTGTGCACCATGCCAGTCCTGCTTTAAGCAGTGAACTGTTTTGTTTGCGCATGTGTACCCATGTTAGAAAAACCTCTAGGAATCATATAAGCAAAATCTTTCTGGTACAGAAGCTCCACTCTGAAATAGCATGTTTTGGGAAATTAGAGCATTTCATCACCCCCAACTATTCTTAGCAAATGTTTTTATTTATAGCAGAGGTGAGCTAGGTCCATACTCTATGCAACTTCCTTGCTTATATGGTGTGGCCGTCTGATTTCCTCCCTCTTGTGTTCATATTTATATATGGCAGTATGATTTACATGTTGCCCAAAAAGCATACTCACTGAAATGTTGTTTGATAGCACAAAAGTGTGTGTTCATGTGGTACCTGTCAAGAGCCTGTTTGGCCTGCAGCAAGGAAATGTGTCTCTGCAGCAAGATCTCCCTGACCAAGCCAGTTGTTATCTGAGATGGGAGAAAATGACAAAGGAAACTGCTCTCCTGTTTCAGGGTGCCCAAGGAATGAGCTGTACCAAGTCCTCCCATCTGTTTATTATGAAGTTTTGTTTAGTTCAAAGAGGACATTACCGCACGTCATCTGTGCTTTTAGCAGCTTCCCTTCGGCAGCAGAAGAGGAGGTGAAATTGAAATCAGAAGGTCTTAATTTCAGAGAGAAATAAATTTGTTCAGAGACAAAAGGCTTTTCTCTCTCAAGTCACCAATACATTATTGCCCTTGATTTGATTTGGAAGCTATTTAGGATGCTGCAGTCATATAGTTGGCTGGCAGTCTGGGTAACTCATCACTGATGTGCCCATGAATGGCAGGCTGTGAGTTGGTCATACCATACTGTTTGACTCATGGACTCTGAAGGTCAAATGCAACATCCTTGTTTGGGAGACTTCGTTGGCACCAGCAGTGACAAGGGACTCATGGGCTTGTAGTAAAACATAGGAGCAAAGCAGTCCTTTCGGAAGAGGTGGGTGGAGAAGGAAGTCAAGTACAAAAATGAAAGCATCGCTGGTGCTGTTGTACATCAGTGAGTTTCGGAATCATTTGGGGAAAGTAAATCAGCAGGGCCTACTTGTCCAGGAGCTTTGAGCCGGCACAGCAAACTTGAAGGGCTTCCTTCATGCTTCTGTTGCCTGTGTGTTCTGCTGTTTAGAACAGACGATATCAGTTAGAAGGGACCTACAACAGTCATCTAGTCCCTGACCTATTCAGGGCTGACCAAGTTAAAGCATGTTATTAAGGGCATTGTCCAAATGCCTCTTGAACACTGGCAGGCTTGGGGCATTGACCACCTCTCTAGGAAGCCTGTTCCAGTCTTTAACCACCCTCTCAGTATAGAAGTGCTTCTTAATGCCCAGTCTAAACCTCCCCTGATGCAGCTTTGGACTGTTGCCATGCATCCTATCCCAGGATACAAGGGAGAAGAGCTCAGCACCCCTCTCCACTTCCCCTCCTCAGGTAGCTGCAAAGAGCAATGAGGTTGTCCCTCAGCCTCCTTCTCTCCAAACTAGATAAATCCGAAGTCCTCAGCTGCTCCTAACAGGACATCCTTTCCAGCCCATTCACCAGATTTGCTGCCTTCCTCCGGACACATTCAAGGACCCTCACGTCCTTTTTATATTGAGGTGCCAGGACTGCACACAGTACTGCAGGTGAGGCTGCACCAACACAGCAGATAATCCCCTCTCTTGACCAGCTGGTTGTGCTGTGTTTGATGCACCAAAGGGTGCAGTTTGTTCTCCTGGCTGCCAGGGCAGACTGCTGACTCCTATGGAGCCTGATACTGATCAGCACCCCCCACATCCCTGTCTGAAGGGCTGCTCCCCAGCCACCCCTCTCCCAGTTCATACTTGTGTCCACAGTTACAAATATGGTTTTAGGCTGGTTCCTTCGGGAATGAAGTTGGGGGAATCCTGCTACCCCTCGGACCTCCTCTAATAACATTTGAACATACAGGTCAACTTGAAACCGATGTAACAGAGCAGAAAGCAAATATATTAAGTCCTTGTGTGTTTCATGGGAACTGATGACTGAGTAGAAGAGAAGTAGGTATGCTAGTGCCTCTGCTGAGAGAACAGCTTTACTATTTCTGCCCATGTCTGGCAGGAGCCAGCTGGGCAGTTAGCATATGCCTACTGGAAGGGCATTCAGTAGCTCTGCAGGTCCGACTGGCCATGAAGCATCATGCCCTTCTGGCGTGCCACTCTGTAAAACAGTGAAACACACAGGAGCCTTGAAACTGCCAGCTCAGGATTAGGAGATGTGGATGAGAATGTGCAGGAGATAATGCATAAGAAACTGAGCTTCATTCTTGGGTTTCTGGAATAAGTTTTGATTATTTTTTCCATTGCAGTAACTGCTATATGTGGTGTATATATATGAAATTATCAAGGAAAACATGGTGCTAATTGATTGCCTGGCAAAAATGCAAAAAGAAAGAATCCCAGACACTTGGGAGTCTGTTAAAGCATTTTGTGTGCAGCCAGTGAAAGCAATGAGAAATGCATTTGCACTGGTAAGCATGAATGTGCTATCACGCAGTATGTGAGTGAGCAGGAGGGCTGTATATGTAAGGTACTGGTACATGGTAGCAGTGAAGCTGAGGAGCAGTGTCCTGGGCAAAGATTGAGTATTGCTGAAGGGCTGCTTCTGTTCAAGGCTTTGACTAATGATCTGGGAAATAACAAACAGCCCATTAGTTCACTGATGCTGCTAATGTGGAAAGTGTTGTGAGTACCAGATAAATACAGAGGCAACTAAAACTCTTGAAATGTGGACAGATGTCAATAGGGCAGAATTTAAACAGGGGAAATCATATGACACATGGCTTAAGTGTACAAAAGAGGTTGAGAGAGATCAGCTTGGCCTCCTTAGGAGCAAAGTGCCAACTGGAGTTGTTGGGCTTGGGTGTGCACAGACAGCAGTCTCTTCCCAGGCATCAAGGTGGCGATAAGCTGTATCACTTTAAGTAATTCGGAGCTGATATCCAAGTGATGCCTCATGGCAAAACCTCCCTGAACAAGAGTATCCTCTGCATGAGTAGATGGTTTCAAATGCAGGGTGCAGTGTGATGCTTGAAATGTGGTGGTGTGGTCTTTAGAGCTTAGAAAAGAGTCAGACTGAAGAACTGGGAAGACCTGTTTAGGAAAGCTGAAAAGCTTTTGCTAAACCCTACCAAAAATAATGAAAATAAAGTTAAAAGAGTGGTTTTATATTAGCTTGTAAGCAAAAGAGGGGAGAAACAGAAAAGAGAGAAACCATTTTGAGAGAAGTGTTCCCAGAAGAGTAATGGGGATTAATGGGAGTAAAATGTGCATAGAAATCATCCTTATTATTTGCTGTTTCATTTTGAATAATGGACTTGTACAGAGAAGGCCTAAGGCATCTACACTGCAGTGATGATAAGATCCAGAAGTTCTCTGCTTAGTGCAGGAAGCTTGAAGACACAATTTCCTTGTGTGCTTGAAGGCATTCCCTTTTTCCGCTTGAGAAGAAATGAGTGATGACTCCTCTCTGATCATTCACGTTTGCACTTCGTGTTTGTTTTCAGGCCTTTTCTGGCTGGAACAATTCCTCACCTTCAACCTTCAGTGAATATTTTGATGGAGTGTTCAGATACACATGTATTTTCCCAGAAAAGCCCAGGCATGCCAAGCTGAAGCAGGGAAACATGCTGTGGTACCAGATTGCATGGCACTGTGAATCCTTCCTGGCCTAAAGTGCACAGTTAATGCTAATTTGCCTGAATGTATCCTGGAGGCAGTCCATAGACTTTAGAGGTAGTACTACTTCCTCTCTTCATAGAATCATAAACATATTTGCTTTCATAATAAGTTATTTTCCTTTGCTAAGAAGGGCAATGCTTTCTTTCCTCTCCAATGTCCCTGAGCTGTTAGTTGTTTTTTGGCAAACTCTTTTCCAGAGGTGATTCTATAGCACTTGGTCTGTCTATTTTCTCTGCCCTCTCTCGTTTGCTCTTCGAGTGCTGGGATGGCAGATAGCATCTTTCTTTCCCCAAATACCTTTCCTTCTGTCAGTCTATTCCCCCCCATAATTGTTGCAGTTGTTTTGTTTGATGGAATAATTGTGAACTCACTATGGTTGGGAGAGGGGCAGGAAGAAATCAATGTTCTATGTCATTAAAAGTACAGACAAAAAAAAAACCACCCAAACAAAACCAGATTCCCTTCCGGGTATCTCTGGCTTTTAATGTCCTTTACATGTAGCTTGATTTTTGCTAATGAATAAGCTGTTTGTTTAGGGCTCTTAAATGAAGCTTTAGCTTAAAAGGTTGCTGCTGAAAGAAGGGATGGAAGAAAGGAAAGGGGTGGAAGAGGTGAAGGAAGAATGTGCATTGCTGTGAGGACACTTGCATGAATTGGGGGGTTTGGTTTTTCCTGTTTTGGGATTTTGCTAGAGGAGCTGCTCTACTTTGTGATCCTCAAGCACCTCCTCTGTCGTTCGCAAGGTCAGGATTTTCTGGCTCAATTGGAGAGGATGCTGTCTGACCAATGAGGCATGAAATAGCACTTGGAGAAGGGCTTGATAAATATTGATTCAAAAATTGCCATGGCTGCTGACTCTGCGATAGGCCTGTTTACCCAGCAAAGGGAAGAGGAATGAAGAGAAGTTGTCCATTTCTCAGCAGCGGTGGCACATGCATTTTTCAACGCTGTCCTAGATATTTAAGAGGAAAGGGGCTAAAAGCTCAGGCCAACATATTTTTAGGATAGCATTAAGCCATTACAGCCAATTAGAATTTGCAATCCTTTCTTCCACCAGAACCTTCCCTTCTTAGGGTCATTAAACTCCGTAAGGATGGTTACACTGTCCTGCCAGGTGGAGAAAAGTTTTCCAGTGCAAGCAAGGGTAGGCATTTTGATGCTTTGGAGAATATCTGTACAGAGTGCAGACTACAATGAGTACATGTTGCCCATGCTCTCTGTTAGCCAACTCTGAGCTTGGATCTGTGGTTCCCCGCTGAGTAGTCTATGCCTGCTGCCCTGCTGGGTCTCACATCTTACACCCAGCAGTGTGCGATGTGAACCAGTAGTGTGATATCACACCACATTGGTATTTGGCATTTTGCAGTTGTGCCACTACCAACCTGCTATGAGGAATCCGAAATTCAGGTTTCTTGTATTGCCAGCCAAAACCTGAATTAAAACCAGAATTTTGGTAATGAATTCAAGCTCAGTGCTGTGCTAATGCAGTTACCGGGTGTCTCAGAGAACAGGTAAAAATGAGTTCAACATCTGCCAGCTGTACTCAGTGGAGGCATCCCTTGGGTGAGCTGTTTCCAAATGCCACCTGAGCTTAAGGCAATCCTGGCCAATATCACAGGGTTGTCTCTTTCCTGTACACCTGAAAGGAACCTTGTGCTTATGCAGTGCTTCTTATCCATACTTTTCCTGTAAAAACACGAAGTTTACATACAAATTATAGGAGGTGATCGCTGATCCTGTTCTGCCACAGGAATTTTAACATCTGAGCTTTCTGATCTCTACTTTCAGTGTGTTCAAACCTCTGAGACATGAATGGGAGCTGTTTTGTTTCCTTTTCATTTCTGTGGCTTGAATAAGTTACTTCAATTAGAGAGACGCCTGGGGACTCTTGTCAGAATCAGGAGCTCCCTGGGTTAACTGTGGTGAATTCACAGAGTACTGCGGAGAGGGTTGGAAGAGTCAGCTTTTGTTCTGAAGAGCTCATAGTCTAAGCAAAACAAAAGAGAGGAGGAGTGGAAGAAAGGAGGGATTTGATAAACCAGGACCCAAGTTAATCTTTGGGGAATAATATATCAATTGAAAAAAGAAAATTACACAATTTTCCTAATTAGTTTGTCTGAATCTACCAACATGTTTTGACTGGATTTGTTGTTTGAAATCCCTAAATTCACAGCTAACTGACAGTGGTGAGATCAAGGGCTGCTCCTCACCACTCCCCTGTGATAGCTTGGCTGTCCTGTGAGAGCAGTAAGTACGGTTCCCGGCTATTCTTGTGTGTGCTCTCAGTACTGGAGTGCGGGGCCTGGGGAAGAGTTCATTGCTATGATCTGTGTGTAGCCTGCTCTGTGACATCTCCTCTGGCCCACAAACCAGCCTGCAACAGGAGCAGCTCTCGTAGGCCTCCTCCTAAGTCAGCATGGCATCCCGCCCTTCAGGGACAGACAGGTCACTTCCTTTCACCACAAAGCATCGGGATGGTTCGTGGTCTGGTTGCAGAGCTCTCTTTGCTTACCTGCACACAAGTGTTC
Source organism: Neopsephotus bourkii (assembly GCF_033783945.1). Taxonomy (NCBI): domain Eukaryota; kingdom Metazoa; phylum Chordata; class Aves; order Psittaciformes; family Psittacidae; genus Neopsephotus; species Neopsephotus bourkii. Next base: position 12,254,044 of record NW_026902298.1, on the reverse strand, counting down.
ACTGCTGCTCCTGTAGGCTGGATGTCATCAGAATAGTGTCACCAGGCTCCCTGCCCATGCACCTCACCTTCTGCTGGCTGCAGGGAATTAGCCCTTCCATACCCTGATACCATGTGCTGGGAGGCACCACTTACACACCTGCAGGTAGCTTGATCTCACCCTCTGGGGAAGAAAGGGAATTGAGGAACAAACCTGTACAAAAGCAGGTGTTGGCTGCATAGTGACAGGACTGTGCTCTGCCACAGGCATCCCCTCGTGTACTCCCTCCTCATGTTCTCCTGTCCTGGAGTAATAACCTTCACAGGTCACTGTGCAGTAATACTGCCTTTGTGATAACTTTCTTCCACTTGCTTAGGTAATGAGTTGCTTCTAGAGAGGGACACCATTTTTATTAACTTCTGACTCTGAAGAAATATTGCTGTGGGCTGGGACAGGGCTGGGGGGGGGCAAAGGTGTAGAGTGAAAACAGATTCAGGAGGCTTATAGAAGTGCCTTTCAATAAAGCACAGGACTTACAAAATTACCAGTGGAATAAACGACAGTGATTTGGGAAACCCCAGGCTGTTAAAACACAGATACTGTGACACTGCCTGGCTCCTGCCTTCTTGGAGGAATGATTTCCTTAAAAAAATACTGCAACAGTTCTATATTGCATTGCCTGGAGGTCAGAACACAAAGATTTTCAAACCAAGCTATCAGTTTTGTTTGAGCTTCACATTTAAGCAGGCATGATTGTAGCTGATGTATTTTGTATTCCACTGTGTGGAGAATTCATACAGCATTGTCCTCAAGCACCACTAGTCTGTATGTGCTGAGTTCTGCTGTGGTTTATTCTGTACTTTGTCTTTAAAACACTGTAAAAACAAAACAACATTTAACTTTCTATAAAGCAGAAGAAATGTGGCTGCGTACTGCTTTTGCAGTTGCCTGGTTACTTTTATAGCTGCACTAACACTTGTGTCCCACAGCTGGTGTTTTTATACAGGAGAGGTATCTCATTACTAGATAGATTTGCAAACCAGCTAGGTGATGTTTTACAGCTCTCTAACATTGTTTAGTTGCTTATCAGATACTGTAATATCAAGAAATCACTTCATAGAATCATAGAATGGTTTGGGTTGGAAAGGACCTTAAGATCATCAAGTTCCAACCCCCCTGCCATGGGCAGGGACACCTCGCTCTAAACCATATCACCCAAGGCCTCATCCAACCTGGCCTTGAACACTGCCAGGGGTGGAGCATTCACAACCTCCTTGGGCAACCTATTCCAGTGCCTCACCACCCTCACAGGAAAGAATTTCCTCCTTATATCCAATCTAAACTTCCCCTGGTTAAGTTTTAACCCATTACCCCTTGTCCTATCACTACAGTTCCTAATGAAGAGTCCCTCCCCAGCATCCCTATATGCCCCCTTCAGATACTGGAATGTTGCTATGAGGTCTCCACGCAGCCTCCTCTTCTCCAGGCTGAACAGTCCCAACTTTCTCAGCCTGTCTTCATACGGGAGGTGCTCCAGTCCCCTGATCGTTCTCATGGCCCTCCTCTGGACTTGTTCCAACAGATCCATGTCCTTTTTATGTTGAGGACACCAGAACTGTACACAGTACTCCAAGTATACTTCCATTCTGGTCATTTATTCTCTGAAACTGAAAAGAGAGGTTTGGGACCCTGTCTGATAAAATGTTATAATCGTGGAAGAATGATAGAAATGGATTAGTCTAAGACTTCCTGACTTCCTGTTGGACTACAGACTAAGCAGTAAAAGATGAAGAAACAGCCTCTATCAGAAAAAGATGGTTCAGGTGAGATGATATTCCCCAGAATGTAAGGTGAATGGTAATACAAGAAGTGGAAGGCCTTTCTAATCTTTTAAAACAGTGGCTGGTTTGTCCCAGTGGACTGTAAGGGCTGAGACCTTAAGCTTTTAGTATTAGCAAAGAGTTAGTGTGGTGGGTCTGAAATAGTCACCTCTGACAAAGACACACCACAGGAGTGGGTTTCGCTTCTCTCCATTCTGGCTCAAAGCACTTCCTTTTTCCAGAGTTTGAATTGATTTTAAAACCTGGTATTGATTGCCTGGGCTTTGCTCAGTTTGAACCACCAGTTTTCCCACCAGTTGCATGGCAGAAGTGCTCTCTGTCAGTTCTTCATCCCCACTAACTTGTCTGAAGGGTCCCAGAAAATTACCCTGATTCTGAATGCATAATGTGCTGAGTGGATGGTTATGTTGCAACTAGTGTGTTCCTCACTCACTATCAGGCATTCCTGAACATTATACCTACATTATACCTCAATTATATATACATGAACAACTCTATACATACATTAGGAGAGTATACTTGGATATAGTACCCAGGAGTACTGTTTTGGATTCACATTCAAAGCCAGTATTTAATAATAAATCTAAAAACATTTTACAAGGAAGGTATCATCCTTCTTTTGCAGATGTTTATTTGCAAAGGTAGGAGCAGGGAAGAGACCTGTCAATGGTTACAGAGGAAACAGAGACTAGAAGCAAGCATAGATTTCCATTTTCCACATGCAAGTCCACCACTTGATCCAATAGGTCTTGCTGCAATGAATGTTTCTATGAATCAGTATTTTGGAGGGTCTTGATAATTTGATTATTGTGATATACCTGTTACATTAAAAGGAAACTGTCACTAATATAGCTCCAAGTTCCAGATGTTGTTCACATCAAGGACTTCATAGCACTCCTCTTTCTGAAGTAACTGTCACGGGTGCCTGTGCAGTCTTTACTTTTAGACTACGAAATCAATGTAGGGAATAACAAAGCGACTTCCAGAAGTCAGGTTTGGAGGAAGTAGCAAGTCAGTGCCATCTGCTGTGAATAGTTTCCAGGTGTAACACAATGATGTGCTTCTTCAAGCCCTGCATGCATTCTCCCTTCTATCTACACGAGAACTAAAACTGCAGATGGTGATGGAGTGCACATGCTCACAATGAAGAGGAAATGGTGGAAGGACAGTGAAAACAAAGGCAAAAGACCCTGACCCATATGTGTATCAGAAGCACCTGCTCATGTGTCCAGCTGGATGCTGATTGCATGCCCCGAACTTTGGGACAAGGCAGCATGGGGGGTGTTAGTGCTTATCGATATTGTACAGCAGCTGGTTCAATTTGGACCTTTGATTGACTGTAGCTCTGGAGCTCTTGAAGCGTGTGTATGTTTGCACACAGCCTAATTAGCGCCATTATCATTGTCATTAATGGCTTCTAATGAAGAACAGATGGTTCTGTCAAGGTTTCAAGCTGTGAAATCACTGACCCATTTGTGCTAAAAGGAAGGGAAAGAAAACAAAAAACTGCCCTCTTTCCAAATTGGTGGTGGTAGAGGGGAATGAAAACGAAGGTTGCCCAAATGTAAACGTTGTTTTCCTGTGCAGCCTGATCTGAAGGCCCATGCAGATGCTTAAGAATGCCCAGCTCTCACTGGGGAAAACAGGGTTTCCTGCCTCTTAATCTCATGAGGCTCTGCCGCATCAGTTATCTGTGTCATGTTTGAACTGAGACTCCCTTGAAGGAGAATGGAAAAAGGGAAGTGATTAATAGGATATATCAATTTCTTGGAAAAGGTCACCACTAGCAGGAGATGCCAGTACTGGAGAATAAAGGGAGAAAGGGAACATATATTTGGAAAGATTCTCAGTAGTGCCCAAGTAACCCAAGTCAAGAATCTTAAAGGATTTTAACTTTACCCTCTTACAGTGTTTCACTTTTGTGGCAAGTTTGACTGTCACTCAGACTTGGCTCTGATAGCCACTTCTCTTCAGGGCTATAGCTTCCATTTTTTATTCCAGAAAATGGAATGCTGCTAGTCCTTGTTAGGAATTCAGATGGCCAGTAGACATGATGTTGGAGACCAGCTAGAAAAGGTGAATCCCATACACCAATCATTTGATGGGATGTTAACTGTCTGGCAACAGCTTTTCTGGTCTCCTAAATATTGAGCAAAAGGGGATGTGTAAACTCTAAGCTCACATGGATCAGTGCAAAGTCTGCCTTCATGAAAAGAACTCATTTTCTTATTTAATTGTGAGGGAAGCTTTAGTTTGCTGTGATTCAAGATATCTGCTTTTGGTGTGGTATTGTCCATCAGTTAGAATTGCTTGTGCAAGTCATGTTAGTACCTTTGTACATGAGTTTCATATAGGACCATGTGTCTGTCACTTCAGATCCATGGAGGTGCTACTTTTCTGTATGGATAGATCTTGAAACAGATACTGGCTCAGTTGCAATGCCCTCAAGTTGAACTTGCAATCTCTGCATTTCCTTAAGAATTTAGACTTATTTAATGAGGTTGCTGAAAAGTATTGTAAGTAAGAATAATAAATAATGTTATCCTAGTTTTGGAGGAATACACCACAGGAACAAACAGTAGCTGGAAATATATCTTCCCTCCCCCCACGGCTTTTTTTCTCTTCATATCTTCATTTGGAAGAGAAAGAAATTAAATTCAGTAGCACTGATCCAGTGCCATGCCTAATTAGCTGCAGTATGGGGCACTTCTGTAATCTTGTGTTATGAGTAACAGTGACTTAAGAGGTTTTTTATTTCCTCTTTTCTCCGCACCAGCATCTACTAAGGTTTAAGTAGTGATATGCCTGATTAATTCACATGGCTACGGAAACAATTAGCTCTCACTAGGAGAGTTTTCAAACAAACACCATCACGTCTGTGAAGTAATCTCCTAAGGAGTCTCTCTTGAGCTGCAGAAGGAGATTTAGAGCAATAACAAGCCAAAATCGTGCTGCTCTTCCCTGGCTCCTTCCCAGCAACTTCACAAAGCTTCACCCACCTTCCTGCCTGATCTATGCTTACCAGGAGGAGGTGAGGCTTGTAGAAATGAAGACCCCTTATTTCATCAAATGCATATCTGACTTGCAACAAGCCCTTAAGCACGCTGTGTTTTAGATGGGTTTGTGAGATCTTCTGGCAGTAGCATGCCCTTTATGCCCTGTCCTGTGGAGGAGGGTTTAGGAAAGCAAATGGAAGCAGCAAAACAGTGAATACAAAGTACTCCTCCCCATGTGTCCTGATACAAACACAAACTAGTATTTGGGCTCCTTGGAGACACAGATACCCAATCCCAGCCTATATAAATACACTCCTCTCAGGTGCCTCTGACCTGTTCAAGATGTTTTTCTCTGGCAGAGCATCTGTATACAATTGCTTTAGGTGCTTAAGCTTTCCTATGCAAGCATGCATAGGAAATGTGGCCGGTTATTTCATTAGTTCCCATACACAGCAGCAGCTGAAAACTCAGGGTGAAGAGGAAGCATGGCAAGCTTCATTAGGCTGAGTGGAAACACTTTCACAGGAGTTTATGGAGAGTGGAAATGTCACACTGGGTCTGCAATCAGCAGAAGATTTAAAAGCTGCAAATGTCTGCCCAGGGGAAAAGGTCCACCCCATTTAATCCCAAGCCAGGCTGGAGGATTCTTTCTCTTTTTCATTCCTTCCCCTTATTTAATAGATGCTTTGATATTTATGAATACAGCAAAGCTTTTTAAGCTTGTTCTCAGCTTAAAAAAGTATTTCCTATGTCTATCCATTGATTTTTGCTTTCCTCCCTGAGGCAGTCAGGGGTGTACATGAGGATCAAGGAGTACAACCCATATAGGAAACCTTTTCCAGGTAGGAGCCTGCAGGAGATCCAGGGATGAGGAGAGTATGACTGGTAGCTGTGGCAAGAGGAAAGCAACACTGATTGTCCGTGGCAGGTAGGAGCTCACCAGGAGGAGAGGGTTAGGTGTGAAGTGAGTGTGGCAATCTTGCCCATGCAGAGTGAAAAGAGGATAGGCTGGTGAGGGACAGGAGCAGAGAAGTAGTGAGACAGTTTTGAGAAGCATCTGCTTGGACAGATTGGAAAGTTCAAATAGGTGAAAAGAAGAGCGATCTCTGGGTGGGATAGCTAAAGAGGTGGGGGCTTTCTAGCAGGGGGGGCTTGGTAAGTGGGGAGAGGGACGTGTGTGAAAGAGGGTTTAAGGAAAGAAGTTTGGGAAAAGCCAAGATGTGGGAAGCATGGGACAGTGCATTGCTTAGAGAGCAAGGTGGTTCCTGAAGAGGTTTGGATGGATCACAGCAGGAGTGTCACTAAACTTTGTATGAGAAATAGGGTAGCTCTGTTCACTGACATTGATAAGTGCTTATTTATTTCAGTTCTGGATGTTGTTGCTAGGTGTTTTAATATCCTAACATCTTTCTTTTGAGTCTATCCCACCCCTAATACCCATATTTAAAAAAGCATATTTTTTAGTATACTGTACTAGTGGTTTTGGATTAGTGTTTGCTTTTGGTCCCAGTGTGAGTATTTGAAGTATTATTTTAAACTTTAATATTACTTAGTGCCTTAACACCAGTTATGGTGTTAATTGGTTCCTGTCTGTCCTTTAGTACTTAAGCGTTTATACAACATTATGAATACATGATCTGCACAGCTTGCACTTCCAAGGATTAGTCACTTCACAGTGCCTGCAGGTCACTTTTCTAAAGTATATCCTAGGACAATGATGGCCTAAGCTATTTATTATTTCAGATCTTTTGATTCCTCTCAGAACTACACCTTCACTGTTGTTTACCACATTTAGGGTTAGAAAGATACTCAAATACATAATGGCTTGAATGTCAATTTGTCTTCTTGTACTTTCCTACAGTTTCTCTCCTGGTTTAAAATGCACCAGACTATTAGTTTCAGAGCAATCAGTTTAGTTTTGTTGGCTTTATATCAGTTTCCACAGGAACCAAGTATGGGATACAAAGGCTGGCCATGTACCTCACCCATCAGCTCCACCCAGGGGACTTGTGCTGATGACAATGCCACTTGTCTATCCTTGCATCATGATTTAAGCTATAACTGAGCACATGCAATATTTACAGAGAAATCTGAACCCAGAACCAGTTTGTCTGGCTTTGTATTTTGTTACAAATCAAGTTACCCACTAGTTTAAACTTGCCAGCTTCATGTAAAAAACCATCAGGTTACAGCCCTGTTTGCAGGATTGCAAGATGAAACAGCATGAAGAGCAGATACTGAGGGTGTATAACTGCAAATATTACTTGATATGTTTAAGACATTTGATATTTTATCAGGCCATCTGCAAAGTGCATCTGAATGTTCACTTAAATTTCAGCCATCTCTGGAGAGCCCTAGACCCAGTTTTCAGTGCAGTCCTATTTTAGGCTGTTGTACCATAATTTACATGCAAGCACTATCCGCAGACAATTTTGAGGCAAAAAATAGGCAGAATCTGAAAGAGGTCAGAAAGGTTGAGCATATGGTTGGTATTTAGAAATCACTGAAGTTTCATTTTGCTGTACTTGGTGCCTCATATGACTACGAAGTGGGTGAATAGAAATGTAAATGTAAAAATGAGATTTAAGGTTATGTTTTTAAGGTTATTCCATGCTGAAGTGCAGGGTCTAGAGTGGAAGAATTTTTCATTTTGTTTTATTTTATTTTTTTATAAAGTGTGAATATGTATTTGTGTAAACTCTTGTTTGTTACTCTCCTAAATATCTTTGGTTTCAGCTGCTCCTCTTTGTAGAGTTCCATCAGTCTGTTAAAATTACACCTGCATGGCAGATAATCACTGACAGTTAAGCACCTGCACCACCTTGCACCAGCTTGGGAATCCACCTTACTTCTTGGCATTGAGTTCTTTTCGGTACATGCATGTTGACTACCTGAGTTTAAATACTGTGTTTCTTTGCTATCTCTTTCATTCACGTTCTTTCTGCATTGGACTGTGCATACAAGATGGTAGTGACCATGTACAGCAGAGGTTGTCAGTTTTGGTATTCTGCCACTGAAACTGAGAGATAAGAGCTAGATAATTGGCTGGCTCCACTAACAGCAATTTAATGTATCAGAGCAAGGGCCACAAGGTTGCTTGGCAGGGTGCGTGGTTACCTGGGGAAGAGCCTGGTTGGTCTGCCCCTCAGCTTTTACTTTTTATAAGAGTGGGTGAGTACTCCTTAGCAGAAGCCTGATAAGTAAAGGTTCTTCTGCTTATCTGAGCACAGAAGCGTTCTAAGAAGGTTAAGTGCTGTGAAATCACTTACTAATTTTCACTCTTTGCATTATCTTTCGTTTGCCCCTTAAGCAAATAGCAACTGAATTAGAAAACTTCCTTTTTAACTCTGTATCTGTTTGCTTTTGCTGTTCTATATCCCTAGAGAACTAAACTTCAGAGAGGAGAGTTTACACTTGCAGTTAATGTGTGGGAGTCACTGTGGCAACTTCAAAGAGAGATGGAACACATTTGAGAATTTAAGAGTTTGAATCCTAGCATCTTTCAGTCCTTATCTCAGGGTGTAACAGATAGTCTGTACTGAAGTTCCCAAGTCCCAAAGCTATAAACAATGCCTGTTGTTCTGATGTTTCATGTGTTTCTGATGGTCACTGGGAAAAGAGTGAACTGGAAGGGGGTGGGAGTGAGCTGGTGTGCCAGGAACAGGAGTTTTGGGGGGGTTTGGAGTGCAGAACAGAGCAAGGGACAGCGTCAGCCCAAGCAAGAGAGGTTTGAGTAAGAGATTGAGGGATAAGCTCACTGCTGGAAGAGCAAAACCAGATAGAAAGTGGGAGAGAATAGAAAGGAGTCGTAGCATTAAAGACCAAACCCATTTTTTTGGATGCATGGCAATAGTTACAGACTTGCACAACAGGTTAGAGAGGGGAAGTTGGAAGACACAAGAAACACAGTAGAATTTATTTAAGAGCTGAACCCATGTGTACCTCTGTGAATAACCATTTCTGATCAGATACTGAATGTGATATACAAATTGATATCTGTTATATCTTAATTAATATCGAAGTTTGAACCAGGCATGTTCATGCTGTCAGCCTAATGGACAAGTAGACATAGCAGCTGTGATGTGTCTTGATTTTAAGTAAGGCTTGGCATGGTGCTGCTTGGCACTCGTATATGTAAAGCCAGGAAGCAAAATCCACATAAGATTGGCACAACCAGTGGAAAAACTAGAGTGAGTAATCTATCAGTAGTTCTTTGTCAAGCTGAGAGAACATTCAAGTGTGGTCATCAGAAATTTGTCCTGTGTCCAGGACTATTCAATATTTTAATTTGTTATTTTGACAATGGGAGGACAAGCATGCTTATAGGATTTGCAGATAACATCAAACCAGAAAGGACTGACAGCCTTTGAGAGGAGAAAATTAGAATTTGTAATGATCTTGGTAAATTAAAGAAATAATATAAAATGCAATACAATGAAATTAAGTAAAGACAAGCGGTTAGAAGAGGGAAAAATCAAATATACAAATACAAAAGCATCCAGTTTTGGTACCACGTTTTGACAGTGATAGACAAATGGGAGAGAGATCAGAATTCTGGAAAATGTGACCTATGTAGAAATGTGAAAGGGACTGGCTGGAAAAGAAAACCACATTATTTAAATATATTAATATATGCCAGGTAGCTGCAGTGTAAATACTGATCAGATATTCTCAGTATCTAAGGTAAGAATGTGATGAGCTGCATTTGCAAGGAGAAATTTGGATTTGATTTTAAGGGGAAGTTAGGAAGATAGCACTAGAAGAGCTGCCTTGGGAGCTTATGAAATTGGAGGGTTTTAAGTGTCAGTGAGATGTACATCTGCAGATGGTGATTTTTGCATACCAGTTCTACCTCATATGAGGGGATGGATTAGGTGGAAGTTCTTCAGTGAATCTATGCTAGACAGGGAGGTAAAAGGAATGTGCATGTAGAAATGAATGTGTGAAAAAATAAAGTATCTGTCTTTTTTGCCCTGTGGTGTAGTTTCACCTTTGCTTTCATGCTGTTCCTCATGGGAGGCTGTCTTGTGTCTGTGTTCTGCAAATAATTTGGGCAAGACCCTGAGCTTCACAGTTATTCCTGCTTTGAGCAGGCTGGACTAGTTGACTACAGAAGTCTCTTTCAGCCTCAGTTACTCTGTGAATATCTTCTGGGTGGCCCAACTTTCCACCAAAGCTCTTGCTGCAAAAATGGTGAGGAAATAGATCTGACAGTTTCTGCTGCCAAATAACAACTTCTGAAAAGGTTTATCTTGCCTGAGGTTGCTTGAGTAGCAGAAGACAGATAAATTGATGCTGAATATTTCTCTCCTTTGTATTGTATGCTAAATTTATGTATTTTAAAAGATGCTTGGGTGACACGCTGGAGGGAAGGAATGCCATCCAGAGAGACCTTGACACGCTTGTGAGTTGGGCTGATGCCAACCTCATGAAGTTTAACCATGACAAGTGCAAGGTCCTACACCCGGGTCGGAGCAATCCCAGGCACAGCTACAGGTTGGGCAGAGAAGAGATTCAGAGCAGCCCTGCAGAGAAGGACTTGGGGGTGCTGGTTGATGAGAAAATGAACATGAGCTGGCTTCAGTGTGTGCTCGCAGCCCAGAAAGCTAACCGTATCCTGGGCTGCATCAAAAGGAGAGCAACCAGCAGGTCGAAGGAGGTGATCCTACCCCTCTACTCTGCTGTCCTGAGACCTTTCCTGGAGTGTTGTGTGCAGTTTTGGTGTCCTCAACATAAAAAGGACATGGAACTGTTGGAACAAGTCCAGAGGAGGCCACAAGGATGATCAGGGGACTGGAGCACCTCCTGTATGAAGACAGGCTGAGAAAGCTGGGGCTGTTCATCCTGGAGAAGAGAAGGCTGCGTGGAGACCTCATAGCAGGCTTCCAGTATCTGAAGGGGCCCTACACAGATGCTTGGGAGGGACTCTTCATTAGGGACTGTAGTGACAGGACAAGGGATAACGGGTTAAAACTTAAACAGGGAAAGTTTAGATTGGATAGAAGAAGGAAATTTTTTCCTGTGAGGGTGGTGAGGCACTGGAATAGGTTGCCCACGGAAGCTGTGAATGCCCCATCCCTGGTGGTGTTCAAGGCCAGGCTGGACAAGGCCTTGGGTTATATGCTTTAGAGTGAGGTGTCCCTGCCCATGGCAGGGGGTTTGGAACCTGATGATCTTAAGGTCCTTTCCAACCCTAACTATTCTATGGTTCTATGTAACTATTCCATTAGGAAAGCATAACAAACATTCTTTGAATATCATCAGCAGAAGCTGAATACAGTATTTGCATTAAAAATGGGCAGGTTCAAATTAATTCGGAGTTGTTTAAAAGACTTACTGAATAACTTTGCCAGTATGGAAAGGAGATGGCAGTGGGTAGTATGCAGAGAGCATGCTCACTCACACTTATAAGAAATGTGATGCATCTAGTTGGGCATGTCTGCAGCAGATCAGGCAGTGTCAGCTATGAGAACTATATAAAAATGATTGTACTTTGTGACCAGCTTTTTCCATTTCATGGAATGAATCTGATCCCAAACCAAGAGCATCTATATCACCACATTGGTGGACAGCTGAGTTTCTGCCATTCAGATGTAAATACAGAGATTAAATTTATTGCAGGATATAGCACAGTCTGCTATGTCATCAGTCAGAGTGAGACAATGCATGCGATTAGCTTCAAGGTCAAGAGACAGCACAAAATGTGTGATGGGATGATCTTCGTGCTTAGCTTATAGTTGGAGAAGCTTGAAACATCTGTGAAAATTGCTTTTGTTTCTAAAACGTTCTTTCATGGAGCTGCTTGAAGCAGTAATACTGCGTCTTCACTTATCACTTCAAAAAGAAAATTGAGTCACTTGGTGACCTGTGTATTGTGTATTCTCTCACTGATTCGCCTCTGGCCATGTAGAAGGGTTCTCTGATGCGGCAACTGGCTGATTTCCTGGATAGCCCCGTGACTTCTGTGGCACTCTGGTTCCTTCCTACCACTGCAAAACCATCAGGAGTTTGTTAGCATGTTGGTCCAGATACTAAAGGTTTTGAAGTTCTGAATGATAAATAGTTGAGTGATTGTACCAAGGTACAGAATGGCTTCTGTTCATGACAGTCATAGCAGCTTCCATGGGGGAAGCTCATTTTAGTTCCCTGTTGAAGTTCAGATACTGGATATAGACTGTGATCTTCACGAAGAATAGAATGACACCACACAGTCGGGTGCACAGCCTCTTAACCACAGGCAAGTAAGAGACTTGATGAATTCCGTTGTCTCCAAGCAAAGGAGTTGCAGCTGCTGCATGCTGGTAGATAGTGCAACTTGAAAGAATAGTGCAGTTGGGAGTGAAGGTAGGCTGCGAGGTAATGTCCCACAGGCACACTGCATAGCTGTGTTCAAATTATCGTATGCAACCACCTGCCAGTTTCCTCTCCCCACCCCCATCTAGTTTCCTTCAAGGCAAATTATAGGTCTGTGAAGACCTTTTCGAGCAGGATATGACTGAAATTCAATTCTTTATTATGCATTGTGAGAATGGAAACTGAAGTCACCTCCCTATATGACTTTTGTTCAAGTAATACTCTCCTGACTGCAGATTCCTTAGCTTGTGTATGATATTTATGGCTCCAGTTCTCCATGTTAGCTTTATTTAAGCTGTATCAACCAGAACAATACATGGGTTCTTCATTTTCTTCTATGTATGACTAGCCTCTAAGACAGTATTCACTGTCTGTCAGTTGCACTCCTCTTAATGCCTGTTAAATATGGACTGTGGAACAGGCATGTACACTGAAGTTAAACCTTTATAAAAGAAAGGTAAGAGAACTGTGTATTTACTTAGTATGCTGATCCACTTTCAAAAATACGCAGAGCTTCCTTCATCCTGACATGCTGATGCATCTCACATGGGCATTAATACTGTTAATCAATCCAGACTGACTTCCTGAAATTAGACAGCCTCTTTGTATTGCTCTTGCATGCAGCTACAAACATCTCTCTGTTGATGTCAAAAATATTGTCTTTATGTTGAATACTGTGCATAATAAACCACTGGGACTGAAAAACAGGGGTTTGCTGCATCTTAAGGGCTCAAGGTTATGAGAAGGACGCTGCCTTCCCAGTCCGTGCTGCAGTCTACCAGTAAGACATAAAGGTTGCAGAGTCTCCCACTTATTGCTACTGTTTTGCCTATGGCAAAGAAGTTGGTGGCTTCTCTGACTGATCTGTGAACTGCAGTAATTAGGAGAGGGGTGCACTAAACGTTTTGTGGGGTTTGCTGTGGGGAAGGTTATAACGAGTGAGGAGTTTTGGTAGCAAACTGGAGACTGCTTCACTTACCACCACAGCTAGATCAGTGTGGGTTTGTGGATCAAAGCCCTGGGCTATCTTAAAGCCAGCACGGTTTTCTAGTGTAGGAGAATCCTTGGGATTGCTTGCTTAAAGGCACGTTTGTGACAGCTTTAAGCTGATGTGAAGGTGTTCACTACAGAAAAGTGAATCGGCTGTTGGATCTGCTAATTCAGTATGTTTTACATGCATAAGCAAGTCCTAAGTTTGTCTCTACTACACAGCCTCAAGCATGTGGGAAGCTTCAGTTCATGAACTGTCTGTCAACCCTATACAGAACATGTTGCACCGCAACCTCTAGTTGTAACCCTGATTGCATTCACATGCTTAAATTGCTGCCTTGCAGAAATAGGCAAAATATGACTTGTCTTTTGGAGACTAGGTGAAGGCATACATCGTAAATGACTCTCATGATCTCAACTAAAATAGGGTTTGATGTTTTTTTTTTTTTTTTCCCTCTTCATGTCTGTGAAGGTGAAGCATTTTTGTAGCACTGTCCCTGCTTAACAGGACAAACTTCAAAGCACTGCTTCCCATTTGCTTGCATTTGCGCCTTGATGTTTCTCATTTTGTATGGGAAAGGGAAAAAAAGAGTGCTGAATGGTGAGGTGATACACTATCAAAATGCTGGGACTGGTGCAGACACACAAGCTCAGGGCCTTGCTCCTGGCTGTGCAGTCTCTGGCATGTCACACAAACTCTCTGCATCTGCTTTGTTAAAGCTATGCAACAGAACTACTGTTTCCATGCCCCCTGTTGTCTGCCTGTTCTGTTTGTTTAGCTGTTGCTTTTTAAGTTGATTCTTTCTAATATGAGTCAACTTACTATGTCCTTCCTGGCATTGTGTCTCACTGCTGTTGATTACTCATCTGCTTTCCAGCTCTGCATGTTGATACATACATAGTATCACAAGCTGATGGCTGCTCAGATTAATAGCAAATAGATTTCAAAAATCCAGCTAGATACTAATTTTTTTTTCTGCTTCAATTTTGCTTCACAAAGCAGCATGGAAACTTTTCCACAGCTAAATTTGTCACTTGCTTTCAGCTGCAGCTTCAGGCATGGATATGAAGAAGAGGCATGAAAAAGGAAAGAAGTCAAAGGAGGTAAGAAACATGCAAGACAAAAACAAGCCCTAGAAATGCTTGGACTAAGTAGCTCCATTTTGCTTCTGACCACAAGGTTATCATTTTTACCACATAAAGACAAACTTTGCAGGACCTCTCCACAGCCTTGACTTGGATTTTGTGATTTTCAATCTGGTTCTTGTTTTATGTCAAGCCAGTGTACTTCTGTTTTTAAAGAGGACCTCTAAAGCCATTTAGTCTGGGTTGATAGCTGGCCCTCCTCAAGCTTGGAACACATGCAGATATTTTTGTATCTTCACTTGGTTTGGTGTTTTTTGGTGTGGAAGAGCTACTGTGTGTCTGGTGACAGAGGTGGCTGTGTGGATTTGTGTTTACCCATCACTGTCCCCCTGACTATAACTAGCTGGGCCTTTTAAAACAATGCCCAGTTCACTGAATGTCTCATTTCTCTGCTGCCTTTCTCCCATTGCTGTATTAGCAGTTACCTAAAATACAGTTTGTGAAACTGTTCTACTTTAACCTGCTAGGTTAAACTTTACATCCCTGTGTTGACTGGTGTCCATCTGAGCGGGGCCGTTGGCATCAGGCTTTTCTCTGTCTGCCTTGCTTGCTCCAAGCACAATAGTGATCCTTCTGCCTGTTCCTCACAGCACTTTTCCCAGCCAGCATCTATTTACTTAACCAGCCGGCACAGCTTGGCATTTGCATGTGCATAGCTGAGGGCCAATTGTCTAATTTCACTGCAGGCCCAGTCTCATCTCCCGTGCTTCTTTTCAGTGGTGACAAATGGAGGGAGGACAGAGAAACCATGAAATAAATGATGCTGGATGATGCCTCATTTTGGCTGCTAGCAGTGCCCTGTTTGCAGGGGGAAAGCTTGTAAACTGAGGGTCTCCACTTACAAGAAAGAGGCTTACGTAGTGGCAGAGAGTATGGGGAAAATCTCATCTTGGTTTTTTCTCTTCTTTTCATGGTGTTTCTCCTTTTTTCTTGCTAGATCATGTATCGCTGTGTACGTGACTGGTGTTTAACCTGCACTTAGCTGATTCTGGAGTTCTGAAGTACTATGTGGAAACAGCAGACTGAGAGAAGCTGTCAGACAGACTGCACTGTATTTCAAACTGTCCATGCAGATACTCTGATGCTTTACGCTCATGGTGGAAAGGAGATGTTTTTTCCCTGCTGTCAGTGAGTCCTTTGGTTTGTCAAATTCTGCCCAAGGAAAAAACTAGCTTAGGAGAGGTTGATAGCTGTATTTGTTGCTTTAGGCATCTTAGTGACTCCCCCCATTTGAATAAAGATGCTGTTCTCTTATGGTGTCCTTTGAAACACAGGGGAGATACTGTAATGTACATTTTATGGGTGAGAAAACAAAGGGACAAAGAAAAGGGTTTTCTTTCAGAGATCGCATGACAACCATGACCTGAAATTAAACCAGAAACCTGGAAGGAAGTAAAAGTCCCAAAGTCACAAATGTTTGCATTGCATGAGTTTAAAACTAATAATTTGATTTTTTTGCATCTCTGAAGTTAGTTGAGGGTCAGGAGATTGGAATTTTGCTCCTGCTCTGACCATTGTTGAAGATGGTTTATATGCATCTCCATCTAGAACTTGCATTGGAGATATTACTTGTATTCTGTACCTGGAGAACAGAACTCTCACTCATCTCATGCCTTGTTTCCATGCAGGAAGCATGTTACTATACATTCCTATGGTATTTGAGTTTCTTTGTGATTGTATTTGGAAAGTACTTTGAGATTATTGAAGCAAGAGAGATGCAGCATCGTGTATTTTAACTTTCAAAGGGGCTGTTTTTTGTTTCATCACTGCTTCAAGATGAAAATCCCTTTGGGATTTAGTTGGCAATTCACCAGTATGAGGCTTCATCACCTTTCCATTCTTTCTCTCCAGGATTTGGATGTACTACTTAGTTCATCCTGTTTTACAGAAGGGAGAATGGGACAGGCAGACACAGTAGCAAAACATGGTTGGACAGAGGTTACAGAAGCTGTTTTGAACAACTCTTACTGATGTATTTCAGTTGTAGGGGAAAATACATTTAACATCACCACTGTATTGCTGCTCAAGAGAGCAGAAGTGAATTGGTAGCTTGGTATCTTTTACTGAGGTTAGTCCAATATGCGAGTCTGAATGGGCTTTCTCATTAAAAGTGAGTGACTTGGTAATGACACCCTGCAAATTGGGAAGAAGGGAGGACAGAGAGCCAAGGCAGCTAGGGACTGAGGGAGCATGACTGATATGGAAGAGGGTAATCTGTCAGCATGCTGATCTGTGGCTTAGTACCTTGACTACCAGTGATGTCTGTCAAGCTGGCAGGTTTCAATGAAAATGAGCATTGGATTGATGATTTATAGCCAGTGCCTTCACAACAGCTTGCTTGCTTCCAGCTGCAGTACCAGGAGAGTTGCAGTTAGTTCTTGCTTGCAGGTAGGTGCTTCCTAACTTCCCACTGTTGACAGCACAGCACTTCAGTCTTGGCTCTTCAGGCCGTTTTTGCCCCTTCTCCACCTCTGTTACTTCCTTAGCCATCTCCCAAACTGTCGGGAGTATTTCCCATAAGTCTTGCTCTCTCCAAGGCCCATGGTATCTCCATATTCAGATTGTGTCTAGTTTTAACTTTGTTTTGAAGACGGACTCTGCAACTGGACCATGCTGAGTCTTTTCCTTCTGCTCAGTTGGTGGTGGAGAGATGGTCTCTGGTAATAGACCAGCAGATTATTTACAGCTACCATCTATCACATGGGCAGAGAGAAAACCTGCAGATTTTCTTACAGAGCTAAAGATTTCAGAGGATGCTGAATGCGTCAATGCTAATCCTGTATTGGGCAAAATGCCAGTCTGCCTAATGCCATTGCTGCTCTGACATTTGAGCCTCCATCCTAATGGATGCCAAAGCGGATCCCTCCACCTCACAGAGCCATTAATTAGAGCTTAATGACTTTCTGAGAGAAAGCCCTCGGAAATGAGATTCAGAGAATTTCCTACTGATAATGTGTGGCATGCATAGCGGGCTGGCCTGCTCCAGTCAGGTGCTGAGATCTTCCGTGTCAAACGATCTGTGCTTCTGTTTACAGGATCTACCTCTATTCCTGCAGCTGTTAACTAAAACACAAAATCTATTCTGTGTACAATGACAGCTTTTGAAGCCATTTTATGTCTCCTCTGGGCAGGAAATGAGTTTTGGACTTTCCTTTGGGCTTTCCTGATGTTGGGATTGCTTTTGGAATGGCAACACTGTTTGCACCTTAAATTTTTTTTCAGTCCCAGTTACCCATGATAGCAGCTTCTATGAATTTTTGCTTTATCCAAAGTTTGCTCTGATAGAACAAAGAACTCCTTTTTTTACTAGACATTGAATTCAGTCTTAATTTTCAAGCCTTTTAACTTAGAAATTCCCATTTTCTTAACAAAACTAGAATGGGGACTCTCTGAAAGGCATTGAGAGCAGTTTCTCTTTGATTTTGAATGTATCATTTTTCTTTCATGTATATTCATTAAGATTCCTCAGCTTTAACCTCTGGCTGTGAACTGTACTTGTGTGTTGATGGTGGGGTATATGAATATGGAGTGTCTGTTTTGTGAGAAGTCTGACCATTATCATGAGAGTTGGAAACTTCAGTATTTCCTTTCAGTCTCTTTGTGAGGTGATTGGAAATCGGGGGAAGTTTGAGCAGTACCAGTAGCAATCAAATATATTTTTCCAGTAATTTTCTTGAAACTAGCTGTGTGCTCATCTACATAATGCTTTTGTCAGATCCTCTTTTGGTGTTGCAGTTAGTATTGGCTTGCACAAGAGTTGGAGGAGAAAACTCTGCATTTTAACTTGTTGGCACAATCTTTTGCCAGTGTCACCAGCAGTAATACTAACTTCAGACTGGTTTTCCAAGTATTTGGGTTCAGTTAATGCTAACTTCAGACTGGTTTTCCAAGTATTTGGGTTCAGTTAATGCAACAAAGCCTTAATGGAGACTTGATTCCTGAAGCAAACGTGTCCCATTTTGGTTTACTCTGGTTGGGTGCACATACCTAAGGGCTGGGCACAGTATTTTTCCTCCTAGAAGGCTCTTTAGGACACAGTATATGTCAGATGCTGTAGCTCTTATACCACCCCCTATCGAGACTGCATAAAAATTTTGACTGTGTAAGGCTCTTTTATTTTCTGTACTTCAGTGCTTCTACCTGTGTTGGTTTTGCCAATCCAGAATCTTCAGTTTCATTAAAAAGTGAGCCAAGGCTGAAGAGAATCTGAATGATTATGGCTTTGTATTTTTTTCATGACAGGGTTTTTTAATGTGAAAATGAAAATGAAGGTTTTCTTTCCAATTTTCAGGCTTATACTGAGAGTAAAAAGATTTTTTTTTGAGCTATGTTAAAAATCTTTGTATAATCTTACAGTTGGAAAGACATTTAGGAAAAGAAAAACCAGATTGTTTTGCCCTTTTGCAGTGCACTTCATAGGTTGGCGCTAAACTTAAACTCACAAAAGAGAGCAAAGCTGTGCAGGAACCATGAGGTGTGCATGTATGTACATGTATGAGGCAGGGGGCTGATTTAAGTAGAAGCAGAATGGGAGTTTTTAATTATGGGAAGGAGGAGAGGAAGTTCTGGGATGTTTCTGAGGGGGTCTGCTGTCTCCAAAATCTTCAAGGAAAATCATGGAGGTACCAGGGAGTTGTGCCTTCTGTAGCCAAACGATTCCCAGCATGTAAAGCTGAGAGTCCCCCTTCAGCCTCAGCACTGCTTCGTGATTGCAAGGCTCAATTGTACTGTCATCTTTGTTTCTCTCATCCACTTCTATCCTTTATTTTTCATGAATTAACCTCTCATTTGAGCTTAGGATGTCATAAATTTACCAGTGTGACTCACAGAATTAACATCCTTCTCAGTGCTCTAAGGAAAAGAGACTGGCACTCCACAGCTCCAAGGCAAAAGGCCTATTAGACATGACTTCATGGTGCCTTTGACAGGATGCTGTGACCAAGCTGCTCCAGTAATGGTCCAGTACATGGCCGCCTGGGGAGGGGGCAGGTTCAGCGAGGCCTTTGGTTACAGGCTCAGGAAGCAGCACAGGGCATCTAGGCTGTTGCTTGCTCACATATGTGTTCGTTAGCTACATTAACCACTTGACTGGCTGCCACTTTTGGTAGCAGGGTAATCCCACTGTTTCATTGAGCCAGGATGACTGTGCTGGAACTAGAACAGCACTTGGTTTTTGGAGGCTGAACTGGTCCTAGGGCTGGGAAAGTGTAAATGTGTTTCTTTAGTGTGTATGTTTAATATGGATGGGGGACTGATTATCTGATAAGGATGGTAGATTTCTTCTTACTGAAGTCTCCATAGACCTTTCAGTCATCTAAGGTGTATGTGTAACAGACTGAGTTGTTCTCATTAAAATCCAAGAACTGACTGGTTCTCACTTTCACCACATTGATTCTGGATCTATCTGAAGTGCAGTGGTAAGCTTTGCCTGACCTGTGGACTCTGAATTTCTCACCCATACAATGTGAAAACAGGGAAAAGCTCCAATTTGTGATTTCATGGCCGAGATCTATTTTGATCCAGTGACAACAGTAGGGACTGTTGCTGTGCAACATTTTGTTTGGACAGCTAGAAGTCAAAATCTTTAAATTACATCTTCTGGCAGAGGGTGAGGGAAGAGGGAAGAACAGATTGTTTAAATGTAGATTTTAATCATGTAAGAAAGTGTCAGGAGAGGTGGTGTAAAACCTCAGACTTTCATATGGTTTCATTTTGAAATCGTGGATTTGACCAAATTGCTCTTTCTTCCTCTTCTCTTAGGGCTGTGGCTGCCGTAGAATTGCTTCCTCCAGGGAACATGGAATAATTCCCTTGGGGAACAGGCAACATGAGCCTGTTTCTTTGGTGTGGGACTGGTGGGAACAGTTAACTGTATACATACAGGGCCCTAATTCTTGGACTTCCAAATTCCCTTAAGGAAGCTGGAGTAGATGTTGTTCAGAGAAGCATATGGAGGAGCATTCACCAGGGACAACTTATCCAAAAAATTAAAAGTAAACAGGTTGCTGATTCCCTTTAGGAAAGGGGGGAGGGAAGGGGGGAAGTTGAGAGAGTAGAGGATGGCATGAGAACAAGGTGAAAGAAGGCAATTCACCAGTCAGCACTTCCCCATCTCCGGAGGCTTGCATTTAAGTACATCCATCCAGCGCAGCTGCAGCTTCATTTTAGGAATCAGGAAATAAGCTGAGTGGCAAAGAAAGATAGGAACTGACAGCTCTTACTGTTCATGCTCTCCCCTTCTCACTGGGAGAGCAAGTAGACAAGAGCTTTTCTCCTGCGGAAGTATGCACCATTCACCAACAGGCATCATTGCTTAGTGGAGAAAATGGTAGAGAAAGAAGGACTTGTGGAAGTGGATGGTTCCAGCTGCCTGAGTGGATGAAGCACGGTGCCTGTGTGAGCTTTGCTGACTCTGTGCTCCCCAGGATCAGGGCTGGGGGTACATGGGATAGGAGAGCAAATGACAGTTGTGAATCTGCTGACATTTTGTTTCTCTGGCTTTGCCAGAAACAGCTAAGCTCATGCTCTCCACTTTAACAAAACCCCTTTAGAGCCTCATTAGTCCTTCCTTTGTTTCTTCTAGCCTGTTTCATATGTAATTGTGTCTTGTTTATGAAAATCCTGAGGTGAAGTGGAAGCAATTTCTCTTCATTCCAGGTGGCAGCAGAGTGGAAGCCAAATCCTGCTTGTGCCAAAGACCAGTGCACTCCTGAGCCTTTGTGCTTCTTCCTTTTTACCCTCCCATTTTATTCTTGCCAAGACCAAAACAACACCAACTTGGTGGGTGGTTTTTCTTGAAATAACTGAAGATGGGCTCTTTCTCACCACTTTGGATTGCACTTCTCTTTGTGGAGCTTGGGGTGAGAGGGGACTGTATTCAAGCAGATCATGTCCTTGATTGTGCCACAGTAGGGTGCTGCCATCACACTTCAGCTCTTACAGTAGAGCTTTTGGCAAATGTATGTAACTATGACCTGAGCAGCTCTCTCAGCAACTTCTGGTCTCTGTTATTATCTGTAAGAGGTTTTTAAAAATGATTACAAATGATGTTCCCAGTGGGTAACAGGTAGAAGTTAGCACTCCATGATATGTGCTCCTTGGCTTCTTAGAGCACGTATTTGAGCAGCACTAGCTGCTTACCTAGCTAGCTGTCATCCAGTCTATAAATAATAAACATGTGTGGAGTATTGAATGAAACACTGAATATGCAAGCTGACTGAAGAGTAACCCCTGCCCTGATAATGCTTCAGTTACAGAAACAGAAGAAATACTAGACTTACCATCTTTTTCTTTGTATGTTACTTTCGGTCATTTGGTTGACTTCTATTAGGTGGTGACTATGTAACTTATAAGTTACAAGGCTCACAAGAGGCGAAAGCAGTGTACTCTGCTCATTGTTGGTGTAGTGGCAGTGGGTTATCTGTGCTGCTTCATTGGTAAACCTATACAATCCTGTAGTTTCTAAGAAGGGGTGTACAGAAATTGGCCTAATGATTAACACAGTTTTCAAATCCAAAGTCTTATGAAGCCAAACACTGGACTGAAGTAAATTATTTTTAATACTTGGTATGTCATGGAATTGCCTGATATCAGATTATTATATCTGGTATCTGAATTGTCAGGTATTTGCCCAGAACATGAGAGAGGAATAGAGAGGCTCAACTTGTCTTTCTGGGTCAGGAAGATCTGGACCCAAAATGACATTATCTCGCTCTCTACCTCTCTCCCCAGTACTGTGTTCCTAAGTTTCTCACAATTACTATTGCTGTACTTAGCCAGTCTATAGAAACAGTTTCCCTAGTGACTTCAGGGAAACTAAAATCAGAGGGATGTTAACGTAAAGTGATTAAGTGATGGGATACCCTGCAGTTGTTTTTCTACTTTAAAAAACAAATAGCCCTCCCAAACAGCCTTATTACAGCTACTCCAACATCTACTTGTCACCCTGCTTCCTCTGTAGTCCCTTGGTTTAGCTGCTTGCTTCATGTTCTCTTTAGGAGCCTCTAAAATAAAAATTCCTGGAAGAAGTTGTGCCTTCTCTTACTACATCCTTTGTTTGTACCTTGCCACCTCCT
Source organism: Neopsephotus bourkii (assembly GCF_033783945.1). NCBI lineage: Eukaryota > Metazoa > Chordata > Aves > Psittaciformes > Psittacidae > Neopsephotus > Neopsephotus bourkii. Next base: position 12,231,664 of record NW_026902298.1, on the reverse strand, counting down.
GTTGCTGTCTGACTGGTACGTTCCCAGTAGATCTAGGTGGGGGCAGCCTACCTTGACAGGTACCCTGATACGCAATACCAAGTTGTTGAAACTGCCTGAACAAGGAACAAGGAAGCTTTCTTGTTCTGGGAGAGAGCTCTGCAAATGCCTCTAGGCACCACTGTAATAACTAATTATTTCCAAAGAGAAACCATGTGAAGGGGATTAAATGTGTAGACATATTATGGAGAGTTCTATACATTAAAAATCCAGTATAGGATGTGTAATTATATATGTAAGTGTATGTGTTTGTGCAGAGTATTTGAATGATAGAAGGACTAACTTCCCTAGTACAGGTACAGTACTGGTATATGGGCAAGTCCATGTTGCCAGGTACCTCATCACAGAGATGCCAGCAGAAGAAAGCTGTCAAACAGTGATTTTCATTTTCTTCTTGTGGCCAAACTGCCTGAATAATTGATGCTTGACCTTGCCACCAGCAGCTCATGTTATGGGGATGTAATAGCAGCTTTTCCTGCAGGTCACAGAGAAAATGATCGAGTAACCTTATCCACAAAAGATGAATTTACTGGTTCTTTCCTTTCCAGGTTGTTTTGATTGCTTGATTCATGTGGGTGTCTGGTGCGTGCTTTATGTTGTGCCCTATTATTTTGTGTATGATTTTGAGAGTTATTGTGACACTCAGAAAACCACACTGCCTTTTATTTTTGGTGAGACACATCCAAGAGTGCATGACCCAGAGTTCTGACTTTGCAAGAGTAGATTTCCCTGGTTTGGTTTTGCTCTGCCTGCGGGTATGCTGGTGTTTGGCTAGAGAGAAGTGTGAGCTTGCATGTTTCATATCCACCTTTGCTTTGCTTTTCTCTTTTTCATGTAATTTCTGGAATAGTCATCCCCTTGACATCTCATCCCACCTGTATGGTTCTATGCCTACTGCTGTTTTGCACAGTCTCACATCAGTTTCAACTCCCATCACAGGTTCTCCTACTCCTGAAAGATACACATTCTTTGTGCTGACCTGTCTGTTCTTCCCCATTGCTTTTGAACTTAAAAATGACCTCTCCCCTGAATAATTTTGTCATAATCTCTTGGTGAGTAATTTTTATGGCTCTACTTTGGATTTATGTTGTGTTTGCTCAAAGTATTTATTTTTAGTCTGTAATCCTACTCAAGGTGGAAAATACATCTGCATTCCTAACCTACTGTGTAAATCCATGGTGCTATGTATACCTGATTTTAAGAATTACTCAGAATAATCCATAGATTCAACAAAGGAAAGCAGCTCAACTGCTGGGGTAAAGGTAGCATGTGAACTGCTTGCAGGACATAGTGGGCATAGGGAAAGGGACAAAACTCAGTACCTCTGGGCTTCTTTCTCACTTTGATTTATGTTCCTTGGAAGTTATTTAGATTCATGCTGCAGCTCAGGAAGGGAAGGATTCAGATGGTACTAACATGCTTGTGGAAAAGCAAAAGGTGTCTCTGAAGGCTTCTTTTGCTGTCTTTTTGTCTTTACTAATTCATCATGTAACAGATGCCAATTAAGACCCTACACATCTGCACTGTGGGTTGCATAAGTCTATAGACCTGTGCATTGTTAGGGAGCAGAACTCCCTTTCTATAAAAGCTGGAGGATATCTAGGACATACTGTGCAAAGGTTAAGGGGTAAGAAAAGCACCAAGACGCTTAATCTTATCTAGTGAATGATACTTCTTCAGTTGTAGTCCCCAGACTCTCTCAGAATCCCTGTTGTTGGCAACGTACGTAATAGCCAATACCAAGTTGACAAAATTTTGTCTTATGACAAAAGTTTTCATAGCTGAAAGGCTGGAGCATGAGCTCATTTCTTTAGGATTTCGATTCTACTGTATTTCCATTTGAAGTTCCTTTTTCGTGTTGTGGTTTCTTATAATTTGTATAACTCATCCACTCTACTCATCTCTTTCCACAAGGCCAGATAGAAAGGACTTGTGGTTGTCATTGTCCTATCCTGGATGTCAAATCAAAATAAAAAGTGAAAGTCTGATATCCTCTTAATGATCCCGTGGGATGTCCATTTTTCCTGTGTGTCATTTCCAGCCGTTAAACACTTGGAGTATCACAGAACAAGTCCTGAATGTGTCACTGGCACCACTCAGAGAGGGTGCATCAAGAGATGGTTCTGACAAGTACTGTGACATTTGCAGCCCTTTTATTGTGACCTAATCCCATGATAACATGAATCATTTTAATGGAGGTATCATCTGCAGCTCTCACCATCCAGTCTCCCCCATCATTAGATCCACCAAGTACAGCAACATAACTCAACGATACTGTTCAAATTACACCAACAAAAAGTGATTGAAATGTTGCTCTTGGTTTCTACTTTTCTATACAGTATATTCACCTCCCGCAGCACAGACATCAAGCAGAAGAGGATATTGAGGGTCGAGGTGCTGCTGTTCAAGAGCAATTCACGTTTCCTGGATATATAGTAATGGTTTCCCTTTCTTAGGGTCAGTATTTCGGCTGTATTGGATCATAAAACGTGAAACTTGTATCGAAATGCTGGATGTCACTTCTTTTTTCAGTGTATTATTGTTTGTTTGTTTTTTTTTTTCCTGCTTTGTTAAATCTCACACTACAGTGAAAACTGCAGCAAATATGAAAAGCTGAGTGATCATGCATCAGTGTTGTATTTAAGGTTTGGAAAATATAAAATAAATAAAACAAAGCTGTGCATCAGATGAGAGTAGTTAATGTTTGCAGTACCGAATGTGTGGCTGGGAGCAGGAGCTGAGGGCAAAGTCAGGTTGGAGGATCTCTGCAAAAAAACAAAGAGGGAGATAGCATAAAGAAAATGAACAGCAGAATTCCACTGATCTGCGACAGAATGAGATTCTTTCTTTTTCTATGTATATTGATGAAGTCAGTTTTTAAGAAGCTGTTTCTTTTAAGGTGAGATAGAAGCTATGCTTTGATCAGAGAAGCAAGCAGAAGAAAATTGTTCAGCTACAAAACAAGCAGAGATAAGTTATTTCTTGAATAGAAATGAAATCCTCTGAAAAGAAATTGAGGTTCAGTTTGTGTTGCTCATGTGTCCAGGGAGCTCTTAGCCCACAGTATCCACTGATTGGCATTCCATAGTTGGCCTCAGTACTGTACTGGGGGCTGAATGGGCCTCACCCAACACCAAGTTCCTCACCCTCACTTTCTGCAGTTCTTTCCTCTGGTGAGGACTGAGGTTTTTTTAATGTGAAGCAAAGAAACTCTTTGTGATGATGCCCACTTTCAAGTACATGTAGAGGGCATGTGTTTCTCAGGAACATCATAACAGGCTGGTGACTTGCTGGATGTATAGTAACTGCAGGGAACAGGTGATCCAAGGATGAGACAACTGTCTAGGACTTCAGAGACCTTAAGCTCAGTTACGTACTCCATTATATGTTGTGTTCCTCTGGATTGCCTTGTAGAAGTGTTTTGAAGATGACCGCAATAGAGGTTGCAAGGGATTGATGTTGTAGAATAAATAGTAACAGGCAGAAGTTTTTAATTAAGAATGGGTATTAAAGAATTTGCTTTAGGCTGAGCCAGAGCTGGTGTAGGTCCCTCAGATGTCATTTTAGCCACTCTAATTTAATGTAATGTCCCAATTGTAGAAGTTGTTTCTGTATCCTGGAGCAAAATCATCTTCACGATTCTGCCAGTGCCCTGAAACTTTGTGATATTACTTTCTTTAAATCAGATTATTATTTTATGTCCTCAACAGCTGGTGAGCTAAGGTGTGGAAAACCTGGCTCTAATCCTAGAGGTACTGAGGAAATGTGGTACCTTACACTGCCTGCTTTGAACTTCTTCTCCAGCAGCTTAAGGGTGATTATAATCTAGAGAGTACATTAGAGGTGGTTCATCTGTCTTTTGTATTTTCTTTCTATTTGATGCACTGTCAAAGAAGAGGAAAATAATAGAATTTGTTAACGTAAGTGTTAAATGATTAGGAAACGTTCTCCAGTCTTCAGGAGTTAACTACACTGAGGTAGTTCCATTTGCATCAATGGGATTATTTAAATCAGCAGTAGCTTCAGATTTAGAGAAAGGCTTCAGATTATAAAAAGGTTAGGAATAGGAGAGAGTGATTTTCTGCTGTGATTAGCCGTGAATGGGACAGTCATCATAAAGCATGGATATATAAAAGATCTGTTCCCTTTAGCTGGAAATGCACAGGAGAGGGCTTTTAACACACACACACACACACACACACACACACACACACACACAGAGGACAGGAAGGATAAAATGATAGAGTGGAAGCATCAGGAAGGTGAGACAGAGTGAGAGTCAGGCTAGCTGCTCTGTATACTCTCTGTTGCTCCTCTTCTTTCCTTCTATCTTGGTGTTTTGTGGATAGCCAAGAGAAAACGAAACAGGAATGTCGCTGAAGACTTGGGGGAAATTGCCTGAACGTTGCAATGTGCAGTGCTTTGTAGGATTTACTTCTCATCATTTTGGTATAAGCTTATTTGCTCATGCAGAACACATTATCTGGAGCTGTTGTATCCTCTGGAGCAGTACTGTGTTAAAAATGTCCCAGTTGCTAAGAGTTATCTTTCAATTCTAACATGGTAGATAATTGATTTAACCCAATCTTTTTGCCTTGCGCTTTAGTTATTAGTGATCCATTTATGGAGATTTTTAAAGTAAATAAAGATCTTGACATACGCTACTGAATTCATTGGTGACCTCTATTTGTGTTGCTCCCCTCTGTGGTGTATGAGGAAGTCACTAAGTATTTGTCAACCCTGGTTCCCTTCAATAATAAGGGGAGAAATTTATGATGACAAAGGGAGAGGAACCTTTGGCTGACAACAGGGTTTATATTTACTTAGAGTCTTCCTCAGCCTCTTAGGATACCCAGTCTGACACCTGAAACTTAGCACACCCACACTCTAAGCTGAAAATCTAGCACACACAGACAGACTTTCCCAGTGCAGGAAAATGTGCAGCCACGGTTTCAGTTCTCACTGGACAATGACAGAGCAGTTTTAGATACCCCCCCTCCCCCCCAAAGTAAAATAAAAGGGGGGAGTGAGGAAAGATTTCAACACCTCTTTAGCTGTACCACTGTCATCGTCCAGAAGGTGGGAAAAAGGTAATTAGTTCATCACCTGCAGAGAAGTAGCACCTGTGTTTGTTTCTACACTTCTTGGTACACCAAAACCAGCAGATAGGCCTTGAGCTGCTTGTAGACAAGCAGCATATTAAATACTGCTCTAGCATTGCTCATGTAATTAAGCCCATGAGACTGTGCAAGCTATGGCTGAGAGTACTGTAAGCAGCTATGGCTGTGTAGATGGGGTAGGATTTCAGGGTGATGGACCAACTGCATGTCTGAGTCACTCTGTACTTCCTGGAGACTAGAAGGACCCTCCAGGTTGAGTCCATCAATTCCTGAACTTGTTGGCCGTGCCTAGGTTATATTGGTATGAGGAAGAATTCAGGATATGCATCTTTTCTTTCCATAGGCTGCCATGTATCTATTTTTGCCCATGATGTCCAGCAATAAACCAAACCTAGCTCTCATTGATGCTAATAGCAAAAGTTGATCAGGCAAGATTAGTGTCATTATAAGCATTATAAGAGGCAGCATTTGACCATTCATCTCAATTTAGGCTGAGAAGTTCTATTTCATTAAATTCAAAGATCGATGCTACTCATCCTTATAACTTGTTTTCAGAATATTTATTATGAGCAAGCTTTCTAACTCAGATGTTATCACTTGCCTGGCAAGGAAAGCAAGACAAAACAGAATGGTATTCTGCAAGTAAGAAAACATCAGGAAGAGGAGCTCTCTATTAGTGTGACTAATTTACATCCCATCAACATCCAGTCTGGTTTATTTCTCAAGCCAAGGGAATCTGAGGAATGAGGCAGCAAGTGTAATGCAGATCTGCACCTCAGCTGCTGGCTCTAGTTTCTCTGGCAGCTGTTGCTGCAGCTTGGAGTAGGTGCTAAATGTTTACCTTGACAACCTGTCTATTCTATTCCATTCACACAGCCTCCTTCTCTAGAGAATAGCAAGTAGGAAGTGATGCTTGAGTGACTCAAGGCCAGTTAATTGCTCTTTACAAGATATGATTCTCCCTAACAGCACAGAAAATGCAGAAATAGCAGAAGGGATAGTGGAAACTATTCTTTCTTGCTTCATTAGCCTCAGGGAAAGGACTTCGGAGAAAATGGTCCCCAGATATTTACACCAAGCTCAGCTGATTGCAGTGGTGGTGCTTTCAGCTATCTGCTTTCTGCCTTGGACCTGTTGTGTCACTGGAGTGGTTGTATACCTCATTGTACTCCCTTCTCATCTTATAGACAGGAGAAGCAGCTGTGTCTCTGCTGGCACTGAGGACAAGTTTGGGCCGAGGAGGCAATTTGTGCCTCCCATCCAAGAATCGTAGTCTATCTAGTCTGATCTATTTCTGCTTAGAACCCTTGCTGCTGGTTGTCTTGCCTAACTTTGTCTATCATTGGTAACACTGGATGAATATTTGGAAAGTATTCCTGCCTTAATTACATTCCACTGCAACAGAGCAATTGCATCAAGCACTGAACTTAAAAGTTGTGATAAAAGCTAAAGCCTGGAGGTGGTACAAACATTGACTTTAGAATCAATGTCTCTTTAATGTGATCATCAGAAGTATTCTCTGATTTAAAAGATTTTTCAGAAAGTTTCATAGAGGTTACCTCAGTTTTAATTTTTATTTAATTTGATTTTCAAAAGGTCATAAGATGCTGTGATTTCCTTCTAACTCACAAAGCTCCACTGTGATTCCTTGTATGCTCTCAAGACTCATTTTAAATTAATTACTTTTTGCAGGGGGCTCTATTTGCATAGTAAAAGCATCAGCAGGGACAATGCCCAACATAACTACAGTCTGGCAGAACCTGGATTGGGAGCAGTCCTGAGGAGAAGGACTTGAGGGTGGTGGCTGATGAGCAGTTCAACCCAATGCAGCAGTGTGCTCTCGCAGCCCAGAAAGCCAACCATATCCTGGGCTGTGTCACAAGAAGCATGACCAGCAGGCTGCGAGAGGTGACTCTTTTCATCCTGCTCTGCTCCTGTGCTACCCAACCTGGAGTACTGTGTTTAGCTCTGGGGTCCCCATCATACGAAGGACTTGAACTGATTAGAATGAGTTAAGAGGAGGCCGCAAAGATACTGCAAGCGCTGGAGCAGCTCTGCTGTGGAGCCAGGCTGAGAGAGCTGGGCTGGTTCAACCTGGAGAAGAGAAGGCTCCAGGGAGACCTTAGAGCAGCTCCCAGTGCCTAAAGGGGCTGACAAGAAAGCTGGAGAGGAACTTTTTACAAGGACATGTACGGATAGAACAAGAGGTAATGGCTTTAAACTGAAAGAGGGTAGATTTATATTAGACATTAGGAAGAAATTCTTCCCTGTGAGGGTCATGAGGCACTGGCACAGGGTGCCCAGAAAAGCTGTGTCTGTACTCAGACCAGGTAGGACGGGGCTTGGAGTGACCTGCTGTAGTGGATGGTGTCTCTGCTCGGGTCAGGGTGCTGGAACTGGATGAGGTTTAAGGTCCCTTCCAACCCAAATCAGCCTGTGATCCTGTGATTCTGAATTTTCCACATTGCAGTTTCCTAAAATTGCTCAGTTGCCAAGAAAATAAAGGAAACTGGGTTGTGCCTGGGTGAATGAAACTGTTCAGTAATTTATGTGCAGTTTGGGCTCTTACTGGGTTAAAGGTTTCCGTGAAGAGTTTAGCAACTGATACAGCCAGTATTAAATAAAGCCCATGTTTGTGGAAAGCTTCGTTCCTTATAATTGAATAAAACCACTGAGAAATGTCACTGCTCATCCCGATTTGTCATGAAGATGCCTTTAGGGATTTGGACAAATGGCAGAAATATCTCCTAAAGGCTGAAGTCATGCATGTGGCTATGAGAAAGTGTCTCTCTGAAGGCAGTTTTAATTGAAGTGTGTAGTAACTTGTTAATTTTAAACCTTTCTAAAGAGTTATTCTTAATAGGAGTATGTGGCAGAAATAATATTTTGATATCTGCTAGGAAGAGTTGACATTTCAAGCCCACAAGAGACAGTCTTTTACAATTAAGAGCTAAAATAACAGCATGCATAACCTTTCAGGTAACAAGCTAATTTAACACTGCATCATCTTAGGAATACTGTTTTCGGGAGAACCAATCTTTCATAATAACTTTTGTCTTTGTATGTGTAGCTCCACTTTTAAGCCACGTATGATACCCAGTGTATAAGCTCATATATCAGTTTTAGCCAGCACTGAAGCAGGAGCACATAGAACTAATGTTTTCAGTCTCAAAATGCTAAACCAGTTACAGGCTGAAAAGTTCTTTATTTAATGCAGGGGTGGAAGATATTTCCTTCCTGGAAGCACATTTGAGATCTGCGCCCCTCATGGCAAATCTCTGCTGTACATAACAAGTGCTTTTAGCAGATTTTTTTCAAAGGTCCATGGTACTGCCCTGTATTTAAAATGTGCAAAGAGGCAGTTGTCAGCATAGGAAAAAGCTTAAAAAGTAGCTGGAAAATCTGTTCTTTAGATGAGGAGATGATAATCCTGTGATTGATTGTTTGATTATGGGCATTGAGGAGTAAATATCAATGTGGTAGGCTGTGCAGCAGCTTAGAAGATAGAAGACCTAATTTATTTGTGTTTTGGACACCAATTTGTGTGTGCCTTTGGGACAAATGTCAAACTGTTCCTGAACATGCCCATTACTCCCAGTTGAACTTCGCTTTGTACCAGATAAAGCACTCCATTTCCAATTCACAAGTTGATATTCACTGAGCATAGGGCAAATATCGGATTTTAAGAGTAACTTTCTGCAGGCAGCCTTCCTTTGCTTGAACACTCTTAAAGGGTTTTTTGAGGACTGGTTATTGCATTTGTTCAATTTGTGTGGTGTGCTTTATTTGGTGCCTGTAAGCTATCACACTGTCTGCTATTTCAGCTTCTTCTACAGACACAAACATTATTGGAAAATAATTTAGTGAAACTAAATTCTTCTCCCCTATTTGTATGTATTTTGAATGATGACTGGTTTATGGCACTGGAATAACAGCCACTGTGCTTACTGCTCTGTAGTGTACCAGAGAAACTGGTTTTTTGTAATGGCTCTAACTGCAAGTTGACATCAGAAGCTGGTGGCTTGTGGAAAGCTTTAGATTTTCTGTATTAGATGTTTAGTTTTTTTATTTACTTTGGTAAAAAGAACATTTTATTATGCATCTTTTATAAAACGTTGATACAAATATATTGTGAGAAATTAAGTAGCTCTGATCACAAGTGTTTCCTAAGGAAATAGAAACAATGCCACAATTTCACAGGTTGATGGCCATATTTAGGTAAAGAAAGAGAAACCGTGTTCAACCCACTTTGATTAAATGTGGTTAACTGGACTTTTAAATGCTAGCAATAAGAATAGATTTTATTGATTTTAGTAGTTTCACCAAATGAGCACAGGGTCCAGTATTAACAGTTGTCCTGAAGATAACAATAGATTTTAAATTAAAGAGATTTGAAATCCTAATTGCCTATACTGTTCCAATGATATGGTCTGCTTTCATTAGGGCTGCTTTTGTCAGGAGGGATTTACAATCATGTCTGAGACATCCATGGCTGAAAAAGTGGCCTCAGGTAGGAACACTGTTTTTCAGCTCACAAACTTAGTCTGCAATTTCATTTGATGTTGAACATTCATAGATTCTGAAAAAATCACATATGAATTGGTAGGAAAACAACTGTCTGCCTGGCTCCGGAGTGCAGAGGAGGTGTTCTCCGCAAGGTATTCCCTTGGGAGATCTGTTGTGCAAACCTGTTAATAACTTAAATGATATATGGATGAAGTTTTAGGAATTACCATTTAATGCAGACTAATACTACGGTGAAAAATGAGGATTTTTTTTTCATGAAAGAACTTGTCAGTATATTTTAAAAGATCCATTATGTTTCTTCAGAGCAGTGAGACAACTGAATATGCACCATTTCTACTCTAGAGACAAATTCCCAGCAAAACGAAGACCAGTGGAATAGCAGTAATATCAACTGCACAAATTCTTTGCACTTTAATAGATTTTTAAAAAAGGATAATATTCAATGAAGGAAATAATTCTATAATAGTGTTGCACAATCTGGACTTACCTTATGCTAATAATCATGTATTTGTGAGAGCTACATTTTCAAGTAATTCTCACAAAGTTGGTAGAAGGCTTCAGTTGTCTCTTCCAAGCTCATAATTGCACACTTCACATGCAAATACTACCCTACAGCTAAAGTCACTGGAAAAAGTATGCATTAAATGAGAAAAGTGGGAGGATTATTTAGAATGATCGATTAAATTTTCAGTTTACCTCCTACTTACTGGGAGCAATACTTGTCCTGTGTTTTTCACCTGCAGGTGTCCTCATCTGTGTAAAGCACATTTAGATATATAATGGAAGAGATACTTCAAGCTGCAGGCAGCATAAATCAGAACTTCAAACCTTCAAAGGTTGCTTTAAATGCCTAAGGTTTCTAGTTCTCTGAGGTATATGACTTTAATATGGATTTCCCAATGAGTGAGGGCTCTGGTGGTTACTTGTCACAAAATGGCTCTATTTTATTTTATCTTATTGCAGATTTTTTTTTCCCCAAACCTGTTGCTGGCTCTGCTCATGCACTTGGCAGAGGGAGGCCTGTCTTAATTCGAATGAGGTACCTGTGGTGCATGGCAATCCCACTTGTTCCCAGAGGCTTAAATGGCCGTTGTATACAACACATAGTGTAGACTATAGCCTTTGGCCCAAGCAGTCTTCCCTCATACCGTCCCTAGACCTCAGCCACTTGGGCTCCTTCCACAGTGTGTGCCACCATGCTGACAGAACGCATGTCAGCATCCTTTGCCAGGATTTTTGTCTCAGAAGTGAAGAACATAGTGCTGCTGTCACCAGCACTCTTGGGTGCTGGGCTCAGCAGCACTTATGGGGAGGCCACACTGGTCAGCCTGCCCAGCTTCAGCATGCACAAGGCTTCACTCCTCATGTTGGCTTTGCCCATTGACCAGTCAGATTATAGGTCAGGTGTTTTGGGTTTCTTGATGGGCTGCTAGACAGCTTCCTTTGACTTAGGAAGCTACAGCCTCCAGTGCATGCTCCAGGTTTCTGAACTTCTTCCCATGTATTCACAATTTTACTATTTTTGACATCACTTTGTTTTCACTATTTTTTTTTTTTTTTTTTTGGTAGCCAGAAGTCTGGAAGCTGCTTATTTGAGCCAGGACTCAAAGCCTTCAGGAATTCTGCTCCAACTTAGGGTCCTGGGGCCCAAATTCCTGGGTCTTGATTTCGAATGTGGGCTCTGATTTGAAACTAAGAAAGAAGGGATGAAGCCAGCTGAAGGATTGTTGATGTTTGCCACATCCATAAAGTAGTGCATTTTAATCCCACAATGATGGAAAACTATTTTGTGTTTCTAGTATCTTTTCAAGTGCCTATTGATGCTGAAGTGACGTGTTAAGTCCTTCATCACCTATACTAACCATTTGTTCAGGATCTTCTTTGAGACTCTTACCATAATCTCACTGTAGTGTTAGATGGTTGTACTTGCTCATCTTGTCTTTGCCGCAATACTTCATTAAAAGAAATGGTCCTAAACCTGCTTCTGAAGTCTGGGATTACCCTGTGGATCACAGGAAGAGGGTACAGGCTCCAGGGCCTGTGTGTCATTTGAGTCAAAGCTGTCAGATGGTGTGTTTTCAAATCTGAGGCTTGAGAAAACAAACAGCTTCTCTACAGATATTTGCCCTGCTCTTTCCAATGTGCTGCTTATCCTTTTATACCTATTTTGAGTGTGATTAACAGTGGTAAATGTTTTCTGTGGGGCTGAGGCACATGAATGCTTCTCTATGCTTTGAACTTTCCAGAAGGGGAATCTGGAAGCAGAAAAGGGGGGATGTTGTCAAGGGACAATTCCCAGTAGTATTGATCGGCTTTAACACCAACCCTTTCAGAGTGTCTTTATTTTCCTCAGGAAGAAACATTGTACATTTGGTGTGAAGAATCTAAAAGCTTATTTTTCTGTGTTTTTTATAGACTATAAACTCCTGCTGATTCCCTGGTGAAATTTCTCAGCAGTGTCTGCACTATCACATGTTTTACTTTCTCTGTGGACTCATGAAAGCATACAAGACTTATATCTGTGCACTTGAATGTTCACTACTTTTTAATTATGCAGATTAGTAACTTACTGAACGATGAAAGTTTTCCATATTCTTTTCCAGGCTTGTTCCCCACTCCCCCATTTTTATTTCTTTTAATAACCTCTAGTTCATTTCCTCTTGTTTCATTAGTTGGAGTGATTTTATTTTTCTGCAAATATTCAACTCAACAGGAAATATGTCTGAGTTTTCCATAAATATCAGCTCAAGTCACTTATTATATCTGGTCTATATGGAAAGATTAAAAAACGAAGGTTGAACCAGTCATAAACATGAAATTAAGCCTTGTTGTCTTGGAGAAGAACGAGGTGCTGGGGGTGATGCTGTTGTCTCCCCCAGCTTTTGAGATGTTGGAGCCCTGAGTTCAAATCCTGTGTTTGTCTGTGACTGTGTAACTCTACATCTCCCACAGGATTGCTGTGACAACCGCACTACAGAATGTTTGACTGTTTCTCTCGTCGTTTCTCGAATAATGTTACTGGGAGGACATAAGCAATTACCTCCTCCTCACAAGTTCTGTGGCTGTTGCTGAGGATAATACAAAGCATTAAGGGATGGCCAAAATCAAAGCAAAACACTTCTGGAGGTGTTTGTACAAAATGTTTTATTCTTCATAAACCAAAAAATGCCCAAGTTCAGTGCTATCCGGAACCAAAGTATTCTTTAATGGGAAGTGAGGAGGAGTGGAGAGATATGAGATATGCTTTTGAATAAAAATTCACTATTATGCACCCTTAGAACCACCATCCTGTGTACGTCTCTGTCACTGCACTCCACCAACTTTCAGGACTATGTTGGTGCTCTGATTTTGGTGCCCAATTGTGTCTGGGAAAGCTTGGCACTAGACTGGAGCCTTAGAGCTGGAGTCTTTCCTTCTGGAAGGGTAGCCCTAGGCACCAAACCCAGATACTTCCACAGTCTGGGAAAATGCAGAGAGCTGCAACTGAATGTTGTAGCAATGAAAAGGCCTGGTTTACCAGATGCGTGGATCTGGGGACTTGTTACACCTGAGAGTCTAGTTGCAAGACAATCTTTGCCAACAAAGTTCTTTCACATGCTGCTGGCTTATTTGTCTCCGTGGTATTAGAAACATCTCAGTCACAGGTGAACCTTTCAGATGTAAAGTCAACCGGCCTGATCATAAAACCAGGTTTTCCAGGGAGGTATCTAGTACTTCTTGGTGCAGGTAGAAAGTCAACTATCACAAGTAGAACATTTCTTAGAGTACTTTGGCATTTTTGCTTCTAAGTGCAAAAGCATGCAAAAATAAAATTAGCAACAGAACTCATCAGAACCACTAACAAATGTGGTGAGCCTAATGATTTAGGGGAGTTACTGTGTTCATCTTATTCAACATTGAGAAATTAAGAGAAGCTGGAGACAGCAAAGAGGTGAAAAAAACCTAGTAATTTTTTTTCCTTCTTAGATAAGACGTAGTTGGATTCAGCTAAAGTAGAACCATCTGTCATATGCTAAACATTCGGAACATGTGGTTATAATTTTGAGTATTGAGTGGAAAATGACCAAGAATAAATGGCGGGATCACCTTTCTCACCTAAACCCAATGCTTATAAACTTTGCACTTCCAATAAAAAACCCCCTCAAACACCAAAATATTTCCCTAAATATAAGTTTTACTCCCTATTAGAAAATTACGAGGACTAAAAATCTGACAGGAGCTTTCCCATCTTTCCTGTTCTTGCTGCTTTTGTGTGGGAGTAATGGTGGGCTGGCGCCTGATGCCCAAACCAAATTAGAGCTGGTTTTGGGAAGTCCCTATTTCTGTGTTCTCTCTACTGTCATTTTGTCAACTGTTATTTGAGCTGGGAAAAGTTTCTTCTGATCTCTGTGTCGTTTTCTGCCTGTCTATATAAATACATCAAAACTGTGTACCCACCTTACATCTTCTAATAGTGCAGAGCTTCCTTGAGGCATGATAATAATATAATAATAATTCGCAAAGAATGTGCTGCATTGTTGCCATATGGGTTATTTGGTGTACTCCTGCAAAGGAACTTCTTCACTTCTGCCTTTACTGACATGAAACAAAATAATTCACAGTCTAATTGCTCCCCTTTACTTCCCCAAAATCCCACTCACAAAGGCAGATCTCCGGTGGGATTTTTTTGTCAGCTGTAGAGAAATTGCATCAGAAAGAAATATGACCTCAGGAAATCCAGGGGTGTGAGGAGTAGAAGTTGCAATGTGAGTTTGTACAAACTTGTAGTATAACCTTGATTTGCCTTCTTTGATTTATTTAGTTACACAGACACACACAGCCTCTACCACCAGCCTGAGACCAAAGTAGGTATCAGGAACCCAAAATTCTGGAGCTTCATTCTAAGTGGTAAGTGAGATTTGGATGTGTTATTGCAAGAGCTATTGCAGAAGATGTGAGACTGTAATGTGAGAAAAGCTCACAGATGTAGAAGATATAGAAGGAGTTGGGGAGGAAACATGGCCAACTATTGAAGACAATTTTTTGGGTCCATGCAGTAATTAGGTTTATGGGGACAGAAAACTTATACTAAAGTCAGTTCCAGAATAGAGGCCTTCGGTATGAATCAACCTATAGGGTAAGAGTAGCCCATAAAAAACAAGAAGTAATCCATCCTAAATGTGCATTTAAACACCTTGCTAAAGGGGCTTGTCTGTATGCAACAAGAAACCTTGGTTTTCCATGCTGAATCAGATACCATCTCCCTAGGAGTTTTTTACATTGTTTTCTGCACTGAGACTATGTCCCCTCCCCTGTCTTTGTTATTTGACCAAGCTGATACGTTTCTGCAGCTTTCTTCCTCAGAGCTGACCTGGGAGGTAGTCTTCAGTGGCTTATATCCACAGGTTGGACATTTCCTGATTGCCTAAGCACCCTTTTTTCCAACCAGATTTGCATATCCCATGTGCCCTTGGTCATTGTGCTTGTAGTAAGCGTGGGTAAAGCCCTTCCCAAACCTTTGCTGGCAAAGCCAAGCCATCAATCAATCCACAGGCAGTAGCTAATGCAATCCCTCAGTCTGTTGCAGAGACTGTATGTAACTGAGCATACAGGAGATCTTTGCCATAGCTTAAGAGGTGTGCAATTGATAAATCCAGGTGCCAGTGACACAGATGTCTTTTATGTAGAAAACAGTCAATTTTTTTGTCTTTATTCCTTGTCTGCCACCATTTACTGTGGAGCAGTGTCATCTGGGCAGACTAAAGTCTCAGAAAGGTTTGGCCTTTGTAAGTGATTGCCTAAGTGGCACAGAATAATTTTTTAACTGGCCTGTGATATGGTGTGCTTAAGTATTTTCTGACTTTAGTACCTGTCCTGTATCTAAACCACTACCATTTGCTTGTGCCAAGGCCATCAAGAAATTACAGGTTATGGGTGCATGGCACTTGCAATTGAAATGCTGAAGAAGATACAACCCTAAGCATTTAAGGAAACTCTTGACCCAGAGTATTATACCATTGAGGGGAAATATTATTTAAGGAGATAAATAGTTTCTGAGGACATCTTAACACTATTGCTTTTCCTAGCATTTGAAATCTTAGTTGAGAGCACTGTGTTTGCTTATTAATGCATGTGCTTCCCCACCTGACTTAACTACACTAGATAGTTTTTTGAGGTAGAGCTATAGTCTGTGATTCCTCTGCATGAATGATGATCTGTTGCTCCCTGCTAATCAGATGGTCACCCTTAGCAAGTAGTATTAGTGCATGTGTAAATTCAGTGAAACCAAGCTTGTAATACAGACCCCTATAATATCTGGGGGTATGCAGAAAGTTGCTTTTTAAAAGGTGGAATAGGAGCAAGCTTGACTTTGTGAGAGAATTCAGAAGAAGTGGGCTGGTGGTGCTGGTGGTGTATGGCCTTATATTCTTCTGGTCCTTGAAAGGCAACACACATTAACTCTATTATAAAGTCAGGATTATGCAAATTTGAAAACTAATTTTTGTTGGCTATAACTGGAATCTATGCCAAAGCATGTCTTGTCTAAGGCTTATTGCTCTCTGGGGAGATAGACCTACTGAGTATTTGACTCTTGGCCAAATGATTTCTTACTTTATATTCACAGCTTTTGAGAAAGTCTGTGGCTGATTATGCCATGCAAAGCACAAACCAGCCTTAACGCTCGTTTTCTACAATATATCTGATAATGAAGTTGAATAGAAAATGATGAAAAAACAGAAGTTATAACAGAAGTTGGCCTTATGGCCAGCTATGTTTGCTTTTTTGACACTTAAGTCTTTTCCTGGCATGATAGAAAATTCTGGAATTTATTTAATGAGCTTGAGCATCTCATTTTTGGTAAAATAAGCATGTACAGTATAAACATATGTTGTTATGTTCACCAAGCACTTGAAATATAAGAGTAATTACTGGTGTCTCTTATAATTCAGGAGAGATGCCAGGTTGTTGTAATGACTTACGATAAGAAAATGATACAAAAATCTAAACTAATAGCCAATTTTCCATTCTTTTCCAGGTTTCTCCACTGGTTTTGGAGACATAAACAATGTCATTGTTTCTGAAAACTGGAGGCCTATGGAGGACAATAATGGTCAGTGTTGGCAGCTCTCTGAAAGAATGCTGGCAATTACCTTTGGACAGAATGGAAAGTTGCTGCAGTACAGAATTATTATGGAGAAGAAGGTGGGTCCTTGAAGTTTACCCTGAATGAGTTGTGTGTGTAAACAAAGACAGAAACTTCAACTGTCAGTCATTTACATTGTGCTCCCATTGTTTCTTTTCAAGAAAGCCTACCTTTTTTTTATGCACACTTGAACTCAAGAATCAGGATTCACAGGGAACGTATACTCAGAAAGGGCAGTTTCTCCCAGCCAGAGTAGCAGGTCCATGAAGCGGTCTGTAATGCAGCATAAAGCTTTGGGGGAGCTTTGACAATACTGAAGTAAGGACAAGCTGAGAAAAGATTCAGGATTTCAGTCTTGAAACCTTGCTCTTTCTTGATAGCATATTTAGCATAGAGTCATGTGGTACAGCTTGTAGTTTACTAGGGATTCAGCCTGGAGTTTACTAGCTACATATATAGAGACTGTCTGCTGCTATCATGTTGTTCCTCATCAAAGGGAAAATGAGTGTCCTCAGTAGCCATGAAAGCAGCTATCATACGTCAGACCAAAGTTCTGTGTCATTCAGTGTTATGTCTGTGAAACATTGGCATCTCTGTAACAACCAACCACCAAAAATGTCATTCATTGTAGTGGAGACATATGTGTCAAGCTGCACTATGTCTGTGGTGGATGCTCGTGGTCTTCATTTACATAGTCTGGACTATTTTTCCCTCTTGATTTAGCACACCATCGCTTGGTGGCTGTCTAGCCACTTTTACCTCAGTCAGCCAAACTGTTTCAGCCTACCTGTGTACTGTGCAGAACATGGACAGTTGCAATGGCAGCAGCTGTTATTAGTTTTGGCTACCTTTCTTCACTTGAATTTATTGTGCTGCCCTGCATCATACAATTCTGTACAATGCTTCTTTAATCTGTTTCTCTACATGCAATTTTATGCTGTGCAGCGCAGTGTTCAAACCAGGGACTTGTTTCTGTGTCATGGGGTTTTTTTTTTCTGCAGTTCTTAAAAATCTTCACACTTTTAACCCAAAATATTCTTTCTAGGGATTTTTTTTTTTTTGAAGCCTAGTCAGGGTTGCAGATGCTACTGTATTGGGATGGGTTTATCAAAAGCTAGGTGTAAATCATTACGATGTCTCTTGGTGCAGCAATGTCACTTGGTACCAGCTGAAGGCATTAGGCTATGTTCTCTGAAATGCTTATTTCAGAGTGGGCTTAACTTTGTGAAAAATAATGATTAGCCATCTGTGAAGAAGGGATGATGTGATGATAAAAATGCAGAACTGGCTCCCAAACTGCCTCTAGCTAGAAATTGGGTGATCTGCTCCAAATAAAGACCAGTGGGAATCTTTTAGTCCTTAAATCCTTTTAGGTTAGTATGAAAACAGCAGGGGTTCTGCTTAAATTTCCTCCTATGGTAGGGGAGACTTGAGAAGATAAATGGACTCATGCTTGCCAAGTGTTTTGAGCTCCCTCAGTGGAAAGCACCAAAACCAAGATACACAATGGAAAGTTACTTTATAGTCATGTAAGAATTTGTTTAAAATATTTCAGAAGAAAAAGGAAGAGAGAGAACCAATGGTAAAAGCTTAAGAAGAACAAAGAAATATAAAGCTATGCAAAAAATGGCAAAAGGAAAGAGGCAGCAAAAAGCTTGCAAAAATATATGAAGGTGAAAGAACTGAGCAGGTTATCTCGTATTTGCTGTGCAAGCCAGCTTAGCATATTTTTTATTAGGCTGCTTAAGGGAAATTCTGAGTACAGAAACCTAGGGATTGTGCAAGTAGCCTGCAAGAAGGGCTTTGACTCAGTCCCAAACTCAAGGAGATGGAAAGCACTGACAATATATTAAATTGCAAATAGAATCAGGTTTTACAGCTTTAACAACTGTCACGGGAAAGACACATCTCACCATTCATTATCAGTCTAGTCACTTTTATATCCCTCTTGGATAAACACTTATGCATAGATAGGTTTCTGTAGCACTTATTTGTTGTTTGAGTCCTGCCATTGTGCAGTCCTTGAAGAAAAAAAATCATTCTGTTTAAAACATTACCGGGCATCTCCTCCCCAGAGAATTTCCCATTGATGAATTCCCCAGGATTAGACATCTTTAAGATTTGGCTGGATGGGGTGCTGGGATATCTAGTCTTGACTGTGCTTTTACCAAGAAAGATTGGATCAGATGATCCTTGAGGTCCCTTCCAACCTGGGATTCTATGATTCTATGATTCAGGTACCTGCTTAAGTAGTAATATATGCAATTAATTCGGGAACACTCAAAGTTTGAACAATAGATAGGTAAGCATGCTGGAGTGTTGGAATTATGCATAAACCCCCAATAAATTATTAACATAGGAAGGTGATGGTACCACATCATCTCAAATTGTTGAAGATATATGTGAAATACTTGAACAGCGATATGACTGATTTTAGACTCTGAATATGAATGCAATTTTTGTGACTATTGTAGAGAAAAAAAAAAAAAAAGATGTAATGCAAATTTTCTTTGAACTCATTTAACCTGCCCAATCCACACTGTCAGCCAACAAGACCTCTTGGTCAGTGGTGCTGATAAAATGCCAGTTTTGTTTATAGTCACCACATAGTCACTACCTTCTTATTTAAATGGTTTTACAGCAGGTCTTGACAGCTTCTTAAAAATAAAGTGCTAGTAAGCACTTCATCAATGGAAAAGTCTTTCAATTCTTACTCATCTTCATTGTCCTTAAACAACTTAAGTGTTGCAAATAACTGTATAATACTTAGACTCAACGTTAAGTCACAATTATTCATTCTTATCTGTACTTTATATGTATTAGGCAAAGAGACAGCAAAACCTGTGCTGCTCACAGGTAGTGCTCATGTCATAGTGATATGTATGTAAAAGGTGGGGTGTATAAGGTAGTTTCAGTAATCTACAGAACTTTGAGTGGTACATTGTGCTAACGACTGACATCATCTATATGTAAAGTTTGCAGAAAAAATAGGATACTTTGGTTTTAAGGACATAGCTTAAATTATATACTATTTTTCTTTGGGAGGAGTCACATTAAGTGGTTTAGAGAAGATAAATTGCAGATACTTGGAGTCCAGTTATTCAGAATCCTACCAGGGAATTCCATACTTGACAGCACGTGCCAGAAATAATGTCTGAATAGGCAGTTTCAAACATGAAGTTCTCATTCATGTCTTCTACTTGGGTGGCAATTCAGCCTCAGAGCATCAGAAAAGAACCATCACTTCTGAGGCTTGCTTGCAGATCTTTTTCAAACTGAGCTTAGGAGTCACTCACTCTCTCCCTACATCAAAGAGTGCCAGTTTGAGCATCCATCTTTTATTGCCTGGCCAAGAATCTAGAAAGTTGCCCAGTTCCTTTGCATGCTCATTCTGTATTCATTTCTCCCTCAAAGTAGGGCACTAACAGGTTGGGTCAGGTCCTGCTGGCTTGTCTAGGTAGCATAAATAGCTATCAAAGTCTGCTAATTTACAATTGAAGTTATCTCATGGGCTGGATGTCATCATATTCCAACTGCTTGCCAAAGGTGAGAGAATATCCTTGGAAAAACAATATCAGTTTGAAAGAACTAAAGGAGATATTTGGACACTGGATGAGAACTTTGCTGCCCTGCTGAGGGAAGAAGAGGGATGTTCAGAAACCAGAACAGGGTTTATCTTGCCTCATGCTCCCTATGAAGTATGGGTATAAGGACCTTAAGCTAGAAGAGACTGTTGTATAAACATGAGATGGTCATATAGTTTGTAAAAGAATAAAACCTGTAGGAGAAGTTCAAGATTTTTGACTTCTTTTTTTTGAGAAATGAAGACTTTTAAAGCATCTGTCTCAGAGCAGTGGAACTACAGTTTCCTGTTGCATCTAAAGGAAAGCTGGTGTCTGGCACTAAGAGGCAGAAGGCTCTATGCAGACTTGATAGGAGCATTTCCCATCTCCTAAAGCACTGCTTCCAACAAGTGAAGTAAAAATAAGCAAAGTGAAAAATAGTAATGAGAGAAACATAAACCCATTTTCTTAAGTGGTATTACAGAAACGATGAATAAGGAATATATATCAGGCCTGGTTTTGGCTGTTGGAATATTGATTCAGTTTCTTAGTCTTAACCTGGAGAGTCAGAAACAGCATCTGGAAGCAAAGACTTAGTAGGATATGAGAAGAAATGGAGCGCTTGAAACAGATCACAGAGGATGGGAAAAGAAGCAGGTAGTAAAAACAGCAGGTGATGTGGTGTCCTGGTTTAATGGGATGGTAAATACTGATTCCTGTGTCACTCTTTCAGTTCCCTTACAGCTCAGTGGAAATTTGTTTTGTGGCCAGGCTGTGATACCTCATGGAACTCCAGCTCACTCTATCCTCATAGCTGGTTCCTGTACTAGGTTTCCTGTATAGGAAAAGCCAAGCACCTTCTCAAGATGTTGCTGCAAAAACAGATGGTCCAGCTGTTGCTGTGGGAGATGACTTGTGCTTTAAACCTCGAATGTCAGTAAGGAATTGTGAGTCATTCAGGTGGTCTGGAAGCTTAAGGTGCTATTGAAAGTAGAATGTTTTTGCATCCACAGGTTCTTAATAAGTTGTGGTCATGTATGTTGTAAGATGGGTTCATTAGTTCTAGTTGCACACAGAAGGCACTTCAGAAGGCACCACTTCCTGGGGTTGTTACATGGCAACTGAATCACACAGTGGCCTATTTCCTCATTGGATTTCTTGTGTGAGACGCTGACTTCCAAGCTGTCTTGCCTACCATCCTGCTGGTTTGTTTTCAGAGTTTTTGTTTTGGGAAAATGGTAGGAGCACCAGGTACTCCAAGTCATTTTTGGATTGCTCTTTTTCCCTATCTGTCTCCTTAGTTATCTACAAATCCCCAGGCGCTTGTGACATCCATTTCTAGTAGCACAGACACTCTCATTTTTAATTCTCTATTGAATAAAATGTCAGAACATGACAAGCCATGCTTTGCTGGTGCCATACTCTGATTTAACAGTGTGGAATATGGCCTTTATCATTTTTCATTAGCAGGTGCTTTATTATTTTGACACTGCTTTCTACTGACCTGTTGTACTGCAAGTAATGGGGTCTTGTAGTGACATGCCTCGTACGTACTTCACTGCAAACTGCCAAAACTCATGTTCATTAAAGGTGTCCTGTTGTCAGACATTACTAAAGAGGATACTCTTAACAGGCAGCAAGAGTAGTACTGACACGACAAATGACTTGGGTATCTTCTCTTCAATGTGGAAATGAATTCAATAGACTGTAACAAAAATAAGTTTTGGTTTTGTTTTTTTTTTTTTTTCCCATTCGGTAGTGACAAATCTATGCCTCCTTTGCTTTGGTGGATGCTTCCCCTCTCCTATGCAACAAGCACAGCAAGTTCCTCAAACTTTCTGCTTATCTGAAGCTGGTGTAAAGCATCACTGGTCCTACTTTTAGTTTATAAATCTCTAATTGATTCTGTGCATGTCCTCTGTAACACTTTGATGTCTGAGGTTTTCATATGCATTGAAATAAAGTCACATTTAGCAATTAAATTTGATCCTTTATTACCTTCTATAATTTTAAGGGTTAAGGCCACTCTGTTAGCTATTAGGCAGCATTTGGAGCAACTGTGTTATCTGTGGCACTGGCCACCCTTAAATTCTGCAGGGATTTGCCCTCAGCAATGTCTAGAGCAATCAAGCTTCACACTTTTTCTGACACCAGATAGATACTTTTTAAAAAGATCTTGTGTGTGGAGCAGACATAAAATCTCGTTGTGGATATTTTTGCCTCATAGTTCTTTTATCAAGTACTCCAGAGACCATGTGCCCAACCATCATCAGATCCTGTGTAGTTTTTATGCAACATTACAATCGTATATTTGAAACCAAAATACTTCTGTAGCCTTTTTGCTCGTGGGAAAGGTTAGGCTGAGAATTGCCAGGTCCCTTAGGCTGTAAAGAGTTTTACGATCAGTTTTAGCTCACACAGTTCTTCCATGCATGAAGACGTGAAGATTTAATGGCTGTGGAGTAAAGCCAAAGCTTGCTTCTTTATTTATGTACACTAACACCCAATTTCTTTTATGCATAAGTGATGCTCTCCAAGTCTGACTACACAACTTTGAAAAAATTAACAATATTATCAGTTTGAGGAATCTGAGGACAAGTTAATTTTGTGCTTAGACACCCTATCTCTGCCTGGGCTACCTTTGGTTAATGCCTTCAGATTTCCAGATGTTTTTGTAACAGTTAAATTCTATGTCTGTTAGACAGTTTTGTAGAGCACCATTCTGGATGCTGAGGCATCATAATGGGAATTTGTCTTGCAACCTTGGTTTTAATGTGCTTGAGATGTTACAGTGTTAGATCTAAGTTCTGTGCTGCCCTCTGTGTTGTGTTTGCAACAGTGGACAATAACAGGTGCTCTCAGAAGAACATAAGAATAGGACAAGCATATCTGCTTCCCTCTTATGGGCTCCAGCAGTTGTTCCTGAGTTGCTGAGCCAGAGATGGTATCATTATTTAAGACCAGCGGCTTTTTCAATTGCTGGAATCCAGATTCTGGCAGTGCTGTAGCTTGTGCATCAGTGCCCAACTTAAAAGCATGCAATTGTCGCAGTTGCTTCCAAACTGATAGTTCAGTTCTCTGCTGATGCAGCATTGCCCATTGCTCCTAATCTCTTCTACAGAAATTTCCTCTGAGTTAGTGGTGTTGCTGTCATTCTTTTGGTGATGGTCGGATTTCTCTTGCTGTGCATGCTCTTGTACCACCAGCAAACTGTTGATGAGTGGCATTTGCGTAGTTCATGCACCCATTTCCAAACCTGAGTTCTGATGTTTTCATACTCTGCATATCTTCCTGTGTTTTTCATTGTGAATCATTTTTTATTTCACATCTTTTCTTGTTATTTACTTTAAAAATCTTTGATTCCCTAAAATATCAGGTTTGGTCTAGCTTGGGTGACTTCCTTTGCTTGGTAGAGGTGGGTTACCTTGCTGAGGATAAACTTTGAACCTTCCGATAGACCAGAGTTTACTTTTCTGAGCCAAGTGGCTAATGATCCAGTTGGTCAGAAATTAGTCAGCTTCTCCTCTGCTTTCTCTCTGCTTAAAAGCATCACATGCATCTATCTCACTTTTATAGAATGCCTTACATTTCTCTAATGAGCCTCAGAATTCATCTGTCTTGGCCAAACTAACTGAAAGCCATGGAAAATATGAGCTACCCTAAACCTGAGTATTATCAGATATTATCAGAAACATCATTATTTTGTCTGTCTCTGCTGATGCTACCACTTCCTTGCAGATACAATTTTTTACATTTCATGAGAGGGTTTAGTTTAGGCAAGTAAGGACATTCCTGAGGTGCCTCTACTTTTTTACCAATTTGAGTAAAAAATTACCTGCTTTGCAGCCCCAGAGCCTCAGCCAAGAAAGTTATTTATGAAGAAATAGAAAGCTGGCAGCCTTTTTCTTTTCTTTCTTTCTTTTTTTCTTGCTATTGGGTAAGAACACCATTCTTGGTTATTACTTTGCTTGGGGGACAGTTGATATAAACTTAGTGAATGAGCAATCAATAATGTCTTGCTACCATACTTCTGTAATTGATGTGGCTGTAGAGGAAAGCTTTGAAATGATGCTTTCTTCCAGATTGTCCAGGTTATGTTCAGAACTATATCTCTGTAAAACTGCTGAAGTGAGTGATGTTTTGTTGAACAAAGAGCACATTTGGAGATCGAAAAACATGATTATGGTATAAAAGCAAGTTCTACCCTTGAACAGTACATTCTTTTCGTAGATATCAGTGGAAGAGACACAGAAGGTGAAGTAAATTCACTAAATTTTAGTCTAATCTATGGAATACAGGCCTCTGCCTTGAAAGTGCCAGACCTACTATACCTATGAAAGCTCTAATTCAAATCAGCTCCAAATTTCTCCACTGCCTACAGCATACATGCTGTTTTACTCAAGACTTGGGTACTACCTGCTAAATTCACAGCAGTCTGCAATCTGTGTTACTGTAGCCCACAGCCACAGTAAATTATGGTAATTCATACTAAAGCACTCCTAATCCAGGGTAAGGGTATCCACACGGAGAATTTAGCAGAAAGAATGTATCCTGATTCCAAAAAAATAGCTGTTATTTTAAAACAAGCTCCCTGTGAAGGAAAAACCCACATGCAAACAAATTGAAGGCAGAGTGAACTAATGTGGTTGAAATGCTGATGGACCAGAAGAAAAAGGAGTTTAACAAGTAAAATGATTAAAGAGCAGATGCACAAGCTTGCAGGCAGAGTACCTATGCCTTACTGTGTTGCAGGTCCCTGTTGCATGTTACACGGAGACTGTTTTACTCAGGAGTTAAGTGGCTATAAGTGAAGTTAAGGAAAGAAAGGCTGTGCCTAGGCTGTATAAATAGGTCTGATTTCTCTTTCAGGACAGTCAGTGAAAGGACTTACAGGCCAAAGGAATCTTCTCTATCTTAAATACAAGCTGAGTTTGGTCCAGGCAGCGCGTCTCATGTGTCATTGAGGCAGCTGCAAGGGAAGACTGAGAAGCGGGAACAGCCCACTAAGATGCTGAATTCAGCTTTTCCTAGTGAATACTAATGCCTAAAAAATTTATAAATGGATGCGTTCATGTCTGAAGCAACTGCGCTGTGGATTTGCTGGTCGTGCAGGAGCGGTATGCAAAAAGGGAGGAGGAGGAGGAGGAGGGAAGGAAGGAAGGGAGGGAGGGAGGGTGGCTCTAGGACCCATGCGAGCCTTCCTGAGCAGGAGGTGGGAATTCTCTTCCAAGGCAGCAGGAGCCCGAGCCCAGCCTCAGAGCTCCTGCGGAGCCCGAAGGAAGCGCTGGGCACGTCCCCTCCGGAGCCGCGCACCCGGCTGGGACCTGCCCGCACCCCGCAGAGCCATGAACCGGCTCCCACGGCTGCTGCTGTGGGTCACCACGGTGGGTAAGTAACTTCTTCCCCATCTCCTGGTGCAAACTCCCTGTTATGCCAAGGGACTCAGACTTACTGTGTTGCCCCTTCCCTTTTAATTTAAAACCCGTAAAGCATGATTTTCAAAACAGTGGGGAAATAAAGGAAGGAGAAAGTACTGGCATGAAACGTATATAAAGTGGGTGACATGTGGGAAGATAAATCATGATGGGTATTAATTCTAAGTAAATTTTGTTAAGTGAAATGGATAGCTGACCCATAGTTTTAGAAAGGCTGCTGCTGACTGAGGCTTCTAGGCTGAAAGCAGGCACTGTCATTGTACAAGGGTTCAGCATGAAATCAACAGCTATACCCCAGGACCATTTTGCTTCTCTGATTACTGGACTGCTTTCTCTGGGACTGTTTTGGAGAGGTGAGTGAAAGTCATGTTTCAGGAGCAGTGAAGGTTGCTTGCAGGAAAAGGTGTAATTTGGAGATGTTGCTTTGTCTAAGGAGAGAGATAAGGGAGTCAGGTAAAGGGAGAAGAATGTATCAGGACTGTGAAGGATGGAGTTATGAGCTCCCACCAAGAAAGTGGTGCTCAGGCTGAGTTTTGAAAAGAATCTTGTGCCGCTCTGCTTATCGTTGTCAGCTTTGGCTCTAAAATGCACCAAGAGGAAGGAGGTAACAGTAGGAAATAAGAAGGGAGATGTCAGGAGGGGAAAGCAGCAGTAATAGGAGAGAAGTTGGGAAGCAGCAGCATGCACACAACCAATGATGGGAGAAGAGGGTAGGAGTGGAACATATTTCCTGTATGTGCACAGTGGCAAGCAAACTCATTATGAAGATTAGGAGAGAAAACCCTGTATCAGGACATGCTGAGCTTCTCAGAGAGCAAAAGTTACAACAATACCCCTACTGCTGAGATAAAAACATCATCTTGACCATTAGGCAAGGATCAGGAGACACTTCTGTATTTCCAGTGTAACAAATCATATTACTTCCAGGCAGGAAAGGGGGTAAGGCAAAGAGGTTGTTGGGCACTACAACTAGCTCTTGCTAGTGCAGTGAAATTCTCTGTCTCTGGCTAAATGCTGAACCTGTATATGTTTTCTTTTATATCAAGACACACTAGAACACCAGTTTTTAAGCAGGTTTCATAATTTAGTTCTATTTACAATTGATTGCTAAGTCAAAGCACAGAGATTTTGAATTCAGGCTTTTCTGGCCTGTTATTACTATTAGGAGGAGATTGTTTTACTGTTGAAGGGTCCCAGAGCAAATGTAGCCCATGCAAGCATTGCTGTGTCCCCCCACAGCCTCAGTTCTCATGGCATGCAGTCTCATCAAGAGCTGCTAAATATCATCCCAGTGTTTTTGTTGTAGTACTTTCAACATGCAAGTGAGGTTAGTGTAAGGAGTAGTCGTTATATTTGCTGTATCTCCAAGTCTGCGATTTGAAGCATGACTGTATTAGGGCAGAGATAAAAAAGGTGTGCATTGGAGAGAGTAAGTAAAGAGCTAAATGAAAACAAACGTGCATTTTACAATCTCTGTCCAGTCTTCTGCCAAAAATAATCTCAATCACCCAGGGAGAGACTTGGATGCATGAGCACTTAACTGCATAGCTGCTGTCACAATCTTCACATGAGGGTTGCTCATCTCACTGGGATATTATGGTCAGCTCTCAGGCTCTGCAGTCAATTACTTTAAAAACCACTTGTGTGTTAACTGAGGAAGTTTTTCTGGAGCATATTCTCAGAGTGGCTTTACATTTCCTTCTTTATTGGAAAGCCCAAGGTGTTGGTGATGAGGGAATTTATAGGTCCACTTTTCTCTCTTTTGTTTTACTGGCTGACATATGCCTTCCTGATGAGCTGTATACTAAATGGATAATTTCAGAGTTCTTATCCATTGAAAAAATCTGGCACACCAAATAACTTTTGTGCAAAAATTAAGACTGAGAAAATTGGGAAAGTTGTAGAAAACAAGAGCAGCAAAAAAAAAAGAACCCCAAACCCAACCACTCCACAACGAGGAAAGGACAGATGTGCATTGTTCAGTGTCAAAGCAACTTTACAGTCATTCAGAGGCTGAAGTTGCACACTAGCCTCAGGTCTCAGGAGATGCTGGGAAGAAGGTGAAAAAAGACACCAGATCAATGTGTGGGAAAATTTTCCTTTTATTTTAAGCAGCAGTATTGCTTTATGGATGATGTTCTTTTGTTTACGTGAGCTTGGTGGAAGGGGTACGTGAGGCTTTTTTTCCTCTATGAAAAGCTGGGTTGTGCTTGCTCAGATATCATGCTCTTGCCTTTAGGTGTGAAGGGCAAACTAGCTGCAAAATTACAGCGCAACATGTCCTGGGCAAACCTCAAACACCTTCCCAAAGTGCACTGACGTTTATGCCATTGCTCAGAGTTTAGCTATCGAGTATAACCACAGTTCTTCCGATAATATTAGTAGAGGCATTTTGTCATGTCTTTCTTTACAGTCCTTTCCAGTACTTGTAGTGGAGTTGTCACAGAATAGGGTATCTTATGTTTAGTTTCAGCCGAAGGACCAGTGACAGGTCTGGGTTTTGCTGAATACTTTCTAAGCTAGATAGGGTGGTTGACGGCAGGTTTAGGAGTGAGAAAGACAGCTTTCTGTTTGTTTGTGGAATAATATGTCAGCATGGCAATGATGGATGCCCCATTCCTGGATGCTGTTTTGTCCTTGCATTCATCTCACAAACTGTTTTCAGAAGCCTTGAAGGTTTTTTTCATCTCCCTGGGTTTGCCTGCCTGTCAGAATTGAGCTGCCCGGTTTTATAAACTCAGTTTAAGCTGGTTTAAGTTTAATCAGTCCACACATGCATGAAAATGATTATATAGGACTACAGTACCTCATTTTGTTCTGAATATAAATCCGCACATCTGTCTCACTGAGACAAACTCTTATTGCTTTGGTGTACCCCTTTGTCTGTCTAGAGGAGAGCATGCCAGGAATGGAAGGGATGGAGCCCGATGTTCTGTTTCGTGTGTTCATTCAAGAGCTTCTGTCTTATTTAGTTCTTCTTGTGCCAACCTCTGCTCAGTTAAAGTAGCACACACGTACAATAGTGTGCTCCTTAAATAATTCCAACAAGGACAGCACTAAATGAACCTTGAAATCTGCCTGAAGAGTTAGGTCCATGGTTCCTTACTGTGTGAATAACATCATATCTACAGATACTGTGCCCTATGGCACTGTGACTATAGCTGAAAGTCAGTGGAAAAGGATAGGATGGGTATATCACAATCCTGCAGCAAGGAAACACATGCAGACAAACAGTAGGGATTTGTAAACCACACCAAGAGGGAGGGCTAAGGTGGAAGAAGAAGAAATCAAGTAGTGGAGCCATGTGTACTGTCACTTTAGAGATGAAGACAATGTCTTGTGATCAGTCATCAGGGAAATGCATCTTGCTGTCGGTGTTACATAGCTGCACAGTTTCTAATTAGTCCATAAGTTCAAAGTTGGAGAAGAGGATGCCCCACTCAGATGTTCAAAAGCATTCCTCTCCCACACTCCAGAGCTTTCAATGCATACACAGGAGTGTCCCTGTCTTCACCCCGCTTGCATGTGGTGGGGAACGCATTGCCTGTGCTGGTGTGCAGAACTGCATCTGGTGTCTGTGACTACAGTGGAGAGAAATCTTCATCTTGAATTAATTGTAGTGAAAAATGCTGCTGTGGTGACACTTCGGAAAGAAGGGGCTAGGTTTTGAGTTGTTCCATGTGGAGGCTGGGTTTGTGTGTGCAGTGGTCAATTCATATTAAGACATTTAAAACAGTCTAAGTGTTGATTTTTTTTTTTAATTCAAACTTTTGCTTAGAGATGTTTTTTATCTGAAAATCTTAAAGCTTTGTTTGAAAATCCTAAACCATCCTTAGTTTTGGCATGAAATATTATAGTTCAGCTCCCTGAAATGTGCTCGTCTTTGCAATTGTATAAAACTTCTGAAAAGAGGTTCATTTTTTTGTTTGGTTTGGGGAATATTTTTGTGGTTTTCATTGTTATTGTTTTGTGTGTTTTCTGTTTGCTTGTTTTGAATCTCTTTGGGCTTACCAGTAACTTGGAAAATCCTGTATGAAGGCTGCTCAGTTACATTGTCAGACCACATACCGATTTGTACCTAGATTTGTGCATGCAGGTCCTCAGGCTGGTGTTCATTACTGCACATCTACACAGTGGCTGGTGCTGTTGTTTATAGCTTGGTATCAGGTAAAATTCCTCAGGAATAAAGGAAACATGATCTGAACTTTTGCACAGCTTTAGTAACAGCAGAAGCACAAAGCAGCTGCTGAGAGGAGAGGCAGGTGAGCTCTTTCCAGAAACAAATGGAGAGGAAGGAATCTATGGGATTCACAGTTAATGCAAATTGATGGACCTCTATAGGAACATAGTTACAGCAGTGCATCATCTTGCCTTCTGTATCTGGAGACTTTTATCTGAGACTCTTACGAGTAAGCATGATTTCTGTATCGAATGCTTAAATCAGAGAAGGAAAATAATGACATTAATTATGTTAATTAATCAGATCAGGCTTCTAGTCTTTTCCTGTCTCTCAGCATCAGTCCTTCCTCTTACAATTCCTCTTCCTCCCATTCCATTATAATTGCTCCCTGCTTCTCTCCTCTCCTGGTGTGTAACAAACCCATTGCTTTGATGTGGCCTACAATAGCAGGACAGGGTGTGCACAAAGATGCAACCCATAGCAGGTAGGATAGCAGGTCAGCTTGGAAGAGAGGTGACCTGCAGCTGGTCTGAGTGAATAGGGAGAACCAAGATCTCTTGTGGGAGTGGTGACAGATCACACCAGTGGGTTATATGTGCACAGGAGGAGCTTTGGTTCATCACCATTAGGGGTTGGAGGGGCTATGCCAGGGGAACGCCAGGTTCTTGTCTTTTATGCCACATGTGTGAGAGGGGAGCTCTGGGTGCAGGACCTTTATAACTAAGTGAATCAGGACCTCCCTGGATCTCTGCACTGCCTAAAGGACTACAGCTCCCCAGCAAGTGACAGGGTGTCACAGAAGCATATTGTCTCCCACAAGTGTGCTGTTTCTAAGAGCTTCTCTCAAGGTGGTGCACCTCCACATTACAGCTTCTTCCAGTGTATTTGCTACCAGCTCAGTAGGGCCCACGAGGAGTAATGAAAACAGAGAAATGACATAAAAGGGAAATCACCTTCCAGTCTTCCTCAACTAGAAAAAGCAACTCTGCCATAAGTACAGAGGAAATAAAGAACTCAGAATTCCAGTAAGATGCTTATTCGCAGACAAGGTTTTATCTTTTTAGGGGAGTTTCAGGTTGGTTTTCTACACGTCCCCCTTAACATAAAGCTGGCTAGCAAACACAAAACATTACACAGGTCTTTACAACCTTGTCTTCCACTTGTTGGTGAAAAACTTAAGATTTCTAACTGGCTTTATATTTGTTTTAGGCAATTGGACTACATGATTGCTGTAGGTCCCTTCCAACTGAACTATTCTATATGAAGGAAACACCCTAAAAATGGCACTGACTTTACAAAACCGGAAGAGACACCTATTAACATAGCAGGCTCATCAGAGTTAAAGGTAGTCAAGAATGAGACTGAAGTATAGAATTGAAAGCTGAAGTCTTTCCAAAAAGCACAGATCTATCCTTGCAACTCAGCTTAACATTTGCCCTATCTAATGGGAGAGCCATGTCTGTTAATAAGACATCACAGATTTTCAGCTAATTGGTATCTGAAATCCCGTAAGCTTTGGCATATCAGCCAAGAGTGATGCATTTATTCATGCATTTCTGTTGCTCACTTAGGGTGGGGGTTTTTTTCCCAGTCTGTAGCACAGCATATGTTTGAGGGATAAACAGCCAAACTTTCTGGGATAGAGCATCCACATTTCTCTCCTGTGTCTATAGAGATACATATTTATATATTAAAAATATAGGAGTGATAATGTAACTGAGTGAGAAACACATTAGGAAGTGACATGAAGTGATGTAATGGTGTTTTAGTACACAGAATAAAGTGCACCTGCTCCTGCACTGTCATGGTGAAGAGTTTTTGTGCTATGAGCCAATCAAACCCCAAATTGGAACTTTTTTGCCCACCTTGAATCAGAACTGACCTAATAATGGCAGTCTTATTAGAACCTCAATGACAACTGAACCCAATAGGTTACTGGTTCAGTCAGAGTTTGCTGAAATCTTGATTGCCACAGCAGAGATTCCATGGGCATGGAAGCAATTTCAAACTGTGGTGGGCTTCTGAGTAGTTTCTATTCAGCTTCTGCTTCCCCAGGGAACCCTGACAAGTGCCTGCTTCCTAATAGCAATATAGAGCTGATTTGGGTGGCTGTGTGGCTCTGACCAAGAGCTTTTCCTACATGCTGAGGGTGAACTCTAAGCACTTGAGCATTTCTTCCCCTTTGTAGCTTTGCCTCACAACTTCTGCTCCGTTTTCCTGGCATTAGGAAGGCAGGAGGGAATCTATTGAGAGGATGGGAGATGGCCAGAGCTGGGCAGAGGAACAGGATGGAGGAGAGCTCATAGTCTCTTTTCCAGTGGAGACTATGAGCCCAGCCAGTGTGGTTTTGGATTACCAAAACAAGGGTTAGCAGCTGTCAGCCTAAACCTGAGCAACCTCAGGCAAAGCTGAATTCAAACTGGAACTGAACTGGACTTTGCTTCACTGGAGAGTTCATTTGGCAGTTTTGCAGACCCTGGTGTCTTGACTAGTATTTTAGGCAGTATAAGGAGCATGGCTGATTATGCTCACACCCTTCTAATACGTTAAATGTCTCAATTTCATCACATTTTCTGTTTCTGTTGTTATATTTAACTGCAGTTTCAATTTTCCAAGTGTCTGCTATTTATAATTTCTTTTTCCTTCTGAGCTCTGAGTGATTAATACATATTTGTTAATTTGACTTCAGCAAATAGAGTCATAGCAAAACATGATTGCTTGAAATTTCCTTGGTCTTGAACATGTTTTTAGAGTTTGCTCTATGGCATTTTGATGTGTGCTGTGTTGGAGTTCAGATCTCTTTACATGAGTAACACTCATTCACAACGGGAGCATTTTCTGTGTTTACAGTCACTACAGGAGCCCAAATAGTATTTAAAACCTCTGAAAGAAGCTGTGTTTAACCCCATGCAGGCCTAGATTTTAATGAGACCCTGGGCTTTATGAGTATTACAAACCCTGATAGCATAGTCATTGCAGAATACTTGCTATCACCAGCTGTCCTGAAGTCCACATTCTTCTTGGCCCTTCAAGATCTATCGGGTTCTTAGCAGAGTTTAAACTTTCCCAGAGTCTAACCGACTGTGTCAGTGTTGCAATCCTAGAGAAGAAATTTGAAAGTCAGTAATGTAATCCTTGTGCCTTAATTATAAGCAAAATGAGATGAATAAACCAAACTGGCTTTCATTTAGTTATTTCAAAAAGGACTGTAATCTGGCTATTCAGGTGGGTAGAAAAATGAAAGACTTGAACAGATCTAGGTCTTTTCACCTCGTCTAGATCTGGGCTGGACTGGTCTGACTAGATACAAGCATTTAGCCTTCACTCTAAAAGCTATTTTCATGTTTGATTTCCTGATAAATTTTGGATAGGATGTAGCTTTTTTTATTTATTTCTTCCCAAACATTGTGTATTGTTTGGGAATATTGTAATTCCCAAATACTGCTTTCCTCTCATGTGTGTCTTCCTGCATATATATACATGAAAATTAATGAAAGGGTTTTTTTTTTTTTTTTTCCAGATGGTGTATAACTTTTATTCACTTATTATAGGACTTGATACAGAAAAAGTCTTTGCTTTAAACAATGTGTCTTCCACACATTCCTCAGTGGAAGCAGTTACCCAAAACTGTGCAATGGTCAGGGGTTGCTTGGGATCTTTTGTGGTAATATTTTAATCATGTATTTAATATATAGGTTACCATTTTGCAGCGTTTATGTGGCATGTGACTGTACAGGCTATCAGCTCTGGTAAATCTAGCTAATAGTTAATTTAAATTAAGGTTCAGCAGAATTGGCATTCACTGCAGTACCAAAGTATGTGTGGAGTAGGCTAGAGAAGTTATTTCACTACTGACAGAAATTGCTTTGTGGCTGCAAGGATGAGGATTGACAAGCAATAGCCCAATTAATAATGGTCGTGACATTCTTCTACTGAGAATGGTGCAAGGTGCCTTGTGTCAAGTAAATGCAGAACTTCAGATGTAGAAATGCTGATTCTTCTGCTGGATTTCTTTGGACTCCTGAGATAAAGTGAACATGAAGAAGGTCAACATTCAGGTGAAGTTTAGCTCAGTTCTCCAGCACTCATGCCCACCTCGACCTCGCCTGCCAACCCCCAAACAGCAGCATGGTCTCAGCTCTCAGTAGGGATGCTTTGAAATGATCTAGGTTAAAAGGCAGCTTTCTTTATTGTAAATCATTTTAATGGTCCGACTGTAGTGTGACCCTATACAGCGTGTGTGGGTACAACTGAGGAGATGGTGCTGACCAAAGGCAAGAAGGGAGTCAGTCTCTCAGTAGCGCCAGAAGAAGAGGAGATTGGGAAGGGATTATTTAGGAAGCCCTCAAGCTGTTGGGGCTTTCTTTTCTGAATCTCTCCCCCCACTCACTGAAATAAGTGTCCTGTGAAACTAACCTGGTAGATACCTGAACTTAGACTACATGAATGCACCCTTACATAGCTTAGTCTGCTTTACACTCTCGTGCAAGGAAGCAAGTGCTTGATGTCAGTCTTGTATGCTACATGTCAGTGAGCCGACAACCTCCGTATGAAATGTACCACTGAAAACAGAAAACATTGTTGTTAGCTCTCTAGTTCTGTTTGTGACAATTTCTTATTTTTAGACCTTGTTACTTTTTTGGCATCCTGTCATCAAAATGGTTTCACGGGACAGAATTCAAACTAGCAGTCTGATTCCTACCATTGATGCTACAGTACTGAGGAATAAGAGGTACACAGTGTTGCTGTGTAGTCTCCAAGTCTTCCCTTCAGACAAAATAGTCTGTCTTCAGCTTTGACCCATACCACTTACAGACTGTTCTGAAACAGTTTGGGATAGAACTGAATGTGTTCTGAGGATGGAGAGCTGGGGTTTATATTTATCATCTAAAAGGGAAACAGTAAAATAGTTTTGGGCCCAGGCTTAAATTTTATACACAAGATGTTTTATAAGTTCTAGCATGAGTTTTATAGATAGATTTTTAATATAAATTCATATATATTACAAATATTATATATATTTATATTTTTTATTAATATTATACATATTTATATATATATATATAAAAAGGTCAGCTGCATTTAAGAATACTCTTAAGCATGTCCTTTAATTCTGGGTGAGAGCAAGGCTGGTGAGAACTGACAGCTGAAAGTACCTTAGTCTTTCTGAGCTCGGTAAAGCTCATGTATAAATGTATAGCAATCACCATAAATGTATAGCAATCAACATTTTCTGGTACCTAAACTCTCCAAGGTTTCACATCCCAACATAGGGTTAAAAATCATCAAATTAAACCAAACATATTTATGAGCCATCTGGTTTCTGAGTCTTTCCAGTTTGTGTTTGCTATCCTGGGTAACTATTAAACAATTTTTGTTGCTGTAATTTTCATGTCATTACATGGGTCCAGAAACTGCATGTTTAAGAAAACACTGTAGAGAACTGAATTCAGAGTAGAATTATAAGCGTTGGCAGCACTGGAAAGATTTGTCATTCTTTCAGTTGTCCTAATGCACTACTAAAGATGAATGTACAGAACAAATCCTGTTTTCTTTTTAATGTGACTTTAAATTTGAGTTAGGCGAAGTGAACTTTATTATCTAGTTGTTTTCAATATGGTAAGGGGAGTCAGAGTTCCTAGGGCTGGTTTCCAGTTCTGTCGCAAGCTTTCTGTATGATTTGAGGAAGGCTACTTAGTCTTGGTGCCTTAATCTTTGTTCTGTTTTAGCTATCTTATCTCTCTTATTCAGATGTGGTGGGACATAAATCAGTGTGTTTCGTTCCTTGAAATAGGTTCAGTGCACATTATTATTTTTAATTTTTGGCCTTTTTTAAATGAAATACAAGTAGAAACTATAACTCAATTTCAGCGGAAATATAAATGTGTTGCTTTGAAAAAATAAATGTTATTCTTTCACACTGAATGTTGGGTTACTGATAAGAGCTTTCTAACAGCATTGGCTTTTCCATTGGTGAAGGAAAAAAAAAGTGTTCTCCTTAAAGGTGTGCATTTATATTGCTTTTCCATAATGTTTCCTTATCTGCCTCTGAGAAGGCATGGTACCAATGAATAGATGCAAAATTTCCTCTTGTTTGTCTGGTGACATGATTGATATTCTTCACGCCAGCTCAGTCATTTGTGACAGTCAATTTTCAAAGTACAGTTTCACCTGTGGAAAAAAGAGAGAAGAGAATATAGCTATAATTGCTGGTGTTGAGTTTCTAGGTGCAACCAAATGCTGGTGCTATTCGAAAGTAGCACCTTTTGTGACTGCTAACTGAAGTACAGTAATCAGCTTCTCTCTCTCCATCTTCCTTATCTTTTTGACAGAGTTGTATGCCGAACATCATCAGTTTTATGAAGTCAAATTTGTTTTTACAGGTCTTGGAAACTTTCGGGCAATTTTGCCTGCTGTGCAAAGTCATTGCACCTCATCAGCCCTAATGCTGCATCTTGTTCTTTCTCCTGTGGCTTGATATCTCTTACACACAGCGGGTAGGAGTACCTGGCAGGTTGAGCTCAGTGAAGGGTGCACTGGTCTAGGTCTTGTTATAAGTACATAGCTTGTTTCTCTGCTTTTGCTACTCACACATGACATGAGCTTAAAAATAATGCAAAGCAATCACTTGGTGTCTCTATGCCTTTGGTTTCAAAGTCCAGATTCTCACATGGGTGAAGAGGAAGAAATAAGTGTATACAAAGAATAAAGCACACAAGCTGAGTGTGCTTTGGAGGCAAGCATAGCTTACAGCAGCAGAGAACACTAGCCATGACGCAAGGAAGACATTTGAAATCTTGGCTGCCAAACTGCTAAATACCCTGCTGAAATTTGTGCTCAGTTTTAATTCCACCTTCTTAACCTCCTCTGAGTGTTTGTTTGACTGCTTTCCTCTTCTGGAGGCCAGCTGGCACTGAGAGGCTCAGCTGTTAAGAAGCCCATTTGGGAGCCTATGTTGGCACTGGCAGATTCCACATGCTGCTGGATCCCTTCCTGGCAAAGTTGTGGTCTGTACCTTGGAATCTGGCAACAATTTCTAGCTGAGACTGTGAGGAAGATGTTTGAAAGGTGTTTGTGGCTGGACCTCACAAGGCTGTGCTGGGCCGATGATTATAAGGGTAGGTGTTTGTCCAGCTTCACTGGCGTGGTAACTGATTCTCTGCTTCAGAGACACAGGCCTGGGCACTGTACTGTGTGCCCTCGGTGTGTTGATGTTAAGTGACAGCAGTGGCCAGAACTGCCCTCAAATGCAGGCCTCCTCCCTCACAGAGCTCTGTCAATGAATTCTGCCTTACTACTCTGCTGGGAGCTGAACTGGCTTTCCAACATGCATCAGAGTAAGTTTAAAGCCTAGTCTTGCTCTGAGTAGGAGACAGTAAACTAGGTATTCAGTGCCCCATGAGTAACTACTGTTTACCCAACCCTCTATATCACAAAATACTGTGGTATAGAAGGATAAAATAACAGATTCTAGCTTGGATACTTCAGGTGTGGTTATGGCACTGTGGCAGGTTACATGGCTCTCTTTTTCTTAATACAAGATTAAATTACTTCTTGTCAAAGCCATTCTTTGCTGGAGGGCAATGCAAATAGAATCATAGAATTATAGAATCATTTAGGTTGGAAGAGATCTCTAAGATCATTTAATCCAACTGACACTGCCAAGTCAACCACTAAGCCATGTCCCTGAGTGCCACATCTACATGTCTTAAATACCTCCAGGGGTAGAGACTTAACCACTTTCCTGGGCAGCCTGTTCCAGTGCTTGATAACACTTTTGGTGAAGATTTTTCCTAATGTTCAGTCTAAACCTCCCCTGCTGCAGCTTGAGGCCATTTCCTCTTTTCCTATCACTTGTTACTTGGGAGAAGAGACCAACCCCCATCTCGCTACATCCTCCTTTCAGGTACTTGTAGAGAGCAATAAGGTCTCCCTGAACCTCCTTTCCTCCTTTCCCCTCAGCTGCTCCTCATGAGACTTGTGCTCTATACCCTTCACCAGCTTTGGTGCTCTTCTTTGGACATGTTCTGGCACCTCAGTGTCTTTCTTGTACTGAAATGCTTCAACATCTGCTTCCAGAAGAATATACTACCTACACTGGCTGTGCAGTTCCCTCAGAGTGCATATATGGTGTGCTCTGTCCCATTTTCTCATTGCTATAGGCAAAGAGGAGTTCATCCTCTGCTTGCAAAGAAGCAGTAGATTTTATTGACCAGGCAGCTGGCTGTTGTGATGATAGGCATTCTCAGCAGTGCTTGGGACAATTCTGGTATTTACAGCATCATTTTCAACTTCCTGATGCAGAGGAGTTGAGCCTTTCTCAAGGGGGGGGGGGGGGGCTGGCACAGAAAGGACATTTTGAATGTGATTCCATGAGAGCTCTGGAAGTTCTGCTGAGCACTGATGGGAGACTGAAACAACACCAATGATTTTTCCAAATTACTCTCTCTTCCCTCCCCTGGAACAATATGCAGTAGAGTCTCAGGTGGGTGGTGGGAGCTCCTGGCAATCATATATTGAAAAGAACAGTACTACTCAAATACATATTTAGTCTTTTCCTGTGGATAATAATCTGCTAATTACAGCTACGGTTTCAGGCTGTTTACAGCTGAAAAGGTAAAATGAGATGCTGGATGAGCAGTCCAAGCATGATCTCAGTGTACAGAAACTGTGGCAGTTGTGCTTCATTTGATGGTCAAAACAAGTCAAGGAACTCATGCTTGGTATGGTAATTCCTTCCTAGATGTCAGAAGAGTGTGAACTGAAAGTGTAGGAATCCTATAGAATTCAAGAGCCTCTCAGGCAGTGCTTGTATTAAGTGTTAAAAGCTGCATGCCACTGTGAGGCATTTTTTCACTTTGCAAGCTGCCATATATGAGGGACTCCACATTGATGTACCGCACTAGGGGCAGAGTCAGGTTTGCTTTAGGTCTTGTCATGATTCAAGCTTTTATTGCGGGCCAACAGAGAAGAAAACTGCATGAGCTCTTGACCTCCTGTTGTTTGTTTTCCTCATTGTGCTGGCTTATGCATACTGGCTGTGTTCTTGGAGCAAAGAACTGAGGCTGTCTGCTGTTCAACTTAGCTTGCTCATTTGAGGGCTGAGGGATAGAAACCTTGGTTTTCTGCCTTGTGTGGTCAGATCTGGAGTGACCCCTTGCCAGCAAAAAACTCCGTCTGCAGGCCAAAGGTAGTCAGGCACTGGTATGTAAGGAGACACTACAGGGATAGGTAGTCTCTGTCATAATTCTCTGATAAAGGCCTGGGTAAAGCAAGTAATTACCAAAAGGGGCTGATGGTCTCATACCATTTCCTCACTGATCACTTCCAGAGAGTGCACTTCTCATGGTTCCAAAAGAGAACTTCAGGTACTTCAGAATGTATATGGTGGTGAAGCAGGTCTGGACTCCAGCAACCACAGTGCTTCATGAATTCATTCTAATAGAAGATGGTTTTATTATCTCTTGAACAAAAGAGCTTTCATTGAGATATCCAGAGAATTCAACATTCATGTGTTCTGTTTGTTTGCATCCAGTGTTTTTGTGTGCTTTTTTCTCATGCATACAGACACTTTCCAGATACATGTGATACATATCACAGATACTGTGATACATGTATTCAGAAATGTATCCAGTTGTGTTTCCCTACTGCCTGCAAATGAAATGGCTCAGGACTGATGGGAGGGATTGTCCCAAGTCATTTTCTTTCAGGCTTTATTTTGTTTGTTTGTGTTTAATCGCTTTATCCATGGTCTAAAAGGAAGTTAGAAGTTTTCCCAAGAATCTTTTCTTTGCAGACCCTCCTTCTGGTTTCTTCTGCTTTGATGTCCTTGCACTGGTTTCACACTGGCCAGTGTTTTTGTGTGATGTTTTCATCTTCAGCATGAAGCTTAAGACAGGCTGAAACATCTTTGAAAGGAATGTATGAAAGAGGCTGCCTTGTCATAAAATGGATCAGATCAGTGCTGGTGTGGTTTAGCTATCAGTTATCTGGGTTTTCTACTACTCATTTCCTTCCGTAAAGCTGCCTGAATATAAGTGCTGGGGGATATTTTCAAAGCACAGTTTGTGAGTGTTAAGAATATCAGAATAGCCATGATAGTGTTGGCTGTGCCAGAGCACTAGGGTAATTAATGAAGCTGTCAAACCCAGAAGCTCATCCTTGCAAGTGATGAGGGACAGTTATTTGAAACTCTCTACCCTGGCAGGAAAGAAACCCCTAATTTCACCATTTCTATTTTGGCACAGATCCCAAAGGGGCCCTTTAAAGGAAAGGAAGGGCTCATTATATTTAAGGACTTCCTCTCAGGAGTAAAATAAAAGCCTTCATATGGAATAGCTACTTTCCAGCTGGGAAGTGTGGTATAGTAGCATACCCTTCACACTGTAAACCACCACACCTTACTCTCTTGGAAGCCAAAAATAACATGAAAAGCCAAGATAATGAAGTATCCTTCTAGTCATAGTCATTCTTTGCAGCATGATTGATTGCCTTCTGTTTTATGTGTTCTGAGAACAGTGGCATCATGTGGCTATCATCACCAGTTTCTTCTATGTTTCTTTACTGGAGATGAAAACTAGTGAAAAAAGGGAAATGCAGGTGACCACTCTTCTGTCTACAAAGTCAGTTTCTTACCAAAAGCAAACTGGTACAATTCATAAATCTTAGTTATGTTGATTTAAACCGTGAGCAAAAACTGTGTTGTGCTTTTTCCACACAAAGGTGATATTTTTGGATCCCAAACTGAAGTTCAGATCTTGGCATGAACAACAGAAGCGTCTTTGAAAATAAAGAAACAATTTGCCAAACAGCCATAAGGTAGTCTAAGTCATCCCTGACTTCTAGTCCTTTCAGGAAGTTCTGGGTACTAGGGCTCTCCCTCCCACTGAGAATCTGTTACCCAAAGTTTATTGCTAACAACAGTAACCCCAATTACAGTTTGAAAAAAGATTCTGCACCTCTCACACTGTGCTGGCTGTGAGTTAAGGTATTCATACTGGAAAGACACCTCTCAGGTGTCAAATACTTCGAACAGTGTGAACAAGCTTAATCCTAATCCTTTCATAAGAGAAATGCGCAGATTTTAGGAAAACGTCCAGACTCACCTTCCTCTAAAAGCTTGGCTGCTGTGCTATCCTGAAACAGTGAGCAATGAAAATATCACTCTTTTTAATGTCCAGCATATCATCAGGGCTCCATACTTATTAAATTGTCTCATTATTAAGAAGATACTGGTGCTGTGATTTGGGTTAGCATTCTAGCCTTCTCTGCACAGATTGATTTCCTGATATCTTACCTTTTTTTTTTTTCCCTTGAGGTCCCTGATAGTTCATGGTTTTAATTTCTAACCAAGCTTTCACCAGCCTCATACATACTGTATCCTAGAAATTGCCTTTTTTGCCATGCCACTGTGGCCTGTCAGGCCTCACTGACAAAGGACATCAACTGTCATCACAGTAAGTGGGATCACTTTTTGTTTGACCTGTTGAGAACCTTTTGGACACTGTTGTCCTTCTCTGAGACACTCTTTCCTTCTGGCTGAGACCCTTTCTTTGCCTTCCTGATTTCTCCCTCCTCAGCCTGGAAATGGTGCCTACCTGCCCCAGTGCTGTCATTGCCTTCAGTTCTGCCCGCATTGCTGTTTGGTGTCTGAAGTTACTTTGTACGTTGGTGCTCCCATAATTGCTGCCTCTTGCCATTGCTCCCCTTAGCCCGTTTTGTAGCCATGCACAGACCTGCTCACGTGTGCAGAGTGTACTTGGGACCACAACAAGCAGCATGGCTTCAGAAAGCTTGTGTATCCTGGTATTTTGCTTTTTTAACTCTCCTGGGCATATCGTTTTTCCCTCTGGGTTGCAGCACACCATGTCCACAGGGAGAAGTCTGAATACTTTGATTTCTGCTCTCTACTTCTAAAAGCCTGTATTGTGATAGCACAAAGCAACCAACCAGTAGCTCCCCCTCATCTTTATGTCTCTGTTGTCTTTTGGTCATTGGTTTCTGGTCTACCTAGTTATCTGTTGCTTTTGAGTCTTTTTCTCTAATTCTCCCTTGCAGTTAATCTGTGGCATTTAGGACTAATGTGGCATGGTCTGCAATTTATTTGTGGTGCTTTTTTTTTTCCTGTCAGTTATATTAGACCATGCAAAATATTCCTCCAATTTCTTCATTATAATTTGTGTAAATCACTGGAGAGAGGCTGGAGTAGCAGCCCATGGTGCTAAGATAATTTCTGTCAGTAAAAGTAAAGAAAATCCATCTTGACTTGTCCAAGTGTTGAGTTGGGATTTAAAGAGATTGTGAATTGTCCACATTTGACAGTTGTAGTATTTGAGTGTCTTACTTTTTGCATTCCATTTGCATATTTAATTAAATAAATGTCTGTGTTTATAAGTATACACACATGAAATTGGAAAATCAGTTCTTCTTCTTAAACTTCAAACATCTCTTTCTCCTCTTTCATGCTTTTCAACTTTTCCTTTTCATTCTCCTTTCAATTCACAGATTTGGGTTTAGTCATAGCTTACCTTGCAGGATTCCTTCAGAAATCATTAGATGTCTGATCTAGGGAGTCTCTGTTCTACTTTTCAGCCTATGCACATGTGATTAACGTTTGCTTCTTTATGTCTGTTTGCTAATTGTTGTGACTGGGCTTCATGATCCTGGTTTGTTTCTTCCTTGACATAATTTCCATTACCTTTGCTTCATTCAATAAGCAGGAATGTCCTGGGCATTTGGTGGTTAGGGGTCAGTGCAGATTAACTGGAAACACTTTTCACTACACTTAGCCTTGGGATCTACCTGGTCATAGTTCAGTGGGTGTTCTAAGCTTTTTTTCTTCCAGGTTTTCTAACTCCTTTGCTGGAGGCTGTGCTGGTGCTGATAAAACTCTGCATTTCCCAAGGCTGCATGTAGAAATCTATTTTTAACTTCAAATTACTTCCTAGACATCCATTTCCTCAGAAACCAGTCTCTTTATGCCATGTGACTGCTGGACAGGGTCTGGTCCTTCATCTGCATCTTTCATCTTCAGGATTATTCTTCAAAGTTACTAGCTGATGACAGTGTTCTCCATACCATAATATAAACATCCGCTCCCTCTTCCATGATCTGATTTACATTATTTTATTATTTTTTTTTTGTGGAGGAGGAGATGGCATGGAGGAAAAGAATAGGATGTGACCCTGAAGAACTTACAGAAAACACTAAAGAATGAGCAGGATAAAAAATGTTCTGTTCTCTTTTTACAGATGGCAGCTTGGCCACTAACAGAACAAACCCCATGTAACACAGAGTCTTGCTAGTGCACTTGGGAATTTAATCCAGGGTCTTGATCATGAAGAATGCAAAGGATACTGCCAGAAGATTAGGTTTTCATCGTGTACTTTTCTCCAACCTAATTTAGCCACTAAAGGGCTGATCCAGACAGCAGTCTTTTACAACCATGTCAGAGATATTTTAGCACTGGTAAGAGGTACAGATTGAACTCATCACAAACCTATTCACTGTGTGGCATTTACAATAGGGACTCTTCATCAGGGATCATAGTGATAGGACAAGGGGGATTGGGCTTATACTTAAACAGGGGAAGTTCAGGTTAGATATAAGGAAGAAGTTTTTTATTGTGAGGGTGGTGAGGCACTGGAACAGGCTGCCCAAAGAAGTGGTAAATGCTCCATCCCTGGCAGTGTCCAAGGCCAGATTAGACAGTCTTGGGCAACATTGTCTAGTGTGAGGTGTCCCTGCCCATGGCAGTGGGTTGGAATTGGATGACCTTAAGGTCCTTTCCAACCCTAACTATTCTATGATTCTATGATTTAATAGGTTAGCAGTATAAGCAAGTCTTCTAGACTCTTCTGTAATGCTTGTCTCTCTTTGTTAACCAGCTTAGATTTAACACCTAAGTACTAGATGGCTGAGGTCATAAATCCTACTTTTATATATTTACCAGCCAATTTATGGTAAGAAATAGTTTAATCTCTTAACAGTACTCTTGTGCATCCTACCTTTTCACAACTTATGCCTATGAAAACTAAACTCTACCATGGAGCAATTGGAATCTTTCCTTCTGGAAAGGAGTTTGGCAGATGCTGAGAAGAGGCTTGTGGCACTGCTCCCTTATTTTCCTGGCGGTATTGAAGAGAAATTGTAGATGATGGAATCTTCCATGCTGCTCCATATAGCTGCTGCCAACGTTCTGGTGGTAGGCATACTGCTAGATGAAGTTTAGCAAAACGTTCCTGCATTCATAGTTTCGTATGAAAATATAATTTGACAAAGACAGCCCTTTCTGACAAAGGAAAGCACCAAGACCACAAGTTCTGATACAACTGCATAAATCTGATCCATTAACTGGAAAGCTAAATTTAACATTTAAGTACTTGTAATTGAAAAGTAGGATGAAGCAAGTTGCTGTGAAAAATAGGCTGGGCACTAGAAGGCAAGTTAGCTGTTTGTAAGATTGGTATGTGTTGCATTTCCCTGATATTAGAATAAATGGCATATTTATTAATAAGCTGTGCCTGGCACAGACTGTAAACAACAGTACGCAAATGTCAGTGATTAGATGAGGTTGTTGCAAATATGACTGCAAAGAGTCCTCTCAAAAAAACAGGAAACAGAAAATGCCAAGGTTGTATGTTTCTGAAATCTGCTTTCCATGAACAGATCTAGAAGGTCCTTGTCAAAGTATATCAGTTGATTATTCTTCTCTATAATATGCAAAGCAGCTGAATATGACTATGAAAGCCAGGAGCTTG
This sequence comes from Neopsephotus bourkii, assembly GCF_033783945.1. Lineage (NCBI taxonomy): Eukaryota > Metazoa > Chordata > Aves > Psittaciformes > Psittacidae > Neopsephotus > Neopsephotus bourkii. The sequence continues at coordinate 12,186,918 of NW_026902298.1, read as the reverse complement.
CTGCCCTAACACTTCCTGGTCTAGTCCCTGGAGACCTAGCGTGTTCTTTAATATCCGTACCATGCAAAGGATTGTAAAGAAGGTAATACCAACAAATAAACTAATGAATGCCATTAACAAGAGAAATCCATGAAGGTATGTTGGATTGATTTTCATAAAGATTTAGCCTAAAAGATCTCAGAAGTGATTTTTCTGCCATGTCTTGGAAAGCTGATGGAGAAAGTCCTTGTAATTAGAAAGTCACCAATTGCAGGTGTGGTTTTGAACTGGTGGGTTTGTTGCAAATTTCAATATGTTGAAAGACTGAAAAGAGTTCATGAGCTGTAAGCAGTGTTCAGGTAGACAATGCCATTCTCCTCTCCAAAGAATAGGGTGGTTTTAAGACAGTTTTTTATTCCATGAAACATTGTCTTTTTATGTGTATTCCTGTTGTTAACTAATCAATTATAATAAAATTTCCACATTATTTTGGACAAGAACCCAACCTGGACCCAGCACATCTTTTGGTTTCTGTTTTACCTATTTAAAACATCAAGAAAACACTCACTTTCTTTTCATACTGAGATGCTTTCAGCATAATGAGACTTCCTAACATGCGTGTTATGGCAGGGGTACCACCAACCAGTTTGTTAAGGACTTTTGGGTTCAAGCTGTATAGAGCTCTTGATTTTTAGATTGTCTGTGGAGGTAGTGCTCTTACATTCTTCTGTCATACATGTGCTGTGGTGTTTGTTTTATTTTCTTGTAAATACAGAATCTACTGTTAATGGAACAGTTTGCTTTTTCAGCATCATTATTGAGAACCTTATCATTTCTATTTAGTAAATGGCTGTCTTTATTCCCTTTTTTACTATGTGCTACCTAATACCAAGCTGTGTGCATTCAGATCTTGGAGGACTGAGGTAGCGTAGTGGAAGGATGCATACAATGGTGTCACTGATTCTTTTTTTTTTTTTCCTCTAAATCCTGTCCTTATGCAGATTTATAATCTCATAGCAGCTTTCCTCATATCTTAAGGGTTCTGGAAGGGTGTGTACCCAGGAGGTTATTACAGAGACAGATACACCAGGTGCTGGTTCACAGGATATCTGTTAATAATTTGATACTTGTAACCTGGCTGAATGACCTCAGATTCTCTTTCTTCTCTGTATTAGAGAACATTGGTTTACTTCTTTTATTTCTGTACTGTGGTTATATTATTGCTCATCTATACCCTTGTGGTTATCTGATATGTATCACTGTCATACGAGAGTAAAAGCATCAACCATGACTTCTTAAAATCAGTTGAGGAAGTTTTTTGCATACATCAGCAGAGAAAAGGGTGACAGCTTAATAAAAAAGGTTGGTGGATTTGACGGGTAATATTTACAGCTGCTATGTATGTGACCAAATAGATGTTGGAGTTGTGTCAGCCAGAGGTGCATCAGCACACCAGGCTTCTGATCACTACAAGCTGTGCAACATGGAAGTGAATGTTGAGTCTTGGCTGATGTGAAGAGGGTGAATACTGAATTCTGCTCTGCAGCTTTGCCACCAAGAAAGCTTTAAAGTGTCTGGGAATGGTTAAACAGCACCCATTATACTTTGTGACAGCAATATTGCAAAAAAGATGACAGCTGAATTAGCAGAAAGACCTTAAAAGGAGGAGGCAACAACGCAATGTGAGTTAAGATCTAAGCATGTTCATCCCTAGGTTGCCATAATCAAAATTCCATAAAGAAGGAGTTCAGACATCACAGGAGGGCTTTGATGTGACTAATTAAAGAAAAAATTAAGTGATCTGCTTAATGTTTTTTACAAAACCTGTGGAATGGAGTAATTTTGAAATTAGTGGAAATCATGATATGGATGATAGGGTAGAAACTATTTACTTCTTCACAAGGATAGATTCTTTAAGCATTGACAACAGCAAAGTAAGCGAGTGACCAGACCGAGAAAAGCAAACTTGACAGAATAGCTACTTGGTAGGAGTTTATGGGTAGAAATCACATAGCAGTAAACACTCCAAATGTGGGTTACAGATACTGCAGCAGCATCTACACTTCAAATAATGAACATAAGATTGCAAAAGTACTTGCTAAGAGTACAGATCATAACTTTCTTAAACACATGCTTGAAAACAGATAAGCTATTAAATAATGAAGGGGTTAACCTGATTTTGAATTGTGGTGGTTGAAAGGGATTAGGCTGCTGAGGCTAATGAGGAGTGTCCCATCCTCTCCTTTTCCACCCCCAGGCCTTCCTCTTCATCCCAAAATTAATTCTGTGTCAGAATGATGGAAACAAGGAGTTTAAATAGCAGACTGGGAAGTAACTTTATTCCCAGTAGTGCCCATCACTGGGGACATAGCACTATAAGAAATACAAAGTGATCCACTACAGAAGAGAGTACTTTATGCAACTGGCCAAATTTCCAAGTATAAAAATATGATTTTGATTAGTGCTATTAAGTTGCTGAATATTTAATGACAGTACATGTACAACTGTGAAAATACGATGCAGCGCGCAATAAGAATTCTCATCTCTTAGCTTCAGTGCCCAATGTATTATTGAGGAAAGATGGAAAATTCTGATTTTTTTCAGTGTAGCTGTTACCATTATAAGTAAATATCAAGACTAAGTATTAGGTAGCCAATTCAGGAAGCTACATGAAATTCCTAGCAGTGTTAGCCCATAGTGGGTGTTAGTCTACTTGAAATAAACAGGAAAGATTTCCTTTTATTAGCTGTTATTCCAGTTTATATGCAACTGAATTGGAATAACTCCTATCCAAATGCATCTGGGTAAACTTAAATTTTCATAAATTAAATGTACTCACACCAAAAAACTTGAGGGCAGAACTTATTCTCATGTAATTCAAATGAGGCTTTCTCTGCTTCCCTCATTTTCTCAAGTGCAGTGATAGGACAGTAGTTAAGAAGTTTGTCAACATCCGTATGGGTTTTTTGGAGGGGGATGTTTTGTTCATTTTCAGAGCTGCTATTAGAATGTAGTTTGGGTAAGGAACAGAAAGCAGTGATTCAGCTGTGAGATACAGCTATGAAGATTCTGGGATCCTTTTAAATGAAGTTGATACTGTCTATAATGTCCAGTCATTACCCCAGAGAAAGAAGGAATGGAGTATCCTTGACATTGTCTCCTGTTCACCCCAGCTGAGTCATGTTTTAAACATTCCCTGCTCCTGCTTGCATCATGGGCTCTTACAATAGTGTCACTGCCATTGGGGTTCTCTGTGGTGATACGGGGAAGACTTTGAAAGGCAAATGCCTAAGTACTGTGGTTTTGTTATTTTTAAATGCATCTAAAAACTCTGGGTAAGGTAGCAAAATGCATGAATCTTACAAGAGAATTAGACCACACTGGCTATTTTGAGGATGCAGAAGTCAATTAACTGTCCTTGGATTTCTGAGGTAACATGGTCCCCAAATCCCTAAGTGGAAGTCCATCCCATTACTGAAATTTTTAATTTATTTTTAAAAGAAAAACATGGTTATTACAGGGGCTCTTTCTCATGATTCACCAGTCCTATGGAGCAGAAAAATACCTCCAGTAGAAAAATACCTGCTTTTGAGTGGCTGAGAAGTGAAGACATTTGCCCTGTATCAATGTAAAAGTTCAGTCCTGAGACACTGAGATTTATCCCACCTGGGCTGTCCAGAGAGGATTCAGTTCTGTTGCTAATCCATGACTGGCAGCCATGCAATAAATTGCTGTCTAGAGACACTTTTCTCTTCCTAATGTCTGTACAGGGAGCCCCTAGACAGACCATGTCATGTGGAGTAATCTCATTTTACTGCTAGTTTTCAGGGTTTTACAAGCTACTTCATTTTTTGTGCCAGTAATTGGAGTCATCTGCATCAAAGTTTCCAAGATGGAAAGGCAAAAAAACCCCAAACCCAAACTTAAGTCTCATTCTCCATTTGACCTTTAATATTGAAGAAAAGAGACTTCCTTTTTGTTACCCTACAGAATATACAGTGTCTGGGCACAGTTGAAATGGTGGGAAGTAATACTATTAATAGTTTCCTCCATATAAATGAGAACTGGGTAAGACTTTCTGAAACTATTAAGGTGAAGAATCATTATTTAAAGCTAGTACTGTGAGTTACCAGCCTGTTTCAGTAATGACCTTCATTACACATTTGGGGGTTTGTATGCAAAGTCAGAAATAAGACTAGCAGAGTAATAATAGTTTGTGTAACAAAGATGTGATACAAGAAAGAAGCTTGCTATATTCTCTTAAAACTTGCTTAAGGATTTAAAATCAGCCTGGAATGTCATGACCCATAACATCTGCACCAAGACCACTGTGCTAGGTTGGAACCGAGGTGCAGCTTTAGATCAAAGGAAAACAGGCATCACTTTCAATCTCTTGGTAGAGGATTGATGCAAAGCAATTCTGTCTGTGTTAACCTTGTGATTTGGTTCCATTAGCTGATGCTTTCATTTGATGATTTCAGAATTTGATTATTTAAGACATCACCATTAATTTGATTTATTGATCCAAATTCTGTGTGACCTAGACTTGGCTATAGTTAGATTTTAATTTACAGAATTTAAACCAGTTTTGGCCTAGTGATATCTTGCTTTGTTCTTAATATTTCTTACCAAATTTTAGAAAGAAAATCTATGCAGAGTGCATAGATCTATGTTTGTGTATTTTTTTGTTCTTTTGAACCCAGAAGCCTTGAGGGAAAAAATGTAATTTAGCTTTGATACTTGAAAGATATTTGGCTCTATTTAAATCCTTTGTTCCCACATATCGCACAATACTTCAAACAGCAGTGAAATACAATGTGTAAGTTGCAGTTTGCTCATTATAGATCCAAAATTAACTTATAACAGGTAATTATCCACAAACTGGTAGTTGCTCATTTCAGCAAATCTCTCCAATACATCAGTTAACATCAGTTCACACCTGGGTCCTTACTGTGAACTGAGTTAGCAGAAATGTCCATATAAATAGCTAAAGAAAAAAACATCTAAAACCCCAGCATCTATCTCCACTGAAATATAATGTTGTTCAAAATGACTCATCAAACTCACATTTTTGGAGACCTGGTTGGAGGTCAAAAGCTTTTATATTTAACAGATTTCTCCAGTGAAAGTCAGTTAATCCTGGAACAGCTGTGAGTAAATACAGCGTGCAAAGGAGTTACAACAGAGGGAAAGCTACAATAGCATCAAACCATGAGTAGGACTGGATTTCAGCAGAGGTGAAAGGCTCCTAAAGATGGAAGTCTGTTCTGCAGGAAGCAGAAATATGTGAAATGTCTAAACACAACCCAGGAGGACACACTGACTCTTTCTGTTGCTTGAGAATACGCAGCACACTGTTGAAAAATGTTGTTGTGTTACTAACAGCCTGATTTCTTCATTGCTTTTTGTTTGGTTTGGTGCTCATGGCAGACTAGGACTTCTGTAATGGCCGTCTAACCTGCCAAGGCAAGGACGAGTCAAGTGTGTGACATCCTGGCAGTGGATTCACTTAAGATACAAAGTGTGCTACAAATAATGGAGAACTAAAAGACCAGTTGGGTCCCTTGGGTTATTGAATGCAGTCCACCACAGTTCAAGGCAGCCCTGTCATGGAAATTTAGATGAAAATGGACCGCAAGACATTCACCCTCTGTTAGGAGCGCTGGAAACAAAAACCCTCGAGACCTTACTGTGAAGTTAACTCTCAAAGCTGTGGCAGCTGAGAAGAATTCTTATGGGTTTTATGACCCAGGCCAAGTGTAGGAGCTAAGGATTAAGTCTGATCTCTTTTCCACGTGCCGGTTGCATCATTACACCTGAAAAAGATAGTTACCTCATTAAATGATGGTTTTGTTTGAACAAAGACTGTTGCAATATTGAAGGAGTATCAAACTAAAGTGGGTAACACAACATATGCTCTGTTTAATTTTTGTGGGAGCAGCAGCAGTATTAATAGTGTAAGTCCTTTCACTAGCTTGATTTTTCTAAACGTCTGAAATCCATTTCAGACAGCTTAAGTAACAGTATCCCACATGCTAGGATTCTTCCTGTTTAATGGAATATGCTGAAAGGAAACGACTTTGCTTAATTTCTAAAATGCTGGTTTTAAAATTTGCAAGTAAATTGTCCTATGTGCCAGTCATATCAGCAAGGAAATGAAGTACTAATCATGCAACATGCCTGCTGCCCTGATTTTTTTGAGGTAATAAAGAAATTGGGGTCATTGTTCACTGCTCCTCTGTAACTCAATTATTAGACTGATTTCTAAAGAAGGAGCCAAATAAGGTTCTAACACCAAGAAGTATACTTGCTATGGATAACTCTGCTAATGATATAACACGATGAAAAAGTAAGATGTGCTTTTAGGGTATTTGCTGACGCCCTTCATACAAGCTGCAAGTTTAACTAGATATTCACTCCTCTGCCTTTTTCTTTCCCAGTCTTAAATAACTATATTACCAGGAACGGCAGAAGAAAAATGGGCAGAAGACACTTTATTCAGTCTTTGCTTATATGTTGAATGCAAAAAACCATCAGGACAGGTCATTGTGTCAGAGCCTTACAGACATCAACAGATTGTGACTTTCCCTGTTTTGTCTTAAGGCAGGAGCCTCTTGTTTCCAGTCCATCTAACACTGGTCTGCAATTCATGAGCAGAGCAGATGTGCAGAAACCTCCCCATCATGGCTACAGGTTACAGGGTTGACTATTTTCCATTTCTTTCTTTTCCAACACCTGCTACCCTTCCCTGTCTTCTGGAAAAAAACCCAAACCAAATAAACAAAAAACCCCAAACCAAACAGCTAATTGTAAAATAAAGCCTTTAAGGTTTTTCTAGCTTGCTTGAGAGTTTTTGGGTCTAAGGTTTAAAGTAATGGGTTTTCACACATATACTGGGAAAGGTAACTGAAGTTGTTGCTGAGTGTGTAGAGATTATAGAGTGACTTTAAAAACATGCTTAAGAAAAAGAAGAGAGAAAAGCAATCAATTAAAAGCATTTTGGCTTCAGAGAATGTGGGTGGAACAAGGGCTGCCCTCTTTCAGAAGGGGGAGAGAGCTTTTTGGTCTGTCAGACATGTGATGGACATTAATGACAGGAATTACGGACAGTGCCCTGAAGAAAGAATTAAATTGTCTGTTGAAGAAGGGAGTAAAATGTATATCCTCTCTTTTAACAAAAATAACTGTGTTTTTCCTCCAAGAGATCAGGCAAGTCAAGTACCTTTAGTGGTTTTTCAGTATTTATGGCCTAAACCAAACTTTCACAACTGGGTGGAAAATTAGGAGACATTTTCTCACATGGTCTAAGGGAGTGTATCCTGTATGTTCTTTCTTTTGTATTCCTGGGGGGAGCATTTTTAGTACATAGTGTTGGCAAGATTCCAAATGTCTTGATTTAAGTCGAGAAATGTGATTTTTACCTAGGACCACTGTAGCCTGCATGCAGTCATGTGTGTAGGATTCCTGGTAATGATACATCCTTTTCTCAGAGCTAAATTATCCCAGGCAAGGGCAAGCCTGTTACACTTCAAGTTTGTATCACCATCTCTGCTCTCTGTTCATAGCACAGTTCTTCTGGATTGTGCTATTCATACTTCTGCTTCGTTTCTTACATTCAGCAGTATCCAGGCATGGCTTTGCCAAAAATGTTTTCTGGGGCACATGCTATTTCGTGTAAGGAGGTATGCAATCTCTGGCCCTTTGAAAAGAGTAGGTTAAGTTCTTTGGAGCAGACGAGCAAGAGGTAAGGAGAATATGCAGTGGATTTATTGTCTTCCCATTGTGTGTTTACAAGTTCTGATAAAAATGCAATATAAAAACTTTACTCACCTGTGAAGATACAAACTTTCTGGAATTGAGTCCTTTGATTACCCCTTTCATTTCTATGTAGAGTTTTGGTCTGCTTTTTTTCTGCCTTTGCTTATTTCCTTCACAGAAGTAAGCTTTTCCCTTGTTGATTCACCAGGCTGCCTGTCAGGCACATTGGGACCCCATGGCAGCTAGAGGATATGGTGATTGCACTAGTGTGTTATGAAAATGACTGAGGAGATCTGTTTCCTAAACTCCCAGTGAGACTTAAGTTGTAGTGACACATGTCCAAGATCCAAGCTTCTGGCCATAAAAATAACTTCCAGAGTTTTAGAAAGTGATCAGTGAGGCTTTCCGAGCTCCAAAAAAGGCATTACATTGCTATAAGAAAAGTCAAATTCATCAGTTAGAGAAGAATTGAGCACATGACTAAAATTAGTCTCTGCATGACTGCACATTTTCATGACCTTCTCTTCTGCACAAAGCAAATGTAATCAAGTCCCAGTCACTAGTATATGCAGGTGCACACGTGTATTCACATGCATGCTCAGTGATGCTTCTAGATAAATAGTAATGTGTGAACTGTAAGTATCAACATATATTCAGATACTGCCTTTATATGTGGAAGCCACTATAATTATGTGTGGTGTATTTTTCCATTACCAGTGGGTTTAGTAAAGAGTGGTGAGTGGGGATTCTGGGCAAAATAATTCTGAGCCAGTATTTTATGGCAAAATACAACTGGTGCTCCTCTAAACAGGCACAGGTCTTTCAATCCCTTACATGTTTAACCCAAGATCTACCTACAGGCTTTGGCTGCTTGCAAATGAGAACCTAAAGAAGTAGCTTTGCTACAGTGTAGTAGTAAGTTTTATTAAGTATACTTTACCACTAACAGTCATTCTGTGGTTTCCAGGAGGTACCATATCGAGTCTTCTGTTTGGTAAGGGAGGAATTGACAGTATACTCACTTTGGAAGCCCAGTGTATTCTCTAAATAAGCAGTGGACATTACTTCGGTTTGATAGCTTGTTTCTCCAAGTTCTTTAAAAAAAAAAAAAGAAAGAAAGAAAGAAAAAGGCATTTTAATATTTGCATCTGTCTCTTTTCACAGTATCACAGTATGTTAGAGATTGGAAGGGACCTCAAAAGATCATCTAGTCCAATCCCCCTGCCGGAGCAGGAACACCTAGATAAGGTTACACAGGAACGTGTCCAGGCGGGTTTTGAATGTCTCCAGAGAAGGAGACTCCACAACCTCCCTGGGCAGCCTGTTCCAGTGTTCTGTCACCCTCACTGAGAAGAAGTTTCTTCTCAAGTTTAAGTGGAACCTCTTGTGTTCCAGTTTGTACCCATTGCCCCTTGTCCTTTCATTGTTTGCCACTGAGAAGAGCCTGGCTCCATCCTCGTGACACTCCCCCTTTATATATTTATATACACTAATAAGGTCACCCCTCAATCTCCTCTTCTCCAAACTATAGAGACCCAGCTCCCTCAGTCTTTCCTCATAAGGGAGATGCTCCACTCCCTTAATGATCTTAGTTGCCCTGCACTGGACTCTCTCCAGCAGGTCCCTGTCCTTCTTAAACTGAGGGGCTCAGAACTGGACACAATATTCCAGATGAGGTCCCACCAGGGCAGAGTAGAGGGGAAGGAGGACCTCTCTTGACCTACTAACCACCCCCTTTCTGATACACCCCAGGATGCCATTGGCCTTCTTGGCCACAAGGGCACAGTGTGGGCTCATGGTCACCCTGTCGTCCACCAGGACCCCCAGGTCCCTCTCCCCTACACTGCTCTCTAACAGGTCGTTCCCCAACCTATACTGGAACCTGGGGTTGTTCCTGCCCAGATGCAGGACTCTACACTTTCCCTTGTTATATTTCATCAAGTTATTCCCTGCCCAACTCTCCAGCCTGTTCAGGTCTCGCTGGATGGCAGCACAGCCTTCTGGCATGTCGGCCACTCCTCCCAGCTTAGTGTCATCAGCAAACTTGCTGATAGTACACTCAATTCCCTCATCTAAATCATCGATGAATATATTAAATAATATTGGTCCCAGTACCGACCCTTGAGGCACTCCACTAGATACAGGCCTCCAACTAGACTCCTCCTAGCATATTTTATTATTCTTCCCATGCAACTTTATTTGCTGTGACATTTCTTCATTGTCTCTTGTCTAAGAATGTGAGGTCTTCTGACCTGGGATTTTGCCTTCCTCTACACTGGATAGAGCCTGGTCCTATTTAACTGTGTTGTCTGTTTGGAAAGTATTATTGATCACAGCTTCTGCCCATACCTGTACCATTAATAATCAATTGAAGAGCTGAAAATGGGATCCAGTTCTTCAGGTCTTGAGGGTTTCTCTTCTCCTGAATTTCATAATAGAAGTTTCACACAGCTTTAAGAAACCACAGAGTCATGTAGCTTAAAAAGAGGTGGCCAGCAGCCAGCTTTCAAATAAATGCTCTGTGGTCTTTGATTAAAAGAAAACATTATCATAATATTAAATTACAAGTCAAATGGTGAATGTATCTTTCTTTGTATACAAGATATTACCCTTTGAAATCATAGAGCCCAGAGTGATTTTCACATGAGGGTGACCAAGTAGAAAAAAGTAAATAGAACAGTAACATCGGTTATTTTTCACATTCCTCTCCTGGTTATAGAAACACAAGTGTTTAGATAACAAGTTTCTTGTTACCCACATATTTTCCCCACTTCTCTGAACTTTCATGCCCCTTATTCTTTATACTTTGTCTATGATATGTTACCTTTCTGGTATGCCTCTCCATATTCACATAAAACGCTAGTATTGCAGCTGTATCTTTGTGAAATGTTTTGAAGTCAGATGTTTTACTCAAACTCTTGTCGATGCTGTTGTGAGAAGAGTGGGAAGCCTGCCAGTGAATCTAGCTGAGATAAAGGAGAAATTTAATGACAGAGCTGATAAAAAGCCAATTTTTGTCCTGTTCCTAGATAGCAAGACTGTCAGATGAAAGAGACTGCTAACAATCCTACTGATTATTGCTATTTTTCTTCTTTTTAAAACAATACAGATTAAACTTCTCACCCACAGACTAGCACACTGGCACTTTGCAGAACTCAGAGCTGGATGGTCAAGGTGGGAAGTCAGGCAAGTGACCTGGCAAAGCAATATGCAAATCTGCCTCGTTCTACGTTTGTGCCAGCAACTATCTTTGGACTGTGATCACATAGTTTCTTGTGTCCTGACTCCTTCCAGCTCTGTTGTGGGCTTTATCTGCTGCTGACAGAGGTTTTCTTTGGCAGCTGCTGACTTGCTGTCGCTAGCACCATGTATCCCAATGTATTTAGCATTCTAGATGCTACAAAGAAACAAACAAAATCTGTTTTACCCTCGAGTTTACTTAGGATTTTTTTGTTCTGAACTCTCTTTTAAGGATTTCAGACACTTGCTCTTCATGCAAATTGCACAGTTGCTGTCCATTAAAGTTTGCTATTGACTTTCTCATGGAAATTCGGATGTTCCGTTCTGCTAGCTGGGTAGTTGGGGGGCATTCTTGGTGAAGTACTGCTGTTCTGGTTTTCCAGCATGTTAGCGTGTAACTCTTCAGTTCATTTGTCTTTAGGTGTAAAGACATCACATAGGCAGTAACATTTACATTCTCCTCCTTTTTTTTGTGTGTGTGTCTGAATTGGTAAATGATCAATATATTGCAATAACTATCAGGTCAATTGCATGCTGTTTGTTCAGCTCACTTACCTTGACACATTTGAACTTCTCTTTCAAATTAATGAATCATAATGAGAACCCTAGCCAAAACTATAGTAATGAAAATGCAGTTTGCAACATTTTGCTATGTTATTACTGCAAAATTCCACTTCAGGAGGAACATTAATAGTAGTAGCTCAGTTTTAAAAGATACCATTGCTAAACAAAACTGTACCAGCATTAGGCCCAGGACAACGACAAATATCTTGGTTCTAGCAAATCTCTCTCATTCTACGTTCTGTGCTCTGTACCTGCTGCTGACTCCTAATGCCTTGCTCCTCCTTGTGTTGAGATGAACTTCATCTCTGGGTCGGTCTCAGAAGCGATGAATAGAAGTGAGTAAAGCAGCTAACTAGCAGGCTCTTTCAGTCTTTTGTGTTTCTGTAGGGGTAGTATTACTCTTTCTTCCCTCCTTGTTTTTCATTAAAAGGAAGCTGAGAGCAGAGCCTCTTTTAAAGAGAGTAAGTACAGGCAAAGATAGCTGAATCTTCTTAATAAAGCAGTTAATTATTAGTAAGGGTGTTGAAAGGAAGTAGAGGAAGTTCCTAGTGTTATATATTTACTATTGATTCCACAAGGAGGATTTTGTGATTTAGAAGCGAAAATACAGTATGCCCAATAGCAGAAAAACAGAAACAACTTCTTCAAGATTGGTATGGTCAACTGAAATAGGTATTTACTCTTTACAAATGACATTATATGTATTAGACTGACCATTTTTTTTTTATTAAGCATAATTTTTTCACCTTAAAACATGGTATCTGGTGCTTTCCCAAAGTGGTAATTTCATTTTTTTTTCTGCTGTGTTTGTCACTGTCGCATCTTGGAAACAGCTGTATGTATTGAGCTGCTTGGTTTATATGTCATCTATTTAATTTAATATCTGAGTGTCTTCACATTGCTGAAAGTAAATGTGGCAAAATATTTTTCTTGCTTCATTGCTGGGAAGACTGTTGGGCAAATGGATCTCTGTGTGTGAAGCCACAACTGTGCATACCTCTTCAAGGCAAAACTGTATTAAGAAGCATTTTGCATGCAGTTTATGCACAGGGCTTTGAATATTAGCATGGAAGCAGTCTGGGAGCATGCAAGTTTTAGGCATTTCTCTTTCGCTACCAATATCCTCTCAGTGTTGCAGAATTCACTGCAACATGTAGTTGTCATGTGCTCTTCAGCAGAGAGTGGATTTTGGTACGGTTTAATAATATTAAGAGACAATCTTGTTTCTGATATGAAACTGCAAAAGGATGAAATTGTCTCCCATTTATGGTTTGGTTTCCAGTCCCTTAATCCTATCATATCCATACAGAAGCTGAATATTGGAGAAAAAGCTTGTAGGATTCGACAGCCTGGAGTCTTGAAGAATAAAATTGCTGAGGGAGGGCTGATAAGACAACAGTAATCAGATCTTTGCATCACGTTTTCCCTTTGTTTTGATAAAAGCACCTTCTCCAAGAGGTTAGTCCCATCATCTGTGTTGTTATGCACAGTGACTCACAGGGCTAATAGCATAACAGGTATGAGAACCCTCCTCCTGATTAGTGTCTCTGCTGGACACAATGCTCTAGAGGGAGCTTCTGTTCCTGTCTGGGAAGAGTTAACAGAGGAAGCTGTGTATCGAATAAAACTGCTTTTAGTGTTGTATGGAGCATCCTTACAGCTGATTTGTGCTGCTGTGCAAGGGTTAAGTTCTCAAAGGGGAATCCTTAGATGTCAAGAGTTGGCAGTCATCCTTGTGTCCAAAGTAGTTCAAAGAAAAAAGAAGTGCAGGAAATGTGCCTTTGTGCTTGGATAGCCACTGTGAGCAGAGCAGCCCCGGAGGGATTCTTGGAGCAGTGCATACTTCAGAGCATTCCTAAGGCTCTTCCTAGTAAAGCAAGTATGGAAAGGCACATTAAGTAGCCCCGAAGATCAAGGGAGCTGAAGAACAACTTAAAGTCTCTTTTGCCCTCCCCAGTTAAGTTGTGTGAAATCAAGTAATTAAATATAATTTACTTTTTATTAAATTGATTTCTACAGGATCAATTCCACATTCATTGTAATAATTTAATCAAAACTTGGATCTCAAAATTCTGTTTCTTTCACTTTCTTGCTGGCACACAATTCCTCTTTTTTTCTGCAAAATTTTGCATTGCTATGCCATGGAAGCTCAAGGACTGGGACACAGCTCCTGCCACAGGCCACAGAATGCAGAGGCATCCTGAAGCTGGTAGCTTAACACCCTCTAGAAGGCAGCTGTCTAGCAAATAAGTCTTCTCTTTCTCTTTTGCCTAATTTTATTGGTCACTCTGGCACTTCGCAGAGGGGTTTTATTGGCATTTTAGCCTATGAGTTGATCAAAATCTAGGTGTCCTCAACATAAAAAGGACATGGAACTGTTGGAACAAGTCCAGAGGAGGGCCTTGAGGATGATCAGGGGACTGGAGCACCTCCTGTATGAAGATAGGCTGAGAAAGTTGGGCTTGTTCAGCCTGGAGAAGAGAAGGCTGCGTGGAGACCTCAGAGCAGCCTTCCAGTATCTGAAAGGGGCCTATAGGAATGCTGGGGAGGGACTCTTCATTAGGGGCTGTAGTGATAGGACAAGGGGTAATGGGTTAAAACTTAAATGGGAAGTTTAGATTGGATATAAGGAGGAAATTCTTTCCTGTTAGGGTGGTGAGGCACTGGAACAGGTTCCCCCGGGAAGTAGGGAATGCTCCATCCATGGCAGTGTTCAAGGCCTTGGGTGATATGGTTTAGAGCGAGGTGTCCCTGCCCATGGCAGGGGGGTTGGAACTTGATGATCTTAAGGTCCTTTCCAACCCTAACTATTCTATGATTCTACTCTGTTTTGTGGGCAACTTGTTTTGGAAATCTGTTTCATTCTTGATCATGATGAAGACTCAAAATCTTAACATTTTCCACAAGCCAAATTGGTCCAAATTTGTGCTTTGACTTAATCACCATGAGTCATTCAATATGGCAAAGTCTGTTTTGAAAACATTAGAATCTTTTCCTTCAGCTGGATATTACACCATTTTACTGCATTGTTACAAATTCTGAACTCAGAGCAGATTACAGAGTAAAGACAACATGATTCAACCTTAGCAAAATGCTATAATAGGATCCATGTGAATATTTGGAAGATATTAGTATTTCCTATTAGGTAATAGGACTGGCATTTCCATATAAAAATATGTAATGAGAAAGTAGTCACTGCTCAGCATTTTACAGTCATCAGCAGAGTGTGGGGCTACGGGTAGTCTTTTGAGGGAGCCCTTCTCTTCCCCTTTCAGTCTCTGCATTTACAGGCTTTAAACCTTCCTGCACCTTTTTTTTGTGACTAATTATGCCTGTCACATCTCCATGTGTGAATTCACACATACATATCCCTTTTAAGCTGGAATTGAAAAACCCTGTAATGATGCTGTTCTGAAAGAATAAAACAATTATATTTCTTCTTATAAATTTATGCACAAGAGCACAACAGTTTTGAAGTGCTGTTCCCTTGGAAGGAAAAATGTATTTCCATCATGTACTCCTTGGCTCTTCTTTGGAGATGCTTAAAAAGCTCTATTAAGAGTTGGACACATCCCCCTTAATTTACTCATCTCAGAGTTACACATCCAATGTAAGCCAGTTATCTAATGTCTGCTTCTTCTGTGATGATGGTTCTTTGACAGTTTGTTTTAAAACAGGTATCTCAGGCTGCAATTTCACATCCCTTTCCTCTAATGGCAAAGCCAGCTTGAAAGGCTTGAATTCTTCCTCTGCCCCAGCTTGTCATCCTTCTGGTTTTGACATTGTAATAATTTATGTGGCCAGACTGTGAACTAGATTGAAAATATTGAAAGGTTCACCTGAAAAATTTAACCTTTTTTCCTCCTCTGTTTTGGCCAGTTTTTAGGAATCCAGGAAGATTCGTATTTCCTGGGAGGGAAACACAATTATGCCACTCTTAGTTGATTTTAATTTTTTCTTTCTCCATTAATATGTATAGAGAAGGAAGAGAAGAAAAGGTACAAGAGTTCAGGATTTGGAATCCTGTCTGCTACACAGATGTGATATAAGCAGCATATGTGTGTTTTTACAGGCTATCACCCTAGGAATGGCCAACTTTCAGATGCCAGGCTGTAGCTCAAACCAGTATAATTCTACCAAGAAAAACAGAAGTTGATGGCCAGTGAAGCTGCAGGTCATTTAAACTCAATCCGTATGATCTACAGCTTCACTCTTCAGTACCAACAGGCCTACAACCTGTTAGCTATCAGTACAATGTCTGTACACAGTCAGCAGAAATGGAGTAGATGCCTCTTCTGCTAGCAATCTCCCAGGCTGAGCAGAGAAGAGAATGTAAATAGTGCAGAATGGAGGTCCCTGGACAGTGCATCTGAAAGGTCCTTGGAAAACCTTAGGAGAACTGGGCAGCATGTGATTTATTACTGACAGCTTTAAGAAAGGTGAGACATAATGCAAAGCCTTATTATCTACAAGTAGTAAGTAGTTAGTATTATAAAAATAGACATATGAGTAATGAGCAGCTGTGCTATAAAAAGAAATCGTTCTAAGTTTATGTGACACTATATGCACACATGAGTATGCACATGTACACACTGTTAGTAGATCAGGAGGATGCAGTAGATGACATATTTTTGGATTTCAAGATGTGTTTCTGGCAACCTATATCTCAACTGTAATTAAAATAGTCATTCAGATCTACTTCAGTAGATGTACACTGAAAACTGAATAAGAAATCATAATTAGTAAGCTGCTCTTCAAAGGCAATTTGCCAAGTTAGTAAAGTAGTATCAAGAAGGTCCCAAGAATTTAATCTTGCATCTTATCTAATAGGTGAGGTTTGTGAGAAAAATGTAGATGGCATGGGCAAAACTTCTGGGTCTAATAGCTGTGATACAGTGGTGGAAACCTGCAATATACTGTGCTGGAGCTTAAGGAATCTTATGTTTTTGAAGCGCAGCATAGTGATTTTATTAGAAAGATTTGAGGCATGAAAGGATAAGTACGCAGCCTACAAAGCATTGGAGAAGACAAAGAATGGTTGGACAATATGATTCAGGAAACTCCATTTTCCAGGGAAGGAATGGGCCACTATGTGACTGAATAGAGAAAGTGAGGAAATGAGAGACAAAGCAGCATTCTGTGTGAGCAGGGGCAGCCAGGAAGCCAGCGTGCTGTGAGCAGCAGGAAGGAGGACTGTATGAATTTTGTATAACAGTAAAGGTCTGGTCATTCTGTATTCATGGAAACTGCAGATGATCTTTGGTAATCCAGGTGAATATTGTAACAGGGAATTGCTCGGTGCCTGGTTCTGAAAAGCTTTTAGATTGATCCACTTACCATCCTTCAAGGGAGAGCCTTGTCAGCAATCAGCAGGTGGTTCAGAAGGTGGTGGTGTGTCTCTTGTGGGTGGGGTACCAGGTAGGATTGCAGCAGCTGAGTAGGTTCTCTGAAGTAAATAAACAAGGAGCTACCAAGGGTAGTCCATACATGAGTATCTGACTGGGTTTAGTTTTGCAGAATATAACTAATTTTTAATATTTTCGAATGATGCCAAAGAAGAAGCACATGCAAGGTATGCTCTTAGATGCCATGTTCGACACATAAAATAGTACAGAAAGTTATAAAAAAGTCTGTAAGTATTCTGCTAGCCAGATATGTTTTATAAGACTTGGGTCTATGAAATGCATGTATATATTCTTTGGGGAAAAGAGGCTGTATGGTTTGACTAGCCTCCAGCTCACTGAATGGGAACCTCCTAGACTTGTTAGGCTAGACTTCTTTGAATGCTGTTATGTTAGAAGCCAAGGGAAATGATAGAAAATCAATGACTAAAAATCACTTGCTTAGCAGAGAGTCAAAGTGTAAAGAATAAAATTAATCCAAGCACCAAGGACTGAAAGAGGAGTTCATTATCTGCTTACTCCCAATGTTATGAGGCTGGCTAATAAACAAGTGGCAATGGAATGGAATTACTGATTTCTAAACATGTATATCGATAAACTAGCATTTCTCAGACTAGGAAAGAGGTTTCCTGTAATTAGAATCAAAAGAAGTAGATTAGGAACAGCATCACATGGCAAAAATGACATTCCTCTTTCCCCAGCCATTCGACCAAATGATCTTGAAGGCCAAAAGATCAACTAATACTTAAAATAAATGATGTGTTTGCTGATGTCAAATCCAACTAAAGACCTGGATGCAATAGTAACTAGCCTGTTGTGTGTATGTGTGTATGTGAAGCCTTCAATACAAGTGGCATACTAGAGGTTTCATTCTGCCAGCAGGAGAACATCTTTGCAAACTTTGAATAGATGGCAATATCTGAATGCAAATCGTCATATCACAGATGAGGATATTGTCTTAGTCCTATTCTCAAGCAAATCAAGAATTGAGGGAAGAACTGAGCTCAGAACTAATCCCAGATGGTATACAAGTGAAAGTGATTGTGGCTTGAATACACATTTCTTTAAAACAGAATAAAATCTGAAGTGGTCCAATATGTAATTTAGCCTAGATATTCCAAGAAATGGACTTTAGTGACTAAATAACACCTGAAAGTTTAGAACAATGTCACACTAACTCAGTTGAAAAAAAGGCTATGGATAGAAAAATTGAGATACCAATTGGGCCATTTGTGTAAATGGTGAGAAAGCCACAAATATATAGCTGAAAGGGGTGACTATGCTGGTATAAAAAATAAGGAAAAAAGTACACTGCTTTCAGCAAAAGGAAGTTGAAAAGTCACAAGTTTAACAATAGATGAAGAAAGCAAAAGTAATGAAGAAGAAACCAGCAACAGAGTTAAGCCTAAGGAAATTTTCTAAGCACATTAGTAGCAAAATCACCTTGGCAATGATATGAAATCTGTCATAGATGTGTGTGGTAGCTTTATCAATAATACAGACAAAAAAGAAAAATGATAATAAATATTTCTCTTCTAGGAAAAACACTCCAAACAATTGTTTCTCTGCTGTCACATAGAAGTAATGTAATGGTTTTCGTAACACACAAAGATGTTGTGAAAAAGCAGTTATTAAAATGCAGTTTGTAAAACAACTGGTCAAGACAGCTTGTGTTCAAGAATTCTGTAGGAGCTAGCTAAGGAGCGTTAAAAGACAACCATGTTGAACTTTTCAGTAAGTGTTGGGATACTGAAGAAATTCTGGAGAACTGAAAGAATCTTCATGATGCATTAGTATTTAAAAAGGGTAAATGGAACATGCTGTATTTAATGATGCACTGATTTACTCTACTCTTGTGAATAAGACTGCTTGATAATACAAAGATTGCTACTTAACATCAACCTGAGTAAAACCGTCAGAATACTTGATATAGGATTGAAGAACTAGAAAAGTATTTATAATTACATGTCAATTTAAAAGGCTTATTTGGAAAGACTTCTTGTTACGGTGTCATTTTTTTGGCGAGTTTACTACTTTGACAGAAGTTGTAAGTGTGGATGTAGGACATTTCAACATCAGTCACATACTTAAATAGTTAACTCTTGATATGGACTTCAGTGCGTGCCTAAGGTGATACAAATCACATGTACATTTAAAACAGAAGTGTAAATGGAAATCACTGTCTATTAACTCTGTCTGTATGTTTCCTGTACATTCTGAGCTATGGGCTATTTAACAGCTTTATCAGTAAATGATACGGAGGGTGGGAATACCTGTTCTGAAAGGAAATATGACAGAGAGAAACTAGATGTCATGGTGAATGATGAGCTAAGATGATTTATTTTGGCCAAAATGACTGATGAGACTGTTTTATGGATAAACGGGTTGATCTCAGGAGGGAGCAGAATGGCCATTCTGTGTTGCATGGCATTAGTGTGTGCTGATGTCTGCCTCTCAGCAAGGATCCTGAAAAACTGGAGAGGGCTCTAAGCAGATTCTAAAGTATCACATAATAGAGTAAGCTTCAGCAATACTGCATTTTGTCATGTTCCTCCCCTTTTTGACCATTCATTACCTATAGTCTATCTGTCCAGAGTACATAAAGGGTGATGAAGTAAGCAAGGGACATGTGAATGGACCAACTAATGAGCAAAGAATAAGAGTTTAATAGTAAGCAGCAGGAGATCACAGTGATATTTTCAAGGTGAAAGGTTAATAACTTAAAGCTGTAAATACTCATGAAGTAGAGAGATTATTTATTGAGCTGAAAGGCAAAGGTTTAACAGTAACTGAAAAATACTAGGATAGGTAGTAGACAAAAAGCCATTGTCTTGCCTACCCTGACTTTCTGGCAGTCAGATCTATTAGTCTATACATTAGGCTATCTTCTCAGAGAAACAGTGAGAAATACTGAGTTGCTATTTTGGTACTGGATGGGGAAAACACTAGAAAATGCTCTAAAGAAAACTCCTATTTTGGCAAGAAGATGGCTTGGCTGACCTGGAATTGATTTCCCATCATGAGTTCTATAAGTATTTTCTGTAATTTTCTTCTCTTCTGCAAAGTAACATCAGGATTCAGGGAGAATTTCAGCCCTGCAGATGTCTGAATGCTTTTTTCTGTAAGACAGTGAAAGAAATGGAATTACCTTCTGAGTGCTGGAGGCTTCTGATTTTATTGTGCTCAAGAACAGAAGAAGTGCTGTGCTGTTTAAAAGATCTCATATTTTTGTTGTGACAGTTGAATACATTCACTGTTTCTTCCTGATCATTCTATGTTCTGTAATGGCAGACTTAGCTGGATCTCCTTTCTCTCCGTCTTTTATTTCTTTTCACTTAAATCATTGCCTTTTTGGTGGTCAAGTCAGAGAAATCATGTAGTTGATAAGCAATAGTCTTTATTGTCTGTTTAATGATTAAATTCATGTCATGCAAGAATTACATACACGCATGTATGAGAGGATGTGATGTGGGGTTATTGGAAGCATCTCTGGAGTTCCCAATTTCAAAAGAAAGTGAAGAAGAGTTTCTTTTTAGTGCCTGCACTAGATTTTTCAGTTTAATCAGAGAAGTTGAAAGAGTGAGAGAGAAAAATAACTGAGATATAAAGTAAGAGTGTAGCCTGCAGTGTTACAGAATCACTGCACAGACCTCATGCATGGATTTGTCATACTGTAAGTCCTCTTCTGCTTGACCATAGTCAGAAATTCTTTGCTGTGAGAAAATGAATGAATGGGAACATATTCCTGCGGTGTGTATGAGCAAATTCCTTGCCTATCACTATGTCTAGGGTCTTCTAAGTATATTTTGCTTCTCAGTGTAATAACTGCCTTTCCTTCCTCTCATAGGCCCAGCTGAGTAAGTGGCATCTTCCCAGAGGAAATGAATAGGGTTGATACCAAGCACTTGAATGAAACTTTGCTTTTTGCCAAATTTGAATAGAATGTTGCTGACATGGTGGATAATGTAATTAGTAGATCAAGTTTCATGCGGTGCTCTTTGTGACAAAGCAGTAAGTTTTAATATACCTTAATACCAGACCAGCAAACTTCATAAACATGTATCTCAGCAGTACTAAAAAAACTTTTGTACCATTTTTGTCTCAGTTATTACCCATGGCAATGGTTTCTTATAGTTTTTTCCACACTAAAGCAATAGATTCATATTTCAAGTAGCTTAGCTCATGGTAGTCTGCCACTGGAACTTGTGTTCCTTAATGAGAAAGAACAGGAAAATCCCAAAGGTGTTTATGTAACTGGGAGAGGGGGGGACAGTGCAGGTCAAATAGTTTTATTAAGTTTTAGTTTTATCAGGAGAAATGTCCTAGGAAATGTCTCTAGCAGAGCTCCTGCCATGACTGCACTAAGTTTTGTGGGTCCCGTGATATTCAGGCTATTTCCAAAATACATGAGCAGCTTGGAGTGTGTGAGGAGATGAGTGGGTGGAACAGACTTTACAGAATGCCCTGAGGGAAGTAAATACTGAAGCTACAGCAGTGCTTAACAAAGACTGGGAGATCCAGAACTGAGCAATGTCTCATCAAACACAGAGCATAAGCTGGGAGGAGCAGACTCAAGTTGTTGAAAGGTCTTGTTCCCTTTCCACAGCAGAATTTCTTTCAATATGGTGAAATAGTTGTGTGTGCAATATGTGATTAATTTTTCAGCATGGATTTTTCATAAGGCAAGCCTTTCATATAAGGCTGGACAAACTTTGGGCAGCCAAGTGCCACAACAGGAACTCACATTCTTCCTGAGGATTTTATACCATGATTGAAGATAGCTTACTTAGCAGATGATTGTCAGTGTCATATACAGTGCAGAATCACCTCTTTCAACATTAATATCCCTACATATTTTAACACAGAGGCAGGGAAAAAATCTAGTGTTTGACAATTGGTCTGTGGGCATCACAGGTCTGATACCAGTACAGCAGGTGTCTGCTGCAGCATGATGCTCTTCCGTTCATCTTACCCTTAGAACCAACCCTATGAGGACCGATGCCTGTCTTTAGTCCTATAATAAAAGATGGACGGATATAGAATTCTCATGCTATGAAACCTTTTACAGCATTTTCCTCACTGTGTAATGCATGTTGTCATATATTAAAATGGAAATTGTTTTAGCAGTTCAAAATCAGACTACATACTGCTGAAAAACTAAAAGCAGTGGTAAGTTTGAAAAAGTTAAACGTATGTTTTAGGTTTGGGGCTTCTTTTTTGTTTTCTTCTTTCTAGATCCTTCTGTATGTTTTCATATTACTGTTCAGATGACTTCTGCTGAAAATATCTTAGCTGTTTCTTACCAATGGCATGTATATATGTCTTTGTCTCAACTGCAATTCATGTGAATAAGATTCCTATCTCCTCTGACATGATTTTACACTTTTATATTGCTGAATTCATAACCATTGTGGCTGAGGTTTGAAAGCAGTTTATTTTGCATCTCAGTCTTTGAACACCTTTAGAAAACAAGCATATTTGTTTTAGTCAACTTATTTATGATTCCTAGAAAAGAAGCAACCAGGGACAATCTTAAATAAAGATCACTGTGTGCTTAGTTTGGGACTTGTGTATTTTCACATGTACAGGTTAAATAAATAAAAAAGCCATTGCTGGTATGAGTTGTTCCAAAGAGAATTCAGGAGGGACTGAATGTTCCCTTGTCAGAAGTACCACATTGGATAATAATTTTGGTAAACTTGTTTTACTTGAATAATTGATCCAGAAGAACACCTCTGTTTAAAACCAGCTAATCTGAACATGATGAATTTACTCTTCATGTGGTGAAGCAGAAAATAATTTCTATGGCCTTTTATATCTTCTGAGATTTTAGTTGTTGGTGTTTTTTTTTTTCTGCACAACCAAACTTTACATGAGGACTCTAGGATTTGAATAAAAAGGCACAAATGAGTATATATTAGTGCCATACTTATGATCAAATGTCACAGGTACCAATGAAGATTCTCATAGATACATGACAAAGGGATTCCTGAAATAGAGTGGTGCAGGATGGGTACTGGAGAGAGTACATATTACTAGATATCAGATACAGGAAAGTTACCTGATTCCTTTGAAAATCCCAGACTTCATGCCTGGTAATTAGAACCAAATCTGTTCCCTAAATGGTTGCAGTGGTGCAAAGGTTTCATTAGTGTTAGTTTCAGATGAGGTGTTCTCCTGTGGTGAAGATGAGGATTTATGCAGGTCCTCCCAAATGGTTGCTGTTAAACCCATGTCATGTGTTGCATAGATAACATATGTTTTAAAGTTGAACTCTTCTTCTAATCACAGAATTTTTTGGGTCAGAATGGGCCTTTGAAGATCACCTCCTTGCCATGGGCAGGGACCAGGTTGTTCAAAGCTTCGTCCAACCTGAATGCTTTAGAGATGTAGTTATTGACAAGCAGCTAGATGTACTGTTACAGCAACATGGTCACTACTAGAATATACAGTGTCCCTTCAAAGGTTATATGCTGGTAAAAATGGGAGTGGATAAAGAATAGTAAAGAACAGATTATTAAGTAAAATATTTTGTTGTAGTTATGTTCCTGGGAAGTAGTAGGGCTATTCTGGAACATCATCAGGAAGATACTGTACCAGTACACTGTAACGAGGGTGAATGTAATATAACAGGGCTTTGTTAAATATATGTTCATGCTTAATAATATGGGAGCATATAGTTTTGTATAGAAACATCAAACTCTTGCCCTGCTCTTTTTGTTCCATTATAGTTGTCTCCTGTTCTGGATCACATGAAGAAAACTCTTCTTCAGCAAATCCACCTCAGAAGCACTCCCTGATAAAAAATACGATGGTTTCATTGCATCAGCCTTCCAAACCAGGTACTACAAGTCTTCTTGTTCACATCCTCCTTATTTCTACTTCAGAATCTAAGTGCAAGGTAAATGCTGGCAGTCACAAGGACTCTTTGCCAGAAAGCTGTGCTACTAGGTTTCTGATTGGAAGTGGAGCAAAGGCTCAGAAACTTTAAGGGAAACCCTTGCTTCCTTATTAAGAAAAAAACCCAAACCAAAATAAACCAAAAAAAGAACACAACAGGGGAAAAAAATAAGGAAGTCTCGTGTGTCAGCTGCTCCTCTGTTTTGTAACCTCTGTGGGCTTGATGAGGATGCACTCTTCCCCCTTGCCTAGGTCATTAATGAAGATGCTAAATAGTAGAGATAGGCCTCTGCATGGTAGAAAACTCACATATGTTTCTCAAAGGAGGTGGCAAGGTGAGCTAGCTTTGCTATAGAGGAGTTCCTTATAGTGACATCTTGCAGATGGTATCTAGTGCTTTAAAGTGTGATTCTCTTTTCTGACATACGCTGGACTGTCTAAGAGTTTTCTTCAGTCTAAGCTTCATCAGAGCACTTTTGTAGCATCTTAAGGTATGTTCTTTGCTGCCTGTAGTAATACAGATGCATTTCTCTCTATATTTTACTTTTTTCATTTCTGTTGATTTTGCTTTTCCATGGACCTGTGCTTGAAGTTCCCCAAGTTCATAGGTGCTAACCAAAGCTGGATATGAAGCATCTGTTACGTGGCACACATTTGTATCAGAAGTTGTAGCTTTTGGTGTTCTCTTTCACTGTGACCATGAGTGTACCCAGTTCTTGTCCTGGGATATATGCTAAACGGCAGCTTCTTGTTGATCAGTATCTCCATTGCAACACAATACATGATCTGTCACTAGAAAGCTCAGAGTCCTTTTTTTATCAGATGTCAGCAACTTCTCTCATAGAATCATAGAATGGTTTGGGTTGGAAAGGATCTTAAGATCATCCAGTTCCAACCCCCCTGCCATGGGCAGGGACACCTCCCACTAAACCATGCCACCCAAGGCTCTGTCCAACCTGGCCTTGAACACCCAATCACTTCTCTGATCTCTTTCAGATCTTCTTCCAGGCATCATGATCCTGACAGGCGTCAGGTTGTGGCAGATCGGCTTTATACAGCCCAGAGAGTATGGGAATTAGGTGCTTTTGAAAGAGAACATTGTGTTCACTTATCTGAGCTGCAAACTGCTTCACTATATGAGGCATGTTCGAAGGGTTAAGTCTATATTGGTACAGTCACTGCTACTGTAAGTGGAGGTACTGATAAGATTTGTTGTAATTATTTTGTCATAAATACTAGTTTCAACTAACCATCTAAAAAAGAAAAGGCATTGTTTTCTTTTCTGAGCTCTCACTTTGCTCTCTTGCACTGTTATGCTGTTGGGAGAGAAATTGCTTTCTGGGTTTTATGACCAACTTGATTTTTATCTGATAAAAATATTACTACTTCTGGCAATAAGTTTATGAGTACTAAGCTAACCTGTCAAACTTTTATAGATTTGAAAGAGGATAGCATGTCTGTATCAGGACTCTGCTTTGTCTCACACAGGCATGGAATTTCTGAACTATTGAGATCCCTAAAGCTGTTTTACTGGATCATCAAACCTCAGCACAGACGTCTTTCCCTATATCCAGCAGTCAGAATGGCCGGTGTCCTCCTTCCTGTGCTCTGCTGGAAGCTGTCATTGCATACACACATTAGAAACAATTTGCCAGTCCCTTTGTTTATGGCTTTTATTTAAAAATGAAGGGCTGAACACTGCAGCAGACCTTTGCTAAGCTTTATGGATTTGGTGAGGTGGGCTGAGAAATTATTCAGGTGGCTGGTCCTGGTGGCAGGGTGAAAGGCAGCAATCTCCATCAGCAAGTAGGCCAGAAAAGGATGGGGAGCTTGTAGAGGAGCTGGGGGAGGATATGTGTTGGGATGGGAGTTAACAGCCTGTCCCAAGCCACAGCAATGTGCATCTCTGTAACATCTGTGTTTCTCTTACCCCTGCATGTTGGGTGGTGTTTCATCAAAATGTAGTTAAAATTATCTTTAAGAATTAAGAAAACTGGTCTGCTTTGGTTGGAAAGATTCTTCCATTTCTTCTCCTTTGGGAAGTTTAAAGTATAGTCTTCTGGAGGCTCTTATCTGCCCCATCTGTGTTGCACCTAATTGCACAGGTTACACCTTGTTATAGCCCTGACCTTAATTCTGTTCTTGATACCTGTCTTTCCTCCTCCGCAGGAACAGGGATACCCAAGGGATAACATTGTGTGATGTTTACAAGGTCTGAATACCCTCTGAAATCAGGATTCCAACTGCAAAAGTTTAGTTTCTTATTTCAGGTTCAAATGGGTTCAGACTTAAACAGGGGAAGTTCAGGTTAGATATAAAGAAGAAGTTCTTTACTGTGAGGGTTGTGAGACACTGGAATGGGTTGCCCAAAGAAGTGGTAGATGCTCCATCCCTCTCAGTGTTCAAGGCCAGGTTGGACAGAGCCTTGGGTGGCATGGTTTAGTGTGAGGTGTCTCTGCCCATGGCAGGGTGATTGGAACTGGATGATGCTGAGGTACTTTCTAACCCTAACTATAGTATGATTCTATGATTTCTCATAGCCTGGGGGTCCTCCAGTTATTACTGTAATATTATTATTACTACTGAAAATAAATATCATGCAAGTTAATATCAGCTTACCATATCTATTCAGTCCCACTCTGTGTGGGAGAGCTTTTTGCAGCTAACATCCCTTCAGGGAGTTTATATTACGTTGATGAGAGAACAGTGAATTACTTCTTGTCTGGTTTGTAATATGCTGGCTATGAAAAATTCTGGCCAGGTTGATGTAGTGTTCTCAGTGCTGTGAACAGACTCTGGGTTTTGTTAAGAGGGTGTTCCTGTCCATCCTGCTGGAGGAAAAAAAGAGCTGCTTAAAATGAATAAACAAATACATACATACATAATATGTAAAGCTTGCATTGCTCAACTATTCTGCTTGAGACTCTGTCAAGCTCTTTCTGTTGCTGAGAGAGGGTTGACTTTCATTTGTTTCTCTCTGC
Source organism: Neopsephotus bourkii (assembly GCF_033783945.1). Taxonomy (NCBI): domain Eukaryota; kingdom Metazoa; phylum Chordata; class Aves; order Psittaciformes; family Psittacidae; genus Neopsephotus; species Neopsephotus bourkii. The sequence continues at coordinate 12,160,094 of NW_026902298.1, read as the reverse complement.
CACAGTGCTAAATCCATACAGTTTTGATGTCCTTTCTGCACTCAGTATTATTCTCATTCAGGTTTTTATGTACATGTGGCCTAGACCTTCCACTGATGTAAATTCACTGTTGATACAGGTAGGAGGAAGCTGATTTATACCTGCTAAGAATGTGCAGGGCTTTTTTTATTCTGGCATGATCTTCACCCACCCTGGGAGAGACTTTGCTGTAATTGCAAAACACAAATTTCCTCTTTTCCCTTCAACTCTTCCATTTCTGGGAAGAGAAAGCTCCCATTCCCTGTACATCTGCTCATTCATGTGCCTGTATTACCCCTGCCCCTTGAAATGGGGAAGGCCTCCATGAAACTTTTGGTTTCTCATAACAGAAATCTCTTGCAACATCGGCTCAAGCTGTTCATGGGTGACGTCTACTGACAGTTCTGGAAAACCAGACTGGGTGTTATCTTCAGTTGGTGCCCTGGTTCCCCAGGAGAGGCAGCAGCAGCTTCTGGAAAACAGCTCCTCCCATGGAGATGTGGAAGGTAGGCAGAGCTATAGCTCTCCTTGAATGGATATCCCCTTTCTGCCAGCACTGATACCAGCTGTGGATGGCAGCAACAGAAGCCATTAAACTGAGGCCTTGGGCACATGTCACTGACAATACTGCCATATGCTGGCTCTGGTGCATAGCTCGTAAGGGTGCTGTCAGTGCCCAAGAGTTACTAAGAGCCATATAATCTATTTATGCTGCCTAAGTTGGGTATGTATGGACCATGTAAATAACACAGCCCCTTTATATACTTGTTTTGTATCTCCCTGTTTTAGGATAAGCTACTTTGGCTTATGGAGGCTGGATTTTTCTTAGGAAGCTCAACCCTTTACAAGCCAGGGCTGGCTCCATATGTCTGCTGTCTGACTTGTAAAGTCTTTGGTTTCTGTTTTGTTGAACATGTCTTCGTGCTGCTTTGTTTGGTTTCTTCTCATTCCTTCTATCACATCTTTACTTATTTCCCTCACTTTTACTTTATTCTCCTTTCTCTACTTTCTGTTATTTGGGTGTTTGTGCATAGTCCTTGCCTTTCTTCTCATGATTCCTTTCTTTAAATTCCATATCCATTTTCCTTTTATTATCTCTCTTCCACTCACAGTGTGTGTTTCTTCTTCTTTATTGTTTTTAACTCACAGGGGACATTTTCCTCCTGAACACCAGCAGGCTCCCAGATAGATGTGAGTTCAGCCTGCATAGCCCCATCCTGCCTGGGAGCTTGGACTCTTGCTTGCTGGAGCTGGCCGTATGTTCACAGGATGCTGTTCCTCTCCTCCAGAGGTTCACAGTCGAAATCAGATATGTGGAGACAAACAGGAATACAATAATGGCTCTAAGAGTTGGCCATGAGGAGGATGCCGGGTAAGACAATCCATTTGCAGCTGTTTACACTTTGAATTGCAGGGTAGAGTGAAGTCCCTCCAGGCCAATGTTTATCAGTGTCTTCTCCCTTCCTGAGATCATTGCTGCAGAAAATGAAGGTAGAACTGACGGAACTGAAGTATGCAGCTTCCTGATGGGATGTCTGTTACAGACCCAGCTTGTGTGTGTCCCCTTTGCAAAGAACACACTTGCTTAGGACTCACTCTTTTCCCCTTGCATTTGGAAGAGGCAAGAGTGGCTGACTCTCTCACTGATGCTAGGACCATAGCTGTAAAATGCAGTCAGTCTGAAGACTGCCTTGGCAATACTGAAAAATATTCAAGGGGTCACATTTGTTACAAGGGTCACATTTCTCAGTCTGAGGCAGGATTAGCTACCTATTTTGTAATGTCCTCCTTCCGACTGCTAAGTTCAGGAACATTCTTTTTTGCTTCATTTCTAGAGTCAGAGAAGAGAAAAACAGAGACTAGGGGTGAGAAGAGGTGAATACAAAAAAAGAAAGTGCAGCAACCCTGGATCTTGTCCTCTATTCTACTCTGTTTGATCATCCCAGTGTTTCACTTTTTCATTCCTGTGTGTAGCAAGATGCAGTGAGAAGGAGAAATAGGCAAAGGGAATGATCACAACAGGAAAAAAGGAGAAAAGTCCACGTGTCATCTGATTTTGCCATTTTCCATGTGCTTGTTTTTCCCTTGCTTCAGTCTGCCTTGTAAGAACCTGGGTCAGACACACAACAGAGCTTTTTATTTCCATCACCTGACTGACTCCCATGGAGAACTTAGGCAATGGATCCCAGTTCTTGTTTTCTTTGAATTCTTTGGCACTCCCCAGGCTGCCATGGAAATCTGTAGCCAAGACTCCTGGTCAGCCAAAGATAGCAGAGTTTGACTAAAACATAGTATTTATTTTCCTTCAGATCCCTCTCCTGCTTTTAGTTATTGCTCACTTCCTTCCTGACTGCTCCTTCCACTTCTTGTGGGATCAGTTTCTAATGTTCTTTTTTACCTGTAACTGCCCTTGCTGCTTTGAGTATCTGACAAGCCACTTTAACTGCACCCACAGCTCCATTCCCCTGTATAAACTCATAAAATACCCTTTGGATATACTTAGCTGACCAAACTAAGCTTTGATCACAACCACTGCCGCATCTCTGGAATGAATCATAGATGTTGTTCAACAGTTTATTTGAGCATTACAAAAACAATTTTACATGAAATCAAGATAATTATCTCTCCAAGAGTGATGGTATTTAGATTTATTAGAATGGAATAAGCTTTACTGGAAGCTGGCATAGATACTGGTATTATGTTTTCTTTATTGAGTGAAATGAAGCACTGGTAATCTCAGAGGGTTTACTATTAAGGTTTTAAAGATGGAAGGCAACTGAGTTCCATTTTAAATGAAGTTAGAAAGAATAGCAGATAGACAAAACAGAGCTAGGAACCATGTTAGGTCAAATACCCTTCCTTTCCCCCCTCATTACAGAGAAATTCTGTAAAATCTATGCACAATTCCAGAAAAACATGAGTGTGAAGGCAGGACAAACTGTTTCTAACAGAGCTTCTTATTAGGCAAGTAGTCTGAAATGAACATTTTTTCCATGATTAAGATTTTAACAACACTGGTTGTTAAGAAGAGATATCATCCTGAATTGTTCCTGCTTTCCAGGGGCTTTCCATAGGGAGTGGAATTTCTACAAGCTTTTTTGTGATAACCAAACATTGCTGCACAATTTAGAGCAGAACAAGGAGGACAATGAGTAAATGACCCTGAGATAGATGCCTGTGTGGAGTACATAGTTTAACCATTGACAATTACTACCAAGGAATTGTCTTGAGATCAGAGTAGAAGCTTAGATACAGAAAAAGACTAGGTGACATTTGTCTAGGTAACCAGGCACTCCATAAAACCCTGCGTCAGTCCCTTTTGTCACCCCTCAATTCCAGGACCAAGCTACACTTCTTCATAAGCTCCAGCTGCACCAGACCACTTCAGTGAACTCTCCTCTTTCTGGACCTAGAAATATTCTCCTGATGGTGTTTTCTCATTCAGGATCCATCGGAAACACCGTTCCCAAAAGCTTTTATGTAGGTCATGCAAGAGAGAAGGTTACTGCCCACCTCACTAACTACTAGGACTTACCATAAAATTGGAGTAGTGGTGTTGAAGATGCCACTCATTTTTTCACATAAATACCCTAGTGAAAGAGCAAAGACACAGGTGGGCCTTCAGAGACTATGTCCTGTGAACAAGTAGCACACAGTCACAGTATTTCTTGTTACATATACCAGAGGTTGTGGGTATTCTGAATTACTAACATTAGAGAATCACTGAGGAAGTGAGGAGTTTGAAATTCTTTATATGTACAAAAATACATAAAATTATGTTTCTCATTATCTCAGTAGAGCTCACACATCAAAGCCTATAGTTTTCCTTGCAAGTCCAAGCCTTCACCTGGGAGTTGGCTTAGAAGGCTGTCTTCACTTTCTCAGAGTTACAGTTATAGTGCTTGTACAGGTCACGGCTAATGTCTCTTTTACTGTTTTGCTTATCCCACCTTTTCCATCTTTACCGTACAGATGCAGAAACAGTCACAGCTGCAAATTCTTCTTAGCCCAGTCTGCTTTTGTTTTGAATGGTTTCACATGCTTGAGTTTGGTTTTGACCACAATTATTTCAGTTTTGTCAGCTGAAACTGTTTCAGTAATTCTGTTTCTTTCAACTCTTAAGTACTTGCACTTTAATGAATATAAAAAAGCACCACTTGGGGCAGAGATAATCCTTTCCCTTTTCACAGTCAGTAAGCCAAGTTGATTTTGTTCTGTTTTCTTTCTGAAACATAAGGCACTGGCCATAATAGTCTTGGCAGGTTAAAAAGCAAAAGGTTCACAGCTATGTGCACACATGGGTTTTCAGTTAGCCAGCCTCACAAAATAATATTGCTTAATTTTTTGTGTCTTCCCCCTTTCTGGGAGGAGACAGTGGTGCTAGAATGCCCTGCCAGCTTCTGAGATGTGTAAAACCTTACTGTCTTTGACATTTCTATTAATGTGGTTGTTTTCATCCACAAAAATTATTTGACTTCTGCTATCATACACTGAAACATTGCCGTGTAGTTAATCTGAACATCTAGAAACACGCATGGTCTTTTGGGTTTCATAAATTAGGTGTCCAACGACATAAGCCTTTGAAAGGGAGCAGTGTGGTAAGCATCCTCAGAAAATGCCTAATACATACTGACAACAGTGAACACCATTTCGATTAAAAACCTGGATGTTGATGAAGACTTGCAGGCAACAACTTCCTGTATGTAGAAAAGTAATGTAAAGTTTCTAATTTGTACATTCACTGGTTGAACCTAGAAGCAGTTAGCATACTGCAGAAATACCTTTGTGCAATAACCCATGTAGTGAGTCCCCCTAATCCCCAAAACGTTCCAGCTTTCCTGTTCAGCTTTATTGAATTTCTCACTGTTAATGAAGAAATTGTTGTTCTTAATATTAAAAGCCTTTCTTAAAATTAATCATCAGTTACAGTTGGATATGGAAAGGCATGGCAAAGAAGGGATTGGTAAGGAGGGGGAGGAAAATTTTGGCTTGGCAGAGGAGATTGAGAGGCTAATGAAAATCAGAAGTTGAAATTATAGGTTTGCAGGGTGAATCTTGAATTCTTTTGCCTTAAGCATCAGATTGCTTGTAACTCCAAACTTTCTATCCATGCAAATATCTCAATTATGTCAGAGTGATAGCCCTTCCATACACACAGATCAATTTTAACATCTCTATTTAGAAGAATAGTAATATTACCTCATTACTTGAGATCTGGTTTGACATATAATCAATAGTAAAGGTATTGCAGAACTTGGCTGATGCAGTGTTCCATCTTCACTAAATCAACAGTGGGCTCCATTCCAGATTCCATTAAGGAAATTAAATTGGCTTTGACTAGCTCCCATTTGGATAGTGGGAACAAGCAAAGAAGGTGTAACTATTTACAGTATTAGAAATCTAGCTGCAGTTGGCTCTTGGGGTGAGGCTTTCTCTGAAGGGGAATACCTTGCTGATGATGAGACTCCATACACTGAAGTATTCTGGGTGATGTAAAGCTACTTGTCGTTTTTACAGTCTCTGAATGCTTGCCAGCTTTTGCTGTGGTGTTATAAACGCATCCAGGTTTCAGTGCTGGAGATACTTTAGTGCAGATATAAATGTTTTGCAGGACCTTAGGGCTCTGACTCAGAAGAGCTGGCAGTTCACAGTAGTGGTTTAAGGTAATGGCCTGGATCTTCTATCAGATGCCACAGTTCTTCCAGCAGAGATGGCAGAATGGACAGTGTGTTTTTCTTAGTTGTGACGTTTCACAGGTTGGTTTATTGAGTTACATCACCAGTGATTTTAATTTATTTTGATACCCCAGGCTATTAATGGCAAGTTCTAACGTGTCTGGCTCATAAACCATGTAGGATTATGGTGCAGCAGCTGAACTAGTCATTGTTTTCAGTATGGGGCAGTAATCTCTTTAGTTGCCACTAAACACAGCTAATACTGGTTGTGAATCAGAAGCTGTGTGCTACCAGTTCCTGCATTCAGGAGTGTGATAATGCTAGTGATACTGTGACATCTCAGTTCCAGGGGTGGGTTGGAACAGGGAGGCACTAGAACTACGTCTCAGTGCTCAGAAGATCTAGTATGCTCAATAGGTAAAATCAAAAGATTTAAAGACTGCCCTTCAGTGCATCATTGAACCAACTTGATTAAGACCCATTGATTTTTGTGGCCAATAGGATGCAATGGAGTGATGAACAAAGCTGTGTCATGTAGCATAAGTGATTAAATTCTATGTCACTACTAAATGGCCTCAGACATTGTGCCACAGTGTGGCAGGGGGACTATATTTATAACTGTAGTTATGAGATATATTTTTAAGTGCTGGACATTCCTGAAGCTGAAAGCAAAGCAGTCATTCTCCTTTGGTAGGTAGTAGAGATGGTACAGTTGCAGTTCAGGGCTGGATATTTCCGAAGCTGAATTAAATTATATTGAACTATTGAACATGAAGTTTAACCATGCCAAGTGCAAGGTCCTACACCTGGGTCAGAGCAATCCCAGACACAGCTACAGGCTGGGCAGAGAAGAGATTCAGAGCAGCCCTGTGGAGAAGGACTTGGGGGTGCTGGTCAATGAGAAAATGAACATGAGCCAGCTTCAGTGTGCGCTTGCAGCCCAGAAAGCCAACCGTATCCTGGGCTGCATCAAAAGGAGCGTGACCAGCAGGTCAAAGGAGGTGATCCTGTCCCTCTACTCTGCTCTTGTGAGACCTCACGTGGAGTGTTGTGTGCAGTTCTGGTGTCTTCAACATAAAAAGGACATGGAACTGTTGGAACAAGTCCAGAGGAGGCCACGAGGATGATCAGGGGACTGGAGCACCTCCTGTATGAAGACAGGCTGAGAAAGTTGGGGCTGTTCAGCCTGGAGAACAGAAGGCTGCATGGAGACCTCATAGCTGCCTTCCAGTATCTGAAGGGGGCCTATAGGGACGCTGGGGAGGGACTCTTTATTAGGGACTGTAGTGATAGGACAAGGGGTAATGGGTTAAAACTTAAACAGGAGAAGTTTAGATTGGATATAAAGAGGAAATTCTTTCCTGTTAGGGTGGTGAGGCACTGGAATGGTTTGCCCAGGGAGGTTGTGAATGCTCCATCCCTGTCAGTGTTCAAGGGCAGGTTGGACGAGACCTTGGGTGATATGATTTAGTGCAAGTTGTTCCTGCCCATGGCAGGGGGGTTGGAACTTGATGATCTTAAGGTCCTTTCCAACCCTAGCTATTCTATGATCTATGATTCTATGATATGATGGGACAATAAAGAGGAGAAACAGGGTCATGGAGGGTCATCTTGATAACAGAAGCTCAACTTCAGATGGGTTTAGGATGTCTGTGGGTATTTATGTGTGCATACAATGGTGAGAGTGGAAGATGGGGGGATGCCATAGAAGGGAGAGTCAAAAACCCACACCAGAAAAAGGTATGTAGTTGGTTTGTGGAGGGAAGAGTGAGTTACCTAGCTAATCAGTGGCAAGCAAAAGTGGAGAGTATGATAAAAGATTAATGTTATTTTGGGTTTTTTGCAACTTGCAAATTAGGTGGTCTGTGATTTTTGTATTGTGTCCAGTAGAGATGTATTTGTTGTCCAGGTGTTGCCTTCTAATGTGTTTCTGGTGCAGGACAGGGGCTAGATGATCACTTCATGGCAGCTGAAGGCATTTCCCAAATGAAAATATAATAATAGGAGCAGAGGCTGAGCAACACATCTCAACACTGTAGCCTGGCCTCCCTGCCATAGCACTGGCACTGACTCAGAGTCACTCATCCACAGTGCCCCCAGCAGCTTCAGCAGCATGCAGGGGATGGGTAAATGTGTTTCTGTCTGGTACTCTTTCCAGAAAAGAGTAAAGAGCAAGGATGGCTTTGTCCCTATCCTTGCTACAATCCCTTTACACAATAACAACATACACTTTTAACTGTATTTTATTTTCTCCTCAATGTGAGGTGGGACAGTTGTTAAAATAAAAATAAAATAGAAGGATCTTTTAAAATCCTGCTGTATTCTTTTGATGACACCTGGATACCCTGACTCCCATCAGACTGATTTGAGCGAGCTGCTCTGGAAATTGCCATTTGATACCTTTATGATGCCTAACAACCATCTTTAAAATTAGAGTGCCTGGGACCATGTCTTTCTCTGCACAAGTGCAGCGCAGTTGAGAAACCTTTGCTCTCTAGGAGCTATGGGATTTGTTCTGCAGTGAAATGTAAATTGCTAGACAATCTACATTTTCTGCAACACCACATCTTCTTCCCCTTGCTTTGTGGGTGCACTTTAGCTTGTTAAACGGAGAAATTAGATTGAGAAAGCATAGAAAGGGGTTCTTACACTTGACACAATCAAGAAGCATTCAGACATTTACTTTCAGTAGGTACAATGTCAGTGTTAGTTTGAAGAGATCCAGACTTGTGCAGCTGCTTGATTGATCTGTGCTTGCAAGAGCAAGCAGAATGCAACCATATGTGTGGAAGGCACATGCAGGGGTGTGTCCAAAACTGGTGATCATTTAAGTCCCATTTTAATTTAATCATTTGGAATAGTTGCACCTTTTCATCATTAGTGATAGGATCTGAAGCAAAGATAACTGAAATGAACTTGTTAGGCTGAACTTCACTTGGTTTATATTAACATCCTTTTGTTATGTTGGAATTTACCTTCACCAATCTATTCCCCATGTGGATACTGTTACTGCTATTTGGTAAAATGCACAATCTTTATGCTAGAGATTCCATGGATTCCAGTGTACTGTGTGTATGTCTGATAGCTCTTTGTGGTCTTCTAGGGTGAAATGGAAATATCTGATGGCTCAGATTGGTCGTATAGAAAGACCTTTTGAAATCACCTTGCTGTATTCAAACTGTGGAGCACAAGAGGTTGGAGTATTGGCAGTGGGCTCCTTGCAACTCAGGAACTGCTTTCATGGTATGTTGCAATACAGTCAGGTTTGGAATAACCAAATGCAATCAGAAAAGAGAGCAACAACCTCACCAAAACTGAAGAATGTGATCTGGGACTTGATCAGATGTGTTTTAAATGAAAGCTGAGTCTCCTTTGGGATTTCTGGCAATGCTTACCTGTCAAGGGTCACATTTACATGCTTTATGTGTGTGCATGCACATATACTTGCTCCAAAAGCAAGACTGAAGCTCAGAATTACAGAAGTGATCTAAAAGTGATCATCTCTGCTTTTCAGCTTTGTTTTGCTTCATCTTTGTATGGGAAAACAACAGGGTTTATGTTGCATCCAGCAACAGGGATGGAAAAATGTCTTTGCCTAGATTGTTTTAACATTAACATTTCTTTATTAAATAAACAAGAACAAAAGATACCATATGTCACCAAAAGCCTTTTCCATACTGGAGCTCTATCTGTCAAATCTATAAGGAAAAGAAGCATTCATCTGCTCTGCATGGAATCTCTTTGCTACTGCCAGAACTTCCGTCTAAAATGAAAATAATTGGAATGTAAATGTTTTCTCCAAAGGACTGAGCACTCAGCTCAGAAATCCTCGGTTTTGCCTGGCATTTACAGTCCTGTTGTGTGTGCCATGCAAATGATCCTCAATAGCTGTGCAGAACCTTGCTAATGTCATTTAAGCTTCTTGGAAGTACAGGAGTCTGTCAGCACAGGCAGCCCTGCAGGTTGGAGACATAATCATCTTCACTTCCTGGTTTTCATGTCTTAATGTAATGCTATTGCCTGGTTTGCAGACACTGTAGAAATAGCTTGGAACGTAATGTAAAAAGCTTCAAATGAAAAAAAGTATATTGGTTCCACAGAGCTGTTTCATAATGTACCATGAAGCTGGATTTGATCATATTAGAGTTTTAATTTTATTGCAGTCATTAATCTTTATATTACATTTTTAATCTAATGGGGTTTTGACAGTCATGGAGTCTTGAGAGGATGTGTATGGTCTGAAGCACTATGCTAAATACTCAGCCCCTAAATAGGCTGATGCATGTAGGCAGGACAATACAGTGCCATGAAGAAATACTACTTCAGACTACTTTTGCATGTTTTCCAGAGCAGTAATAATCCAGTGGAACTTCTTGCAGAGGTCTGCTAAAGGGAAGCAGGTCCAGAAGATGCAAACCTGCAGATCCATAACAGACCCATGCACATTCACATCCACAGGACAGGCTGGGACCATTGAGTCATGCTTTTGGGAAATATCAGACTTAAAATTGTGTTCAGCCTCATTGCTGAGTACTTGTGCAATCAGTCATTTGCTCCTAATAGCTGACTAGACTGGCTAGGATGCATGATTAAAGCTCTGCATAGAGAGCCCAGCTTGCTGGAGAAGCAGCTATCTTCATGAGCTGGCACAGAAATGTGCCAGCAGCACAAATGTTAGTTAAGCCTGAATCTTAATAGGGCATAGCAATGTGTCTGTCTTGACTGAAGCTAAGTGCATACGTATCTCTGCTTCCAGCAGCAGTGTCATGCAGCATACCACAGCTACTTGGCAGGAGCATAGTGATGTGCGTAGAACGGAGGAGCACATCATGATAGGAAACTGCAAGATCCTTCGTAACAATAAAACCCCACCAAAACCAAAACAACCAACATATGCAAACACTCCTCCCCAAAAAGAATAGTGATTATCTAAAGATAGCACAAACACAGCAGAAGACAGTGCATGAGAAAGGAGCAATAAATTTGGGCTCCATGAGACCTGAGGTGACCTACAGGAATGTCAGGTTGGGATAGAAACATACATGGTAAAGAGCAGAAGTGAGTATTGTTCATCACCCAAAGAATACTGTCTGAGGTCCTTCATGTGAAGGCTGATACATGTGAAGGGTCATACACTTCTGCCAATGCATCTCTGGGCTTCTTTCTTTTTTTCCCTTAGATAAAAAAACCCAAGATCACTCTATATATGACAAAGTCTCCACCTCCCCCTGCCTTCCTGGAGGCTGTGTCAGCCACCTACAAATCTGTGAATTCATCAGTGATTGCCCTGCCAAAGAATGGGAAGGAGTGAGGTGTGGTGAGTATCTGGCATGGCACCTCATGGGAACCCTCCTCCCTTTAGAAGAAATTTAGAATGAAATCTCTAGATTAATTCAGTATTCTGCCTCCTTAATTAACTTTGCCTATTTACATTAATTGGATACCAAGATTCACTTCGAAAAGTCACCCTGTATAGGATAAAATGAATTTGGATTGTTTGGCTTGGATTTTTAAATACCTCAGTAAGGAGCTCAATGACCTGCCTTGCATAGTTGCTGCTACTGCAGAGAAAAGCAAAACCTTATTTACATGTCTGCAGCTGAGTGAGAAATTCCTTCTGGACCCAAGGTCTGAACCTTTCTTCAGTGGAAGCTGCTGATCATCTTTCTAGTGCCAGCCACCAACATAGTATTAAATCTGTTCCTCCAAGATCCCTGTTCAGAGTTCTTGCACATCATGATGGAGAAAACCCCTGACTCATTGTGTGTGGTGCTAAGAAGCAACATTTAGCTTTGTTGTAAGTACAGTGGCAGAAATCTGCTTGATTGGCCTTCCTTTAGGTGAACACAGAAAATTATGTGGTGGATGAAGTTTCATATGCAGAAGGCCTTTCCAAATATATGGCAGTGATTTATTGTTCTTTACATTGTGGGAACTGCAGTTTACACAGTATCTATTGCAGGATAGAATTGCAAAATCTCAAATAACTTCAGCAGCAAAGTGTTGCCTTTCTGATGGTGACTCTGGAAATAAACAAATGACACCTACTAATATTTTGATATTGAAAACTGCATAGTATAGGTTGGGTAGCTTAGCCACAGTCAGCTTTGATGTTTGCTGCTCTTTGTGTTCTTCCATAATCAAGTTTCTCCTATTTTCCTGATTTTTCTTCTTCACCATTGTAGACAGTCTCCCAGAGGGCTCACACTGCTCTTTTGAAGAGGGTCCATGTGGGTGGACACTGAATGAAACTGCAGCATCTCCTTGGTCTATTCGGGGTTTTACTGAAGTGATTCAAGATGACTCGTTTGTAGGGTCTACCTTACAAGCCACTGCTGGTAGGTTCTTCATAGTTCTCTCTGTGTGTGTATACAATATCCTTGAACTTAGGGTTTAAAATCAGTTTAAAATTTTTGGCATCATTGACAAATGAACTTTTAGCATCAATATTATCTATGACAACTTTAAATGTAGCTAAAATTAACTTTTGAACATGATTCAAAATTTTATATGAAACAAGTTCTTGCAACAAAGTTAACACAAAACTATTGGAGACTAGGATTCTCCTTCACCTTAAAAAATATACAATTAATTCTCTTTTCTATCTGTATACCTCTTCCTTCCTTCCTCTTATGAGCAATGCAATTGCAGAATACTTCACCAGCAACACAATAGCTGCTGCATTACAAAATACAAATTGCCCAACGGAACTGCCAGTGAGTTAGGAAAAACATCACATGTAAGCATATCCCAAGACCAAGTGATTATACAAATTCTGTGCCATACAATGCCACAATAAAAATAGAGTCAGATAATCCCCAGAACTGTTACCTTGGTAAATAAGGAGGATGGAGGTCAGTCCCTCACATGGTCAGGTTGAAAGTCAGACCAGTTAGCACAGATGAGTCTTGGCTCACAGCTCCCTGTCAAAATAAAGATGTCCATGTAAGTGTCCCATTTGTCTCTCGAGAGCTTGCATAAACTGCCAATGGGAGCAAAGACTACAAATAAGCTCTTACAGCCCAGTGTTTGTCTCTGCAAGAGTCACTGATGCTTGTGGTGTAAGAATTATGGCTGATTAGTAGTTTGCAGTAAATTGGTGTGAGCCCCTGTATAGGAAGATACTTGTGTGATGCCTGAGGTTTATGCAGTCATGTTCCAGGAAAGGGTTTAGGATGTTGATGTCTGTGCTACTGAAATCTACCAGAGTACTTATTATATCCTCACTAACAGATCTATTCTCAAGACGTGCTTGTCTTCACTTACATTGTGCTTCAGCACAGGGATGTTAAATTATTTCAAAAGAGTATAAAAGGGGCAAAGCATCATCTTGTTTTTTCTGGTTCCTTTTTCACAGGACACTTCCTCTACCTGCGAGCAGAGAGCAATCAGACGAGTGGTATGGCCAAGGCTTACAGTGCCAGCTTGCCAGCCAGTACTGCCACTGAAGACTACCAGGTATATCACTGTGTGTTAGCACCTATGTGGAGTTAATCTGTAGGCACTGTTTGCACTATTAGCCCAATCTCCTGTGCCTCTGCACACTCTACAGAACACTGGAATGCATAAGAGCTGGCTATACTGCCTAGCTAGCTACTTGTGTAAAACTGGTAAGGAGACATGAGGTGCATCCCCAGTAAGTAAAAGCAGGAGTCCCAAATCAGCTCCTCAGTATGGAGGACTCCCCAGCCTAACTGTATCAATTATTCCTCTGAAGGGTACCCAGCACCTGAATTGTGTGGCATGGCCTTGGTTCATAGAAAAGGGAGTTGGCTGTCTAAGCTGTTGAGCCATTCAGTATATAACTATTGCTGAGACTTCGTAAGTTCTGCAATACTTTCTCAGGAGTTAACAAACTTAATGGTTTCCCTGAGAACAGGAGTGTGAAGTTAGTAGGCACTACATTTTTCAGGAATAGATGGAGGTTGTAAACTTCTGTTCACATTCTTCAGGAATTTCGAAAGGTGAGGGCAACCTGGCATGAATAAACTCATATAACCTGCCTTCAGCCCAAATCTTTATACAGGATGAGTAGAGCTTGGAGATGCTATAATTAAAAATATTCAATAATAATATATTCATAACACTTAGGGAAATTAAGCTGCAAGTTTGAGCTGGAGTCCAGCTCTGCCAGGGGAAAAGAGAAAGCTTTGATGCCTCCTAATTAGAACTGGCAAGAGAAATAGAGTGCACGTGCCAAAAATGTAACTTCAGCATTTGTGTTTATTTATGAATCCAGGTCAAGTTGGCTGGGTAGTTCAACAAAATAAAATGTGTTTGGAGCTAGGTTCACAAACCCAGGAACAGGAGAAGCAGTAACTGTTGATGATGGTGTACAGGTCACAGAAGATCTGGACCCATTCTCTCCTCCACCGGCAACGATTTGGATCCACCTTTTGGCAGCAAGGAACTTCCTATGGCTGTTTTTTGCAGCACTTGCTCGAGTGCACTCCCTTTCCTGCTGATGCTCTCTGTAATATAAAGAGCAGCTAAGTGCTCAACGCAGCAGTGGAAACAGCGTTTCCATCTTGTTCTGTGGCCAAGTGGAAGTGGTTACTCCAAAGAAAGAGGAAAGAACCCTGCTTCAAGATATTCTTTGGGCTGCTGATCAGGTTGCTTACCTGTCATGTGGGTGTTACAGTCCAGGCTTGGAGCAAGTATATGGCTTGAGGTTTTCTGCCTCTAGAGATAACCTAATTCCTCATTTCAAAGGCACTTGGGGCAGCACAGATCTCCCATGAAGAGTGCCTTATATAGGGCCTGGATGCAACACTTTAGACTGGGTGGTTACAATGGCAATCCTCTTTTTAAATCTAAAGACCTAAACTGTGATTCAAACCCATTCACAGGAATTTTTAAGCTGGTGAGAACACCAAAGAGGATGCAGTTAGGGTTGGTTTTCTGCAATAACCTCTCTAGTGGAAGCATTTAGTGATAAAGCATTTCTTAAGTTTAAGCCTGTGCTCTTCTGCTTTACTACTTTCTGCTCCTGAAGGAGATAACAAGGAAGCCAATGCTCTTTCACTGAGATGGTGTCTGAGGCCATGGATATTGTTGTCAGTGGCTGGAGAACAGCTGCCCAACAGGAGTGTCAGTCAGGGTCCCCACAAAGAAAATTCCGTGCTGGAACAGTGATGAGCCATACACAAGCAATGAGGATCTGAGTGGTGTGCCTGATTAAACAATTTGACCTGGGATCAAAGGTTTGGTGTCTCAAATCCCCAGGGAGAGAGAAGTGAGTAACTTTCCCTTTATATTACAGGATACCTTTCTTTTCCTCTTCTTCCTCTATTACAGATGCAATTCTCAGTGCATGTTTTTGGCAGCTACAATGGTACCATCTCCTTCTCTGTCAGGGAAGAGATAAAGGGAGCTCCAGTCATCTTGCCCATGTGGGAAAGGGCAGGGAGCTGGAGTGACCACTGGTTTCTCATCACCTTACCAATGCCAGTGCTTCAGAATCGGTAAGAGTTCCACCAGCAGCATCCAGTTAGTAAATTGTTACTGTCTTTGTTGTGAAACGTCACCTTCATTCTTGCCTTCTTCCAGGGTCATTTCTATTAACCCCCCCACACACACAGTAGTAGTACTGCAATTCTGCTTACTGAGGAAGTATTCTCCCATACAGGCATATCTTTGTAAATATACACAGCCTAGCTCCGCACAAGCTCACACTGTATTTCTGCACTCCCATGCAGCCTCAAACAGTGCTTAGGTACTGGGAATAGCAAGTGTTTGGACTAGAAACATGTTTCCAATCTGAGAAAGGCAGTATACTCACAGTGACAAAGTGCTCCCAGTTATAGTAGCATAACTGCACTTTGTACTCCCACAGTAAAACCAGCCGTGTGAGTTAAATGAGTGGTAAACCCACAGTTTAGCCAATGCAGTTGTCTAGTCTAGGATCTGTACCAGTGCATTCTAGGCAGCTGGAGATCGTTCATTGCCACATCACATTCACAGGAAAGACTGATGCCCAAATCAGCTTTCACTAAAATTTTCACAGTTTTAGACGTGAAAATACAACATGACATTGGTTTACAAATGAAGTCAGATATTGAAGGTTTGAAGAATTTGAACCCAGTTTAATTTTAAGCAGGTATTTCTCCTCCCTCACCCAGTGTTATTCAATCTCAAGCCATGTGGCTGGTGTTAGCAGGTGGTTATTTTGCCCAACACAAATGATTTTTAAATTGCTCCAATCCATTTTTATTTCACCTTTCTCAGGAAAGCCTGTTTCACATGACACTTATGACAAACACATCTCAAAGCCTATACAGGGAATATTACAAATGGAAAAATATCTACCTAATACTGGCAATAGAGAACGTCTCAAAACTTCATGGATTAGGTGTGAAGGGATTCCTTTTAACTTCAAATATTCTCTGTGTCTTTGTGTAAAAGACTAAAGGATTTGGGTCTGGAAGTGATAGCAATTCAGACCCAAGCAGCAGTAAAACTCAGAGAGAATGTTGTACTGCTCTCTTTCAAGATCCTCAGCATTATCATGTGTTCACTGTACGCACCTTTGCCATGAATTATTCCTTTAGGATAGGATAGGTCTGCATGCTGGCAGTGTATTTGTTATTCTTTTCTGACACAGTTTGGAGCCCTGCGGATTAGCATCTGTTTAGTTTTGCATATATAAAGTAAAGCAGTTGTCCAGAATTGTTCTTTTCCCCAGGCACTTTCATGTGGATGTAACCACAGCAGAGTCCTAGGGGCTTTTCAGAGTATTTAAGAACTTCCGCATCCTCTGATAAACATTCCCTTATGCTTCTCTCCTGAAACCTCTGATTTATGGATCGGCACTCAGTTCTGAAGCAAAATGGATCATCTGTGGCAGGAGGGAATGGACAGCAGGAGTCTTTAGGGAGCACTAGCCAACACTGCATGGAAAAAGCAGCTGATATTCAAATACTGTAATGTTTGAAAGAGTTGAGCACTTAGACAATATGAAAGAAGTAGGTAGGCCATGCATGTGTTATGACAGTCTGTTTCAAGTAGTTCTCTCATTTCACTTCATGTAACCTTTCTGTATGCTATTTTCAAACAAATTTAAAACTGATGTGGCACAACAGTAACAGTCACTGTGGATGAGGCTGGAACTGTACGATCTAGCAAGCAGACCTGCGATGTCTGAGCTGGCCAAGTGACTAACAGAAGTCATTAGTTGTCATTTGCTGCACTGATCTGAACAGAAAGAGCACATGCTTTGCTGGAAGATGTTGCAGCTATTTGCTCCAACTGAGGAAACTGTTCTTTTTGCTCTTAGAACATGGCTCCATCTCAGGCCTCTTGCCTTGTTCCTTCCATGCTCTGCTCCTTCTGTCCCATCTCACCAGCTTCTGTGAGCATTCAGAGACTTTCTTCCTTGTTTTCATATACATGGTCTTTCTTTCTTCTTCGAACTCCCATTTGTGAAAACATTTTATCCTTCTGTTTCTCCCCATAGATCCCAGCCCCAAACCCAGCACACACCAAGTCCAAGCTCCCCTGCTGTAAAGTTTCCAGGGAGCTCCACAACCTCTTCAAAAGGTGTATTCATTGATTTGGAAAGGCAGTCCTTGCTTCATGTAGCTGAAGCAGGACCTGATGCAATTCAATACAGCATTGCCATGGAAAGTATCATTTAACCCTAGAATTGAATATAGGCAGGGAAGAGGAGACTGGTGGATTTAAAACAAATGAACAAACAAACTACCAGGCATGGAATAGTCAGGTATTTAAAAATTTCAATGATTTTTACTAAAATTTGAATAGAGTCTCATTCAAATGGGAAAAAATGGTCGTTCCTGCTGTGTGACTCTTCATCACAAAATTCAGATCCCACTTGCAATACCTGGTAGCACTGAACACTTAAAAAGTTGTTGGCATTTTCAAGCATGGTCAAAATGATAAATCCCTGCATTGCCTCATCCTCAGCGCTGGGAAAACATTTTGACTGTATGGTGTACAGTTTGGTATAAACCTTCATGAATGACTTTTCTGTATATTTGTGGGTGCTGGCAGCTTTCCTTGGTAATGCAAACTCCAGCAATGCTGTGCTTAGGGAATGTTTTAGCACACAGTTTGGGCTGGCATGTCATTTTCCCATATCCTGAATCTTCAGGAAACACCTGTCCTTCTCTTGCTAAATGAAAGAGCTACATTTTTCCTTCATTCCTCAAAGGGATGATAGCCAGCAGCAAAGTGGATAGGAGAGGATAGATCACACAAAGAGAAGGGGTAGATATGAAATGCAAGACAAATAATTGCTATAGCGGGACATGAATGGCTTAATGGGGCCATAAATAGGCAGCCATGGATGGGATATACAACCAGTTTTTAACATCAACTTCCTCTAGTTTAATTTCTTTCTTGGGAGAGAAGGAAGACAAACTACACAGTTTGCTGAGCAGTCTCCCACTTGGGCACTGAGTACTTGGAAAACTGCAAATTCACTCCCTTGGTTCACACACATGGGGAAAAAAAAGCTGCTATCAGAAGAAAATCAGACGGGCAGAAGAACGGACATCAGAGCTGGAGGGTGTAATATGCTGGAGTCAGCAAGATGAGCTCAATGAGCAGGAACACTGGAAACCCCTCTGGCTAACACTGCAGGGTTCAAAAGGCAAATGCCTCCCCTTTTTCTGAAGTCATGAAAAAGGGGATGCATGCAGAGCTCAAGGCTTATGAGATGTCTAACCTTGTGTACTGGAGGAAGGGGGTTATTCCCCAGGATCCCACTTGTACTGGAGCAGAAATCTACCTTGTAGAACAGTGCCATGGACTCTCTCCTGATGACTCTATACACCAGATGCAGCAGGTTCACCTGACAGAGGGTATACTTCCATGTGTGCACTTTGAGTCAGGGGTAGGCTGTGGTGCTGTATCTATGCCTGTGGGTGCTAGAAGTACCCTAGTCCTGGGCTCAGAATGCTGTGACTTTCTCTTCCATCAAATGGATAGGGGAATCACTGTCTAGTGCCAGTGCACTTCTGTAAAAGTCTGAAAATGCAGAAGTAGTGCTAAACTTGCTAATAAAGAGGCAGGTTTCTATACAAGGTGGATCTAAGGGCAAATTCCTCTGCTAACCCCATAACTAAGAGAATGGTAATTCAAGAGACCCTTGCTTTGCATTTGCTGCACCCATACTTACTCCCAGAGTGCTCAGATCCTGTAGGAGTGAATGCTTTCATATAACACAAAGGGCCATTCTTGAGTTTTGGTAAAAGCAGCTTATCTCTAAAGACCTTCATGCAGCTATGCAACATCATACTAACTGTGGATATGGACCAACGTTTGGCTGGTGGGTGGAATATGCTCACGTACTTTATTGCCACTAATTTGGGATAAGTGTGTTCCTAGGCTGAATGATTAATGTGTTAGACAAGTCAGTGCTTGATCTCTCATAAATCATCATTGAGCTTCACCAATGACAACAGTAGAGGTCCTCTCCATATGCTTTTAATAAGCTGTAAATGGACTGGACATCAGTCATCTGTTTATTTCTAAAATCTAATGAAAAACAATTCAGTCCTATCCATTAGAAGGAGATCCTTCAGCCCATTTTCTTTCTTCCTTATGAATTCAGAACATGGCAGCGCATATGGGACATGACAGACCTAGATAAATAGCTAAACAGCTGGTCATGGAGGGAAATGATGAGAGAGCCCAGGAAGCTAGCACTTCAGGGAATTATGACTGGAATTTAACATGTCCTCACCTTCATCTGAAATAAACTCATGTCTCTGTTTTGAGTTACGATCATGCCCCAGATTCCTGTCAGTTTGAATACTGTTGTTCTCATTTTTTTCTGGCTGTGTCTTTGGGGGTGGAAAGGTAAGGGAACATTGTCCTTTTAGTTGCCTTTTTTTTACCTGCCCATTTGTCTCTTTTCTCTAAAACTTCTGTCTTAATGTAAAGGTTTCAACTGGAACTCCTGGCAACCTGGGGCTGGAATTCCCACGCTGACATTGCTATCGACAACATTACGTTTGGACTGGACTGCTTCACTGATGGTGAGCTACAGGTGTTGCAGAATCCCTTAAAGAATTCAGGTAGTGTAATTAGCACCCCACAGATCCAGGACATACACACTCTGCTCTCCCCTTGTGATACCTTTTACAGCACAACGCCATTTTATCTCAGACCTACTGAAGATTGCAAGTAGGGGCAGTTTTACAGTGTGTCAGTGTCCTGGTGCTGTTTTTAATTCAATCTAGGATATCCTGTATCACAGAGTTGAGACCTGCCTGTGTGTCTTGGCAAGAAGCACTAGACTTATTCCTTAGCCCCAAAGTGGAAGGATTACATCACAGTGTTCTTCAGCAGTCCCTGCTGACCTATGTGCCCTGGCAATTGATAGCTGAAGGGAATTTGTTGAAATCAAAGGGGAAAGTCACCCCATATTTTAGTGGAGGAAAGGAATACAATGAAGGAATAAAGTGACTCTCTGACAGTAAAGTTTAGATTATTGCACTGTTTGTTCTACTTTGCAAGGAGGTAACTTAACTGTCACTGCCAGGTATATGTCAGATGTGCTTCCATTTACTGAGTGCAACAGACAGCAGTGTATTCCACTGAATAATGGAGACAGTGCTACTCTCAGAAGCCTGAAGCAGGAGTTGCATTTTCTTAGCAGGCAAGTGTGAAGAGGTTGGATACTTGAACTGGTTGCAAATATTTAGAGACTGCCTTCTTTTTGTCCCTGGAGAAAAGACTTCTGTTGTTATAAAGGAACTGGAGGATATGCAGCACTTGAATTGTGACTCCTGTTGCAGATAAAATGTGCATCAGTGGTGCTGTGCCACACTTCATGTGTCCCACACCCAGTATGTCAGCATTTAGAGTAATAACATGTCTCTGCAGGAGCTAGCTGTACATAGCATGAGGAAAGACTTATGCCAAAACAGAGGTGTTACAAGTTCATCAGAAAAACAAGTTCATCAGCAAAACCCCCTTTCCCTCCCACCTTTGTCTGATTTAATCTCCTGTTTTCTGTCCCTTTGAAACCACCCTTCTATAAAATGCTGAGCATGCACATTTTCACTTGAAATTGAAAGCAAGAGATGTTCCTTGATGGCAGTGTCATTTGTCACTCCCTGGTCCCCAAGCTAACCTTCTGTTTTGAAGTCTTTTGAGGAAACTGAAGGGAGGGATTCCAGATGCTCTTTTGCCACCCAGCTGCTGGAGTTTACTGCCCCCCTGTGAGAGCAGATAAAACCTCCAGTTCACCCACAGATATTTTGCTGGCTCTGGTGTAGGGATGTATCCTTTGGTGAATAGACGGGGAGTAAATGCCACTGCAGCGATGTTACAGAGCTTGTCCATTAGAGTGCCCAGGTATCTCCTCATTTTCAATTAGTGTAAATCGCAGTGATGTCCAGGAGCAGCTGGCACTCGCCCCATCTGAAGGAGTGACCCGGAGATGCGTGACTCATGCAGAAGACATCACGAAGGAAATACGTTTCTCGGAAGCCTTGCACTTGCCACTGTTCCTTGAATCCTCTTTGCAAATTGACGTTTTCTCGCCTCTGAAAGCAACCCCCTTGCATTTGTCTTCTCATGACTTTAATTCAGTTAGGTTGCAGAGAAGCCCAGCAGCTCTGCTGTGTGTTCAGTAATGAAATTATTTCTCCCTGGCAAGGAGAGGTTTCAGATGTCAGAGATGGAGCCAATTAAGATCCAAGGCAGTGAATTCTTTGCATGAGGGCAGCAGGAAGGATGTATGGCAGGAAGGAAGAATTTGCTGCTTACTAGGATGTAAATATTATTTTCTCCATCTATTTCAATCTTGTAGTTCAATTGCTTTACAAAATGCAGTGCGGGCTCTGAAAGCATTGCTTGTCTGTATGCAAGAGGGGAGAGAAAGTGAGGTTTTCCATGTACCTCAAAATCAAGAGGAAAGATTCAGTGAAATTTAGGAGGAGAACAAATGGGTAGTGAGGACAGCTCAAGGGAGATCAATAAGGACAAAAACCAAACCAGTCTTTGGATGGCTGTTCCTGGGCACTGGCAGATGTCTTCCCTGTGAAAAAGGTGAGATGCATCCACCTTCTGGGTCATACAAATCACCTTGTATAAGATAGTGTCACAGACATGGGTGGTGACATGGGTCTAGTTTGTTGGAGAACTTTCAGGGGACAGGCATAAAGATATTCCATCATTTTAGTTAACTAATGCTTTCATATGAAGAGGTCTGAATTAGGAGTGTCTAAATATGAAAACATGGGCTGGAATGGCAAACAAGAGTGCTGGCTGTTGTCCTCAGTGCTTATGTGGTCTCTGACTATTACTTTTTTGGTGCTCTGAGCGTTACCTTGTTCCAATTACGATCACAGGCCTGTGGTCTATCCAAGTGCACTCTACTGCCCTGGCCTAGGGATTATATTCTTGTTCCATTCATCATTTCCCACAATTTCCCAGAACACTGGTTTATAAATGGCAAGACTGTCCACAGAGAGCTTTTGTGCAGCACATCTCTAGTTCTTGACTTTGGAGTCCCTGGTCCAGCAAAGTCTGGTTCTGTTGACCTGCCAGTGTCATTGCTTGAGGTGAATGGTGGGGGGTGGTTCAAGCCTCATCACTGCCACATTTTGCTGATTTAAGAAAGTGTTGACTAGAAATGCAATAGATCAGCCAAAGGGATGGGGAAGAGGAAGCTGATGCATCTCCCTCATTCTCTTTGATGCTTTAGGACAGGCTGGAGATGCTTCCAGGAATACTTCAGTCTCCATCAGTAAGCTGA
The DNA here is from genome assembly GCF_033783945.1 of Neopsephotus bourkii. NCBI lineage: Eukaryota > Metazoa > Chordata > Aves > Psittaciformes > Psittacidae > Neopsephotus > Neopsephotus bourkii. The sequence continues at coordinate 12,137,669 of NW_026902298.1, read as the reverse complement.
GATCTCTGAGGAGACTGAACACTTTGAGGATCTGTGGGGCACCTTTCTCTAATTCATCCCGGCCACAGGACCACTATATCTTTTTTCATTACATTCCCAGAGAAGTAGGAGTGAGTTAGTTTAGCTCTTTGCCTGCAGAAGATGCCCTGCATTTCTCCTTTACAATTCCCTCTGTCCCTTTTCAGTATAGAAATCAGCAGCATTAGCTAAATCCTGGAGAAGGAGTCCTGTGCTCTTCATATTTTTCTAGTACGGGTACTTAATATGAATTCAGCTTTGTTGCCTTCCATTCACTTACAGTGAACATGTTGGCTGTCAGAGGAGCAAGTGGAAGCTAAAATAAACTAAAGCACCAGCCTCTAGATCCCAGGGCTACATCATGTTTGTAGAAAATTCCACCCCACAAATTCATGTCTAAAGGCTAAAATATCAGCCTCCCAAGGGTTAACAGCTCCTGTGGACAGGGTGGTTCTCAGCCTGCAGCTTGCCTGCTGCTGAGCACAGGGGGAGAGAGAAACTTTCTTCCAGCTTGTGGGGGTTGGAGACTGTTTGGAGGAGGAGGAAGGATTGTTTGTTTGGATTGCCTTAGGATACACAGTTGGGATGCTGCAAAAAAAAAATCTATGCAGACACACAGACTGACTCTCTATTTCAGCGGGTGATTTACATTCCTTCACTCTGGCAAACATAACCAGATTTCTTGTATGTCTATGAGTATCTGAAACTGTCATGACCTTTGGGATTCCTAATTCACTGCAGGTCTTGGGAGACCGAGGATCTTTTCTGGCCATGCATTGTCTTTTTCATTTGGTTTTCCTTCTTGTCTCTGATCCAGTTCATTTGGTTTGGGTTAATTTCATTTTTCACTGGCTTGACAACTCCATCCATTTGAAGTTCTCTGTCTCAGTATGAACAGAGTGTGTCAGTACAAAGCGTCCTTTTACTTCCATCCATCAATATGCTTTCAGTCAGACCTGGGGGGAATATTCTCCAGAGTAAAAGCTCAGCAAGGTCTCCATGCTTCAATTAGTTATTTGGCCTTTCTGACACAGCTAACAAGGGTGTTAATTATCGCTATTTAGAGCAGTGGCTTTGCGGCAGAGATAATTGTCCAGCTGGAACTGAGTGAATAGAGCATCAAACAGCTGTTAGGTTCTCACAACTGGAACAAATTGAAATATTTGTAATGTTTTTCAACTGGTGAAAAATGTTCAGTATTAAGTTAACCGAGGGCTCATAAATGGAAGGAAGTCTCTCCTTTTTCTTAGAGCGATTTTCCAATCAAAGATCTGCATAAAAATGGGTAATTTAACTATTGAAACAGGATGCTTGCAGATTAAAAAGCAAGGGTTCATTTATTACTGCTTTGGTTGTGTGGTGTTCTCAATGCATTCAGATGCTTTGGATCAGCAACTGCTTTGAAGTCCCTCCTCTATGAGGGGCTTACTTACCATGACACTGTTCAGAATGAAAGACAATTGTTCCTTTACACAGCAGAACATCAATACCTGGTATCTGTTCTCCCACACTATGCTTTTCCTGAAGTCTCTTGTAATCACAGGCAGTGCAATTTGTTGATCAAGGAGCTTATCCTGCAGGTGAGCCTGCGTGAGATAACATGGAGAGTTTGTGTTCATGTGAAGACCCACTGCCTTGAACACAGATACAAGTAATTAACCTAAGACATGGGCCCAAAAGAATAATACAAAATTACAATTGTTTAAAAGAACTTTTCTGCCTCAGGTATTATTTCCTTATTTTAACTAAATTGTTGTCTTTGGTTCATTCACATGATCTTTAAAGTTCCCACTTCTCTCTTCTACCACTGTCCCATCTCTCTTATCCATTCTAAAAACAGGAAGACAACAAAATCATTTTGTTGGGAAGCGCCAGTACCCACGGGAAATTAGTATCCTGGATGAACATCTTCTGAACCCCTTGGAAGAGCCCTCCCTCCCAGGTACATGATTCAGTACTGAAAACCTCAGTTACAAAAGGTGTCTGTTCCCTTCTTCTGTGTGTGATCTGCCTGCCCTGTAGCAACAGAGCAACTGAACATAATCCATTCCAAAGATGTGGAGACCATGTTGGGTAATCTCTGTTTGGCTATAGGATAGCAGTTTGCTGAAGCCCAACTCACCAGTCCTTAAATAGCAGGACCTCATTAAAGAAAAGCAGAATCTTTAAGTAAAGATGCTTTAAGTAAAAGCAAGAAGCTGCATGACTCAGATTGAGAGTGCACAAAAGCCAGCTCAGGAATGAAAAGTGTAGACCAGTACAAAAAGCTGGGACTAGAGAGAGATTTATTGGGACTTTTTGAGTAGTGAAGCTGAATCTAACAAGTGGAGAAAAGGGGTGTAAAGAGGAAAATCCAGGAAGGGAAATAAGTGAGGATCTCGGGAGAAAGACTGAATGAAAAACTAGTAGAATAGGGGATACTGAGGACTAGTTTACTGATAGCGGAGCAATCTAAAAGAGGACCCAAAGAGGGGAGGTGGTACTTGAGATTGCTTTGCTGCCAACAAATACCTGTGTGTGACTGCACCACCTCCTGAAGATTGTGTCCACCTGAAATGTGACAAATCTGTACTGCTGTCAGGTCCTGTTAGCTCAAGGGGCAGAGAATTCTGCCATTACCCCAGTGATCCATCTGCATGTTCACATGCTAACGTCTGTTGGGGACAGTTTTCCTTGCCTTTTCATTTAAACAAGAATAGGATTTTTATTTTAGATTTATGTGATTTTTACTGCTATTTTAAATATTCAAATTTTAAACAGTTCTGATTCTTACTGGCCCTTGTGCATGCACTGCATCATACAGTTTTTAGATGCTTTTTGAAAGTTTCATTCTCATTCGGTGGATGAGGTGGATATGTTTGCGTCTTGGAGAAGGGTTATTAAATGGAGGAGATGGTTAGCTGCTGCATTGTTGTAGATACAAAAGAATAATGCTTAATGGGAGCCAGGAAAAAATTGGCTTGGAGGAGAAAGGTCCTTTCTGAAAGCAGCAAAAGGATCTTCCAGTTGTGCTGCTAGCACAAGGTTCTTGTGCAAACCTGAGACAAGTCACTTCAGATTTTCACTGTGTTTCACAGATGGACACTAGATGTAGTGACACTTGTTTTCAACCTTTATTTCTGCGTATATGCTTCAGTTCTCATCTCAAAAGTTGAATAATATCTCCTTGCTTTCTATTGGCGCTGAGAAATCTGATGTCTGTGAAATACTTGGCTAAGCCTCTTCTCAGAAGTCCTGTCTTGTTACCCCCGCATTGATGGGTCTTATCTGCAGTCCCTGATTTATTGAATAGTGTGCAGGAAATAGAGTGAGAGAGGAAAAGGTAAACAGTGACTATATACAGAGCAGTAGTTGGGCTATGACTAGAATAATATAAATAGTCTTTGGTCATATATTTAAGGGTGGTATCTTAGTGGATTATAGTACAGAGGACCTGCACTAAAATTGAACAGATAAATTTAACTTTAGCATGTGGCAACTTTGAAGTTCTCAACATTGTAAATGCAAGTTTAAGCATTTTTGTATGATTATAATAATAAGCACGTGATTAAAAGGACATACTGAGTTTTAAAGCCCTGTAGATAGCACACACTGTTGCAATGTGGTCTTTCTCTTGTTCTGTTTTTTATATAGAAAATCTTTAATGTTCTTTGTGAAGAGTAATAATAATGTCAATCTTGTCATCAAGGTATCATTGAGGAGAAGATATCAACAGAAACAGTCATTTTTTCAATGACATTTGTCCTTTAGTTATGTCATTCTGTGCATTATTGCACATGTCTGGGAAGTAAAAGAACGTTCACATCTGCCCCAATTCTTGCTGTTTTGGTCACAGGGGATACATCTGTTGTCCTCTGGTGGTTCACAACATGTGGTGCCAGTGGTCCACATGGGCCGACTCAAGCTCAGTGTGACAGTGCTTATAAGAACAGCAACGTGTCAGTGACTGTGGAGAAAGAGGGCAGGCTCCGGGGAGTGCAAGTCTGGAGAGTGCCAGCCACAAACCGGTACAGGTGAGTACCACTGGGTGCTAGCGAGGCCGCCACTTCTAAGCACCTTCTGTTTGTGGAGTTTCAGCAAGCATAAGTGTGGGACCGTCTATACGGAGTAGGTGGAGGGGGCAGGGAAGTGAGAGAGAAATAGGAGTGCTAGCTGTTAAGGATCTGTGTCTGAGTTACTGTGGAGCATGGAGGGTGGAGTGGTGACTGAGAAGAGATGAAAACAGGAGTGATTGTGGGCATGCAGTCAAGTGGAAGTGCTGCCATCATTTCAGTCCCAAAACCTTGGTCTTCTAGATTTGGCTATACCAGCTCATGCTATTTTCTCCTAAAGTCTCTGTCTCCAGTGCAGTGGTTTAGAGCTAGTCCATCCTCTTGAGCAGCCTAGTTGCATGGGTGCCAAACAAAGAATAGCCATGAGATGCTGCAGCAGGGAAGCCTGCACTGAAGCAAGGATTGGAAGTGCAGAATGGGTAGAGCTTGCACATGGAATTGCTTTAGGGTTGAGATGTGTGAAATTGGCTCTTTAACTACTTACTTTTTCTTCCAGGATTTCTGCCTATGGAGCAGCTGGGGGAAAGGGAGCCAAAAACCACAATAAGAGGTCCCACGGGGTCTTCATCTCAGCCACCTTCCAGCTGGAGAAAGATGAGCTGCTGTACATCTTAGTGGGGCAGCAGGGGGAGGATGCCTGCCCTGGGGTGAGGGCTGCACAAGCACATGTGGGCAGTTTTCAGCTACGATTCAATGAGATTCAGTGGGTGGCTTAGGGTTTGGTGATGAAAGATAGAAATCCTAGAATCCAGCAATGAAATCCAGTCAGGAGACTGGGAAGAACCAATAAACCAAGTTAGAAAGAATCTCAAAACAAATATAAAGAACTCTGAAAAGAAAAACAATCCCAAAATGTGCAAACAAATATGAAGCCCGCAGGAACTTTGCTTTAAGCTCCTGGTGTTTGAAATAAGTTCTTCATCAGCTTTCTTCTGCTTATTTTAAGCATGGAACTTAAAGTAGGTGAGAGTTGTGTGTTCCCTCTCTTATTTTTCCACAGCCTACGTTTCTTTCTGTCTGCCAGGATTTCAGATAATTTACTATTATATATGGAAGCATCCAGCAGTGTTGTGGCTGCACTGCTGCTCTGTAAGCTTAGAGACTAGGGGCTGAATCTAAAGCCTGTCAAAACCAGTGGGAATCTTCTGGCCCCTGAATTTGTAATGACAAAGACCCCACTCATGAGAAATGGAAATTTGCATTCGTGATGTGAATGTTTATATGTGTGTCCTCTAATGCTAGACTCAATGATTTGAAAGTCTCTATATCACTTTGGCTCAAAAGTTTCCTCTTTTCAGCATGAATCCTTTGGTACAGCCTCCTTCCAGAAATGTGATCTGTAGACCCTGCCCTGTGGGCTGTTTGCCCTTTTCCCCACAGGTAGACTTCTGAGGTTTGGGATACGCATTCTTGTAGGCATTCAAAGTTACCATTTATCCTGCCCAAAGCATATGATGTCTTATCCAGATGCGGGAACAGACTCTAAACCCAGTCTTTCATCACTTTAGACAGTACAAGACTTATATCTATCTAAATAAAACATACATTTGTATATCTGCGGTTCCCTCTCCAGTGCACTCTCTAGGCTTAGGTCATAATCTACAAAGTTGTCCATTATCCCCTTGCATTTCATGACTTGTTCTCCAAATTGCAAAGTATAACCCAGCACTAACTAGCTCCCTTTTGCAGATGTTATTGGAAAAAGTTTCTGTTCATTTTTCCCACTTCCAAAGCCCACTTTTCCTTGGCCTTGGAAATCCTGATGAATCCTGATGAACGTTGGGTAACTAATGTTTGTTTTCCTTTCCCTGAAGGAGTTCTGCAGCTCCAGACTTTCATGCTCTGTCCTTAGATTTATCCCTTGCTTTTCCCTGGTTCTCATTTATCTCGTCATCTTTTGTCCTCTTCTCTGAATGAGAGGGCCCAGGTGTTAAAACTGGCACCATGTTTCTGGCCTAGATATATGATGTGATCGACACAAGTAGAGATTTCACCTGTACTGAGCAATGTAGCAGTTTCTGAAATCATTCAGAGTTCATCATCTGAGTGAAAATGGGCAGATTCCCAAGTCATTGAAACTCATGGGACTCAGTGTCACAAAACGAAGAAAAATATAAAATGGCCAAACAGTCCTTACTTTTTCAGCTTTTTCAGTGTTCTTTAGTATTTAGCAGGAATAGGAAGCTGAGACCCCAGATTTCCCTTCTGAGGTTGTCAGTAGGTCACGCTTAACTGTGAGCAGGTCATCTCTGGCTGCTTTATGCATTTATGACCTTGAGAAATAGCTAATATACACAGCAGTAAGAAAGTTCTGAGAAGTAACCTGCAATGTTTCACATTTTAGTGTTCTTGGGTATGAGAAGTTCTAAATATGCGAAATATGACTCGCGATATCAATGAGTTATTGCTGTATTGCCTGGGTTTTTTCTATGAGCATTTGTATTTTCACATGCATGGGTAATGTGTTTGTAAATCAGAGGTAACAGACAGATCTATCCCTCAGCTGTTAGTCCTTGTAGAGCTGTTCCCTTTCCATAGATAATATATATACTGATTTATAGATGCCTGATATACATCACAAATAACACAATATTACTATACTGAGTTACACAGACAAGTCTCAAGAGCTGGGTTTTGCTGATATACGAGTGCATCTCTTGTCTCCTTTCAGGGCAATCCTGAAACCCAGAAGATCTGCTTAGGGGAGTCATCTCTCATTGAAGAAGATTACAAGAAAAAAAAGGACCTGAGGGACTGGGCTGGAGGAGGTGGGGGTGGAGGAGGAGCAACCTACATCTTTAGAGTAAGTATTTCCTCTTTGCATCCTTTCTGAGCAGTGTCTAGCAGAGCAATTAACTTTCACTCTCAGTCATTGCCCATGATACTCGGTTCTTAAAAAAGGTGATGAAAAAGGAGTCTCTCTCTTTCTCTCTTTCCCTCCCTATTCTTCTGTCTTTTTGTCTTTTAAATTCTTTATGTCCTTTCATATCCATCATATATGTCACTGTCACTAAGCTAGCCGAACTGGTTCCTTGGTTCTTGACAGCTCAGATCTGGGAATCACACCAGGATCCCACTTTAATATTGGCAGCAGTCCTAAAAAAACTAAAACCCAAGATATTGGAGTTTAGTTAAACAGCTACTTTTGTACCCAGGACACAATGTAAAACGATTCTGTAATGTTCTTAGGAAGCAATCGGTAGTATTGCCCTGGCCTTGGACCACTTTTCTTTGGGATGCTTTCATGCATTTTGATGAGTTTATGTGAGTTTGCGTATCCAAGGGATGTGAAGTTTTTCTGATGTTTGATGGGGGGTTTTCCAGCAGAAGGATGGGATTTTCGAACCTTTGCTCATCGCAGCAGGAGGAGGAGGAAAAGCCTATCTGAAGGCTCAGGATAGCTCTCTGGATGACGTACCTCTGGAGCAATTTGAGAACAGCACTGCAGTACCTGGAGTCAGTGGGAGGACTGGGGCAGCAGGTGAGACACTAAAACAATATGAGGTCTGAACCAAATGGCTGAATACACACGTTGTCCATTAGGCACGAAGTGAGGGGCTTCTTTTTGATCTTTTGGAAACATGCTGGATATTACCAGCATATTTCTTACAGTGCTGGTAATCTGTAACAAATGCTGGTTTATATTCTCTTGTATTCTCTTTATCTGTCACCAGATAAAAGAGAATGCATAGGATAGGTGATGAGTGCTCCATTAGAGGCTATTCCACAGGCCTCCTAGCCTCCTACTCTCTTCTGTGAAACGACTCAGTAAAAATGATGTTTGGGAGATGGAGCTCACTCCTCCACACTGTAACAATTGTCTTTGAAGAGATGGCTTTTTCCCTGTTAGTCCCCTGGAACCCTAACAACAAGAATTATATCATGGAAATTATACCAGAAATGGAAGCTTATTTATAATCTTGCAACAGCTGTGCCTAGAATTCATTCCTAGGAGACAAAAAAATTCCAGTGGTTCTCCACCTCGTGCTGTAATAGCCGTATAAAAGGGCCACTAGAGGGAGATGAGGAAATCCAGCATATTTGTGTTTCCTCAGGGAACTCAACATCTTGCAAGCCCTAATCAGTTATCCTGGAGAGGAATGTTGGGCTCCTTATTTCCCCAATGCCACTAGAAATTCGTGCTAAGGTGCTGTTTATGCACCACATACCACAGGCTGCACATTAGATTTCCACATTATTATTGTCCATGGCAACAAGAAGCTTGTCTGTATATTCATAGAATCATAGAATCATAGAAAGGTTAGGGTTGGAAGGGACCTTAAGATCAACAAGTTCCAACCCCCCTGCCATGGGCAGGGACACCTCGCTCTAAGCCATATTACCCAAGGCCTCGTCCAACCTGGCCTTGAACACTGCCAGGGATGGAGCATTCACAACCTCCCTGGGCAACCTATTCCAGTGCCTCACCACCCTAACAGGAAAGAACTTCCTCCTTATATCCAATCTAAACTTCCCCTGTTCAAGTTTTAACCCATTACCCCTTGTCCTACCACTACAGTCTCTGAACCTTAAGAGTTAACCTGAATGCAGGCACTTAAGAAATCCGTTAAGGACCAATTTCTGTCCCTCTATAGTACCTCTTCTACTTTCCTTTGCTTGTTCTTCCCTCAACCTGTTCTTATTTAATTTCTCACCCTCTGACTGAAGGTGGAGGTGGTGGCTGGCAAGATGAGAGTCTGCTTCCTCAGGCTGGAAAGTCCCTTCTGGAAGGTGGAGAAGGGGGTCAAGCTTGCCCCCAGGCTCTAGCCAAGCTCCAGTGGGCCACCTCCGGTGGCTTTGGTGGGGGAGGAGGAGCTTGTACTTCTGGTGGAGGAGGTGGAGGCTACAAAGGTAAGTCTGCTGGAGGAATAGTCATGATGGCTGATTTTGTACCACTTGCTACCTTCAGAGCACCTTCGGTTAAGGGGTAGAGCTCTTAATGCAGAGGCACACTGCTGCAGAACGTGATCCACAGATACTTAAAGCTCAGCAGCATGCCTTACTCTGTGCTATCGGTCTTTAATTAGGAAATCAAGGTTATAGAAGTGTTCCTACATGATTTAGTGTTTGGAAGGTGTGTTGAACCACCTCTTCGTTCATTTACAAGTTGCCCAGGGAAAATGTTCCATTTGTTTTTTCTGTTTAAAGGAAATATATTTTTACCTTGCTGAACTGAGAAACCTACGTTGGAGTAAGTCACTTTACTAACCTTGGTACTGGCTGGGTCAAGTGACACAGCACAAGTAATCAAGGACATTATACCTATGAGGATAACTGAAAGGTTGCAGAGTGACCCCAGGGGATAAGAGCCAGGAATGAATGCAACGCTTCAGAGGCATCACATTTTTTGCAGTACACAGCACTGATCAGCTAGCCATACTCTTCTTTCTCCAGGGGGGCATGCCTCCAATACTGATGATATCACAGCTGGTGGGCAAGATGGCATCTCTTTTGTGAACCCCATTGGAGAAATCTTCTTGCATCCCCTGGCAGGTACAATATACCTTCTATTCCTCTTTGTTCTTTTCTTCTTCCTTTTCCTTTCTTCCTCTCTATTTCCTCTTTCCTGCTCCCTCTCCTCCAGTCTTTGTTTTTTATGTATCTCATGCAGGCATGTTTCACTCTGCAAGTTGGAGCTTTAGCTGTGGTAATTTCCTTAAGCACTTCTATAATGCTCTGGGACCTCTTCCATCTCAATCTCTAAGCCAGGAGAAACACCAGTCATCAGGCTCAACTGCATGTCCACAGTCCCAGACCTTTCAAGGTCAATTCACTTCCAGACCTCTCTGTTTGTTTGAGGCACCCAATACCTTCTTCCCTCCTGGCTTCCACCAGGTTTCCCAACGTGTCAACAATCTGTTGGTCTAGTTGCACTCCTGCAGATGAGAGAAGTTGTAGGTACCTGCTGTACCTGCTAGATTTTAGTTGGGGCTTTTTCCTTACTGGAACAAGACGGGAAAAACTGAACTAAACCCCTCTGTTGTGTCTGATTCGTTGTTCAGCCATGGAGAGTCACGGTGAGGTGGAGGTTCAGATCTATCTTAACTGCAGTCACTGCCACTCGGACAACTGTAAGCGGGACCCTGACACCAACCTGCCAGTCTGCCAATGTGAGATGGGGGCTGTGCTAGCCAATGACAATGTCACCTGCACTGGTAAGATGTGAAGTTTTATCCTCAAGATGGATAAAACTTATAGATGGATATATAGAACTTATATAGATGGATAACATAGTTTAGTGAGAGGTGTCCCTGCCCATAGCAGGGTGGGTTGGAACTTGATGATCTTAAAATCCTTTCCAACTGTAACTATTCTATGATTCTATGATTCTGAGTCCAAAGGAGGGCCATGAGGATGATCAGGGACTGGAGCACCTCCCATATGAAGACAGGCTGAGAAAGTTGGGGCTGTTCAGCCTGGAGAAGAGAAGGCTGCGTGGGGACCTCATAGCAGCCTTCCAGTATCTGAAGGGGGCCTACAAGGATGCTGAAGAGTGACTCTTCATCTGGGATTGTAGTGATAGAACAAGGAGTGATGGGTTAAAACTTAAACAGGAGAAGTTCAGGTTGGATATAAGGAAGAAGTTTTTTACTGTGAGGGTGGTGAGGCACTGGAATGGGTTGCTCAAAGAAGTGGTAAATGCTCCATCCCTGGCAGTGTTCAAAGCCAGGTGGGACAGAGCCTTGGGTGACATGGTTTAGTGCGAGGTGTCCCTGCCCATGGCAGGGGGTTGGAACTGGATGATCTCAAGATCCTTTCCAACCCAAACCATTGTGTGATTCTGTGAGTCTATATGACTCAAAATTCCTGGTGTTAGATTGTTGCATGCTGAGCTGTGTCTCTGTCACCATCTTCAACATTCAGGTTTGGATTAGGTAGAAAGTAAAATATCGGTAAAGAGACATAGTGTAAATTTCCTGAATTGGCACAGTTTATCAGGTATTTAAGTGTAAATACCTCTGGTATAACAAACTGCCTACTGCTGAGTTATTTAAGCCACAAATAACTTCCTTCCACATCAGTTTCCCACTGTGTCCGTTCAGCTGATGCCTGGTATTCACTGTTATTTCCTCACTCAATCTCTTGGAACTCCAAAGCATCAAGAAAGTTTCAACTTGTGACCAGTGATGTTACCCATTTATAAAAAACCTGAAGTATGGGTAAGAAATCTATGCTTTACAAGGCAGTTTTCTGTCCTCACTATGCTTTTAAAATTATTTATGTATTTTTCAGCTTCCAGGGCTATAGGTAGATTTGCTGTTACTTTTATAAGATGGTCTGGTCATGAACTCGCTATTGCTTTCTGAAATAGGAACAACCTTCAGAGGGATGTGGCAGCAGCTCTGGTTGCTTTCTGATTAATGCATCTCTATTTTTCTTTTTCCAGTGCCTCAGAGTCCTATCCCAGAAGGTCACCTGCCACTCCCACTTCTCCTAGCTGTGGTGGCTGTGATTGTGGTGCTTGGAATGATCCTTACTTGTGGCAGCCTATCTATCAGTAAGAAATACTTACTTCTTATCACCACTTGACTTGGCTTTTGCTGGTTAAATTAGACAGAAGGACCCATCCACATGCCACTAGTTTTAATACGTGGAACCAAAGTGTTGTGTTCTCCCAAGTACATCAGAGGGACACAGGAGGAAAGAGGTGACATAAAACATCACTACCCCACAGTTAGGCACAAGCATAGTCCCAGAGGGTAAGAACTCCTCTGTCCTGGTATCTGCTACAGAGAAAAGAACTTGGAGAGCCCTTTTAGCAGGTGCTTCTTTAGTACTCACAGTCTGTGATTAAATATAGAATTCATTCTGGGAGGTAATCTGCTTTTTGAGACTTGATGCCAACAAGATGCCCCTTTCCTCAGCCAATATACAAAGAAGCCGAGGAAAACTAAGTTGCTCCCTGGTGATTAGGTCTCTGCAGAAATAAGTCTGTTTGCACATCCACTATTGAATCACAACAGAGCATGGAGAAGAACATGATACTGGCAAGCTAAAGATGCTCCTTGAGCATTTATAATTATGGAGTGGATTTCTGTTCTGTGTGGCCAGCATTATAATTTCTTTCCAGGTGTTGATCTTGTGCATTTTGATTTGCCTCCCCACCTGCAGTTTATCACCTTAAGAAGCAGCAGCTGGAAGGAGCCAGAGCACGACTGCAGAGCCCAGAATATAAACTGAGCAAAATCCGCACATCAGCCATCATGACAGATTACAACCCCAACTACTGCTTTGCAGGGAAGGCCGCCACTCTGAGTGAGCTGAAGGAGATCCCACGGAAGAACATCTCTCTGCTTCGGTAAGGCTTGCTGCTGGGTTGCTCTCTGGCAGAAGAGAGAAAAGACAGCCTGAAGCAAAGGCAGAGGTAGGGCTCACATGCTTGTTTTACTCATCATCAGGTATCCAGGACAAGAAAGCAAGGGCCAGCTGTCTGACTAACTGGAAAGCACCTAGTCCAAGCCAGCCAAAATACAATAGAACTTACTATGTTTTCTAAGATATTTTGATTCCATAAAGTCCTCAGGCAGAAGTATACATTTATGAGGCTCTTGCTCCATGTTGCCACAAACAGCATAGGGTATTTTACCTCTCTTTTTTTGATGTCTACGATTAAATTTGCCACCTGGCAATAATTCCCTTCCACATCTATAGCAGTATTTCTTTTTTAGCATTTCCTGTCACAAGGAAATACATGCTATGTTGCTCTTTGGCTCCATATAATCCAGAGGAGATTATCAAAGTTATGTGAACTTTAGAAGGAAAAACTTGATCATTCCTATGTACTGTCTTATGCCATCTCTTCAAGACATCAGCTTGCAGCTACCTCACTCTGTTGTTCTCCAGTTCCTTCTTGCCTTGCTATCGCCATACTTGGTGATAGGGCCCTGGGATTGAACAGGCTGCTTTATGTGTTCAGAACCATCAAGGAGCCAATCTCCCTGTTTTAGTGACAGTGGCAGAAAATACTGAGAAGTTACTTTCAGAAGCTTTGAGATGAAAACAAAACTCTGTTGTTGATTCAGTCTGTTACAGCAGGTTCTATTCCTGTGTTTGGGCTGGATGAAGAGAGCAGCTTGGAAACACTGGATCCCAAATATACAGACCCAGTAACGGCATATGCCCAGTAAGATCATAGTAACATCTTGTTCTTTCTCTGATTTTGTTTTTTCCTTCCAGGGCACTAGGACATGGTGCATTTGGTGAGGTTTATGAGGGAACTGTGGTAGGCATCGCAGGGGATCCCAGCCCTCTTCAAGTGGCTATCAAGGTCAGTACCCACAAATTTCTTCTACAACAATAATTGCCTATAAGAGCCATATTATCTTATTACTGATCCATCTGGAGATTCACGTGCATCACATGGATAATGACATATGCATGTATGTGATGCAGGTTTCCATACATTGCTGCATCCAGGAATCATAAACTTTGAGTTTTAAGCTATATGGCACTAGCAGCAGGTTGAAAGTAAAGCATGTCTTGTTTGTTGTATGCCTAATGGCTGTAAGTTATGGTCTAACTAGGAGAATCTAAAAAGGGCAATCTATTCTGTAAGCTCCATTCCCATTGCTCAGGAGAGATAGAATCACTACCCTGAGATGGAAAGTTGTGTGAATTAGGCACCTGGAGACTGCCTAACATGGTTAGCTAAAATAACAAATTCTCCATCAACGTAAATAAATATAGCATCCTTGAAATCAACACAGACCCATCAGTTCACCCCAGCAGAGAATCTGCCACAGGAGCTTTTCTGTCATGATGATTTACAGATCTGAGTTAGCCAAGAAAAAAAGGAATTTATGGGGAAAAATATAGCACCAGGCAGACATTCTGGGGACATTGTGGACTAGAAGAGGATTTCTTAATCTCACATAAAGAAAGAAAGCTCTGGCAAATATTAGTGTGAAGCATTTATAAGGCACTGTAGTGTTTTAAACCCAGACAGACAGCTTGTTCACTCACTCCCCCCCCTTCTTGCCCTCCCCCTGCTCTCGGAGGGATGGAGAGGAGAATCAAAAAGAATGCAGCTCCCATGGGTTGAGATAAGAACAGTTTAGTAACTAAGGTATAACACAAATCACTACTGCTGCCGCCAATAATAATAATGATAAAGGAAATAACAAGGGAAGAGAATACAACACCTCAGCACCTGCCGACCGATAACTGCCCACCCAAGCACCAACCAATACCTCCTCCAACCCCGCAGTCTCCTAGCCCTTCCAGGTAACTCTCCGTTACATCCTGGGCATGACGTGCTGTGGTATGGAATACCTTTTTGGTCAGTTTGGGTCAGATGTCCTGTCTCTGCTTCCTCCCGGCTTCCCTCCTCCCTGGCAGAGCATGAGGCTCACAAAGTCCTTGGCCAAACCAAAACATCATTGTTATCAGATCTGTTCCCAGGCTGAAAGTCAAAACACAGCACTGCACCAGCTACCAAGAAAGAGAAAAATGACTGCTACTGCTGAACCCAGGACAGGCAGCAAACAGTAAACATTTATATAATGCTTATACATTATTACTTCTGCACTTCAGTGGGTTTGAGTGCTATCTCCTGAGTTTTTCACATGACATTGCCATATTTAAAAACTTGTATTGTTTCTCAGTTACATTTCCTTTATACTGAGAGTAGTGTTTGTCTACCACATGGGAAACGTTCAGGTACTCTTTTATTAATGCACATTGTTCAATACGCTGCTGTGAATATAAATTGGGATATCAAGCTCATTTGCATGTCATTAGTAGCTAAAGATAACAAGCTGGCTTTCTGTGAAATTACTGCTGTTGCCTCAGGATTTGTCAGTTACTCAGCCCTAAAGATAAGGATGCTTATAGGCCTGCTTTTGTTCTTTTATAAGCTTGTGACTCAGAGAACCAGATCACCTTCTACAGGTTCAGCCCAAAAGGTGGCCTTCAATAATAAAAAGAAGTTCTACCATTATTCATACTATCTTTCAAACCCCTTTTTAAAACAAGCAAACAAACAAGGTGAAAGCATCATGCATTATGACATTTTGTTATTAACTTCCCGTGCCACTGAACAAATGTGAATGAAATCCCACAACAGAAACGGGCAAGCAGCTGTAACTGCCCAGCCCAGTTTCACTGTCCAGACTGGCAGAAGCACCACAGCGCAGTGGGGAACAGAAGTGGATCAGCATGTTGTTCAGTTGTGATAATCCAGTGGGGCTGTTACCAGTTTTGAAGGTCTCAGCAATGCTGACTACTTGTTAGGGCCCTGTCTGCCCACTTGTTCGCGCAGTTCCCTGTAAAGCAGCACCCTGAACATCACCAAAAGGCAGCTCTTCTCGCTGGCTGGAAACCAGTAGAGTATCCATGGGGCCCAAGCTTACATTGCTTGATGAGCTTGATGGAGCATATCAGTCCTGATCTGACTGTGCAGAAGAAGCAGCAGCTGTATACAGAGAATAAATTAAAACATACATTTGCAGCATACTCTACATATTGTTTGTGGCTGTTCCACCAATTTAATAATCATCTGCACTGTCCTGTGTGAAGCAATCACTTATTTGAGAGAGAAATGTGTAACACTGTCTTCTGTAGCCCACACTGTTTCCATGCCAGCCTCGCCCCACTGTGCAGTGAACGTCTCACCTCTGTGTGCAGTTTGGCAGGCAGGCACTACACACAGCTGCAGCCAGGCCATCCCGTGATGTTAAACCAGTGGGCGCAGCAGTAGGCACTGCTTCTACAGCTGCCTGTGCTCTCAGTTGATGTTTATCAGGGGCAGATGCTGTCCAGATCTTCTGGCAGGAGAGGAAGCGTGACACAATGGTGTGTGACACAATTATTGAAATCATGTGGCTGTGTGAGTCAAATGACATGGAAGGATGTGCTGCAATATGGACATATAGAAAAAGGAGAATAAATTAACGCCTGTCATTTTAAAGTGTATATTAGATCTCTATTTCCTCACCTAATGCTTTTTTTGATGTATACCTGAAGCTCCAGAACACTGCATATAGTTAAATGCACACAAAAATACTCCAAGTACATAACTAATTTCCTATTCCAACTACCAAATGGGTCACATGTAGTTCAAAAACTGGCTGCTGAATAGATGAGCCCCTTCTGGTAGGTTCCTGATGTCGTTCACATGTTACATGCTCACTGTTTCTTGTTTTCTGTTTCCTTTGGTGGTTACATAAATATTCTCAATTCTTTGGTGGGATGGTCCTCACTGTCTTTACCTCTCAACAGACCCTGCCAGAAGTCTGCTCTGAGCAGGATGAGATGGATTTCCTAATGGAAGCATTGATTATCAGGTATAGTTTAAGGGTTTTATACTGATGGTGGGTGGGGGAAAAAAAGAGTCATGCAGGTAATAAGAATAATTTATCTTGCTCTGGTGCAGAAAAGAAATCCACCCTTATTTTTGACCAGGTGGTATTTTAGTAGCATAGGAGCTACTAGTTTCAGCTACTTGTGAATCTCAAGCAAGGTAGCAAAGTTTTAGCCATTTCCAGGAAAGCAGGGCTTCATGCATAAATGCCAAATTCCAAATGACCCCCACTTCCTCATTCTTCCCCCAGCTTTTACTAGTGAGCATGAAGTATGGAATATCCCTTGGGGCAGTTCGGGTGAGTCCCAGCTGTGTCCCCTCCCAGCTTCTTGTGCACCCCTTGCCCATTCACTGGTGAGATGGCATGAAAAGGCTTAATGCTGTGTAAGCACTGCTCAGCAACAGAATCATGGAATGCTTTGGGTTGGAAGGGACCTGAAAGCTTACCCAGTTCCAACCCCTGTGTCGTGGTTTAACCCCAGCCAGACAGCTTGTTCACTCACTCCCCCCCCTTCTTGCGCTCCCCCTACTCCTGAAGGGACGGAGAGGAGAATCAGAAAGAATGCAACTCCCCTGGGTTGAGATAAGAACAGTTTAATAACTAAGATATAACACAAATCACTACTGCTACCACCAATAATAATAATCGTAAAGGAAATAACAAGGGAAGAGAAGACAACACCTCAGCACCAGCCAACCAATAACTCCCCCCCAGTCTGACCAAGCACCAACCAATACCTCCTCCAACCCTGCAGTCCCCTCGCCCTTCCGGGTAACTCCCAGTTACATCCTGGGCATGACGTGCTGTGGTATGGAATACCTCTTTGGCTAGCTTGGGTCAGGTGTCCTGTCTCTGCTTCCTCCCAGCTTCCCCTCCTCCCTGGCAGAGCATGAGGCCCACAAAGTCCTTGGCCAAACCAAAACATCATTGTTACCAGCTCTGCTCCAAGCCCAAAAGTCAAAACACAGCACTGCACCAGCTACCAAGAAGGAGAAAAATGACTGCTACTGATGAACCCAGGACACCCTGCCATGGCCAGGGACCCCTTCCACTAGACCAAGTTGCTCAAATCCTCATCCAGCCTGACACTGAACACTGTCAGGGTGGGGCATGCACAACTAAATACATAGCCAAAATATCAATGTTATCAACACTGTTTTGATAACAAATCCAAAGCATAGCACCATAGGAGTTACTGTGAAGAGAATGAACTCTATCCCACCCAAACCCAGTACATCATCTCAACAAAAATTTCTGCAGGGCTCTGCGGGTCATGTTCAGAGGAGTAAAAAGGCACAACATCTTTGTATAAACTTGTTCTGCATTTGAAATGTTTTCCTTTTCAAAGAAGCTCATTGCCCTTTTACTGACTATAAATCATGTCCTGAAGCTCTTGCTAAAACAAATTGTCAATGATGCAGTGGAAAGCAATAGGAAAGCTAAGGACAAGAGCCACCTGTGCAGTGACTCAGAAGTTCAGCCTCTGTAAGAGCAGCATCAAGGTGGTACAGCACAAGCTGTATGCCAGGATGGTATGTCTTTATTCTTGGATGTGAGGGCATATAGTATATTATCTCTTCAAAATTAAAGTAAGAAGTTTTGTAAGAGCAGGTTTGGCAGCTGAAGGAGAAAGTGTGACAAGTTTTTCCCATTGTGGCTTTTAGTTATTAGCTAAATTGTATGTGCAACATTTTTGCCTTTCTCATCTGTAGAGCCATTTGCCATAAGTAAGTGCTTTTTGCTGTGAAAGTCCTGGGCTTTTACCCTTCCTTTGCACAAAGATAGCTGAGCGATACACTCTGAAACTTCTGTAGGCATGAAGTAGTGAATATGGCTCTCTGTGTATAGCTTGCACAGATGGAACACAGCCCTTTTGCCAGTATGAGCACTTCTCTTAGATGTGTCTGGCTTTTAACATCTTTCTAAGCTTGACAGAACCTTTATGAGGTCTCATCTGCATGACCTCATAACAGTGAACTGAGATCTATAAAACCTCCCTGGACAGGATAACAGCCAGCCATTCTTATTGCCACCTGTACTTTAAGTATTGCAGTCTTGGAACTGAATTCCTTAACACAAATCCATAACCTTCAAACAATAGTATAGTCAAGGGTGACTTTACAGTAGTAGTATAGTTGGGTTGGCTGTAAGTGATCAGTGTTAATGCATTTTTAATTTGTGCAACAAAAAGTTCCTGTTCTCATTGGCCCAGCTCATACGTAGGTGCTGGTTTTCTGCTATTAAAGCAGGAATCTTGTGACATAGTGCCACTTCCTAAAATCTGCAAGAACTTTGGCAGCTGAACAGAAGGTAACACTGATGTATGGAGGTTTTTTTTAAGAGCAATTTCAAACAATTACAGAGTGCTTTGATTTACTTAGTACCACATGACTCTTTCTCTTCCCCAGCATCCTTTCCATTTTTAGTTCCTATATTATCCAGGTAATCACCAAGGGAAGATGCTGCTTTTTAATGACTTGAATCTTACTGAGCTTCTTGACAATCTCAGCTTTCTTTTGTAAGAGACAGAAAGCTGCTGCTGCAGTAGGTAGTAGCTGAGTCCCTCTTTGGTAGACTAGACACTGAACTGAGTCCACCAGACTATACAGCAGTATATTTAAAATAACCAATGCTCAAGTAAAATCCCCACCAGTCAGAGTTTTGTTTCACAAAGGTCAATAATATTTGCATATTTGAAGTGCTTACCTTTCTTTTCCCTCTCATGTAATCTCCATCTTCCAGTCAGTGTGACCATTAAATTCCCTCTTTACAGACAGAAGGCTCTGCTTTACTTTCAGCTTTTCACACCTTCTGTTGAAAGCTTTTCATGGGCAAAGCCAGTCATAACCCTGAGCTTGGGGCTGTTGTAATCAGGGCAGCATTTTGATATGGCTGAAGTAGGAATTTGGTAACTCACACTGCACCAGGATATACTTCGACCCAGTTTGTCTGATCTCAAGGCACAGTGAGTGTGATGGACGTTGGCCGTGTGCTAATGCTGTCTTTCTCTTCCATGTTCCTGTGATCTTGGCTTTCAGTAAGTTCAATCACCAGAATATTGTGCAGTGCATCGGTGTTAGCCTGCAGACGCTGCCTCGCTTCATTCTGCTTGAGCTCATGGCTGGAGGAGATATGAAGAGCTTCCTTCGGCAGAATCGACCCAGAGTGGTGAGATAACTTCTCTGCTTAACTTGTGGTTCATTTTAGTATGATTGTTTCTCTTGTTTTTATAAATAGAACACTGAAGCCAAGCAGGGCTGTTCATGTGTCCCAGCTCTTACAAACTTGTAGATATATACCTCTGATTACTCGACATAAGCAGATGCCAATGAGAGAAAATGAAAGCAGTGCCAGAAATCCAGTCTGTTAGCGACTGAGAAGGAAAGACTAAAAGCCTGTCCTGTCATTCCAGAGTTCTCTATCAGCTGGACTACAAATTAAGGGGCTTTCTTTCCTCAATGTCTGCCTCATTTTCTGTGTACTCTGATGTGTGTGAGGGGCTGAAGTTATAACACTGATATGCAGTAATGGGAATTTGTAGCACTAGGTCCTCGGCAGGTGTGCGTCAGTACCATATGGAGATGCACAAATTTATACCAGTTGAAGAGCTGAGCCTGCATGTAGCACTGTGACAGGGATCTAAATCGATGAAATGAAATTACCAAGGCAAATATTTTTGCTTAAAAACTTCCCACCTTTATAAAAAGCTGTCATGAAGGGTTTTACAAATGATCTCTGATTTCTAATGCTGTATTAATGCCAACCAAGTACAGTGAATATTTGAAATGTATTAGTTTCGATGTTCTTCTAATGAACAGCTGATTCCAGATATTTGTTCTTGTTTAACAGTGGCATCTTGGGCACCCCTGTTAAATAAGTACGTTTCTGTTTGAGTGGAGCCTTCAAAAAAACAGAAGAGTTAAGCCTGATTCTATGTTATTTCTTACTGTACTGAGGTGCCCATGCTGGATGCCTACAGGGGCAGGCGGAGGCTGACTAGTGCCTCATGTACTCCTACACCACATGATGCAGTAACACAGCTTCTCCTCCACATGCCCCTCCACCCCAAATAGTTAAGATGATTTAGCTTCATGTGTTGGTATTAACATGTTGTTGAAACACTGAGCTTAGTTTCTTCCTCATAAAGGAGTAAATATACTAATTAAATGTACTTACAGTGGTATAACAGCACCCAGATGGAGCAGTTCGTATATCTTTATTTTTGGCATTTATACTGAAAGTGGCACAATTTTTGTAAGTATATAAAGTCTGTGGGCAGCAGAGAATAATAAATGCTCTTATTTGAATATTACTCATAGTTGTAATGTAAAGAACAGTTATTTTTTAAATATCATGAAAACAAACTGCTGCTATGTTAGCTGGTATGGTAGCAGATAGCAAATACAACAGTTGAAGCCCTCTTAGTACTCAACAAATGTCCCTGTACACCTTTTCTGAAAGGAGAACTAACCCCATCACTAATGTATTTCACAACACGTTTCCCTGGATGCAGAGAAAATGCATGTCCATCACAGTCTTCTGACAGAGGGATTCCAGAACATAGATAAGGTTCAGCTCTGTGGTTCTATTTCTCCTCCCTGCTCTTTATTTCCTCTCCAGAAATGCCTGCTGTATAGCTATAATAATTCTCCATGGCAGATATCCAAGATCTTTGTGCAATAACTTTCCTAGCCAATAAAAACAGAGCTGTAGTGTATGTTATGTGGTTTGAGCATGAGAAATTACAGTGATATCAGCATCCAGAAACAAAAGCAGCCTTAAAACGAACAATTTATTTGATATCACTCAGGCTTATGATCAGCAGTGTAGTAATTTCTCCCCACCCTTCCTAAAAGCAATACCAAAGTTCCAGGAGAAACACCGAGGAAATTTCCCCATGGGGAAATAAATGACAGGATGAAAATAAGCAGGGCTCCTGCAGAGAAACTTCTTTATCGTTCTTAGGGAAGTGCAGATGGTGAAGGGCTAGTACCAGTCCCTGAGTCTGTGGTAAATCATCCCTTTTTCCCATACTGCTCCTGAGGGTAATCTCCATCTTTCCACATGAACAGATAAGTTGATGAATGCTGACTGCAGGTGCAGAGATGTGCAGTCGCGCATCGTTGCTCTCTCTCTGAGTTCATGTGCCACTTTCTCTTGATAATTTATTAATCCACTCTTTAAAAGTGTGTGTGTGTGAAGTTTCTCTCCCACCTCACCTTTTAAACCTGCTTGTCTTTTGATTTCACAAAGTCCAGCACCAGCAGGGACTAGTCCTCTCACATCCCCTTTTCTAGGCTATTTAGGTCAGGCCATAGATCTCTCACCAGCTTGCACTCATGCATTGTGAGCAGGAGAAGTGAAATCTTCTGAAAGCATTTTGGCTTAAATAAGAATTTACTCATTTTCTAACCCTTTACTTTGGTCTGCTTTTATTCTTCTTTGCTGTTGAATCATTTAACACTTCCACCACCCTGTATGTGTCTCTCCCTTTCCCTTCTTCTGCCCCTCTCTGATTACCCCCTGCCTGAACTATATCCTACTTCATTATTCCCATTTTCTGTGTGTCCCTTTCCAGAATCAACCATCCACGCTGACAATGCAGGACCTGCTGAACATCGCTAGGGATATTGCCTGTGGCTGTAAATATTTGGAAGAGAATCATTTCATCCACAGGTGAGGAGAAACAGTCCTTCTGATGTATCCCAAAGTGTGTGAAGCTCACATCGTTTCCATCTACAGTGGATTAGACAGCATTAATCTCCAGGGGGAAGACAGAGATTCCTCTACCAGTGCAGGCTTGTGCTTAGATGTCTGGGCTGGTCTCAGTGGGTTTTGGTAGGAGTTAGGCTCTGCGCAGCTCTCTGTGCTGCTAGGGAGAAAGGAATATTCTGTTCGCAGTTACTGTTTTCAAGCGTTAATTTTCAGCTGCCTACAATAGCCACATTTGAGATTAGCCCTGTAGTCCACTAGATGGTAGTGTCAGTCTGTGTTAGCTTCTAAGAGAATAAGGTACCATTTCTCTCTTCTAGTGTCAGTCTGTGTTAGCTTCTAAGAGAATAAGGTACCATTTCTCTCTTCTATCTCCCTATCTTGACTTAATGTTTTCCCTATCCCATCAGCACAGGACATGCCATCATATTTGATCCCATCAGCACAGGACATGCCATCATATTTGAGCCATTGACTCAAGAAGGGTAGAACAGGAATACTAGAACAGGGATAATAGGAGGTTAAAAAACAACTCTAAGGCTTCCTTCCCAGCTCAGCAGCTGATCTGCTAAGTGGTCTTTGGGAGCCCGTATTTGTTCACAACTGTTTTTCCTCTTTTGTAGAGAAAAAAAAAAGTTGATATGGCAGGCTTTAATAAAAATAAACTATTATAAAAGAGGTAAAGTTTATTATAGGTAGCCTTTTAAAATTCCCAGTTGGATATCAGATTCCTTTGCTTCTGATTATGTGTTGTTTCAGCTCATAATGTTCCCAGGCATAGCGTGCAGCTGAATTCCTTCCTGAATGCCACACTGAGATCACCTTTTGTGCTAAAAGGAGAGACCTGCAGACAAGAGGGTCACAGGCTCTAACTAAAGCAACATGCAGCCTGAAGTTATGCAAGTAGACAACTGATTCACCCCACACACACAAGCACGTGTATGTACACATGACATTGCACACAGCAAATAGGCAGAGCTGGGCAAGGGCAGGTAGAGACTAGAGAAGGTGAGTGAAACACGTGGTAATCAGCAGCTGGGGCAAAAAGCCATGAGGCTGAGATATGGGATATGTTATGGCTTTGTGATTACAGCCTCTGAGACAGTTTTCAGTCTCCTTTATATTGGAACAATAATTAAGTTCCTTTGGAAAAAAGTACTAGAATTTTCTGTCATTAAAAAAGAGCAGTAAGAGTGAAACAATGTTGTGGCTCTTGCATCTCTTAGTAAGTAAATGAGAGGACCAGCATCTCATAGTAAGTACATGAGAGGACCAGTATTCTAACTGGAATCTTCAGAGTCAATCGCTATAGCGATTAAGAGAATCCTTACTGTAATAGTAATATCCTTCATCAACCTCCACCCACCCTGATCTACTGAATTTATGATAAGGGACAGATTTTTCTTGTGCTGCAAGAAGTCCAACAGAAACTCAACAGAAATTCTCTCTGCAAGTGTTTTATAAAACCAGTTTTCATCTCTCCTGTCAGGTAGATGTTCCCTGCTGTTTGTATGTCACGGAGCACAGCAGTCATCACATAGAACTTCCAACATTTATGTCAACAAATGGACAGACAACCTCTTATTACTCAAGACCAATCTCCATTTTTGGAGAGAAGTGGAAGAAACTAGTGCTTGACTCTCTTAACAGCAGCATATGGCTTTTAAAAAGCTCTCAGGGTCAGTTTTTGCATTGTTAGGTCTGTAATATAAGCAACCTGTGAAATAACTTCTTTTGTTTTAGCCAATAACTCAGGAAATCAATATAGAAGGAATTTCATTCAGGTTCTGTATTAGTATTTGTTAGTGATGTCAGTATTACTTAGAGTGGGTTGGGAAGGGTAGAAAGGTATAATTACAGATAACAGGTATCCTGGGGTAGAAATGTAGTGTAGTGGGTTGTGGCAATGTCACTAAGGGCAGGTCTTGTTACCTAGGAGTCACAGCTGATGGAAGAGAAAGCAGAGCTTGACTTCCAGATCTTGAGGGATTTTTCAAGGCTGGCAGTGGGAAGAAACATATGAGTTGTTCAAGGAGCTGATTTTTCTTGGCAGTCAGCAGGACCCCCACAATGCTATGATTTTTAATGAGTTTCTTTTAGGAATTAGTATTTAAAATGAACACAAATCCCGCAGTCTTGGCCATGGACTCATCACTGCCATGTGTCGCAAGCTAAACTTGCACTCAGCAAACTGCTGCTCCAATATGTAGCTTTACTTGGTTCCACAGGAGATATCCAGAAGCAACCATTTGCTGAACCTGGTTCTATATTGACTTTTCAAGCAGTTTACTAAGACTCCCCAATAGCATCACATCTGTAACTGATGGAGACACTGCTAAGTTGCCACTCTAGATGGAAAAAAAAAGACATCTGTCATAATGTGGTTGAAGCAAAAGGGGTTGGATCTGTCTCTGGTCTGACACTTTCTGCCTTAGTGAAAAGAGATGGGAGTGGGGAATGCTTGGAAAACACTGGGTAGAAAATGTGATGTAAATGTGGTTTAAGAATTGTGGTTAATAAAAATTATAATGTAGCTGGCATTATTTCTTATTTTTAATAAGGCTCTTCTCATTTGTGTGATGATGACTCAACTAAGACTTAAAGGACTGGGTCTAATATTCTTTCTTTATTCCTTTAGCTACTTTTAGAATTATAATTTATTTTATTTTGATAAAAGAGATATAGCTGCAAGGAATTGCCTTTTGACCTGCACTGGAGCAGGACGAATAGCCAAGATTGGTGACTTTGGGATGGCCAGAGATATTTACAGGTAGGTGAAAAGCCATTTCAGTCCTGTGAATAACTCTGTAACCTGTAGTATAATCTTGACCAGTTTGAACTGTCTCATGATATCTGAAGCAGTGGAACCATCCATTGTATGCCTGAATTTGATTACCAATTAACTAGCTGGAGGTTAACAGACTGTAAATGAACACATCTGTGCCTACTAGCCAATACACTTCAACTGTGTTTATTCCAGACTGGGCCCCAAGGAACACTACAAACACTTGGACACTAGGCCAAGCATAGGCACATTTATTAGCTGGTTGATCACATATAATCTTAAATAAATAATAACCCCCCCAACCATAATTCTCAGTTTATGATGTCCAGAAGACTTGCTGCATCAGCACCTTGGGCAAGGCAGTATAACATTTGATGTCTTCAGTTTCCATCCCAGTTGCAAAGAGATTATAAAATACTGCTTCAAGGCACCATTTGTGTTGATGGCTTTTCCTTTTCTCACTTGGCTCCCATTGCTGCATGCAATCCCCAGCTGCTGTTGCTGTGGAGATAAGATCTTTTCTGTATCTGAGCCCTTTCTGATTGTGACATTCTCCATGTGTTTTACCTTTCCCAGAGCAAGTTACTACCGTAAAGGAGGAAGAGCCATGCTTCCTGTCAAGTGGATGCCACCAGAAGCTTTCCTGGAGGGAATTTTCACCTCCAAGACTGATACCTGGTAGCAAATGTATTTTGATCACTTCTGCTACTCAGTGTTAAGGGTCAAGAAATTGCTCAAGAAAAAAAAAAAAAAAATCTGCTTATCAGAAACCTTAAAAAGTGTCAGAAATTCCCAGAAAATTATTGCAGGGCTTCCCTCTACATTCACTAGAAGCACAGCTAAAGAATTCTGAATGAGAAAAGATCTAATGTAAATGGCGGTAATAAAGATTCTCTATACATAAATGCAGAGTATCACATAAAGGTAGTCAAGAAGTGAAAAGAGAAAGCAGTTTAGATCCCCAAGAAGTCTCAGTTAAAAATCCAGACAAATACCATCAGATACTTCCCTCAGCCCACAGTAACAGTTACTCAGTTCCTCTTGGTGACAAGGCCTGCTTATGTCTTGTAAATGACTCTGTCAGTTGCAGAATAAGGATTACTTTTGTATAATTTCTTTCTGTTGCATATAAAATGAGAGCAGATTTAACCAGAAGTCCTTGCTGGTTGCTGAGGAAACAATATTTATATATTGATTCCTCATGTAACTTCATCTTCTCTAAGATAAGCACCCCCTCAACACTAGCACATTCATGCACAGGTGCTGCGGAATGGAAGCTTTCCAATTGCTTAAGAACGCCTCTCTCCCTGTACAGTAGATTCCTCAATGTACTGTACTGAGCCATTCCCTTAAATGCCACACTGACCCAGTTTCCTGGAGTTGTTAGTGATGCCGGAAGGGATTGCTTATCAGCCCCTAACTGTGAGCAGCCAGTGCTAAATATTTTGGAGGGAAGTGCTACTGTTCCTGTAAAAGACTATTCTGAGTAACACACATGTACTGGAAAATTCTTCCACCTTTGCAACAAACAGTGGCTCTTACAACCCTCTTGACTCCCTTGGCTCTAAGAACTCACATGGTATTTTCAGTGGCACTGCTAAGTGACCCGTGGATGTAAAACAGAGCATCCACTTCATGACAAAAAAATGCTGCTGCCTTTCAGTTTCACTGGATACCCCTTACTCTATTTTACTCTTAAGCACCCTGTTGCCAAACATGATCCAAGTATATCGAGTCTTCCCAAGTAAGGCAGGAATCCCCATGCCAGAGCTAACAGTTATTTTCAGTTAGACCATACATAGCAAAGGGTTCTCTGGCATTTCCTGGTCTAGAAATAAGGAATGCAGCAGAAAGAACAAGTTCAGAGTTATTTAAGTATTTTGAAGCCTCTGCAAAACTGGTTTTGGAGCTTGAGCAAAGGTTTTGTTTGGTTTCCATATTAAAGTTGACTCATAATCATGCTAATTGCACATTACTGTGGTTGGCCTTCAGCTTCTAAAGGTTGTTGCTGTGGTGTTACTTACACTTTGTGCCAGGTTTATGGAGCACAAATGATGCCTAATTGGTATTGCTGGCTGGTTTCTGACACAGGTCCTTTGGTGTGCTGCTTTGGGAGATTTTCTCTCTAGGCTACATGCCCTACCCTTGCAAAACCAACCAGGAAGTGCTGGAATTTGTCACCAGTGGAGGAAGAATGGATCCACCGAAAAACTGTCCAGGACCAGTGTAAGTATTTCCTTACTTCCGGAAGACAAGGGATAGTGGGTATCAAACAGGTTCAACAAAGGCAACCAGACAACTTTAGTCAGGGAACTGCAGTTCCTGTGGACCCATGATCACTTCATTCAGAAACACCTTTTACGTGATTACCTTTCTTGATCAATGGATGTATTTTTTATTAACCTTACTTCAAGGTACCGGATCATGACCCAGTGCTGGCAGCACAGCCCAGAGTATCGGCCAAACTTCTCCACCATCCTGGAAAGAATCAAGTATTGCACACAGGTACTGGTCTTTGGTATCCAGATGGATGATAATCCATGGAATGCCAGCTATCCAAAGGCACTAGCTTTAGTGCCCCAAACAAGTGAAGAGTCCTGGCAGACTGGTTTAGTTACTTTCCCAGTTGGTGCTGTTGGCTCAACTGCTCTTTTCATTTGGGTTTTCTGGTATCCATCTTCACTCTTCAGCCCAACCAAAATGAGATTATGCTGTTCCTGTGGAAGTGGGTGCTTTCAGCTCTCAGCTTCTTCAGTAGCAAAATGTCCTTCATTTTGTGATAGAAATGTATTTAGAATCTCTTTCAAGGTCCATATTCTGACCTTCCTTACCTAATGTTGCTCTAAAGCCACAGCAGAATTGGTATGGAGTCGGCGGAGTAATGAGATGGCACAGTGAGTTCACCATCTGGTAGCATTTTACAGCTACAAGTCTGGATCTAACCTCCCAAGGGAGAAATGATAATGCTAGTGACCCCCAGCTTAGCTGCTGGTTTCAATAAAGCACAGCTGAAAGGAAGCACATACATGAGAGAGCATTTTTGCAAGTCCTAACAGTGCGATATCCAGGATGGCAGATAGCACCTTGCATGATGGGCACAAATATTGCCTAAACCAGCTGTCATCCTTTTTCACTGTCGTAGCTGTACCCCTTAAAGTGCAGGTGTGTCCATCACCCTGGAGGTGCTCAGGGTGTAACAGGTTCTTTCCTCTCTTTTTCAGGACCCTGATGTGATCAACACTGAGCTACCCATGGAGTGTGGCCCCGCACCAGAGGATGAAGGGAGTACCGTCATGCGCCCAAACATTTCCAGTGGGATGGTGCCCCTCTTGGTAAGCCCTTCTCTCACACCACAGACAACGCCTAAAGCACTGGACTCCCACCAGGCTGGGCACAAACTTGTACAATGTCCACAAGAGCTGCTGGTGGAGAACCTGAGCAACCGGACTGCTCGAGGGCCCAGTCTGCCATGCCTCACTGATTTCAACAGCGGGCCCTGGTTCCAGCAGACCTCAAGCCAGAAGCTGGACCTGAGCAATCCACCAAGCCACAGACTTAAAAACAAAACAAAAAACCTCTGGAACCCAACCTATGGATCGTGGGTGCTAGAGAACATCTGTCACTTCAGCCCCAGCTCCAAGCCCAAAGCAAATCCGGAGCGGGAAGATTCAGGCTTTGATGGGAACTGCAGTTCTTCTCCTAGCTCCCGGGCATCTCCAGCATCTCCAAGTCGAAGCAACTGCCCTCAGCTGGATGTCAGTGGGATAGAACTGGTGAAACTCCAGACTTTCCCCTGTGGCAATGTGAATTATGCTTATGATGACCTGTGCTGTGGCACTGAGCACCAACCATCGGGTTTGGCAGGGGTCAGAGGAACTGTGCTAAGGAGCTCCAGCCTGCACAGAGATGAAAAGCCTTTTTATAAGACAGAGAAAACATCGAGGGAGAGGGACTCTGGTCTGTCTTTGTCAGATGACCTGAGTGTTACTCCAGTATAATAGAAACAGTTCTTCCGAAGATCAGGGAATGTGTGTGTCTGGAAGGACACTTCACTCACTTCCTCCATTTAAGTTCCCTTGGACGGGTGATGTTTCAACATCAGCAATGTTCTGCTTTCTCCTTCAACCTGCCAGATCCCCAGGTCGTTAAAGAGTTGCATTCCGATCTCTGTCCATCAAACACGTTCTGTGAACCAGCTTAGAGGTGGAGATGAATGGCATTGCTGCTCTCATTCAGAAGACAATAGTGAAAGGACTTTTTCTCAATCTGCTCAGGTGAAAAGAATTGGACCTACCATCCAACTGCAGCATTTGGATGGAACTAAATAATGACTGACACAGGTTGTGCTTCTTTCTGACTGAAGAAACCAAAAACACATGCTGTGCAACTTGCGAAGGCTGCTGTATTCCCACGAGCTTCTTACAGTCCGTGTGACTTACTAATGATGCTCATGCACTGTAAGGGAAGTAAATAAATAGCAGCTACATTTGCATCTGTGTTACTAGCAGACCCTCTGGAAAAACATGAAAATGAAGCTACTGTTCAAATTGGAAGTAGCAGGAAGGATGCAACAAAACCTCCAGGCTCCTCTGGGCATGTGCTTCGAGAACGAGCAATGAAGAGGAAAGCAAATTTACTATTCACAAAGAAAATAGTTGGTGGAGCTCCTGGTATCCCTTTGGATAGTGAAGGAAATGTGCTGCTTGTCCCATGGTGTCACTTTCCTCACAGCTCCTGGCGTGGAAGGGGCAGGTGGTTTTTCTAGAACGGCTTTGCTGTGTGGCATAAGGAGAAATGGACTTCATGTCTTGATCTTGTAATGGACTTCATTTGGGTTGAACTTCATTCGTGTATGTACGTTGGTATTCAGCAGTAGTTTCCTGTGCTGTGTTGTAAGCATCAAGCTGAGGTTCTTGAGTAACTGACTAGCTCTTGGTGCACTGGGGTTGTTCTTGGTTTTAATGCCTACTCCTCTGGGGGTAGAAACAGTAATGCAAAGGAAGGGCAGTGCGAGGGGGAAGCTAACAAACACAGGCACAACCTTACAATGCTCTTTACACGGAAAGGTAACATAGCTCCACCATTCAAGAAAGCTGAAATCACGACTTGTCTTCACACACCTGAGCAGGTCGCCATTTCTTCTCACATTGCAAGCGTAAGACTTGCTGGTAAAGGCAGTTGCTTTGAGGACAGTTCATTTCTAACACTTTCTTCTGTAGCTTAGGGCCTAAACTGGTGTGTACCAGTTAAAGCCTGCAACATACGGAGACTGAAAAAGTAAATGATTTGAATTAAGCCTGAACAGTCTCAGAAGGGTTTTGTACTTGCCCCACTCCTGAATGTCGCACTGCCAACCTACAGTGGCAAAGTACATGCTGCCTGCAAGTGTAATCAAGCTGTGTGGCAAGATGCCACTTGTAGGCTCACTCTGGTTCCTTTCTGAGGGAAGAGGTGATCTGGTACAAGCTTCACACTTAGCAATCAATCAGCTGCACATACAGTCTGAAGATGTGAGCTGGCAGGAGAGGGTTTGCTTTGACCACAGACTTCCTGTCCTCTGCATCATTCAAGGATGGACACTACTGAGATGTGGTACAGAAAAAGCACAGAGAGAAGAGCCCGAATCCATTGGGAGTGAAATGTGTCTTCAGTGCAGGTTTATGTTGTTCTGACTTTGCGTCTATCTGTTCCAAGCTTCCTATAGTTCCAGGCCTTTGGCTTTAGAACTGATAGTTTTACATACCATCACTTATAGACCTGCACATCTGTTACAATCCTGCTTTCAATTCCCCTTAGCCATCAGAATGGAAGACAAGACAGGAATGAAATACTGACTTGCTCAGAAGCCATGGGATGTTAACTATAGCACCTTCTCTTCCTGCAGCCTTTCTGTGAAGTAGCAGGCACAAGACATCTGTTTTCACATGGAAATGACTATATAATACCTTGAGTCCAATGAGAAGCAGGTAGGAGCCCTACTGTCCACATGGTTACCCAGCTTGAGCTGCCACCATTTTCCCCATACACAGCACTTGCCTCAACATGATTTAGGAAGGTCAGTAGTGATAAAACTAAGCCACTAAAACATGGGGTGAAAGGAGAGCACAGTGTTACTGCCAATGCTGTGTGCAGTATAGGCTGCAGCTGTGCCTTCATTTTATAATGAAAATGCAAGTTCTTCAGCCCAGCACTTTGGGTAAATATCTGTTTTTACTGAGTAGTTGCATCAAGGTACTTACTTATTTACAGGAAGAACATAGACAAAACTGCACTGAGCCAGAAGAGAAGTCCATCCCACCCAATATCTTAACCCTAAGTGTCCAGCAGTGGGGTGTTGAAAGACAACCATAGGAGTAGAATGAGCATACATTGTTTATATAGTGATGCTTTGCTGGTTGACAACAGCATGTGGCTCAGGCATGTACTGAGCAAGAGTATCTTGTAGCAAGACAGAACATAGAGCTGCATGTACCAAATGGGCACTGAAAAAAGGTGGGAATTTTGGAAGGATCTGCATTAGCAACCTAAATTTTATACAACTGTCACAAACAAAACTGAAGGTAAATAATCTTCTGTCAGTGCAGTTGCCACCAATCTTTGACCTTTTTCTGTGTGTATCTGATCCCTTGGCTGCTTTTTAGAAACCCTCACAGATAATGAAATTTTAATCAATATCCTGGAGGAAATAATACCAGTATTGCTCCTGTTGGGATGCTGAATGCTCCAATGCTGCCCAAACCGTATTACCTAAAATAACAATCACAGTGGCATATTCTACAGCCCTCAGTTCTGAGACTGAGACTTGCTGTTCATGCAGCCACAATTTCACAGTGCTCAATTGCTACTATTTCAAAATATGACTTGAAGCTGTGTTCTAAGAAGACACTTTCAGTGCATAATCAATGAGTTGAACCGATAGTGTCAAAATCAGATTATTTTTGGCAGCTGAAAGCTGAAACCTGATTTTGTTTCCTACCAGAATGTCACGAGTGGGATATCTGGGCTTATCTGTAATCCATGTGAAAAGTCTCCCAACACTTCCCCACTGCAGACCCAGCCATTTATAGGATTACTACAGATTGCTCTTCCTGATGGGTGGTCTGACTTTTAATGAGTTACCAACTTGGTTTTAGATTGTGTGTATAGAGTTGTTTTGGGTTTTTTCTGGACTCAGCATTCATGTGGCTTCATACAAGCTCATACCTACACTTTAAAGAAGGGACTGAATAACAAATGATGAAATAATCCTACAAATTTCAGTTTGTCTTTCACACCCATCGATATTCTTGCTTGGGATCTGTTGCCTTTTCTCTCCTCAACTTGCACATTTGTATCTTCATTTGCCCTTTAAAGAAACAGAACTTCTAACTGCACAGATTTAAGGTCTCCTCCTCATACCAACCCCCTTCCTACAGTAAACTCCCCACTGAGTTGCAAGAGGGCAGGCGTTGCAAGTGGGCAGGCGTTGCAAGTCTAATGGAATAGTTATGGGCTTTTGCAAGTGTAAGTTATTCCACCTCCAATACCCACCCCCTACTCACCTGAAAGAGAAGAAACCGGTACTGCTAGGAACTGCAGCTCCATTGCTGTGTCAGCCAGAGACCACACTCCTCAGAGCCTTGAGCAGCAAAGCAATGTGAGAGCTGATCCTGTAGACACAGTCATGTTTTCTCCACATCAACCCTCCAAGTTCCTGCCATTTCCAGGTTGATGGAAATGACATCTTAGGCACGACATCACTAACATCTTCTCATCTCATGACTTCTTCGTTTAGTTGAACTGGTTCCGATTTGTCATTACCTCTGACCATGGCAGCACTCCTCACCAACATACCTGTCTGGGTGACTACTGTACATAAGTAGATGGCATGCCTGCTTCTATGCAATTGAAAGCTGGACAAGTGTACACTTCTATATTTGCAACACAAAATAAAGAGACACTCATGGTGGCTGTTTGTTTCCCCTCTCTGCTAAGTACTCTTCATACACAGGTAAGAAGACACTCTCTCTTGCTCAGAAGTGCTGCCAGTCCTGCAGGGTTGACTGCTTCTTCCCTGCTGCCACCAAAAACTACCCCATGGACTGCTATGAGTCTGGCAAGTGCCTGATAATGCATGATGTCTTGATATACTGCAGGCTGTGAACTGAGATTATTGAGACAGAGCTTACCCCAAAGGAAGCTATCCAGCTTTGCGTGGATTGGGTTCTAAAGCAAATGTACCTAATTGGTTTTGAACAAACCTCCTACATGTGTTAGAACCAGTTTTGTTTCAAGAAATATTAGATGCTAAAGACTAAAAGTACAAGAAACACCAAAATAAATGGTCCTTGTTCCTTCCCTAAGGAAGTTCTCAAAGAAAAGATACTACTGTCCTGTGACCAAACCACAGTGGATGTCTTTTTTTCCTTCAGTCTCGTTTATTTAGTAGTTTACACGCTTCAGAGTAACAAAACTCAACCAATACAGTCAATGTCAAAAGTGACCACGGTCAGCATTGCATTGTAGTGTTCAGAACGGATGCATGTGGATGATACAGGCCATTTGATCTCAGTACCTTAAAAACAACAAATAATAACAACAGCAATAAAAAAATAGCAAGAGCCCTCCAAGATACTTAAGGGTTTGGTCCAACTCTCATTGAAACCTTTCCCTCTAGTAGGAACTGGATCAGATGTTAAGTGAATTTCTCCCCCTGTGTAAATTTAACAGGGATGTCATTTAATTTTTACTATTTTGGTTAAATTTCATCCAAATTTCTAGCCTTGTGGGGCCCCAACACCCATCCTTTTTAAACTTAGCTGATGTATCTCTTTCTTTGTGCATTTCTTTCTATATTGCACCTTCCTCCAAAAGAATCTCACAGCATCTTGCAAGCAGTAATGAAGGACAGCCTCACACTGGTCCTGTGAGGTAAGTAGGTACTATTCCCATCTGTAAAATGGGAACAAAACTGAGGCCTAGTTGTCCAAGGCAAAAAAACCAAGTCACTGACAAAGCTGAGGGAGAGAAGTAAGTCCTGCTGCTGGATTCACATAGGAATGCAGCAGCTACAGCAGCAAGAATTGCTGCATCTAACTAGTGAGTTTAAAGACCTTGGTGTCAGAATTTAGCTGTGCAGCACCAAAGTGCTCTGGGCCAGCATACCTTACTGTGCTGTAGAAACACATAAGCTCTCAGTGTCCCCCCAGTGAAGCAGAATCTCAGTGGAGGCATTAGAGAACTTCATGCTGGACCTGTATGTGAACAAATACCTTTTTTATCATGCATCAGCTCTTCTGTGTTGCATGCCTGTGCAAAGGCATGGTACTGACCCTCTGGTAAATACAAGCTTATTCAAAGGCAATGTACTCCACAGTGGAAGGAGGCTATACGGCTTCCTCACATCAGCAAGTGAGTGTGCACAGACAGGCACTTGGGGCCATCCAGTGTGAATCCAGGTACCCTACTCACCCAGTAGTAGTGTGCCCGTGAGCTCATAGCCTCCAGTCCCTCAGAGCTCCAGTGCTCAGTTTCAGTCCCACACGTGCAGTTTAATAATGAAAAGCTGCCTCCTTTTCTCCTTTCCCATAACAGCAGCAGCAGTTTGTGGCTTCTTCTCTTCTAATCCCTTAGCAAGCCAAAGGGCCATTTCTAAACTAATTTGCTAGAACTATTTCCAGACCAGGGTCTGCTATAGCAGAAGTTTCCTTCCCCCCCCCCCCCCTTTCCTGTTCAGCTACTGCAGAGGAATGGATCATTCTCCATGTTTCCCAAGATCACACACTGCAAACCATCAGCTGCTAGCAGCAGTTGGGCGTTTTGAAGCTACTGGTACCCACACTGCTCCTTTAGAACTGGACTGTCATTCTAGAAGTGTATCTCAAATTCTCAACTGACTTTTGAGCATTGGTTTGTACCCTCCAAATCTCCCCTCTAGAAAATAAGTTACACTGGTGCAAAGAGTCACGTGTGTGGTAACAGAAGAAGTTTAATTCCTCTGGAACAAATTTATCTCTGAAGATCAATCAATCAGTCAGGCAAACCACTGCTGAATGCTACCACCTGAATAGGCTCATTTCTAACTTTCCTAATGTCTTATTTTCATTATGGTAGGACTGCTGCAATTGCAGTCGCCTAGAAAAGGCATTGGTACTAAAGTCCTCCCCTGGGAGGCCTAGTTACTTCCTGCTCCTTAAGCACTGTTAACGCATGATTAGCTGTCAGCTGCAGGAAAGGAGGAAGACTTCAATTGTATGAAATTCACCACAGCTCAGTTTTTCATCTCATAGCAGTTCAAAACTTAGGAGGCTTCTGCAATGACAATGTCTGTGCTCTCTGTCATATAAAAAATGTGTAAATCCTCTGAAATATCTAAGTGGAAAATTCATTAACTTACTGTCATGAAAATAAAACTGAGAGGGACTCTGGGAGGCCAGAGAAATCTGAATTTGCAGTGAACTGCAACGATTACCAGTTTCAAACAACTGCTGTGTTAGGATGAAATGTTTCCATGTCATTACTTCCTACAGAATACCCACTCTCTGTCATTTAACTTTCAAGTCACAACTGAGCTTGAATTTTTAATACTGCTGTTTTGTTTAGAGGTGATGAAAAAGTCACTAAATCTGACTGATGTCTTAGTACAGTAGTGTGTTATCTACAGAAACTCCCTTCAGAAATTATTGTAGGCTCTTAAATTCTAATTACAAATGCTGTAGATACAGATTTCATTCCAGATCTGGACTCTACAGTCTATTTTCTTTACTCGTGATCATATTTACTATTGAAATAGCCATTTCCCAAAACATGGAGTCACCTTCATATATCCTAAAGTTCTCAGAATCTCTCCTGAGCAGAGGACCCCAGCAAAAGACAGCAGTTTCTGATCAGTGTGCATTACCAGCTGTTGAAAGGGGATTAAGAATCAAGTAATACAAGTTCTGTCCTCAGCTTGAAAACTGCACCATCACATTATTAATGTTAACACCTGGAATGCAAGTGAACATGTGACTACTGATAGTATTTCTACTGCTAGTATTTAAAGAACTGTTTAAGAGATCAGAGGCAGCCAACAGAGCAGGTATGTGAAGCCACTACAAAAAAAAATCACTTTTTCGACTTTAATGCTGTGAATCTTCTGTGGTTGTGCCCAGGCCACGGCAAAAGAAGGATGAACCACAGATGGCTCCGCAATTCCAGATGGGGACTAGGGGATGTGATATATTGACATTCCTTCCCCAAAACTGCCCTGAGTTAACAGCTGATACCTGGGAGGAAGGATGCCTGGGAATTCTCTCATCGTTAGTGTAACAGTGTGAATGCAGAAACACGATCAGTGTGCCCGTCTATACAATTAAGTGGCAGCATCATATTATATGGCTAAGAAGTCACATGCAGTAGGAGACAGTCAAACCATGATCTTAAAAGACCACATTGGTTGCTGGCTACCAGTGCGTGCTTGTATGTGCATGGGTATAGGGGTTTTATCTCTAGAAATAAACAAGCCTTGGAAAAAGCCCTTAGATACCTGGGCTGTGTGTGAGAGCCACTACTGATTTTCAGAGCAGCAGTTCAGCTCCAAGAGGCCAAATCTGCCAAGCTAGGAACTTTTCCAACAGCTCACCCAGCCTCAAAGTCAAGTATTTGTGGAGACAATAGGCTGCTGTTCTCTCCCTAAAGTATCTGTAATCTCCTGAGAGGCTACATAGAAAGCAAAGGCTGTTCCCGGGTAGAACTGAACAGAGGCTAGGGTAGGGAGGAGGAGGAATAGACACAGCAGTCACATGCAGCCACTACAAACTGCTGTCACCCTTTGCTCCAGGTTTCTTGTGATTATCACCCATTTCCACCTTGTGCACACTGTAACACAATGCAGCAGAAGTTGTTGGTCCAACCTATAGTGTACACAGGAGGAAGGAGACTTGGAATCAGAGGGAAAAAAAAACAACCCCAACTCTTGCTGGTTTCAAAACTATGCAGTTCCCTGAAGAACTGTTATTCCTACCCTGAATCTCCAAGCCCTTGCTCTGGTTCACTAAGAGGCAATCTGGAGTCCCATTGGCTGGCCAGAAAACAGAATCATTCTGGTTTACCATACAGACCTCTTGACTCATGTTGGTGTTGATTCCTGAGTATGGAGATCTTCATTCTCTGAGGACCAGTCTGAAGTTAGGCTGGTGCAGCGCAAACCAATCTGGAGTTATTCAGGTTCATAGAGGGCCAATGCGAAGTCATTTTGGTCACCAGCTGCTGGGTTCTGGATGCAGCTCCCTCTGCACTGATGACCTCAGGAGTTGGGAGGGAGTTAAAGGTTTCCTTCAGACTGAGTGATCCAGTAGAGCAGAAAGTTACAGAGAAGCCCTGCAAGTTTTGTGTCATTCTCAACTCATCTCTCAGTGATGCTTTCCAAGATGCCAATCAAATTGTCCAACCCCAGCAAGTACCCATCCTCCCTGTTGCCTTCTTCCCAAGGGATCCTGTGATCCAGTGTCTGCCCATCAGGAAGAAGGGTGGTCTTTCCAAAATCAATCAGCCACACATTGGCGTTCCCACTGCCATCATGTACAAAAAGTAGTGAACTTCCAACGACCTGGAAGACAGATTGAAATGATGTGGTTGAAAACACATCTGTAACTCTTCCTCATCACTTAACACTTCCCACTAAGGAAATTACCTCCTCAGATGACCTTCTAACCTGTGACTCAACAGACTTTTGGGCTGCACTTATACACTGACAATTTACATGCCCCATTTGCATAACCATATCAATCAGTGATGTGTAGATGAGCAAAGGGACCCAGCAGACAACGGGAAGAAAAGCAATTCTCCAGCTCACTTGGCAGTAGGCCTCAATTTGAGCTATTCAGCAATATCCAGTCACTACTTTCAAAGACAGACCATGGCCCATGATGAGCAAAACTGCCATTAGTGACAGGAGGAAATCAACGAGGTAAAATAAAATGTCTGATCTCAAAATCTTGAGCTGTAACAAGCAGAATGTACAATGCTAGTAAAGTCTTTTTCATAGCAAAGCATATAAGGAGAAGATATAGAGCAGACCTATACAGTATTTCAACATAAACCCAGTATAACTAATAAAGCATTGTCAAACACCAATGGAATGCTACTGTATCAAAGGCAAGCTTCCGTATTACCATTGCCCTGTAAAGATTCCCACTAGAACACATCAAGATCAGAGAAACCACAGGAAACTGATACTAATGAACCATTACCTGCAGTGGCCCAGAGCTATAAGTGTTGGGATTCTATAAAGATGTAAGGATTTACATCATTCGTCAGCTGGCTTAATCTTCTGTATCATTGTGATGGAGTCTTTGTGGCATCTGTGCTGTTAACATACATTAGCTGTCTTCTACTACAAACTCCTTTATAGTAATACAGCTGTACTCTGAAGTACATCTGGACGACCAAACAAAGCAGCAATGCACTCCGATAGTGTTACACCCATTTCTTACCTCATGTCGCTTGAAGAAGTCTGAGGATTCAAGAATGATATGAATTTCCTGCAGACGCTTGAGGTATTTGTTCTGGAGGAAGAGAAGGCAAAAAAACAACCCATAAACATTTAAGTAGAGATTGAATTAAGTTACTCTGTTTGCAAGAGCCAATATGATGAAGAACTCATGTTAGTTTTAGGCTAGAGGTCCTTCAAAACAACAGGTTCACCATTTCAAAGTCAAAGTCAATCTGAAAATACACTTCAAGACGCTTTCATAGTGAACAAACAGGCTGGAGTTCCTCTGCTGCGTGTGTTACTTGGAGCACACTCACTTGCCTTGCTTTGGATGCAGTGACACTTTCTGCATCTTTTTTTTTCCCGATCTTTACTAAAAAAAAAAAAAGATAAAATAGTCCCAAACAATTCAAAATCTTTGCATTCTCCACAGTGAAAAGAGAATGAAATCGTGTTACAGAGCCAAGGAGGAGCCCCAGCCAGGGGAGGGAGGGAGGGAGGGAGGGAGGAATGAATAAAAAAACAAGGCCTAATGCATAAAGCTCTAGTGTACATTTTTAAAGCATGCTCCTCCTGCAGGGCTCATGTGCCTTCATCATAGCTTCTACATTGCAGCAAAGCACTATGGGCTCCTTTGAAGTTCCAAAGACAAGAGACACGTTATGCCATCTACCATATGCCTGCTGTGCTCCCTGTGAAGTAGCACACAGGAATCGCTCTTCAAGGCAAGTCTCTCACATAGGAGCCCAGCCAGGCACCAATCTCACTTCCTGCCCCCATGCTTTGGTTTCATCCTCTCCAGACTGAATTCCCAGATCATGAATTTTCCTGCCTGCCAACACAATCCTAGCGTAGACATCATCATCCCTCTGATGCATCTAAGACTCACCTAACACCATCTAACTGATGGGAAGCCATAAGTTAGCTTGACTGATCTTTTTCCAGCATGAGGAGCTTGGGGTGAACTCCTGGGAAGGGCTGACAGAATTGGTCTCAGCCAACTACTTCTCATAGCCCACCAAGCTTCCATGCCCACTCCATGTGCTGAGAGGGACTGGAAGTCAAAACCACTTTATTCCTTGGTAGTTGAATTCATTTTCTTGTACTAGAGGAAACACAGCCCTGAAGCAAGTTCATTGGGTCAAAGAACAGTGAACCTGAAGAGTTCAGACTCACCAGAATAGTTGTGTTGCCCTCAATGAATTCCACAAAAACCTGGAGAACTTGCTCCTGTGTCTTCGTAGTTTTGAAGTTTGTGTTACACGTTCCATCCGCCTTCTGCACAAAACCACACAAAGACAATTTATACTACACACATATCATTCCCCTCATCAGTCGGTCCTCCTGAACCACCAACAGCTCAGCTCTTGCTAGCCAGATCAAAGTGAGTAGTTACACAGGAAGAGAGCAGATAAAACCAAGCAAGAAGTGGAGGAGAAAAGCCACACGAGCTGATTGGCCAGCTTTAAATGGCAATTCATTTCCTGTTGAGTGCAGTTAAAAACCAAATCATGCTATTACCAGCCTGCAGGAGGGTTTCCTCACGTGTCAGTACGAGCAGCACAAAGTTCAATGGGGAAAACCACAGTGACCTCCTTGGTTGTCCTCTCATCTCACTTGGTACAGTCAAACCCCAGCTGGGGATGCAACAGGACATTTTCAAGCCCAGTCTTGCCAGTCCTTTCTGTTTGGGTGTTGGGGCTTTTTCTGGTTTTGTTTTTCAATGGGGAAATCGAAGAATCGTGGTTAAGACTCAATTCCCAATACACTTTTGCACATGAACGTGACCCAGAAGCCACAGAACAGAAAGCTAGCTGCAGACAGGGACAACTTGGGATTTGCAGTGCTAGCAGTGACAAAGCACACGTGTGAGAGCTTTGGCAAAGGACAGTGCAGGCTTGCTCTTATCCAAGCGGGTCCTGGAGAAATTCAGAGTGTATTTGTACTAGCAGTAAGGCTCAGTACAAAGCACCCTGCTACTGAAAAACAAGTCTTTTTCCATACTAGCAGTGACCAGTTTGTGCTTGTGGAGCTACAAGTAAATAAGAGCTGTCAACACAGACTACATGAATATGCATTTTCCCAAGAACATCCCTGGTGATTAGAGAGGCACAAATACAAGCTTTTAGGACACACATGCAAAATACAGCAAGTACTGCAGCTGGTAGCCTGTATCCACAAAGAGCCTGCAAGATTATCAAACTGTATTCCTCCCACTATATCAGTCCAATGACATCCCTTATTTTCATTGCAAGAGTAAATCAACAGGTCATGCAAATGTGTTCCCTCCTACGTGTTAAAAGTGACTGCACCAACACTGGTTGAATTCAGCTCCAGTCTCAGAAGGTGAAACACTATTTACTCCACAGCAGAGCTCAACTCCTAGTATATATCCCAAAAAAATCCAAGCATGCTAAATTTGCAGATTTATCATGCAAGGGAATGAACTGACTGAATGGCAAAGCCATGCAGAACAGCCTCCCACCTACCAGACTTTCTAGCAGCAGAATAAACAGAGTTTTCTTCCAAGGCTGTGGGCCAGATACAAGTGTGGCATGTCAGCCTGATGAGATGTGCAAGTTATGCAAGGGAAGTTCAGCAGGTAGGCAGTGAAAGTTAGGAGCCATCTGATCTGAGGTTTGATAATGCTCAACAGCACAAAGAAATTTGGAACTTGGTCTGATGCCTGTTACCTCTTGAGTAAGGTTGTCTGAAAAAATCATTTCTCCCTGAGCCTCAAATACCAGAACACTGTCTGGAATAGCTGCTGTGTGTTCCCTTTTCATCCCTTTATGTCTGGACAGACTGGCTGCTTGCTTCCCTGTTGTTTAGAAGCGCTTTTATGATTTCCTTCCTTTGCAGTGGTTGGCAGGAAACACAACTGCTGCCTGTCTATTGCTGTAAACAACATCCAGATTCTGAATGGCATCAACCTTTGTATTCCGTACCAGGTCCTCCCAACAGCTCAGGATGTACCTGATCCCCAGGAGGCTCTTGCCTGACTCGCTCTTTGAAGCCACACCTTTGCCAAGGCCTCCAAAGACGTTCCTGCACAGCAGAGCAGGATGCTACACGGTGCAGACAGTGAGATGCTTGTAGCACTTCTCATTAGATCTGACGGTGACATAGCCAGCAGGAGGGCAGCTTTGGCAGCCTACTTATACCTATAGTCCTACCTATCTTAACCTCTACGGTCTTGCTCAGATTCCTCTGCAGACTTCCTTTACAGGGCTCTGGGTTAAGGTCATGACTTACGTGGATTCACAAAGATTCATGAATCAATTCTGATGTTCTCCTGGGAAAATGGATATCCCTGATCTACAGCTGAAGGAATGGCATCAAAGGAAGACTTAATTTCCCAAACTGCACAGAGATTCAGTGACAGATTGGAAAGCCAGAACTCCTGGTTCTCAGCCCCATGCATAACTGTTCTGCAGATATTAGCTTAGTGTCTATTAGCTTAGTGTCATAGAGACAATGTTTGTGACCTTGTCAATGTCTGTCACCTTCAGTCAGGCCCTTCCAGAGAGGAAACCTGCATTCCAAACCTGGAAGCACAAGAGGCTGAATATCAGGTGCCAGCTGTAAGGAAACCTAACGGTTCAAACTATTTTTGGTAAGAGTATAAAATCCCATAAATGAACCTGACTTGATTTCAGAGACATGGAAACAAGGCAAGGCAAAGCAATGAATCAGCCTAAAGAGAAAAGGTACCCCGCTGATGAAGGTGGCTTGCAAATAGTGAATCAGATCTCATTTACTGGCAGGCACTTCACAAGAGGGCTTCTATGATTTCATTTTCTTTACTTCCACTTCCTACTCCAGCAGCCACAGGGCAGGAATATTGCTGAATGACCAATCCCAACACATCTGCTCAGCATCCTCCAGGAGTTCCCAGTGCCCTCAGGGAGAACAACCCCTTTTTCCCCATCAACCACTAGCTGGCACCACTGATCCTTATAGGCTCTCAAAACTGGGATTTCTGCACGGCTTCACTTTTCTGCAAATAAACAGAACTGGACGTACATTTCAGCTACAGTGAAACAGTGCAGGGAGTACTGACCAGCTGCATTGCTTCAGCAACTCACCTTCTGTCACCATTTGTCCATGTAAACAAATAAGAGTAATACCTGCATCCTTTGTAACAGCACAGGGAGACAGAGGAGAA
The DNA here is from genome assembly GCF_033783945.1 of Neopsephotus bourkii. Taxonomy (NCBI): domain Eukaryota; kingdom Metazoa; phylum Chordata; class Aves; order Psittaciformes; family Psittacidae; genus Neopsephotus; species Neopsephotus bourkii. The sequence continues at coordinate 12,095,179 of NW_026902298.1, read as the reverse complement.
GGTAACGTTCTGCAGTACTCCAAACCATTCCTTATGCTTGATCAAGGATTAAGTATGTGTGTCCTACTTTGCACAGTTACAGCTTTGTCTCAACACAGGCAAATACCATGCAGTCTATGGGACACATTGTTCCTACCCACCTGTGATAACCAACTGACTCACCAAGAACAAGCCAGGAGGTTTTACTGGAGCTTTCCTGTGTTCCCTTAGCTCAGTGACTCTCCCTACTCAGCATAAACCTGTACATCTTCCACACTGACCAACTATCTTTCCAAGAATGTATATAAAAGGTCTCAAGATCATCTGGGTTTCTGATGCCATTACACAGAGCATCCAAAGCCTTAAATAGTACAGGAATAAAACAGGTATCTGGATAACATCATTAGGTGGCTAGAGGGTAATGAAAGAAGTGCCTTGGCTGTACTGGATCCAGATCATCTGCCACCCAGACAGTTCCTGCATGAGGATGCCTATGTCTAACAGTCAGGAGTGGGTGGCGCAGCATACAGGGGACAGCACAGCATGAGCTGGAAACCCTAGTTCCTGTATCACAACAGGAGAATCTGTGAATAAGGAAAGGAGAAGACAACACAGAGAAGCAGAGAAGAAAGGGGTGTTTAAAGATCCTCTGCTCACCAGCATCACCTTCCTTAATCCCTTTATTCTTCCTGTGTGTTTGAACTATTAAATGAAAGCAAAACGAATGCAGATTATAATTTACAATGGACTATATACCCAAATTAAACATTTATGCTGCGGGAACATCCTGAAATCACACAGGGCAACCCATGCTAATTTCATAGCTGTCCCATCATGGGCTTCAGGTAGCATGTGGGCGGGTTTGGTTGGGCAGCCCTCCCTGTGCCCTATGCTGCTACAAGTACCAGGCTTGGTACTTGGTACTTGCTCCCAGGCTAGCTGTGACAGGCCTACACAAGCAGGAAACACACTTCTGGATCCAACAAGTGTTCACATGCAAGTGACTGAGCCAGGTGGCTGATATGCTGAGAATAGGTCTTATGGGCTTCCAGGTAGGTACCTGACACTGCCACAGAGCACAACAAATATAAAGAATTAATAGGTAGGAAAGAAAATTGCCAAGATTCTTCTGTGGCCATAAGGTAGTATCCTAGGAATGGTATAAGGGCACAAACTTATCCATCAAGAACAAGAGATGGACTTTGTTGAAGGAGTTTTATTTTTGGTTGTTTTGGCTTTTTGCCAGCTCCATCTACACCAGATATCATCATGTACTTAAAAGGCAAAGGGGCTTCCTTGATCCCAAGACTATCTAGGCTAATGATTTTAACATGCCTTGCAAATAAACATAACTGGAACAAAAACACTTTACTGTGACTCACTTGCAATAAATATGTATAGTTCTTGGATAAAAAAGTAATTGCATGGGGGGGGTGGTTATTTCTTCAGTTCAAAGTTCTTTATAACAGTCTCATTCTCATTCTATCTATACTGTGTACCTGCCTGAGTCCTTCCTGAAATGTTCCTGTGGTTGAACCCAGTACAGCTGATGTGTACTTGATCCTTAACTTCATTGACACTACTCTGTTTCAATTACAATGGGTGTTTTGAAGCCACAACACACTAAAGTCTGTGGTTTCAATTAGTGCATTTTCACATAATCCTCTGGAAGACCTGGCTACTGATGCACAGCAGGTTTTTGATCAATCAACAAATCAAAGTTTGGTCTCCAAGAACAGGCAGAAGTGAAACTGTTACCTTAATCCCTTCAATCCTGAAGCCCAGGTTGGCACTAGAGCTGATGGTTTCCCTCCACTGCATGTATCGGGGTTTGGTGACAGCATGCTGAGCATTCTCTTCAGCTGTGGGAGCAAGAGGATCCACTTCAATCATTTTCTTGTACATGTCTTTACGCAGCTTTGGTTTCTCACGGGCCTTAGTCAGCTCTTCCTCCAGGTATGTCCTGCAAAAACATCACATCCCAACAGAACTGTAAGGACTCTCCAAATATTTCTTTCTACAGCTTACAAACCGGCCTCAAGAAATGGCAACCAAGAAAGTGTTATCATTACCTCAGCTGTGCATATGGGGAAGTTAAGAACAGAGAAAAATGACTGTGTAGGCCATGGGAATTGTGTCATTCTCTCCTTGTTCTAACTATACCTTTACTTACTATTATATGTTACCGATAGCTCCTGGTTACAGAATGGGAGAAAGCTGAATTCCTACTGTGCCATGAAACAGAAACTGTCCTTTCAGGGGACAGTTACGAGAGAGCACTTAACAATGAAATCAAAAGCAAACAGAGCTGCTGAAGCCTTCCTGTCTTCTCTCTCCTCAAAAAAACACCCTAACATCAATCACATGTGATTTTTTTAGGCTTCAGAAAGCAGCTAAGGTTTTACCTAATGCACCACAGTGAAAGACAGAATCACTTTTCATATAGCAAAAAAGAGTAAAGCAGACTACCTGAGCAGTTCCAAACCAGAAGAAGTAACTAAGAACAGGAAGGTGAAGGGTGACAAACCTTCCTTATTTTGCTGTTATCACTCAACCTGTTAATCTGGTAACCATTAGAAAGGCACCATCTATGTTCTCTACCTTCCAGTGGTCTTCTAAAGGTTGCACTTCGTCAGGTGCCTGCAGTGTACTTTCGTCATCCCAGTGTAACACGCATGGTGGTGTTTAGGAGATGCTGTCAGTCATTACCAGAATGTCATCTACTCTGAATAAAATGTGCACTGCTGCAAATCCTTCTCCTCTTTGTTCTGTGCATACCAGTGCTACGCATTACTACTCTGATTTAGGATTCTGCATTCTTTGAAAAGGCTTGTCTGCACCCCTGTAAGCTGAATAGCTCATGTATGACAATAACTCCTGAGCATCTGAGCTGGCATGCAAAGAATCACTATGACAGTTCATACTTCTCTGTACTGTTACTCCAGACTGTCAGCAGATCCCTTATCTGTTATGCTTATTCTCTTCATCACAGCCAAGAGAAGGAAAAGAAAGTGAACAAGGTGGCAGCATTGTAGAGATGTCAGAGCAGGGAAAAAGCACAGGTCAGTCGTGAGCAGATGGTCAACCCTTTTGTTTACAGAAAAGATCAATACCAGTGAAGACTCATTCAAGCGTTGGAAATGGGCTTTCACAGCGCTACTCAGTCATTCACATTTGGAGATGGGGGTTTTACTCTTTGTGGGGTGTTCTGAATAACTGCATACACAAAGTTTAAATGAACTGGCAATGAATGAACCATGTAATTATTTTCCCCATGTATTATCAGGCCATTGCAGAGAAACGTCATCTTAGATCGCCCCTGAAAATGTCTTGATGTGGAAAGCTTTTCGGGTCATAGATCAGTTAGCTTCCAAAACTCATGTACAATCAGGGAACACTAGGACACACCATCCTCAGGTTGTCCTAAGTGTTGTGTGCCAAACACACAACAGGTTGTCTGCACTGAAACCCAAGGCTCCATGTTACCAAACTCCTCCAGACAGAGCATAACCACATCCCTTCACCCACTTCCTTCAAATGCATTTGGGTTAGAAAGCGCTTTTTCTTTCAGGGACCTCACCTGATCCCCATCTTGCAGTCCATCACAGAAGGACCTTCAAAATCAGTAAGCAAGTCATCCAGCTGAATGTAGCTCTCTCCATCTCTCTCCACCACACCATGGAAGCAAGGGACGCAGGCGCGGAGCGGGTCTTTCATCAGTCGCTCAAAACACTCCTTTTCATTCTCTGAGAAGCGTTTGAGTATCTTCCCACTATCAGCTGCCTTGAAACTCCCTGAAAGAGAAAACCAGACCCACGCTGACAAGACTGCCCAGCAAAACCAGAGAAGCAGCTTCCCCCACCGCTCCAGCTTCCCCCACCTCATGACACCAGTTACAGATCTCCCCTGACCAGCAGAGACAACATGCTTTTCATTAAAAATGAAACACCCAGGACAAACACAGCCACTGGCAGTGAAAGTCCGTCTGGATACATTCCCATGTCAGAATTCATAGCTTTAAGGAGTGCAGCTGCTCCAGGCCATCTATTTTTTTTTTCCCATGCTAAAGTCTTTGTTAGGATATTAAACACGACTCTGCTTACTAAAATGAACAGGAAGAAGCCACGAGCCAGAATTCATTAATCCTCTGACAGGCTATTTTAAAGCTGCATAACACCGCCAGTGCTGGCTTTGTCCTTAATCCTCACAGAGGGTACACCTGTGAGTATGTACGTACCGAGGCACTACAGTCACACAGCGATCATCCCACAGCCCCGAACAGGCCAGAAGCCAAGCACTGCCCTTCCTACACACATGACAGCACATCCACGTACCTCCTGGGTACTGCTTCTTCTCTGAGCCTGGCTACACTGCAGGTATACCCTGTGGGGCAATTGGCTTTCTACAACCCTGTGTATGCATGGTATCCAGTACAAATGATAGTCTGCTCAGGCCAAGGCAGTAATTAGACTCCAGCTAATTCTACTGTACAGATGTCCCGCAACCTGACAATGATATCTGAGGGAAACTACCCTTAAATCTACATGACATAACATAGATGCCACAGCAGGAGCTTCCTTAATCCTGGGGCTACTGCTCAACTTTTATCCCAGCAGGATCCTTCAGCCATAGCAAACTGGATCTTCTCTGACAAATCCTAGAACTGGCATTGCCTCAGCACAAGGGCAAGCGTGGCAATGGCCCAGGTTTTAGTTTAGAAAGAACTTGTCATATCAGGGGAAAACAGCTGCAAAAAGGAAGGGCTAAATGCAACCACAGAAAACTATTTAAAGGAAGCTGGAGCAGTATCCCTCCTCATCATCATCTCATGACCTCTTAACCCTCCTCTTCCACCCTACTACACCACCCGCCAGAAGTTACTATTACATGTCCAGTGCATCACTCCACATAGATCAAGCCAACCCTGCACACAGAGTTATAAAAACTGCAGTAAGAGCGGTTGTTCACCTTGCCACTCTGCATGATACAAACCAGTCCCACCAATACCACCGTGCAAAATGCAGCTACTCGTTTACTAGGACTAAATAAACTTCTCTGCACAGCTTTGAAGTGCACCATACTAGTGCATTAGCATAATAAAGAGGTGGTTCAGGTACTGCATTACAGCACGATGCAGCGTAGGTGCCTGCCCACATGTGTACTAATAAACCCCACACTAGCACTTTAGGAGCACAGGCTGCATAGGAATTAAATGAAGCACAAGAGAAGCAAAGCTGACGACTTCTCTTTGTTGTTTTTTTCCCTTACCAATGAAACAAAGTTGACATTAGGAGCACAATTACCAACCTCTACACAATATAGAACCAGGGACTGCGCTGCTCCTCACATGCATGCAGTGAACAGTGACGGGCTCACAATGCAAACACCTGGTCAGCAAGTCAATTTGCACCAGATTTGTTTTCCACCCAAGTGCTTACTTTCAGATGAGAGGGTTTGAGATTGGTATTAGAAACACCGTCCTTACCAGTGACAAAGCACATACAGGCACAGACAGTGATCCTTCCCACCAGGGAACTAACACTGGCTACTCAATCAAGAAAGATGATCCCATACCACAACCAACAGCAACAGATGGACCAGGGCTTCAGCTCCTCAGTCCCTCTTGCTTCCCCTCTAACAAATACTACCTTACAAGGGTGCATGGGGAGCCTGGCCCTTCCATAGAGCCTAGCCATTGCTTCCCTGCTCCTCTCATTATTCATTCTTTCCTATCCCCACCACAACTGAAAGAAAGATGTTCTGGTTCACAGATCTGATACTTCCTCCTTCCTTTTCCTTGAAGGATGGGAACAGAGAAACACTGAAGACTCTTTTCTTTGCTCTTGCCATCCCCACTCCAAAGACAATCACATTGAAGACATTGGTCTCACCTGTATGCCCAGCCAGCTGCACCCACGAGTAGCGTTTCTTGAAGGGGCTGATGACTGGTAAGTTAACCATGGTTTTAATTGTATGCCATGCTTTTTTCTGGAATACAAAGGAAAGAAACATTAAATTGAGCAAAAGCTGAAACCCTGACAAATCCCAAACCTGCCACATACCTTCATGCATGTTGAATTGTTCCTTCCTCATTTGTATGTGCTCAAAGGTGGAACCATAAAACAGACAGTGATCCTCGTTGGAAAAATACACACACAAACCCAAGACTGGACAAACACACACATAGTGTCCTACCATCCACAAGAAAGCTGCCTGCAAGAAATAAAAGCCCCATCACACTGCACGTCATAGGCCTGTTCTGAGCCACACCTGACCCTCTCTGAGTCACACAGTATGTGGGCAGCAGACGCTGAACACACGCTTACACACATTTAAGTTTCCATGAGACATGAACACAAGCTGTTTGCCACTGCCAGCAGCACTTCCTTTCCCAGGGAACTTCAGCATCACCCCGTGATTAACAGCTTTCTCCCAGTCAGCAGGTGAGTCTTACTGTGACAGACGCATAGAAACAGCATCTCTAGCCGGACACAGAGGTCCCTCAGCACCCATTGACACCCACTGATTCTACAGTGTGCTGCAGATTCTACCCTAGGTCAGGGATTTTCCTGCTCCCTCCCCTCTTTCCCAGCCTCGTTACTCTTTAACAGAGCTGGGCACTGCTGTGGGTATCTTTGGCTGCCACACAGTGCAGCTGCACGGGTACCGCTGTGGGCAGACAGGGAAACAGAGCAGCTGCTCACAAACAGCACCGAGCCCTCTGCCACAGTGTCAGAAAGGAGAAAGAAACATAGAAAGTAAAGGAGTCTCGTGCTCTGGAACTGAAACCCGGGTGGGAGAGAACCACAGCCCAATGGCACGGGTGTCACACAGTGCGGGGTCCCAAAGTGCCCTACAAACAAGGCCAGTAGCTCCTTTCTTCTGTCACCAGAACAAGATACCCTACTGGAGAAAATAACAGGGCTGCACAATACTTGTGCATGACAATTTAGCGCTGAGGGGGATTTTACCGGGATCAAGTATAGCTGGGGATTAGGCTGCATTTACAGAAGTGGTTATCAACGGTCTAACTAACTGGCATTCACCAAGATCAATGGAAGGCATTGATTTCACTCAAAACAAGTTTAGGTCACCTGAAAAGTCAACATTTAAAACTACCATGTCTTCTCTAACATGTGTATTGATACGATCGATGACTGAGGTACTTAGGACACCTGATTTTTATTGTCTTCTACTACTTCTACAGAAGTAGAAAAGTAACAAATGGTGAAATTGCAGGCAATGATACACAGGCAAAATGTAGCTCTCCAGATCACACTGTGACCTGGCCACCCTTCCCCATACTCGGTCACTTACACTACATTTCTTATAAGGTATCCTCTAGCAATGTTGGTCACTGGGAGGGCAAAACCCTGCAGCAGTGAGTGCATCACAAGGATACGTGTACTCACAGACACAAGAGATCTTTCTTTCAAGTATTTGTCTTCACAAAAAAGTTTTAAATTATATGCAAATTAAACTGACATAATAATATAATTTACTGTGAGGGTGGTGAGGCACTGGAATGGGTTGCCCAGGGAAGTGGTGAATGCTCCATCCCTGGCAGTGTTCAAGGCCAGGTTGGACAGAGCCTTGGGTGACATGGTCTAGGGTGAGGCATCCCTGCCCATGGCAGGTGGTTAGAACTGGATGATCTCAAGGTCCTTTCCAACCCAAACCATTCTATGTTCTGCAAGCATACTTATTCTGAAATAAGATTGCTTCTTCCTATTTCCCTTTGGTTTTGAATGCCATTCAAGCTGAAATGAAGTCACTCTTGGTCTGATGTAATTGCCCATGCAGAGGTAATACTTCTGAAAACATACTGCACCAGTGAGATCTTGGATGTGTGGGAATCATGAAGACTCTGTTGCACTTACTGTGACTCCACAGGTGTGACCAGCTCTAAGTAAACCCCAGTTTCATAAATACTTCTGCATGTTTAAACAACCCTTTCATATTCTTTGTTATTTGCTTTACATCATTCCAAACTGCAGGCTTGCAGTGCTAAACAGTGACTTGGCTCTTTCACAGAGCTAGCTGCTGCTGAGTGAGGATGAGAAGACTCTTGTACACCACTTACAAATGTCCACAGCTTCCTTCTGGAGGAAAGTGCAATAAAAATATTGTTATTCAAGTAGCAAAGATGAATTGCTTTCATATAGTTTATGTGCCAGATTTAACCAATAGCAGAAGCCCTTCAGTCTACTCTGCTGTTTCTACTCCAGAGGGACACAGCCCTAAGTTATTTATAGAGCAGCTGAAAGTAAACATCATTCTGAATTAAAATGACCCCAGTTAATGTAACTCCTGCCAAAGACTTTAGTTTGTGAGGAGTCCAGCCCGGTTTTCAGGGTAACACTGCTTCTTCCCCATCCCTTACTCAGAAGTCAGCATTGCTCCATAACTCTCCAATAAAGATCTTACTCATCATAATGTCCCACTCCTAACAAACTGCACCCTGTCTCCCCATGAGCTCATACTGCTATCTCCAGAAGTGATGAGAAGCAGCGTTTTCAAGCAATGCACATCAACTGTCAATGCAACACCACACTCCAGAGGCTTTCCTGCCTCCTCCCTCCCACCCAGCCCTAAGGAGCTGCAGCTTCTATTTGTACTGTGGGTGTGAAGAGGAGACAATGGGCTAAAAGCAGCCTCAGCTCCAGTGGACTTTGGCTGCTTAGGTTACAGCTGCCTTGGTTAAGGATGTTTAAGCTACTCATATGATAAACAGACAATGACAATTCTTATTTATTAACTTCAATAATCTCTTTATAAACTCCTCCTTCCCCCCCCATCCCCAGCACAGGCAAAGCCTGGGGCTCAAGCTAAGAGGGCAAGGCCTGTTTCGAGACCCATCCCACACTTCCCCCTACTGCAACTTCCAGTCTCCCCAGACTTACTCAACTCGGGATGCAGATTGCGAGGATGCAAACAGGGCTGCATACTGTTGGAGCAGTGGTGTGAGTGGGAAGATGAAAACTGTGTGCCTGCTGTAGGAGGAATCTTTCTCACTTCTATTTCTAAAGCAAGATCTCTTCCTCTTTGTTAGCAATGGTATTATGTGCTTTCCAAATCACTGATATATGCTGCAGTGGCAAAGAGGACTGCTATCACTGCCCATCTGTATTTGTATGTTCCTCACACCCTGTTGCTTTAATCTTCCTTGACCTTTTGCTCTGCCTGGCTTTCTCCAAGCTCTCAGGTATTTCTGGATATCTGACCAGTGAATGTTACATACATTCAGAGAAAACTCAGGCATCTCTGTATCAGGATTGCCTGAATCAGATGCTCTTGACATCACTGATGCTGTTTCATATGCCTCTTGAGATCAATATACTTAAGAGTTTTCCAGTAGGAAAACGGAAACCATTCCAAAAGGGCCAAGAGGCAAACATGAGAAATCTTAATATCCTTTGTTAGATTCAGCAACTGTAACTGCTACACTCTATACATCTCCCTAAGCAATAAAAATTATGGGATGCTGAAGAGGGGAGAAGCTTGCTTCCTGCCAATGGGTCAGCCTGTGTGAGGGGCTGTGCCACCAGAACCATGTCCCTGGTATCAAAGGAACAAAGAAAGCAGGGGAGGGAGCAGCAGAACTGATTCCCACAACACAGACACATAGCATGCAAAGGACTGTGGCTTGGTATCTGACACTGATCTGTGTTATCTGGATTACACTTCTGAATCACACCTCTGAATCTGAAGCATTGTACTGAAAAGAAACATACATCCCTGCAGCAGATGTGGGAGACTTGCTCTGCGTTAGCACTGGCATATGCAGACAAGACACTGGCCAGATGAGGCATTCCCAAACTGTTCAACCCTGGATAAAGCTAGCTGTTGCCATCATGTCTACCCATTAAGAAACAACAAAGGTGAGCAGTAACTGAAGGCCACTGCTTTCTGCAAGCTTTCTCCAGGTCTTTTCTCATGATGAGACCACAGCTTCACATTCTGCTAGTATGAAGAAGCACAGCCATGATGATCCTACCCAAACACACCAGTGGGCCTTGACAGGAAAACCCACCAAATTCACTGGGAGACATTTCATCATTTTAAGGGGCTTGGGGTCAAGCCTCAAGAGCTTAATCCCCAAGATTTATCCCCAGGAACTACAAGGGTTTCCTGAAACTCTCCCACCATTTCAGGACAAGGGCTGTAACATCCCAGTAGCCAAGTTCACTGCACAGATTAGTGCAGACTCCCTGAATTGGGAGGGGTTGGCTTTTTTGTGTTGCTGCTGTCATTTTACAGGCAATGTAGAACAGTCGACATTTCTCTTCGAGCACATGCTGAATCCCTCAGGGACACGAGAGCCACTCCGATTCCTAAGGGCAATGGGGAATAGGGACTGAACCTTCCTCTGCTGTTCTGTGGAAAAATACATAAACCCTCTTCCTTTTTTAAGGGTAAAATCATAGAATACTAGAATCATAGAACAGTTTGGGTTGAAAAGGACCTTAAGAAAGAAAAGAAAGAAGTATCTCAGTTCTATGAACACCTTAAACACATATAATTACCCTCAGGCAAGCACTGACAAATAGGTAACATACAGAGGAATTTGCAGGATTGAGTCCTAAGTGAAGCAATTACAGTAATTAAAAGCACAGCTAAACTGGGGGGAAAAGAAGAAGGGAAGGTAAGAAAATCCTTTTCTTCAGGAAAGAGAAAAATCCATCAATTTTAATAACCCCAGCATATTACTTGAAACTACAGTGAGCTAAAGAACAAAGGCACACCAAAATGTAACATAAATCAACAGGGCCCCTGAAGAAGTTCATTCTTGCACAGCAGCAGCACAGTGGAGGGGTATTTCCTTGCCTGAGCTCGTAAATTTCCATGGAAATTTTGCTAGACTACAGTAAGAAATGACCCTGGAATCTTTTTTTCCAGGAAAATTTCAGCAGTTTCTTTATCCAAGATCCTGTTGTCTTTTTTTGTGCACTAGTACGAAGCCTACGCAAGCCTACAGAGAGCTATTATGACAGCAAGAAACAAAAGGATAGTGAGAAATTTCTTTGTAATCTTTTTTTTTTCCCTTAAAAGGCTTTAAGAAAGAATACTTAATTGTCAGTCATCATCATCTACTGTTCTCTTAGTGTCTTCACAACTTTTAGGCTAAATAATGCCACTCTGGGACATGGGGGCTGATATCTGATCCATGCTGCTTGCTGGCACTGCCTACTCAGTGTCTCACTAACTCCTAGGAGGAACAAGGTTCCTCCACAGGGAACTGTAAGGAGCACAGAAAACTGTGATTATCAGAAAGTTACTACATGTGTTTCAAAATAATTCTGTTAAAGCCATGTGCTCAAAATGTGAGAGCACCGAGCAACACCGTGCCTGGCAATCTCAGTCAATGCAATACGAGTGAGCAGCAGGCAGGTGAGAAGGTGATGGGTGCTGGCCTCTTTGGAGACACAGTGAGTGGAAGTGACAACAGTGACTGGAAAAGAACCCATCAGACCATTAGCTGTAACTTCCCTCTATGATCAGGCCCCTAAGCATTACTAAGCTGGGTATTGGGTATGATTTATCCATGCACAGTACTAGTCATTCTCCAGTGGCTCACCCTTCTGCTGTGATTTCCCCACCACATCCCTTCTCTTCCTTCTGGGTCACACACTAGCACCCATTATACTCTGAGTGATACAACAAATCTTCACAAGGTCTGTAAGGTTATTCACAGAGCTGTGGTAAGCAGCAGCGTGACCAGGTGGTAGGGTCTAGTTTTGCAAATAGCTCTCTGTTAATATTTGTTCCTTCTAAGCTTTGTGTATGTTTTGCAGTTTTATCATTGTTTGGTTTACTTTTAATAGCATATATATTTACTTAACAATAAAATGTTTTTTTAGGCCCTCTGAGTTAATTTCATTTTCTAAACTGAATTTAATAATTGAGTAAAACAGCATAAAGGATTAAGAAAAAACTATCTTTCAAGCTGGTTTACTTCAGTTTTAATAAACTAAGATAAATAAGACAGGTGAGAGGATTTTGTAGAGAACTGTTCATTTTCGGTGGTGTCATTTTATTTGAATTAGCTTTGACCTGACATATTGGACCTGCACAGGCAAAGAACTTCAATGTAGGTCTAAAGCTACTAAACTTATTAATGAACTAAGCCTAGCCTGAACAAAACTTTGCTTTCATCTGTCTCAGTGCAGCCACTACCCACAAGAAATCATTTTGAGAGGACCACAGCCAAGACAATTACTAGTATAATTTAACGGCCCTGTAATTAGATGATTCTCTGTGTGAATGGAATTAATAACTACAGTACTGTAATTGCAACCTATTAAAAAATAGAATCACAAACACTTTAACAAAGAATTACTGATTTGTCAAAATCACAATATTCTACCAAGACATGCTATCATCAGCTTAATTTCCACCAAAGCACTGTGCCTCCCATGGGTGCAGCTTCCCAGCAGCCAGCTCCAAAGGTTATTAGGGATTTCAGTTCTTCAAGGAAGCGCAGCTCTGGCATAGCCAACCAGATGGTTTCATCTCATGGAGAATTGAGTGATGTTATATATAATACAAAAATAATTAAAAGATAATGAGAGTTGCTGAGCAACATGGTATCTTTCTGGTTACAGTCACAGATTTTGCCTACTGAGGGATTCTGGGCTTGAGTTCTTTCAGTTTAAGTCTTAGTGGAGTTCTGAAAGAAGGTGTAGATCTGAAAGAGGCAGGCAGTTGACTTGATCAGATTCAGATCCTGGAGCAGCAGACATTTTTATGCCCAATATAAAACAAATTATAATTACCCTTGTTCTGTCTTCTAGTAATATAAACAAATGTATATACACACATATACACACTTCTAAAGTATCTAAAGCAGACAGTAAAAGCTTTTCCTTGCAGCGAAAATTCCATTACTTTATTTTCAATTGTCCAGGCTATAACAGCTCCTAAGCTTGGGATCATTTGGTATTTGAAGAAACTTAGAAGACCTCACAACGCATTGCACTGCAATGGAGAAAGTGAGGCATACATGTCATTTTTACCTTGCTCGCTGGGAGAAATATAACTGAAACATCCAAAAAAGCCTTGTGCAGGGAAACAAGGTGCAGGATTTGCCCATAGCTAAAACAAAAGTGCCCCAAATAACAAGATAACCCTGAATTTGTCATATAAGCCACTTACTTCATACTTCCATCACCCATTTCTGTGCTTTTGCCCCTTATTAAAGGTTTCTGGAATCCTCAAACTAAGATTCTTGCTGCCAAGTCTACTACCCACTTGGCTGAATCAGACATGAATCACAAATCGAGACAAAGATCTCAATGGGTGGGAGGTGAAAGAGCAAGTCAACAAGATGAATGCTTCCCAAGCAAGCTCCAACAGGAGTATGTGAGCAAACACACACACAAACCTTTATAACTAAATTTCTGAGCCCAGCACTGATTCAGGTTCTAAGATAGTGTGAGGCTCTCACAGCAACTGACTTAGCCCCACTATTACCACATTTCATCTTCTCTTGTCCCCGGGCAGTGAAAGGTTTCTGATGCACACAAACCGTAGTCCACACAGTACTCATTATTTATTGCTAACCAGAAAAGTGTTCAGGGCCAGAACCTAAATGTTGCTCTACGATAACTTGCATCAACGGATAGCCCAGCCCAAAGTCTGCATATATGAGCATCAGCTTTAAAAAGTCTGTGCCCTGACCTAATACGCAACAGCATCATTCTTCAGCCTGTCAGAGGTGCTATGCCAACCACACCAACTGATAGTTTGGCCAAATCACTGCAAATGCCTTCTGCCAGGGCTACTTCAAAAGCTGTCCATTGTCACTCAAGGAATATATACCAAATACAAAATATATCCTTGATGGAGGAAGTCACTGAGCAACTTCCATGTGCCAGACACCTTAGGAGCCTTGACCAACCCTCCATCTGCTTCAGTCCCCAAGGGAACCAACACTCTCTGCTTTGCCACACAGTTGATCTTCCTACAGTGTACAAGTGCCAGCTGGAGCTGCAAGACTGATGATCCACAGCAAGGGAGAACTCCTAGAGGACAGCAGTTTGCATGCTACATGAGCAACTTCCAGATCAGCACCTCTCATCAGACTGCCAAGCAAACTGTGACTACACCTTCATCCCTCCCTTTCTCTCTGTCACCATCCAGCCTCCAAACCTTGGAGAAGAAACGGTGTTCAGCCTGTACTTAGCTCTTGATGCTTCCGGTTCTGCACCCAACCATGGGTGAGGGCCCCAGCTGCTCCACCAGCCTTTGGCAGGTGTATCCTCTGACTGCAGGGGTTTCATTTCCTGTTTGTACCACGCTCAAGATAGGCTGGGCTAAATCTTCAGAGTCATGAGAAACACACTGTTATAAGCAGAAACAGCACAGAGAGACAGAAGACTCAGGTTCCCGTGTTTTCTCCTCTGTCATGCCTCACCATGCAGTGAGAGGCATATGTTGTTTTGCTTTGCTACCTTTCAGGATGCTCGGTAAGCTCACTGGATATTCACTACATCTGGACTGAAGGAAGAAGTGGAAAGAAATGGACAGTCAGTATCAGACTGAATTAATAGGAGTACAAAGTCCAATGTCTCACCCCACATTTGGATTATACTTATAATTCCAGGAGTTCCTCTCCAAATCAGAGGAAAATGAAGTGCAAAGAAGCAAAAGCATTGCTTGCCTTCCTGCAAACAGCATCAAGAGCCACAGGGTGCTGACTATTCTACGGGAATCAATGTTGGCATTTTGTTTCTGGTCATTATCGGGTGAAATATCCACAACCTTTATGTCATTCCCAGCCCAAAAGTCAAAATAGTCAAGGAATTAGACGGCTTTAAAGCTGCACTGCCACAAGGGTTTCCTTCACTTTTCTCACCGAGATGTTATAAAAGCCAACACTGTTCACTGAAAGACAGATTTTATTTCAGTAAGAATCAATATTTTCTGTTTTAAGGGATACTGAAATGTCTATCTTTGATAGCAGGCATTAAACAGGGCCATTATCTCTACCTCGGCAGTTTGTGCTGTGCTCTGCCCTAAAAGACACTGCTTCTCTAGCAGGATGAAGCTCTGCCCCATGTCCCTGCTAAGCAAAGGAAAATTTAACCAAAGGAGGTTCTGCCCCTACCAGGGTTCTGCCAGAACTTCAGTCTCACTGGAAACTGAAATGTTATTATCCAAGAAGTAAATGGAAAGTTCCTCACTACAGGAAAGTTGAGTCACTGTCAGATCCCAGACATTTGAGATTTATCCAGGCTGTCCATCACTCACAAAAATTTTGTGGTAAATCAAACATCACTTTAGCAGATGGTGTGGCAGAAGGAAAGAAATCTTTCTTAACCTCCAAAACAACTGCAGTTTGAGTCTTCAAAAACTGCCTGTGCCACAGTTTAGCAATCTGAGATTTTCTGCCCATCCTCCATTTATCCTCCACTTGTCATGGGTCACCGATTGACATTACTGGTCACATGAAAGGGACATCTAGAAAGACAACACTCTTTAGATGAAAAAAATGAGCCTAAGATCCCCTCAGGCAAGACACAGAATTACCAGTTTCAAACAGGATCAATTTTTTGGAATACTTAAAACCGAACACATCCACACTTCTCTGCGTATAGACCAACAAACAGGTTCAGCCTAAAACACAAGCGCAGTTTGTTAAGGCATGAACACATCGTCTGTGAACTGTGTATGACCTCAAATCCCAATGTACCACGACAAGTGCCAATCCACTTAGATCAGGTGTAGTTTCTGCATGACATCAAGAGAGAGTGTGCTCTGGCCACAAGCCAGGAAATATCTTGAAGAAGCTGTTCTCCCCTGAGTGAACTCCAGGCACTTGTGAAGGAAGCTGAGCGTGTGCTCCCATCTTATTTGCTAAGGTGGTGCAGATACACACACTGCTCTATTCTGCCTGCCAGCAGCTCAGGGCTAGGCTCACCACCAGTTTAACACCCCAGTGACTCAGTATCCACAGGAGAAACTTCAGCCTGAGCAGATAAACGAAGGAAATTGTAACGCTTGTCCCTTATTACACTTCCTCATCCACCACAAACCACTACCATCGGACAGAAATTGCAAAACTGTCTTCTATTAACTGGTAAAAACTCCTCTCTTCCTATCCCTAGGAGCTTTGGTTAATGAACACGTTAAAAGCTTACTATGCTTTCAGTGTATCCTTGTGTAAGGACATCAAAATCACTTACAACTTTGCGATCCTACCTGAAAAGAATGCAGTGTTGTAACAGTGGAAGGCTACTGTGCTATAATTCATTTCAGGTTAGCATATCAGCTAAAGATACTTATGTCCTATAGGACACGATCCCTTTCTATGCTTTATTTCCCATTTACCTAAAAGGTATTAAAACATTAATTTAAAAACTTAAGTCCCTCACACCAACACTTGTCTGTAATTCAGGGTTTCTGAAGTTATTGCATATAACTTGGATACACATATGTATATATATGCACATACACAGAAAGAGGTTACTGACAGGTCTTGATTTTTAAAATGTATATAACTTTTCCTTTCCTACCATGATAATTCAACTTTTAACATCCTAAAACGCCCAACACTCACTTGGAAAAGATTTGAGCAGACTCTGCTTCTTCAGGATTGGTTCTAGGTCCAGACACATGCCCTTTTGCTGCTCCAGTTCCCACAACTGCAGGCTATAATAACTTCACTTCAAAACACCACTGAACAATTTAAGTAATTAATACTTGCAAACTAAATTAGAGGCATGTAAATAAAGGCATCCAAGTATTGAAATAAGCAGCAACAGCATTAAGTGAAATGGATTATCAGAGTCTAAAAATCTCATGTAAAAACCAGATAAGACATTCACTGGTAAGAGTTTGCCACCTGCTCCTCTAACCTATCACAAGACAAAATCCAGTACTCCGACTCTTCTCCTTTGTCTCCTCCAAACCCACACCTCCATTTTCCTCTAAAGAAGCATAAGCAGTTACTACTTCACCTATCATGTACGCCACTGTTCAAATACGGCCCACCCTTTGCAATGGAATGTGAGTGTCAACATGCGATAGGCACTGTTATTTAGTGGGGTGTGGTATTTACCTAGGGGAAGGCCACATCCTTCAGCAGCCACTTTAATAACACTGAGTTTTAGCATAATAACTGTGAGATTATTCCAAACCACTGTGTCAAAAGGATTAGAAACCCCAAAACACCACCACCAAAACAACACAACAAAACACACAAACCAAAATCACAGTCCTATTTTGGTTGGCATCTCAACGGTACAAATAAGGCCAATGTCCCAGAGAAGATGGAAGTCCTTAAATGGAAAATGGAAATGATGGAGACACCATCATTACCTAGAAATTATATGGAATTATATGGAAATGGGGACCCTTCACCTTCCCCCATAGGAGGGAGAGGACCTTCTGGGTTATGAGGTAGTTGTCGGGTTTTGAAGCAAACCTAAGATTACGGAAACTCTCCCTGCCCCAAGTAGCACTAGAAACTATGTATGGAATCCAGAGAAAAGATGACTTCTCCCTTGAGCAGAACTACAAATCAAAAGAGAATTTCTGATAACAGAGTAACATAAAAGTTGAATTCCTCCTCCGTATGAGAAGCAGGTAGTCCCTGTAGACATGGGATTACTTAAGACTTTAGTTTCCATAATGTTGCCTTAAGAAAAGTCAAATTCAGATCTTACATAAGTAGGAATGACTCAATGAAAGACTGAAACTGAAACAAGGCATCTGCCTTCCTGAAGAGTTGTGGGTGTTTGAACAATAGTGAATGTGTTGTACAGAGTATGTTTCCTCTCCCTTGAAGGTAAACACGTGTTTACACTCAAGATACTGGAGATCCCACCTTTTTAGAAACACAAGCATTAATTGCTAATTATTAAGACCCACCTAAATATAAAACAAACAGAGTGTAGTTTATACATAGCCATTTATCTACCAAAACTTTCATCTCATAGTAAAAGAGACTAAAACCCCCATAAAACTTATGAATTTAATACTGTTGGCTCCTAGCAACAGAACTGCAAGCCACACTCTTATATCCCGCACAACCACCTACACCAGCCTCCCTAAATATGGA
Source organism: Neopsephotus bourkii (assembly GCF_033783945.1). Taxonomy (NCBI): domain Eukaryota; kingdom Metazoa; phylum Chordata; class Aves; order Psittaciformes; family Psittacidae; genus Neopsephotus; species Neopsephotus bourkii. The sequence continues at coordinate 12,077,136 of NW_026902298.1, read as the reverse complement.
GCAAGCAGCAGCTTCTATGCTAGATTGAGTATGAGTAGCAGAACCCAAGAGTGACCAACATCAGTTCACTGGGGCTCAGCAGACAAAGAGAAGATTGACACTGAAATATCATTTGCAAGCAGTTTATGGCTCACATGGCACACAGGGGAACAAGCCATGCAAAGAAGTTAACTTCACAAGCCAAGACTGATTTTGCTGCCTTGCCTGCTCTTTTTCTAGAAGAACATAATGTAAAATGAAAATTGGCAACTTGGCTGCATTCATCCTATAGCCACCCCTGTCCCAGATGGGATTACTGCCTATATAATCAGAGGACTGAAAAGGCAGCCTGGGATCAAGGCACACAACGATGACAATGGGAGAGGATGTATTCCTAGAGGGAATGCAGAATTTCCCAATGGATAAACAGGGATACAGGAAAAAAAAAAAAAATCGTTAGCTTTCTGTCACTCCAATTTTAATCCTGGAATGGGAAACCATGCTCAGGACATCAGGCAATCTTACTGCTGGAGAATGACTTGGAGACTGCTGGTAGAGTCATCAACAAGCATAGAGCTACCAGATAGCACAGGAATTCTCCCTCTCACCCTCATCTCATTGCTGAAGGCAGTCAGTCACATATTCTTGCTTGATCTTGCTATAAACTTTGGGTAAACAAGCAATTAAACTGTTACAGGGGCCTGATTAGTGCCCATGACCATGCAGATCATGAGGCCAAAGAACTCTAGACACTCACTTCTTCCTATCATATTTAAAATATGGCTTCATTATTTTTTCTAATGAAAGCCTTTGGTAGCATGGTGGCATCATGAGCAAGTGACAGGCAAAAGCAAGTCTGAAAGTCAAGAATCTCCACTTTAAATCTTCTCATGGGATTTCCAACAGAATGGCCTGATCTGTCCTGAAATGGGTACCTCTGGATTAGTACAAAGGCAAAAAATTTCCTGAATTTTCTAAATTCCACAGAGCAAGACAATACAAACTGTATCCAATTATCAGCCTCAAATTGCGACACTCAGCATCTCGCACTATGAAAAGCGAAAGCTGGAGCGTAGGAAGGTTTCCTAGTTCCTTCAGATTACATTCGCCTCTGAACAAAGCTGACCCTTTGTGGAACCGGCGCCGTCATTCCTACAGAACATGCATGGGTGGGAATGGCTGAGGAGGGAACCCACAGCAATCCCAGATTATCATCATTAGAACATTCAGGTCAAGTGCACTTAGCCAACAACCCACTCAAACCTCACAAAAGATAACAAACAGCTGATCTGCACAAACACTGTTCACAGAGATTTTTATCCTTCCTATCACAGCATCACATAAAGCATACAGCGATGGAGAAAATTACACAGACCACCTTTTAAGACCTGCTCTAGTTCTGTCTCTTTCAGAAGATCAGGGTCTCAAAAGCCAGATTTCCTGTACAGCCACCAAAACACAAAAAGTCTTTCTATTTCTGTGTATCTCATTCTTCTGAGAATTGCTCTACATTTACTCACCTCAAAGACAGACAAAACCTGTTTGCTTCAGACCAAACAATTCCAAAGCTTCAGCTTTTTCCAAGGCTCAAAAAACATACATATTGACATCATTAGAAAATTTCTGATGAATCCTCTGAAAAGCTTACTAACCAAAATTTGGCAAAAGAAAAGTTTTCAGAGAAGCAGGCTACAGGAAGAGCAGGAGCCAACCTGACCAAATCCGGCAAACTGTAAGAACAAGTTCATTTGCAGTAGTTGCTCATTAGCCTTTAGAAATTACCTTCTGTGGAGACTGCCGGGCAAAGCACACCCAAAGCACTGATGGAGCTCAGCTGTGAAGGGTATGTTCCCATCTCACTCTTCAGACACAGGAGGTGAGCTTGAGGATGCTCAGCTGTGCATGAAGCACGAGGCAGCTGTGACCCAGGTTTGTCCTATACAAGAGGGCCATCTCTCACCGGGCCTGAAGTGCCTCTTCAAGTACAGCACTCCTTTGAGTGCCTTCTTTAGCACAGGCATGTTAAATGGGCCACCCAGCTCTGGCTCATTCTGCAGCACATGCTTTGGAAACAGTGGATGAAACATCATTGTCATGTGTCAGCATCTTCCACTAGGGGAACCCGTTCCGATGCAGAATTATGTTTGCACTGGAACTTTAATAATGTCTTAAATGCAAAATTGAGTACTCAAAAGCTAGAAATTTTCATAATTTAAGTTTCAGGTGCAAACTTTAGTTAGTTATCCTCCCTATGGCAATGCTTACCCTTTTCTGCAGAGCTTATGATATAGTTTTTAATTACATAATAACATACCGTGGTTCTATTCATTCAGTGTAAACAAACAATTCCTGACACTATAAAAAGCAGCTCTTTGTTTTTATTCTGTGCTCAGTGGCTTTACCATTTTTACTTCACTTACTGGAAATCTACCATAAACATAGTAACTAAGTTGTACGTGGCAGTTTAAGACAGCCACCACTGCAGTAGTAAAGTGCTTTCCAAATTGTTACGAATTTGTTTTCACAATCTCTGCAACAAACTGTTTTGCTCATTTCTTACAGGGAAAATACCACAGGAAATGTAGGTTAATATGAAAAGTACCCGCTAATTCTGAAAGCCCAATCTGAGGTGTCACTTTTTGCTTTTCCTAATACCTGGGGTTTTACAGTATTGTAGAACAGTGTTGTAGGACACTTCCCATTAACTTTAGTTGCAGGTACAAATGTTCAGCATTTTTGCTAGTAAGACCCATACTCTCAAGTCATAGAATCATGGAATGGTTTGGGTTGGAAGGAACCTTAAAGCTCATCCAATTCCAACGCCCTGCCATGGGCAGGGACACCTTGCACTAGAGCAGGTTGCTCCAAGCCCCATCCAACCTGGCCTTGAACACTTCCAGGGATGGGGCAGCCACAGCTTCTCTGGGCACCCTGTGCCAGTGTCTCACCACTCTCACAGTAAAGAGTAAATCCAACCTAAAACTACCCTCTTTAAGTTTTAAGCCATTACCCCTGGTCCTATCACTACATGCCCTTGTAAAAAGTCCCTTTCCAGCTCTGAAGTTGAGTGAGGATGAAGACATGCCCATGCTAAAGAGGGCACTCAAAGGAGTACTGTGCTTGGAAAGGCTCTTTGGTTCCGGTGGGAAATGTCCCTCTCATGTTGCAAACCTGGGTCACAGCTGCCTCGTGCCTCATGCACAGCTGAGCTTCCTACGCTGCCTCCTGTGCCTGAAGAGTGGCATGGGAACATATCCTTCACAGCTGATCTCCTTGTGTGCATTACAAGGGGATCACCTCAAAGGCGAGTAGTAGTAACCTACATCTGATCAGGGCCATCACCTCAAAGGCGAGTAGTAGTAACCTACATCTGATTCTGCACTCCACCATAGGAAGCAAAGGAAGTAGGGTACAGAAATGACATGCCGTCCACAGTGAACCTCACTGAGAAGAACCACTGCAGTGTTCTCAACTGTATGGAGCTGCTTGGAAAAAAAGTCTAAGACACAAAGAAAGCTGTGTTCTCTGTGGCAGCTCAGAGTAGTGAAGGCAGCTAAAAGCTAAGGCTGTATCATTTATGTCAGGATGTGACAGAGACCAGGGGACAATCATTTATGTTGACAACAAATGATGGTTTCCTACCAGCCCTGGAAAACACAGACATATTCTTTCTATGCAGTGTTCAGTATAATTTACCAAGAGACATTACCCTTATTTACATGAAAATTGTATGAGGACTACAGTAGTTTGTACTTTTCTCTAATACATCATAAGTGAACTGTGCCATTGCCACTAGCTTTCTTATTCACGCAGTTCTGTGACACCCCAACTTCCTGCAAAACAGGTCATCATTTGGTGGACTGATGAATCATACACATTTCAGTTCCCATTACATGCAGACATAACATGTATCTATAGCTATTCTTTATCACCTGTAACCACACCTCTGTTATCTACCTGGCTCAAGTACGGATGAGGTCAGAAGGCTGATGAGGAACAGCAAATTGAAGTTGAATGTGAATAAAAGGTGATATTGGTATACTGGGATAAACAGTTCAGAGTTTGCTTTCACTGCACCGCCTTAGTTGGATATTCCAGCCTGTAGATAAGCAGTGATCCTGGATTCTGGGTTAATGCCAAGCTCCCACAAAGCAGCATCTGTGTCATGCTTGCTATAGTCATCAACTGGCTTGGAGATTCTGTCCCAAGCTCTAAATCTGGATTGTGCCAGGTCTATGATATTGCTTTGAATGAGCTGCCAATTGGTCTTTGGCTAACTTCTTCCCAAGCTTGCCAAGGAATAGAAGGTTTGATAACAGGCAATAGCCAGGCCTGCTGGTTCAGGGTAGGTTCTATAGCATCAGTCTCACACCTCCATGTTTTGGAATGTAAAGGAAAATACCATCACTTCTGGGAAGTTCAACATTTCTAGATACAAAAATCCCACCCAAACGCTGCTGTGTGGCGATGTGTTATCCCACAAAACGTTCTCCATTACTGATAAGAATAGATCAGTTAAGCACTAGAAATGATATACCAATGTATTTACTAGTCTGACACTGGATGAACAGGTAGCCTCTCTCCCTTCCCTATACTTTTGCTTAGAATGAGCTGATGGAGACTTACTCTTTTCTCCCCCCCCCTTCTTTTTTTAATTATATTTTTCTTCATGTGTGCTATGGAGAGACAATCCATCTCACCCAACTTGTGGGCTTTTTAGAGAAAAACATTCTCTCTGTTGGTAGAGAATGTTGAGAAGAGACTTAAAAATGCAATCTAAACCTACGCTACGCAAGATGGACTGACAAGCCAATTTTTCCTGCCTCAGCCCCCTTTCTCTGCAAAAACTACATTGACAGAGAAGGTAGAAGAGAGACAAACAGTGACTTGACTGGTGCTGTGCAAAAGACGATCACTTTTTCCTTCCAAGATGTGCAAGGATAATATTACATTATCTGCCATCACATCTTATGGATAATCACCACAAAATGGTGTACGATGATCCTCAGTTCCTCTCAGTCACTAAAGAGCTATCTACCACATAAACATGATGTGCATTCTCAGATTCCAAAAATATAAGCTGTATTAAGTTGCATCACATTGTGTACATTTAATTAAACTGATTCACTTTAACACATTCAATTTCTACTAAACTTCAGATGTAAGAGGTTATTTTTGTCTATGTTAACCACCACACAAGGATGAACATGTTTTTAAACGAACATTGCACAAGCTTAATAGGTAAAAGTGTCAGAACCCAAAAATATTCAGACATGCAAAATTTTCAAACTATTGCTCCAGCCACTAGCCTTATTCCTTTTGAGACTAGCATGGGTTTTCTTAAATAAATCTTCAAATCTGCTGAGTCAATGATTGCTTGAGAAAAGCCTGCTTAGATATGCCCTCTTTAGATATGAATGCATCACCTAAAGATGAGGAGGATGAGGATGTTAACTTTCTTTCCCTCTTTCCAGATACAATAAGCATTATAAGAAGGCTTGAACTGTGGAATTGGACATGCACAGAAACTTTTATAAACATACCTAATCCAACAGGTCCATGAGAAAAAAAATAGAGCTCTTTCAATTTTACACTATGCACCCAAGCACATGTCCTTTAAGGTAAAAAAGTGAATGCGAAGAGAGGGAAACTGCTTCAAAAGAAGAATCTTGTAGCCTCTAAGTCACCATTTCAGATATACTCATGATCAGAAACTCATAAATGATAAGACACTTAATTGGCCCTCTCTTAACTGATTTGGCAACAGCTAACTTGTTTCCTACTAGACAAGAATCCATATTACTAATAAACAGTCACCACTAGAACTCGTTCGTTCGTTCCCAAATCTTCATTCGCGAAGTCAAGCCATGATGATGATGATGATGACTAGAACTGATACTGCTGATGTTTCGATATACTCCACCACTCATGTACAAGTGGTGAAGAAATCATCCTCAAGCTGAAAGAAGGCTCCCAGTTTAGAGGTTTGGCCCAATAACTGTTCAACGTGGAACTTACTGCATGCCCCATCCCTGGAGACATTCAAGGCCAGGCTTGATGTGATTCTGAGCAACCTGATCTAGCTGAAGAGGTCCCTGCTCATTGCAGGGAGGTTGGACTAGATGACATTTGGTAGGTCCCTTCCAACTCAAACCACTCTTTGATTCTACTCTTCTCTGTTCACTTCATATTTGTTCAGTATACAAGAGAAAGATACCAGTATACAAGACTGTCATTATAAGCCAGCATATTTTTTTAGAACCATGAAACATATCCCATTAAAGCAGTAATTCCATGAACAGCAAACTAAAGGAGCCTGGTTTCTACTTGAGTGGTAGCTACTGTCCTGCACTCTTATCGGAGTAACTACAGCTTGTTACTGTCCCCTTATAAGCTTGTGCCAAAAAAAACTCCAATCCCACTCACATTTCCACATCCCCCCACAAATTCCTCACCCTCCTCCCTGTCCCTCAACTAATGTCTTCCATGTTCCCTAACCTCACCAGCACTCAGCACTGTATGCTCCCTCCCATGCTTTCTCCCAGCTACCCTCAGGACAAGAGACACAACCTGCTGTGGCTGGCTCAAGCAGCAAGCACTGATGCACTACCCAGTATGCACATGCCAGTTTGCTAGTTAAGTAAAACAGAAGGCAGCTGCTGAACTCATCTTGCACCTTCTCCCCCTGAGAAGAAAAGGTATGCACTTATTTTGATTTCCTCTCTTCTACCCAGAGACTCATCTTTGTGGAACTTTAAAGAGTTCTTAAAGAAACTTTGAGATGTCTACGCCACTGCCAAATTTGGCTGAAATCTACTAAAGTTGTGAAAATAGAATTGATAGAGTGATTACACAAGCCTTCTTTCCTCTGGAAAGTGGGCTAAAAGCCCATTAACAGTCTTACTTATGTCATCCCTTCATTCCCATTCTTCATTTAAAAATAACAATTCTATTCTACTGCATTAGCTTATGTAACCCACCCCTGAGCCAAACTAGATGAAAATGTTGGTCTGTGTTTATTAAGTGTGTATGCCTCTCTATATGTTTGCCCATTTTAAGGTGCTTGGTATTATGAACAATAATGGTGAGATCATCAGTGAAACTAAATAAGCTTCACTAACAGCTATCCCCCAAAGTTTCTGGACTGGTATCACTGCAAGCAAGAACTGAACTGCTTTTTCTCTAGCAAGCTGTCAGCTGTTCTCATGGTTACAGATCTAGGAATTTGGAATGACAGGTCACAGTTATGAGAACGAGTAGATTTATTTGGCATGTTTCTATCTAGTAAATAACATTCTCCTATGCAGAGGACAAGAGGCTGCTGTACATTCTCACAGTGTTTATTCTCTGTGAAAACCATGTTTTAAAGTCTCTGTCCCAACAAAGAAGGTGCTAACCAGACTTATTTCTTAAAATTGCTCACTCACAGAATGAAGACAAAAATATAGAACTCTTGCACTCTCTCCATTACTATAAATGGACCACTGGCACTTTCATTGCAAGATTCAACTGTGTATATACACTTCCCAGATGGCATGAAGCAAGGGTAGAAAAGCATGCTTCCCATTTAAATGCAAAGGAAGGCAAGGGAATGTTAACTGCTGTCATACGGTAAAATCTATTCTGCCAATTGGCTATTTAAAAAAAAAATAAAAAATCAACCATTTATTTTTTATTAACTGCCAAGTTTTTGTGAAGCTCCAGGTATGGCACTATGCAAAGATATTAGCACAGCTATGTGAAATTGGTTTTCACAGAGCCACAAGTTCAGCAGAACAGGACAGCAGCAGAACAGGCTTCTCCCACACTTGCAACTCCTCCTTGCTGGAGGGGTCTTCCTCCAGGAAGCCAGGGCGGTCCAGTTGCCAAAGCCTCTGTTAATCACTGCAAAATGAAATGCAGAACTTGTGCTGAGGAACTGGAACACCACCCACTGAGCTTCTCTCAAAGGTGGGTCTGCCTAGATGGGAACAGCACTTCGTCCATGCTGAGCCAGGTTGGGACTCCTATGACTCATGAGTCATAAGTCCCAAGGTATTCAGTCCCGCAGTAGGGGCCCTTATACTCCAGGGACATGCCCACATACTGCTCTCAATATGAAACAGAAATGTAATGTTGTCATGATGTGCCAATTCATCCAACTCAAAATGCTCTGTGAAACGCTTAGCTGAATCACTCCTCCTCTTGGAGAGCTCTGTTTGCCTAGTGAGCTGCCTGGGAGAACCATACTCCATGGAGCACAGTTGGAGACAGCACTCCCAGGCTTACCATCCCAGGATTTAAGCCCTGGTAACTCCAGGGCAGCAAGCCCTGCACACAGAGGAAGGGCTCTATCATTTCACAAGGGCCCACACAGTTAGCTTGAGAGCACACAATATTTCAAAGACCCAACTGGTTCTTGATTTCCAGGTCAAGAGAAGAGAGGACCCCAGCACAGGGGCTTGGGAGGACCTTCTTCACCTTAGGTCACAAGTTCCCAAGCCTGCAGATGGAAGCCTTGAAGCCCTGATAGCAGGAACATTATCAGAATTTCTAGTCCCGCAGTTGAAGACCTGGGCAAGTTTCCAAGGTCCCTGCAAGGCACTGGTAGGCTTGACAGTCCAGCAGTGCTCCGAGCACTGGTCTGAGCTTAGCCATGAGGTGCCAGGCTCCAAATTAATTTGTAACGTTTCCAAAGCAAATGTCTAAGGAAATTCTAATACAAGGGAAATTTTAAAATGTCACTATTTCCCATGGATTAGGTAACGGCAAGTTTGGCCCACCTCTGGCTTCAGTTTCCTTCAGAAGTCTTCATCCTATGCATTCCACTAGGAGAACAAGCCCTCATCTATTAAAATACATACACTAAAAACAATAAATATGAACAAAATTTGCCTCTAAACAGAATCTTCAAAACATAAACCCATTGCCCATGTTATCATAAGATTTCTAGTTATTTTCACATTTACATGCCTGCCTTGAACCGAAAGGCTTCTGCTCTAAAACATGCTTACTCATGCAGCCTCAACATTAATTAGTAGAACGGACACATAATGTAAAGTTCAACCCATACAGGTTCAAAACACAGGCCCCTACTTTAGTGAAACAGTGAGAATGTAACACACCAAGGAAACAGTGTCTGTAAAGCCTCAGCAGCTGAGCATAAGGACTGCTAGTATCACAGCATTGCCTGGTACCAAAAGGCATCAAACACAAGGACAATCCTGTCCTGGTCACCTCCAGGTACCAGCAGGCACACAGTACAGCCACCGAAGATGAAGGGCAGTATGCCGGACCAGTGGAAACCTGCAGATTCCCAGGATATGACCTCTCAGTGGGTAATGCACCAAGGGAAGGAGGATGAACTACATAAGCATGCATTAAGCAGATTAAAGATCTGGCCCATTTAATTTATTAAGCAATGTCATGAAGTTGGTGATAACTTCGCTCTGCTGTTTTAGAGTCCTAGGCACCAGTCCCAGCCCTGGTCTGCCAATCTGCCACAGAGTAATGAGATAAAGAACAGTCAGAATACAGGCTCCTGGTGGGCAGTTTGACCCATCTTCCCCTACACTGCAGGCATGGAAAAGTAACTCGGCTTTAAGAACACATAGGATCAACCATTTCAGGGAATACTTACTTTACCAAGGAGGCATTAAAAACTCCTGCACTAAACTTTGGAAACCTGTAAAAACTTTCCCAAATAGTGCAGTCTCATAATACTATTACAGTTCTCCATTTCCCACACAACTAAAATGCTGAATGTCCTATTCATTAAAGAGCTATTTTTAGTTTACTATAAATCATTGTTCTTTACTTTTACAACTTTCTTTTCTTGTAATTAAAAGGTGACCAAAGCTTTTTCCAACTTTACAATGTCTAGAAACTTCATGTAATTTAGAAGTACCACTCACATCCACTTACGTTTTAGATACATGCATGTCATTCCCTGTCACTCTACAGCGAAAGATACAGCTCCAATGAATGATTTAGGACTCAATAGTGCATGTAATTCCAATGACTTCAAAGATGCAGAAGCAAACCTTAAAGGTAGCATGGCTTCTTGCCTGAAGAATTGGTTTTGCTTCGCCTATATTCACGGACAAGTTAACCAGATGCCACAACGTCATCTCAGAGTTCTCCCTATTGCTAAAGGATTATCACTAAATTCTTGCTCCCTATTAACCACGCACACAGCCCACTGCAGTAGCAGGGGTACTGCGTCAAAGGACCCTTAGGGCTTTTCCCTCTTTTATTTTCCTCTGCTGCTTTCACAAAACACCCTCTAATGCAACATGTATTTTAGAAAAGAAAGCAGAACAACAGTAGTCGTTTCCCCTACGCACCAGATTCTATCTCAGGATCAAAAGTACAAATTAAGTATTATTATTATCTGTTTCTTGATATGCATTATGACAAAGTACAAAACCTTCTGTTTCCTTCCGTCTTGCAAAAACAGGCAACAAGTTGATGCGAACAAAACTGATGCTGTGCACAGCATTTTAGCCCCTGCACTATGCGTCCTCTACAGTAGTAAACCCACAATTACCATGAGAAAAGTCCAGCTGGAGGTATCACCTACAAGTTGCTTCTTGCTTATACATTATTTCAGAACATATGCTCTGCTTGAAAACAATTCTGTGCCTACGAGCTGGCAGCAGAACAACAATTTGAGGTCTCAAAAACGGTAGGAGGGGGAATTTGCTAAAGCAACAGATTTCAACTACTTTGTACCCCAAGAAGCATACCATAAAGAGTCAGGCAAATATACATCAAGGATCATGAGAAAGCAACTAACTATATGCCTTTAAAAGTGCACTTCATGGATGAAAGCTGCCAAATTACAGAGGGGATTTACTGAGAAGAATGTGTTACTGCCAGAACGGACAAAAGCATGCATTCTACCCATTCCAAGCTCCTCCCCATCTCCTGTCATGCTCACAGCAAGAAGCAGCTCAAAAATTGACAACCACAGACTCCAGGATTGAAAGAGACAAAAATAAAAATAAAAACACCTGCTGGTAAATGCCTGGAAGAATTTTATTTTGGAGATCTGATAAAGGAGATTGGAAAAACCAAAAACAACAAACAAACCAAAACAAAAGGAAGTAGAAGAAAACAACCCACTTACGATCCCCGTGCTCTCGGGACATCAAGCAGTTTCACAGCAGGAAGGAAACAGCACGCACCTGGCCGGGTTTGAGGAGTCAACGTGCAGCAGCGGCTTTCAAACAGGCACAGCAACCGGTACCCGGTACCACGCTGCTGCCGGCCCCAGGACAGCAGTTTCCGGAGTTCGCGTGGAGTTGGGTCATGGAAACCTCACTCCAAGCGGGAGCACCCAGTGGCAAACGGTCCCCGTCCCTCCCCGTCCACCAAGACCCCCTACCTGGTTGGTGTCCTCGCCGTGCTCCAGGTGCACGATGCCCTGGCTCCTGCACTCCGTGTCGCTCAGCACGTCGTCCTCAGAGTCCTCCAGGAGGGACGAGGAGCCGGTGGAGGACAGCGAGGAGGTGGAAAGCCGTCGGGACTGCAGGTGCAGTGAGCTGTCCGTCCTCAGCCAGCCGCCCTCCGTGCGCGGCGGCTGCGCTTGGGGGCTGCCCTGCGTCTCCTCGCTCTCCTCGGCGGTGACGGTGAGCCGGGGGATGACGGGCGGCAGCACCCCGTTGGGGGGCCGGCAGCCCCTCTTCGCCGGGTCGGGCAGCTGCCGGGCAGCGGCGGCGGCAACAGCGGCGCAGCGAGCCTCGAAGAGGGAGCGGAGCTCCCCGACGCTCAGCCGCTTGGACCGGCTGAGCTCCGGGCTGCTGTGCAGCCCCGCGCGGGGCTGCATGGCGCGGTCGGCGCCGGGCGCCTGCGGGGCAGCGCCCCAGGGCCGGCGGCCGGGGGTGTGCATGGGGGAGCGCCGCGCTGCCGCCGACCGCCCGGGAAACTTCTTTGTGGCTCAGCCTCCGGCCGCTGCTCGCAGAACGGCGGCGAGGCTCATCTCCAGCCCGCCCTCCCTGGGCAGCCCTGACTCACCCGCGGCCACAGCCGAAGGCAGCTACCGTGCCCGCTGACCCGGCGCCAGGGCCATAGGGGCACGATCAACCCGCCGACACCGCCCCGCTCCGCCTCGGCGCTGAGGGGAGGAGCGAGCCGCGCCGCGGGGAGCCCCGTCCCGCCTCTTCCCCGCCGCCGCCTCCGCCCTTTTGGTTTCGCTTTGCCTGAGGTGCCGCCTCCCGCCTTACCTCAGCGCCCACCGCCCACCGCCCCCCGGCCGGGGGTCACAGCTCCCCCGGGGTGGGCATGGCGGCTGCGCAGCGCTCGCGGGCTGGAGGAGCGGCCCGGCCCGGCCCGGCAGGGCCCATCCACGCTGAGGGGAAAGAGGGGCGGGTTTGGGCGCCCTCCCGTCAGGCCCCTCAGGGGTCTCTGTGTTTGTGTGGTGTGTGTGTGTGTGTGTGTGTTTGTGTGGTGTGTTTGTGTGGTGTGTGTGTGTGTGTGTGTGTGTGTGTGTGTGTCCCGCCGCCGTGCGGTGAGGCTGCGGACAGAGCGGCCTCCCGCAAAGCCCGGGGTTCCCTCAGTCCGCACTTCGCCGCCTGAGCCGTGCGGGATCAGGGCGCCTGAAGCCCCAGGTTGCCGAGGTACCCGAGCCCCCCCCCCGCTGAACGAATACCAGCAGAGAATACCCCCACCGCGCCGTTACCTGCTCGGCTCCCGCTCCTCACCCGCAGTACAACGCATGCAGGACTGAACGTGTTGTCATTGTAGTCATTAAAACCTTTGGAATGTTAAAGGCATCCCACCGCGGGGTGACACCAGCTGAGATGGTTATTAAAACTAACAATTCTGGAACCAAATGCCAAAGTGTTCAACTTAGTTTTTGCTCATTTATCTCATTGTTTCCTTGCACTCTCCCATCTGTCTCTTGCCATCTGTTGTCTCTCTCCTGGTGCTCGGGCTGCGAGCTCCTTGCAGGAGGGGCTGCACGCACCCGGCACATAACGCAGCAATGCTCAGGCCGCACTGGGACTCCCTGGTCCTCTGACACCATAAGTTATTGCTATCCGCTCAGATTATTCTGAATCTAAGGCTAAGATAGTCATAGAGGGCTAAGAATTATTCAGCTGCCGCTGACTATTTTACAGCCCCATCTTGCAAGCTGTCTTTGGAAAAGTCAGTTTGAACAGGCACCGAGCAACGTGTCTTCTCCTGTGCCACTCGCAGAGCCCCAGAACAGGCAGAAAGGCAGCTTCATACATAAAACATCATAAACGAAACTCCATGCGTCTTTGTGCACTTTTCTGGAATTAGGTGATGCCAAGCTGGGAATTTGGACCGTCTGAATTTCCAGATGAAATAGCCAAAGCTTCTGGTGGATTTAGTTCTTTAACCGCTGTGGGGGTTGTCCCACGGAGCTGCCAAGGGGTACGTGGTGGGATGACAGCTACCAGCAAAGTGTGTAAAAACACTAGTGGTAAAGTGCAGAAGAAAATGGTTGGCAGGAAAGCTTTTCACGAACAGACAGAGAGAAGTGCCTGTAGGAGGGTATTCCTTCATGGTAGACCATAATGGGTTTAAGTTCTTTGTGGAAGAAGATAAAGAGTCACCACTTTTGAGGATGAGCTTTATAAATAGTTTTAAATTTTATAGTGCAGAAAGGCAGGCTCAAAACATGAAGACTGACTAGGCTTAATACATACCTAAAGCCATAAGAGTTTAATATACAGCATGATTTTATAGTTGATGGTTTTATAAGAGGTCTCACGGTAGTGAATACATATTTAGAGTAGAAAACACGGAGGCCAGTTTTAAATGGCTATCCGAGATTACACACACAGAGGTTGGACCCATTTAACTTATGCAGCTGTGGCAGCTTCCAGCTGTAGGTAAGCAAGGTAGGAAAGCATTTGTGCACAGGAGAGAGGTTCAGTGGGATCTGTCACAGGCCAGAGAGGAACCCTGCAGGGAGCCCTGCTGCACGTGGAAGGACATTTTGGTTTCCAGCCTCTGTCAACCGTTGCTCTGCCTGCTGACTCTGCAGTTACAGGGTTATGTGTGGTCTGTGATTAGGAAGCCTTATTTAAAAGGTTTGCTTATTTAGGAAACTTTAACCTTAGCAACGGTTCTGAGATCAACCACTCACTCCATATAGGGTGAAGATTAGTTAATAGTTAGGTTGTAAAATATAATTTTAAAGGTTTTACTTACAGTTAATGAGGATAGAAGCAAAATATATGCAAACATTTAATTTTAATTAATTAATGCATGCATAAAACCAAAAAAGTGTCCTTTCAATAATGCTGATAAATGGTGATTGGTGATAGAATCTTATCTGGTTGGATAAGATTAGATGGGTTTAATTGACTGCTTTTATAGCAAGTCAGCTTTAAAGGGCTACTGATCGCTGAATTTTGTGTAAGATTTAACTCAAAGTCTTTCAACACTACCAGGAGAGTAAAGAGATTCTTGTCGGTTGGGTATCACCACGCTTGTGTCGAAGCGTACAACTGTTTTAACAAGAGGAGTGGTGCTCTCAGTTCTGGCAAAGTGGCAATGACTCCTACTTTCCACTTGTGAAATCCTGCATTCCTGTCAGCAAAGGGCTGTCAGCATCCATTAATGATGTTTGGCAGGAGCTAGATCTGATAACAGATATGTGTGTCCCTGTTTTACAGATAGGTAAACTGATGTACAGGCAGTACATGAGTTGACTACAGTCATATAGAGAATCAAGGGCAGAAACGGGTGTTTCAGATTTGCTCTCTGCTACTGTAACCACCAGGTCATGGTCCCACCTCCCGGGGTAAAGAGTTTTGTTTATCGCAGTCATTCTGATTCATTTTGGTATTGCTTCTGGCCACTGGGGCTCCTTGTTTCACACAGTCCTGCTACAAAATGAACTTTTGGCCTTTATTTCTTCACTGGCGACTGTAGTGACAGGACATGGGGCAATGGGTTCAAACTGAAACAGGGGAGATTTAGGTTAGCTATAAGGAAGAAATTCTTCACTGTGAGAGTGGCACTGGAACAGGCTGCTGAAGGAAACTGTGAATAGTCCATCCTTATCAGCATTCAAGGCCAGGTTGGATGGGGCTTTGAGCAACGTAGCTTAGTGTGAGGTGTCCCTGCCCATGGCAGGGGGTTAGAACTAGATGATCTTTAAGGTCCTTTCCAACCTAAACCATTCTATGATTTCCCTGATACCCCTTTATAAACATTGTTATCATTAATCTATTGCTTATTCTTACTTCCTTCTAGTTTGCGTTCTCATAGAGTGTATAAGCCTCGACAATACAGAGGTAAAGATGCTATGGGCACTTGCAACAGATTGGAAAACTTTCACATAGACAGTGGTTTAAATATGATGCAGAGGGGAGTCTTGGGCTTAACTTGGCCTACTCAGTACATACAGAATAATTAATTGCCCACGTGAGACTTCTCAGAGGGCTCTGAGTGTGACAGCAGGGAAACACCATGTCCTTCGATTCCTGCCTGAGCATGACCTGAAATGTCATCGAGAGCTGTGATTCCCATGTCTCTCCTGGATACAACAGATGAAAGCAAGACAACGTTTATAAGTAGCTATCTCTTTCAGGATACAGTTGGGGGAGGAAAAAAAAAAAGGATGGATACGTTTTCATTTAGCAAGGCCCTTTTCCATAACTCAAAGAAAGGTACGTGGGCCTGGAAGCTGGTCGGGTCTATGGGAAGATCCCCCCCCTCCCACGGGCATTTTCTTCATGACTAAGGCTGAGGTTCCCTCCAGTGGCTGACGTGCAGATGACAGCTCCACCTGGAAAGAGAAAAAGACGGGCTGCCGTTCCTTCTGGAGCAGCGCTGCGGAGCGGCCATGGTCCCTGCCCAGAGGGGTGGGAGCAGAGCAGTTGCGGGCTGGCCAGGCTGGTGTAGTTGGCAGCCTAGAGCGGCGGTGAGGGAGGGGACCCCGGCTTCAGTTGCTGTCTCTCTGCTACACACTCCACTGAGTGAGCAAGTCAGTGCACGTTACAGTCTTGTCCTCTACGAACATAGCCAGATTAAATTATCCAAGTACACATGCAAGAGGAGAATGAGCCCCCGACCACAGATTATCTGATGTGCAAGCACCTGCTTCAATAAATGGCAGGTCTTTATTTGTCAGATTAGTTTTTGTAGGCTATTTGCCACATTTCTCTGTGCAAGACTTGGAGTCCTTCTGGCAAGAACTCTAGACATCTGCTCAATGAATGCCATATGAAAAAATGAATTAGGAATCTGCTTTTACCTAAGAAGCAGCAAAGCTGTAACTCAGGCAGCAAATGTTAAAATCATAATGTGGCTGGATTATTAAGATGTGCAGGGACACAAGCAATGCTTCAGCTTCAGCTGAACAGCTTCAGCTGTCCCCTACCCTGGATCTCTGGCCCAGAATCTGGATTGGCACATGCAGAAATTACTTCTTCCATTCCTCAGCCCTGCTTGTCAGCTTACCTGCTAATACCCCATGGTATTACCCCTAAGCAACCCAGAGGCTATGGAACATTGGTGACATGGAAAGGGAAATCCAAAGGTGCTGGGCAAACACAGGAAAGATGCTGTTGGATTTAAGCAGTGGAATAAAGTTGGATGTAGATTCCAAGGATATGATTTAGCAGGGGATACTGGGATTTGAGCAGATCCTCAGCTGGGATGGAGATGTAGTGCATTGGTGGAAGTGCACAAGGCTGTAGAGATCTCTATGTGTGGGTCACAAGAACTTGCAGAAAACAGACAATAAACTGTGAAGGTCCCCTCGTGGCTGGAATTAAAATTACATTTCCAAGTCAAACGCCTGAACAAAAGTACCTCGAACTGTTGTTCCTCTACCTTACAGAGGCAGATGCAAGATGAGGGAGTTAGTGGGGAAGGAAACACATCCCCTTGGAAAAGAGGTTGCAAGTGTTTGAGATCATAAAGTGACAGCCATGACAGTGAGAAAATACAGAAGGATAAGGCCAGGGGGAAGGAAGGAGTGTACCCAGCACCCTGCTGCCTAAATGACTCACAGTGGTCTGCTGACATAAAGAGTGTAGAGTTACTCTAAAGGGAAAGGTAGAGAAATAAGAGCTACACAGGAGGTGAAGAGAGAGAAGGTTGCAACAGAGGGGAAAACACCTGGAAGAAAAACCACTTTCTCCCACATCTTCCCCATCTCATGCTGCAGACAGTTGCTGCTCTTCCTTATGAAAGGAACAGAAAAAGGCCTTTTCTTCTCACTTTCCTCTCAGCCTGTCACCTCTACGTTTCTCCCTCACACTCTTACTGCTGGCCTGGAGGCCAGTATATCCAGGGAACAGAACAAAATCAGGGCGAAGAAGGGGCCTCAGGGGTACTATCCCATGATGAGAAGCATGTGCTGAAAGAGGCAGACAGGTAGTAACTGGCTGCAGCTTGTGAACTGTGTGCTGCCTCCTCAGAGCACCCGCAGCTTGTAGAAGAGCATCTGAGGCACTGTCGTGGTTTCTGCTTTTATTTTGCCTGTTCTCAGCTTAAATAAAAGGTTCATCTTCCACAACTGTCACTTTAGCATAAAATCCATGCAAGAATGTCATAACAAAACAAGAGGAAGTTTGGCTGTCATGTGTGTGAGATGATTACAGGTAACGTTTCACCCTAACAACCAGTTCCCTGTGAGCTGACTGAGAACTTAAATATGAAGATTTCATTTAAAGTTAATTACTCCAGTGAAACCACTTATTAGCTTTATGCTTTCAGTAAGCACAGTTGTTATTTTTGGCTTGCCATTCATAGCCCCTCAGAACACTGGGACATATTTGCCTGTGCTTACAGTGATGCTTACATTAAATTCTGTGGATTTACTCTTGGTTTATGATTGTGTAAAGAAGAGCAGGATGTGTTTCATTGTGTATATAGACAGACTGTTACTCGAAGTTTAATTCCTACTGTTCAACCTGCAATCCGGGGGTATATTTAAAGACCAAACCGTGGTTCTTACCTGTCAGAAGATATTAAAAGGCATCTCAGCAAGAGGACATTCCACTTTTGAGACATATAAATGTATAGATTATAAAAGTCCCTCCAGATTATGGAGAAAACTGAAAGTCTGAAATAGCTACTTTAGATTTTAACAAAGATTCAAGCAGTAGTATTTATTACAGCAACAAATTTAATATACCTGAATTGAAATAGTCTTTTTAATGAAGAATGCTACTACATATATGTGATCAAAAATTTATATCCCAACAGTCACAGGCTTTTATTTCCCTTTTCAAGAGGGAATTTTATGGAAAACTCTTAGAACTTCATGCTGAACAATTGAATAGCTGGGGTTGGGGGGAGAGGAGAGAGGGAGGTTTAGTACATTAAAGATTTCTTTGTCCACAGTTTGCTTTGCCAGTTCATCTGACAGTGCTGCACTAAAAATCAAACACATCCTGAAAAGGCATAGGCACACTACAGTGATATTAATGATGCCATATGAGTGTGTTTTAAGCAAAAAGTAAGCAGGAGTAATTACTAAACAACGAGCGAGCAACTTTGTTTTAATGCAAGGGTCTCATTTGCACTTGTGCAAAATTACTCAATGTTTTTTAGAGGTTTTTAGGATATAGAGGTGCTCTTTGGCATGACCTAATTGCAAAGTAGTGCACATCTTTCTATAGCAATGCTCACCTTTCTCTGCTGGCACACCCATTTGCCCAGCTTTGTAGACTGGATCAGAGTGTGATGGAGAACTTGACAGGGATTTTTATTCACAGGACTTGATAATTTGTCCTCTGGAATCAACTGAAATATGAATAAAAGTAGAAATACAAGATGGAATAAAAATCGGAATAATTTGCAAAACTATTCAGGAGGCAGTTTGGGATATTTGTTGTGGTTTCATAAAATTAAATATCTTCATGCTTTTTATTTATTTGCCTGTGAGACATACTTACACATGCTTTCCTTGCTTAAAGTCATAGGATAGGAACAAATTTGGCACTAATGTAAACACATGCTTACTGTCACTGTCTTCAAACGGTTTTACAGTACATGTCACTGGTATATTCTTTATGTGAAGGGTATTGCAAAGGAGCGTATTGCATAATGACTTGCAATCCCAAGCACAACTACAAGCTGTGTTGAGCCCTGAGGAGAAGTGCCGCAGAAAATATATGGACCCAGTCAGAGATCAATATGATCAGACAAAAGCTGTTTATTACAAAGCCTTAACCCCTTATATACTGTTTCTTACATGCACTTACAGTGATTTGGCATATTATGATTGGATACATGTCTTGAAGACCCTTAGTGACTAACATATAATTGGTGAAGCACAGGTGTGAGAACTTGACCTCGAAAGCTTGCCAACAGTCCACAGTTCTCGTTAGCTTCATTAACTCCAGCTTCTTCTTATCTTGCTTGTTTGGGCTTCCTTGGGCCTCTCATGGCCTTGCTGTATCTTTCAGGATTTATATACCAATTATCCCTTCTCCTGTGAGAACACTGTCTCCACAGAGACGGGCCTGGGGCTACTGGTCAGTGAGAAGCTTAACATGACCCAGCAATGTGCACTCACAGCCCAGAAACCCAACCCTATCCTGGACTGCATCAAAAGAAGTGTGGCCTGAAAGTTGAGGCAGGTGATTCTCCCCTCTATTCTGCTCTTGTGAGACCCCACCTGCAGTCCTGCATTCAGCTTTGGGGAGTCCAACGTAAGAAGGATGCGGACCTGTTGGTGTGAGTTCAGAGGAGGGCCATGAAGAGGATTAGAGGGGTGGAGCACATCTCCTATGAAGATAGACTGAGAGAGTTAGGGTTATTCAGCCTGGAGAAGAGAAGGCTCTAGGGAGATCTTAAAGCAGCTCCCAGTGCCTAAAGGGGGTCTACAAGAAATCTGGAGAGAGACTTTTTACAAGGCCGTGTAGTGACAGGACAAAGGGGGATGGCTTTAAACTGATCCCTCCCGTGGCCTCGCAGGGCAGGGGCCCCTTTCAGCACCGCGGATAGCTCACAAGCTGCCGGTGGCCGTGGGCGCCTTCCACCCGTCCCAGGACACCCGCGCCTTCCAAACCGACCCTTCCTCCCAGAAAGTGTAGCTTTGGGGTTTCCGTAGCATCGAAGGGCAGCTTGCTTCGGTAGGGCAGCTCACTGCGGGGCTGATGGTTCCAAAGCAGTGTGTAAAATCAAAAGAAAGTTTAATGCTTGTGACAAGTTATGTTGGTGGTTCTGACCTCAAAACAGAGAACCCGTATTCTGTTATCATCTACAAGTCTGCAAAACCACTGCTACTAGTAATGCCACTAAAAAGTGTCTGATAAGGTTTTTAAACATCCAAGCAACACTAACACTGTAACCGTAATGATAAAATAAATAGCAGCCTTCCAGTCCCTAAAGGGATTGACAAGAAAGCTGGAGAGGGGCTTTTTATGAAAGCAAGTAGTGATAGGACAAGGGGGAATGGCTTTAAACTGACAGAGGGTAGATTTAGATTAGACATTAGGAATAAATTGTTCCCTGTGAGATGCTGGCACAGGGTGCCCAGAGAAGCTGTGGCTGCCCTATCCCTGGCAGTGCTCAAGGCCAGGCTGGACACAGGGGCATGGAGCAAGCTTCTCTAGTGGAAGGTGTCCCTGCCCGCGGCAGGGGGTTGGAACTGGATGAGCTTTAAGGTCCTTTCCAACCCAAACCGTTCTATGATTCAAAGATAATGATGCTACTAACAGAAGCATGGCATTACCATCGATGCCATGTAACCAATCCCAGCCCATTGCACAAAATGCTGCAAGACTAAATCAGTATAAAAGTAGATAAAATAACATGTAAAAGGTATTATTAAGTTCTGGCTCTCCTAAGCTTTTTCTATGGTAATGTGCATGAAGGTTTTTTTCATATTATTATTTTGAAATTAAAGCAGGTAGTAGGCTGAATGGAAAATCGTCCCTGATTTTGCATTAAAGAAATATTAAGTCTCGATTTCTGCTAAAGTAAATCAATAATGGGGGCCATTAGAGGATCTGCTTTCCATAGGGCCGTTGACCTTTTTCATTTGTTATTTTTTTCAAATCAGAATAGAAATTACTTTATTTTCTCCTTCATCCAAGTAGATAAATGATGACATTTCCTACACTGTTGTTCTGATGGGTTTCTTCAGTTGTGTGCATAAACAAACTACTCAGGACGCTGCTGCAAAAGTTAGTGCTGCCATATCTGTGTGCTGAGCTAATATCTGGCACTTGTCTTTGGTGTTTCTGCCATTGCTAAGAGCACAAAGAGTTCTCTTCATAGATTGCAGATCATTAGATTTGGTTTCCATCTCTGTTTCTCGTTCCAAGACAGCAGATTGCTGGAAGAAGATACTGAAAACAAGACAGGAGTAAACCATCCCTGAAGGACGTAAGGAATTACGTTACTGCATTATAAGCCAGGGTAGTCAATCTTCCAGCAAATTCTTTAGATTCATGTGGCAGAATAGGTGGCTCAGCAACCAGGCATTCCTCCAGCCTCCTAAACTCATAGTCCTTTCCACTGTTCCATCATTTCAATGGGAATAGTTGCAGTTTGTCCTAATAAACAGTGAAAACCAAAAGTACAGGGGGGAAAATACTACATATTTTTACTGGTATAAAAACCTATTAATGTGGTCTTTAACATCATGGAAGAAATACATCAAAACAAAGAAAAATTGCCAAGGGTGTTTTGCTCATGCTTCCAATACATTATTGCCTTAGGTAAGTACCATTCCGCAAGGCTGCATGATGACCAGATAGGAAACACAAACCCCCACATCCTCTTTGAAATTGCAAGGAGGAGACCCTTGCTTCCCAAATGGAGTTGTTATCCACCTGAAGAAACCTTCTTTGGGGTTACCTTGAGGGGGTTTTGTTTGCATTTTCTGGGGAGAGGTGGTGGTGGCGGTGGTGTTTGTTTCTTGGAACTTGGCAAGGGTGACTATTAATTAGTTACGATATATACTAACTAGAAACTAATGGTTTATTGGGGGGGGTAGGTATATCAGTTGGAGGAATAATGAATCCCATTTCTCTTACAATGTTATCAAAGTTCTTGCCAAAGAGTTTGAAAAATTGCCTTATGAGGACATAAGCACCTTCAGAAGTGGAAACACTGGGCTGAGATGAGACAGAGAAACATATATGGAGTGTCTAGGGCTTTGTTTGCTGGGTTTCATTTTTGTTCTAGGAACTCCTTTTCCCTCACAGGCAGTTTTTGGTCATTTTCATGAAAGCCATTTTTCTGATACACACGCATATGGATTACTGGAAAACAATGTTATCTGCAGGTTTAATAGTGTAAATACATCAGCAGAATATTGGCTGAGATTAAATAACAGAGGTATGGAGCTGCATTTCACACAGAAAATGTCTAATGGCAGATCAGATGTTCAAACGTAACCATATATCATGCCATGTTTTTCAGATTGTCTCATGAAGATCAAACTCAAAGAGATATTCAAAGAGGCTGAATATCCCCCTAGAAAAAACACCAGAGAAGTATCAAAGCACACAAAAGAACATGCCTTTTCAAATGCCAGCAACTGAAAATTAACTGCTTCATAATTCATTTTTATACAACATTGTGCCATAAAGTTCAGTTAGAACTTAATGAAGGTGCTGATAAATCAAATCCATTATGCTGTATTTTCCTGCCCAGTTGCCGGCACAGTCTTCACATCTTTTAGCAAATTAGGGAGGAAAACTTGGGGCAAACTGATGAACCAACTACTGAGACAAGAAACTCAGGGAAAGAAGGAGGTAATCAGAGGGGGAGAAAGAACAGGCATGAGAGCCTTTTACATCAGAAGAATTGAAACACACGAGCCATTAAGTACCTGCCTCCCTTCGCGTAATCCTATCTTGCGTGGCCCACTCTGCACCACCAGGTGGCCCCACTTGAACTTGGATGAGCAGTTGGCTTCTTGCTGCAAAGGCGTACGGCGTTTTCAAGGGTGCGAGCTGCCAAAGGAAAAGGAAGAAAACTAAACTAAAACTAAACTAAATGTAACATCTAAAAGTCTGGGTGTATGAGGCTAGAGAGTCTGAACAGCTCCAGATTCAAAAGCTGAATTAGAATCTACATCTCAAGTCCTGGGGATATTTGAATGCAGTGTCATTGTTCAGTCTTAAAAACATAAGAGGCAATGCCCTAGTACAAGAGTGACATTGAAATGACAGTACAAATGGGAATGTAATATCTGGCATAGCAGAGTTCATGCTTTCAGTATAGACAGCACTTGTAAAGTTACAGGATTGCACCCAGTTTTGGGCCCCGTGCTTCAGGAGAGGAGGGGATATCAACGAAAGTTGCTTTCCAAGCATCTGTTTTCTCTCCTGTCTACAATCACTTGAAATGTCCAGACTGGGCAATCCTGAGCTCAGAGCCCTTGAGGCATTCAGTGTGTACAGGATGTACCAGTCCCACGCATAAAAGACAGTGATTTTCCCAAGACTCAACAGCTACAGCACCAAATCCTACTTTTCTTTTCAGCCTACAGCATTAATCCTGGAGGTGAAAAATTTTGTTCTAGAGTCCTCTTTAGCCTTAATTGAAATGTGGAAAGCACTCCACATACATACCTGTAGCATAAGCCGTATTCACTCCTCTGATGGGTTGATACAATGCTGTGTAAGCATCTGAACCAGCTTGCTGATCTATTTCTGTATAAAAATTATTGCCATGCTTTTCAGAGTTCATCTGTCTCCCACCCTGGAGGAATGTTTTGTGGAAGCCTCCATAGTCAGACAGGAACATGAAGCACTGCAGTACAGCCCTTTAAAATATTACCAGTACCTGTACGGTGCATCCGTTCCTTGCTTTCAGGTGCCTTATCCTGAGGAAGAGAGGAGCAAATATTCACTGATGTACTAATCTGCTTATATATTTTATCCTTCAGACACCACAAGATCATTATACAAATTCACAGAATCACAGACTGGTGAGATTTGGAAAGGACCTTAAAGATCATTTAGTACCAACCCCTGCCATAGGCAGGGACACCTCATTCTAGACCATGTCACCCAAGGCTCTGTCCAACCTGGCCTTGAACACTGCCAGGGATGGAGCATTTATCAGTTCTCTGGGCAACCTGTGCCAGTGCCTCACCACCCTAGCAGTAAATAGCTTCTTCCTTGTGTTTAACCTGAAATAATCAATATAGGCACATTCTCCTTCAATGATAAATGTAAATTGTTAATTGTTACTGCAGGGTGGTGTGTGTGTCAGAGGCCCTTTCAGGTAGACCTGATTACACCTTTGCCTTCTAAACTCACAAAATCCAAGCTTTATTAGAACAAAATTGGGGAAAAAAATAAGCAAACAGGAATTGCAATACATGGTCTTTACTAAGGCTGAAACAAATTCATATAAAAAAATCATATGTAGTTTGCATATGAAGTGGTTAAAACAGCTATTTCAGAGCTATTTTTAATGTGTATTAATACAAACTTAGAGAGACTAAATGTTCTCCTCTGCTCCAAAACCTGCAGTGTGCAGAATGTGGAGGCCAAATCTCTTTCGGGTGCAAACAAAACACCAAGACCTGAGTAGAATAAAAAGCCTTGACAGAGGCTGTAACAAATGCCTCACACGTAGCACACAGTCAGCTGCCAGCAGTAAAACAGGGTAATCCTGAAAGTCCTGCAACTGGTAAATAACAGGAACTTAGGGAACACGTCCAAATTCTGACACGCTATACAGCTAAGTGGGTATCTGGCTCTGCACATCAACAGCTAAGTGGGTATCTGGCTCTAAACAGCAACGAAGAACATTACTACAAATAAAAGCTTTGTTGTCAGCCTTTGTTTAAAATTACAAAACCTAAAGGGCACTACCTGTAGCAATAGTTGCTATGCAGCAAGTCCCCCAAAAAAACAAACCTATGATCTCAGCCTTCTGGATAGGAACCTCATGAACAAAGAGCAAGAATTGGACAATACAGTTACTGCATGCCAAAAATCTTTAAGATAATTTATTCATATTAATTTGATTGATTTTCCCCATTTTTATGTCTTACCCATGCTTTCTGGAACAGGATGGACCCAGAACCAATTTTTGAATGTTTAGATGTAACGTGGATTCTCTCCCAACTCAAGCACTCTACTTTTGCATGCTTATCGAAAACTGGATGTAGGCAACCCTAGGGACAAGTTCTCACAAGTCTCTGTGGGTAAACAACATTTAACGCTACAGAGAATGATGTCCCTTCATGAGAGAGGGTTTCCCTGTCCCTTTCGGTTTGTTGTTAACATGGGCCTCTGAGATTTGATGTCAGTGAACCCCAAATAAACTTTCTCCCTTACTCACTAAACCTACCTGAAAGGAAGATAAGTTTAATGAGGAAATGCCTTCAAAACATACTTCATTTTACATGCACATCTCACCTTGTTTTAGTATCTCACTCATGGAGCAGGTGCTTGAACAACTTTCTCACACAATCAGCCTTCTTACAATGGTTTCAATACATCCAGAACCTGGATGCACCATGCACCTGGCAGCAGTCTGTGCCCAGGTAAGTCAGCATCTGCAGTACCTGTTTGCCGGCCCCTAACTGTGGGAACTCAGCGGGAGTCCATACATGCAGTTCATGTGAATGAAGAAGAGATACAGGAAAAAGATCATCCTGCCCCTTTACTCTGATCTCATGAGACCTCACCTGGAGTACTGTGTGCAGTTCTGGTGTCCTCAACATAAAAAAGGACATGGAGCTGTCGGAACAAGTCCAGAGGAGGCCACGAGGATGATCAGGGGACTGGAGCACCTCCTGTGTGAAGATAGGCTGAGAAAGCTGGGGCTGTTCAGCCTGAAGAAGAGAAGGCTGCATGGAGACCTCATAGCAGCCTTCCAGTATCTGAAGGGGGCCTATAGGGATGACGGAGAGGGACTCTTCATTAGGGACTGTACTGACAGGACAAAGGGTAACGGGTTCAAACTTAAACAGGGGAAGTTCAGGTTAGATATAAGGAAGAAGTTCTTTACTGCGAGGGTGGTGAGGCACTGGCACACATTGCCCAAAGAAGCAGTAAATGCTCCATCCCTGCAGTGTTCAAGGCCAGGCTGGATGGAGTCTTGGGTGACATGGCAGCGGGGTTGGAACTGAATGATCTTAAGGTCCTTTCCAACCCTAACTATTCTGTGATTCTTTAAAAAAAAGGGGGGGGGGGGGAGCAATTCTGTGGGTGAGACTCAGTCATAGGTTTGTAGGTAAAAAGCTTTCCCCATACTTCTGCTAAATATAAACTGGAGTATGCCTGCCTGGCTTTGGGTACTCTAAGTTCCGCTCTGAGCTCCAGACCTGGCTGAACTTTGTGTGGGACACCAGATGATGTATAATCTCACTAAGAACGTATCTAAGGGGAGGGATGAAGGGACCTTTTGAGAAAGCCTTTACATCCTGCTAAACTTTGATACATCTCCAGAAGAACCTACAAGAAGAATCCTGGAGGTACAAAGGAAGCATTCTAGTAGTTGTAAACAAAGGTGTGCATGGGTAGCACTGAAATGACGTTGGGCTGTTTTCACATACCCGATCCTGTGAGGTAGCACTCATTTTGGTCTGCTGATTCTTTGGAATTTTAGTCTCAGTATACTGACTGAGGTCGGTGGTGACTTGGGCTTTCTCTTTAAAAATCATTCTTACTAGAAGCAGCACTGCAGTTTCACCCCTGTGTACATGTGATACTCAGTCAAAACTTCCAAGAGGACTTCCTGAAATTCCAGATATTTTTATCAGGTAAATTCTCCACCTGTTTGTATTTATTTGGTTTACATTAATTTATGCAAGTTATACTGTCTAATAACTTTTTGTTTTATACTAAAGCATGACTTGGCATATAATTCTGGAAGGAAGGAAGGAAGGAAGGAAGGGAAGTACTGTGACAGGAAGAAGTAATGCCAGGCCTACACCACAGCCACAGAGCATCAGTGTAGCTTTCATTTCTTGTTTCCTTTTTCCTTTTCCTGTTCTACCTCTCTGACAGAACTTTAAGGTTTTGACTTACTGACAGTCTGAATGCAGAAATAGAATATCCTTCTAGATGGGAGCCATGACAGCTGCAGTTTGTTCCCTGTGGGTTTCCTCTTCTTTCCCTCGGTCAGAAGACACTTCTGTGGAGCAGCAAACACTCAGGAGTTTCTTGCTCATGCCTTTTCCTCTGTTCACAGCTGTCCTGCTATGGGAAGTTCTCTGAGTAAGAAACCACTCATCACAGTCAACATGTTAAGACTCACACTGTGAAAAATTAGGGTTGTCTATGGGCAGAATCATCACTTTTAAATGGAGGAAATGCCTGCTTCAAGAACAACTGGTGACATGGTCTCCATTGCTGACATGCACTGACCAGCTATCAGATCTCTATGTTACACTTCCACAAAGCAAGCATGGTGTCAGGTTTGTGGATACCTATCCTGAAAGGATGTCTGTGTGGATATCCATGAGAATAGGAAGATCTCACTTATTTCCTCCCTGCTGATAGATGGATTTGTGGGAAAGCTGCAAGCTTGACTTCATGAGATTTTCTGTTTCCCTTCTTTTACCTGCTTTGATCCATTTTTTCTCCAAATGGGAGTACTCATTAGTATTTGCTAATTCTTTAAGAGTCCCGTGGGACAGCTTTATATTAATGTACCAAAGCAGAGGCTTTGTGTTTGTTGTTGTCTAACAGGGTGTGCCCTATATTATGATTTGATGGAACATCTCCAGGTCCTTTTTATTGTTTTAATCAGACATTACTGAGAAGGATGAACAAACAGATTAATGTTTCATCACTCACTATGGTTTATTAAGGTAATTAGAAACAAAACATAGCAATGGCTATATCACAGGAATATAACATTAAACCAGAAGATTAATTATAGCACCTCCTACCCCTTTGAATACACCACAGAACCTCAGCTCCAACCCCACCACAGCCCTCCATCCCTGCTCCCAACTGCAAGCACCCACCCTCCCAGGAAAACATCATCCAGAGTCAACATCTGAAGGAAAGAAGCTCCACTGAGTGTTCTCTAAGCAAAGGCAGGAGAGAGGCCAGCTCAGCTTAGAGCCTTTGTTTTGCACAGTACACTTGTAGGGAAGACTGTACAGGAGAGCTCTCTCCCAGGCCATGAAGAGACATGAAGAGAGAGAAAGCGTGCAGGTGTCTTGCAGCTCTTGTAGGACAAGCTCCAGAGTCTTCATCAGCTTTTGTTACATTACAGTATCAAGAATGAAGTAACAATAAGCCCTTTTATCAGCAAACTTACTATGCTGTCCAGTGGAATGAGTCTTGGGATTCACCTGGGAAATAACTAAGGTGCTACAATCCCCACTCTGCTCTATTGCTCAAACATTAGGAAAAATATTATAAACCACAGTTTTCCACAAGCACTTGACAGCTATCACTAAAAAATACAGCCAACTCAATGCAATTACTAAAGACCTAGCAATTTTTTCCCGCAGATTCATGTTTTGAGCACAGCCTGAACTTCCATGCCCATCTTCACAAGCTGTGAAGGCTTTCTACAGCATATAGCGAGTGGTCATTGTTTTCATTAACTCTGAGGCATATTGCAGAGCTCTTACATACTCCTGCACCATAGCACAGCAGCTCTTGGGTGGGGGGTCTTAGGAAGTATTCTCAAGCTCACAGAAATGGAAATGTGGTAGATTGGGTTGAGAATTAAAAGATGCCTACATGGGAATGTTACAATATCCTTTATGAGGTAATGTCCATTTTTTTCTGTTTTCCAACAGATATCAGCCTGCTATTCTCATTTTGTTAGCATTGGTAATGTACAACTTAAATCAGTTTGCTTCCTAAAACTGTTGCTGTATGTGCACACATGCACACACATGTTCTGCAGGTTTCCTTTGTTGAGATCCAAACCATTTAACAGCATTACAACAGCCAGTGGTTCCAGGCAATGTGCTACTTACAGTTTCCTGGAGGCAAAAGTCAAATCTGAAAGTCCGTTGTGAATAGTTACTGAGATTTTTTCTGCACCAATAGCCTCTGTTACTGACTAGTGCTTGTGATGAATGAATTAGCCATCCGTTTTCTGTCAGCACTGCAGGAAGAACATGAGATCCTGTGTGAAAGACAAATTAAGAATAGAAAGCAACTTGCATCTAACAGCAAGAAACTGCAGGGGAGTGGTAACTACTCCAGTGCTGATAACAAAGACACTTATCAAACTGTCAGTATCATTTCTTCACTTTTTCTGGGCTGTCTGTTAGTGCCAGAAAATTAAAGTAGCTTTAGATCTATTTACAGCTTTAGATATAGTTCTGGAGGGATCTGTCATGTAGAAGCAAGTTATGAAGCAAATCTTATTCTTCTCTTCTTCCGCGTGATCTGACAAAGAAAGCAAGAGAAGCAGGTAGCTGGAGATGGCTCTGATTCGGGGGAGAAGGGGAGAGAGAGACTGCCTCCCTCTGCATAGCCTTAGCTCTGATGGGAATAATCTCCAGCTTCCTCTGCCTCGGCATCATTAAAAAGTAAAAGAAATTCACATGAACTACAGCATTGCCAGGGCAGCACGAGCAGTCCAGTACTGGGGGGTAACAGGACTGTGGGGACCCCAAATATGGTGGTGGGGAGGGTAAGATCCAGAACCATAAATGCAAATCACACGCTACATGAAACGATAAGCTTTTAATTTCTTGCTGTTCTTGCTTGGCCTTTTCACTTTGGATCTCTCCCTGTGCAAAGCTGCCCCATTTGTAGAATAGTCAGCCACGCAAGAGCTGCCAGATGTACTGAGCAGTAGTCCTGGCTTTGTATGCCATCTGCCATCAAGGAGGGATGTAGCAAGCTTCTCCCTCTGCTTCCTACTGACACTATGGTCCCATCAGTGTCTCCAGCTGATGTTCAATATATCACTGCATCTTCCCTCTGAGATAGACCACCTTGTGCTGGAAGCTGTCTTCACAACCCTCGTGACTCAAATCCCTTTGCATCCGTTTTTCTCAGCCTCCTTTTCCCTCTCCCTTGGCCACGCTGCTGGCAGCAAAGGCTGTACAGATTGGTGGCTGCAGTGTGATTAAGCTGTTTTGTCCCTGTCATTTTCTATGTGTTGAGAAGCTGTGAGCCAACTCTGGATCCAAGACTTGCCTGACAGCCTTTGTACATTTGCAGATAGAGCTGATAGGAACTAAGTGCATTTGAGAGATATTTAAGGTGGCTCCTGAGAGACTGACATCCCCTAAAGGTGATGGTAATACTCATTAATTTCTAAAACTGGCTACAATTAATATGGTCACAAATTAATTTCCAGTGTGACTAGGCAGTTGATTTTCAAAAAAATGGAGCAAGTCTTTTACTTAATAGCAGTTACAGATCTAAAACTAAAGCCACGTAGGAATATAAGAAGTGGATAATGGCTTGAGTTGCTTCTCACACATGCTTCATTGCTCCCCTTACCATAATACTACAATCAATTTCTTTGCACTCAATCTCCTTCGAGGTGAGAAAGCAGCAAGCAGAACAAATGTATTACCTGAAGTTACCCAGCTCCACCTAACTGCCATGCTCAGCCCAGTCCCAAGGGCTCATGGGCTCCAGCAGGCACAAATGGGGAAAGCCCAAATATTGTCCCGCCTGTGCTGACTGCCCAGCCGGTTTACAGGGTGGTAAATGCTTTTGGAGAATAGGTAAGAGTCACCTTTCCACTGAAGGTTTAAATCCTGCACCACCTGAGTGGCACAGTTTAGGGGCACATCTACCTACTTCTCAAAAGAAAAGATGTATTTTTTCAGGCCTTCCCTCTTACATCAGACCATAATGCTCACAAATATGGTGAAAAGAGGGCAAAGTCACCAGGAACACCAGACCTGCTGCTCATCAGAAGATTTTGAAGAGATAAAAGGGAAACCCTGGCTGGATTGCTGCCAACCAAGCTGCTTGAGAGATGAGGCTGGTGGGCTGTGGTGACAGCACTGCTAAAAGGGAATATAATCAGACATTAAATTCTGTGCAATGTAGCTTCCAGCATCTGAAGTTATTTGCTTCTTTTCTACAGGATTCATGATTGAGGCTCTTGCAGACGAGTGGTTTGACTCTAAAGAAGATAGTTTATTGCTTCTTATGTCTTTTTCTAATAAAATATTGAAGTCCTTAATGTAAAAAAAATTATGTCCTAAAAATATTTGTTGTGGAAATCAACACTCTCCACCCTTCCCCTCTTACCAACAGGCAAAAATCTATTATTTATAAACAGTCTTCATGAACCAAACATACTCATTAATGATCAACAGGAAGACAATAATTTCATATAGGTAAAGTACTGTACAGTACAACAGATCATGGCAGGGATTTGTTATAAGAGTGCTTAGGATGATTAACCACATCACCAAACACCAGTAGAATCTCAGCAGCAGTCAGTCAACAATCCACATATCAAGCACCTGTGAGGACAGGTTCGGCCCGTTTTGTACAGAGGAAACTGTTCTTTGTTTAACCTACATTAGTCATTCAGGGAAAAATAATCCTCATAGTCCATAGTATAGTTGAACAAGAAAAAATCCATTTGATACAATTTTTTGATCTTCTCAATTTGTTCTGAGTTCAATTGTCTGAGGTACTCCAAGGTGATATCACCATTAGTTCGTTTCTCTGAGCCGTACCTCTTCAAGCTGGGGAAGTGCAGGCTCTTTGGTGCTCCAATGACCGTCAGAACATGCTCAGAATCTAAGCTAAGAGTTTCATACTTACCCAGAATATCATAGTGAATGTTGCAAGGATCACAGAGCAGAAACATTGGTTTCCAGTGGATGTCAAGACTGTTTGGTGGTTTTGCTACAATGAAATTGACAAACTCCTGAAAACTCACTTTTTCAGATGAATTTTTGTCTTTCCTGAACATGGCCCTAATCTCATTAGCCACAGTGATACTGTAGAATGGCTCAGAGTGAAGAAGTTTGTCTCTGTAAGCTGAAACCAGGCGTTCCAAGGGATGTCTGGTGAACATCACTTTGGTGTAGTTGTTCAGAAATTCTTTTTGTATGGCAGGAGGGTATGCCACCAGCTTCTTGATCAGCGAGGTTTGGTGGATGTGGTCATGCTCAATTTCAGAAGCTTCAGCATTTAAGTTTGCTTGGAGAATAAAAATAGTTCTCTTCCAGTTGGAGCAGCCTACCTTGGGCACCTCACAGTAGATAAATTTATGTTTGTGCTCCACAAAGAGCTGGCTTGCGACATGAGAATCCAATTTACTTCTTAATTTGAGGAGGCCGTTCTTTAGGCAGAGAGAAGCCAGTGTGCTTTTGCGATCATTCTGAATTGCCAGCCAGTCTTCAGTGGGATCAGGAAAAACACCTGCAATCCAGAAAGAACTTTAAACCATTAGTGTGAAATAGACTTATTAAGTCTCTTTCTTTGTGACACTCACATCACTCAATCTATTGTCCTGTGTATAAAAACTAATGAAGATGCTAAAATCAGTATTTTGTTTTCTGTCACCAGGCTCCACTACGGCAAACCCACAATAAACTGTTCTGCTTAGTGAAAAGTCTGTTAAAATGAAAACTTTCAACAAGTTAGAGTATTACTTTAGTCAAGATGGATGCTCTAACACTTGTCAACTGATTCTTTGTAGTGCTCTCCCTCTCATACATTGCTAAGCTAGCAAAAGTGGCATGGCCTTGGATGTTTTCACAACACTGTTTACCACTAAGGCTCTGTAGTTACTTTCTAAAACATTTGAGAAAGGTGTCCCTGGTTCTAAAATACATTCAGTCTTTTTGTTGGTAAATTCTTTACTCACCTGTTAGGGGTTTTTGTCTCTTACAAAAAAAGCCAAAAAGAAAGATCCCAAAAATAAAATTTGGGAGAAGGAAAAGTAACACTTTCAGGTTCATATTATTTTCACAGGAAGGAGGATGACATGAACTCTAAACTGGAAATCTGCTTTTCTGTCAACAAGGAAAAACAATGCAAGTTAGATTTTGTATGACTGATATAAGAAAGATAACAAGGTATTCCCTTACAGACTTTATAATATCAGAAAGACCTTTTAAGCCTATAAAAACAGGCTTTACTAATAAGTAAAAATTCTACTATGAAAAAGACTCACCATAATTATACTGTTAAGCTGAACAGACAAATACTATGACCATTTCAAAGTATTAGAAAACTTAAAACATACATTCTTAGAACAGTGGAGTGTGTATGAGCAAATGCTTTCCCCTTCTCCTCATGTAAATATGGTGTTTCTGCCAAGCAAACTATCCCTTCATATTGTGTAACAATAACTTCATTTATGATTACAGAGTTGTGTTCTTTTATAAAAATAACATTATATGTTAGGATCTGGGAGTACAAAGTTTGCTGTAACCTGCAACAGGGTATCTGTAAGGCTATGATACATTCAGGATGAGATTCTTCCCTTCTTTTGCCCTGAAGCTTTCCACTTTGTGCAAATAATATTCACTGCAGGAGAATCCACAATCCAGAGAATCCTAAGCACTAGTAATAGATGAATTCTCACATTCTCTCTCTCCCAAGAACATTGAAGTGTTTATGTTTGCTGCCATAAGAGCTCCCAGGTGTTTCACTGTGGCAGGAAGCATATAGAAGCAGCAAGGAAATGTCCCATGTTCATAGATAAAAGGAGAGAAGACCAATGCAGTCCAACATTCTACATATTCCCTCTCCTGTGCTCACTCGTTTTGTCCCTTTGCACTTCCTGGAGAGAGAGCTCTCTAAGTCCTCTGTGCAATCTTCCTATGTTGCCCCCATTAGAAAGCTCTTCAGCAGCGTGCTATTCATCATTTTTTTGTTTGAAATAGCAAAGTTAAGTGCAAAACCGTAACTACTGGCAAATGTGACATTCTATTTCTGTCTCATAAAGTCTGCACGATCTTCCTTTTCCACTTCTGAGTTTTTCACCCAGAACCTGCTGGCAATAAAATCATCATTGCCTGGATTTCTTAATGACGTAACTTCTTTCTGTTTTGTTTTTACAGAGATACAACAGGACCACTCTGGAAGTTATTTGTGATGCCCTCATCCCCTCAAGTGTGGATGTATGTGAACTCCATCTGCCATAATGGAAACTTTTCCTGGGTGTTCTGAGGCAGCACTAGAGGCAGCACTAGTTAAATTGCTGTCAATGTACTTGCACACAAGGCTTCTTCCTTTCAGGGATGATGGCTGATTATTGTATCATGCATCTTTACCCAAATTATCTTCAAAATCACACAGTTAACTGCATTACTCATGATTAAATCTTAGTTTAGGCATGACCTATGAAATGGAGGGGGGTGACTGTTCACCCTCTCTGACCTGTAAACATCATTATGAACAAATCTGCAGTCACATATATTAATAATATACTTGTGTTACATTCGATTGTTAAAATATTCATTCAAATCAATGCAACATTTTTACATATTGTGGTATTTAGTCATTTTTTTGTATTTTCTTGGCTGAATAAGACTATTAGAAAGGCTACAAGAAAAAAAAAAGGGTTGATCTTTAGCCTTAAACCTTTGCTTTGCTGCACATCATTTCTCCCTTCACCATGTTATCTATTGATTTCTAACACATCAAAGGCTACTTTCAAGGGCAGCTAATGTCAGACAGGCTGTTCATTGAACTCATGAGGTCCAAGACTGAGTGATCCCTCTGTATTCTTCTTCACAAGTGGTTTGAAGACACTATTTCATGCTGTGTAGCAACCAAAATAAATACGACACTAAACAATTCTGTAACGGGACTCCTTGTTAGAGTATAGTTAGGAGAAAGAAACTGGGCCTCATTTACCTTAAATGCTGTCACCTCAGAGTATAAGGGTAGTTATTGTTACCATACCTGTCTCAGGAATCAGAAAATTAACCAGATTAATTTACTCTATTTAGATACTTCTATCATATATATTTGTTAATTAAATTACTGGTACATAATATAAGGTCTGCTGTAAGACACATTTCATGTTGAAACGTGTCAATGAGTCACCAGAGGAAACTTGCCTCCTTGAGGGAAAGAAGCTGTTTATGAGCTAGTCAAACACAGGAGACAACTCCTTTACTAAAACATTTGTGGAAGCAAAAGAATCCTTATTTTAATTGAGGACAATGGTCAGACCATAAGGAGGGATAGAACAAGCTAAAACGTGACAGGTAAAATCTTTCTGGACCCCTTAGAAAACTTCAAAGTGCAGACTGGTTCTAAGAGCTAAAGTCATCCAGTATCAAGTGAGGTCAAAATGATAATTAAGAGAAGCTACCTGAAGGTGAAGTCCAAAGGCTTCTTCTGAAGATGTTTCCTGATGGGGCACTCCAGTACAGAGTTCTGTATAATGCAAGGTCTTCAGTGATGAAAATCACCTAAAAGCAACCTGAGGAATAGGAGGAAAGAAAACTCTGAGAGCTGTTTTGTCAGAAGAGGGACAAGTCACCTGGAAATGAAAAAACAGAGGGAAACCCAAACTAAAACCCACCTTTGTGACACATTCAGTGTCAGTAGATCAGATTAACTTTTTCTTCAATTTTTTCACTTGTGTTTTCCAGATATTTGTAATTGTGTTGTCTGGTTTAGATGCAAGGAATTAATCCTTCTATTTGCATTTTACCTCATCCTACCTTGAATTAAGTGTGATTTAAGGTAACTAGGTAACTACAAGGCATTCCTCAGTCAAGGTGTGGTGAATCCATTAACACAACAACTCCATAATAGTCTGGTTCTGCTATAACCAAAGGGCAGCAGAACAGACTCCCACAAGCAAAGCAGAACAACAGTATCATAGAACTCAACCTCCCCCCCCCCCCCGCCCCCCAGAAATACAGTGAAAAGTAGCACAGCAAATAGAGATCTAAATGTCTCTTTGAAACTAACATACACCCAGAGGGAGGAGAAAATACTAAAAACTCATTATAGGGCATTAATCTGCCTTGTCATTACTACACATAGCTGGGGGGGAGAGTTGTGGAATTTTTTGGTTGTCATTTTTAATGAAGCATAAAATCTTCTAGATAACTGCTGTACCCTGAACTGTTGGGTTTTGCTTGTTCTTCAGATCACATCATTATAGATCAACAGTTCATCACTATGGCTTAATGTTTCCAGCTCTGCATGTAGAATTATAGGATCACAGAATAGTTAGGGTTGGAAAGGACCTCAAGATCATTCAGTTCCACCCCCCCTGCCATGGGCAGGGACACCTTGCACTGCCTTACTGGATTCTGACGATTTCATCAGAAATCCTTTTATGAGTTTCTGGGACATTACCACCTGGGAGTAAGATGAATGATCCTCACAGAGCTCTTGCAGAAACCTTTCGGAAGCATTTCTATCAGCTGATGAGATTTTTTGAGGCCTGTCAGGTAGTGCTGAATTCCTTTAGCATGTACCCAACTGATCTGATGACTTTCTAGTTTCTTAGCCAAAATATGCTGTAGTATCAAGTTAAATGCTTTATACAATTCTAAATCCACTACATCAATGTTATTACCTTAATCATCCAAATCTAAACAAAAACAGTAAGTCAGTTTGGTGAGATCCATCTGCTATAACATAATCCATACTTGCTCAAGCCAAGAATGGTATCAAATGGGGAACAGATTATTGGATAAAGCAATGCTAATCATCTTATGTTCATGCAAGATGGGGAAAATGTCTGAAGCCTTTATAAAATGAGAGATTTTTATTGAATTCCAGCCTTCTTTGCACTGTTGATAATTCTGCCATCTCCCTCTGCTAATCCATTGTCAAGATTCTTTTCTTCCTGATACACACGCTCCTCACAGCAAAACCAAACTAAGTTACATCATATTGTTTGTGTCTTTGTCCTTAAGTTTGCTGATCATGAAATGTTCTTTCCATTCTTCTGTTCCCTTCAAGAAATTTATGACAATTTTCTGCTTTTAATTATTTTCAACATCCCCTTTTTCTGTGTGCTACACTGGATATGGAGTTGTGGCTGGAAACCTACTTGCACATCCCTGTATGTCAAGCTAGATCATTTGACCCAGAAGAGCTCTGTGTTTCGATGAGATTGTACTTTTCCAGGACAGCCACAGAATTGTCATATGCTCGAGTTATCAGGTAACTTTTTCTGTTAAGTTCCCTTCTCTTGATTCATTCACCTCATACTTGCTTTCCATTTTGTGATACTAAATCTTCTGCAACCATCCCGTATGTCTGTTTGTGGTCTGGACTTTAACTATTTATACCATATGTAGCCACACCACAACTACTCACACTCAACCACCAACCTTCGCTTTGTACTGAGTTTGTTTTCCTCTGACCAAAACAAGGTCTCATGTAGAATATCTAGTACTGTTTCAGTTAAGAAATAGACAGTCCAAAGATATTTTAATGAGAAAGTCATATAAGTAAATTACTTGCACATCACACTCAGATTGAAGTTCTCCTTCCTTCCATGCAGGTTTATTCCTAGTACAAGCACCCAAGAAGTACATTGCATGGCCTTGAACATCTATCACTGGTGCATCATTCTGTCCTTGCACTACTAAAACAATGATTCATAATATAGCATTCCTTAATCATTCCTTATTCCATTCTCCTGAACCAAATGAAAAATCTGCAGTTTGTAAAGAAGTATTAAAAAAATCAGTCTGAAAAAAACAATCCTTTAAAAAATTAGAAGCCCTATAACTGGAAATGTTGAATAATGTTAAGTCTTTATGTATGGTACCTATTACCCAAGTACAGAAATTCATGTACACACACTCATGTGTGTATATATTTCTGAACTATATGGATGCGTATATAAATACACACACAAGTGTAGTTCAGAAACACATTAATATCAGTTATACTGGTGCATTGTTTGCTCCAAGTAAACTAACTAAGTAGTTTGATAAGGATTTAAAGTCTCCTGCTGATAAACTTACAAAGGTGTGTCTCAAGCTGATTTTTTGCAGACAGGCCTTGGTCACAGCTGAGCATATGGAGTGATCCTCTGTACCCCACTTGATGATAACTGGGACTTGCCAGATTAAAAGAGTGAACTTACAACAATGCATTTTTGTGTTCCTGATACACTTGAAGCCAGAAGTTAGAAAAGGTACCAGTAGTGCAGCTCAGTGGAAAGCAGGGAAAACCTCTGGAAACAGACAGCATTCTCAGTCGCTGAGTTCCATTCTGTACTTAAACCCTGTTAATCCCTTCAAAAAGACAACTGCAAATACATACATACTGATATGTACCTGGGTACACAGAAGGTAAGGAGGAGATGACGTGTAGAAACCCCCCAGGGGCAGCCAGAATAAAAAAACAAACAGGAAGAACAGGGTTTGCTGATGAACTTCTGATTGTGCTGTTATAACAGGGTGAACTGTGCCTTTAGAAGCAAGAGCCTTGCTCATCTAAATCTGTACCCACCTTGCTCCTCTGCTGGCTATGGGTAGATAGGAGGGAGGGAGGAAGACCCCAGAAATTGAAGTCTCAGCAGGCAGGCTGGTCTGCTCCACTTATTGGAAAATTATTAGTGGATTAGGGACCTTCAACAGGCCACAGTCAGCCAAGGGCTGGGAGAACCTTCTGATATGGTTCATGTTGCCAACAAGAGCCAAGGTCTGACATCATCTCACTTGCAGCAGCAAGGGCTGAAAGGAGTTGTGCTCAGTATGTGGAAGCTCAGGTACAATCTCAGTAGGGAGACAACATATGAGCTAGACTGGGAGCTACTGAGGAAGAGACTGAGGGGTGTCTCAGAGTAGCACACTTCACAGCAGTTAGGTGGGTACAAAGTCACAATTTCCAGCTCAGGCACAAGCTAAAACTCTTGTTCCCTGCAGTGGTCATCTCAGCTCTCCAGTACTGCATTAGATTTCTCTGTGGTCTCAGCAACTGCAGAGCTAGCTTCCTCTATTGAACTGCTTATTATTCTCATTACATCACCTTCTCATGTCTGCATTTTAGCTTCTCCTTCCCTGTTTCATCCCATGGCATCTCCTTGTCTTGTCTTCCAAGGTTTTTCTTTACCTGTCATTTCTCATGCAGTATTAAAAGCTCACCTTTACCTCCTGATCAGTCATACTGCTAGCCCCTGCAACCATTAGCCCTCCATAACAAATAGCTCCTGCTTTCTCCTCTGCTCTCCCCCTTTTTGGAAGAAGTTTCTTTCTGAAGCACCTACAGAGCTATTACATTTTTCACCTAAAATCACTCCTTAAAGTCCTTCTTTTCAGGGATGCCAACAGCAGTTAGGCTGCCAGTGTGCTAGAACAGTTACCAAACAGCCCACAAAAGAGCAAGCTAAAGGAAAAGCCAATCTGGGGATGAAAAGAACCAAAATGAGGAGAAAAAAAAAGAGTACATGGGTAAAGGCAGCACAGAGTCTGACAAAAATAAAGTCCCAAAGAAGCAGGGAGCAGCAACCTTAGTGGCAGAGCCCAGGCCATGGGAAACAGAAAGGCTGTGTAGACTGCTCAAATGATGTTGTGGGAAAGGGAGGTGGAGAATGGGAGTGGAAAAGATGTGAAGTATAATTCAGTGAAGATGGAGAAGAACGAGTTCAAGGAAATGAGAACAGAAAGGATTATGCAAAACTAATCAACAAACAGATTAAATGCACTGCAGTCACTCATGCACTGGAACCCAACCCTTGTGTGATCAAACTTGTCTGTTTTTTCTTCCTGTAGTTGTAGCCAGAAAGGCTACAGGCTTTTGATTCTGTACGTATGGCCACTTCCTACTGATATTGTCAGGAAGCAGTGAGGGACAGCTCTTCCCTTCAGATGGCAGCTGGGAGACAAGTGCAATAACCACCTGGCCAGCGTGGCAGAGGCCTGACCAGCCTGAATCCCACACCACCTGTGGAGAGTGATACCTGGAGATGGTGGCCAGATTCAGCCAAGAAGCCAGACCATCACCACAGTAACATCAGCTCATGAGTGGGCGCAGCTTGGCTGGGCCATGGGGAGCCGGGGACCGGACCTGCAGCAGCATTGCTTGGGCAAGGACTGATGACCTGAGGGGCTGACATGGGGCCCTGGGCTGTGGACAGGGTAGGGGAAATCCACAACAGCAAAAAGCCCCAAAGGGGACTGAGCAGGGATACCTGGTGCCCTGTTAGTGCTTTTGGGGCCTGGCAGATAATATGAGAACAAAGCCCATCCTCTCTACTTGGTTACCTGGTAATGGACTGTGTGGACTTCTTATCTAAATGCATAATTCGAAGTCCCATGCACATATCAACTGCCATTTAATCCACTATAAAACTAACCATAGGACAGCAACCTTTACAGTTTTCTTCTAGGGAATCTAGATGAGCCTAAGAAACCTGGAAAGTAGGAAGAAAGAAAGAAAAGAGAGCATGGAAGAAAAGCTTAGAACATGATGTACTCCTACTATTGGGGCAATGAATGACCTCCTGTCAGGCTTGGTTCTGGGACATGGGGCCTCACAAAATCCCCCTGCTTTTCTCACTGTATTGATAACTAGGTCTCTGGCTTTTCATGTGTCTTACAGTTCTCTCCCATATTTCTCAGGCACTGTCAGTAATAGCAATGTTGTCCTTGCCGTTGAAGTCTATGTACCTTGTCTCAACCCTAGATCCTCTCTGCCTCCTTCCTCTCTTCACCTCCCTGTGTAAACTTGATTCATTCATTCCTGCCATTGCACACCAATTGCCAGACTGTTTGTAATAGCCCAGCCTCTTAGCACACAACCCCCAGGCAACCTCCTGGCTTCTATTCACCTCATTTATAGCCTTCTTGTATTCCCTCCACTAGTACCCCTCTACCATAACTGATGGCATCCATTATCTCACTTTCTCTTTTTATACTCCAGTGCATACAAAATATCTCTCCTGGAATTATTTTCCTTTTTCCACCCATCTCATCAGCTTCTTCCATCATTCTAGTCCAGCTTTTGACCCTCATTTTCAGGATCCAACACTGTTTTTTTCAAAGCCATACCTCTATTCTCACTCCCCGCAACTCTTCCTTTGTTAAGACCCTCCAAAAGCTCCCATGCTCATGTACAAGTACTTACACCAGTGTTTTGATGCCTGTTCCTTTACAGAAATAGCCTCTTCACCTGAAACATCCTTCCTGACAAGCTGCGTGCATGCATTCTTCTCCCCTCCTACATGAATCTAGGCCTGTTTTTCCTTTCTTTTCTGGTCTCCTCTGTATTGTGGGACAAGCTGTTCAGGAGAAATGTTTAAAATCTGCTTATATGAAACATGCTTTTACATCATACTATGGCACATGCAGTAGCAAATATGAAGAAGTTAGGAAAGAATAGGATTAAAGTGATGCATGAGCTAAATCAGAGAGCATAGGGTGAAGTACAGCTGGCTTTTGGCAGCACAGTCGTGAAACTAAAGAGGTGACATCTCAGAGTATTTAACATTACAGTACACTCTAAGTTCAAAATAGTCTTGCCGATTCAGTTACAGATATGAATGCTCAAAAAATCTGCAAATCTGTTTTCCAGAGCCTGCTCAAGCACCCAGAAAATGAAGAATAGACAGTCAATGAGTGTCTGAAAAGGTGGGTGCTCCACACCATTTGAAATCATTGTGGCAGACAAAGAGCTCAAACTCTCACCCTAAAACCTTTTGCCTGATTCACTGCACACCTTCCCTCATCCTACTACACAGCCCTAGAGCACCTCAAAAGCACGTCCATCCTGCGAACGGAATGTGTCAAGTTGTGTGGGATATTTTCCTTCTTAAACACAAGTGTTAAAAAACTAAAGAAAAATGTATTCATGTGGCATCTTAACACCATGCACAACAGTCACTATCGGTGGTAAATCATTTAGCTCCCTTGACTGACTTTATGATACTCTAATGGAATAACTGACAGTGGCAGCAGGTTGCTATCTTCTGAACAAACCCAGCATCAGTAATGATGAGACCCAAGCTTGTCAGACTTACCTGCTGACAGCCACAAAATGGCAAGACTGAGGCATGCAGGATGCCATCCCTGGCACTGGAAGACCAGCCTGACCAGTCTTCCACTCCTGATACCCCCAATTCCACCTCTTTGCACCACACTCCCTAGCAGCTCTCAAAAACTGAGCTCCCCTCCTGCTGGACATAATTTGCATGGACACCAATGCTTTTCCCTCATTCCCCATCCCATTTCCACCACAGGTGTGACTCCTTCCCCAGTCTCTGCTTCCACTCCTCAGGCTAAATTTTAACCCGGTCTCAAGCAAACCCTTACCTCCAAAAGCCATCCTTGTATTGTTTCCAGGCAGCTTGCCCAGCAAATCCTGTTTTCCACCTTCCCAAATGCCCATCCAAGCTCATCCGGATTCTGCTGTTCAGTCTTCCCCATGCACAAGCCAGCTCTTTCCTGGCTCCCACTGCCAGACTCCTCCCTTAGTCTCCTCAGTCAGCCTCACAGCCCCCCACACTTCCGAACCCAGCTCATCAGATCTGTCTTTCCTTCTTCCAAGCCTCCCACACAGCCACACTGCTTTTCGCTCTCAGCCGTGTACTCAGCTAGTCCCAGGCTCTGCACTTCAGCTCCTTTAGCTATTTTAGTATCTCCCAAACTGTACTGACACATTTTCCTTTCTCTTCCCTCCCACATCCATTTTCACACTACTG
This sequence comes from Neopsephotus bourkii, assembly GCF_033783945.1. NCBI lineage: Eukaryota > Metazoa > Chordata > Aves > Psittaciformes > Psittacidae > Neopsephotus > Neopsephotus bourkii. The sequence goes on along the minus strand of NW_026902298.1, from coordinate 12,034,713 downwards.
ATCAAGGCACAGCTTCTTCCTGCTTATTTCGTTCTTCGAATCTATTTCACCACTGATCACCAACTTTCCCCCCATAAAATCTTGCTCGCGCTTGCCCTCTTATTTAAAATGGACGGTTTACTCCTCTATGCCACCTCAGTCCAGCAAAGGTTTCACTGAGAATATACTAGAGGAATCTCCCCTTAACCTCAGTTTTCAAATGCTTTTTCTAAAGCCCTGCAATACTTAGAGGAGAGGTCACTGGAACCTTTTAGGATGAGAAAAAAGAGAATAGTTTCCAAATGCTCTGCATAAAAATACATAAATTATCTTTGCTCAAAGGCTTTTAAAAGTTATCTGAGGCAAATACCTAGCATGGAAAATTTCTGTTTGAACACCTGAAATTTGAGAAAATCCTATGCAGCTGCAAACTGTATTGAAACAAGAAGAGTTAAGGTGCTTATCACCATTAGCAAAGACAGAAAGTGAATGGGAGCCTCTGTCTCTTCATTCAGGCACCAGAATCCTTGCAGCACCAACTTTTAGCTGTATGTTAAACTCCCCTGTCCTTAACTGAGGAGAGCTACAGCACTGAAAAATAGACAGCCAAAAAAAATCCTCTGTACCTTCACTTCATCATGGTGTGATTTCAAATGCTAAGTAATGTCTCAGTTTATTTCTTGAGAGATTCAATGGCAATTTCTAAATATATAAATGAAAAAAATAAAGCAAACCCCAAAAAACCTCTATGACAAAGAAATCTTTCTCTGTGACGGTTTGACTATACTATGAAAATCACAGTAACATAAAAAACTATAAACAATACAATTTTACTCACCCTATCAGAGAACCTCAGTGGAGATTTCCCATTCCTCTGAGTGATGGCAAATAGAAAATAAAGAGTAGCCAAAGAAAGATCAATACAAAGAGACACAGTACTTTAATTTTATGCCTAGGTCTGCAAAGGAAATAGGGAAGAGGCTTTTGTGTTCTCCTTACCAGGACTTCAAAGCTGGGCAAAGCGTTTCTGCTTCCACATAGATGTTTTCCCAGAAAAGCATCTGAAACACTGTAAACGTAGTATTTGTCTTTGTTTTGATTAAACATCTACCTAAAAGATGCAAGTGTTTTACTGCGAACGTTTAGGTAAGCATCTCCAGTTGCATATTACAAAGCAGTGTGATGTGTCTGTCTCTGCGTATAATGAGCAGCATTTAACCACTCCCTGTGTATGGTCTACAGCAGCTGTCAGAGCTTGCCAAACCCCTAAACAGCAGCCTGCCAAGACGCTGTCTGCTAAGCAACCAAGAAGGAGGATGGTTGGGAACATGAGGGTAAAGGTAATTTGGTTGAGAGCAACTGTGATGTGATAATGTATATTATTTTTAGATGAGGGACAAAAGAAAGGATCAATTCAAACCCAAGGGACTCTATACAAGAAGACTCCAATAAACCCTGGGAACTGGAAGGTAAGCTCTCATGGGAAACATGGCCAAAGCAGAAGGAATTCAGTAGAGTTGGCAGTTCCCTAAAGGAATGATGTTTAGGGTACAAACACAAACAATCCCACACAGTAGGAGGATAGGAAGTATGGTCAGAGATCAACTTGGCTAAGCAACATGGTCTTCAATGACCTGAAACACAAGAAAGAAATGTACAGCAAGTAGAAACCAGGTCAAACTCCTAAGAATAAGTATGAAAGAATAGCGCAAGATGCTGAAACAAAGTCAGAAAGGGTAAAGCACAGATTTAACTGCACAAAGAAATGGACGTAAGGGATAGCAAGAAAACTCTGTAACAAAAAGAAAACCCTTGTGATAGCCTACTTGCAGAAGACTAAGTACATTTTCCATCACTCTTCATAAAAGGGTGACCAGTAATTACACAACTAATAACTAAAATTAGTAAGAAAGAATTAATCTAAAAGGAAAAGAAAAGGTCTGAGAATAATTTGGAAATACTGCAGTTCACCTCATCCTCAAGTACACCTGTACAACATGTCTCCAGAAGAGCTCTATACTGGTCATTGACTGCACTAAGTCTCCCTTGACTGTGATAGGAACCTACATCTCTGCGCAGATATAGACGGCTATTTTATAAGCAGCTAAATTTAGGTGAAATAAGTCTTATCTCCATAGTAACAGCTGGGCCTGAGGAAGTGCATATGAAGATACCTTGAGAACAGAGTGAAGCAAGCTCAGAGCTGTTACCTTCCTCTGCATAATCTCAGAAGTTGTGTGAGAAATGTGTGACCACATTGCTCAGATTTAAAAAGCAAAAAAATGAGGAAGGGACAAATTCTGAGAAAAATACTGTAATTAAAAAAACCTTTTCATGAAATAGTTTTTAAAGCTATAATGTTTTATATTTTTGACATGTTGGCTATTAATTTCTATAACAGGGCAACAAGTCTCATAGAGAAGCAGAAGGTCATGTAGTATATTTTAATTTTAAGAATGTTATTGATATTAAATCATAACATTTTCAAAAGTAAATGAAAGTGAAACTATTTCAGGGAGAGTGCAGGCTACCAGGGTGGGAAGGAGCAAAGAGGGAGGGGGGAAATAACCACAAACTTTAAGATTAGTTTTTAATCATTTGCTATTGATGTCCAAAAATATAATCAGTGAGATTTCATCTGGATCTGCTCTTGGTCAGATAATGGCCCAAGTCAGTAACAACCTGGATAAAGAAAAAGTCCTTCAACCTTGTAGATAACAATAAGCCCAGATGAACAGGTAACACATTGCAGGACACATTAAATCCAAAATGCTGTTGACAAAAATGAGAAATTATCTGTAGGAGAAAATGTGTTTGGTTTTACATGTGTTTACAAGTGTGAGGTTCTGAGGGGTGTGGGCAACACACTGGAGGGAAGGGATGCCATTCAGAGAGATCCTGACATGTCTTAGACACAAGCCAACACAAACCTCATGAAGTTCAACAGTGTGAAGTGCGAAGTCCTGCATCTGGGTTGAGGCAATCCCAGGCACAGCTACAGGTTAGGTGGAGAAGTGATTCAGAGCAGCCCTGTGGAGAAGGATTTGGGGGTGTTGGTTGATGAGAAAATGAATATGAGCTAGCTTCAGTGTGCACTCACAGCCCAGAAAGCCAACCGTATCCTGGGCTGCATCAAAAGGAGCATGACCAACAGGTCCAAGGAGGTGATCCTGCTCCTCTGCTCTTGTGAGACCTCACTTGGAGTATTGTGTGCAGTTCTGGTGTCCTCAACATAAAAAGGACATGGAGCTATTGGAACAAGTCTGGAGGAGGCCAAGAGGATGACCAGGGGCTGGAGCACCTCCCATATGAAGACAGGCTGTGAAAGCTGGGGTTGTTCAGCCTGGAAAAGAGAAGCTATGTGGAGACCCCATAACAGCCTTACATATAAAGGCAATCTGTCTTCCTGCCTGAGCACAGTCCTCTCAGCTGTAACATACCATCAGTATCAATGACTGAGGCCCAACATGCCAATAGCTGTGCTCCTGATCCCATCTTCCAGTGAAGTGGAGGATGTAATAAAATGTTTGATAAACTTAAAAGTTCCATGCCCTAAGTTCCAGTACACGAAGCAATAGCTGGTCCTTCAAGGATAAAAGATGCGTTGGTATTTCAGATGTAAGATGGATTTTTGTGACAATGTGGAATTGTTTCACAGTATCAGTATTCTTATAAGGCTGCAAAGATGAGAGATGTCAGTCTCAACTATGCTAATTAATAAGAACAGTATCTAAAACTAAGCAACAATTACAATAAACTTCAGCTTTCCCACAGCTTCTACCCCTCCAAAAAGAAAAGAAGCAATAGCAGCAGCTGGATTTAGAATAACTAATGTAGCCTTGGAAAAGGACATCTGCATGAAGGCCTGCAATGATACTCTCTGAAATGATCATAACTTTTTAAATTATTCACTCTACATTGATTATTATTTTTAACAGATCCTAGTTCAGCCTCAACACAGCAATACACAGAAAATACAGCTTTTAATAGCCCTTTTTACAGTTATTTAAGAAACAGGATGTGATATCATGTTGTATAACCATAATACAGTGACTAAACATACATATGCCTGGCTCACTCAGGGCTTAGTCACCATAGCAGAATGAAGAATGTCAATATGAATGACAGAGGAAAATAGAAGAATCTCATTGTGCAGTCACAATTAAATGGCCCTTTTAGAGGTATCCTTTGCTTTCTCCACACAACACAGGAATGACTAAATGTATAAAGCATACCACTGTTTTACATTGATGTGCTTAGTCAAGAAAATCTGCTAATACAATTGACAAGAGTTTCTAACTAGTGAAGCACTCCTAGAATATGTGAAGCCTGATTAGAAAAATCCAAGGTGACCTTTCATTTCAATTTTCTTTGTTCTAAATTTAGAACTATTAACACCTTTCAAAAATCTAAAATTTAAAAAAGATTACAGCAGAGTGTGAAATAGAAACTAGTAATGGATTTCAATCTCAATAAGCCTTGGCAACTCTTACTCAATCACTGCAAGAGCTGAAAAACAAAGGCAGTTTACTACTTCTGAAACAGCATAGTAGCCCTCATCCGACAGGTACGAGTGCTCAGAAGTTTAACTATGAGAAGATTTCCAAGGCAGCTTCAGGTTGTGACACAATAGGAAAGAGTATTCTGGAAATAATCTCAATAATGAAATGGCAGTAAAAGAAGATACTTGGGTGTATTTTTGTACTCTGTATGTTTTCATGAGTAAATGTCCTTGCACAAGCATAAAAATAGTCTTACGACATCACATTGGTAGATAAATCTATTTCAGAAGGTCAAAAATTCAGAAGGTCAAAAATGCTTCTGCCTTGAGAGCACTTTCTAGGGAGTTGCAGCTAAAAGTTTTAGGTAGCAAAGAAGAAACTGGAGATGCTAAATAAGATTGTGTCCTGGCTTTTGATCAAGGCAGACAGAAAAGAAATAGAGAAAATGTAGAATATCTGTGAAGGTTAGAATAGTCTACAAATTACAACAGGATTTCTTCTTTATACTACTATTTTAAATCTATTACCTACAGAATAGTTAGCATTTTATCTTATTTATGCTTGTCTTTTATACTGATTACAGACAATGCTCAGGTCAAAGGATTTAGTTACTGGATTGGATATCTAGCTAAGATTTTGAGTGCTTATTATTTTCTTTTCACTGCAATGAAGGCAATGTAAAAACAAAATCAGAAACACATCAAAGCATTAACAACCGCAAAATTATTTATGAGTCTGTAGAGATCAATTGAAAAGCCTTTGACATTACTAAACTTGAAGTCAGAACACAGTACCTTTTAAAACACAAATAGAGAATAAAAATACTTTGATTTACCAGCAAACATCTCAAAGGAATAAAAATATCATGGTAATGTTCTAAGAGAAATATTAAAAAAAGAAGAGAAAGTACCTCTACAACATTTTCTGCCTCCGGAGCTTCCTGTGCAGATACCACTTTGCAGAGCTCTGGCTCCAGTTTGCTTTCTGTTTACTTAATGCCTCAGCTCAAATAGAAAGAAGGTGTATCCCTGAATACTGTACATGCAGCACAACCCATTATGAACTGTCTTTAGCAAGAGAGTTTGAATTTTTTTCTTAGTTGTATTAGACCCTAAGAAAAAATTGAAGAAAATATTTGGGCTGAGTGACCTTTACCTTCATTTTTAATATTTTCTTTAATTTTAAACATTTTCCTCCATTCTATGCAACCTGTTTATTTCTACTTCAAAAAGGGAGATTTGGAAATCTTTCTCCAGTCCTTAACCCTCTTGCAGATCACTGATGATATTATGGAAAACATTCTTTAACAAACATGTAAACAGAAAATAGGGCTATCATACACATAGCACCCTGTGTACTGTGACTGCATCTTTGTTGTAAGCAGGAAGAAGTATGATTTAAACTAGACTCTGTAAGCCTGACGTGTTGACACTGACAGCAAACTGAACTCACAAAAGCTTTAGGTCTGATTAGGGACACAGTAGCTCCCTGTAGTTTTGCATCAACATCTCTGCCTAAGCTTGTCTTTTAGTTCACTTCACACCCTTATTTGTACCTCAAAACTGAGACTCTGCAGTCTGCAATAGAGTTTAGTTTGGGAAACGAAAATCAGACTTCATCACTAGATCAGACTCACCACCTAAAGATGTGTATCACTGGTACACACCTATCCAAAGGGAAAGACTGCACCCTAAGAGCCTAGTCCGCAGCACAAACCAGATGTGTTCAATTCCTGTAAAGAGAATAAGTGGTATGGTTTCCATTAAAAAATGTTTAAGTGGTTTTCTTGATAAAGTTGATGATTTCATACCTTCAGCAGGAATAGCACTATGTTAACTACTGTTCATTTAAAAAAAAAAGGAAGAAAAGCTACAGAAATTCACTGGAGTTTGCTCCCCAATACATTTGTTTTGTTCTCTATGATTTATTTATCCTCTGATGGATGAAGGCCAGTTTTTTATTATTTTGGCTAATCATAATTTAATAAGCTTTTAAGATTGAATAATCTCCAGATGATCTTTGTCCTGTATCCTGTTTGGCAGAGCAACACCTCTTCAGCTAAAACCTCAAGTGCATCAGTTATATGTTACCTATAAAACTTCCCAAGTTAAACTATCAACCAAGCAAACTGTGACAGAAGTATGACATAACAAGTAAAAATCATCAGGTATGTTTTTACGACAGAAATACCTAGAGAATCATCAGAAGCTTGTTGTCCTTATCTGCAAGTACAACAGAAAGCAAATCCACACCCAGAAAACCTAAATTAAAAGGAGTACTAATAAAGCAAGCTGATCCTGATGGGAGTGAACTTGATATTAGGGAGCCTAAGCAGAAGCTTCCAACGTATCACGGTAAGTATCTTTAGTATTGGAGAAATAAGAGGGCTTTTTCTTCCTTTATCTCACTCTCATGCATTTATCAAAAGCATGGGGATATATATTTATGTTACAGAAAAGGAACAGCAGACCACAAAAAAGTGTTTTGATTTGCTTACATTTGCAGACGTGAGAGAGATCAGCAAATGCTGATAATACAGAATAACATGGTACAAACTGAAGAGGATATTTTAAGTCTTTTAAGTAACTTTGTTGCTCTCTCTAGTAGAGCTTTTTTTAAATTCACTTTAACTTCCACTTGTGGTGGGAAAAGGAGAAATTACAGCAAAGGAAAAAAGTGCCCATGTTTTCAGATGTGGTACCCTGTATTACAGCATCCCACATCTCCTGCAAACCTAGGAAGTCCTGCTTGCCATACACACAGTTCTTGAAGAATATAGCTCAAAAAATTCTATGGCTTAAAAGACTTATTTAGAGAGATCTAAAGCATCCAAATATGAATGTATTTTCACAAAGTTCTTTTCCCATTCCTGGAACAACATTGATAACTTTCTGGTTCACATTATAGATGTATGAGAGGTTCCTAGTGAAGTGACCAAGAGCTTTAGTATGGGGAAAAGATTACTTGATCTAATGAGACAAGTGACTTTGGTTATCTCACCTAGTTCCTTGAAGAGTTCACACATGATTCAGTTATTGCTTGAAACTAAATCCATGGGTTTGGACTAAAACATATTTTTCAAGAAAATACCTTGTTTTTAATAAGGAGTCCATCCTCAGTTCATCTATTTTAACTCACCACTGCTCATATTCTTCCTAATAAACATTTTTCTCCTTTTTCCCCAACCTGAATTTGCCTGAAGTCAGTCACCAGCACTAGAATCTCATTAAACATTTCTCCAGGCAGAATGAACAGGCTTCTGCAATCAAACTTTGGTCTGCAAGGTGGAAAAGCAGCTGGTGACTTGGAAATATACTCATCATAAACATGTTTCAGGTACTTTGATTATTCTTATGACCCTCCCCAGTCTTTAAAATCATCCGTAAAGTACAAACAGAAGTACTGGAGCTGGTGCAAGGAAAATACACCTCTCAGTAACACAGAGAAAACATTCAGCTTCATTAAGTCCATGTTTGAAATGCATATTTTCCTAAAATGTAACAAACAGGAGCCTAAAGGGCTGACTTTATACACTCTTGTCACCTGATGGCTTGCGGCAGGCATTAGTTATTGCTCTTCTATGTTCTAAAACAGTGACCTGCAACATAATACACTAATCTTGCTTTGGAAATATCAAATTAATTCTAGTCTTAATTGCAAAAAGTAACAAATAAAAATTAAACCTGTGCATTTTCAATCTGAACAACTAAATTTGGGGAAGTTTATCACTAACAAACTCTTACAATAGAAAGAAGTTGCATAAATTTATATATAGGAGTATCTGCATATGGCACCCTTTACCTCCATACGTGGATAACCATTAACGTTTATACTCTCGTGGTAGCCCAGAACATAATCATATCAGTTACACGCAAACCAGTGTATTATTTGCCCCAAGTAAACTAATGAAAATGGATGATATGTATTTAAATCTCCTGTAGTTACGTTTGTAAGTGCAGGTGTGTCTCAGACAAACATTTGGCAGGGAAAAATCTTGGTCACAGTCAAACAGGAGGATCTTCAGCACTTGATGTGGGGATAAGATTTTCCATGTAAAAAATAAGATTACAGTAATACCTCTATATGTTACTGATATGTTTGAGTGCTGAGGCAAATAGATGAAGTGACAGGGTAACCTAACAAGAAGCCAGCAAGACCTCTGGAAGCAGATAGCAAGATTAGTGCTTGGGCGGCATTCTCTGCATAAACTCTGTTCATCTCAGGGTTGTTGATTTGCCACCCAGCTTTTCCGTAATTCAAAGCTATTTAAAGTTTATTATTTAAATAAGCAATGCAAAATATATTTGGGTTTGGTATTTTATAAACTGGTTCTGCAACTGTTGTTGCTCTGATCTGTGTATGGAAGAGATATATTTTCCCTCCTGGCAGAGGAAAGGAGGGAATGTAGCATACACTTCTTACACAGGAAAAAGCAATATTCATTACATAAAAAACATAGGAAAACATAAAAAAAAATGCAAAAAGGCAAAGAGAATATGCAGAGAAACCTCCAGAGTTCCTCAGTTACTATGTCTCAAAAAATAAAACATATAACACAAGATTGCTGCCCTTAACACATCAGTTATTAGCATTGCCTCTTCTCAGGCCTTTATAGATGTAGCCTTACCCTGCTGTACTCAATAGAATCATAGAATCATAGAATAGTTAGGGTTGGAAAGGACCTTAAGATCATCAAGTTCCAACCCCCCCTGCCATGGGCAGGGACACCTCGTTCTAAACCGTATTACCCAAGGCCTCATCCAACCTGGCCTTGAACTCTGGCAGGGATGGAGCATTCACAACCTCCTTGGGCAATCCATTCCAGTGCCTCACCACCCTAACAGGAAAGAATTTCCTCCTTATATCCAATCTAAACTTCCCCTGTTTAAGTTTTAACCCATTACCCCTTGTCCTACCACTACAGCCCCTAATGAAGAGTCCACCCCCAGCATCCCTATAGGCCTCCTTCAGATACTGGAAGGCTGCTATGAGGTCTCCATGCAGCCTTCTCTTCTCCAGGCTGAACAGCCCCAACTTTCTCAGCCGATCTTCATACGGTAGGTGCTCCAGTCCCCTGATCATTCTCGTGGCCCTCCTCTGGACTTGTTCCAACAGATCCATGTCCTTTTTATGTTGAGGACACCAGAACTGCACACAATACTCCAAGTGAGGTCTCACGAGAGCAGAATAAAGGGGCAGTATCACCTCCTTCAACCTGCTGGTCACACTCCTTTTGATGCAGCCCAGGATACAGTTGGCTTTCTGGGCTGCAAGCACACACTGAAGCCGGCTCATGCTCATTTTCTCATCAATTAGCACCCCCAAGTCCTTCTCCGCAGGGCTGCTCTGAATCTTCAAGTCTGTCACATGCACTCTCTCCTTTCTATCCTACATTTTGATCATACCACACATCAATGACTCTGAAGACCCTGTATGTATTTACTGTGTCCATCCTAAGTGCAGCTCTCTCTACTGCAAGATTTTCAAACTGGTACTACATTGCAGTTTCTCCTGAAGCTCAGGCAAACTAAATCAACACCATTTCTCTTAACTAGATAATTTCTTCCATTAAAGATATCAGATCAGTACAGCATGATCTACCTTTGGAAAAACATATGTTCCATTTTATTGTCAAAACTTAATTTCTTCTTTCCTTTAAAATCTATTCTAAAGCTTTGCACGTTGTTGAGTCAGACTAATGGCCTTATTGCTGCCTGGATCAGTTTTCCTGCCACTCCTGGTCCTTCTTTAATATAGGTATAGTATCTGCTAGAAGAGTAACTGATAGTCCTATAAAATGCATGATTTGAAGCAATCGAGCCACAGCGGATTGAGCATGGCCCATTCCCCACTAGCACCAAAAGCATTTGTATGTTGGGATCTGGTTATCTAACAATTGTGCTAATAAGAAAGCTGCATTTTTTCAAAGGCTTATTTGATCAAAGTGAGCAGTTTCCATTAATCAAAAAGAAAAATCAAAGTCAAATCATTTCCATAGCCTTGACAGGACTATAGCTGTTCAAAGAAAATTCACTATAACTTCATTTTCAATGTGGGCAAAGCGCCTGCATTCCACAGACTTGCACTCAAATACTTGAAGTGTTTTGGCTGGCTTGAAAAGAAAAACGAATGCATTCTTTCTTCTCATTTGAACTATTTAATATAATCATGGAGTCTTCCACTTCTGATTTTCTGCTTTACTGATCTTCAAAACAATTTGCCATGTTGGCTAACTCAGTGATGAATTCTCTTAAGGGTAATATCCCTATACTCAAAGTTCTGTCAGTCCCTGTGTACACATACTAAAGGAACTGGCATATGCACTTGACTGATCATGGGTTTTTCTCCTTACATAGAATTTGAGTTTATTCTTCCTTAATAGAAGCTAAAATATATGAATATGTTACAAAAAAAAGGGAATAAAAGGCATTTTTCTTTAATGCCCCAAGAGAAAGCCAGAACAGGACTCAGATGAGGATCTTAGAGAATTTCCTGTCTTCAAGTACTAACAGATGAATGACACCAAAGACTAAAGCCTTAGCAGGTATAGGTAAATATCTCCTAACTAGTGTTTCCTTCCTCTGGAAGAATTAACCCTCTGGATGTGGGGTGATTGCAATCTCTGTGGGCTATTTTCTCCTTTGCTGTGTGCCAACAGAGACCAAAAGAGCATCAGCAATCAATAGACACAGCTGATCACAGATTTTCAAAAGAACATTTGTGCAGTGTTTTGCTTGCTTACCTATACACAAGCTGTGTTTATTAATTGGCATATACTTGTGTAAGCATCTTGTTCAAGCCTGGATATATCAAGCTTACTAAAGCTGTATCCTGAATAAAAGCTTCCTCTAAACTTCAGAAGTTCCCATGTAAATTCTGTTTCTGCCTTTTTGGGGTATTTATATCACGATCATGTATACAGCTATGACTCTGCTTTACTTGCACTTCTTAGCATATACTTTCTAACATCCATTTGATAAACTCTTAGTTAAATAACTACTATATCTAAGGTCCCTCTAGGATATTCTTACAACCATTGTGTTAGAGGAATTCTTCTGGGTTCAAGTATGTATCCAAAACCTCATTCCTTAAAGAAGTCACACATTTCAGGGTAGCCAACAAACAGGTAGAGCAAGAAAGAGTGCCAAACATATAGCAAAAGGTATCAGATAAGCTTACCCTTCTGCTACGGTTTGTTTCAGATAAAAGATCAAGAATGACAAGTTTCAAGAAGTTTTTGATTAAATCCTTACAGGCAAACTTGATCAAACCCCTGCTTTACTCATTTTTCTATAAAGAGAACTGTAAGCCTCCATATGGGGTCATTCAATAAAAACCTTTGGTTTATATTCTAACATTGTTTTAAGGAATATGAATTTTTCATCTTTCCTTGCAATTAGGGAAGAATAGATTTGTTCCTCTACCTTTCTTTGTTCACTTTTAAATGTATGTACATATTTTATGTGCTCTCCAATTCTTTTTTGTAACACTTCAGTTATACTTTGACTTTTCTAAATGAGCAATTGTACCTATTCTTTATTTGTTTACTTTTTCTCATGGGGACATGGCAAAAGAAACCTCCTACTGATTAAAGAAAGACTTTCTACAGAGAAATTTCCAGACATTTTTACTGTCTTTATTCTACTGTCTAAATTCTGAGATCTAGTGGTCAGTAATTTTAAGTTGAAAAACTAAGCTAAATAAAACACAAGAAACCCAAGATGCAGTTGTCTTAGGAAAATAGAAACACAGTTCATATAGTACTGTGGCAATTAATGAGCTCCTGTATGACTTTCATAAGCAACAGTCTTCTGACTGCTGACTACTGATACAGGTTGGAGCACAGAGATAGGTTACTTATTAAACTCCATCATTTCTACTAATGTAGAAAACCTTTAAAGTTTGTCAGAGCAGTCTTGCAATGATTTAACTTTGCTTTTGTTCAAAAGTGAGACATGTTTAACGTTAATATATTTCACTCTGTGGATTCTTTTATCATGTTTCTCAGGATTATTCACTGAAGTGGTGGAAGAACACACAATGGTCTATTATTCCCAGATGGGGTTGGTCATCTCTGCATAAACAGTTTCCTGTTCTTTCCACAGATCTTTGCAGTGTACCTGAAAGACATTCACATCCACATGGAATTTTGCTGCATTACAAGTGCCAGACCGCAGGCACAGAAGTCACTGTTCTGCTGAACTGTTGATATTGCTCAGTAATACTTGGCATTTCTACTAAAAGGCTGATAAAGCAATAAAGTTTGATTAAACTTCAGTGTTGGTAGATCTAAGAAACAGGTTTTGACTCAATTTTTTTCTGGATGAGTTCATATTTTGTATACTGAGCCTAATACTTTTGGCTCTGCAGTAGCACCATCGACACTGGGGAACCCTGGGACACTTTCTGAAATGTATACCTGAGTTTGCAACAAATAAATTGCTTAGCTGTCACAAAAAAATCCATTACAACATGGTGCGACTGCCAATGCATACAACGTATAAATGTTATTACAAAGGACGTTCAAAGGCATGGAATGCTAACTGAAATCTTTAGCATACATGACTTCTAGTCATGTCAACTCTTAGTTATAACACTACAGTAGGGACAATCTTCACCTAAGGAAAGAATACAATTAAGAAGAGAAAATGTGCTTTAGCTTTGGTATATCAGGGCAGTTAATTGTGTCAATATTGGTGTTCTCTGTTCTTCAAATAAATGAAGAATACGGATGTTCCTCCATATGTCATGTGTCCATGTGTCATCATCCACAGGAAAATGAAGGAGACAGGAAACAGCTATTGAAATAATGGTCAGTTCTCCAAAACTTCATACTCCAAGTAGTTCTCACTAATTAAAATATTAACCTTCTTTAATAAACACTGCATCTCAGTGGGTTTGCTGGATGTTACAGTTAGGGTTTTTTCTAAATGGCCTAAGGGAGCTGCAGTCAGTTGCACAATAGCATTATGTCTGCATCGTAAACAAACCAGGACTGAGAGTAGATTCTAGTATCACACTATTAGGCTACACTCTGAAGGGTTCACATTGTAATAATGAGACACTGGCATCATACTCCTGCACTGCAACATTTGGGGCAACAAATTTGACATGATTTCCTGACATTATCATATGTTTTGTTCAATTTTGGACGCAGCACTTCACGACAGATTCCATCAAACCAAGGAGGACTTAGGAGAGAGCTTTGGTTTTCACTTTCCTGAGGGAGAAAGGAGTGTCTTCTTACAGAGCGTGTTGTCCTTAGCCCCAGCCTATGCTACAGCCTCAGTTACAGCCATGTAGCTGCAGTACACCAGCAGCAGAGCTGTCTCTGGGGAACCATCATTACTTCCCCATACAAAGGAGATTTGTTCTGCTCTGGTATCCTACAACAGGGGCTAAGAGTCTGTTCTGTACGGAAAGTCTGCATACACCCACACATGCGCACCAGGGCTGCTGCTTTTTCATGCTCAACGGTGAATACCGCGCAATAGGTGTATCAGTGGCCAGGGACAGACAAGAACAAGGACTTTAATCCTTGATGCAAACAACTGTTAGTAGAGTGCTTCCAAAAGCCTGAAGCACACACATTAAGGAAAAGAAAGCTTTACTTTTTTCCAGCATTATGAGCATTTCTTAATCAAGTCAGGGGTCATAATTATGCCAAAGATCACCTATCAGCACACTAAGATGATCATCTCATCCCATACCTCTACAGATGTGAATACACCACCAGATGTATTATGCAACAGATGAAGAGAATGCATTTGTCAACCAGGCAGAAGACCTGGGATATGCCACAAAAAGGGGATAAATATCCTGTAACTTACCCTGCATCCACCCTTTTAGGCTCCACAGAAAGCTTAATCAGAGTCCACTGTAGTGAAGTTACAATAATGAATAATTTGGTTTCTCTTGCTGCTAAGAAATCAGACCACGGATATGTTCTGGGCTCCAGTGCAAAGGGAGAAGATTTGTTACAGAAAGGTATAGATGCAGTTCAATTCTTAAAGTTCAATCAGCTGTGGCTAAACTAAAAAGAAAGTAAAATAGTGCTGGCACCAGTCAGTGTAATAATTTTAGAAAGCTTCTGACGGTTCTCTACTAACTGTGACAGAAATGTAGTAATCAAGACTGTGGCTGTCAGAATTTGGTGCAATCTTTTATTTCCTCACTTTACTTATATAGTGAATATAGTGTAGGTGAACAGTGCTTGGATCCCAGCCTTCAGACAATAATTCTTTATCTACCCACAAAATTTGTTTGGGTTTTGGTTGTTTTTTTTTTCTTAACAAGCTTCCTCATTGCCATAACTGTATATCCACTTTTATTTTGTCAAATCAGAGCACAAAGTTTCCTGACAGTCTGCATGCTTTTCTTGGAATATTGCATTCACTGCTTAAATGCTGCCCTTGTGCTAATAGATAATAAATCAAAGACTACAAAATCACAAGAAGAAAAACATGAAGGGCTGATCAGAAGAGACCTCTGGAAGTCACTTGGTGCACCTTCCTCCTCAAAGTGGGACAATCACTGATACCAGACCGATCATCCACAGTTTTGTCAAGTGTTTAAGGCCAGGTTGGACAGGGCTTTCAACAACCTGGTCTAGTGGAAGGTATTCCTGCCCATGGCAGGGGGTTGGAACTGGATGAGCTTTAAGGTGCCTTCCAACCCAAACCATTCTGTAATTCTATGATAAGTCTTGAAAAACTGAAGCACAGCAAGTTAGAGGGTACCACAGAATGGTACTACTACACCTCAAACAGTGTGTTCATTCACTGGAACAGTTCACTGAGATGTATTAACGGTAAGAAGATAAAAGCCCTTGGATACTGTTCTGATCACATGCGTTTCTACTCTCTAGTCTTTGTAATACAGCATAAGGGTGTCTGAAGACAGCCGATGAAAATAATCTCCTTGTTTATCTTTTACATACTTTGCAAAATAGAACATCCATTAGCTGTGTATTTACCATTGCTTTCACAAAATCACAGAACAAACTGGATCATTCAACACAAATCTGATGTGAACAAGGCATGTTAAGACAAGCAATATTAAACAATAGCTATATTTTTCTCTGCTTCATAATAAAGTTTTCACCCAAACAAGTGCTCCAAATTAACACTTAAAGCCTCATGAAGGGTCACAGATGATGTTTCACTGCTAGTAGAAGTGCTAGCTGTGAAAATAAGATAGTGGAATTGGAAGTGAAATCACAGAGAAGGCTGTCATCTAGAAGGTTTGGAAACTGCTAACAGGAAGCTCTCCCTGGCACTCAGAATAAGTTATCCCACTGAGAAAGGATCGGTTCACACTCACTAGATTCTGGCAAGCTCAGGAAGGGATTGTGCTTGATGAATAGTCTGGGTTGGAAGAGACCTTTAAAGGCCACCTAGTCCAACTCCCCCTGCAATGAGTGAGGACATCTTCAACTATATCAGGTTGCTCAGAATCCGATTTAACAAAGTTTTTCACGTAACCCTGATAAACAAGGAAAGTACTGCACCCATACCACCTCCAGTAGCAGTCATCCAGGCCTTTATTCTTGACCATCTCGACCAGTCCCCACCTGAGAGGACAGGTTTTTTTCTAGTGACACCTCCTAAGAAAGTCTGTGTACTTACCTTAATACCAGCATGGTCATTATGCCCATTTCAGAGGCAGGGAGGTATCTACATATCTGACTCTTCTGCGATCTTTTCCATAGCCTCTTGCTGTACAGCTTGTACAAGAGAACAAGCTGATGGGTTAAATCAAATCATATTTATGCTGTGCAGTGCCAGCACTTACCATCAGCTACGTTGACTGGTTTTCATACAGTGTGTCTGGATTCCTTTCCTCTGCTTTATAGTAAGGGCAAGTTTACTGCCAGCTTTCTGATAGTATCTCTGTACAATCACGTACGATACAGCCATTGTGCAACCTATTCTCAAATTCCACTATACACTTACAACTCACATTTTTCATAACTTGGAGGAAGATCAGGATTAATTTATTTGTCTTACCCATATCACCCCTGCCAGGATGTAGTTTTATAACCTTAAACAGTGCTACACAGAAGACTTCAGCCTTTGCAGGAGAGCATGGAAGGTGTGCAAGAACAGGACAGTCTAAAGCATAAGCAACTGTCTGAGAAATTGGGTTCACTATTTTTACTCTGATGCTCATAACAAAATCTGTAGGACTGGAAAACAAGTCTGCATCTATGCTGCTGGCACTCATGGTGCCTACTGTGGTCTGCTGCCAACATCAAGTACTGCTGTAAAGGACTTAGCAGCTTCTGCAAGAAAAGATCCCATGTTGCCTCATTTTTCTCTTTGACATCAATACCGCAAACATGTATGGATATCCAGATATTCCTAGTACCATACATACTCTTGGTAAAGGGGCCTTAACATGTCTTTGTCACAGGAAAAACCCTTACTTTCCCTGCCAGAAACCTCAGCAAAACTGAAGAACTAGTACCAAAAGCACTCCTAAAGGAGGAAAAACAGATGTTTATTTTGCCTTCAAGGTTAGAAGGTGAAGTTTGGGACTGCAAAGAGCAAGATAACTTGCTAATCGTTGTATATGATACTAAGCACAGTGCCTATGCTACCCTAATTGGAAGCAATGTAGCTAATAGAACCAATGTGGAAGACCTCAGCAACCATCAGACATTCAAGTGCCCAAATTCTTGAGAAGCTCCGGGTCAATAATTGTAAGTCAGGCTAAACACTGATTTTAATCCTTCCCCTGTCCTTAAAATAGATACCAGACACCTAAGAAGCTTCCAATCGGAAAAAAAAGACAGGAAGTCTGATTAAGATTTCAGACTGTTTGCAGGGATTTGGCTGAATCTTGATTTGGGAAGGCAGATGAAAGAATACAGAAACAATGAGATGACAAAGTCTGCCCTGCACATAGATGCCCATATCCTAAGGAAAGTCCTGAAGTAGTAAAACGCTGCAAGTGCCTACTGACAAGATGTTAGCCGTGAAAAGGAAAGTTACCTGAGAGTCTTCCTGCAAGAATGGTTTTGATGTTTTTACTCACAGAATTAGGCAATCTTCATATCTTCATCTTCTGCCAGTTTTTCTGCCTCTTACGTGACTCTCAACCCTAGCATCTGCCTGGAGCAAAAAAAAAAGGGAGAATTTCAGGCATGCTGCTCTTCTGAACCTGATACGTGTTCAGAAGCTGTAGTTTCTGGGTTTCTTCTGGTCCAGCTGATACATAACTTAAAGAAGTTTGGTACTGTAAATAAACCATTTGAACCACTGGACAAAGATAGGTCAGAACTGACTCATGGGACTGTGACTACCACTTGTTTTTCTGAGGATGCAAAGCTCTGTGCTGTGTTTTTAGGAAAGTGAATTAAAGGAGCAGTTGTTACACTCCAATGAAACCTCTTTCTGCTGATCACTAATATCAGGCAGTCAGACCAAGTTTTTCCTATAAATAACCTGAGCTGGATCTTCTGGTATAAGACTGATCAAGAATGGAGTCTAAAGTGTTAGACTGAAAGCTTCCCTCATTAGTCTAGGGAGCACTGGATACTCTTTGGGGAAGAAAACATGAAGTTTCTTGTTAAGAGGAACAGAGTTTCACACAGTATCACAGTATCACAGTATGTTAGAGATTGGAAGGGACCTCAAAAGATCATCTAGTCCAATCCCCCTGCCGGAGCAGGAACACCTAGATAAGGTTACACAGGAACGTGTCCAGGCGGGTCTTGAATGTCTCCAGAGAGGGAGACTCCACAACCTCCCTGGGCAGCCTGTTCCAGTGTTCTGTCACCATTTCAGGTAAAGGAATCTGCCTGTCAGTGTCTTGAGAGCCACCCCTCCCCAACACTTAACAAAGAAGCAGGGAAAAACCCTACAACTTTAAAATACAGTATACACATCAATTTACAAACAAAGGTTCTTAACTAAGCTAGGCCAGAAGAGAGCAGAGGGGAAAAAGGGAGTTAATAGACAAGCAAACACAACATGCTTAAACATTTTATCTTGCAGAGGTAGAACAGAGGAGAGAGATGCAGGGTTCAGGTAACACAAAACACAACCACAAGGCAAAGGTTTGGCCTGGCTTGCTCTGAAACAGGGAGTCAGATTAAATACACTACTCACCTGCTTACTTGTTTGTCATAGCACAGCTCTGCACTAATGATTACACATTAAAACCACAGCCCTTCCTCAGGGGAGCATTCCTCAGATGAAGCCTGCATGCACAGAGAAGCTGCCGGCTCTGGGCCAGGGAGCAGCAATGGTGGCTGCTCCTTCAGGGGCAGGTGCAAGGGGATGCCCAGGGCGGCAGGGCCTGTCCTGCTGCCTGTGGGCAATGGCAGCAGCTGGGTCTGACTGACAGGAGCATGGTGCTGGGTGGGGCAGTGCAAAAAGCCACCCTGCAGGGGTTCTGCTCCCAGCACAGCCATGGGGACAAGACCATACCAGCAGCCAGGGAGGAGGCTCGGAGCAAGGTGCTCCTCAGGCAGAGCTGAGCTGCAGAGCAGCACCCCACCGGGCCAGGCAGGGGCTGAGGGCCCTGGGCTGCACTCACATAGGGCCCATGGGTGTGGGAAGGCCCCATCTGAGGCCAGGGAGAGCCATCACAGGACCCTGTGGTGTCCCCTGGGCCTGGCCCTCACCGTGTGAGGGAAGCCTTAAGCTGACACCACTGCTTGCTGCAAGCTGTGGGCCTGACCCATCACCCCCTAACAGCCTTGCAACTTCAGTGTTGAGTTCCCTCTCCTTCTGCTTATTGTACTCCTGGTATTTCTTTCATGCAGTGCTTGTTTTGCATTCTTTTAATTTATTTGCTGCACTTTGCGAGAAACATTTTCCTTAAGCTGAATCCTTTTGCTCAGGTTGGTCGATGTTTGAGTCAAGAGGATCCCGCTCACCTCTGGGAGCTGCAGCTTCCTTGGGTTTATGGATGAAAATAATCTATGGACTGTTTTTTCCATAGGTCCCCATACACTCCTCCATCTAAACCCTGGTTAACACAAATTCGGTGGCTGCAACAGACTTCACAACATGGCTTCCCTGCGGTGCTGCAGCAGCTATTGTATTGGTAAGGCTTTTGAGGCTCTGGTTTCCCATGAAATGGCCACAAGTCCTTGTTCTCTCATGCACATGGAGTTAATAATTTTTTAAAAGTGACCTTTCCAATAAAATTCCGTATCTGCTGTTGTAGCTTTAATCTCATTTGCTGGAGAAAACTCAGATAAAAGGTGAATGGAAACAATCGCACTGCTGTGCCATAACTGCGTGTTTGCTTTTCATTCAGCTTCTAACAGACCCTCAGTTAATCCTCTGAAATGTTCCGTTCACAATTCAAGTTTAAAATCTTTATTTTTTGTTCCTTTTCTTGTTTGTTCAGGGCCTCACTCCCACTATTCCACTGGAAAAGAGGAGAGTGTGAGTAAGACAGAAATAACTTCTGCACCAAACTGTTACAAACAATCCACCAGTTCATGGATAATCCAGTTAACATGGTCTATTTTTAAACTGT
The DNA here is from genome assembly GCF_033783945.1 of Neopsephotus bourkii. Taxonomy (NCBI): domain Eukaryota; kingdom Metazoa; phylum Chordata; class Aves; order Psittaciformes; family Psittacidae; genus Neopsephotus; species Neopsephotus bourkii. Next base: position 12,014,734 of record NW_026902298.1, on the reverse strand, counting down.
TTGGCTTAATTTGTTCTCTGCATAAATGATTGCACCATCCCATCTATTCTGAACTTTTAAGAAAGGTGTATTTTTAACACGGAGTTAAAAGACTGTAGGAGGGGAAAAAAGGAGAGTAGGGCAGAATGAAGTATTGACGGAAACCTCACATATCTTGCGCTGCTTCGTATCAGTGGCTGATCTGGATCGATCAAGTTGTTTCATAAAGGGACAATTATGTTTACAACTCTGTCTTACATAAGGAAAAAAAAGATTAGACAATGCACTTTCATACATCATTTCATGACTTTCCAGAACAGCTCCTAACACTTTCTCACTACAAAGTTTGCCTCACTCCTATCCCTCAAATATGTCAGATTTTAACAGCCTGTCTTGTTTTTTAACTTAGAAGATCTTACTTCTTTTTTTTCTCCTTTCCCTTTCTGTGCAAGAATTCAAATGTTCACTACTCCTTTTATGTAACTTATCATGTTCAGTAACCATCTTGCAGAGACCTGATGTCAGTTTAGAAAAGCCTCCAGTCCTTTCCACCTTGTTTGCCACTGTCTCAAGTCTGCTTTTTTCTAGAACATTTTCAGTTTTATTTTCCCTTATGCAAGTAACAGACCACAGTATTCATACCTTTAATACTGCCCATTGTTCTGTATGGAAGTCCTGTTCTCAGCTTTTCATTGAACCCTTCCCAGCTTCAAATACTTTCAGCTATGTCAATTAAGAGTTTGGGCTTAGCTCCCTAGTCTTTTAAAACATCTGTACTAAATACTGGATTGTGGATCTCCTATACTCAATAGAAAACAGGTACAGCCATATCCTTTTGCAAAACATTTGAACTTACAAGAATCAAATTGGGTATCATTTATAAGCAGGTATCATATTTGTATGGCATCACAAACATACCACATATTATTTATGGGGGGGTTAATTAGACTACATATTTTGTACTTGAGCAATACTATTTCTGTGAGAAAGTAATCCAAACTAGTACAGAATTTCTTTCAAGCACATGCACACAAATCGAGGCCATTTTCAACTGCATATCTGAAGTTTGTGCAGTTATCATTACAAACTTTTCTTGGACGTTTCTGCTTTTTTCACATTTCACATTCTTTGCTATACTTCTACACCTCCATTCATTTCAGGCTAGCAGTATACTGGAGCTAAAGCTAAGCAGACTTTTACACCTTCATTTTCCACAATTACTACAGAATTAAGCCATTTAATAGGCTTTTCTTTGCTATTATATTTATCAGATTCCTCTTTACATCATTTCTGGAGCACTAAGGGAACATTTGTAGATAAATTTTTTTTGGCAGTACAACTATATCTTATATTACATCAATTTCCTTCTTGCACTTCAAAATATTTCTAAATTGATCACTGTGTCTGTGAGTACATGCCTACCTAATATACACATCCTCCTCACAAGCCTTGGCATGTTTGCAGGCATGGAATAAATATTTGCATCTCAAAATCAGTTGTAAGCCATTTATTTCCAAGGTTTTAGTTCATCTTTATATCTATATATACTTATCTATATATACTTATGCCTGGGAAATTATTTCTCTGCTATACATTGTGAATCATGTTTAACAAGAATACATTTTTCTCATTGTTTTTCTTGCTGCACGTTAACTTAATAGCCTACTGCCTGGTAAATGTGTATTAAGATTTCACTTTCAGTAAGTAGATGTTTCAGTCTCTTGATACAGCACTCCCTTTAATCATAGAATCATAGAGTATCATCAGAATATTTCTAATGTGTTGTACAAAATACATTTACTTAGTTTCTTGGTGAGCATTTTCAGTCCTTGCTTTTAGGTTTTGTAAACTAGTTTTGCTCCTGACAAGTATACTGTCTCTTTGCAAATACTGGCAGCTGCTTTAGCCGTTGATATTTCCTTGTGCAGCCCAACACACTGCTCCCTGTTGTTAGTGTATGATCACTGTCTTTGGCAGACTGCTTCTTGGACCTTTTAACTTCCATTCTCCTTTGCCCATTTTCATTGTTGTTCTTTTCCTGGTGTTTGTTTAATATAATCCAAGCTAACACAGGCTTTTCCCCTTCCAACACTTGGAACTTTGTTGGTTTTGTTTTGCATCCTGGTGCAGTTTGATTTTTGTTCTCTAAGTTTAAATAGGGAAATTCCACCTATATTTTCCACAGTTTTGGATGTCAACATCTTATTGAAAGACGTACTTGGATCAGACAGGCTCTTCCCAACATCTTTTTACTCAGTTGTACTGTAAGCACTTTAAGTGTATTTATTTATTTATGGAAATTCGGTGTTCTTTGGTACCTAATTGACCTTTCTTAACTTTCCTTGTATTTTTGACAGATACCTTTTTTAACAGATGTGTTACTTCTTTTTCACATGGTTCTCTGGGGAGCTCCGGATGAGACACAATTCACACCTGAGCATCTCCCATTTGCCTGCTACAGTCCTGTGCAGTTTGAGACACTCAGGGTTTTTAGTTCTCTCTCCTCATATGCAGCTTCTTGACACACTCTTTTTCCTACTCTGCTGCTGGCACAATTGCCTGTGCCTGGCTGCTAATGAGGATGATGCCCCTGGTACCCCAGAGTGCTTTTCCATGGTAGCCAGAATGAAGTCAGAGTTGGTGGCTTAGAGTTAAGAAAAGCCCTTAATAAGAAAATACCAGCTCTGCTGGCAGGGCACCTCTGTGTCTCTGTGCCTCTTGCCACAAGGTTTCCTCTTTCCAGGGCAGGTAGGAGGGCCTGGCATCAAGGCGATGCAGCAACCATGGGAGCACAGTATGTGCTCCTTGAATGGACAAAAGCCTTTCATCTGCAGGGCTGAAAGACAGGCACTGTTCACCAGCACCATGTTAGCCCAGAGTAAACAGAGGCTAAGCTATTGCAGATCACAACATTAATGGATCAGGTTCTCATAGCATTTTTGCACCAGGGTTTCAGCTTCTCCTGAGTGAAATGCAAATCTTCCTGTAACACCCTTTTCCTTCTTTCTAGATCAAATTATTCATTGGTTTAAATCTATTATCATGAGCTTGGACCACAGACTCTTTTGAATCTAAAAGGACAGATTTCTGAAGAGGACAGTCATAGTTTTCTTTATTTCTCAGTTTTCTGTGAAGTTCATATTGTGTGTGTCAGAAACATTCAGTCCTCACCCTAACACATTTTATATCTTCACTTAGACTATGGCATGAAGCTGAAAGCATGTTCAGGCTTGGATGGAGAGACAGAAGGAGAGAGAGAGAGATGATGAAACAGCCACTGTGGTATACCATTGTTCGACCACTTGAGAACTGTATGACCTTTGAGTTTATTCAGAAATATTCATAAACATGTGAACATAGTGAGCCATTTCTCTTCTGTCAAAGCTTATTGTGTGGTTCAGGTTTTTGGAAGAGACTTGAGTAACATTTGTTTGTGTTAAAGAGACAGTTCCTCCTAGCTACCTTTAAATAGCACACATTGTGTAGTCTTTCCTGTAGAGCATGACAAGACCAGCAACTCCAGTAAGCATAAACATACAAGGACAGAAGTTTCTGTCTATCATGCATTCTTAAAATAAACTTGGTTTGGTCTTGGATTTGTTTATCCAAGAGGCACAAGCAATTCTGCAGAACAGCTATTCTAGAGGATGGAACAGAAAGTTATGTGTGTTGTAACTAGGAAAGCAGAGAGTTAACCAGCAGCCCTGTGAGGGAGTATTGGACAGGGTTGACAAGTGAAGGGCCCAGGGTGACGTGAATGTAAGGGAACCTAAAATCAACAACAAAGGGTTAGGCAAGGTCATCTCAATTGCCTACAGGCGATTGCATGTCATCAAGGAAGTGCCTAAATGTCACTGTTATGGGAAAACCCACCAGCAAGCCAGTGTGCCCCCCCTCAAAGTGCCTGTATGCATACAGCATGGGGACTGAACATGAGGAATCAGAGATCTGTGTGAAGCTTTTAGGGCTGTGATCATTTAGGGGTCACAGAGACACGGTGGAATGGCCCACATGGCTGGTGTGCTCCAACAGAGGGATGCAGGCTCTTGGGAAGGACAGGCTGCTCTCTATATGACAGAACAGTCACGGAGCATGACTGTTGAGTGCATGGAGATTCGCCTAGATGGATGATGAGCCAACCAAGAACCTATGGATAAGGACTATGATCTGAGATTTCTGGATAACATTGTAGTGAGTGTCTGCTATAGGCCACCTGACCATGAAGAAGTGCTAGGGAGAGGACTGATGTCATTGTGAGGCCACTTGATTATCATTGAATTATCATTTGGATTGGGACAAGTGGCTCAGGAGTAAACATCAAACATCACTCCTATCTTCAAAACAGGAGAGAAGGAAGACTTAGGGAGCCACAGGCCGGTCGGCACCATCTTGATCCTGGGGAAGGGGATAAAACAACTAATCTTGGAAACCAGATTCCCTGCAAACATCAGGAAATACTATTTTACTGTGGGGGTGACTGAGCACTGGAAGAGTTTCTTGGTTGAGGCTGTGGCGTCTCCATCCCTGGAGATATTCAAAAGCCATCTGAAGATGGCTTTGGGCAACCTGCTGTAGGTGACACTGCCTGAGCACAGGGGTTGGACAAGATGACCTCCAGAGGTCCCTTCCAGCCTCAACCATTCCATGACTTTGTGCTTATACAAGGGCTCTAACGGCTGACTAAAGATGGTTGTTGACTGCCTAATCCAAGGGGAGTCTTGGCTTTACTGCAATAAAACAGTCAAAAAAATCAAGTAAATTACAAATTTCATTGCTATGAGTCCTTCCAAACTGTAGATACAATGGACAAGTACCTGCTTTTCTTTATTATAGCAGTAATCTCTGAGCTCTAATCATAGCAACTTAATGATGACTTTTTAACTTTTTCATAGTTTTAATGCATATGTTAAAGTGCCTGGGGTTTGAATGGAGAGCATTGTCTTCCAAAGCCACAGAATGCCACAGCTAGGCTTTGTTACTGCACTGGGCAATGTCCTCTGTCCATACAAAGATGCCTATTCAGGAGGCTGGAAGTGGGCACAAACATAAAAGAAGCAATGTTTTAAGACAAAAGTTTTCCTTCAAGCCCTATGTTTATACATGGAAGGACTGGAATGAATACTTGTAAGAAAGAGTAATTAACTCATAGATTTGATTCACATAAAATACATTCCCATAAGATATTTGCTTTGTTCATTCAGACGATAAATACATGAGTAAAAATACTCAAGTACTGAACAGAGTAAAGGGATCAAGTCATTGTGCCTTTTCTGTGATACAGATCTGACACTTCTTACAAGAGCTCCTCTATGGGCTTGTTTGTGCTAGTAAGATATGAGGTGGAAATACTTGTTTGCTCCAAACTGGATTGACACTAGCAGACAAGGCATCAGTATCCTTGAAATTAACCCGTATGTTCATTACCTATTTGAGTGGCATTTGTAAATTGAACTCACCCAGTTTTCTTAAGGTCCTTTCCAACCCTAACTATTCTATGATTTGTGCTACCAGTTCCTCAGCCAATCAGATCCTGAAATTGTATGTTTTAACCTTTTTCTTGTAACCCCCTTAAAAACATCCTGAGATTTTGGGGAAAAAAACCCAAACATTTTAATCAGGAAACAGAAGAATGACTTGAGACCCTTGACACTGTTTGCACAAAGTGCCTCCAAAACCTGAGGAGCAGCACGGTAAAAAGCATGAAGGAGCTTGTCTGAAAGATGTTTAAGTTGGCCATAGAGATTAGAGGCAGGAGTTGGTATCTCATTAATGGTGAAAGGTAATTAGCAGGGTGGGGATAAACAGCAGAATGCCTTGAAAATGAAGGCATATAGCCAATCTTTGATGTAATTAGAAGAGTATATGCCAGTAAAGGGCTCATAAAAAAGAGAGTGTATTGTATGTTGTCAACCTAACTGCAAGAAAAAAGATTTTGGGCATGTCCCCAACAGTTATCTTGTAATTAAATTAAGAAAGATGGCAATGTCTTGGGGCTCTGTAACAACTTCTCCACAACCTTTTCTCAGCCCTGGCAGCAGAGGAGTTGTGAGCACAGCTGCCTGCCAGAGGAATGGTGCTCACTGCTCCTCACCAGCAAAATCCCTGTAGAGGTCCTGCTCACACCACAGCAGGGAACACACACCAACTACCAGCCAGTTGGGCAGGTGCTTTGCTCCTACACCTCTCACATTGTCCTTTGTTCTCTTGTTCCACATAAGAAGTGGAGGTTTTGAAATGTACCACTGAAATCTGCTCACCACAAACGTACCTGTACTACCACAGATGAAAAGTACTTGAAACATCCGTTTCCCCCAGTACCACTTTTCCTCTTAGTTCCTCTTCACCTATTTATTGCTTAGGAAAAGAAAAAAGAAGAAAAATAATAAAGATTTTTAGCAACAGATCTGCTACTTTAAAGTCTACAATCACATCTATACTCTGCAGATTTTGGATGCAATGAAGACCATCATAGTTTCTCTATGACCCTTGCTTCTCCTCCAATAGACTCTTATCAGTGGATCTCAGATCTCATGCTCTTCTCCATGTCTCTCAGCGTTTATTGCTTGTAAAAAATGTGGTGGTTTCTGCCCCTTTACTCCGTCTTGCTTCCAAAAGGGATGGTGAACAAACCCAAAGCTGCTAGGTCTGCTGGTGGTTACTAAGTATATGAGTTTCAAAACAACCTCAGCATGTCCCTGAACTGTGGATGTGGAGAAGCTGGAAGACAACCTCAAAGGAAAAGAGCACTTTCTTTGTGCCCTAATTCTTATACTGTTGCCCTAATCATCCCACACTGGCTGTTGTCTGAGACACGATGATGGCCCAAAGGGATATTTGATTAGGCTCAGCAGGGCAGCTCTGATGGCAGCCCTTCCCCACCTAGAAGAGGAATGCTGCTTCTCTCTCTAAAGAAGCGATAGAGTATTCCCTGGCAAAACTTCTGTCAGTCTAACTGCCTTCTTGTGGGAGCCCTTCCCCACTTGGCATCTTTGTTTCTCCACTTAACAGATTTGCAGGATTTATAAGTCCCTCCTGTTGGGAAGCTGTTAGAAAACCTACTCTGTTTATCCCTCACCACAGAATTTTACTGTGAAACTTTCAGTCCCTTGATAGAAAAGAGAGAGATCAATCTCTGACAGCCTTAAGAGATCAATCTCTTGCATCCTAGTCAGATAAAGTAACGCTTATGGTAGCTGTGTGTCTGTCCCACACAGGAAACATTTACATTTTCAGAGAGATCCTCATGAGCTTTCTGCTGTTTTAAATGAATCCCAAATAAATGTAAAGATCAGAAACTATCCTGCAGAAGTCCTGTCCCTCCAGCCTGATTACCAGCTTCAGGAGTGTCTGTGTTTAATATGTGGACACCAACTGCAGTGTTTGCATCCAGTGTCAGTTAGCTCTGTAGCTTCGTGATCTGCTACCATATAGAAGAGGAAATTTCACCTGAAGTATTCTACCATTACAAATGAGTGTTCCTCCTCTTTTTCTCTTACTCAAATAGGGACCTTCTTGCATTATCAAATTACATTTGTCTTACGTGTGTTCACATCTGAGCATAAAGTCTTGGATCAAGACATAGGAGACCAAAAGAACACAAACATTTTTATCAACTCATTCAGCAAGAGAGCCATTAGCTCTTTCCACAGGCATGCAGTCAAACCCAACAGTTTCACTCACCCTGCAATCTTAGTCCTCCCACACCGAGGGAAACCCCACAAGAAACTCAGCTTTTGCTATCCTTGCTCAGTGTTAGAGTTAGAAAAGCACCTGGGATTGTAACACCAGCCTGAGTGCTAATCCACTAAAAGGAGAGTTGGTCAAATCATGTGGCTCAGGCCACTTGCAAAAAACAACTCCTCCCTGGATTTTGGTTTTGTGTGTGTCTGTTTCTGCTCACTAATAGCTACACCAATACACTCAGTAGCTTTGTCTCAGATTTTAACAGTCTAATTTCAGCCACAGGACTTCTGGAACAGGCACCAGGTTTTCTAAATGCTGAGCTTTCCATTGTCTTCTGTTTACAGAGACGAGTTCCAGGTAAGATACTTTCATCAGCTGCTTTACTGAAGAACCTTGAGTTTCTGATGGGGTTGATTTCCTGGATGAGTGCATTCTGTAGCCATTTGTTATTTTAGTTCTTCTTTTTTTTTTTAAAGAGAGATTAAAGGAAACCCTGTGTGCTCCTCACAGGGATGTTTTGGAACGTGCTTGCCCAAGTGCATGGTTACCATAGCTCCCTGCCATGGCTGAATGGTGCTTTGCCTCCCTGAAGAATAGATTCTTTTTAATACTGAATGACTTTCTACAATACCATGCTGGTCTTTTCCCAGGATTAGTTTTCAGCCACAGCAATAAGAGTAGGAATATACATATATATGTACATTATCTTATAAAGAAACCAAAGGCAATAGTAAACTCCAGGCACATTTCTTCCAGAAACTAATCAAATACAGCTGTGCTATTACAAATTCATGCCAAAAGCCAGTGAAGGCGTTTGGAGAAGGGTGCTTAGGAGCATGCTCTGTAGCAGCATTGCCTCGTGCTCTCCTGAACTCAGGGAACTGGGAAGACAAGTCAAGAGACCACCAGTGGAGAAGGCAAAGCCAGGCCCTGCTTCTGAACACCAGTTCCCAGGTTTGTATGGGTCAGCCTTTGAGGTGCTGCCTAACATTCTCCTTGCTCCCTGAGCACCACAGCCTCAGCATCACTAGATCCCCTAACCCCACCCCAGCACCCCAGACCTTGCTTTTGCTGAGCCCCATGCTCCCCCATCGCAGAGGGGGAAAGGTACAGAATGAAGGGACAGTCAAAAATGTTGCTTGAGGAGCAATTGCTGTGCCTCCTTTCTGGTTCCTGTTGTTGCCACCTCATCACAGAGTTCAAGTGAATAAGCATAGGAGAGTAGTAAGGCTTAGACCTCACACTACATTTTTGGGGTTGAGAAAGCCCATACTCAGCCAAAGAGTTAGAAATCCTTTCATACAGCATGGACCACTCGCTCCATCCTCTTGACAGCCCCTCTGCTAGCCTCTTCCTTCAAATTTGAGGTTGAGATCACATTTGATATGTAGTTACATTCCTGACAAACTCACACGTCAATCTGGCCCTCTTTTAGCATCTGCAAAACCCATCTGTTGTTCTGCTGTGGCCCTCTGCTACCATCCCCAACAAATCAGGCCAAAAATACCCAGGTACTTTGAGGAACAGTGTTAGCTGAGACCTAGTACATGTAAAGAAAACCCGACATATGGGTTAAAATCTTCTATCAATGAACAAGACTTGGTTTCTGCCTCCAAGGGTAGGTTAGCGTCATTGTTCCCTTCAAAAAGGGAACTAATATCCAATGTAAATATTAGGAAAAAATGAAGACTTTATTTCATGGCAAAAGTTGAGCAGGAACACAACAAAACAAAGGGGCAATAAGCAGCCTTCAGAATTTAAATACTCTCTAATTTTATAGTCATAACTTATGGTTAGTAAGGCATCAACAACCTTGTCATGAGCAATGACTCACTTTACGGTAGATTAGAGTGTGTCCTGTTATGCATCACTTCATGAAGAGAGCAAAGACCAGGCTGTCTCTGCCCAGGATTCAAAACTTTAGTGTGTGGCAGTCTACAAAGACATCAGTCTTAGCTTTCAGTATGTAACACCAAGTAATCACCACAGGAACAGTCCTGTCCTGTGACTTCACAGTTCAGGTCACTTGTGAGTGACAATACTCTTCAGGAGCACTCTATCCAATTCCCACTGCCTCCCACAGAGTCTTCCCATCCACTGCAACAGAGGCTAAATAGACTGCTATACGATACTTGGAACTGTGCGTTTTCAGGCTTCTGGCCATTCATACCTAGAGTGTTTCAAGATTCAATATATAAACATCATTTCTCTCTCTCATTACTCTTACCTGCCTCTGGAGGAGTACTACCTGCTGCGAACAGATCATACTGAAGCAGGCAGCACAGCGACAGGGAACCCAGGAGTGCAATCTGGAACATTAATGTTGTGATATTAAAAGCTGCTCAGTGGTAAGCAGCAAAGGGATTTTAGCTTAAGGTGAGAGTTTTTTGTTAAAGAGCATCTATCCCATGCTGTTACAACAGTTCATTCCTACTCCCAGACTTTGCTAAGCTGAATTGCAGAACTCTTCACAGCAGATCCTCTACTGGGAGTAAAACAATTTTACAAAATGCTAAAATTGTTCTCAGCTTACTTTAAATTGTATTTACCGTCACACTTTGCTATCATCAACTTTGATCATTTGGGAAAATATTGTGGAAGTTTGCAATGGAAATAAAAATCAACTAAATATCAGCTAATCCTGATGCAGAACTGAAAATGACTGCTTTGCATTTGAAACTAATCCAGTCTTCTTCAGGTGAAGACAGCATTTATTTAAGTGTTGAAGTTTACTTTAATAGTGGAAAAACAATTTGCCTCCATTATAATACTTCTGAGGGGAGAGCTTCATTACACAAAGAATAGCTACTCTCAGTTTTTAATGTCTTCTTAAGACTAGTATTAAGTCTTCAAGAGCAAAGTATGAAACAAAGACTTCTATTTTTCTTTTCTTGTGTTTATGCTGTTCATAAGCCTGTTTTTGTAGATCAAGGAGGGGGAAGGTTGCCCCTAAACTGCTAACTAAACCAACTGCTGAGCTTATGTTTGTGCTAACTGAAGCCAAAACCCCCACTGCATCAGGACCAGCTCTTGGGAGAAGACACAGTTATTCATAGTAATATTCTAAAGCACGTATGGGATAGAATGAACAATTTTGTTCTAATTGCCATACCAGTAATTATTTTAAGTCAGTTGTTGCATGATTAACATGAGAAATACCAGGTATAGGTAAGCAGCAGAGGCTTCACTAGAACTGAGGAAGTGTCCACACATCGGTTGCTGCATCACTGGTGTGCAGACTTCACATCACCCTGTACTCCTCCACTTCCAGTAAAACACCTAAAAACTGACAGCCACACATCTGGTTTTCACACCTGATCTTTTACACAGCAATTCACCTTGACAAATAACGGAAGTGAGTTATCTGTTGGCATATGTGCCACTGGGAAGCGTTGTATAGAAGGGATAAAGCAGACACCACTTACGCTATCGCACTGAAGGGAAATACTCCTGTGCCCCAGGTGGGCTACCTAGCAATTGCCTGGTTGACCATAGTCATGAAGGAGAGCAAACAAATGATTTGAGAACAGTCCTTTCATAAAGCACAAAGTCACAATCATCATGGATTTCAGATGAAGTTTTATCTGTTTGATTTAGTGGCACGTTTCAGAGTCATGGAGATTTCCCCCTCCCTGCTCCTAAGTGAAGATCTTTGGAATTTCTTTCAATTCTTTCTTTCAAAGGCACAGTGAAAGAAGGCACAGTGGGTTTGTTTATGCTGCTTACAAAGGCAAATCACTCCCACCTTCTAATCAGTACTGCTCCTTCCTCCAACCCACTGAACCACAAACCTGAACTCCCCAAAGACTTCATGCATTTTGGTCATTGTGCGTATATAAATTTGTGCCAAAGAAGAACCTGTATTCTTGGTTTTCATGTACATTATTTAGTATTAAGCTATATTTATGAATCTTGAATGTGCTTTAGCAACTTGGCAAAGTTACTTTTGTGCAGTGTAATTTTACTAGGGTACATAGTTACCCTATGTACCCTTGCATTTTCTGCAGAACAAACAAAGAGGGGTTTACCAAACAAACCAAAAACCTGCACCAGGAAGAATAAGGAAATGTTGATATTTTTGAGAATTAACATGATATTTAGGACTTTAACCTGAGACTTCCAGCAAGGTTTCACAGTATCACAGTATCACAGTATGTTAGAGATTGGAAGGGACCTCAAAAGATCATCTAGTCCAATCCCCCTGCTGGAGCAGGAACACCTAGATAAGGTTACACAGGACCGTGTCCAGGCGGGTTTTGAATGTCTCCAGAGAAGGAGACTCCAATTTTTCCAGTGGTTTTCTTCCTTTTCTCCTTTGTTGTGATCATGGGGTTCTGCTCTGGCCTACTGTAATTTCTCCACAATAGTACTCAAAAACATAGTACTCATATAGCAAGATGTTATACATATACGAAGACCAAACAAACCTGTGCAGGATCCATGGTAAATTGTGCACATGCAGTTACGTCACTGATGTTGCTTGCGAACATTTGTGTGAGTAACCACCAGTTTCCCAATAAACCCATTTGGAAACTTTAACCTCCCTTAAAAATCATTTCAGAAACCATCGCTACATGATGGTTTTCTACAACATGGGTGGAAATAACACGGTTCATTCAAACCAGGTGTCACATTTGTCAGAGATTGGAAGCTAGATATCAGACAGCAGTGCATATTATGTCTTGAAATTTGCATAGTATTTATCCTCAAGGATCAAAGGTTCTCAGTGCTTTCCAGGTTATGACCACTCTTTTCCACCCTCACTGGGGCTCTGTGTTTCTTCTGTTGTCAGGGGATTATGAGGCTGTGGAGAGACAGCAGCTCAGAATGGCATATAAATAGTTTTAGTAGAGAAGAGACTCTGCAGCCAGCTTTCAGGAATTAGGGACATAAGCTATTGAAAGGATCAAAAACTATAAGGAAAGTCAGTCATTTTCAATATTTTTAAGCTTTATATGAATAAAAATATAAAATAACCCACAGAGAAGCCCCCTCCATAACTATTCAGCTTTAAGAAAGCAAATTACAATGCCTTACTTCATACTGCATAAGGGTATTAAGTCTCTTCAAGGATTCAGCTCACTCTTTGACACCAGGTGCCAGCACTTCTAAAGAGAACACGGTCCTTTTCCATTTCCAGTAATTCCTCTCATGTTTCACTCCTGAAGACTGAATGCAACGGTAATGATAAAGAATACATTCTACCCCACTTAATCACACTCCCATTAATTATTTGCTCTACAGAAAACACACTTTATCACCCACAGACTGCTGGAATGCAGGATTATGAGAATAAGATCCAGTTGTTAAATTCCAGGTTAAGGAGAGAGGCGCTGTCCCCAGCAGTGGGCTATAGTAGCAGAACTGCTCTGTGCATTATGTGTAGACTGTATAGTTAGAGAAGCCAGAGTGGTTTCACTACCTTTAATCAGGAACTCTAGTTTCAAACTGTGCTGTTGTCTCATTCTCCCACCACACACAACTACTCCACAAAGCAGACAACTACTCCACAATTAGTGGAAGGCTGCTACTAGCTCCTCTTAAAGCTGCCTTTTCTGTTACTCTACAGATGTTGTTTATACCTTGCTATTTTCACCTTACAGACTCAGTCTTAAGCTTATGGCCCATTACTAACCACAGTAATATGGTATTACAGCGCTACATCATTACCATCTTCCAGTGGAACCACCACTACCCCTGACCATCTTGGTAGCCCTTCTCTAAACTTGCTCCAGGTAGTTCAGGTAGTTTCTTGAACTGGAAAACCCCAAAACTAGACACAGTGATCTACACTGGTCTAATACAAAATGCCAGACACACCATCATAAGTACTACCAATACTCACGCTGCCTTCTGTTACTCAAAGGTAACTGCAAAATATTAGCTATTCCAGGGAAGCTCCTACTTTACTAGCTCATTCTCTTAGCTGGGATACTGCTCCTACTCAGTAGGAAGAACTCGAATGAAAAATGGTCAAGTGTCTAAAGGCTGGCACATGAGAAATACCTACTTGTTATGGCCTGACTCCATAGGGCCGTAGAAGCCTATAGCTGTCAAGGCATACAGAACCTCAAAGAACTCAATGGCCGGCTTCAAACAGCTGGAAAAGTTCAAGATGTCACCACAAGTGTACATGTTTATACCTCTGCAGTCCAAATAACAAAGCAGAAAAGAAAGCTGCCTTTTTCTTTTTAACCCAGATAACTCCACGCTGTCACTCCACGTTGTCTAAGAGTAAAGAAATGGCTAATATATTGATATTCCTTCACCACTGAGCAGGAGGGGGGCTAAAATCTCAAGCGGTTGGTGACGGTGGTTAAGGTAGAACCAGCGAGTGCTAAACTATACCAGCTATAACTAAGAAAAAAAGGGAAAATCTCACCCATTTTTGGCTATTTAAGCATCTCCCTCTAAAGACCAAGTTACTGTGCTGAAAGTAGCAAGGCTGCATAAGTATCAGCAGTTTAAATATTAAAATTTACAGTACATTGCCCACAATTAAGAACCCTAACATTCAACGCTTCTAATTGTCTGAACAAGTGCAATGATGTTCTAGTTAAGATGGAGGGAAAACCAAAGCTGCCAAAGGCCAAATTTGAGATGACCTCCACGTGCCTTTTTACTCCCCAGTCTGTATAACCAGCGACACATTTCTGCAGACTCCTCATTCTGTTCTCACCTTCTGCTTCCATCTTCTGCTGGGAATGAACAAGCTATGAAGCACTTTCATCACAGCTCGCTGATTCCTCTTCCTTGGAGGCACATCTTTTCCTCTGCTTGATTATCCTTCCCAAAGCCAGTTAAACCACTGTCAACTCATCCTCAAGACCCTGTATCCTAAAGGTGCCTTGAAGATCTGGGACCCTGCATATGCATTAAAGAAAAAGCTCATAAGGAGGTGGAAGACTCAAAATGTATTTTGTTGTTCAAAGTGCATCACAGGAACACTTTGCTATCAATCTCAATTACAGCTCTTCACTCTACAGTGCAGCAGGCTGAGTCTTTCAACCTGGTCAGTGATAAATCTAGGGAGAGAATTTTGTTTCATGCACAGCCCTAGTATGAGACACACACCCAGAGAATGCCAGAAAGTACCCGTATGTTAGGAAAAGCCACACAGCTCGTAAAAACTGACCATGTCTGAAAGACAACTGTGTGTGCATGTAGGAAGGGGAATGGGGTCAATGCACACAGGGCTAACAGGCAAAACTGGAGAAAGCAGTATGAAATTACTTATAGAATCGTAGGAACATTTGGGTCAGAGGGGAGCTCAGGGGGTCTCTAGTCCATCCTCCTGCTCTAAGCTGGCTGAGCTGCAAGGGTGGACCATGTTATTCATGTCTTAATCCAGCCTTCTCTTGAAAACCTCCAAAATAGAGACAGAACAATCTCTCTGGGCAACCTAGTCCATTCTCTCACTAAGGTCTGAACTGGGACCTTAGGAGCTAAGGTCCTAAGGGTGAGATTTTTCTTCCTTACTTCTTGACAGATCTTGTCCCATTTCAAGTTATGCCTGTTGTATGCCTCACCCTCCCACCAAGCACCCCGAGAACAGCCTTGCTTCATCTCATTCCGTAGCTTCTCCAAGTTCAGCTATGTGCTTTAGCATCTTTGATTACAGAAGTAGTCTGGATATCCACAAGATGAGCAGTGTCTGCGTTTTCAGTGAGATGCAGCAGAGGTACAAGTGAACTGACCTTTGAAGAGGCTCTGCTTGATTCTAGGAATAGTTAAGAGTTGTTAGAGAGTGATTTAGGAGTCAACAGTCACTCTTGCAAAAGAGGCTTACTTTTCATTACTTGCAGTATTAGTATTTTAAGTAAGAATGTCCAGACAGGAAACCTTTAGCACCTCAGATAAGGGATAAACAATCAACCTTATTAAACCAACAAACCAAGTTTATTTATAGAAGTCTGTACAATTGTGATGAACTATGCTAGGACACCAGTGAAACAAAGCAAACAAATCTCTCCCTCTCTAACAAGTGGGAGATGTAGTCACTCACCTTTACATGCACTTAAAGGAAAAAAGATACAGCTTTCATACACAGTTCTGTAACTATTCAAGAGTAATTTCTTGATGTATTATTCTTGATATAAGAGGTTTGCATGGTAATTTACTGTTACCTCTCTTAAAACCAGTATCTCAGCATAATCCAGAGATTTTGAGAGGGTAAGTGGCAGTTTCGTAGCTGCAGATAACCAAGATTAATTCATCATTCAGGTCTGTATTCTTAACTCACCGTTCTGGTTATCTCCACTAAAAATTACCTGCAACACCATATGGGTCTCATTGACATTTTGGCTGTAGTACAACCTATTCTTGTGTTACCAAGTGTAGAAGTTACCTAAAACCAATACATCAAGGGCAAGCATATTAAAAATATTGACTTGGTGTTGACTTTACCTTTTGAGACCCCTTGTCACTGCGCCTCAGAGCTCTGAGGCATTTCTGTGGTAAAAGCAGTTCCTGATTTGGCATTATCTCTGCACAGCATTGGAGAGTGATTGTTTGGAAAACTGGCTATTGCAAAATGAGTTTAGATTTTTTTTTTAATTACAAATCTGTAACATCATTGAAGCTGTTGGAAAAAAAACCCCACCAAAATCATTTCAAATGCATATGTACACAGTGAATCATGATGTCTCCTATGAAGCTGGTATGGCAGATTCCATAAATTCATTCTTAAAAAGTTAAAAGTACATATACCTGAGCCTACTACAACTCCAGAGAAGCTGCTAAAATAGGCCACCAAATAAAACAGTCTATGCTTACATATTTACAGAATAACCCACATGTGTCCTAGAAACATGGACTATTCAGTAAATAAGTACTGGAGGACTTCGGATTATTTGTTTACATGATAGGTAAGAGCTGCTTCATAGGTTTTCTTTTTATACACAGTTCATAGTATCAATCTGCACACAATTACATGTTTCCTTAAAGCTACTGTTAAAAAAAAAAACTGGAAGAGAAAGTTAAATAAGAACTAGATTAAAGTTTCATTAAGAATCCAACAAGAAAGTATCAAACACAGGTTTAAACACAACCGGTGAATGATTTCAGAAAAACAGTAATGCTCTGACACAAGAAGAGCATCAGCATTTTCCCTCTTCAGGGTCCCCCAGAAACATTCCTATCCAGTTCAGTGCTTAAGTTATTAGATACGTACTGGCCTGAGTAGGAACAAACACGTGCTTGCACGCTTACCTGAACGAGGGCCTCTAACCTTTTAGACTTCTAATTCTCTTTTAATTTAGTTCTTAGCCCCATATATTCAGTTCCATTTTGTTTGGAAAAGTTCTTTGTTAAATGTCACTTATATTTACACTTTGATTTTCTAAATTATTTTTTTTTTACACCTGAGTGATAATTTAGCTGTCACTTCGTGTCCAGTCAAATATTCCATAAAGCCATACAATTCCTGTGCTAGTGTTGCACTCCTCTACCAGTTTACATATGAAAAATGAGCATCAGCTACCTCTCATACATTACCCACTGACCTTTCTATTATGTCCTTACTGTGTCCTTCCCCTTCCACACAAAGTGATTTTGTTTGTTCATTTGTTTATAGAAGCCCTGTTTCAATGGTTCACAAAGCAAGAAACAAAGTGAGCTGGAGCCCAGTGAAGACATGATGACTTACAAATGCATTATACTGGAGGCTTGGAGAAGGAATTAAAGCCCAATCAATGAGCACCCCAGGGCCATCCCAGAAAAAGCTACTCCACTCAGTTACAGTTGGAGACTCCAAACGTGCTATAGATGACAAGTCCCACATCAAGAGCTGCGTGCCTCTCTCTCATCAGTTACGTGCAATTAAGAAAGGGAACGTGAAGTTAAACAGCTATTATCAGCCAAGCCGTTTTAGTAAGAAGAATCACATTTAATGAGTTTCTTTCTTGCAATTTCAGATGCTCAAGTACAGCTGGTAGAAATTCAGAACAGCCGTAAAGAACTGTGACAGACGGATACAAATAGTACTGCAGCTTAAAAATGATAAAAAACACCTGAAAAAAAGTCACACGACCCTCCCAAAAAAATTTACACTTTGAACCTAAGCCAGTTTTTGAAGATTCCCTTCTCCAAAGCTAGGATGAAGGAGGAAGAAGAAGAGGAAGAAAGTGCAGATGACCTTCCAGCCACAAAGGTCTTGCGCCAATGTTTATTCATCGTGCC
Source organism: Neopsephotus bourkii (assembly GCF_033783945.1). Lineage (NCBI taxonomy): Eukaryota > Metazoa > Chordata > Aves > Psittaciformes > Psittacidae > Neopsephotus > Neopsephotus bourkii. The sequence goes on along the minus strand of NW_026902298.1, from coordinate 11,996,893 downwards.
TGTGGTGGTATCTGGGGGGAGATCACCAAGTGCCGATTCTGCAACCACCAAGACATTCCTATGGGAATCCAGACCTCAGGCTAATACTGAACACAGAGTGGACCAATGAGCTGCATCAACAAAATAAAAACAAAACTCAAACTAAAAGAGATGGGGAGACCCCAAATAGCACAGATCCACTTTTGTGAGGGGGGCAGGAGGAAAGGGCAAGAAGGGAGGTCTATACAGTAAATAGTTGAATGGTTTATGTTACAGATGACTGGCAGTTTTAAAGAGTCTCTTCCCAGCTCCATTGCTGCTCCAACCCAGAAGGAAGAACTGAAAAGTGAGGAAGAAAAGGTAGGACATCGCCATGGAGCATGCAGGATCAGAAGCAGCAGAGTGGGCATGCTCAAATAAGCCCCCGCCTCTTTTTATAGTCCTCCAAGTTCAATGATCGCCGAGGGGCACCATCTTTTGCCGGTGGAGCCTTGGAGGTGATGGCCAATGCTTTAGATTCTGTTGGGGACAAGAAAAGAATGAGGATTGAAATACGTGTAAACTACAGGCTTTTACTTGCTGCTTTTGCTAACAAGTTCACCGTAAAATCACATATAAATCAGGTTGGACCTTCAGTTAATACAGGCAGTATCTGGTAGCTTATCTTCATAGGTAAAGCATGTGCAATTTTGACTCTGCTAATCCAGCTTCCTGCTGATAAGCAAACTTTCATTTCTTGAGAAAACTACTCTATAGCACACTGAAATCACAATACAAACAGAGCCTTCGGGGCCTTTCTGGGATCTTTGATATATCCTTATCCCATGAGAATAGCAAGCACAAGGACAGATAATAGGTGGAGAGAAGTAGAACTTCCTATCCATGCCTACAATGCACATTTTAACCAAACCCCAGGTTTTTCTGTTAAGAAAGAAAACTGCACAAACCAAAATGCCAAAATGGGGTTCTGAGAAAAAAACCCATGCTTAAACCTCTAGCTACACTGTGTGTCTCACGTCCTTCTCTTTTCAGTCCCCTTCCTGCTTTTCAGCATCCTTTAGTGCCTAATGCCTAACATCTGCCTGATAACTCTCTGAAGTTCTTAACTCTCACTACCTGCTTTAGGAAGTCTCCTACCTCATTCTGTAGTCTTAAGCCCAGAGTTCCAATCCTGACCTACTTTGGAAAGACAACCTCTTCTACTTTCCCTTCTTGACAAGGCTTTAAGTCTTCGTGCATTCTTACAGTACTTTCTAACTTGTCCTCCAAGAAACTTCACAGCTCTAATCCTTCTAGTAATGCGAGAAGCAATAAGCCTCATGAGTCAAATAGCACCGGTACACCCCCCATGCTCTCCCTCCACTGGAAAACAGCTCAGCAGGATGAGAGGAAACAGTCTCAAGCTGCACCAGGGGAAGTTTAGTTTGAATATTAGGAAACATTTCTTCACCGAAAGGGCTGTCAAGCACTGGAACAGGCCACCCAGGGAAGTGGTTGAGTCACCATCCCTGGAGGTACTTAAAAGACAAGCAGATGTGGTGCTTAGTGGTTTAGTGGTGGACTTGGCAGTGTTAGGTTAATAGCTGGACTCTATGATCTCAAGGATCTTTTCCAACCTAAATGATTCTACTGATACTAAGCTGTTAATGCCACACATCCCAGGCTCTCAAAGTCAAGATCACAAAGAGAAAGGGTCAGCAAGTTTTGCCTATAAGCACACCTTCACTCTCTGCCCAGCAATTTGGTTCCCCCAAAATTTTACTTCAATACTATCTGCAATACCAATGTTAGGGAACAGTATCCACATAGCAGGTACACAGATTATGGAACAGGACATCAGAAACCCATTTCTGAGTACAGATATGCTTTGATTAGACAAATTAACAAAGCAAGTATCAAGGTAGGTATCAATGCTTATTAAATACAATACTCTTGTCTGCTCCCCAGAGATTATGGAAGTCTGTAGACAGACACTGTAGACTGGAAGAATATATCAGAAAACACTCCTTACCTTTCTCCCTAGGCATTTGGAACAAGGATATGGGGATCTACAAGCTTCCACTGACACACAATACAATTGTTCTTGTTTTCTCAATGGATGTCACTAGCACACATCCACTCCTCAGTTCAAGATACTCATCAAGACAACAAACATGGAGTCTTTGCTCCCATTTTCAAAAGCCCACCAAGGATTTTGAAAGAACTATTCTGGAAGAAGTGAGCTCTACCATTATGAGCTGGACAATCACACCCCAAATTCAGCAGGAACACCCACCTGAACTGGGAACCTGAAGATCAATCTTTACATCAAAGTCATGCACTTTGAAAAGATCTTCTGAGAGGTCGCTGGCTGATTTGGAGTTCACATCTTTATCCTTCCCTTGACCCTGAAATAAAAACTACAGATAAGTCTCCAGTGTTTACTGGACCAGAGAAACAGAGATAATAAAAGCTTTTTCTCCACTTCTGTCACAAACACACTTAAAAACACTTAGTTTAGCTTTCATATCGCTAGAGAAATACATTTTTTTCCCCAAGAAAGAAAAAGCTGCTTCTTTTCTATGATAATGATCTGCAGGATACCTATTTCTAGCACTGAAGCATGCACATCTACTATTAGTCATAGGCTTCTAGAGAAAAATGATGATGTGGGAGAAATGTAACGGAGACAAAAATGGAAACTTGCCTTACTCATGTCCTTTGGAGCATCTGGTAATACACCAGACCCATATTTTGCATTAAGCTGGGCAAGAATGGCAGCTTGGACAGCAGGATCTCTGGACTGCAGAGAGAAAAAAAGAAAACAAAAAATGAGAGAGAAAGAAGGGAAAAAAAATCACTCTATTTAAATCCACAAAAACTGAACTGTCATTTTCTTAATACAGGGCTCTTATCTGAATCTAGAACCATAAGAGGCTGTAGATCAGTTAGCCCCACCTTCAGGATCTAAGACACAACCTAAATTGCCCTGATATCTGTGTAATGTAACAAACTAAAAGCTATTCTTCAGAAAGTCTTTATGAGAAAATGAGAAATACTTTTCTTGTTGATATGGTTTGCTGCTGTGACCACTCTTAACACTACCACTAGGTGTATTTGCATTCAGTTTACAGTTCTGGCTACTGGAGAAAAGAAATCTTTAGAAGACTATTTTCTTTACATAACAGTTCTCTACCATAATAAAATTACTCAATTATGATTCTTTTCTAATAAAGAATTGTTTCAGAAATGATTATTGAATTCAAACCCTGCAATAAGATTCCTTTTCTATTCCCTTGCCAGTTTATGGAGACGGATGAGATCCAACCTGACCAGTTCTTCTTTAAGTACTGATATCAGAACCATATACTATTCCAGAATAAGCCTCAACAAAGTCAGATTATGTAGAAGTAGGAGCTGACCACCTTGCTATCCATCATTTATACAGCTAGAGCCTACAGTAGCAGATTTTGCAACAGTGTTATGGGGAAGTTTGTGTTGAACTACTTTATCCATCACAGGCCCAAAACGTCTGGTATCCTCTCATTTCACAGATCTTTCAGGAAAGTTTCGCTAACTAAAAGTGAAACTCACACCTGAAGCAAGCTGTCGCCCCACAGCTAACTGATCTGAGTAATTCTATATATAAGAACTCACTAGACAGAAGTCTAAGCCACAGCTGCTTCCCTATGTACATACCCACATCACCCATGTCCTTCTCACTTTGCATTAAAAAACAGTACTTTTTCTTTCTTTGGGTATAGTGAAACCAGGGTCTCACTCAATTGTATCTCACCCTGGCATTTGGAGCATTGATAGCAGCACAGATGGAAATGAATACAAACATTTTCCCGCCTGCTTTCTGCATTACATTGGTTTGTTTCTCTGCAAATTGTCTCAACTGCCCTTAAGTATTGCACTCACGTTAGACACTATTGTGGGCTTGCATTGTCGCCTAGTAAAGGGGTCCATTTGTTGGTTTTTCATGCTATGACTTTCAGCCTGAAAAAGAAAAAGCACATGGTTTTTCAGTTAGCTGCTTGCACCCTTGCAAATCCTCCCATAGCACCCTGCCTATGCAAGCATTCATCAGCTACCTATAATATTAACATCAGAGGAAAACCAGCAACAGCATTAGATTGGAAAGATTTGAACACACTTACTGTCCTACGCAAAACTGTCCTTGTTGAATATAACATACCAAATAGGTACACAACTCTCAGGATTGGCTAAACAAGCTTATTTTTTCCTTATTAGAAGTGTCACTGCAGAGAACTGAGTATTTCCTTTACTTTTATTCTCTGAAGTCTCCTTTCTGATTTCATTCCCAGATAACATGCACTATGTCATTATTACAGTCAGTAATCTGCTGATAACTGAGTTGATCAAAAGGAGAAAGCAATCTGCTTTAAAATCATGTCATTTGCCTATATGAAAGAGTTTACAGTTCATTAGAAAAATTACTAACTTCACCATGCAATTATCTCCCTTTGCATCGTCTCATCTCTACTTGTACGGAAGTATTAATTCAGCACTACTTACCACAAGAGCCTTCTCAGACTCAACGATATTCCACTCTCTATTTCTCTGGTTGATGTAACTGCAGAAAGGATAAAAAAAGGAGGGTAGGGGGAAAGAAAAATAAAGTTATTGTCATTTATCAATCCCTACACAAGAAAACGCCTGATAGCACTCTTGCAGCTTCACCCTGATCACAGATTACTCTTATTGCAACACAACTGCTATCTGGGGTATGTGGAAGAGGATTTACATTTTTAACAGTTTTAACTGAATGATAGAGACAAGTAAACACTAATAGAGCCATCATGATACACGTTTCATGAATATATTGTACAGGAAAGAAGAGACAAAATCTGACCATTAATTCAGTACTGCATTAGTTTCTCTGTGTATTTTGATTGATATAATTTAAGAAAGAAAGTTCGCAGTATCTGCTTCTTACCTGATTGCTGAAATGTTTTTTGTTCGTTGACGATCCAGGGCCTCTGCTCTCTCTTCAAGTTCATTAAGCTGATCTTGAATCTGCTTGGCTTTATCTTGGTCCCCCAAGTCCTCAGCCATAGCCTTCAATCAAACAGTAACTCATTAGGCACTACTCCTTACCTCAGAGCTAGTCAGAGAAACAAGGGATAGACCCATGAATCAGGCAGCTAACCCTATTCCAGCTGCAAATGCTCTAACCTGCATGGTAAGAATAAAACAAAGAGCTAAACTCTCCTTACAGCTAAAGGCAAAACAGGACTTCTTACTCTGAAGAACTCTGAAAACCTTTGAAACCCCTTAAACAAAGGAAGGCACATGAACACTAGTCCCAGCATGAGGAGGGCAAGTCAGCTGGATGATTTAACATCACTTTTTACCAGCTCAGGAAAAGAATTATCATTTCTGCAGCTATGAGTTGCCACTTCGTTCAGGGAGTTGGAGAATCCCCTACTACACCACCAGACCAACAACATTAGCTTATTATGCCACCTGGTGACAACACGCGGTAACTGCATCCTTCTGCAATGGAAACCTAAACGATTTACATATTCGTGCATAGTAAAATCATGACCAAACAGCAAGGTTAAACCAGAAAATGTAAAACTAAGGATTAAGTCAAACTCTTTGTTTTTACTGTATATTAAGCACGAATTTCTGGTAGAAGGGCTGCACAAATAAAACCAAAATGTGTTACACCTGTCTTCAGAGATACTGAAGACTTTGTTTTCTTGACTTCTTGGCTTTGGCTACTCAGGACTATTAGATCTATTTGTAACAGGAGGTCTACATGTAAAACACTTCAGTGGCAAGTAAATCTTTTGGCAATGTATTATTTTCAATATAAAGTGACAATTCGGTTACCCCTGAGTAAAAGACAATTTAACATGACGTTTTTTTCCCCTATTTTTAAAAGTATAGGAAATGAACTTCCAAATGGGGTACTCAGGGGGAAAAAAAATAAAAAGGAAGAGGTTTCTAAAGCAGCCAAAGACCTTCTTGTTTAAAGGACACAAAAAGAGCCAGCTATAATTGTTGGCAATTGCCCTTAGGAAAAAAAAATGCAATAGCTTTAACTGGGTTCTAAGTGTTCTGAACTCAGCAATGAACCTTGAGATCCACCTTTTAGCTGCAGAGTTAAAGTCAAGCTTACTGCTGACTACTGCCAAAATCCAGATGAGCTCTTCATGAGTTCTTCAAAATCAAAGACTGCATTAAGCTTGCAGGCATCATCTCATCTCTCACCTTCTCCTTTAACAGCTGAGTTTTCTTCATTGCATAATTTGGAGGTGCTTTTCTGAACCTTTCCTTCTCTTTCACAATCTGTAAGATGCAGAGGAAACAAGAAGATGCAAATATGAAATGTCTATTTCAGTACTTGGACACTAGAAGCAGCAGATCAGTATCACTTTAGAAATGTACTTACTGCCACAGGATTTTTACTCATGCTCTCTCTGCTGCATTTTTAAATCTGTGACTTGGTAATGAGTCACACCCCCAGGACCCCTACTTACAGCCTACAAAAACCTTTTACTGGTCAGTATTAAGCAAGTATTAAACTGCAGAAACTGTGAAAAATGCATGTTAGCTGTCAGCTTTCCAGAACTTCAGAACTAAGTTGCCATACTCAGGTTAGGACTTCAGAGCTCTGCAACACAAGTTCAAGAGGAGGGAGCAAGGCACAAAGGATGAGTGAGCACCAAACAACAGCTGGGTCACCAAGCCACTCTATTCAGTTATGCAACTTCATTTTGAACCTTTTTCTTCTTTTTAGGGAGCAAATACTATGATCATTTTGCTTTGTAACAGCTAGTGCTTTACTCCATGAGTTCCTGTCACCTTTAAGCACTGCCACAGCCTCACTACAACACACTGTTTACCTCCTCAATGTCCTGGTCATTAAACTTGTAGTTGAGAGCCTCTTTGATGGACACTTCCTTCTTGTTTATCTCATCTAATGTGGGTAGCTGCATCCCAGCAGAGAACATCTAAACACAAGAGACAAAGAGGTTACTTTCCACTAAGTATTCTTGGCAGAAGGCTGCTAAGAAGCAACTAAAGTCTGGCAAACTTACCGCTTCTTTCCACTTCATAAACTCACTTTCAGTAAATTCCTGATTTGAGACAAACTCCAAACGAAACACACGTGAATCACTGCCATGCCTGCAACAAGAAAGTAACAACATCCCTCTCTGATGGTGCAGGGCTGTGATCTTGGATCTATAGGTGTAAACTGACTCAGGAAGCCCCAAACCAGATGCTTAGGCTACTCTTGTGGCTCACATGCTATCTACTCCTGACTTCAGTCAGGTCAGGAGCATAGATCAGCTATTTGTAGTAATTCAAAGGAATACAGACTTGAGTCTGCAGGAAAACAGTCATGGAGTAAAACCTTCAGGAGGAAACAAACAGATCTCCCTCACACCTAAACCTTATATTTGGTGGTCCATGGCATGATCTTCAGAAACGCAAAGCTCCTCCATGTTTGGACCAGTAGAAGTAACCTTTAAGCAGTACTGAATTACACAATGCTGGAGCCACCCCTTGTCTAATTTTTCATTTGTTGGCCGAGCAAAAGCCAGAAATCACTAAACACTGTCTGTGGAGCACTGCCTTTGGCACTGCCACCTAACTACCACTCCTAGACTGCTACTGGCAATACTAAAACTAGTTGCCATGGTGTAAATTTCACGCAAAGCATGAAGCTCTCTCCTGAGGTAGCCTAAGAAGTTACTGAATGTTGTCACACTGGATTTAGACAAGACATTCTCCACATGCCTTCCTGTTTCTCCCCAATGGTTAATGTCTTTTTGTCTTACAGGATGTTTTGTACTGTAACTTTTAACCTTCACCTCATGATTCTTATAAGGATGTGAGAGACTGAACTGAAATCAGACTCCACTGTTCATTGTCTCAAAGACTGGTATAAGAAGCTGAGATGGGACCCTACACAATCCACTGTCTGAGAGAGGGGTGGGAGGAGCTGAGATAAGACTCCTCTGTCCATTATCCCAAGGACTGCCTACAGAAGAGCTGGCTGCAAGACCAGCAAAACCGGATGCACGTGATCCACCAGGAATGTACAGTACATTAAGAACAGAGGTACTCCCCCAACACATAAAAGGAGAAAAAGGTAATCGTCATGGTCCCCACATACCTCTGATGATGAATATGGACCCTTGAGGTCACCCACCACCGGTGACAACTACTGATTTTGGGTGACACCCACACCACTGAAGATGGCTACAGATCTTCGGGACACCACTGGATACACAGTGGTGACTACCCCTCTGCACTCTGAATTCTTGCTCAATTTCTATCCTTTTCCCCCATCTGTCCTATCCCTATCTTTTTAATAATCATCGTACTTTTATAATAAACCAACTGATCAATTATGGTACTTAACCTCATTTGCGTCTTAATTTCACTCTGGGGATCACAAACAAAACATTTCCGACACTAGGTCTGACACTTTATCCAGTCAGACTGTGACAAATGGCCATAGGAACAACCGAGAAGTCCCAATAATCAGTCTGGTATATCAGTCCCAATCGTGTATGCCTTTAAATGATACATATTTTCTCACATCTGATAACAGCAGCAGAGAAAAAGATATGTGAAGCTCAAGAGGTACAAACTGCTCAGATGCCAACACAAACACAGGTCCCTGCATGAGATTTTTCTTTTTTTTCTCATTATTTCCATCATGCCAAGGGGGAAAAACCAAAAAAAATCAACCAACGAAACCCCAATATTCTGGCAGTAGATGTCATGATATGGTCCAGTCTGCTTTTTAGCTCTCATCTCCAAACCACACACTATGGTACAGAGAGGACACTGATTCATGAACTGATAAGGATTACTTTGGTATCTTACCTCAACTGTAGTCCTTTGTTTGTCCGGGTACCACCAAGCTGGTAAACCTTTGCAGTCTCTACAACACCAGTTATTTCAGCAACCTGTATCACAGAGTAAAATAAACAAGAGGGTTTTTTTGTGTCCTGGAATATATCTGGCATATTCAAGCATTTTCGCTAGAGATCAAAAACCTTTATGTAACTAACAATTCTAACTAGATCAAGAAAAGCAAGGTTCTTCAGTGTACTTTATCAGGTACTGAATTAGTTGCATCTGAATGCATGTATCACCTTTGAGTAGGCAAATTATACCATCTGAGTACTTGATGCAGTTTTTTTCACCTCTCAGTTCTGCCTTCCTGACCGAATGGTGTTCACTTCTCTACTTTTTCCGTTTCCTTTTCAATTAACACAGGTTTCGCTTAGCATATGTCCCAAATGAAACACACCAGTGCTGCTCACATACTAAACACAGCCCCTCTAGGGACTTCTTACAATGCAATTTTAATTATTGCATTCTATGATTGTGCAGTTACAGCAATGAAAAAGAAAATCAAAACTGTGTTCTCAATCACCCTCTCTTCTGAGGCACACTGATGTAGTAGAAACACTTTGTAAAAAGAACTGAAACCAGACAATAACTTGGGAACATTCCCAGAAATAAGGAGTGAATGTTACTCATCCTTACTTGGTCAAAGCAGAGTACTGAACTCTAGTTTGCAATACAAATGAGACAAGACAGCATGAACCAAAGCTGGAAGAACAGGCTTTGCCAGTGCTCTGTCTCTCCCACTAAATCTCTCTCTTCACCTAGCTGGTCTCCTCCACTTCAGCAGCAGCAACTACATTTTCTTATTCTAAGCAATCTTTTTATACTAATTATTCAAACAATCACAGGCACCCAAGAGTTGCAAAGCTGCAAATACTACATTACAGTCTTATAAAAAGAGCTAAATCCCTTGGAAGTAAACTCACCCGATAAACAGGTTTGCTGTTGTGATTTCCAATGCCAATTCGGACAAAACAGCCAGTGACTGTCTTGGCAAAGAAGGGCATATGACACCAGCGCTCCAGTTTGTGTCGAGATAACCGCACTCGGTTCAGCTCTTCGGGCAAGGACACTGGCTGGGACTTAGGAGGAATTTCTTCTTTCCTGATTTGGGAAAGGTGAGAAAGAATAAAGAAAAGAAAGTAGAGGCATAATCATCAGAAAAGGGGTCCTGAGCTAGGTGCAGCATGAGTGATAACTATGTAAATTGCTAGTCAAAGGAAGGATTTATCATGCACTAGTTGACTGTAGGTATGTGGATTTAGCATTCATGAGAAAGGCTTACTGTAAAGTCCCAGACTTGTTATCTCTGATACCACAAAGCAGACTCATACATCAATGCAGTTTATAGGCCAGTGCTTTAAGATATGCCAGCACGCATCTCTGCCCTGCTAGTATGCCACGGTTCTGCAGCTGCTCAGCTCTAGGACTGAACACATCTGTAAACAACAGTGTAAATGGGGCTCAAGGTAACAGCAGGAAACTGCAGTTGCAAGCCTGTTCAGGGTAAATCGGTCCCATGCACCATTATGTAGAAGCCAAGGACCCAAAATCTGAGCAATGCAGGTGTACCCAAAACCACTTTAGAGACACTGAACTGCCCCCAAAAAATCCTCTATGACAGCATGTGTCTACATGAAGTGGATCCTTTTATGAATACACACTTACAAGTAATTGTAGTGTAGTGTTTATTACTTACTCTTCCTCTTCATCAGAGGACGATGATCTGGATGAGCGATCACTTTTCTCACTAGACTTATCATCCTCCTCCTCCTCTTCATCATCAGAGTATACTTCACTGGTTTTTAATGGCTGTTTTTTTGCAAGCAATTCAGCTGGGTGAAGGAGGACAGAGAATAAGGAAAAATAAGCTGTAAATTTTTATGAAAGCTTCCTCTTAGAGCTGAAACCTTATTGTTGTTTTTAAAACAGAAAAATAGAGGCAGGTAGCTGTTTATTTTATGCTGGATCCAAGTGCCACATGTTCAAATCCACTAGTAAACTAAGCACTCCATATTAGACGTTCAGAGAGAAATCAAAAGTATTTAAAAGCATCTTAACTCTCAGCTGTACTTATCTTCAGTCTCCCAACTTGACTGCACATAGTGATACAAGATGGGTGTAACAGCTGGATATAAAAGACAAAACTATTATGATCAGACAACTCATTGTTATTTTGCAAGGAAAAAAAAATATCTCATGTTTGGAGAGGACCACAGTAACACCCAGCAGAGTAACAAAACAAGGTTAAATCAAAAGTCTGGCAAGACCGACAAGATGACGTGCCAGCAAAGAAACAAGCAAATGTAGACAAGGTAGCACAAGTACCCTAAACACAGTTTGGATGGTTAAAGATTAAATAACAAAATCTAAGCAACCAATTCAAATCCACGAAATAAACATTACTAAGTGCCATTCAATGGACTGCAATGAAAGTTTGCTTTCTTTTCAGACCATTCCAAAGAGGGGCGAGGCAGAGAAATACAGCTTCAGTGATACCCAAACAATACCCAAGGTTATCCCATCGGGCAAGAGAGCAAGGAAAACACAGACACAAATCATTGACTGCAAGGTGTAAGGCTGTTGTATTAACTAGAGACAGGACGTAGCACTTTCAGAAAGCTGTAATAATGCCTTCAAAATTGTAGCAATGGCAACACGCTTTCATACCTGTTCTGTTCTTCCTTTTCTCTCTTTCTGCCTTTAGCTCCTCCATTGCCTGAGATTTCTTGTCTAGCTTCTCATCCCGCTTTGATCGCCGCTCTTTGTTATGTGACGTGACCTAAAAACATGCACAGAAGATCCCTCAACACCAAGTGCAATCCACAAATTGAAATGCATTAAAACAAAGATTGTTTCCACACTTTGAAAGCTCCATTTTGAAATAGTCTTTTTCCCCAAGTTAATTTTTAGAGGCTATGGAGAGTGAAATCCATCTAAAGAGTATTTCTTTTTTCTACTTCAATGAACATATTTACACTTCAATGTTTCTGCCACCAAGTTTTAGTCTCAAAACTCTCCTCCTTAAAGTTAAAAAAGAACTACAGAAATAAAATGGAAGCAATTATGCAACAAGTAATGAGGAAAACCTGGGTGAATATTCTTCCAAGTCTTGATTCTCATCTAATCAAGACACTTGTTCTCATTCAGTTGCAAAGAGAAAAGTTACATTAAAAAATATTTAAAGCAGAAATAAAGTCGTGTGTAAAGTCTGCAATATGGATCCAAGCCTTGAATGCTGTAAATCCTCTAAATCTTCTCAGTTTCTAATGGGTCTACCTGGAATACCAGGCAGCACTGAAAGCAGTTTTTATAACAAGCATAAGAGACAGTCATTTGAGGTAAGTCAAAAGAATTTCTAGAAGGCACTGTAAAAGAACTCTGCAAAGATCCTTCTACATATGCATATGTGTATACTGATTAGGAGAAAACTCCAGGAACTCACCAACAGAGTTTCAAGCTGACAAGCAGGTATTCTCTATTGCAGCACTGGAAGACACAGGGGATAGCTCCTCCTAACGTGTGTCCCTGTACTGCCATGCAGGCCATCCTTTTATGGTCACTGGGCATATTACATCATTTTCCAGAAAGTTTCCCGCATGCATACAAAAATGTGGTGGTCTTTCAGGGTCGTTTACTTTTCCCAACAATCTTCATAACCAGTTTAATAAACATTACAGACATAGCAGTCATCCTGCCCATCTACTTATCAGTTAGTTTAACTGCTCCCATCCTGGACATCAGCTACTCTGGGATACTCCCCAGTAGATGTTTACACTAGCTTAATTGCTTTATTAACACCACAAACATAGCAATCATCCTGTCCTTCTACTTATCAGTTAGTTTAACTGTGTCCATCCTGGACATCTGCTAGTCCCAGCTACTCCCCATCCCCAGGTCCTGTTTTTCTATTCTGCTTTTCTTACACCTTCTGTACTAAGGTCCTAAGGACCTGAAACTATGTCAACTACCTTCAAGCACCGCAGTTATTTTTCATTACAAAGCCATCAAACTTAACATTACTTAGAACTGATTAGCTTTGTGCTTTTGTGCCTCCTTGTCTCAATACACATCTACACATTGTGTATTACATAAGGGACTACATAACTGTATACACACATGTATATACATATGGAGTTGAGGGGGTGGAGAGATGAGATTCACTCCACTTAATATGTGCATAATGGAAAACTCATTTCACCTAATCTTACCTAAGGGTCAAACATCTATTTCACTAGATGGAGCGAACTGCCAGCTGGAGATGCCCTCCTCATTGCACGGAGACAAGTACAAACAAGCAACTAGTTCTTAGATGGCTAAAGTCAGGTGAAACCCATCCCACTGTGGGAGCCTATCTGCTCAGACTCTATAAATAGCTGAGGTCATGGTCTTAACCATTTGAAACCACAGCCAATTCAGCCAGTTGAAACTACAGTTCTATTACAGAAACCTCAATCCCACAACTGGTATTATCCTCTTTCTACTGGAGGGGGATAAACTATAGAACTCCTTCTGCTCCTCCTAGCATTCAAGCTTTTTTTTTGACACCCCTACCTGTAGAAAATAAGCAGTCTTTCCATTGTATGTGCATGCAAAGTAATTAAGACAACAGGTCATCACTTTCTGGCCTGTTCTCTGAAGCTTTCACTTGCAAGAAAGACGGCATGTAATGTTTCATAGTGAATGACAACTTTGGCTAAAGGAACTGCAAAAGGTTGCTCTCCTGTTCTCATATGGAAGGACTATCACAGCAACTCTAGATACAGCTGCAACTTTTCATTTTTCATTAGAAGGAATTATCAGTGCACCCCTCAGCAGACCAAAGATGTTAATTTCTTTAGATGAACTGGAAAGGCCAAAGATAGCTTGAGCATATAAATGAACTAAATTGTGACCTGCTTTACCACACTGCTTGACATTAAGGGGAAATACTAGGGGCAGAGAGAGGCAGCATCCTATCTCCTATTGCCAGGGGAAAAAGGTTTGTTACTAAAGACTATTTTACTTCCTACCTGGGATTCCTGGATCTGTGTGAGTTTTTTCTTCTCCTGCTCTTCCTCTTGCTTTTTCTTTTTCTCTTTCTTTTCTTTCTTTTTTGCCGTTTTTAGTTTCTTCTTGATTTCAAACCTAGTGGCAGATATTGAAACAAAAAGAATGTATGACAGAATGCTCTCTCCTTCCCCAAGAAAAAGAAGGTGAAAAGCTGAAGACAGAAAAGTGCAGACAAGACAGCTAACATTTAGTGCTGATGAAACCACATAGTAACGGCTACTCCCCAGAAATCTGTCCTTACTCCATCTTCTCCAGTGTAGTAACCATTGCATGTTGCCTCCAACTCTAAATGCTATTTTGCATCATTTGCATCTCAACAGCTAAAAATGGGGGTGTTTAACGCCACTATCATGCTAACTTTTTCAGTGCTTAAACTCCAGCTTTCTACTAGTACTGGTCTGTATAAGAATGATTGCAAAGAAGTCACAGTGAGGCTGCCTTCAGGAGCTACATTCCAATGAAACTTGGGCAGTTTCTGTAGTCCAGTATAAGCACTATCATTTCTACCTTCATGAAATATTTCACCCTGAAATCTTATTTTCAGCCACTGTATTCAGAGGAGTAGCGATTTCACTAGAATTGTCCTGTGACTGAGATGCCACTGCACCATGAACTGGTCACTGCTTCAGTGAAGTGTGCATACAGACAAACACAAGAAGAAAGATTACTTAACTTTCAAGAACTGAAATTCAAAATGTGTTACCACATGCATATTATACAGTCCATTCTTCTTCGGTCCTTTATACCTGGATTTTGTAGAGAAGAAACTGAAATGCCAGATGAACGCATTGCCCTTTACACCTTTAACATGAAGCGTATCACACAAGACACAAGCATTTTATCACGGTGCCTGCTGTAATCCAAATGAACTCACAGCACAACATACGTACAAAAAGCTAGACAGCATTTTGAAAGATCCAACTTACCATACAGTTAAATAACTACCACCCCCCTCCTCAATTCTACCTGCCAACCCCTTTGCATAGAATAGGGCAAACTTGTTTAATATTCAATCAGCAACTCAAGCTTATTTGTATCAAGTATTCTCCAGTGTTCATTCTAAAGGACAGACATTGAGTTACCATGGAATAGTGAATGAAGTGAAAAAATATGGTGTCTTTCTACCTGATCTAAATCCTATCTTTCACTTATTCTGATCCCTTTGAGGATAGCAGCAGACTAGAGAAGACATTGAAAGCTGTATTAAAACCATAGACAGGCAGGGCTCTAACTATGGCTTGGACAAATGGTCTGATGGTAGCTTGTATTGACAAGATTTACTCACATGTCAGTCCTCTAGAGAAATTTCTCAGCAAGTGAGGAAAGAGAGAAGTCACTGAAGTGAGAAGCAACTGGAGAAAACTTGCCCTACATGTGCCAAATGTATCATTTCAGACACATGGAAAGAAAAATACTTTTACTACAGGGAAACTGCAACACCCCCAAGTCCTCCTCAGAGCTGCTCTCAATTCAATCTCCACCTGCCTGTAGTTGTGCCTTGGGACTGCCCTGACCCACATGCAGGACCTTGTACTTGGCCTTACTGAACTTCATAACGTTCGCATGAGCCCACCTCTCAAGCCCACCAGGGTCGCTCTGGATGGCATCCCTTCCCTCTGGTGTCAACCACACCACACAGCTTGGTGTCATCAGCAAACCTGCTGTGGGTGCACTCAATCCCACTGTCCAAGTTGCCAGCAAAGATGTTGAATAGCGCCAATCCAAAACCCAAGGAACACTCACTTGGACATAGAGCCACTGACCATAACCCTTTGAGTGTGACCATCCAGCCAATCCCTTATGAACCAATGTTACAGTTGCCACTGTAGAAGGCAACCAAATTTGCCAGACACCATTTGCCCAAAGTGAAGGCATGTTGGCTGTCACAAATGACCCCTTTACTACTCATTTGCCTTAGCATAGTTTTGAGGCGGATCCGCTCTATGATCTTTTCAGGCACTGAGGTGAAACTAACTGGTCCGTAGTTGCCTGGGTTTTCATTTTTTCCCTTTTTAAAATGCAGTAATACGGCTACAACAGTAACTTTCAGACATCCTTCTCAACTTGCTACAATGACAGTTTATACCAAAAAAACCCAACCCTACAATAAAGCTTAATTCACTTTATAATGCTGAATGCTTGGACCCAAAAAATGAGAGCAGTAAGCACGCTCTCCATACAGCCTGTATGAATTTGCTGCCAGATACCAACAGGTGTAAAATTTACCTTCTTTTTAGCACTTCTCTCTTCTCTATCCGGTTAAACAGCTCCTGCTCTCTCTCCTTTTCCGTCATTTGTTCCAGACGAGCTCGGTCTTCTTCATCTCCCATGAGATCTTCTCCATAGCCATCATGGAATTCCTCATCTTCCGATGAAGAATCTGAATCTGAGCTAGATGAGGAGCTATTGCTTTCTGAGTCAGAGACTTCTCCTAAAACAAAAATACAAGGCAGCAAGATTCAACTGGAGCAAGCCCAAGCACTCTACCATAGCATGTTAGCAAAGAATACCTAGAATAAATTTTACACTCCTACTCCACTATACTAAAAGCATACGTATCATAGAATCAGAAAATAGTTAAGGTTGGAAAGGACCTTAAGATCATCTGCTTCCGGCACCGTGGCCATGGGCAGGGAGCCTCCCCCTAGACCCTGTTGCCCAAGGCTCTGTCCAGCCTGGCCTTGAACACTGCCAGGGATGGAGCATTTACCATTTATTTGGGCAGCCTGTTCCAGTGCCTCACCACCCTCACAGCAAAGAACTTCTTCCTTATATCTAACCTGAGCTTCCCCTGTTTAAGCTTAAATCCATTACCCCTTGTCCTATCACTACAGTCCCTGATGAAGAGTTCCTCTCCTGCATTTCGTAGGCCCCTTTCAGATACTGAAAGGCTGCTATGAAGTCAATACAGAGCTTCCAATCTCCAGGCTTAACATGAAAACTAAATCCAGGAGGAAACACTTTATTACTGTAAGATATGCATGCTAAAAAAATGATAAAATTAGTGGTATTACACGTGAACACAAACTGAGTTGTAAGTAAAAATTCTTAATAGAACAAGCAAATTTCAGGAAGCCTTTTTAATTAGTGTGTCAGGGACTTAAGTTTAGGATTCTAAGCTGATATGCTTATGTCCCTGAGAAATTGCTTATACATCCATAACTTTAAGTGCATGTGTGCACCTCAAATCCCACTATTAATCGCCATCAGTGCTCCCAGTTACAGCAATCTGAGAAAATAATTTGTTGTTTGAAGACTGCAACACTACAAGTCACTACATCATAAGATAAAGTTCAAACACGTTATCCTCAGAACTGGCAAGGCTATAATGGCCCACTGTTGTAACAAGCCCTCCCAGCTAGGCTTAAGAAACAGCTGATTCCCCAATAATACAGGGTAACACCACCTTTAAATTTGATCCAAGTCCAGGCACTTTGATTATTTCAGCTAATTTACTACATTACACCAAATGGCAAAAGCAGGTATTAGGATTCTTTCTCTTACTTTCATTCTGGTCTCAGTATTTCTGGAAACTCCCAGCTTTGGAAGCTTACACTGTGAAAACACTTGACTTTTAAGTGCTGATATATACCCCTTCAATCATTTCATGCTTTGGTCTGTCTCCACTGTGCTTAATATAATTAATACTGTAGGCTCCTTCATATACTTTCTCAACTTTGCTGGGTTTTTTTTGTATCAACTGAAATTGCAACTAACACCCTGCAAACCTTCATGGGCATGATGAAAACAGGAAAAAACACAGGAATTCTGCCCAGCAGTGGAACAGATTCAATACTTATGTTAAAAAATATTGTGACAAAGTCATACTAATGATTTTTCTTCTTCCATGTCAGTGTAAATGTGCAAGAATTCCAATTCAGAGCAAATGCATGCAAGATAAGCTATTTGCATCATGCAGCACCATACACCTCTCCCGCTGTTGTTACAAGAAATTTGGAGAGGAAAAATACGTCAATGGGAATAAAAGAAAACACTACCCACAAGACAGATGGGACATGCTAGAAGGAAAGAGAGAATTTTCCAGGAGAAAGTCAAGCAGTGAGACATGTTATACATCCTTCAGCTGAAACAGTATTTAGTGTGGCAGTTGTAACAGAGTGCTTACAACAATGCTATACTAAAATATGTGCACTTCAAACCATGGCAAGTTTAAGAGTCATCCAGATTACCAGTAACACAAAGAAAACACTTTGAAGACAGTCTTTAACTTCATCATTTAACATTAGTCTTCAGTGTGCACAAAGGGGTAACTTCATACTGTAAGTAGATGCACATGTGTTATCTTACCCTCTTCAGGTGCTGAACTCTCAGCAGAGCTGTCTTTATCTGAGCTGCCTGAAGAGGCAGCTTTGTTCGTCTGCTTCTTCATGGTTCCTTTCTTCTCTGCCTTACCCGCTTTGCCTTTTTTCTTGTTTTTAGAACCTCCAACAGTCCACTGCAAGGAAAGAACCAAGAAAGGGATCATGAGACATGAACTCTTCTCCCTCCCCAAAAACAGTGGAGTAAAAACAACTGACTAAACTAAACTGACTAAACTAAAACTAAAAAGTTGAAAAAAAAGTTAAAAGTTTTAGTTTTTTAAACTAAAAAAAATTAAGACTTCAGAGTCTGCAATATCCATCAGGAGAAAAGAGGTACTGAAAACATTTTCCTAGAAAAATGATTTTAAACAAGTGACCAACCGCATTTGTAAAGGTTAGCTTCAGTTTACTTCAGTTTACTACTATCCAAGAGAAGCAACAGATGTGTTTCCAAAACTAGTTTCTTCAAGAGCATGATATTCATAGAATGATAGAATGGTTTCGACTGGAAAGGACCTTAAGATCATCTGTTTTGAGTCCCCTGTCATGGGCAGGGACGCCTCACCTAGACCAAGTCACCCAAGGCTCTGTCCAACCTGGCCTAGAACACTGACAGGCATTTACCACTTCTTTGGGTAATCTGTGCCAGTGCCTCACCACCCTCACAGTAAAGAACTTCTTCCTTATATCTAACCTGAACTTCCCCTGTTTAAGATTTATCCCATTACCCTTTGTCCTGTCACTGTCCCCGAAGAAGAGTCCCTCTCCAGCATCCCTATAGCCCCTCTGCGGATACTGGAAGGCTGCTAGGAGGTCTCCACGCAGCCTTCTCTTCTCCAGGCTGAACAGCCCCAACTTTCTCAGCTTGTCTTCATACAGGAGGTACTCAAACCCCTGATCATCCTCGTGGCCTCCACTGGACTTGTCCAACAGCTCCATGTCCTCCTTATGTGAAGAACACTAGAACTGTACACAGTGCTTGAAGTGGGGTCTCACGATATTAAAGAGATTTCATGCAGGCACACCAGTTGTACATGGCACTCTGCAAAAATCTCAGTTTTACCAAAAGTACACAGCATCTGTATTTTCATGCAAGAACCCAGTAGCACACTCGACCACAGACGGTAATGCCACTGCCTGCATCTACATACACAAACCAGAATCAAATCAGAATCACAGAAGTCAAGAAAAAAAAACAACCAAATATCAAGTCTTGATTTTCTCTTAATAGTGTATCTTCAGTTAATTTAGACTTCAGTTTCCAAGTACAAGACTTATCCACCACACACGCAAATAGCAACTTTAAATCCCAAAGTCCCAGGATGAGAACTATTTACCTTACAGTGTGATTTCTTATCAGGATTTTTGCATGGTCCCAACTAACTGGGTAAAGCCAGAAGGGAACAGAGCCTGTAATGACTGCCTGTGTATTATTTTAAGGCTTCACAATATTTTGCACTTCACTACCTCTCCTAGAAATTCTTCAGGCATAAGACCTTCAGGGATAAGACAGTTTCTTTCTAAATGTATATGTATTTAAACTCTTACCCTCCTTGTACCTGTCTATTACTCTCATCTTTCATGCACATCACCACCACACAGTCTACTACAAAAATATATTCCTAATTCAAGTGGGCAAATACTTCTTTACATAACTGAGACCTTGAGATCAAAACCACTCCAACTGGGGAAACGAACAAAAAAGAAATCTCTAGACTGGACCTCAGGTGAACACAAATTTCAGCCTTCTCATCTATTCACCCCCTTCTAGGGGATGAATCAAGTCCATTTCCGCAGGCAGTAATCATCCCATCAAATCTGATGATTTCTACCTGATTAGGCACCATCTTCAGAGAACCCTGTTGTTCAAACACTCTAAATGAAACTCATCCAAGTAGTTATAAGCTACTACCTGACCTACTACCTTTAGAATTTCCTTGGGTTTGATTACTCTCACAGTCAGCCTTGTACCTTCCACATTACCAGCTGCTTCATAATCATCCTTAAGCACCAGCTCTGTATTCAGAAGTGTCAGTCAGAGATCTTTTCTGAGGTGGAAGTACAGCTAACTTACGGTGAGCCCTTATTGCAATCCATCCCCTGTGCAGTTACCCCAGCCTGCTACAGTCCATATGACAGGTGAGAAACCCCACAGAAAGTGAAAGGACTTCATATAGCCTGAGCTTGCATTCAAGTCTCTATCAGATTCCACATTGAAGCTTTACTTGTTCAGTGTTACAATATTGCTGCCTAGTAACATTCCTAGTTCACTATGCTCAAGTAAATCAGTAAAGAACAAGTTTGTACTTCACCTGAATCTGATGAAACCTCCATGTTAAGGAACCACCTCCCAGGTATTACAGAAGAGTGCTATTTGTTCAGGAGCTCACCTCCCATCAGCACACCAGTGAGAACACACCAGTGAGAAAGGGAGCATTTAGCAATGAAGAGCAGAGCCCTCTGCACCAGGGAAGCAGAATTGTCTCCTTCCCAGAGTTCTGCCACTTCTTTTCAGTGTTCTAATGCTGAGTTATACCTTGTATCAGCATGCTGTACAGCAAGAAGGAAGCACAAGAGGAAGCCGTAGCATACACCACAGCTCTATCCAGACCTCGAGAGGTCACACTGAGATGAAAGAAGATCAGATAAAATCAGTGTGACTTCAGTTGTTAATAAAATGTTTAATAGCTGTAGATACATGTATTACAGATCACTGTTCTCAGCCTTTAACTTACAAGTGGAACTGTTGAGAGAGCATGGGTCCAAGAAGGCAGGACTGAAGAGAAAGCTGTGTGACCACCTCTTGGACAAAAAACAAGTAATAAGGAAAACCCTGACCTAATCTAGAATATTTTGCTTTGGTTTCTATTTCACCCTGAAGGTTACACTTCATCTCGCTTGTTTATGCAAGTGACCTCTATGCCTTCTATAAGCCATAATAACTGGTTGTCCTCTCCCAGTTTCAGTGCTGTCAGCCAATTTTTCCTCATCCAACTCATGTGCCTCAGGGGTTATTTAGTTACCCCAATCTCTCATGAATGCCTGGTCATTTCTGGTACCACTACAGGACCAGACAAGGGTTTGAGCAAGCTTTATGGACAAATAAATCAGCAAAGGACATAGTCGGCACGATACTCTTTTAGGTTCACAAATTGCTCTGCAGGCTCAAGAAGCATCAGTTGTCATTTGGATACTGAATGACCACTCTGTATTGTTCAGAGACAATTAACCAACATTGAGTTTCTTCTTACAGCAGAGGAAGATAAACAGAGATTTGCATGCTGGGGAGGGGACAGGACACACAGGACACAACACATGGGAAAACATGAACACAACAACACTGGAAAGGCATGAACTGCGCGGCAACCTGCAGTCCAATCCAGAGTCTTGAGCCCCTTCCTCGAGTTCTGGCAAACCAGTGGAAATCAGAAAGGCAATGACATATTTGCATGTAACATCTAGTAAAAACACACAGTTACAGTCAGAAGCATTTGTTTGCTCTGTTCCCCTTAACTCCATGCATCTCAAACTGCAAACAATAAGCAAAATATGCCTTCTACTGCAGTTTCTCCAGATTCCCTCTTCCATGTTCCAGTCAGGCACAGCCAGTCAACACTTCTCACATGCTTCCCATAAACAGCTCCTCTTATTCACTGCTGCCTCCTTAGCCACCATCTGGAATGCTTGATGGTTCCAGACACAGCAAGTTAATAACCCCATGCAGAAGTGTGCTGCAACTTGGCTTTCTGCTTATTGTTTAGTACTATCGAACAACAAAGCTTTATGGTTCAGTCACAGGAAGTAGCCAGAAGAGCATTTCAAATTTTCCCTTCCTTTCAAGGTTCACAGTGCTAACAGCTTGCATATTTCCCCCCAGAAATGGTTGGAATCAATGATCTTAAAGGTCTTTTCCAATCTAAATGTTCTGTGATTCTAAGAAGTCCAAGTTAAGCCACAGTACTCAGAATGGACTGCCAACAGCAACAACAAACCCCATCACGTTAGAAATCTGCCAGATTCAGAAATCAGCTTCTACAAAAGCAACTACACAAAATGATTGAAGAAAACCATTAACAGCTCAGGAAACCTGAAACATATTTTCACTGAGAAGATGAGACCAAGGGAAAAGAAAAGGACAGAAAAAACTAAAAGTGAGCTCAAAAGTACAGAAAGCGGTGGAATCGTTTTGCTCCCCCTGCTCACATAGGTACTGTGTGAATAGAGAAACACAGTGACTAGATCTATTAACCACTGAGATTTTATTTTGAAAATAAGCATTTGCCTTGCCCTTTTTTCCCCCCTTTTACATCAAACCAGAAAGATGCTGCCAAGGTTGCCAGCCTGTCATTGCAACACCCTTCCCTCCTGGATATCGCTTCTGTAAGCAAAAAGCAAATTAGAAGCCATAACTTCAAAAGCACAACAGGCCCCCTATGAATGTGTTCCTTTCTTAGGCCAGATAAACTTATAGCCCATGAAAAGATGACAGCTTAAGAATACCAAGGTACATAAAGTTTGCCTAGCTTACAAACTTTCAGCCATTCTCCTCCATTCACACCAGGAAAGCAAAAGGCAGTTCTCCAGGCAAGTCATCAAACTGCAGTTTCAGCCTGTCTGAAGACACCAGGAAGCAGCACAGATATGAAGGTATGGCAGCATTTGCTGTCCTCAGGGTTTCTCAAAGATGGAAGAACTCTAGAGACAGCACTCCAAGGGCTAAAGGAGGAAAACTGTCACTATCACCACTATTAAAACGAAATACTAAGTAAGTCCCATTACTTTTCCTGTCTTTCAGGGTCTGCACTGGTCATGCTGACACCTCGAACACCTTCACAGTGACAACAGTGGAGCAATTAGAAGATTTAAAAGACCATTTTAAACACAAATAGGAGACTCAAGGTGTTAAAAGCAAAATGGAAAGATGATAAGAGAATATTGCCATTTGACAACTGTTCTCCATAACATCCTTGTCTCCAACCACAGATTTAACAGATGGACCACTCAGTGGATAAGGAATTAGCTGGACGGTCGCACTCAAAGGGTTGTGGTCAAAAGATGGCTGTTGGAGATTGGAGGTGGAGACTGGTTATAAGTGGCATTCCTTGTGGGTCGGTATTGGGACCGGTGCTGTTCAGCACCTTTGTCAGCGAGGAGGGACAGCGGGATCGAGTGCACCCTCAGCAGGTCTGCTGATGACACTAAACTGTGTGGTACAGTCAACATGCTGAAGGGAAGGGATGTCATTCAGAAGGACCTGGATAGGCTGGAGGTGTGCCAGCACAAACTTCACAAAGTTCAGCAAGGCCAAGAGCAAGGTCCTGCATGGGGTTTGGGGCAATCCCAAGCACAAACACAGGCTGGGTGGAGAATGAACTGACAGCAGCCCTGTGGACGACCTGGGGGTGCTTGCTGGTAAGTTCAACAGGATGCAGCAGCATGCACTCATAGCCCAGAAACTGACTGTGTGCTGGGTTGCATCAAAAGGACCATGTCCAGAAGGTCAAGGGAAGGAATTCTCCTCCTCTACTCTGGTGAGATCCCACCTGGAGTACTTCACTGAGCTCTGGGGCCCCCAACATAAGAAGGATGTGGACCTGCTGGAGCAAGTCAAGAGGATCATCACAAAGATGATCAGAGGAAGTGTGCAAGGCGAGGATGGAGGGGGCTTGGAGCACCCTGCTCTAGCGGAAGGTGACCCTGCCCATGACAGGGGGTTGGAAATGGATAAGCTTAAAGGTCCCTTCCAACCCAAACCACTCTACGATTACATGAAATAAAGGGAACACCTTCTGAAGATGCAGAAGAGGCTTTTCAAAGAGCTGGCTGAAAGAAGGCTTCATGTGCCAAAATATCATCAGACACTTGATCCACCTACTCCACCTGAGTAATGCTCAAAGGAGCTCACAGGAAGGTAACTATGGAAAAAACAAACAAAACCACACCAGCAAAAAAGACCAGACACAAATAAGCAAATAAAAGAAGAAACCTATAATAGGTACAAATTCAGTTTAAACTGCAAAATTAACATTTGCCCTGGAAGTATTTTGTGAGGTCCATGTACTGCAAAAATGGCATGGACTGCTGAGTGACAACACTGAGACGGTATATACCAAATGCCAATGCAGAAACACTCTCCATAATCAAAACAAACTTGGAGATACCACTGGCTAAGAAAACCTGAAGTGTTTTACTTAGGAAGCCTGGGCCAAACAGCTGGAGATGGCAACAGCCATAAAACACTTGGTCAGTGAGTGCCTTGCATAGCTCTAATATCACCAGCCAGCAAGTCCGGATGATTCCAGACTAACAAAAGCTTAATGACTTCTCTAAGTGTTAGACAGTGCCTTATGATTGGATTTGCCTCAGCAAGAACTGCTGCCTGGGTATAAGAAAAAGTTCATTTAGTAAAAAAAACTAAATAAAATCCCGTATTCCATTCCAACACTTTTCATGAGTCTATTTCTGGAGCAACCTACTCCACTTTAGAGCTCCTGCAGACTCTCATGACACATAAATCATAACACATAACCCCTGAAGCTATCCCCATTATAGTCTGCAATTTTAAGAAGGTACTTGCAGACCAAATTTTGCACCTATTTTGTCCACAGCTGGTTCACGTTGCTACTCTGGACATTCCAGCCTTCATACAATGAGCCCACTATTCGAATTTGCCTTTGTTTGGGGTGGGGGAAGTAACAGCACCTCTCTTCCTTAAGGAAAACTTTGCTATTGCACCCATTAACAGCTGAAAGAAACTGTTTCCAAGAAGAGTCAAATTTACAAAGCACACAGCCTGTAATGCTGGAGGGCTGTGTGTAAGAAGATTAAAGCACAGCCCGTTTCAAATTTCCTAAGCTTAAAAAAATGTATGGCAAAGGCCTCACAGGACTGGAGAACCCACAAAGGTCTAATTAAAGCAGTATTACAGAATAAAAGCACACTCTGGGGAAAGGGGAAGACATTTAGCATCATAATCTCTACAGATCCACAAAACACATCCCCAAAGCAGAAGGAACACATGCAGTTTTCTGCTAATCTGTGGTTTACTAGAGCCCTCTAACTTGAAGTGCAGTAGGTAGATCCAAACTTCCAAGTCATTTCTTCTTAACAGGGCAAAAGACCCCTACTGGAGTCTGATTTCCTCACTAGCTGCATGACCACTGTTCACCTCCTCCTCTGTCCCATTGACAAGATCTTCAGCTATGCCACCTCCTGAATCTGCACTTTTGCTAATAAAGGCATAAATGGATATTCCTCTCTAAACTTTATGCTAGTATCAACCGTTCTTGATAGAACTTTTCTTGTCCTGGAATTATATTCTGCTGTTGCCCTGCAGCTGTTAAAAGGCACAACTAAACCCTGCACTACATTAGGATGAGTGTAGAAGACTGCACAGACTTATGGCAGCACTGCTAACAACAAACCTTTGAGGAGAAACAAAACAGGAGCTCTTACAACATTGTCTAACCTACACTGATGGTAGTGAAGTTGTTGCAGAAGTCATCCAGGCTTCATCATACCACAGAAAGAATTGTCTTTTTGAAAACAACAATCCCAGGATAAAAGGAAGAGCAAGACCAGAATTAACCCACTGCAACTAAAGAACACCATCCACACAATGTCTTCAATAAGCAACAAGGGTACCTTGTGGACACAACATACACCTCTAGCACAGTTGCCCAAACAGTAACATGGCCAACACCAAACTGGTTACGTGCAGCAGGCTAACAGTTTGGCATGGTGACCTCTTGAGTAGTCATGGCCACACGTTGCTCCACAGATAAAGGAGCTGTCTACCTTCACATTTGCATCTGGCTTAAGAGTACCTCTTTGTGAAGGTAGCACTTCTTATTGCAGTCATTGCTATCAGTTCCCTGAATAACAGTTCATAGTCAATTCAGTCTTGCATGCTCCACAGACCCACCAGATGGTGGTTTAGAGCGTCCCTCCCACTTCATTGCCTGCAACTCACCTTCAGTCCCTTGGCCAAGTAATTTGATTCAAACCACACTGGTCCTTAAAGTGTTACAGAACCTAGGATCTACACCAATACCTGATGTGGATAACAGCTTTCACAGAAGTGCATTTTCATCAAGACACACAACATACAATGTTAAAGGTCTACCAAAATCCCTTGGGCACCATTGTATAGACGTGGCATTGTTTGTACATGCTGTTATTCTGTCATTCAAAATGCAATTTCTCTCCCCTACACCCACAAGCATTCTTCCTTTTAATAAAAGGCAGAAGAGCAGCATTAACCTCTGAAGTGGAGATTTATGCTCCTTTCTGGTACAACTACCTGAAGCAACTATCCTGAAACATGTAGTGTAGGAAGCACAAAGGATGCACACACTACAAAACCTGTATGGAAACACATGGATATGATTAAGCACATTTGCCAAGGCAACATTTCCATGCTTTTGCCTCAAGGTCCTCATCTTGCAGAAAGTCCAGTAAGCCAATTTCAATTCTCAGAGCCCCTCTCCCAGCCTCCAGGGTTGAGCAAACCTCAAACCAACCACAAGAATACTGATAAAACCAAAGTAGCCCAGGAGGAGCTGTGTAGTCAAGCCTAGGGATGAACACAACTGAATAACTGGCAGAAGCAGAACTGCTATAACCCAGTCTGTCTCAGTCTGCTGTGATAAGCAGCAGTTCAGAACACATATTTCAGGCACAAGAATAGAAACAACTGTCCTAATTACCTCTTCTCTAAATCTTTTCCTCTTGCTGCATGGAGGTCAGAAAGAACAAAGTATCAATTAGAAATTATACACAGATTAGAAAGAGTATCAAATGCACATGGTGCAACAGAGATACTACTGCATCTGCAAGTCTGTGCAAATCTGTGAAGAGATACATTGTCATATTCTACATAAATGAAAAGTTAGGTCTTGTCGTTACACAAGCTAAAAAATAACTAATATTATTTATTCTGTCAGTTTTCGGAGATAAACACAGAAGGCTTTATCACTGACATATTTTCCACACCTAAGTCTACTTTTCCACTCAAGCTGTTCTCCACACAGCTTAGAATAACTAAGCTGCATGCCAGCAAGTCTGAATATGCACCGTGACAGTCTGAGCGGTCACCTAAAAGCAAATCTAACATACCCACTCCAGAGTTTTATCTCTCCTTAAGTCTTAAGCATATATTAGATAAAAGAGTCACCTTTTAAAAAACAAGAAAAAGATCGAAGGAAACAGAGTGCCTAGTATATTTATTTCAAAAATGCCTCAGGAAGAAAATTAACCCACACATTCTTTACACTTACTGGCAGAGCTCTGCTACACTATCAAATGCATACTAGTTACTAGTTTCTCACTGGCCTACCCTATTGGTCTTCAAGTTGTCACAATGACAGCAGTCATTTTCTGTAGTTTCAAGGGAAGAAAATCCACCCCTATGCCTGATGAATTTTTAAGAACAGATGTATAAATGACCTCACTGCATGTGTGGAAACCTTACAAAAGCCATTTGTAAGCCTTCAAGAAGGTGTTCTTATTCAAATACCTGTATGACCTGTTTGTCAGTTCCTCTGTTTTAATAAGTCTATTTCCATTTTCCTTTACAGATGAAAGCAGAGACTTTTAACCAGCTCTAGAGTATCAAGAAAATATAATAAAACCAGATCTAGCAGATACAAGGAATTTACTAAACCCTAGAACAAAGTAATGCTAAACTCTTCCTTGCCTTACTTTCTTACAAAATTCCAATAAAAACACACTCTTGCATGTTCACATGACCAGACAAGCCAGTTCACAGCCCACTTCTTGGAGATCAAAGCAACTAAACAGAAGATTTTTACCACGCATAAAATAGTACCACCTGCCTTGACCCTTTTCTTCCCTGAGGAAGGAAGCTCTCTTCTAAAGCTGAGAACCTCTCTCCCTTATTTCAGATTCCAACTTCAGCAGCTTCACTGCTGCTTCAACCCCAAGCAAGCAGGTCATAGCTACTTCAACCCCAAGCTTTACACAGGAAAAAACCTAGTTTCAAGCAGGTAAATCACCAGACCGTTCAGACTGTATGAACATGGGATTAAACAGGTAGACACCTTTTCTACAGACACATAGCCTATTTTGCATGCAGTTACAATTCACAGCATATGAATTAAAATTAAATAAATAAATAAATAATTTCGGAGTACACATCCTCTGGGCTTAATGGGTCTCCATCAGTGCCACTGGTGGCCAGTCCCACTTTATGAAGTCAGCGGGCTAAACACACTGCATAATACACCTTCACCGCTTAGGTACAACCAGACAACTAACCCACGGCAATTTCACTGATAGCATGACAAACTCACCTCATCATCACTGTCTGACGTCTCTGAGTCTGAAGATGCTGTAGGTTTGCTCACAGGTGGCTCCTTTTCTTCAGAGTCACTCCGCTTCCGCTTGGCCAACGACAAGAGCTCCTGGTGTGGAAAACCACACTTAGTATAAGACACTGTAATTAGTTTTACCAATCCAGGTCAGAACAGATGCACCTTGTCTGTGATATCTGAGTACATCCCAGCGATAGGATTATCCCCACTGTCAAAGGGACAAAGTCTACTTGTGTTTCACAAACATATATATATATATATATATGTACACACACACAAACACAATTTTACTACTACTGGATGCTACAAAAGGATTTGAGGGTAACAAGTTGTAATAAGTAAATAATACTGTAACATACTACCATAATTAAACTCTTAGTATAAATGACATTGAGGGTGGTGAGGCACTGGCACAGGCTGCCCAAAGAAGCAGTAAATACACCATCCCTGGCAGTGTTGAAGGCCACACTGGACAGAGCCTTAGGTGACATGGTCCAGTGTGAGCTGCCACGGTTTAAAGCCTAACTATTTGGCTCTCTGGGAAGGCAGTCTGGAATAAGTGGGAAAAGTCTCTTGTCTTGCCCCACCTTGGGGAAGGAAGAAGGGGCGGAGTGAGCAAGCAGCTGCATGGTTCTGAGTTACTGGCTGGGCTTAAACCATGTCAGGAGTCCTTGTCCATGGTGGGGGGGTTGAAACTAGATGATCTTAAGGTCCTTTACAACCCTAACTATTCTATGATTCCATGA
Organism: Neopsephotus bourkii; assembly: GCF_033783945.1. Taxonomy (NCBI): domain Eukaryota; kingdom Metazoa; phylum Chordata; class Aves; order Psittaciformes; family Psittacidae; genus Neopsephotus; species Neopsephotus bourkii. The sequence continues at coordinate 11,967,574 of NW_026902298.1, read as the reverse complement.
CATAAGACAGATTACTTTCAGAGCCATATCCAGATCTGTTTTATTTGGATTGGATAATAATTCAAAAATGCTCAAACTACAGTTGCACAGCATTAACTCAAAAAGCCACATCCCACTAGAGAGCAGCTCCTTCTGCTAAATAAGAGATGTTTGCAATTAAACACTTTAAAAGGGAAATCACCACAATGTCATGTCTGATAATATTTGTCAGCCTGTTCAAATCCTTTTCACTGTCCCTACATACCACAGAATGCACTTAAAGCCTTGGATAGACACAGACCAGGCATCAAGCTCAAACTCTGTGAGACTAAGTAGAGCTGCTCTCTTCTAAAGGAAGCACTTTCAAAGGGAACACACACCAGTGCAAAGAACTAAAGGGCTCTCAAATAATCTCATAATCTGCTGTTCATACCTTGTTCAAATACCTTGACAGAAGCAGCATTATAAAACAACCATTTCTGAAGCTGCATTACTGTCTTTGTAGTCCATGACATAATTTATTCTTAAAAACATTGCTCTGGGGCTGAACCTTAGCTGTGCGTAGAAATACAGTCACACCAACTTCTGCAGTGTTGGGAAGTCAACACTAGATATGTTTGCACTAGTTTCACAATGGAAGATTATCTCCAAATGGATTATAATTTAGTACCTCAAATGAGAATATAAACACTGCAGAAACTCATGGCCTAGGCCACTCACCAACAAAGAAACCTTCCATTAGGGTTGGCATTTTACAAGCCTTTCTCTGAAGAAGGCATGCAATATCAGAGCACATCTGTAAAACTAACTGCTGTTCAGGAAGCTCCTGATGTTTTCTACAAACTTTTCCAGAAATTCTATGACAACTGTCTCTAGGTAGTCCTTCAACCCAGATTATCTTTTCCCTGGATCGTATTTTAGCATATTTACCACTGCTTTTATTTCAAGCAATTTTCCTTCTTTCTACCCCTGTTCTGTTTACTGAGATACTATATTAGAAAGGCTCCCACGGATTCAAAAAGCCTAGATCTCTGAAGGAAGCTGTAAAACATTTAACCTACAGGGGCCTCACTCATATACTCTCATCTTTCAACTATACCACAAAATCATTGCTTCCCTTCTACCTAATCTTCACCCTTGCACCTAAGTATCCCTGCTGTTAAGAGTTACTACAAACAGCTCAGCAGAGAAGGAAGAACCTCAGGTACTCGGCTACAGCTGCAGATGCGTGCTTTCAGTGAAGGATGGCACAGAAGCAGAACTATGAGTTTATTCCTGCCACCATTGCTCTGATTGCCTGATCTATACTAGAGCTAGTCCAACATTTCTATTTTCAAGCTCTAAAGAAACTACCAAACTAATATACTAGTGGTGAGATGCTGGCAGCTCTAAAGACTCTAGAGGCATGCAAGATCAACATTGGGGCACTCTCTGCTCCAGTGTATTTGTCTGACAGAGCCTCCAATTCGACTTTTCTGAAGCTTCAAGCTGCAAAACTATTTTTAAGTGTTTGGGAAGGCTTTTTTTATTGCAACTTAGCAACAGTTTCTATACTGAAAACCCTGAAGGTCCAGCACATAAATTACATCTGACATGTAGGCTTCAGCATATTTAATCAGCCAAACTTCTTGGAACAAGCACTGTCATACAGGCTGTAACATAATTCACCTACAATATCTTTATTTACCATTTGAATCACATCATCACCACCTCATACACAGAGAGATAAGTCTTTGAAAGTAGGGGAAAGAAGGGGAGACAAAGGGAAGACAACCCCTTTGAAGGCCTGGGAGGGTTAAACTTCAGAATAGGTTGCCCATAGAAATGGTAAATGCTCCATCCTTGGCCAGGTAGGACAAAGCCTTGGGCAACGTGGTCTAGTGTGAGGCAGGTTGGAACTGGATGGTCTTAATGTCCCTTCCAACACTAACCATTCTAGGATTCTATGAACTGACACCAGAAGTAGCACTTCCAATCCGAGATGCCTTTATGATAACGAAATACTTCTCTTTGTAACATGTGATGGGATATACATTCTGTGATTGTATATGCAGGCTCATAACTCTGTGCAGTTTGCCACCAATATTGCTCAGGCTCCAAGACTGAAGGAGGGAGCACTGAATACGCATTAACCACCCCCACCGGGCACACGCCTGCCCCAAGGGGCTCACCGGGACGCAGGGACCTGGTATGACAAGCTGCTCTCCCGCCGCGCGAAAGCAGCACTGAAAAGTTGCCCAGCCCTTTGGGCCTCTTCCCCCACTACCCAGGGGGTGACGGCAGCCGGGCCTCGCTTCCCCCCTTTCTTCGGGCCTGAACCGCTCCAGAGCATCGTCCCCTCCGTCCCGCCCTCCTGCAAGCACCGGGCCTAGCTACGAAGAGCCCCCCCCTCCCCCCGAAACCCGCCAGGGATCCGGCGGAGGAGAACGGGCCTCTTTCCCGCGAGGTCCCTCATGGGGCTGAGGAGAAGGACCGTTGCTCTCGACCCCTGGGCGGGAGCGAGGGAACGAGGGAGGGATGGTGGCACCAAGCCCTGCCTGGGCCCGGAGATCTCAGGCCCCGCTTTCGGGCCGGGCCTGCCCCGCGCACCTGATCTAGGTTCTCCTCGCTACCGCTATCCTCAGTATCGGAGTCGATAAGGACGCGGCCTTTCCGCTTCTTCACCATGGCGGAGCCGGTTGTTCCGCCTCACTACCTCCCACCCTCCCCGCCCTCGGCGGCAGCGGCGGCGCGGCGGCGCTCGCAGCGGCCCGGCCTGCCCCGCGCCGCCCGCCCGCCCGCGACACAAAGGGCACCACGCATGCGCACCGCGTCGGGGCGGGAAGAAGGGCGGGGCTGCTGCCGTGTGAGGGGAGAGGGGCGTGGAGCAGGTATAGACCGTTGGTGTCGGTTAATCCGTGTCCTTGTACCCTCAGGGTGGTTTTGCAGTGCTGCGAACACTTTAATAGTCTACACCGAGCAGCGACCTCTCTGGAGGAATATTTCCCCTCCGCTGTAGGGGTGGGAAGTTCGGTGTCTACAGCCGCCGGCGGAACTTGAGCGGTGTGGTACGTGTTGCCCCGCCGGGCCCGGAAGCGGTGTGACCCGTTATTACCTCAGCGCTGGGGAGTCGGTCACGGAGCAGAGTTTGAGGTGGTTGCGTTTGTGGTGAAGCCGTTATTGCTTATTGCTGTGTGTTGTCTTTGCCTCTTCTCTTCGGATGTCGGGAAGGGGGCTGGGATCTGAGCCCCGTGCTCAGGCTGTTGGGGGGGTGCTGTGAGGCGTGAGGGAGGTCGTCGTTGGAATCTGAGGTTTGGAACTGCAGGGTGGGTGGATTGGTGGTGGTAGAACGCTGCATAGGGACGAAAAGCGGGCAAAAGTGTATTAAAATTTCCCGTTTTCGTCTTCATGGTACCTGGGGTGAGGGGAGGGGGAAGGGAGCAAGGGCGAGTCAGTGCTTTTTTGCATCTTTCATAGAATCATTAGATGATCTTAAGGTCCTTTCCAGCCCTAACTATTCTATGATTCTAATCATAAAATGGTTTGGGTTGGAAAGGACCTTGAGGTCATCTCGTTCCAACCCCCTTGTGCTTGGAGCAACCTGGTCTAGTGGAAGATGTCCCTTCCCATGGCAGGGGTTGGAACTGGATGAGCTTTGAGGTCACTTCCAACCCAAACCAGTCTGTGATTCTGTGAATTTATTTGGTCTCTACAGGCCTCTCTGTAATCCCATGCCAGACACTGAGGGAAGAAAGGGCTGGATGACTTAAGGAAGGAGTATATGGGACTGCATATACTGCTGTAGGACTTTATATGTCAAAACTTTTGTTATCCACGACTGTCAGATGAGACTGTCGTTATGGTCCAGACAGCAAGAGGCTCTATCTGTTGTGAATTTGTGATTTCCTTGAAGGGGATGCTGTTTTATAGCTATATAGATGGAATCTTTCAGAAACCTTCTTCTTGAGCTTATCTTTGCTGATGCTACTTATAATACCTAAACTTAGTTATAGTAAAAGGGTAAATGGGAATGCCTTTTTTCCTATTTTCAGTTTTATTTGAAATATTTTACTCAGTTTTTCTTATTTGCATGGGTATCATATCACAGGGAGAGGGGAACACATAGGGTGGAAATCATTAAGTAAACTAGAACACTAAGGAAGTGTAATACTTGATGTTATTCCTTTTTCCAGTGGCTCAGATTTCTAGTTAATATCTGTTTTAAAAATTCCCATGTGGAATTCTTAAATCTTTCTCTTTCTCATTAAAGGTGGGGATAAACTAAGGTAGTTCTGGGTACTAGTTTTGTTGTTTTCAATTTCAGTTTCAAACCTGTTAACTGTCTTACTGGAAGTGAATTCTTCAAGTATACCGATATGGCTCTGGCGGCTACGTTGCTGTACAACACTTACTTTTCTGGGAGATGCTGCAGGCACAAAGCTTTGCAGCCCTTACTTGGACCTATTCTCAGTGATTCCATGTCAAAATCATACAGCAGCTACAGGAGGCCAGGGTCACAGCCTGAGAAAAAAACAACTTGGCAAAATGCGGATCTCAGTTTTAAGAAGAGCATTGAAGTCTTAAAGACCCAGCTAAACCTGCTGAAGAAGGAGACTGAAGATCACTTAGTTGGACCTGGAGGCCGGTCATTAGCCCATTACATGGTGGAACAGACAAGGGTGGTGTGGGAGTTTCGGGGCCAAGAAGATTTAAATAAATGGGTTATTTCGTCTGATGTAGAGATTGGGGGGAAAAGTGAAGTTTACCTCAAATTGGGTAGGAATAACCAGACTGCCCTGCTGTATGGAATCCTCAATACAGAAGTACCTCGTGATGGGGAGACAAAATACAGTGGATATTGCAGTATGAGATCTAAACCACTAGTGGTAAGTACAGCCTTGTATTTGCATAGCTTCTGTTATTGAATCCCAGGGCATGTCTGTGCAATCCCAGTGACAGCAACCGGGTCGTTGTTTGCTGCAGTTGGAACTGATCCATTTCAAGGGTATTAAATATTTCTTCAGGGATGTAATTGCTGTTGTATTCTCTGACCTGGTATGAACTGACACTTTGTCTTGGAATTTGTTTTCCTGTCTTAGAAAAGGAATTTTTGATTGTTTGCTTATGTACAGTAGGGTACCACTCAATCAGACAGCCCTGTTTGTAATCTCCTTGCAAATGAAGGACCTGTAATGAACTTTATATTCAAAATCGGTTTGATTAATAGATGTCTCTCTAACTTTGAAGAATGTGTCATAAGGAAAAATTTTCTGGGGTTTTAACTTGGTATATTCATCAAACTTGGTTTAGGTGAGAGAGCTCATCTTTTTTTCTCACAGAGAATAATGCTTTGAAACATACTTTTCAAAGGTCTGGTTCCTAATGCGCATCAGAAAAAGCCCGAGACAAATATTTGCTAGCCCAGAACTGACAAAATAGAACCAGAAATGGAGGTGTTTATTATTGATACTGCTTGTTTTATTCCTTATACTTAAGCACTTTTAAGAGAAAAGGAACATTTAGACTCTGTATGTAAACTGCTTAACTTTTTAGTCTGTTCTATCGTTTGAGAGTTGGCACAGGCACACAGATAAAATCTTTTCTGGGCCAGAATCTTGAAGTGCAGAGAATATGAGTGATCAAAATCAATGGGCAAACAAGAGGCAGATGAACACCAGTTAAAATGTTGACGCTGTGTCAGAGGAATGGAACAGCAAGTTGAATCTTGCTGTGGACTTGAGCGTGGACTGTCACCTCCTCATTCTGAAGCAGTGGAGTGTATGAGTCCATCTTTATAATGCGGTTTAAAATCAGAGGATAAAAACATAAATACAAAGGCTTTTCTTGATTTAAGTAAAAAGGCTCAAATCTGGCAAAACCGTAAAATCAAATGGCCACAGGCTTTATATTAATGTGTTTATTATTGTTTGTATTATTGGTGATCTACTCATCGTGTTACCTCTGTGGTGGGTTGATAGGACAGCTGATAGGTGACTGTAGTAGTTCTGTAAAATAAAGGGGAAACCTTTGAGGTTTCGGTGCTCATTTTGACTTGGTTTAAGCAATTCTGGCCAAGAATAGACCTGACCCCTGCCTTTCATGGCTCCAGATGACGTCAGTATAACTCTGAAGACTCTTGGATCTGCCTATGTGCAAGTCATAACATTGGGACTTTTAAGATCTTAGGGGGGGGAAAGAATTAGACATGCTTGCAATTATTATGCACAGTTAATGACATAAAGTGTTGGAGAACATTTCGTGCTTCCAGTGCTTATATCAGTCTTCAGTAGGAAAAGTTATCACAGGGGATAAATTATCTCACTTCTTCTATTTCCTGTAATCTCCTCTGAATAATCTAGGACTGGCCACAGACTATTAAACTTAATGAACTGCATCACTACTGATCCATCACTGGAGTGTTTGTGTACTTGCCTGGTAGGGATTTTGGCCCTAGGAAGGAAGTCTGATCTCTGATCGTTGCAAGATTGTGGTTTATAGTTAAAGCAGAAGTCAGCAGAGTGGTAATACTGCTATTTGTGTGCTCTGATACAGTGCTGAAGGAAATTCGGAGAGATCAGCAGCTGGTATGATGAAAGGGCATCCCAGTTTTCACTGTCACAGTGGATGCTATTTGACGTAATAATGAGGGCAATGTTAAAGGCAGTAGTGCTCTGTTCTTCATAATTTCCTTTTATTAAGGAGGAATAATTTTATTTCTTAATAATTTGTAGGGATCTTTTGCTAGGAAGAAGTATTACGACTGGTCAAACTTCAACAGTCTGTATTTACGTGTGCGTGGTGATGGCAGACCCTGGATGGTAAACATTTACACAGACCCTTACTTCTCTCACCAAAAGGAAGACCTCTACAACTACTTCATGTTCACCCGCGGTGGCCCATACTGGGAGGAAATAAAGGTGAATTAATGAGTCTTTTAAACTAATGAGACTCTCCTGAGGTCCTGGCTCCGTGGAAGGAAAATTCTTTCCACAGTCACATCTTGTTGGTATTGCTGTTTGTTATGTATCCTTGTGCAACTGGCATGTGCCTTTGGCTTGGGAGTTCCTCAGGCTGGGCTGTGGGAGGGCACACCATACAAACTGTACTAAAGATTTGACCCACTTTGTGGAGCACCTGCTAGAGCTATTACTGGAGTAATGGAATCAATGCTGCTATTGTAGCTTAGCAGGTGTTGCCATGAGCATTCTGTGTGATAGCTATGTAGTAAAAGTGGACATAGGCAGGGGTAGGATTTGGACCCTGTGACACAATTTGCTAAACCCACTGACTTCCTGGAATCAGTCAGACTCAGTGTAGTTCTCCATTCTTGGCCTTTGAATCTGTGACACAGTTGTTGGAATTTTGGCTCTTTTCTGATCAAAATTGGGGAATGTCTGTAATTTGCTGCTAGCAATGTTGAGGGGGTTTGCACACCCTTATCCACTGGCACCGAGTGCTTCATAATACTGTATCCAGTCATGTGAGAACAGCTCATTCTTTCACAGGTGAGGAGTCAGGAGTGTTGTTGCTGACTTGCATGTCTTCGTCTCCTCATCAGCCAACCCTCTTGTTCTCTATCTGTTACCAAAGCCTCTCCTTTCTTGCTCCCACTGCATTCAAAGTGCTTTTAGGTTACTCTGAACAGCTTACCCTAGAATACTGATGTCTCAGTATGAAGTTTGCACTCTGAATAGACAACTTGGGTACAGATGAGCTGTCAACACATGTATGTGCTAGATTTCTTAATTTCCATTTTATGGTGACGTTACTGGAAGGAGATATTCTGGATGTAAGCAGCAGCTTCTGTGCTGCAGCCTCTCCTTGTATCCTCACAGGGTAACAACCCTGCATGATGGCTACAAACCCAGTGGCTGCCTGTGGGTGGTCAGTGAAGGGTTTAATGTGGCCCACTGCTAGTGGTGGGGCCACACGTAGCATTACTTCATTTACTTAAGGCAGGCTTTTATTTTTTTCTTAAGCCTTTTGTTTTATGTATTGGTGACACTAAATTCTGTGTTTGGTTTGTTTCTGTCAGATTCCGTTCTCCAAATTCTTCATCTCCAGTCGGGGAAGAGTGCAGGATGACCAGCATCCTATCTGGCTAGACAAGGCAAGTTTTCTATAGCCTTTATCTGTCTGAAATTGCATTTAAGATTATATCGTCATAATTTACAAATCCTTTAATGCTTGTGAATTTGAAAATGAAGGGCTGCTTCTTGTTATAAAGTACTTACCCTGTATGCTCATCTTTGCATTTACATTATCCTATTTTGTGATAGCAGTGTCAATTTACTTCAAAGAAGCTCCAAAAATATTTTTAAGAGATCTGTATAACCAAGAAACAGCTCACTTGGCTTTTGAAAGAAAAGGATTAGTAAGGTTCTTTTGAGGAATGATCAAAGTGACTGAGAAATCTCAAATGCCACTTGGCACTGGGCTGTATAAGTACTGTAAATGTGCTTCCTAATAGAAGACTACCATGAGATTTTATTTGAGGATGTGCCCTTGATGGTGATTAGTAAATGCATAGATTTGTAGGCTCTTTTTTAGTTTTGGGGGCCTTAATACTAGTCTAAATATTAAATAAATGTGGTATTTTTTATTTGCTTTGTGCAAATAAGTAAACTAATTCCCTGATTCATGGAAGACATTGGAAAACAGTGTTTTATCTCTTAAAATTCAGTGACCCTTCTCTATGTAGTCGAGGGCAGCTTAATATCCAGTGACTACCAACAGGAAAACAGACAATGTTAGACATATACATGGGGAGAAAATAAAAGGCCCATTACTTGAATTGTGTTAGTTAAATGTTCGATCCCTGGTAGTGTTCAAGGCCAGGTTGGACAGTCTTGGCTGACGTGGTCTAATGTGAGACATCCCTGCCCATGGCAGGGAATTGGAACTAGATGATCTTGAGGTCCTTTCCAACCCAAACCATTCTGCGATTCGATGATAATGTTGCATTTGGTTCCTAATTGTGTAATGAAAGAACAAAAGCAAACAAATTGGGAAAACTTTGAGGGCAATTCAGTGATTAACAGCTTGAAAAAAATCTGTTCTAAACCAGAAGTTGAGGCTGTAGGAAGAAAGTATGGATGATGCGAGGGAGGTGGATCAACTAAAACTAAAAATGGGCTTTTGGAATAAAGCTGTTATAAAAGGCCTGTGTTTAAATAAAGACACTGAAGACTTTATCAGGATTTAGAATATAGATTCATTCAAAATGTAAATGAAAACCAAGCCATATGTGGGGTGTTAAGCATACTTACCTGGAGTTAAAGGAACAGAACAGTGCTTGATCTAAGCATCTTCTACTTACTTTTGATTCCTTGTTGCCTTATGTTTAATATTTCACAGTAAAACCTGTGCATATATTATTAAGTGCAGTTGTACAAATATATGTTAAAAAAACCTGAAAATAGGGAAATGGTGGGAAGGCATCAAAATGTTGATAACATGCCTTGGTCCCTCATGGTGCTGCTGTTGTGTTTTCCCAGGAACCAAGAAAGGCGTTCTTAAGCAGAAATACAGTCAGGAAATAGCCAACATGTTGTGGGCTTGCAGGGGAATAGACTATACAGAGCAGGGAGTTCAGATGCCTTCTGTTATTTAATAGTGGTGGGGGAGACCATTAGGGGAAAGGAATAAGGAATGTTCTTAAGAACCTTATTCTAATTGGGAAAGAGTGCCTAAGAACCTTGCCTTAATGTAGAACTTGGTAGTAAAGATTTGTGCATTTTAAAACGTCTGGTGTGGTGCACTTCCACGCTATATCGGGTGTAGGACTTGATCCAGACTGAACATTACCTTCCATCCTCAATTATACTCTGTGTTTCCACCTCATGAAAGATTGTAACAGGCTTTATGAAAACGTGTTTGTACACCCAATCATGATGAAACTGGCCACACACAAACCTTGAGGGGTAAAAATTGCAGTGTTACTTTAGGCTTAGGCTGTCTCTAATACAGGGCTCTACACAGTAGAAAGGGAGATGTGAAGTACTGTCCCACTGGGAGCTGTGTGGAAGCACAACAGTGAAATGTTCAAGCCTTCAGAAATGCTGCTGCACTTTGAACAGATGAAGCAGGCACGCTTGTGAGGTGGGCTGATGCCAACCTCATGAAATTTAACCATGCCAAGTGCAAGGTCCTACACCTGGGTCGGAGCAATCCCAGGCACAGCTACAGGCTGGGCAGAGAAGAGATTCAGAGCAGCCCTGCGGAGAAGGACTTGGGGGTGCTGGTCGATGAGAAAATGAACATGAGCCAGCTTCAGTGTGCGCTTGCAGCCCAGAAAGCCAACCATATCCTGGGCTGCATCAAAAGGAGCGTGACCAGCAGGTCAAAGGAAGTGATCCTGCCCCTTTATTCTGCTCTCATGAGACCTCACTTGGAGTATTGTGTGCAGTTCTGGTGCCCTCAACATAAAAAGGACATGGATCTGTTGAAACAAGTCCAGACGAGGGCCACGAGAATGATCAGGGGACTGGAGCACCTCCCGTATGAAGATCGGCTGAGAAAGTTGGGGCTGTTGAGCCTGGAGAAGAGAAGGCTGCATGGAGACCTCATAGCAGCCTTCCAGTATCTGAAGGAGGCCTATAGGGATGCTGGGGGTGGACTCTTCATTAGGGACTGTAGTGGTAGGGCAAGGGGTAATGGGTTAAAACTTAAACAGGGGAAGTTTAGATTGGATATAAGGAGGAAATTCTTTCCTGTTAGGGTAGTGAGGCACTGGAATGGGTTGTCCAGGGAGGTTGTGAATGCTTCATCCCTGGCAGTGTTCAAGGCTAGGTTGGATGAGGCCTTGGGTAATATGGTTTAGGGCAAGGTGTCCCTGCCCATGGCAGGGGGGGTTCGAACTTGATGATCTTAAGGTCCTTTCCAACCCTAACTATTCTATGATTCTATGGCCATGAATTGTAAAATACAAATTTGGTAGATACAACTGTGTTTGCTTGTAATGTTATATATACTGTTCTAATGCATGTATCTTTTAATTAGATTAGTACCCTGGGATTCACTATTGGAGATAAAGTAAATGGTCCGTTCCAGTTGGAAATTGATTTTATTGGTCTGTGGAATGATAGAGCTCATACAGAAGAATTTGCCTATGAAACATATGAAAAGAATCCTCCACTCTAAGCTGGGCAGGTGGCTTTTGGGACAGTCTTCAGCTGCTTTAGTTCTATAAAACATTTCTGAAGGTGTGGCTTATCACAGCTTGAAGATTCTAAGTAAACATTACAGTGACACTGTTGGCACCTTCAAGCTACCAGACACAGGATCCTGGAGAGACTGTACATACATGGACTGGAATACAGCCTGAGGAGAGGGTGACCCAGTAGGAACTGGTGACTGGGTAAGTTCTAGCTTTTGTCCTGACCTTAACAGAAATAAAAGTATTCCACAAGCTTCTTGAAGGTTTTTGTTTGTTTGTTTAGTTTTGCTTTCTTTGACAATTTCATTTTCTACCTTCTGTGGTTTGTGGACATTGTAAAACACTTGTATCCATTAGTTTTAAACTGGAAAAAGTATGAGGAGAATTAATACCCTGAGGAATGGTGCTTAAGTGCGGGACTCAGTGCTGAAACGTACAGAGAGCAGCCCCAAAAGTGGAAGAAGCAGAAGTATTTCAACCTTCAGCTTTGGCTTCTCTGAATAACTAAAAAAAGAAAAAGCTGCCCCTGCCAAGATTGAAGCAGTAGCTGTGCAGCAGGCTTGCCTTCTGATTTAAAGCTGGTGATGATAATCCTACAAGTTGCCCGAGCTGAAGTTGCTGAACAGAAGTAGTGCTCCATGGAGGGGTTGGGGGAAGCCCCCATTCCTCTTCTCTCCTCAGGGAGCTATAGGTTGTCTTTTTATGAGAGTCTTTGTATGTCTGATTTGAGCAATTAACATGCCTGTACCGGGAGAAGTTAGAGGTGCAGCTGGTGGCAGAGGTTCAATGCCTTTCTGAGAAGTCTGGTTTTGGGTGACCTGGCAAACACTTCAAAGAACAAGTGTGAATTGTTCCATTTCACTCATCATAAACTTGTCTAATCAAAGCACTGACCTCTGCTGCAGTGACCTTTAGTATACTTAGCAAATACTAAACATACCTATATTTTATATGGAGGAGGCCACCATAAGGGCAAGCTGAAGCAGTGTCTTGTACTATCATTTTCCCCTTGCATAGAACCAGAAGAGGAGTGATAGTTGTTATTTCTAAAGCTACCAGGACAAACGAAATGCTTTATGGAAGCACTTTGTGATTTCATAAAGTCATAGGCAGACTCATTGGTGAGGAAAACTTGTCACAAAAAGAGGTTGAGCAGTAAAAAAGTGCGAACAAGACTAGTGCTACACTAAGGGGGTAGTTACATGTAATACATTAGATGATAGAATCAGTGATAAACAGAATATGTACAAAACATTTATTATCCACATTAAGTTTTTTAAAAACAAACAATTGCTTGTTCTTGACATTTCAATATATATTCAATAGGACACTAAATTCACTGAGAATTATTGGCGCAGGAGTGTAGCTGAGATTAAAGCCGCTGAAGTACCTTTCCAGTTCCATCATAAATCCAGACAGCTCTATGTATTTTTTAAAAGTAAAAATAACAGCTTTTAAATCTAACATACTGAAAGTGCCTTAATACTACTGTAACCTCTTTTAAGCAGCAGAGAGATGAAAAGCAGAATAATTCTGTTAACAGCTGCTATTTAGCACAGGAACAAAACATAGACTGTTCAAAGTATTACACTGGTCATTTGTAAAGCCCCCTTTTAATTGTGACTTTAATACATTGTGTTCAGTTTTCCAGAGAAGTTGCATGTTTTAGCTCTTGGAAATTCCCTACTACCTCATAGGCAATGAGGAACACTGAATAACTGCTGTCACTGTTGTCACAGGATTGGAAGATTGATTTGGAGAAAGGGGCTTGAATTAATTGTAGTTTGCCAATAGAAGACTTTAAGGCTTGCTATCCAAAGCATGCATCTAGCAGTAACAAATGCATTCAGGTGAAGTCTGGCTTAAGTTGCAAGGAGACTTCCTGAGCATCTTTCCCCCCTCCACTTACATTTTCTCCTTTAACATGTTTTGGTTAAAGGAAAACATGAGGCAAATAGAGATAGTTATAAGCTCCTTAAAGTTTAGAACTCTCATCAAATTGGAGAAGTTGATCACTGAAACATTACGCTCAGATGCACTTTGAAGTCTTACTCGCTGCTCTCTGGATTCTACTAGCTAATAGCAAGCTGAACTACACACACAGCACAGATATTTACATGACAAGACTAGTATTTACAGTAATAGCTTAGATATTTCTTATTCCTAACCCACAGATATTCCTCTGCGGTTTTCAAGAACCTTAGCCTTTTTCTTCTTTCTCTCTTGCTCATGTTTCTCCCGCCTTTCTTCCCTGAAGGGGAAAAAGAGACAGACCACATGAAATTATGTTAAGGCAGACACAGAAGCAAGCAAAGGAATCTGACCAACGCCTAGCATCCATTAAACCAATGTGTTGTGTTTGCCGATAGCAGGCAGAGCAGTGCTGGTTTGGACTGATTTCAGACACTGAAGCAAAGACTTCTGCTTAGATATACAGGTCTAACATTCAAGGTAACAGCACATCAGTATTCACAGCTTCCTCCAAGGGGAAGGCAAAACTTCAAATCCTAGAGCCAGTAGCATTCATAGAATAAGAGCCTGTCAGCTTCAGAGCTGCCCTCTTTGTTGGCCTCCCTGATACTAGACTACTGGAGGCAAAGATCACTAATACAAAAGCTTTCTTTGCATATTTAAATCCTAAAAAGACAAAGGAGTCACCATATTAATTTAAGTAACAATATTCAAAGAAAGCCAGTGGTGTACTAACCTTGTCTGAAGACGGGGCTGTTTGTAGTCTTTCTTACATGAAGAGATGTTGCCAGGCTTATTTGGAACGGTATTTTCTTTAGATTCTCCCCAAGGTTTTAGTCGTCCTACAAGTTCAGGAAAAAAAAAAAAAATACTATTGAATCACTAGTTTTGTAGTTGTGTGCTTAACTTCTTGTTGTGCGTTTTATACTGGCTAGAGTGCTTTTTGCTAGTCAACTCTAAGATGAAATACTTCTTCAGCTATACTATGAGTTTCACCTGCTCATTCTGTACAAGTAGTAGCAGGTATCTGTACTTAAAAGCAACACTCAGCACACAAAGTTAAGCTTCTCACACAACAGTATGCTTTAATAAACTAAACTAAAAATAACCTTAATTGTATGAGGAATATGTTTCCTGTACACACAATAAAATACAAGGATGTTTATTCTTACGGACGTTTGGTCATAAAGGTTTCTGATTCGATAGGGAGGCTCTTAAAGCGTATGTCAAGTAGAAATCTAATGTTAGTCCACAGACTATGTGGGAACCCAGAGAGAAAGGGAAAACAATGGGGAAAAAAGACTGAAAACTTCATTGTCATGGTTTGTGTGAATGCTTTTTAAGCAGCTGAGTAGAAGGGATGTGACCGACACAAACTGCGCAGGTTCATAGTACCTTTATGTGGCTGATACGGAAGTGGCCTTGAGAGACTTGCTTTGAGATCAAACGTCTTCTTGGCGCTTGTGGGTTCTGCAGGGTGAGCTGAGAACTTGAAGGGGGTGAGAGCTACAAAATACATCATGATAATACCATACTTCATTATAGTAGCAAGAGCATCACTGACATAGCAAGTCAGAAGGAACGTGTGAAGACCACCTTATAAGTATCAACACCGAAGAGCCACTAAATGATACCATCTGCTACCTCTAAAAACAGAGTTGCACAAATACAGCTCACTTGAATTGGCAGCTTTGAGGTCTGGAGAGAGGAGCCATAGAGTATTAGCCCTTTTGCTCTGATTGTGCTGTACAATAGAAGCATAGAATGGTTTGAGTTGGAAAGGGCCTTAAGATTATCTCATTCCAAACCCCTGCACGTATACCTCCACATGATTTTCTAGTACTTCAGGACAAACTGTGTTTGCCAGCCTCTGTGCCTATTTGGAACCAAGTGGTTTTCTCCATTAAAACAAGAAGTGTTCTAGAACACACCAGCTTCATCAGCGGTGGGAGTTTTCTTTCCCCCCAAAAAGATCAGTATCATCATACTGCAAGACAGGCAACTCTGGGTTCTTGACCTGTGTCAATATACCTGTGGTACATCAGTGGTTAGGTAGTAGACCTGTGCTAGTGCAGAGATCAGTAACAAACATCTGCTTTTTCTCACAGAGCTTTAGTTCCCAAGTTACTCAGGGTTGGTAAGTCTGATAATAGGTTGTCTTAAAACACAGCTAGAAGCCTGGTACATATCAAACCCACAAGGAGACCAAGACCTCTGAAAGGCATCAGGGGCTCCTCTTGTCACACACAGGATCTCCCTGTGCCTGTTAAACAAACCTTTAGCTACATAGCTCCTACAGTCCCTATAAGATTATTTTTATCCCCTTTTCTGTAGGTAGCTAGTACCATATGTTTAAGTCTTAGCACCTAACTTGCTTAGTAAAGAAACTTAGGCAGTTTCTAAAGAATCAGTCATAAATGAGGAATTAAATTAAACCCTAGGTCTACAGATTATAGATATTAGATTATTAAAAAAATTATTATAATTCAGTAAAGTCTTGACCTGAAAAAGCCAAACACTCGCCCTCGCCTTTACCCTTTGCTGCAGTTGAATTGTTATTTCTTGCATTTCCTACACTGGTTTTCCGACTTGCTGATTTGTGGCTCTCAGGTGTGCACATCTGCAGGTATGGAGACATTCTAGATGGAGTCTTGGTAAGGGAGCGTTTGTGCTCATTATCTTTTGTGGCTTCTGAGAACCTGAAAGTTATTAATAAAGACAAAGTTAGTAATCTACAAGGAACAGAAGCAATATGACAGAACACAGAAGGTTCTGTGTTCTAGTTTTCTTACAGGTAGAAAGTATAAAAGATATTTACACCTTCTGCATAAACCACAATAAAAACTTCACCTGCAATTTTCAAGTTAGGAGCCATCATTAATAGCAGGAAGTAATATTAGGAATTCAGATATAAGAGATGATTAGCTTGCTTGACAAGAGAGAAAACACATTATGAAAAATAATTAGGCTCAGTTGGTTTAGGAAACTGAAAGGTGAAAGAGATGCAAGATTCCTCTGCCAGAAGTCAAAATGAAGAAACATGGTTGTAACAGCACAGTAAGGCTGGTTTAAGCTGGGCTGAACATTAGTAACCAGAATTAGTTTCATGTAGGTAACGCTTGGAACGGAAGTAATGAAGTGAAATCACAGCATTGATTATTTCATGCTTATCACACCAAATAGCTCACTAGTGGGTTTGGTTTGTTCTTTTTACCTGACGTTCATTTTGGTTGTTGAAAGGACAGAAGGGTTAAATGACGATTTCTTGGATAAAATACTCCGACTGGTGTTCAGAGAACTGTGTGGTGAGTGATAGCGGTTACTGGGGGTGCAGGTGGTGGAGATTCTGCCTCTTTCTGGATTTGGGCTGAATAAGAACGTTTTGCTGCTGGTTTGTTTCTAAGGAAAAGCAAATCCTGAGTTAACAGACTGCTAAACATTTATCAGAAAAGCAGCTAAGAGGAAGGGAAAATAGTGAATCAGATAGACACAGTCTCCTCAGTTTTCCCCTGTCTTTTCTTTAAAACATAAGTACTTTAATAAAACTGACCTGAAAACACATACCTTAGAAGTGCTGTAAGGAGTGCCTTTTTCTGATGCTCGTAAGTTACTTGATTTTTTGGTCCGCACCTGCCAACAGTAATTTGTCTTAAGCATATGTTGTTACAATGCACAGCTTAGAAAGAGAAATGTAGTTCAAGAGTTTCAGTGTTTACTGTTTCAATAAGGACTTTTGCAGTGCAAGGTTAAGGGTTGGACTTGATGATCTTAAAGGTCTTTTATAACCTAGCAATCCTATGATTCCATGTCCATTGACATATTTATTCATATCTTCATTGATACATTAGTGACACTCTCAAAGAGGCCCATTAGCAGCTTTCACCCATGCAAGTGTGAAACAGAAGAACTGAGAATCAAGGCTACCGAGAACAACGTATCACATGTATTTTAAAGGACAGTCATATGCAGTCACTGGACAATGGTGCTTTAAGGCACAAAAGAGGAACTTTAATATTGAGCTCCTACTCTTTGAAAAACAACCCACCCCCTTGGTTAGACTCTGCAGCAATTCAGACAGTTGCAAACAAAAGCTCCAGGACAGTAATCGTGAAAGAATTAGGTTTTACTCAGAACTGACAAGTTACTTGTTGGTTTCTGTAACTATAACCATACACTGTTAATATCTATAAACTTATGACCACATAATAGCTATCTATAACTAGTTATATAGGACTGCAGTTAAACTTCACTGACCGTCACATTACACTGCATGTATTTACTCCTCTAAAGAGACTCTACAAGGCTTTTACAGGGAGACTCTGGAAATCAGTGGATAGGGGAACAATGTGTATCTTCCAGTGTTGTCACTTACCTTGACTTCATTGGCAGAACTGCTGCAGGTTTCAATAATTTTATTTTTCCTCTCAATGTAGTCAGCAATTGATTCCATTTTCTTGAAGTGAGCCTCATGCAACTTCTTGAAGTCTAAGAAGTTCCAAAAAGAAGAAGAGTCACGTATCTGATACAGAAAAATATAACATAACCCTCTAATTGAAGGTCAGCTATACCCAGGTAACTAAACAGTATGAAATAGAATCTACCTCTACAGCTACATCACCAGAGAGCTGGTGCATGCTCTGGAGAATCACAGAATCACAGGGTGGTTTGGGGTGGAAGAGACCCTTAAAGATCATCTGGTCCAACCACCACATTCTGCAGTTAAATAAAAAATATAGATACTTCCATACTTTAAACAAACTAATGTATTTTATGAAGTGATGAAAGTGAGCTAATACACAGTAATGCAGCCCAAAGGTGGTGCTTATAAAGTAAAATTAAACAAGCAGGTGTAACAGCACATCTTCCTGGTCTTTGTGCTTTGATAATCATGAATTAGATCCAAGACACCTAAGTGGTCGATAACCAGTTTTATAACATACATGCGAGTCATTTATTACTATGAACTTACAAGTTGGCAGATAAACCTCAAAGTGTAACTGTTAAGAACTTTTTTCTTTGCTTGCTTTTTAAAGAGAAAATGGTTTCTTCTTCAGACAGAAATAGAATTTGGGTTGTAAAAAACCACACACACACAGCGCATCTATTTCTAAAGGTGGTAGGGTAGCTTACTTGGTGTAGTAGCTTTGGTTCCCTTTTTCCCAGACCTAGATGCACGGCCTGCATATACAGGGATCTTCCCTCCTGCCTGAAGAACATTACCTGAGATAGTAAGATCAAACAAAAATCGTTATCTTTCTCCTGGTCTCCTCAGATAAAGTGCTGATCACCAGACAGGCCAACAGCAATCTTTGCAGACACAACAAAATAACCAAGGGTACATTTAAAGTAGTACAAGTCATTAAACTTCCTTTTCGGAATATCCTACTTACATTCACCGCCAGCAATTTTAGTAGAAGTCCTCTTCGGCTGTTCTTTCCGAGCAGTACCTATCCCTGTGCTCTCAGTAGCTCTCTTTTTAGTTACGTGTTCCTCAGTTTGGAATACCTTCTGTCCCTTTCCTTGCTCACCCCGAGGCACCTCATTTTCTTTCATTTCCAAATGCACCTGCAGTTTAAACATACTTCATTTAAATACTTTGTTCCAGCTGGATATAAAGAAGAGCTGTTGTTCTGAGAGCAGTCAGTGGAACAGGTTCCATCCTTAGGGGTTTTCTATATAAGATTAGATAAAGCCTTAAGCATTGTGGTCTAACCTCATAGTTGACCCTGCTTTGACTGGGAGACTGAGCAAGAGACTTTCTGAAGCCCAACCTGAACTAACCTGTGAAATACCCTGTTATTTAACAAGAACTATATTAGGAAGCTTTTACCTGCACAGCTCTAACATGTTAGTATAAAATTACCTTCTTGACAAATCCAATTGTTTGCAAGTAAAAATTAATTCCCTGGCTATGTTACTTTTTTACTATTGTAGCTGTGGTTACTGTACAAGTCTCTAACACTGACAGATTAACACTCCCCATTTCTTATTTCCCTTCTGTCATTCTAAATCAGGAAAAGTTCTTTCACATGGTTCTTAGCTCACCCATTAATTGCATGTAATGCTAAAGGAAAGCAATTCCACCCCATCTCACACTGTGTCTTCCCCTCTCTCAGCCATACAAGCCATGAATAAAGAACCCACTGGGAGGAGTGGGAGTTAAAGATTATGAGGTTTAGGCAATCATCCAATTCCTGGTAACTTTTTTTCTATATAAAGAGAGAACAGCTTTATTTTTAGGTAAATTCTGAAACTAGTCTAATGTTCAGAACACTATAATGAAGTGAAGGGTCTGAAATGTCATTTCTTTCTTAGAGGAATTTAATTTACTTCCGTGACTAGTGAGTAATCTCTGTACATTACAGAATAGCACAGTCAGACAAAATCAGTACTACAAAGTACAGAAAACCAGGACCAGAATACTTGCATACAAAAGTCTTATATATGTACACACACAGACACAGATATATAACATTTATACCACCTGCTAAATGGTGAGTTTACATCATGTTGTGGGAAGGGGACAGTCAGCACACAAAGCCAAACAATGTGAATCACCTCTTTCTCCTGAGAAAGCTCTGCATTTTCTTCACTGGTATTAATATCCTCAGCGGAGTTCCTCTTTTTTCTGTTTACTTTCTTTTCTTTACCACATCTTCGTGTAATAAAGGCCACTGAATCAGGCATCATTTCCTCCTCATTGTTCAGTTCATCTGATTTGATGAGACTAGGTACACTTTTTTCAGAGTCCTGTGTCAGAAAAATACTGTAATGTGGAACATCTGACACGAACAGATGAAAGAGACAGTTTCCATTTTATTATTGGAAGAAGTATTTCACATAGAGGAAAAGCAGTAGCATGCATCTAACAGTGTAGTGATGAAGAAATTGGCACTATCTAGGCTTCCTGAAATATCAAAGCCTATTATTTGAAGGCTTTAAAAAGAAGGCTTAGAGTCATTTTATTATAGAATATTTTAGTAAGAGTCTAGAAGACTAACACTTTATATTTAGAATCTGACTGCAGGATGCTGTGACCCTCCCAGATTCATGTTTCTGTAGAATGCTCTTCACCAAAAGGAACGCTCAGAGGCACCTCCATACTTGTTATAGTTAAAAATAAGCTCACAACGATTCTATTTAAAAAAAGCAAATACCAATTTACTTGCGATCAGAAACTTAAAAGCCATCACCATAGCCAATGATTCAGTTTACAGAAAACTTAAAAGAGAAACCAATACATGAAGAGACAAATAAAGGAAACATAACAATTGTATCACTCTCATTATAGTGTCAGTGTAAGTAAACTGTAGTAAATGCAAAATGCTTTCCAATGAATATCTAATTCCTTCGATCTAGGCATGTAAGACTAAATATGTTTACATTTGGTACTGACTACCACCTGCATTCACAAAGGTAAGAGTTAATATCTGCTCAATGGAAATGTAAATGTTGGTTTTCACAGAGAATAACTTTGTACTGATGCCGAAAAATACATTGTTCATTTTGGCAGCTGAAACAAAATCAGCTTTGGGTAGATAGGAGGCCACTTAAAGCTAACATCAGCACATCTGTTCCCATCAGTACCAGAGTGTATTAAACTGAAGGCATCATGAAGAAAAAAAGTATTTTTATTACAGTTCTTATCATGGTAAAAGTTAACTTTCAGTGCATGCCCTGTTCTATTAGTCACAGTTAGATCTGTCTCTTAATAAAAATGGTCTATTTATCATCCTTTACCATATCTGCACTTTCTTGTTTGGTTCCATCTAAGTGTTGCTTCAGTGCTTTCAACAGTTTGTCTGCCTGGAAAGAAACCAGACAACATGTGAACCAAATACCACATTGAATCATCAAACAAAACATTGCATAAACCCAGCCAGTGTCCTATAATTGATCCAGCAAACAAGCAGAACAGTTCCTGGATCCAATGGAAGACTAAACTTCATCCAAGTCAGTCAAATTGTGTCCCTGGCTGTGGCAGGGGGTTGGAACTAAGTGACCTTTAAGGTCCCTTCCAACCAAAACCATTTGATGATTTTCAATGAAAGTGCTTAAGGCCTCAGATAAATAAGTAGCATATTCTCCAGAGACACAAAGAGAGTTTTCCCTGCCCAGCTTTATTCCTGGTTGCCTGTTTTCCAGGAAGTTTAATTATTCAGGGATGAATGAGACTGGTTTTAGCAGCACTGCATAACCGAGCATGTATTAAATATCTGCACAAACTGCTTTCTCCCTCAAAGTACATGCAAAGCATTATTCTTCTCACCCCTTGCATCTATTCAACAGTTACGAGCAGTAAAATGCAACAAAACTGTGCTGCTGACATTTTAGACTATGAAAGACTCTTGGGAAAGGTCAGCATAAAATCAAACCAGAACTAGAGGCTCAAGAACCAAATCATAGAATCATAGAATAGTTAGGGTTGGAAAGGACCTTAAGATCATCCAGTTCCAACCCCCAGAGCTAAAAGCCCTGGGTGGAGCTTTTGTCCTGGCAGCACAATAACCCCTTCTTTAAGGCTCTCTGCCTTCCCGCAGCGGCGGTGCCGCAGTGACTGCCGCCGGTGAGGTACCCACCAGGGGAGGCAGGGCACGGGCATCACCGTGTGGCTCTAAACACCGGTGAGCGCTTAAATCCCTCGTTCTTAACCACAGCCGGTAAACAAACACACGCACCTCATCCCTCACAGCACCCTAGTGGTGTTGTTCTTCCCAGACTTAAACAAACAAAATGAACCCAAACCACAGCCACCTGCCGCGGGTGAACCCCGCGGTGCCCCAGCCCATGGGCAGAGAGCACGTCCCCTCCTTAACCCCTCCAAGTAAACGGAGCCAGCAAAAGCAGCTGTTCCTCTGGGCCTGTGCCCGTCCGGAAGGCACCCGGGCACAGCGCCTCACCCCGCGGAGGGAGCCAACGGCCGGGACCTTCTCCCGGAGGAAGGGACGCTTTAACACGAAGCTGCCACCGCTCCCGCGGGCCCGGGCAGCGACCCCACCAGAGCAGTACCCATAACAGGAACAAAGGGGACGGGGGTGTTCCCTGCACGACAGCCGCTCCCTCAGCTCCCGGCCGGGCAGTGCGGGAGCCCCATCGCCGGGGTCGCTCTTTAGGGGGAGAGCGAGAATCCGGAGCTCCCCCTCCCCGCCCACCCCTCGCTCAGGACGCGCTGCTCCCGCCCTCACCCGCAGGTTGGCCTTGAGCCCGGCGGCCTTCGCGATCCGCTGCAGCTCCACGTATTTCATCTCCTCGAGCCGCTGCCGCAGCGGAGACGACGCCATGGCAAGGCAGGGCAGGGCGGCGAGCGGAGACCGCCTCAACCGCCGCGCTTCAAACCTCGCGCCCAACTGACTCAGCCCGCGCCCGCCCCCGCCGTTCAAACTTGCCCTCCGCGCCATGCCATTGGCTGGGTGAGGCAAAGGGGTTGAGACTAAGGGCAGGGAAACCACCAAAAGCGGCTCGGCTATGGGAGGGTGCGTGGATTGTTCAAACGCGATAGGCTCTCCAAGTGAAAGGAAGCCCCGCCCTCCCCGCGTGATTGGGCAACAGAATGACCCGGTGCTGCCCACTTCCCAATAGTCTCAGGCGATGAGGATTGACTCAAGCATTGACCAATGGCAGCGCGGACCCGTGAAGCGCGCTCCAATTGGGAAGGTGGGCGAGGGCTCGAATGCGAGGCGGGAGAAGATGGCGGTGCGGCAGCAGCTGCAGGAGCTGATGCGCGACTCGCAGCTCGGCGGTGCCATCGTGATGGAGCGGCAGCCGTCGCCCGTAGCAGCCGCACCGGACCAGGTGTCGCCGCCTTCCTCGCCGGAGCCTTCCTCGCCGGAGCCTTCCTCGCCGGAGCCTTCCTCGCTGCAGCCCGCCTCGCCGCAGCCCGCCTCGCCGCAGCCCGCCTCGCTGGAGTCGCTACCCCTGCGGCAGGGGCTGGTGCTGGAGCCGTGCGCCACGTTCCAGTGCCGCGGCTGCTGGGCGGTGCTGAGCGACTCGCTGCAGCTGTGCGCGCATGAGGAGGGGCAGCTCGGCCTCCTCGTCTGCTACAGTCAGTGCCCGCCGCGGGCGGGGGGTGCCCTGAGGGAGCGGGGGGTGCCGGCGGGCGGTTGGTGCGGCGGGTCCGGGTTTCAAGGGTCCGTCTCTTCTCCTCAGGAGTCACAAAGGACGTGATCTGGGAGGACTCGCTCACGATCGGCCTGGAGGGACCCCTGCTCGGTTGGTGCGTAGCTCGCCTGCTGCTTTCTCCGGGCACCGGCCTGCCAGGAGCTGCCGCCGCGGGGCATTGAGCGGGCTGGAGTGTGCTGCGGGGTGGGTAAGATGCGGAACGCCGCTCGTAGCCGTGTTTCACCCACTGCGGAGCGAGGGAGCTTCTGAAGGTGCAGCTTTCGTGTGGGCTTCGCTGCTGCCCTGGGTGGAGAGGAGCGTTTGAGCAGGCAGCCTGGCCTGTAGGGCGCTGCTCCCCTGAAAGTCTGTTACCTAAATTAAAACATCTCTCTTCGGGGTTTAGTTGTTCGTTGTTTTATATATATATATATATCCACACACACTATGTTTTATATACATATGTATAAAAAAGCACAGTGTATGTATATATATATATACACACTGAAAATTATTAACTTCTACTCTGTTCACAAGCCTACAGTTAGTAACAGGCTTGGTAACTGGGATGAGTCTGATGCAAAGGCTGTAAATGACACCTGAGGACTTACAGAACCTGTAGTTTGTTCACATGGCATTTAAAGGGTATTTCACTAATTATAGGGCCCAGGAACTTTTAAAATATAAGACTTACTTTTTAATTTTTCCTTTTTTTTTTCTGCCTCTCTCTCTGTATGAGGCAATAATCTGTTTTATCAGGAGGAAATGCTGCATCTATGATCTGGCACAGGTGGTGTTTTACTAGTTAAATCTTGTTTGACTAATATAGCCTAAACCACTCTGTGGTAATAAGACATCTATTTTCTTCCTTAATTGCAACTTCATTTATTACAGAGATTATGTCTTGCACAACGTGCCCAAACGTTTTACATTCATGTTCCCTTTGTATGTAGTGTCTCCTTAAGGAGAAAGCGTTATTATGCCTCGGTTTGCTGTCCTAGTAGAACTGCAGATTTGCTCTCCTCTCACAAGCGTGCTCTATGTATGGTTTCAGAAGCTTCTCTTTAATACTGTTTTCCCCTTGCTCCTTTTAGTGCTTACAACAGATTGACCTGTCAGTCGTGTGGCTTGGTCGTGGGCTTTATTCTTTATTCTGCCTCCAGGGAGCTGGCGTACCTGCGAGGCTTCTTCTCTTTCTTCAAGGACAGCATCCTCTGGTGAGCATGCTCTGTTCTTATGGTCAGTGATTTCATGGCAGTTTGTAAGTCATTACAACAGGCTGTACAACTAATCTACAGCTCTTTTTTGACCAAGTGCATTAATGTGGGGTTTTAGTATCCTCTTTTTTTAATTGTCGGTGTTGGCCTGACTCCATTTGACTTCAGTGGCCTCATGTAACATTGAGGTTTAAATTTATGTGTTTGCAATACTGAAATCTACTTCACTTCCAGATTCACGCAGCTAACGTAAGGTGTCAAAGTAGTTCCATGATAGATTAAAGACTTAACTATAGTAAATGTAAATTACTTATAGTTGGTGATGAGAGGATTTTATGATTTCCAAGTAAAACCATTGTTACATTTTTAATCTTTTCATAGTGCATTGACTTCTTTTGGCAACAACTTTGTATCTGCTTTAAAATAATCCTAAATAATCCATCTAAACAATGAAGTTCAACCAAGCCAAGTGCAAGGTCCTACACCTGGGTCAGAGCAATCCCAGGCACAGCTCCAGGCTGGGCAGAGAAGAGATTCAGAGCAGCCCTGTGGAGAAGGACTTGAGGGTGTTGGTTGATGAGAAAATGAACATGAGCCGGCTTCAGTGTGCGCTTACAGCCCAGAAAGCTAACTGTATCCTGGGCTGCATCAAAAGGAGTGTGACCAGCAGGTTGAAGGAGGTGATCCTGCCCCTCTGCTCTGCTCTTGTCCTCACCTGGAGCATTGTGTGCAGTTCTGGTGTCCTCAACATGAAAAGGACATGGAACTGTTGGAACAAGTCCAGAGGAGGCCACGAGGATGATCAGGGACTGGAGCACCTCCTGTATGAAGACAGGCTGAGAAAGTTGGGGCTGTTCAGCCCAGAGAAGAGAAGGCTGCGTGGAGACCTCAGAGCAGCCTTCCAGTATCTGAAGGGGGCCTATAGGGATTCTGGGGAGGGACTCTTCATTAGGGACTGTAGTGATAGGACAAGGGGTAACAGGTTAAAACTTAAACAGGGGAAGCTCAGGTTAGATACTGTCCTGGGTTCAGCAGTAGCAGTCATTTTTCTCCTTAGTAGTTGGTGCAGTGCTGTGTTTTTGCTTTCGGCCTGGGAACAGTGCTGATAGCACCGATGTTTTTAATTACTACTCAGTAATGTTTACTCTGACCAAGGACTTTGTGAGCCTCATGCTCTGCCAGGGAGGGAGGGGAAGCCGAGAGGAAGCAGAGACAGGACACCTGACCCAAACTGACCAAAGAGGTATTTATCTCAACCCGTGGGAGTTACATCCTTTCGATTCTCCTCCCCATCCCTCCGGGAGAGGGGGGAGAAGGAAGCAGAGGGAGTGAGCAAGTGGCTGAGTGGTTCTGAGTTACCAGCTGGGCTTAAACCATGACATATAAGGAGGAAGTTCTTTACTGTGAGGGTGGTGAGGTACTGCAACAGGCTGTCCAAGGAAGTTGTGAATGCTCCATCCCTGGCAGTGTTCAAGACCAGGCTGGACAGAGCCTTGGGTGACATGGTTTAGTGTGAGGTGTCCCTGCCCATGGCAGGGGGGTTGGAGCTGGATGATCTTAAGGTCCTTTCCAACCCAAACCATTCTATGATTTTAATTCGACTATGGGTGTTTAACTGCTTTTCTTTGTGTTGTTTCTCCTTTTGTTTTCCAGTTACATCTTGAAATCCCAAATGATAGTAGAAGCTTCTAATATGATTTTTCCTTCTGAGACCTTACGGGAACGACTGCAGAAAGTAAAGTTTCTACATTAATTTGTATGGAAAATATTAAAAAGGATTTTTTTTTATACATATAAGTCCAAAAATATTGATACAATTACTTTTTAAGTGCACAAGATGGAGGAAATACTGACTTATAACACAGTGACTGACTTAAATGTGTAAGACATGCAAAACATTTTCTAGAACCACTTATCTCCAAAACATATCCAGTTCTGTTTTCTTCCGAAGTGTGTTATCCTTTTATTCCTGTACTTTGAAAAGAAGTGTTTAAATTGGATGTTTTTCTGTAACTTGGTTAGTTGTTGTCTTAGTAAATTGCCTGTCCCGTAGCTCAGAGTTACTGTGTGTAGGAGACAAGACAGTGTATCCAGTATTCACATGTATTTAGTATTCACATTAACTTGTTTCTTTTCAGCTTCTGTTCTAAGCATGGAAATGGGCCCATGGCATTTCTGAAGTTTTGCCCTCTTTAAAGTCATCTTCCAGTGTCTGACTGTAAGATCAGTGTTTTTATAGGTCAAGAGAGGCTAAAATGCAAAAATCCTATCCAGGAAAGACTTTTAAAGTTGAGACACTTTATTCTGAAGTAAAACAATAGTAGTACTTGATTGCAAACACAGATCGTGTAACTGTGGGGAGTTTGCTTGTTGAGTAGAACAAGAGCAAGAATCTGGTCTTTGCTTTTTGAGACACAATGTCAGCAGGATTTTCCTCTTGTGCTTTTGATGTGTTAACTTAAAACGGCATTTTTGAAGGACTGTCCACCTGTTTTCCTAAGCTAATGATGAAACAGTCTGTCCTCATATTGTCAAAGAATGTCTCTGGCTGTGTAAAAACAAGAGTTAGGGAATATTGGATTGATTGTGAAAAGGCTCCAGCAACCTGTCTCCTTGAGTATTTCCTCATCCCTGAAAGGGCTGTGCTGCCACACATTAATCTGTCTTCCTGTAGCACAGGCCTGATTTGGGTGCCAGTTTTGGCTGTACTAGACATGCAGTATAGAGATTAAAGCCCAGTGTAATTTTCTGTCTTGAAAGTCAACTGCTCTTCAACCACTGCAGGTGGGGTACAGATCATTCAGAGACCCAGTGTTAGGATGTTTCTCTGTAGACTTAATACTCTTAGTTCTCTCTTTTTTTTCTAGCTGAAGGAGAAGCTTGTGGAGAGCCACACACGTGTAGAATCACTGGTGAAGACCCTGAAGGAACTGGAGGAAAAAAACAGTGGGCAGGAAGGCAGAGCTCTGCAGGAGATGCAGCTGGACGACTCCCAAAATGTGGAATAGTCAGGGTCAGCAAATAGTGCACAATTTCAAGAACTGCTGGAGTTGTTTCTGCATCTCTACTGATTTTGTTCCTTATGATGAACTAATGCACCAGAACAGATTGGAGGGTTGATAAGTCATGTTACCTCTGCACAAAAAGAACTGATGCTTAAGTGCATCCCTTCAGTCTTAAGAGGAACACCTGAAAATCTGACATCCTGAAGATATGCTTGGAAAAATGAATAGCTCACCCAAGCAGCACATCACTCTCCAAGACAGTATAACAGTGATTCTCTCTCATGACTTCAGGGGGAAAACCAGGCTTTGAAATACAAAAACTAGGTTTCTGCAACATACAAAACATACTAAGATGATATTGAAGAGGAGCTATTATAAACTGAACATTCTTATGGAGATCAAAAGTTCTTATCCTACCCTTTCATAGAGATACTGTGTTAATGGCAGCCAGCTGCTGCCATTAGCTACATCTGGTACGTGAGGCACTCCTAAAGGGTCTCCTTATCAGTTCTTTTAGACTTGCTTCTGTGTGTGGCCTGCAAAAAGAGCAAGCTAGCATGGCCTAGAAGCTACAGAGAGCTTGGTGCGTGAACCTGCACCAAGTGGCACAATGCTGGCTGGAGCACAAATTTTTGGGTTTCAAATTCAAGGGCAATACATGTGCCAGCCACCAGTATTTCTCTCTGTTTTATTAAAAACAGGGTGCTGCTTCTTTCCAAACATCTAGAAAGTAATTTGGTGGAAAAGAAGGAACACCCACTGGTTTTATGACAGCATATCTTTAACCCCAGTTCTTGGTATTTGGAAGATTAAAGGTCAGTTTTCTCTCCCTTTTGTTGCCTAAAAGACCGATGCTTTAAACCTTCCATAAAGTTTAACAGTTGTATGCAGTAGTCTAGAGAGGGCTGTATTTACTTAATTATAGTGATGCAATTTTCCATCCCCTTACTTCTGCTTCCATATATGACTGGCAGATTGCACTCCCCATTGCTGCTACTACCAGTACGCCCTGTATTTCATGGTCTTAATTGCTGTATTTGTGAAATAACTCTTGTAGTGGCCTTGGAGCAGAGCACAAAACTTACTGTAAACCACCTCAGAGGCTTCAGGTGGCCAGCCAGTACCTTCACTGCTACTGCTTTTTCATTGAGAGTTCAGATTGTCTCAGTTTGTTCTGATGAAGCAATAAGTTGGAATACTGTCAGCCGTTCTGCAGAGAGAAGAGGGGTGCTCTCTGTTAAATTCTACTACTGTATGCTATGTAAATGATTTTATTGTTAGTTTTACAAATTTGATATGCAAAACTGCAGAGACACAGCACTTTTCAATGACAGCTAAGTTCAGGATATCAAAAGTACCTACCCAAAGTAAGTATTACACTCTTGCGACATCTGCTTCATTGCCTGTAATGACAAATGGTAACTTCTCTAAAATGAGCTCTATCCTGAACCCTTCACTTGAATGTTGTTCTTTTGAGTTGTCTCTGCATATATGAATGTACAGTTTGGATTTGTTGTAGTTGATTATTATTAAGAACAAAGACATCTTTACAGTTGTGTTGTTTACTCTCTTCTGCATTGTGTTATGGTTAAGGGCCTGTTGGTCTTTAACTGAGGTCTTGGGATTTAAGCTCATTTTGTGCAAGCATCTCAGGTAGATGTTTTCCATTGCAGAACTTCACCTTTGCATTACTTTCCAAGTGACAGCCCTTTTGTTATTCCATCCACTGACAACGGGCCTACTCCCTTTTGCCCTTTCAGTCTGGTTTCTGCATTGAGACAGTTCCTTGCTGTATGCTTTACATCTGTACTGTGTACAACAGTGCTAAACTGTCTTGCTTCATTTAGCTAAGTGTCCACCCCTAAAAGGAAAAGAAAGCTGCCAGTTACTTTGGGTTTTAGTATTATGTTTACAGCTGTAAAGAAAAGAATTTGTAAATGCTGAAATTCAGAGATGTATTTTGTGCAGATCACTGCATCATGAGTCATAAACCCACTTCTTTTCCTTAGCTTATGTTTGCAGAAAAACCCATCAGTTTATCTTGCTGGGTCCCGCTTCATTATGAAGCATTAAATTAATGGTTCCTCACATTACATAGCATGAATTTAAACAAATAATGAGCATGTGCTAAATAATAGCTGGGAAATTTTTAAACTACATTAATCTTTGTTACTGGGAGGACTCTGCTGAGTCAAGCCATGGTCCTTCATGTCTCTTTGTCAAATGATGTGGGTTTTGTTGCCTGGTGTACCTGCTGACATTCACAGCAGCAGTGTTCCAACAGCATTCTGTTTTAAATAAGCCACAAATCAAAATATATAGGTTCATTCTCTTCAGTAATTCAAAGTGATGCTCATAAACATATTCCTGAAAGATTCAGCGTTTGATCCCACAGCCAGATTTAAGTTCCTTTTAATCTATGGTTTATCAGTGAATACTTGTTCCTATTCTAGTGTAGGACCTAATCTCCACTAACCAGGCATCTTGAGAAACGCATTCCAGCTTTAAATGCAGCCAGGGCCAGTCTGGCTTTGAAGGGATGGATTCTCTAAGTGAATACAGCCACTTAGAAAACAAGTCAGGCCTCACCAAGAGCTGTCTTCTCTGGAATGTGAAGACAAAACAACTGGAAAATAAAACAAAGGTGGTTGAACATGCTACTGAAGTAACAATCACAGTAAAAATCTTCTACAAACTACCTTAAGGGTTAGCAATCTGTAACAGGTCTTGAAAAGGTTGTAGCAGGGTTAGGAGCCAATGGCTTCTTCAGCACAGCCTCCTGAGCTGGTGTCCTGCTGTATTACAGCATTTCGACACCAACTGCAAGGGAAGTTGTGCCTTGCTGCAGGTTGTGAGATGCCAGCTATAGGAGGAATTATTCGGACATGGGGTTGCCAAAACAACAAACAATCCATGCAGATGAAAGTTTTCTAGACGGCTTATTAATTTAGCCAGTCTGCAAGCAAGAAGCTTTCTGGGATCATCCGAAAGAGCCCTTGAAGTTTTAACTGACATGTTGCCCATCTTAGTATGAGTGGAGTAACTTTTCTTTAGCTGCCTTCCAAGAAGTCATGAGGTTCGTGTGCCTGAGGTCTGTTGGGACAGCTGGACCAACAGCAGATACACGGCTTGTGTAGGTTCAGCCCTAATTGTTGGGTTTGCACAAAGGTATAGCAAGTACAAACACATCTCAGAAGTGGAGTGTCTAGCAAGTTGGTTAATCTATCTTCTGAACAAATGACACGTCCAGTTTTTAGTGCATTCTCAGCCTGTGCTGCTTTATTGCTAAAAAAATTGTATACAGGTGCAGAGTTTCCAAGTTCATTTTTAAACAGTTCCTCTTTACAGTGTCAAAAGAATAAAATCTTATCTTGAAATCCTCAAAGATGCATAGATATAAAAGCAAGCTGCCTTTTGGAAAAACATCAGATTTTGCAGGGAGACATTCTTTCACTGTTACCATGTAAAACATGTGCAACGGGAATACATAGTTCCTAGCGACACCAATAATTACTAACCCATGTGAGCACAGCATCAGAAGTTCAACATTAAGAAGTATTTTCTAGTTTGTTCTTTAAGTACTAAAGTAATCTTTAAGAATCTAACACTAATACTTCTCCTTTGCTGTTGTACCATGCTTTTGAAAAGATCATCTTCACTGACATCCTAAAGTAGCTTATTCCCAGGTTTTATATTGAGGGGAATAAGCATTAGCAAAGGATACAACTGCTTACTCACCACACCAAAGAAAACATGAAAGTTTAAATGCATGCAAAAGTGTTCTAAAGAATACCCACTAAGAACTAGGTGACCATGGTTAACCGCTGAGCTAAACTTGCTCTACAAATTCCCTTTTTGCTTGAAGAAGTTGGTCAAAGGACTTCAATTTGTCTAACTTCTGATGCCATCAAATAGTCATCTTCTCTTAGAACATTCCTAGCTTCATTTGGCAATTCTTCTAAGTCTAAAAAGAGCATTCATGAGAAAAACACAACCCCCATTCTAACCCAAATCACGGTGCTTTGTGGATGGTTGGCTATGAAGCATGAACAGGAGTTAACTTGACAAGCAATTTCTTCCTCCAAGATACCTTCTATTTAAGAGGACTGTGCCCCTGTACATGGAGAAGTGTTCTGCACAAGTTAAGCCCATCTACAAAATTAAGCTAAGCTAAAAGTATGGAAATCGGCACTAAAAGCTAGTATTCTACATGTCTGAATACAAGGTTAAACTTGGAAATGTATTAGTGACATAGGCTATGCCACATGTTCTAGGTTATTTTCAAACTGCCAGCAGAAATTCACTTCACTGTCCACTGAAGGATTTGGGAAGTATTTCAGAGAACACACTAAAAGCCTACAGAAAGATGGCACCCAAATTCCCTTTTATTTAGTAGAGTGAAATAAAGGAAAACCAACACTATTGCAACCTGTGTTGCAAAGAGAAAGACCTTCAGTGCTCAAATTTCAGTTACTGCTTTTAAAAATCTCTTTAAAGAACTTAAAAACTATACAAGAAGATTACCAGTATTTTCGGGTTCATTCCTGCAGGTGCCATTATTGCTGGCTGGTACCAGTATGCTTCAGTACAGCTGCCTATGTGGCTAGAGGGTTACCTGAAAATACTGTCTACTAAAAAGCTATTCAACACCTGAAATGTATGTACTGTGCTTATTAATTTCAGTCTTCAAATAATTTCTCTCACCACAAGCAAGTTTATTATCTACTCTCTGGTAAATACTACACTCAAATTGAATCTGTGATTTCCATTGTTTGCTTGTTGGTTTTTTCCCCCCACCAGTTGCTCCCCCCTGCACATTGTAAGAAACTCTGCACCCTTTTCCTTGCTACAGCTGCAGCAGGTGAGAACCTCATCTCGCCCCTAAACATGCTTAGTCCATGCCCTGCTTTTCACATGCTCAGGACACTACTTTGAACCAGACAAGAGGTTATAAAGGCGAGTTCTGCTGATCCTAGTTCCTGATTTACAGTTTTGGTGCCATGCTTCTGTCCCTACCTATACATTCTGCCCCTTTCTCTACAAGGGCAGCACATTCTCTAAAAACCAAAAACCCCAAAATCTGAGAATCAAAGCAGGAAGTTCAAGCTATTGGTATATTAATTCCTATTGCTTTATTATGTATAAATGCATATCTCAATTTACTGGTAATAACTACGTTACACTTGACATTTTGAATCATGCATAATTAGAATACTAGCTCTAAGATTTGGTTTGTGGGCCTGTGCCACTTGCCTTCAGTTTCTCCATGCAGTTCTTCATGCCCAAGGCATTATGAACTAGACACCTTTAAGTTGACCTGCAAGCACACTCACTTGGAGGGGAAGTGGAGAGAAGCACACAGGATTTACATAGGACACAATAAACACTAAATTACTTTTTATCTTTAACTTTAGATGTTGTAAAGCCATAGGGAACCTGTCTATATTATGACCTGGTACATAGGCTCAGACACAGAAACACACCCTGCCTACATCATGAACATTGACACCTTCTCCAAAACTCAGGAGAAAGTATAGAGCAGACTGAAAGGGAAGAGACATAAGAACCCATTGTTGGTGTTCTGCACTGTTAAATGAGACACCCTGGTTCAACTGTTGGCCTTTGTGTGTCTGCCACTCAAAGCACTACAGGGGCACAATGCTAGATCATTCAGTAAAATAAATTAAATGGAATCTGACCTGAACTGCCATTATGCAGCTCTGCACCTGAACAACAAACAGGAACCTTGGTTTTGGAGGAAGACCAGACAGTTTCCTAGGGACAAAGGAAGCAGTTATTTTCAAGCCTGATTATCCATCAGAAACTGTTCTTCCATATTTTTCCTTTTCCTGCCCAAAAACCAATGCGAGCTCTTGACAGCGTAACCCTTGTGTAACATGTCAGTGTCCTGAAGCTCCATACAATTTCTTCTCACTCACTATCAAGGACCCTTTGCAAGACTTTCTCTTTTGTTCTGAATTTGACAATTACCCTCACTTGCAGAAGGTGCAATTCCTGAAGGTGCAATTCCCAACACAGGTTCTGGCTAGACCGTCTGCAGCAGCACTAATGGATGTGGAAACAGCTTGTAATCAACTGGGTTTAGCTCTGCAAAGAGGCATGTCAGTACTGGTCATTACACCTTTGATACCCCACACTGCAATGTGGTTGCTTCTAACACTTTCATTTAGTTTTAGAAGCAGTGTAATACAGGGGGTTGGAGCAAAAGTCATACCATAGCACAAGAGCTGAAAGGCAAAGGGATTCCTTTTGCTGCTGTGAACAGTGATTTCTAGTCTAGTAGACAACAGACTACATAGCACTATAATAAGGCTGACTTGGGAAGAATATGCAGATAGCTTGCGTGACTACAGCAGGCTTGATTCCTTACCTCCCTCTACTTATGCTTCTCTGAATGAAGAAACCCTTGAATTCTATTCAGCCAAAGTTCATATTTCTGAAGCAGGAACATGACCATGTTTTCATTATTATGGAAATGTATTTGCTGACCACAGACCAGAATAAATTTATAATTTCTCTAATGCAAGCAGATAACAATCAAATTAAAGTCCCCTATGGGCAGCTGCCAATTTGATCAATAATTCATTAGCTGGAATTTGAGTGGATTACAACCTCCCACATCAATTAGCTTTTCATACACATATTCCGGATTATCCAACACTTAGTTTAGACATTCTCATGCTTATCTTGGTTACTTTATACTGCAAAAATGCTCACAGCCCTCATAGTGCCATTCTCAACTTCTGAAGAGCCAAAGGGCTTCACCTCCATAATTTCAGAACACTAGAAGCTTCCTTTCAGCTGGAAGTTAGACTTCAAACTGCCTCAGCTTCCTAGAAGAAATTCAGCCAGACAGATTCAAACCTCTGATGTAATAATGTGTTCTGAACAGAGTTACTATCTGTTAGGCCATGTTGTCTCTGCACCTATCTGCACTGAAAGCAGCATCAACTATGAACATTTCAGAACTCCTGTGGCTCTTTTATGTAACTGTTTCATAGGAAATACTTTGCTGGGTGCAGAGGCTACAGCTGTAGATCAATAACTCTTTACCAGAGGCTCCACAGTACTTGCCTCTGCAAAACTTCAGGCATCAACAGAAATCAATTATGGTTTCAAACAGTGTTTAGCAAGGCTAAAATTATTTTCCTGTAAAGCAACATTTTTAGACCTCTACAGTTGTGCTGGGGCTGTAACAAATGGTCTGAGTGTCAAGTGTTCTCTAACTTCTTATTTAAAGACCATCTCAAATTGGTCTTTTTAAGCAAAGAAAACAAAAAGTACATCCCACAATAAAAGCTTTTAACTTCAGAATCAGGTTCTCACCACACTCTAGTATTTGGAAGGGTTTAGTTTCTTCTCAGAGAAACAGAAGTGCTAGGCTACAAAAGAGAGAAAACTAGAAGAAAACTTCAGCTATCCCTTCAAAAAGAACTGTCTGCTCTTCCCCAGCACTCACTGCAGTTCTTCAGATCTGTCACAGAGCTTTCTTGGTTTTTTTATATATATATATGGTTCATTAACAATGTATTCAAGTGCTAAATTCCCTCCAATGAGAGGAACAGAAGAGGAATTCACCCATGTTCTCAGGAAGAGAATCTTCACGCAACTCCCTGCAGCACAGAGCGCCACAAACTTATTTGGTTATTACCCACTTATTCTACTGTACAATCTTGCTAATGCAAGTTATTTACTATCACATGCAAAACAGTTATTGCTACTAAAGTTCTATTTTCTTATTAAATCATCTTATGGCTTTGTTTGCATCAGGGATTCTTCCCCCTACATACTGTGCTATTTTGCATTCCAGTTTCAGAGGTATTTTTCAATTGATTCTCCCAAGCACTAAACTACTATATTTAATGGTACAGCTACTTCCATAGAAAACTGAACCTAACTCTCAGCAAAGGTTCCCAGAGCGCTGCTGTAAATGGCCCCCCTGACCAATTTTCTTGGAAATCAATTAGATGCAGAGGGTTGGTTGTTTAGGGGTTTCTATTTGTTTGCTTTCCCTGTTACATACATTAACTCTGCCCGGTTACTGGTTTTGCACCAAAGAACATGCTTCTTGATTAATCACTTTAGAGATACATCTTATCAAAACAAAGCTACCCATTCCCTCCCTCCCCCTAATGGCCATTTACAGGCAGGTCTCAGGAAAAAAGATGCAGTATCCTCTCTAAGTTGGAGAATTTTGTTCTTGTAAAAGATAGAAATGGGTGAAGAGCAATACTGTCACCAAATAAAAGACTTTCTCCTAGGAAATCAGAGGATGCCATCCACAGAGCATCGCACATCTGGAATCATACCAGTCCAAGCTGCCCATTGAGAGCAAAATCATTTGGACCTCCCCTGGTCTAAACTTTTCTTCTGAAAAAAAGCAGAGGGAGAGACAGAAATTATTAAAATTGAGCTTAGAGCTGGAAAGCAACACTAGAAGTTACCTAAAATACAGGATATTGATTTCTCAGTAATACAGGGGTGGGGAATCTCTGACCCATAGGCTTGAGATAGCCTGCTGCACAGATACAGTCTGCAGTGCTGTTTTTCAACAGCCCTTGACCTTATTACGATTTCTTTTATTATGATGTATGTAAATGCAGGATCCACCACAGGTACTAATAGATCAACAGAACTTCAGTCAAGAAAGGTTCCCCATTCCTGCAATAATGGATAAAAGCCTTCTACTTTTATTATGCAGATAGCATTTTGCAAATATCAACTTATTATATAATGAGGTTAACGTTTAACTAGTTGTAACAATTATATAGTCATAGCTGAAGAAAAAAATTACTCAAGAGATATTGTAGATGATCTCACAGTAGCAGGGATGTGCACAAAATGCACATAAACTCATCAACATACTTTTGAGTCTATAACAGGATGGGTAATAATAAAATTGTAAAAGCTGCACATGGAAGAAAACACCTTAAACAAAGACTAAAAAGAATCCCACCAATAAGAGATGAGAATCCTGGATGCCTACGTACAGCAGCTTACTATTGCAGCTGAACAGATAGACTAAAAGCACAAAGTCAACTATGATTCTATGAAGCCCATTAGGTAAAGGCGTTTCATTTCTAAAGAGAGCGTTGCCATTGTCAAAGGGAGGATACTGCATGTTTAGACCACGTTTGTGACATTTCTATTGTATCCTTTCTATTGTTAATTACATTATTATCACTGTTTATTAATAAATTTGTCACTCAAATTGTAAAAATACTACTAGGCTCATGCACTGATCCTAACATGGCACTACAGTTTGCTACAAAGCACTAATGCTTATGGAACTATACACATCTCAAAATGGAAGACATTGGTGATTTTGTTGTTTTCAAACAACTTGTAACATCATTTTGTCCACAAGTATTAAAATATATATATGTATATATATATGTTCTATTGCACTTGCCCCTTGTTTTTGTCATGTTTCACATGGGAAGATTTCCAACCAACAGAGAAATAAAAGTGGAACAATAAAAAGTAGGCTGAGGCAGCATTTCCCAACACAGCAGTTATGTAAGGTGCTGGCCAGAAATGTATGGCAGTGGGGTCTTCCGGGCATGTATGGGTATTACTTCTGTGAAAGCCACAGATCCTTAGCCCTGCTAGAAATATTCTGTTCTAAAATGAAACTTGAAAACTAATGTTACATTGCCATGGAGAAGAGTCAGGAAAAGTCAGCAATTCTATTTTTTGTTACAATACAGGGTTACAAAATGGCGAGGATTATTTATATGGAAAAATAAATCAAACAGCTTAAAGTGGCTACTCTCCAGTCAGACAAGTGCTTTGTTTTTATACATGTTCACAGGAAACAAAAATACCTTCCTGTCCCCCAATTATTTTGCCATCAAGCTATGCAAGAAACAACTGCTAGCCCTAACACCAGAAGGAAGAAAAGGAAATTCCCAAACCTAAAAATCAGCTGTTTCTTTCACCAGATACTAACCAACTACTTACAATCTTACGATATTGACAGTATTTTCCATCACTTAGAGATGGATCCTGCTTCTACAGACATCTACTTTAAATCCCATTGGTTTCAGCCTAAGGAGGCCTTAAAAGGAAGTGTGCTTTTCTAGTAGCCTCCAATGGCAGAAAATTCAAACCATATTCAGCAATCCTATGTTTTTAAAAGCAGTCAGGCCAAGCTGGTGGTTGCCTCATCAAGATCAACATGACTGTGATCAAACAGCTCATTGCAATGTTACACAAAATTTTAGTGCTCATTACATTTGGCATTACTTTGATAGGCAGTGTCTTGCCCACCACTTTCATGTCTGCTCTTCACAGAAACAACAAATGGGAAAGCTATAATTAAATTGTATTGTTACAATGCAAGTCTAAACACAGACTTAACTCTGAAAAGGAGGATCAACATCAACACTC
Source organism: Neopsephotus bourkii (assembly GCF_033783945.1). Taxonomy (NCBI): domain Eukaryota; kingdom Metazoa; phylum Chordata; class Aves; order Psittaciformes; family Psittacidae; genus Neopsephotus; species Neopsephotus bourkii. Next base: position 11,929,757 of record NW_026902298.1, on the reverse strand, counting down.
GCCCTTACTCTGCTATGGAACTTGGTCCCATAAAATGTGACTACATTTTAAGTATCAGAACACTGCCCTTGCAATCCATCATTAAGATTTAAGGATTTCAGTTGGCTTTGTCAGCCATTTTCAGGCTGTCTGACTCTGTCCAGCAGTTTTCTAAAAGCAAAAACAGAAGAAGAAATCTAAAACACCACCCCCACCCCCCAATGACTCTACCATCTCCCAAAACCTATTAACAGAACTTATATACCTTTATTTGATTCAGATTTGAAAATACTACTTTAGCTAGTAAGTCACATTTGCTAAATCACAAGCTCGGAATAAGGTGCACTAAGAAGAGCTTCAGATTTGAAGTGGAACAGAATACATATCCCAGTTGTGGGGCTTTTTGCCAAGAAATCCTACTTCCCATATATAATACCACAGCAGGGAGCACATAATCAACATACACTCCCATCTCAGAATGACAGAAAACATCCTATATAATCACAAATGACGGAGACAAAGAACCTTGTGTAAACATAAGAACAACAGACTGCATCTTAGTTTGGGAAAGAATATGAGGAACCAAAAAAGGCCCATCCTAAGTATTTCTTCTCTCTCAAATCACCCCTCTTACGTGGTAACAGCCTGTTCTCTTGGGCCTGTTTCTACCTTATAGATGGTAACACACAGGTCACGTCAGTTCTGAGTCACAGAAGAATCAAAAAACTGATTCCATCAGCAGTATTGAAAACTCAAACTGTGCCAAGGAAGTCAAGTGGATAAACTGCAACTTTACCTCTCTGGTCTCTTCTATCCCACCAGAAGTTAGTTTCTTTAATAAAGAAAGAAGTTCTGCCCCATTTCTTCTACCACATGTTCCTGGGTTTCTTCCTTTTGCAGCTAAGGAGTCATGAAAAGACAGAGGGGGGAATGATTTAACATAAACCTAATCATTATTTTGTTACCCCAGAGGCCTTTAAAGCTTCACTTTTCTTTGCCAAAAATTAAATGCTGCAGAGTAATTTCTCCTTCTGGTGAAAGCTCTTCATATCCAGCACCTACATCAGGTTTAGACAGGCAAATATATATTTTGATCACAGCCTTGGTCAAGGCATTTACACAGTACAGACAAGGTAATTCTGCATTTTTTCCTCTGCACTAGATGCTTTATGCAAGTTGACATCAAAGACATCTATCTCCAAAGTCAAGCCTGGGTTTTGGACTAGAAAATACCTGTATGGGACATCTCCAATGGCTTGGTAAGTTTCTTCCTCATGTCAGAGCAGAAAATACGTTCTGTTTTTCCTACTGCATTTTTTTAAGTATATCAAGACAGCTTGAAACAGCAATGTTTGCAGACACTTTATCTGCTAGGACTTCCAATACGACACAGTGAAGTACTTAACCTTCCTAAAATGAAGGAGGTATCAGTGAAGAATACTAGCTTGCACTTGAACCTGATTACAAAATATTTCTTATTTTAAAACAGAATGCCAAGAGCTGGATGAAGAGCTTGCACAGAGGACATTTCTTCAGGAAACAACTGCTGATTTCTGTTACTCTGCTTTTGAGTTGTGATAAAATGATGGGGTACTTCTGTGGGAGAAGTCATCTGGTGAATCAAATGTTGGGTGAGATGGTTGAAACAAGAAGCGAAGAGATCTTTGTTCGTTCAGCTCCATGGAAGTGAAGGACAGGTTTTTGCTTGCTAGAAGAGAAACATCAACACTTCACAGCCTACGAGCAAGCAACAGGACCACCTTCTTGAATGTCAGGAGAGGATCTGGAATCCCAAAATAAAAAAAGAGGGGTAGATTAGCAATCAGAATAAAATACATTCAACATTAACATGCCTACTGGTTCATTACTTTAAAAGCCTGATTCTAATGGACAAAATTAGCTGGCTTCCCAAACTGCAATAATCCCTTGCTCTAAGGTTTTTTATGTAACTGTAGATCTCCATAAACTGGCTAAGGAAATGCTACAGAAATGCTGAAATCTATGCTCACTCAGGAGCATTGCATCCAAAAATATACCACTGTTAGTTAGGTACAGGGCTCCTTAACTGTGTCTCCAACACCCAGCATCACAATGTTGGGGTAGTACCTGGATGCAAACTGCATACACAAAGTATGTTATGCTATGGCAGGTCACAATTCAAAGAAACACCATAAACTATCCCCTAGTTAATCACAAAACTGACAGTGCTGTAGAGAAAAAATAGCACTAAATGACAGTTGGAAGATCACACAGACTAGGTACTAGTAACCCTAACTCATCTTGTCCCTGATCTCCTTGCTTTTCACGGTGACACCCACCTGGTATCACTGAGTCACAGCATCTGTTAAGACACGATTTTTGTTTTCTTGCTTTAAGTTTGATGCCAGCGTGAGTTAGAAGGAAACATGCATGTGCTCCAGTGCCAGGTATATTTATTATCATTCTCCTGTACTACAAAGAGAGATGTGAAAGAGAATTTTTTTTCCTTTGGTTTCTCTTTCTCCATACAAGAACATGAGGATACAGCATATTTTCTAACCCCTTCCTCTCTTCTCTGTCTGTCTTATTCCAATTACCTTAACCCTTTAGTTGATCAAGTTCAGAAATAATCTTCCCATGACAATTTTCAACTCCTATGTTAAAAGCGGCAAGTAGATCATGAAATGGAAATAGAGCACACATCACCATCACATTCTCTCTGAGGCACTCAAATATTTCAGTTGATCATGAGCTTCACCACCACACTGTTGGGAAAGTCTTATTCTTGTTATGAAGATGGAGGAAAACAGACATGGAGAGCTGCAACAAAACATGCCAGAAGTTTGTGGCAGAGCTGAGAACAGAATATAGCACTATTACACACCTTAACTACCAAAATATCTTTATTTCACTCAATGGAAAAATAAAATACATTAAAACTCCACAGGTTGTTGATCACCCTTAGACATTTTGAATGTACTTCTTTCTATTTGATAATTGACATCTGTGTTATCATTCTTTCAGTCCTACTGTTTAACAAATACAACTTTTAAGATAACTACTCCAAGTTAATAGTCACACAATTGGTGTCTCTTAGCAGAGCAAAAGGAAATCATGGGACAGGAACTGTCTAACTTTAAAGCATTTATTCCTGTTAGAATATATGATAAATCAAGGTTCTTTCAACTGAAAGCCAAGCTGAAAGCTGGCACTGTAGTAACATTCCATTTCTCAAAAAGTATCCTATGAAATATTAAAATCTCAATTACTGACTTCTTTGGACAGACACAAAACAAAAAACAAAACAAAAACCCAAAAGCCTAAAAAACCCTAAATCAACCAACAAAGTTGACAAGTTAATACCTGATACTTAGTACCTCTGTCTTTACTCACCATTATTTTTGATCAATCCACATTATCTTCATTGAGCCTAGAGAGAGATGAACAAATGAGATTAAATTTGCATCTAGGAAGCTATTCAATTCATACATGATTATGTGCACAGGCACAAAAGATTAGCTGTGCTTTCCAGGAATCAGTTGATGTTTTCAAACCTTCTACAGAAAAAATGTTGATGTTACTTTTCAAATTATCATAGCCACCCCCTTCCTTTAGTTAAGGGAAAGGATGGTGGAGTGAACTGTGCCCAAGCATGAAAGACCCAAGACAGCAAACCTGAATTAAGAACAGGCTGAGAGGCAGCATATAGAATCACAGAACCAGCTAGGTTGGAAAAGACCTTTAAGGTTATCAAGTCCAACCATTACCCCAGGACTGCCAAGTCCACCACTAAACCATGTCAGTGAGGGACTCAACTACATAGGTTTTGAACACTTCCAGGGATGGTGATAATACCATTGCCCTGGGAAGCCTGTTCCAATGTCTGATCACACTCTAGGTGAAGAAATAGTTCCTAACATCCAATCTCAACTTCCCCTGGTGCACCTTGAAGCCATTTCCTCTTGTCCTATTACTTGTTATTTGGGAGACAGAGCCCCACCTCACTACAACCTCCTTTCAGGCAGCTGCAAGGAGTGGTAAGGTCCCCCCGAGCCTTCTCTTCTCCAGACTGAACAACCCCAGGTCCCTCAGCCACTCCCCATCAGAGACTTGTGCTCCAGACCCTTCACCAGCTCTGTTGTCCTTTTTTGGACCTGCTCTAGCATCTCAATGTCTTCCTTGTAATGAGGGGCCCAGAACTGAGCGCAGTATTCCAGGTGCATATGCCTCAAAGGTTTTTGCTCAGAAACCATTCTGCTCCCTGGAATGAAATCATGTCTATCGTTCATTCCACAGAATGTAGTTTACACAGCACCAAATTCCCCTTTTCCCTGGAATTTCTTGGTTTCTATTTACTGAGAACAGCCACAGCCCATGCTCAACTGACTATCTCTGGAGCATGAAGTATACACCACTACCAAAATAATTTTTTAATTGTGCATATTCTGAAGATAAATGCCCTTGTTATGGTAAGCTACCATCAACAGACACACATTTCATCGGAACTTATACACTATTTCAGACTCCAGTAAGGCAGGAAATTCTTTCACATTAATAACAAAATACTGTAGCAAGGAAGCCTAATGACTGTTCTCCAGGATACTGCGCAGACAACCTAACTGCAAGAATAATGGATTGCTACAGGCAGAGCTATTTCATCATGCGGTAATTACATTATTAAAACTTCCCAGTATCCTCACCAAAGCACCGCCTGCACAACACAGCCTTTCTGCAAGCATCAGGGCCCTATGCCTTCAGAAAATCCAGAGATAACCCCTATCCCAGAATTTCAGGGTAGTTACTCTGTTCTCATGTTATCAATTCTGACCCTTCCTACTCAAATCCTCCCTCAAGCACCTGCCAAGCAGTATTCCGCTTTGAGAGGTTGAGGAACAAACAGCAAATGATTCACAAGCCAATTAATTTGATAAGGAACAGTTATCAGGAGCTCCCCAAACTTACTTATCAGAAGAGGAACAATTCCCAAGGCCAATCTTTGAAAAGTTGGGTTGTTTTTCACTTACTCTAAAGCTCTGAATTAACTAAACTAAATACTGTAGTAAGGGGTACTATAAGAAAGCAGGAGTTGACACTTAAAGCAACTCATACAAAGGAATGATTTATCCAATGCAGAAATTTAGTTGGCTTTAATCTACTTTATTTTTAATTTTCATTATAACAAGTTCACTGCCTTTGCATGCCCTGGGTTTTAACTGCTCTGCTTGATACGCTTTCTATCAGACTTTCATAGCTTGTGTGGGAGCAGAGTTCACACTCGTAGCAACAGAACTTGCAAATGCAGCTGGATATAAATCAAGGCTACTGAAAATTAGCAGGCACTGAAAGTGAGGGTGACAAGATCAACTCTACACTTAAAAGCCAATGGAAATTATGAACAAAAAAAAAAAAGGAACTATTTTTCTTGTTTCATACCTTACTGAACATACTATCAATTGAACTAGGACAAGAAATATTTATGAAATTTCAATTACATTATCACATAACTCAACAATATATTAATCTTATTATGATAAGAATTCAGACAGTTTTATGTTTATTAATTTTTGGCCTACTGCCCATTCATGCTTTTTTTTTTTTTTAAGTACCATAACTAAAGGCTAAGTTTCCATGAACTTCAAATCTCACATTCAGACAGACAACTTCTTGGATACAGGCAACTTCAGCAATTTCAAAGCTAAAAAAAGAGATGAAGTATCTCATAAATAAATTTACCACCAAAACTGCAGCATTTGTCTTTTGGTATAGATCCACATGCTCTCTGATCAATGCACCAAGGGGGAAAAGAGAAGAGAGGAAAAAAACTCAATGTTCTGATATAAGCAGTACATTTAACTGGAAACTATACTAAAATCAACAGCTTACAATTATGTTACTGAGTTTCACCCCACCCCACACACTCCTTTTTAAGGTACCCTTCGTTTTAATTATACCGGTAAGCAGAAACTCAGATCCAACAAATCCAGCTTTCCAAAATACTATCTTTCTCTCCCACACATGCAAATGCTTCAGGAGATGAGCAGTATTAACAGGGACATAGAAGATAATCTCTTCCCTACAGCCTGAGAAGTAAGGAAAGATCTAGAAACAGGTTTAGGTAAAAAGACACAAGAACTTAGAAGTTAACTGTGGTGATGTGTGAAGATACAAAAAGCAAAATTAGTGCTGCAAACCACAACTCCACTAAGATTTCTCCCATGGCTTAAAAAGGGTCAAATTTAACCTGAAAAGCTGATAATGACAAAAGCTTAAATTAGAAGCACAAAATACAATAGAAGTAACTTACAGTCCTGCAAAAAAAAAAAAAAAAATTAGCTGCCTCTGTGCTCCTTCCACTTTCTAGTTAACTTTTAACAAGTCATCTAAACCCAATGTAGAGAACTATAATAGAAAGGCTAAGACTGGTATGACTGGAGAGAGCTTTCCTGATAACTAACCTAAACATCTCCTGTTTACCCCCTTGTCCTATCACTACAGTCCCTGATGAAGAGTCCCTCTCCAACATCCTTATAGGCCCCCTTCAGACACTGGAAGGCTGCTACGAGGTCTCCACCTAGCCTTCTCTTCTCCAGTCTGAAGTGTCCAAATTTTCTCAGGCTGTCTTCATATGGGAGGTGAACCAGCCCCATTAAGAACAGGAATGCCTGAGTGTGGGGGCACCAAAAGGTACATCGAACAGGAATAGGGCTCTCAAAAGCACTTGTGTTAACAGCACCCAGGTTAGCAGGTCATCAAGATCCCAGCACATCCCCCTGCAACTTCAGAAGACACCAGATCTGGATGGTAGACACCAGCAGCATATTAGAGACAGAGACCACTATCACCTTCAAAAGGGTACACGAAGACATATCTGAAACCTAGAATAGTGGCCAGCCTAGAAAGAGGCCAGAAAACATAAGGACCTGCCAGCTGATTTCCCTTGTCACCTGTAAGGGATCGCAGACTTAGCATCTGGACATGAGCAACACAGCACCAGACCACTGGGCACACAGCTTGAACACCCCTGTTGTGGTGCTTGTCTGGTGGACAGATATCTTGGGCACAGGACACATTCTGCCACTCAGGAGACTTCAAGCTTAAGTGAGTGCTATTCTTCGCTTTATATTTTTAATAAAACCACCTTCCCCTCCTATGAGGTTTCCAATGGGTAACTGTTACACTGACAGTACAACATTGAACAGTACTTCTTACAGTGGCAGAGAAAACAGGAAAGGCTGTTTTACAGCTGAGCTTTCTACCCCATGACACACAAACTGTAGTAACATGCTCCTTGAATACTGTTCAGGCAAAGAAACAACCCTTCACATCCTATTTTAGGGACATCATCATTTTCTCTTTAAGACTGCACGAGTCCACACATCTTGCATTCACATAAGCTCCGGCATGTCAGAGCTGACTTCAAACACTGGTCTTTTTCTAGCTTTTAAGAATGAACGTGGGAGGCGCTCAAGAGATACTCCAGACTCTTCAGAGGCTCGGTCTGAATTTTTACCCTTCGTTGGCCCACGGTTTTTGACACCCCTGAACGACGGGTCACCAGCATAAGATGCACGCCCTATTCGTGCAAATCTTCACACTGCAGACTCACAGCGCTATGGGCAAGACTGTAAAGCAGTGGAGAGAGCTGATCTGACACAGATCAGGGTAACAGAAAACTCTATCTTTGTTGTTTCATCTTGTCTTTCTAAGATACTTCCCTCAGCTCTTGTGAATTCAAAGCATTTAAGAACGAATATTAATCCAACTGAATTTACTTACTGCAAAAATAGCGTACAACTTCCTCTGAAAGAAAGTTGATTGGTTATTATTCTTTTAATGATAACATAAAGCAGAAATATCTTTACATGCAATATGCCAAACGCAAATCCCCTGGTATATCTTACCAATTCATACACAGATACACATACGTAGGAATATTCATCATCAGCAGCATATTGTGCCTTAATGTTATGTTGCTCATAAGCTGCTATTACTGTTACTACGTGAATAATACAGCACATGAAACCAGTAAAACATACCCTAGGAAATTTTTCTCATAAGCAGCTACTGCTTTTGGAACTGGTTGTGTCGAATATGCTTACTGTATTTCTTTTTGAGTTACTTCACCAGTTACAAACAACTAATTCATTATTACATTATGTACGATAATGCCACATCCCCACAAGATCTAAAGCCATACTTCTCATTTAACCACTTCAATTTCTTACTTCTACCTGATATGCACGTTGAAAACGCAGTCACTTCAAACTCTATTGCAAACTCTAGATTTAAAGACTTGTTATCAAATACAGCACATCAGGAATTTCAGGCTAGTGAAAGTAATTATTTTAGTAAGAAGCCTTTCCTTTTTTAATTTAAACCAAGTTCCATTCCGTAGTACAAAATACCTCCAATAATTTTGAAACATTCAGGGCATACCTAACCTGCACATTACTAACACGAAAAGGAGACACTGGTTTTATGTTTCCGCACATGCAAAGCCCTTTTTGTCTCACTACCAACAATCACAAGAATTCATAAGGCTACAATTAATTCCTCTATTCTCTCTCTGTATTGCGTTGTAGACCACTTGCACGTTCTGATTTTGTCAAACGACTTAGAAGCCACCCCCTTTGGGCATGCCTGTGTCACTACAGCATAAAGACATCAGAGAAGAAGGATAAAACTATTCAAATTAGCCAAATTCATCCAGCACACAAATTCCAGGAATAACAACGATAACTATACCCAGCGCTATGCTTGCAGCCGGAGACAAACAGGCTAATTTCGGATGCTGCATTTTGGGTTCTCGTCTGCACGGTCGCTACCAGCGGCAGCTGTTCGCCGAAACCGCGTTCCGGCTGTTCCCAGCTAGTCCGGACGTTCTGCTGTGCGGGCGGCAGGCTCTTCCCTCCCAGCCATCTGCTACAGCCCCGCACTGCTGCCCGCCCGCTCACGGCCTCGCCCCAGCTCCGAAGTTGCTCGGACTTTTCTAGGCGGTGGCCGGGTCGAAGGGGCACGCTCCCACCGCCGCGCCCCGCCTGGCACCCGCCGTCACCACAGGAACCCACACACACTCGAATCCCCCTCTCCCCGGCACAGAGGCCGCGCTGCCAGGTGAGGCAGGCGGGCGGGCGGGGAGGCAGCCGCGCAGTTGCGCTCACCGGCCCGGCCCGGGACCGCGGAACAGAGCGCCGGGGGACAGCCGCCTCAGGAAGCGGCGGGCGCGAACAGGCCCAGCCCAATCACGGAGCAGGACGGGAAGGCGGGCGCGCGGGCATCCGGACCCAGCCCAATCAGGGAGCGGGGCACCAGGCACCTGGCTGGGTGCGGTTCCGCGCCGAAGGTCGCCGTTGTTCCCCGCCGCACTCACCTGAGCACGGCCCAGGCCGCGGGGCCGCAGCCGGCCCCGGCCTCCTCTCCTCTTCCTCTCACTCCGCCATCTTCCCCTCCTCACCGCGGCCACCCGGCGGGGGGCTCGCAGCGCCCGGCGACGCCGGGCCCGCCTACTCAGCCGCAAGCCTATTGGGTGCTGCACGCATGCCTCAGTCGTCCAGTTTGGGCAGTGATTGGCCACCAGAGCAGTCCATCACGGAGGCTGGCCTCCTGCCTCCAAGACTCTCCTTTCTGATTGGCCCCGGGGAAGGCACACACCTGGAAAAGGATTGGCTCGAGCCGCGCGAGCAGGGCCGGTCCGAGCGAAGCCTGCGGTGACCTCCAGGCGGATTTAAAGGAGCCGCTCACGGGGTGAGGGGCTGCGGCCAGGCCCGGCGGGCGGGAGGGTTAAAGGTCTGCGAGGGACCCGGTCTGGTAGCTCTGCCAGCACCCGCCTGCCCACGGTGCCGGCCGGCACTCGAGGCAAGGGGGCCATGTCCAGGACAGCCCCTGCGCTGCCGGCCCGCAGGCACGGCCCGCAGGCACGGCCCGCTCGTCCGTCCTCCATTTCACTGCGCAGCAATGTGCCTCAGGCCGCCATCCGCGCCGATTCCCGCCGGACCCATCGGCGCCCGCGGCTGTCTGAACGACAGCCTTCACTCACAGGGTCTGTGTCAGCGGCAGAAACTATTGTTCTTTTTTCGTTAAGCAGCGGTAATTTTACACTTCAAGCTGAAGGGTGGCTGCGTTGAACCGCGTGGAGTACTTACCCATTCAGAAAACTCTGGAGAAACACCCCCGTCTAACCGTGATTCATCGCAGACAGCTACTACAAGCCCTTTCAGTTGAAACCTTAATCCATTTAATGCGCACTTTGCTACTAAGTAGCGTTTCAGTGCAGACTGGCAGCTTAAAGTGAAACACTGCTCCCAACTTAAGTATTATATCCACACACTTACTTACAGCATCACAGAATAGTTTGGGTTGGAAAGGACCTTAAGATCATCTCATTCCAGTCCCCCTGCCATCGGCACAGACCCCTCAACCTTGACTATGTCACCCAAGGCTCTGTCCAATCGAAGTTGGCAATTAAAAGAACTGAAAGCAGACTTTGAAAGTAATTTTCCATTGTAAGCTTATGGAAACTAACATTATTTTTAGTTCTGGTTTTCATGAGTCAAATGCTGTACTGAATACAATATTTTGTTTTGCACAGACCTCATGCCACACTTATCCATAAGGATAATCTTATTCCTTTTCCAGACTTTAACCTTCACAGATGACCTTTATCCTAAGACTTAATTTCTACAAAAAAAGTACGACTGTTGTGGAAATCTTGTTTGTGTACAGTTCAGCTTTGAACAACTTTAACAAATTGAAGATCTCTACTCTAAAACTCCTATTAGAGTATTTGTTGTTCACCCTAAAGCACATTAGCAGGAATACCTGATGTCTAAGGTGGGGACTTGTAAGGACAGACATCACTACCATTGATATTATATACCCTTTAATTAGAACAATGTTGTAACACTGTGGAGAGAGGAAAAAAAGAAAGCCTAATTTGGAGCCACGGAGAGGTGTAAAGCTCCCGTTGTTACATGATCCACAGTGCAGTAGTATGGGTGCGTGCCCTCTCTTCTCGGGCTCACGTTTTGCACTAGTTTCTTCCACTCTACCGGCCAAACAAAGGATCATTAATACGCTGAAAATAAGCTCATTGATAAGAAATTGATTTGTAAGGCCTGCTAGCACCACTCTACTGGTATTTTAACTTCTCTAATGATTAAAGGATAGTTCGGGGGGGGTGCGGGATAGTGTTTATACAGTGGAAGGTTTATTTATGGATTGATAAATACAGTTTCCAGTCTCACTGGGACAATAAGGCACAACTGTAGGTTACAACTATATAGCCAGAAGAGCGCAACACCTATTGTTAAGCAGATCACAAAGCCTAAAAACACGTTTAACTTTCAGTCTTTTCACATTGTTAATTCCTATTTTACATTACACTGTTATAAAACTATAATGCTCCTCTCTCATACAGAGTAGAAGTTTTTAATTTACATTTTTTTCCTGGAATTGTGCTGCACTCTGCAAAACAACGAAGGGCAACATTTCACTTTTCCATCCCTTAAATCAAAAACCCTCCAGACACTTGCATGTTATTCTTTAACACAAGTGATGATTAAAAGAACTGGGAAAAAAGGAAATGCACATTTGAGAGTAGTTGGAGACTGGTAAGTATTTATAGAAATGTTAACACATGACATAGAGTAGCAGTTATAACACCAATTCTTCAACAAAGAAGCTCCTGGATTTTTTGGTTTTATTGGAAGGATCTCCCAAGACTGTAGGATGCTTCAGCTGAACTGGATGAGATGATCAGCCACAGAAAATTATGATACTATTGAATCTTCAATGATCTTTACCACTTGAACTTTTAGCACTACATTATCAGTATGAAATCATCTTACACTTGCTAAGAGATTTGTGTAGAAATATATCCTAAAATATTTGGGATAAGAATATAATTTGGGAAAGAACATGTAATTTGGGAAAGAACATATTATGTATTAATGAAAGCCAGAGCTTTCATAAATACAGCCTCTACCCTCAACACAAATCTAACACACCAGGACTTCCATACTGGAAAATGTAAATAATTATTTATAGGCCACTATGATTAAAAAAGAAAAAAAAAAACAAAAATCAAACAAAAAAACAACCCAGTTCACACCATTTCCAGGGGCAGTGACAGAACTGCAAATCCAGATTTTGGCATGACTAGTTTTCTTGCATTATGTACACTGGTAAACAAGTTTACACTTCCAGAGGCAAAAAACCCTTTTGAGAGGAGGGATCCTAAAGCAAAGTAACCTGGAGAGGGTACTTAGGGTCCAGTGGCTGTCAAGGACAAAACCAAGTTTCTGCATGTGCTACTGGAACAATTTAAGCAACTTAGTGCAGAATTCCTATTCTTTATGAGGACATCACAGCCTGTCTCTGCCACAGGTTCTCCTATTGTCCCTGTGAATTCATCCTACAAAGAATAAAATCTATTCACAGCACTTTAAAGTACTCTAGGCTATCATCATGCATTCAGTGCTAGTTGTACAATGAAGCAGTAGAAATTGAGAAGTCCTCAAGTAAAAGGCAGACTTGGAAGAAACAAATCTGCATGTAAAGAGCCAAATGGGAAAGGGGGGAGGAAGGCAGTTGTAATGTGGTATTGCTACTGGAAGCAAAAAGTGAATTGTTATCACTGCACCTAGGATCGGAGTAGATGCTTGTCTCCAAAATGTTTCAGAGGGCATTTCTGTGGCATGCTCCCATTTTCCATTCTGATTCAAAGCTCAGAAGAATCAGTTTGTAGACTAAACAGCAGTACACAAGGAGAGGCATTTTTGCTGAAACAGGAGTGCAGGAGTAGACAAGGGAGAAAGCATTAAAAAAAAAAAATTAAGGAAAATATTTAAAAAAATGCTCATTTCCAAGTTGCATGGCAGCCATTTCCCTTTGTTCCTGATGCACAGGGAATGTTCACATTGGTAGAACAAATCAGGGAGGGGTTGGAGATGTAGTGTATATGCACCAGTAGCAACGCTCTGAGTGAAGGTGCTAAGGAGAAAATGAAGTTCTACTTATTATATAGTAGGGGTAGAAAGAAACAAGGCTCTCCATCCATCAGTGAAGAAATCGAATGCTCATTTTCTGCTCTACATCCACTTTCTCCAAAACCTGCAATGAAATTCAGAAACAGCTACTTAAGTTACTGTACATACTTCTCTCCTACAAGGTTTCGTACCCTAATGTAGAGGAAGTGGGCAGGAACGTGGGATGTCTTCAATTTGGCATGCTAGTCTTTCATCTACACACTGCTGTTTTTCATTCTGGACTAAGGTCATTCCAAGGAAAGCAACTTCAGCCATTAAAGCTGGACGAAGGCTGTCAACCAACATGTAACTAATGCAGTTTCAGTCTGCCAAAAGCCCAGAAAGGCTTGCATTCCCAAAATTAGATTGTGTGGGAATGCACAGGCAGGAAACAGAAGGAAGAATGGAGCAGAGGAAGGGGCATGAGCAGTCAATGAAGAGCTAAAATCAAGAGCACAGCATCACTAACACAGATAATTGTAAAACCAAGCTGACAACTTCATTCGCTGAATTGCTATTAACACTGAGGTACAAAGACAGCCTGCTCCAGGCTGTTTCAGGCATTAGACTTCACTGTTCCAAGATTAGAGGAACTTAAATTTGAAAAGACCTCTTGAGGTTTTTTAATCCAACTCCCTCAACTGTTACGTAAAGCAGAGCCATCTAGATCAGGCTGCTTTGGGCCTTGTTAAGTCAAGTTTCTCCAGGAAGGAGGTTCTCCATCTTCAGAAGCTATGATCATCCTCTTGGTAAAGTCTTCCTCATAGCTAACCAGAATTTCCTATGTTGCAACTTGTTTCTGTTGCCTCTTGTCCACCTCCAAGATAAGTCTGGTTCCTTTTGTCAATGCCATCCCATTAGGTAGTTGAAACTGTTCTGCTATAGGACAGCTTTCTCCACTGACTATATAATAGCTCCTTACTATTACCTACTTCTGACTAACAAAAGATATCATTCAAAGGACTAGAGCTAGGAACTTCAATGCTAATATGAGTTGTTTTGCTAACAGATAAAAATCTACAAGTGAACACTGATCAGCACAAGCAGAGCAGAATGACTGTGTTGTAACTACTAGTCAGGCTACTTCTGTAGAAAGAAGTGGTTGCAAAAAGTGAGAATTCTGCAGTGTATTCAGTGCCACAGCTTGCAAGAGCTACAGCATATCTTACTTCATGTAAGAGCATGAAGAAACACATGGACTAATTATTAGTATCCTGACAATATATATATATATATAAAAAAAGGCAGGTCCTAATGAAGATGGGAAGAGAAAGAGCTAGCAGAAAGCTTGCTTTGCCCAAATTCAGGCAGGACTATTTGAATAACTTCCTCTCAATTTCCATTTTCATTTAAGTCTGAATGACTTGCCCATTACTGAGCAGTTTCCTTTAGTCATTAACAATGTAGTTTACCAACCTTTACAAACTCTGCAAAGGAGATGGCACTATCTCCATCTTGATCAGCTTCCTGGATTGTCCTGTCAGCAATGCTGCCCAGCTGCTCATCTGAAATATTTACACCAACCATCATCCGTAATACCTGAAACATACAGAAGTCCCTAGATTACTTTTTTTTTTAAATGCAAATAAAATAACCATTATTGATATAGGAACAGAAGTATTCTTAGTGCTATTTCTCTTGTGTACACTGTCAAAGTAACACCCTACAAGAACAGCCCTAGAGGATTTTCATGGAAATAATTTCTAGATAGACTTCTACTTGTCCTATGTACATCACTGCTTTCAAGAAAGACAGTTTCCTTTTGTAGCCACCTTTGAAAAAGAATCCTACTTTTTCACTAGACAGCAAGAAGACGCAGAGTACGAGAAAGCTTTTGGAACTAGGAATGAGGAAGTTTTGATCAAATGCTTTTGTCCGTATTTTTCCCCACAAAGCATACCAACATTTAATCAAGTATCTGCTGTTTGAGATACTTGCCTACAGGAAGCTTTTAAGTATCAAACGATAACTGCTGTTACTCTCTACAATTAGTATTTCCTGTGCAGACAGAGGGCAATTTCAGTCAAAAGCAAATCCTTGTCCTACAGCAGGAACCACAAATTACCATGTCTGCTTCCCAGGATTAGTAGCATGTAATTACTCCTAGCTCAAGCCTAGTTTCATGTATATATGCAGCACTGATGAACTTTGATTACCTTTGCTGCAATTTCAAGAAGTTTTATTCTCTTGAGAGGCTGCACAGAGGATCAGCAAAACAACCTAATCCACCTCAGTGACTATCCCTGTGAAGTCCTGTTAGATTAGAAGGTAGTTCTTAAGGGGCTTAGTGTATTTGTTGGATATTTAGGTATCATTTCCAATAGGATCTGCTTAGCCTAACGCTCTGGTTAGCTCTGAGTCTAGCGTTCCCAGTCTGCAAGAACAGCCTAGGCTACCAAATGAGATGAATGTCTTATCTCTGGTTTAAAGCTTTAGATATGGTATGAGACTTTTGTCACCAAATTCCTTCAGGAGTTCTTTTGAGAAGACTGTTGGAAATCCACATCCATTTAGAATGAAGAGGGTAATCACACAGAAGGTTACGATGGAGTCATTCAAAGCAGCCCTGTGCTATTTACCTGAAGAAGCTCATCCCTGGAAATCTTGTCATCTTTATCTAGATCATATAACCGAAAAGCAACTACAGGGAAGAAAAGAATGAGCAGTTTAATTCAAGTGCTATTATTTTTCTTGTAACAATGTATTTATGTATCTATAAAAGTGCTCCTAAGTTATTTTAAGAGAATTAGCTTAGAATTTCAATTCCCCATAAAAATTCATTTTCAGTTCCATAAAAGTGTTATTACTGCATTCAGGAATAAAATTATCGCTAAGAAATGAAAAAACTTAGTGAAGTACTCAGTAAGAATACTTTCAGAAGCACTCTGCTTGCAGAGGTATTTCTACAAAGCCCCAAGTCATGGAAGTATAATTACCATTAAGATACCTTCAGTACTTTAACCTCAGAGCCAACCACTTATACATTACCATTAATTCTCTTCAACTATATTCTGCATGAGATAAGACAGAAATTTTAAGTGCTCTGAGAACTGTTGCCAACTTTGATTAGTGAGCAAGAGCAGTCTGCTCATATACTGTAGGCAGTCATCCAAACGCTAAAGAAAGTACTCAGCTGAAGGTAAGGAAAAAGCCTTGTATTATACAGAAGACTGAAGAAAATGGCAGAAAAGACTATTCACATAAGGGATGGTGCTTTTAAATCTCAAGTAACTTTGCATGCAAGCCATTTAATCATGTTAAAACTTAAACAGGGGAAGTTTAAACTGGATACAAGGAAGAAGCTCTTTACTGGTGAGGCACCTGAATGGGTTGCCCAGGGAAGTTGTGAATGCCCCATCCCTGGTGGTGTTCAAGGCCAGGTTGGACAGAGCCTTGGGTGACATGGTTTAGTGGGTGGTGTCCCTGCCCATGGCAAGTGGGTTGGAACTACATGATCTTAAGGTCCTTTCCAACCCTAACTATTCTATGATTCTATATCCTTCTACAGCAAATAGCTGCACAGAAGACCCCAAGCCACTTTACTCCCTTCACAGAAAAAAGGAAAAATAATTGCTCCTATAGAAAGGGTCACATTTCTTACAGTGGAGCTTGTTACTTCGGCTGTTCAGTGGTTCTGGTCCATTCTGGTCTTTGCTCTTTTCATTATCTTCTATGGGTCGAAAGTGAGCTAGTGTCCTCATGAATCCACGGAAATTCACCTGGTCCTCTCTGCATAAGCATTATAGCAGGTCAGTTTTAGCATAGCTTATATGTGTTTTGTATTTCAGTAGAGAGTATGAATGTCTAAAGCATCAAGACCATGCAGACTCTTCCACTCCTGCCCCCCAGGGTTTGGCTGCCTATGCTCAAACCCAGCTCTGATACAGTGCAGTTCCAACCTGGGATCACGCTGTTATGAAGTATGATGTATAAAAAAAAGAAGCTGTGAGAAGTCTTGCTGAGGACTCCCCAGTCCCTGCTTGCAAGCTCTGTTTAAGCTCAAGCCCTCACCTTTGGCCCTTGCCTGAGCTATCCTGCAGCTGTGCCCGAGTCTGGCAGTATATCTTGCTGATCTGAATCCCTATTGTCTGGATTGACCTGTCAACTTGTCTGGCAACCACTGGACTGTTGGCTGACCTGACAAGGCACTGGAGCTATTCTGCTTTTCTTGCTCAGGTGCTGTGCCCTTTGTTATTAAGTACATTGTCCCTGCCAGCTTTATTGTCACACTTGGCTCATATTTGTGGGGTAGCCATTGCTCACTGCTCTGACAAACAGCTCTCTTCTCTAACACTGTGGGAACCAGCTATCTAACTACTTTCCATGACTCCTGCTTTCTACTCAGGAAAGTCTGCCTGGTATCAGCCTATATTATGACTTGATCAGTCACTCCAATCTTCATGAATCAGTAATGGCAAATGTGTTCAAGAACAGGAGCAGATTGCATAGAACAATCTAGAGAGGTAAAACAGAGTACTGCAAATTTGATAATCTCTTTGGATTTGTGTTAGAAGTGCCATAAGATAGGCCTTAAATGTTATCAAAAACTGGAAACAAAAAAGCTGATCTAATAACAAAGGTATACTTTAGAGGCTAAAAGGTGAAAAATGAAACTGAATAGTAATTGCAATACTACTTAGCATAAAACAGCATTGCTGTAAGTCTGCTTTAAGAACCAAAGTAAATACATGCTCTTTGCTTGCTTTCTAAGCATTTAGCAGCACAGCAAGAGCAGAAAACTGACATGAAGCCTGAGTTCGTCATCTAACAAAGCACACAGAAGTCTTGTAAGGTTGGTGTTCCTCATTACAGAATACAAACATGCTGAGGAAACAATGTACCCACACACATTTCATGACAAGTTTGAGGTGTTCAGTTATTAGTACATCCAAAATCTGTGCTTTAATTATCAGCATTTCAGTCCCATTGGAACTTCTGATGAACTACACATTTTGTGCCTGTTCTGTTGGAACTCACCCTTCTGGAAAGAAGGCATTGATAATTCTGTCTCCCAGTGGATTGATGGCTAGCTCTGGAATCCGCTGGAAGTCTTCCCGGCTGAGTAAAGCAAGAAACACAAGATGACTGCATTAAATTGAAGTCAGAGGAGAAAAAGTACCTTGAAGAGAATTCATAGTAAATCATCCACTAGTCAATGTTGACACAGCCAGACACTTAGTGGGTTTTAAGGTGTAGTTCTTTAAATTACATTTTCTCTACAACTAATGGCACACAAGACAATGTCAAGGCTGTATTACATTACAGACCACCGGTGCTCATTTACCACATTAACAGTGCTTCTCAGATGTTATCTGTGCTAGAAACATTCCTGTAAGATGCCAACTAGTCTGCAATTTAAAGAAAGCTTATGAAATGGCTTTGAAGGAAAATATGGCTTCAAAATGAAAACGATATATATTTTAATAATTATTTTGGTACTGAATCATTTGAGTTTGCATTTTCCAGACTACCCTGCTCCAGAGCTGGGACAATACCATACTCCTCCAAACATACCACAGGTGTTCTGCATATTCTAATAGAAATTCTCATTTATGCACAACTTTATACCTTATTATAAGTGCCAAATTTCAGATTTTAGATTCAACCAAGCAGCACTCCTATTTTAAAGTAGAAAAATTAGATTTGAGAGGGGCCTGTACACCAGATGTAACTTCACCAGTACATTGCAAATACTCAATACTTATGCCAGCCATTCCCTTCTCTGCTCATGATTGTATGTAGACAGTACCGTATAAGCACAGCTATGCTTACATTCTTATAGCTTCTGATCTGGATGTTTTCATGAGCTGTACTGATGTCAACACAGTTTAGATCACTATGACATGAACATGACAGGGTTCATTCTATCCCTAGAATTGTACTCATTTTTCTTTTCTTTCAACCTAATAGAATGTCACTGGCAGGAAAGTGAGACAACCTTGGTGTGACCAAAACAAGTGTGTCTTAGTGAATACTGTGGTCATCATGTTTGGGTCCATCCCCCCTCCTTTTTCTTTTCCATGACAGAGCACACCTATTTATCAGTCAATACAAGATGTACTCCGTAATAATTTATATTCTTAATTGCAAATGTAGCAGAAATGGGGTGAACCTGTAAAAATCCCAAACCATTCTGTCTGGATGTGTAATTTGACATTTCCTGTCTAATCTCCTGAAGTATCAGCAATTGCATGCAAGTCAAATACAGTCCTGCTGGTTTTGAAGTTTGGGTCAAAGTCTCAAACTTGGTTACTAAATGTCTGCTACTTTTGAAAACGAATTAATCGGCAACAAGGTTTGATGCATGATGTCATTACACCAAAAAAATGGCAAAGTGAACACAAACAGGTTTTGCTATTACTTTAAGTATACTGGTCTTTTGTACCACTGCCATCTTAAAACACAGGTGAAAAAAGGAATTGGCAAACCTGATTACTAGTCTGGGCTGGGAAAGGTAAAGAAGCAAGATGTTCTAGTTTTAAATGCATTCTTAAGCACACCTTGCACCCGGTCACACCACAGTGCTGCTGAGAGTCCCAATTACGATAAATGTGGCAACATGGGTAAACTGTTTGACCTCTAACAGAGTGACCTGACTGCCTTTATGCTATTCCAGCAAACTTCTGCTCTGACCAGACCTGAATTATTTTTAATAGGCAAAGTTACCATCTGTATAACATGATCAACTTGTTACCAGCCCCTTCAGGAGTGCTGCATTTTAAGCTATAGCTGAAAGGCAAAGTATGCATTAGACATTTCGGCAGAAGATGCAGTGATGTGGAAAGCCTGTGTCCTAGTAACAATATTTTACCAACAGGAGCTCAGCATCAATGATAACATTTACAAGCTAAAAGCAGCAGCTGCCCTCTCTGTCATTTAAAGCAAAATCCTAATGCTTCAGAAGTTTTTACTTGCATATCACTTTTTGATATACAGCCTCAATTTACACTTGGCATTTCAGCCTCCGGTTATTCTGCTTTCTAACAGGAGATTAACAATTAACTACAACCAATTCCCCAGGTTTCAAATCTATTTGTCTTGTCATTATCAGGATTGCAAGTAGACCATTTTTGCTTATTAAGAGCACATTACTGAGCAAGTGTTGTAATTGGAATAGCTGTAACAGCCGTAAAAGTTAATGAATGCATGAGGCAAGTTATTCTGCACTTTATAAACTAAGGATTCCTGCAGTCATTAGGGACCGACTTCACCTGGCTGAGGCTGGAGCTTACAGGAAACGAGATGCCCTTTATTTCTCCCGTGTTCACGTGCCATAGCAACAAGGCTCTTCTAAAATACCTTTCCAGGAATCTGGCTTCTATTAAATCCTTGCCTAAATGTAACATGCAGAGCAACCTTTAACTACATGCTACCATTATGCCGGCAAACCACTTAATATATACATGTCAGTGCATTCATATTTAGATACACTTTGCAGTAAGGAATTTGTATATTCTAAGACAGGCAACTATTTCTAAGCATGAATATATCCTCCAAAGCACACAGCAGATCCCTACTGTAAAGGTGGCTCTGCCTTACCCCAAAGACTGCAAGAAACCTACTAGACTCTTCTTCCAGTATTTCTGGTTGTTCATCATTTTTACTTCTAAATAGTAGCAGAGTACTGTTCCCTCAAAAGGGATGAGAAGGGTAGGGCTACCTAGAGCTAAGGGAAAGTAAAGCAATGGAAAGAAAACAAACCATATGCAAAACAGAAGTGCTAAAGGAAAGGAATGGAAGCACACACTACTCTAGTACCCTAACATTTTATGATCCAAACCCCTTCTTCAGAACAGTGGCACGCATTTAAAGATTTACTTCATGCCATATAGAACTGCCTACCACTTCTTTTCCTGATCAGTCACATGAGTGACTTCTGTCATGTCTGATCTCTAAGTCAAAGGTGTAAGTCATCCCTACGGAAACAGCTGTTCTTGCTCACAGGAAACAAACAGAAGACATGCCTTCCAAACAGTTTGCTGCTAGTAAGCAAGTGGTAACTTCATCTCAGTTGCCTCAGAGTAGCGCGCTCTCTTTGATCAGTATTCCAGAAACCAACATTTACAATATTCCAAGCTACAGTTCTTACTCTGCTCTCATTGTTGTTTTTTTTCAGGAAGTAGTTTTCTATTACTTAAACTTAATGGTTTCCACATATTGTGGGTGCTGGGACAGGTTTCAAAACTTGAATGCCACTGTCAGACATGTTTGGGAACAGGCTATGCTTGGAGGCCAAGACTGCAAGTTAAGGGATCACAATTTGCACAGTTACTGGGATTTTCCAAACAAACTTCATTTCCTTTCCCAAGTACCACGTGATTATCAACAATAGAAGTCCAGCTTCTCGTTCGTGACACTACGAAACTAAGCATTGTGCAACAGACATTCACAGCATATTTAATTAATTACTCCTCTTACGTAAACCGAGTACAATCACTCTGAAGTTTACACAAACTTTATGGGCTCAATAGGCGAGTTTAAAGTTAGAGACAAGAGTTGAGGAAGAATGTGTGCTAGGTTCAAACTATACTAGACTAGTGTGGCAGCTATCATAACTGAAGACTAAACCCACATACAAAGTTTGAAGAGGCTGTTAGTGCTCTTTTTCAAGTAATATAATAGTGAGACAAATAGTATTAACCTTACCTACAATATCATCAGCTGATCTGTATGTCACAATTGCCAATTAGCCAATGCTACAGTTTCCGTGATACATTGGCTTTGGTGACAGAGTGGTCTTAAGGAGTTCCTGCCCATCCCACCCCAACTGTTTCCACACCCACAATTGATTTTGTCATCCCTTCAGCTATGCAGTCCAGACATTTACAGCACAGCCACAGTCCCAGTCACTGGAGCCAGTCAGCTTAAAAATACTTAAAAAGCACTACACAAGCCAAAAGGGGAGAGAGAGTATTTTTAACCAGCAATACTCAGTAATTCTGTTTACAGCACAATTCCACAACCAGTTACTTAAATGTTAACTGAGAAGTTAGCAATTTGTGGCACCAGAAGGAGCTGCGTATTTCCTTCAGGAAAGGAAATTACAGTAAGTCAGTAGTCCTGCCAAAACCAGTGTATCTTACAACTTGTCACCTTCACTTGCTAAGCAGTGATTGTCGCTTTACACTAAGTCTAGCTTTTATACGTTTATAGTGCATCCGACAATCACATTCAAAACCCCAGGCAACCCCTGAATCTATGTTTACTGGTTTAGACTGGAATAGAGTTGCTATGAAAGAAATCAACTCTGTTCCAGCCAGACCTCATATACTATGCTACAAAATCCCTTTCCCCTTCGTATTCTTTTCTGTGTTCTCTCCAGCTTCCCTGGTTCTGCACTGGTTCTGCAGTAGTTTTGGCAAGTTTTCAATGCTGCAGGTTAGTTTCCAAAGATAAGCCTTGAATACCATCAACATGGAAAAGCAGACTTTCAGAGGCAGTATGGTTTTAGAACAACTATCTTGGTTGCAAAATTGCTCCCTGGTGCAATCACTGACAGATCTAATTTCTCATGTTTCCATAGTACTACGCAATCCATAGGCAACATCACAAGAGAAGACTAATAAGCAATTTAATACAATCAGAATTCATAATTAGTTCATTAAATAAAGAGCAAGGCAATATCAACACACAGTACCATAACCAGAGTGGGAAAGGCTAGAGAACAAAGACCACACGTAGAGATGTATTTTAACAGGCAACCATCCTGTTAAACTAGTGAGTTTACCCTTCAGTTGAGAATATGCTTTCCATTAGAGTCAGTCTGAAGTGAAAAGTGTTTTGCAGAAAACGTTTAAGCCTCATCTTTATTTAACTGATTAAGCTGTAAGAAGCCAATTCACCTGTGTGTTCCAAACATACACAGAAGACAAATACTTCAAAGGCCTTGGAATATCCTGCACTACTATTTTTAAGAATAAATCATCTATTTGCTTATTCACAGTGATTCGGTCCCAGCTCCAGCTCTTTTTATTTTTGAGCATACTAATAGACATGGGCATTTAACAAGAGGTACAAAGTTAACAACAGTAAATGGTTTGCAGATCAAAGTAGTGTTAAAGGACACTGGGTATCCGAAACAATTTAAGAGCCCATGCTCCCAAAAATATAAATGATCTTTTTATATGAAAGCCAGGATGAAGATGACATAGTGGAATCATTCCTGTAATAATTATTAGAAGCAACATATAAAGAAAGGTAAGAAATAGTGAGGCACTGGAATAGGTTGCCCAAGGAGGTTGTGAATGCTTCATCCCTGGCAGTGGTCAAGGCTAGGTTGGACGAGGCCTTGGGTAATATGGTTTAGAGCAAGGTGTCCCTGCCCATGGCAGGGGGGTTGGAACTTGATGATCTTAAGGTCCTTTCCAACCCTAACTATTCTATGATTCTATGAAATAATAATCTAAAATGTGGTTTAACATTTCTGAACATTTGTTGTTAATTCCCTGAATACCAAATCCAACCTTTCTTGTATTAACTGCTACAAACTTCCAGCACTACAGGAAAGACAACTGGTATTTAGAGCACCTAAGTTCAACAATCAGATTTCTCTTGACCTTTCATAAAAGAACAAATGTGAATATCCATGTAGACAGTAGGTATGAAAGAATCTGTTATAATAGCCTCACTGATTCACTCTATGAGGAAAACATGCAGGCATCCTGCAATGGCAAGCCACCATTACAGATATGCAATGTCAGTGCAAGGACAGCTGAATTGGTAGATACTCACCTAAGAGTGCCATTTTCTCCTTTGTCAAGGCTGGTGAAGCGACTGTACAAACGCGTGATTTGACTGTGGGAGACTGAAGGAGAAAAAAGAAGAAAGAAATACAAATTAGCATGGCAATGATTCCTCATCAGAACAATTCCTCAATCAGATCTCATTACACTGAGCCACTGTTGCCGGAAGTTGCATTCAAAAACAGATCACACAAAACAAGTTCTATTGGAAGCACACTGCAATCAGCAGAGTAGTGACTTTGAGCTGTAAATTGCATCTTAGTATTCAAAAATCCACAAATAAGCCTAAAAAATTTGTCTAACTTTGCCTTCTACCCATTTATATTTCTAGTATCCAAAATCCCTTGGTTATCTGAGTCCATAATGGTAATTACTGATCACAAAAAGAAAAGGTGTTTGAGTCACAGTTTCACTCTGTTTCCCTTAATTCCTCTAGCGCTAGAAATAATGCGGACACAGCCACCACTGATGACCTCTACATCGTTCATGACACTGCAGGCCTCTGCTATAGTATCTTTCCTTCTCTCACTTATCTCTACTCCTGTTGTCTTATTTCTACTCCAGTTGTCTTTTTCCACCTAAAGATGGAAAGTGTACTCAGTTTTCCTGCATCTAGTGAGAGGTCATAGAGACTGCACACCTGATCACTCTTCCTCCTTGACTGGACTGCCTGAACCTAAGCAGTTTGCTCATTTGGGGGTTCACTAAAGTGATTTCCAAGCTTCTAAGACTTTGAGTTAAAAATTAAAAAGCCTGTTTCTAAAGAAGTTTGGGAAGGAGTCAGGACACAAAGAAAGCAGGAAGTTATTGCAGACCTAAGTTTGCAATTTGAACACAAATTTCAAAGCCAGTATTAAATTTAGCATAATGCTGCCAACATTACCAAGACTAGACAAGATGCAAGATATCTAGATCATTAGATCAGTCCATGACGGGAGCAGGTTAAACCTATCTAGAACATGAATTCCTTTTAACACTGAAAGAATGCCCTGCAGAAGATCTTGGCTTTTGAGAGCCTCTTTGGATGAAGTTAATAAATAATAAGACTGAATTGAATGTTAATGTTTACTCAGTGAAGATGTGATTTTTCTACAATGTTAAACTAGGAGCTTGTGCCATTTGCAGATTCAATTGTTTTAAAAGCCTTCACCAGCACATCACATGTACAATACCTGGTAAAACTGCTTGGTAAAATTTATATGGGAACAGGTTGCACAGCAGTCATCTGATCTGTGACAACTGAAGCATTTTACTAGGTTCTCTTTTTTCCCCAGGTTTGTTCTTTTTCCAGCCTATTTATTTAGGTTCAACTGTTCCCTCCTTTAGGGTGACCTGCTAGCAACTGTGGGGGGCTTTTTTTTTCCTCTTTCCTTGTCTCCTCTGCAACTTTCATTCTTTGCACAAGGTTGGGCAATTTGATCAGTTCTACCTAAGCCAACACTCCACAATTTCAAGTTAAGAAGCACACTAAACAGCAGGCACCAGTATTTTAAAGACTTTTGCATTTCTGATTAAGTATTTTAGATATGATATGCCATAACAACTGATGGTGAAAACAGAATAGCCTGGAGTAAGAAGCCCTGTGCTCTCAACTTCTTCCTGGAAACAGAGGTGATGAAAATTCTACTTAGGTACCATTTCCAAACTAATGTCAGCAACTCCATTTCTGTAACACCTCCATAACAGCTAGTATGTGATAAATAGTACGTAACTCTTGACAGAAGAAGAAATGCCTTTGTTTATCTCATACTAGACAAAAAACATATCATCACTATAAAGAAAGGAAGATGATTCAGGTCCCCTACTATATTCTTTCACGATTTCGTTTTTAGCTCTCATCTCTCATGAAAGCTGCATCACTAGACACTTTTCAGAGCCTTCTCATACAAAATAAAGACTTTGTCATTCCCTGCCGACCATAGGAGGAAAAAAAAAAAAAAAAAAAATTTGCAATTTATGACAGCTTCTTAAAATCAAAGGTTAAGGCTCAAAGATAACTGAAACACGATTTTACCTGTACTGCTACCCCAACAAGGTCCCTTCTACTCAATCAAACTGGTTAAGTGTTCTGTTCAGTACTTCATACTTACCCCAGATGAACTGATGGAGTCACGTTTCACAGTAAGGAGGCCAAAAAAAAAGAACCCTTAGGAACAACATGGGTTCAGGACGGACATGTACTGCCAGTTTGTTACATATCTAAGAGGTCCCTCTCTCAAACTCTTTAGTAGGTAACATATCATCAGCATTAAGTTTCTAACAACCACAGGATATTCCAGTCAATAACACTAACTTGGCATTCTCCCCATGAACTTTGCTCCAGATAAACCAGCATCCTGGGGTTTTCCCACTACCTTGTACCTTGCATAAATATTTGCACCCATGTGAAGTGTATAACAGTGCTAAGAGCTTGGTGGAATTTTTCCATCTACCTAGAGAAGGATAAGAGGCAGAGGAAAATCACATTCTTAAACTCTGGTTACAGGTTGGAGGGAAAAAAAATAAGTGTTTGATAAAGTCAGAGACAACAAGCATGACTCAGGTTAGCAATGCTCAATTAAAAAAGTGATATGACTTACAAAATTGAATAGTACAAAATACAGGCCACAAAGCTGAAGCCCAACTCATCACAATGTTAAGCTCCCTACTTTGAAGACATAAGAGGCCAACTAGAGCTGAGTGGTTTTATTGCTTAGAATGCCTATACAACCATCTCAGTGGTATTTATTTAACTACCATGCAAGTAAAACTCTAGGAATGAAACACCACTGATGATGAATCAACTATTGGCACAAGGCAAAGACTGAAGCCTTTTGGAAGAACATTCCAAATGTGGGGGTTGGTTCTTAAAGCATATTTCTAAATGAGGGGATGCTACCTTTATGATTTAAGAAATAAAAAACCCCACAACCACCAAACAGTGAGTTCTTGCTGGATAGGCACGCTTGGATATTACTACTTGTTTATCACAGCCTTCCTGGAGAAGGTTCCCTTGACAGATGGAAAAAGGATCATGGAAGCTGTTAACTTGCTCAGCTATCCATTACGTTAGCCAGTACCGTCTTCAGTTTCTTCCACTCCTTTTCTGTAGCCACTTGTTTTCCTGACACAAATAAACTACCACCTAAAAGGAATACATAATGCCATTTCTGTTTCAAAGAAAACTGAAGGTGTTTTCATGTAGCAAGAGCAGATCAACAAGCGTACGCAAGAAAAGATTTCATCTAGGAAGACGTTATTTATCTGAGAGGGGAGGGACAGCAGAACGATACGTATGATTTATGACCTCCCCTCTACAACCAGTTAGGAGGACACCCTCCATTTATTATCATTCAGTATCTGTTAATACTCTCAGAGAGGCAACCATTCTATTGGCCAAATTAACGACACTGATTTTCTAAGGTGCTTTATATTTACTGAGAACAACTCGGTCAGAAACTATAAGGTAAAGTAGCTATATATTGCAGTCCTGATTCAATCATGCTCTCCCGGTTGTTGACTCGCATAGGGATTCTCACTTCTTTCACAAGCTGCGTTACCTCCTTTATGTTTTAAATGCCACTCAGCATTCATTCTGAATACCCTTAAGGTAACTTCCGTGACAACCTATGAAACATAGCATTTGGAAAAAAAAGCACTATACTATGAGAGGCTTTTCGGGCTAAAAGCAGCTGGTGGAAAGAAACTCCAGCACCAGAAACTGAGAACTCTTCAAACCCCCAACGAGTTATGTCTGACCGAACGCAATACTGCAGACACCAGGCGCACCTCTTCCCTCCCTCCCCACCCGATCTCACTGCCGTTGAACAGCCGAGCACACAGCGATAGCTCCCTCTCCCCTACAGCTCCAAGCGCATCTAGAACCCAAAGGGACTCGCAGATCCCAGCAGGCTGGGTGACAGCAGCTTTCTCGTTCTAGTGCGCCAAGCAAAACCAGCCTCCGCAGCTGGCACTGCCATGCCCAGCCCAGCCAAGGAGCACCCTAAACGACAACAGTAGTACTTATACAGCTAGGGCCCGCTGCCACCCCCGAGCGAGCGGCAGACCGGAGGAGCTGCCCTTCTGTCAGCCCCCGAGGGCCGCTCCTGCGCGGCGACCAAGCGAACCAAGAGCCGCTTCCCAGGTTTCCGCAGGCCTACAAGACATGCCCGCCTGCAGAAGCAGGGACAGCCAGGCACCGGCTCGGGGCCAGCTGGGACCAGGCACTGCCCAGCCAGGAACGCAGCGACTACGCTCGCCTTCCCCGCCGCGGAGACCCGACCGCCCCGGGCAGGGCTCGACGCGCAGCCGCGACGGGGCGGACAGACAGCTCCTGCTGCCCAGCCCCCACCGCACCTCCCAGCCCTACACTCACAGCCCGTCTCCTTCTTGATCTCCTCGATCTCCTCGTCTCGCAGCAGCGTGGACGCCCGGGAACCCATCACCGCCGCTGAGCCCCAGGGGAAGGGCCGAGCTCCACAGCGGACAGAGTTACGCAGCCGAATAGCAACAGCGATACCTCAACCCCCCCACCACGGGCCCAGCCACTGCCACCCAGCTGTACTGAGGCGGAAGGGGAGCCCGCACCGACTCTTATCGCCCCGCCCGCCGAGTCCAGCCGGGCCCGGCTCGGCCCGGCCCTCGCTGCCCGCCTCACCCCGCCCCTCAGCCGGCCGACGACGGGCACCCGCACGCACGCGCACAGCACGCGCTGCCGACGCACGCTTCCCCTCTGTGATTGGCTGTGAGCTACGACGGTCCCGCCCGGGGGGCGTGGTCTTGGTGTGGTACCTCAGTGCTGGTGGTGGCGTGCTTGGGGGTGCTTCGGCTGAGGCGGCCTGGGTTGTGCCATGGCCCTCACCAATGAGGCTTTGGTTGCGCTGCTGGGCAGAACCGTTAAGGTCACCTTAAAATGTGGCGTTTTCCAAGGGGTGCTGCAACATGTGAACCCCGACCGGAGCCTCCTCTTGCGGACAGGTCGGGGCCGTCCGCGGCGGTGGGCAGGGCCGTGCTCCGTCCGCCCTCAGGGTGCCTTGCGCCTCCTCAGTGAGGAGAGGAGAGGAGGGGGGTGAAGGGAAGGCGGGCGGGCCCCGCGCTTTGAGCCTGGCCGCGGAGGGGAGGCGCTGCTGTGGCACGGGAAGCCTCAACGTTGGGGTAGACGAAACTTAAAAGTAGGAATTGGTAGCAGCTGCTTGTGCACTCAGGTGTGAGGCTGTGCGGGTGTAGCAGCCCCAAGCTGTATCCTGCTCGGTGCACAGTGTTTATACAGAAACTTTGTGTAGAGTGTGAGAGCTGACGCAGAAAACAGCTCATTTATTGATTTGCTTGGTTTTTTTTCCCTAGTTAACAGTACTACCCGATCCTGTGTTCTTGCTTTGCTCTGCAAATGGTAAGCTGCTACCCCAACCAGTGAAGTGGAACTTGATGTATGTCTATTTTTTTTTTTTTTCATTTCAGTTAAGAACTTGGAAACTGGCAGAAGCAGTCCAGGAATAAAGATGTTTTTTGGCCCTGAAATAGTAAATGGTGAGGCTTCTCTAACTGCATTTTGGGGCACAGGGATTGTGCATGCTCTTAGTTCAGCATTTTAAATCCACTGTTTGGTCACTGAGTTCTTCAGGTGCACAACTTTCTTCTAAAATCAGCAGGAATTTGAGTGTTATGTAAAGTACACTACTTTTGTCCCCCAGTTGTTGTAGTAGTTCCCCACTCTGTGAAAGTAACAAGTGGTGTCCCTCAGGCATCAGTGTTGTTCAACATCTTTGTCAGTGACATGGACAGTGGGATTGAGTGCACCCTCAGCAAGTTTGCTGATGACACCAAGCTGTGTGGTTCGGTTGATCCGCTGGAGGGAAGGAATGCCATCTAGAGAGACCTTGACATGCTTGTGAGGTGGGCTGATGCCAACCTCATGAAGTTTAACCATGCCAAGTGCAAGGTCCTACACCTGGGTCAGAGCAATCCCAGGCACAGCTCCAGGCTGGGCAGAGAAGAGATTCAGGGCAGCCCTGCAGAGAAGGACTTTGGCGTGTTGGTTGAGGAGAAAATGAACATGAGTCGGCTTCAGTGTGCGCTCGCAGCCCAGAAAGCTAACTGTATCCTGGACTGCATTAAAGGAGAGTGACCAGCAGGTCCAAGGAGGT
Organism: Neopsephotus bourkii; assembly: GCF_033783945.1. Classification (NCBI taxonomy): domain Eukaryota; kingdom Metazoa; phylum Chordata; class Aves; order Psittaciformes; family Psittacidae; genus Neopsephotus; species Neopsephotus bourkii. Next base: position 11,899,910 of record NW_026902298.1, on the reverse strand, counting down.
GATTCTGCCCCTTTACTCTGCTCTCGTGAGACCTCACCTGGAGTATTGTGTGCAGTTCTGGTGTCCTTGACATAAAAAGGACATGGAACTGTTGGAAATAGTCCAGAGGAGTGCCATGAGGATAATCGGGGGTATGAAGATAGGCTGTTCAGCCTGGAGAAGAGAAGGCTGTGTGGAGACCTCATAGCAGCCTTCCAGTATCTGAAGGGGCTATATGGATGCTGGGGAGGGACTCTTTGTTAGGGCCTGTAGTGATAGGACAAGGGGTAAGGGGTTAAAATTTAAACAGGGGAAGTTTAGATTGGATATCATGGCTTGACTTCGCGAACGAAGATTTGGGAAGGGCATTTACCCACGCTTACTACAGGCGCGCTGATGACTAAGAAGGCCAATGTGGGATAGGCAAATCCGGCTACAAAAAGCACAGCAGAAGGTCTCCTTGGGTGGAACAGGTGGGACACGATTCTTCCTGTGTTGTCTTTTCTCCTCGAGACTAGTTCTTCGTGAACTCTCAAAGGAGTCAGCGGCATTATGTATGGTGTGCCTCCAAGTCTCCCGATTGGAGGCCAAGGTGGACCACTGATGGTAGTCAATATGGCCAAGGCTAAGGCATTGTTTCAGGGAGTCCTTGTATCTCTTCTTTGGGGCACCTCTCTTGCGGCTACCGGTGGCAAGTTCACCGTAAAACACGATCTTGGGGAGGCGGTGATCCTTCATTCTAGAGACGTGCCCTGCCCAGCGCAGCTGCAGTTTCAGCAATGTGGCCTCGATGCTGGTGACCCCTGCCTGTTCGAGGACAGTGACATTAGACACATAGTCAGTCCAATGGATGTTTAGAATTGTACGGAGGCAGCGCTGATGAAAGCGTTCCAGGAGTCGCAGGTGATGACGGTAGATGACCCATGATTCAGACCCATATAAAAGAGTAGACAATACAATGGCTCTGTAGACACTGATCTTTGTACTTTTCTTCAGGTGTTTATTGCACCAGACTCTTTTATGGAGTTTTCCAAAGGCTGTATATGCCTTTGCTATTCTGTTGTCTATCTCTTTGTCGATCGTGGCATCCGAGGAAATGATGCTTCCCAGATAGCTGAACTGCTGAACTGTCTTAAGCTCTGACTCGCCGATGGTAATATGGGGATGGCGATAATCTTCTAGGGGTGCAGGTTGGTAGAGAACTACTGTCTTCTTCAAGCTGACTTCCAGCCCAAAAACCTCAGCCGCCTCCGCAAAGCAAGATGTTAAACGCTGCAGAGCTGCTTCTGTGTGGGCGACAAGGGCGGCATCATCAGCAAAGAGCAGTTCACGGACAAGATGGTTTAGGGTCTTAGTGTGGGCCTTCAGTCGCCTTAGATTGAATAGGCTACCATCGGTACGATATCGAATATAAATGCCGTCTTGTTCGTCGAGGTCTGCTGTAGCCCTTTGGAGCATCATGCTGAAGAAGATTGTGAATAAGGTTGGTGCGAGAACGCAACCTTGTTTCACACCATTGGTTATTGGGAAAGGCTCAGAGAGTGCATCACCATACCTGACTTGGCCTTGCTGATCCTCATGTAACAGAATAATCATTTTCAGGAACTTGGGGGGACAACCTAATCGTTCTAAGATCAGCCACAAGCCTTTCCTGCTCACAGTGTCAAAGGCTTTGGTGAGGTCAACGAAAGTTACGTATAACCCCTTATTCTGTTCTCTACACTTTTCTTGCAATTGTCTGAGAACAAATACCATGTCTGTGGTACTTCTATTAGCCCTGAAACCACACTGACTTTCAGGTAGAAGTTCTTCTGCGATGGCAGGTACTAGTCTGTTCAATAGTATTCTTGCAAGAATTTTACCAGCAATGGAGAGCAGAGTTATACCACGGTAGTTTGAGCAGTAAAGATTGGATATAAGGAATAAGTTTTTTACTGTGAAGGTGGTGAGGCACTGGAATGGCTTGCCCAAGAAAGTGAATGCTCCATCCCTGGCCGTGTTCAAGGCCAGGTTGGACAGAGCCTTGAGTGACATGGTTTAGTGTGAGGTGTCCCTGCTCATGGCAGGGGGGTTGGAACTAGATGATCTTAAGTTCCTTTCCAACCCTAAAAATTCTATGATTCTAACGTCTAGTGATGGTACTGCATTAAAGCTTATTAGTTAAATAATTAATAAAATCCAGTAAGACCACTAATAAAAGTAACTCCTCTGAAGGTAATCAGTTGAGATAATCACATCCTGTGTTTATATCCTGAAGGCAAGTTACGTTCATTGTGTATGTTCTTATAGGTGCAAGACTTTCATTAATGTGCCGCTGGCAAGTGAAGTTGCTTAGAGTTCTTTTTACTTACACAGGCAAAAGCATCCGTATTAAATGGTCTATTTATCTGAACCTCTTTTTGTGGTTCACTAGTGATAAGAATATGGATTTATTTCAGAAAAATGTTTTAGTGTATGAAAGTCCTGTGCGTTTCTGTTGACATCTGCCTTTATCTGGGGATAAGGAGGAAAGTTCTTAGGGGAAAATAGCTAGAAGGCAGTTACTGGACTTACCAAGTGATTAACTGACTCCATTCTGCCTTTTTCCTTGTACCTTCAAAGTAATTTCCTTGTAGTCTTTGACGTAATTACTTGTTTGATACTGGCTTTGTTTTAGTGAGATGCTAAAGCATTAGTCTTGGTTTTACCTGGTAGTATTCTGAACCGCACCTTGCCTAGGCTATCCATGGAAGTTATTTTATATAGATTTGTACATCAGAGTGATTTTTAAATTATTTAAACTATACTTTGAGTTCAGGTGTTGTTTTTTTTTTTTGCATGTACGGCTATGTCCTGTGGTGGTAAGTATCAGTTACGGTTCTCTTTTTTTTTTTTGGGGGGGCGGGGGGGGATAACAAGTGCTTGTCAGCACTGCAGCATAAATTGTTTTCTTCTATTGCAGTGGAACTGCTGGATGAGCCAGATTCAGGGAAAGGAATAACAGTCCTCTCTGAGTATGTTGAAGAGTTTCCTTCCTTTCATGGTAGCAGAAGGGGTGGGATGCACTTGCTAAGGGAGCCACCACTTATACTTAGCATGATACTGATGTTCAGACTCACCTGTGCTAAGTTTGTATTTCTCTGCTTTACAGAGGTGGTTAGCAGAAGACCTCCAGTGTAGAAGAATTTGCTTAGTTTGTTTCCTTGTCACCTTGTGGTTTCAGGGAGGATTTCCCATAATCAATTCTTCTGTGGTGGAACAGTTACAGGACAATTACACAGGGAAGGTTACACTTACACAGATGCTCTCAAATCAGATATAAATGTGACTTTGGGAAGCTAGTAAAAATATGGTTCAAACTCCTCCTAACCCATGCTCCTAGATGGCTTTGGTTTGAGTCTTCTCACAAGAGCACATTTGAATAGTTTATTCTTTCTATTAAAAGAAGTAGGAATGAAGTGTTGTCTACTGAATAGTCCTTAAAATATAGTTAAAAGGCACATAGAATTCTGATTAGCAGCAATCTTCTGGTTTGCTGCTGTCTTCTTTTTCCCTGTTAAGTAAGCCTACATTCACACATCCTTGAATATGGTCACCTCAGAATCAGATTGATAATCCTTTAAATACACTTTTAGGTACAAGATTCTTCAGCTATACCTGAAGGCTCATTAGAAAGGCTTTTTTAATTTTTTTATTCTACTGAGATAGATATGTACATAATTTGAGCTCTGTAATCATAATGGGATGGGTTTATATCAATATAATGAAAATTATATAATCTAATAACTTCCATTTGATTACAATAAAATTTCAAATATAAGTGCTTTATGTATTAGTGAACTTGTAAAATAACCCTTCAATTACAGTAACTAAATAATAGATCAGATACTACTGATTCAGTGTGAAAGACTCATAAATATTTAGATTGTGTGGTTCTTGTAATCAGTTCAGGTATGTTGTTCTTTGAACTGTCTTCCCTTGAAACCATTGCTGACCTTGACAGTAAACATCTATTCAGATTCTGCTTTAACCTTTTACTTTTAGAATAAATATGAAATTTTATATTAAATAAAGGCCCTTTTGTGCAAGATAAGTTTATTGTTGGATAGCTTCAAGATCTTTAAGAACCATGCATGTTGGACAAGGACATTGCATCATATGCAGTGGTTCATTGTCTGGTCACAAGCAGATGGCAGTGGAAGAAATATTTTTCTTTATTAAAATGTCCTTACTGATGGAATGTGTAATGTTTTGACATCTGTTCTATGTATGGTTGCCTTGTTCATACAGGTGCACTTCAGCTGTTGAAGGGAACAAACAAGCAGACAAAGGACCAGCAGGTTGTGGATCATGTAGTTCTCCTGTTTCCATAGAGAGCCAGCTCAGAGCCTCAAACAACTTAAAATGCTCCCTCTCAGGTAATGTGGATATTAGTCAAGCAATGCAGTTAGTCTGTGTCTAGACAACATCTTTTGCAGAGGCTGTCATCTCTTGGTTTGCCTGTACCAGAACAGGATGTGTTCTGAAAGAACAGTGGTCACAGAAAGATAGGTACAGAGCTTGTTATTGGCAGACATGCTCTTTGCCTGCAGGAATGTTCACAATATCAGAAGGAAACTCATCTGCTTCCTAGAATGTTTATCCTGTAGCTGTCATCAACTGTAAAAATGGCTGAGCAGCACAACTTTTGGGGAAATCAAAGTGTTTTACCCAGTAAGCATTCCTCTTGTGATTGTTTTAATCTTATACTTGTTTCTGAAATGTATGTGGCGTATTTGATAACTCAATGCTCACTAAGACTGCTGCTTTTTGGTTTTGTGCTGGCTGTCATGTGATTGCATTGATTTTGTTGTGTGCTTCATGCTGTATACAAATATACATGTACAGATGCAAAACGTGATCAGCTCCTTCTGTTCTCACAGAGCTGTGATAGGAGTGCAAGATCCACATAGGTTGAAGGAAAGTTAGTTGCATTTACCTGAGTAGTGGGGGAGAAAATAAGCAAAGGTCAGTGTGATCTGGGGGAGCTTTTAAACATTTGTTCTTATCATCATTAAATTGACTGTTATTTTTTAGTTTATTATTAATGTTTGCAACTTACCTAAGGAGAAGGAAGAATCTTTTAAGAGAATCCTTCTTTGCCTGTTCATTAGATATTGTAAAGCAGGTGTTTAAAATATTAAAATCTGGATTAAATTCGCTTTAACTCCTTGCCCACTTACCTACCCATGTTCTATGTGGCACTGTCTGTTGGTTTTGTCTTTATTTCAGTCTTTTTCCTTCCCTGCACAAGCCTGGGAATCAGGTCCTTCTCAAAAGAACCCAAAAAATACCCCCAAAAAACCCCAGATACAATTTTTTAAATTGAAACTTTTTTGTTTCCTTTATGCAACGTAAAAACAAGAAGCAATGCTGTGACTCGCTTTTAAACAGACAGTCTTTTTGTCGAAAAACAGAATTTTGGGTCATGCTCTAGACTGTATGTATCTGAATTGGATGGTTCAGTAACCTCTTTGGGTGTGTTCGGGACGTAGAGGGGGAAAATAACCAAACAGCTAAACTAGGAGAGTGATCTGAAGGGGGCATATAGGGATGCTGGGGATGGACTCTTCATTAGGGACTGTAGTGATAGGACAAGGGGTAATGGGTTAAAACTTAAACAGGGGAAGTTTAGATTGGATATAAGGAGGAAATTCTTTCCTGTTAGGGTGGTGAGGCACTGGAATGGGTTGCCCAGGGAGGTTGTGAATGCTCCATCCCTGGCAGTGTTCAAGTCCAGGTTGGATGAGGCCTTGGGTGATATGGTTTAGAGCGAGGTGTCCCTGCCCATGGCAGGGGGGTTGGAACTTGATAATCTTAAGGTCCTTTCCAACCCTAGCTATTCTATGATTATACACCTGAAGTACATACCCTGTGCAAAGTTCACTTGAGTAGAGGAAGCATCTGATGATTTCTTTTTTCTTCCTTTTAGAGAATAAAGAAGAAGCGAATGTAGAGTACACAGTTATTGATTCTTTCCATGAGAAATTTGGCCCAGCAGTAAGTATTGATAAAAGCTGTTATGCAGCATATATGACTTCTAATCCTGTTCAGTTCCATTAGGTGACAGGATTGTAAGCACTGCTTCCAGGACCTCTTATGCAGGGAATCACTTTTGCAGACTGTAGTGAAATCTGAGCAATAGGTAGTAACTGGCTTCTTTAAGTCAAGTAGAAATGGCACCTCTGGTGGCATCAGAATACATTTAAAGTGTGTGTAGATGCAGGAAAAGATGGCAGTGCATGTGTTTGCACTGGGTGAACGTGAATCTGCATCAGTGCATGTTGATTGCCATTTTTCAGACTGTATCACCAGTAATTGAGGTGAAGAGTCAGTATTACTATGTAATTATTTTGTTTAGGAAGGGAACAACGCGAGGATTTGTTGGCATTTGGTGAGGGAATTGGTTGCATTGTTTTTGTAGTGTTTGGAACTTCGGACATGCCTGGACTTTTCTCTTAAATCATGTATGCCACAAGTGGGTGTGGTAGAAAGGCTTTGTTTCCAAAGTCATTGCCAATGACAGATATTTTTATTCCATTTAATAACATTTTTTTAGATCCTGAAGTGTACCAGCAATACTACAGGTCCTCCATGCCATTTTGTAACATCAGTTGGGAGTTGGGCTCTTAGTATGGGGCTCTTAGTATGGTAAATCTATTGCACATACAGAGGAAAAAGCTCTTTGCCACAGAAAGAGATTTCTCTTCTTACAGAGGAAATGAACTGTCACTTGAAAAAGAAGCTGATTTTTTACTTTCTGTTTATGCTTTCTACTTGTGTGTTACACGTGCACTATAGGTTGCTTTATCTTAATTGTCTGAAAACCTTTTATGTCTGTGAAAGTACTAGGTTTACAATTTGCCCCTATGTCTATCATTCTCTCGCACTACTTACTTTACCCCTGCTTTTTTTTTTCATTAGGTGCTGCACCTAAAACAGCAGTGTGTGATCAGTATAGCAGGAGAAGGTGTTAATTTGTGTCGTTATGGAAAACTGTCATGGCTTGAGGTAAGAGGCAGTTGTTTCCCCAATATGTGCCACTGAACAGAGGCATAACTGAGAAAGATTTGGGGATTAGCCTGTGTTTAAGACTTACTCGTGAATGTTTTTAGATATGATTTTCTTCAAGACAGATCAGGCATTTAGTAAAATACCTGTTATGGAAATAATTAGGCCATTATAAGGCAATAAACAAATTACTAAACTTATATGTACTATATACATTTGTATATAGCAGGGTAGCATATTTGGTTTGCCATCTTTATAAATGTGTACACAGGTAGAGGTATTACACTAGTACAGCTATTGAAAAACTCCAAGGCCTAATCACAACACCAGTATAATTGAAGGAGTAAAGTCCATCTAAAGATGCATGTATCTTAATTAGTTGCAATATTATCAGTATCTGAAAAGGAAGGGACTGAAAGGAGAGTAACTTAATATGTTAGCTTAAAATTGTCTAGTTTATATTTAAATAGGTTTTAAAGTGAGTGTTTATTCAAACAAAAAACTTGTCCAGGAGTTCATCCTTCAAACTTAACTTGTTTATGCAGAAGTGTCCACAAAATTATTGCTTTGGTATGGCTAAATCACTTTCAAATGACAGCCTTTGTTAAACTATTATGAATCTGAACATAGGCAAAACCTAAATTTGAGATCCTGTTTCAAATGCTAGGATGGAAAATGATGTCCTTTATTTCCTTGGTACTGGTCTTTGACAATGAAAGGAATGTCATGGGCACAAGAACTTTGTTGGAAGTTGTTTCTTTAAGAATGTCACCATAATAGGTGTAGGAATTTGTTTTAAGTACTGTGCACAGTGTTTGCTCTTGATATGTCTCAAAATGCTGTATTTAACTTGTACAATAGACTACAGGGCCATTCTTTCTATTGTGAGTCTCTGAGCATCTCTGGAAAAAGCAAGACTTCTCTATGAATTATCATTAAGGAAACTAAACCTGATCTCCCTAACAACCTCTATGTAAGGGTTTATGGCTTGTGGGTAACAGTACACTCTTCTACTTTCACATCCTTTGTTGTTCTGTCCCTCACTCATTTTCTCTGCAACTGAATTTGTTGTAGATAGCATCAAAGAGCCGCATTTATCTATTTGATATCTTCCTTCTGGGACCACAGGCTTTCAAAAATGGATTACAAATGTTGCTGGAAGATAAAAACATCTTAAAGGTAAGGGGTGAGTGAGGATGTCTGTGGTGATAGAGGTCACATACATCCATAATGATCTAGCTGCACCAAAAAAGCTGCAGTTGGACACAGGTTTGCCTGACAACTCATTCTTGCTTCAGGTCATGCATGATTGCCGCTGGATCTCAGACTGCCTTTTCCACCAATATGGTGTTCTCCTCTTCAACGTCTTTGATACACAGGTACCCTCAGAATATTCTGGTTGGGAGCAAAAATTGCAACAGGAGAAGCTTCAGCCTTGTTTAGGGCATTCTCTCAGGGAAGATTTAACATTACTAGAATGTGACAGTTGTGGAGCCATGTAACCGTAGTGGTTTTGTTCTAGTTAAAAAGAACCAGCAGGCAAGGATGATGGTGTTAGTCTTTTGTAGGCCCATTTTAAAAGATACTTAATATATAATATTAGCAGCAAGTTTGATGGGGGAGGGGCGTTAAGCTGTATTAGCTGGTCTTGCTTAGATTTGGCACAACCTGACGCTACTGTGACTTAAACAAACCAGGTCAGCTTTTGCTTTATTTTCTTTGTTACTCTTTCTACACCTTTCAGATGTAGAAGCAGATTCAGGCTACAGGTATCCAGCACTTGGAAGCACCTGCTAATAAAAGCAGTGGTTAAAGTGAGAGAACAGGCCAGGAAAAGTTTGGTTTTGCTGGTGCAGGCCCTGGAAGTTGTGGTAGTTAATGTGTGACTAACAGGAGAATGAAAAAGAGAAAAAACCCAGCATCGTGGCTATGATCTTTCCTGTTGGATATGGATATGTTGCACACATTTATGTATGACTTGTCCTTGCATATATACTGACTTTTCATGTCATAGATATGACTGCATATAGCAGCACTTCAAGGCCCTAATCTGGGCTATGTAGTAAGCTTTATAGAGCAGAGATTTCTTGCAGTCCCTTGCTGATCTTAGGCTTTTTGCCACCAAAAATTACGTTATTCCATTACAGATGGAGTATCAGTCAATATCACTGTTAAGTCTTGACTGCATGAAAAGTGTAGGGGTGAAAATTCCCACCAATGCTCTCAACTGGACTGGCTAGAATGTAACTGGAACAGTGGAAATAACTAACTAGAGCTATCCAACCTCATGTTCAAAGTACACAGAATTGCACTCATTGTTCTGCTGTCTTGTGTAAGCTGACGTGTGTGATTTCCCTGCACTGACAGATCTAGACTTAGATTCAATTACTCTGATTCACTAGCGTGAATCCTACTTCTGATGTTAGCAAGTTAGTGAAGTAGTCTGGTTTTGTCTCCCCTGCAGTGTATGTGATACTGTGGAATTAAGCTGTCTTATCTTCTACTGCTGGACCAAGTAACTAGAAGATACCTCTGAGCAAACTCTCACAGATGGTTTTTGTGAAGTGCTTCTTAGAGACAGCTTCCTAGTGTTGTTAAAATTGGAACAGGCTGTGTGCACAAGTGAGACTGCCTAAAAAACACAGCAGTGGAATGAAAGAAGAAATGGTGCAGGGATCCCACCTGCATCATTTGAAAAGTGTTACTTATCCCTGTTTGTGGCCAGTTGCTGCAACTGTTTATTCCTTCCAATAAGTAACCTAATATAATTGATATGTAGACAATGACAGTGAAACATTTCTGATGTTCACTGTCTGCCCCTTTGATGTTCTTACAGTAGTTAAGCATCACCTGTTGAACTAACTTTGAATTATAATGTTTGTGGAAGTCTGGTACTGCCATTTCACATTTGACTGCCTGGGAGGGAGAAGGGGCATGAAACTTGTTGGGTTATAGGGGCCTAAAAAGCTGCATAGTGACCAAGCAACTGGCTGTTGTCAGTGCTTGCATCCCTAATATGGCCTTCTGGGACACTTCTACACTGCATCATGAGGCTAGAGCATTCTCGCACTCTGAAATCACTGCCCGTTTTAAAATGTTGTTGGTTGCATATCTGTGTACTACCAAGGGAAATACTACAATTCTTCCTAGAGGTGTGTGCTGAAAGAGTAAAGAAAATTTGGCAGCTGTAGGCTTCCTATGAGACGGAGGTCCATGCAAGGTTGAATCACAAAACATACAAGTGAAGAAGTCACTGATGCTGTCTGGTTTCACATAGGCTACTTTTTAGCGTGCTGTAATTTTTCTGCGCTTGAATCCAAACCATGAGCATGCAGTGACTTTGGACAAAACTTCACAGTGAAAGCTAAAACTTTGTTTTCATTGTGGGCAAGTTTATTCTATAACCTTGTTCATTCAGATAAGTATTTTTATAAATGTTGATCACAAAGATGCTTTCACTTTTGTTTAAGTCTTTTCTCTCCTTGTCTGAAAAGTGTTGATATTTTTTTATTTTTTTTTACTGGAAGTGCTCTTTCTAGCCATCTAGAAGAGGGGAATACCTTTCCATAGATTTGAACATCATCTTTAGTTTGACTTGGAGTAAAAGTAACTTCTTGCTTTGAGAAGGTCTTTCTTGAGGTTTCTCTTCATCTGCGTTTGGCCACTGAGAGTGAAAAGCCAGAGAAAGTATTAGTGGTCAGAAGTACAATATAAAGGACTGTTTAGTAATGAGTGATGGAGACTTCCTCTTGACATGGTGGGTTGTGTTTATAACCCAGTGAAGTCCGGGTTTTCTTGAGCCTTCTCCGTTTTCTTCTCTTCAGTTAACTCATCAGTTTGAATTGTTGCAGATCCTTTCCCCAGGTGTGTTTCCTGCCCCTTTTCACCTGGTGGTTTTAGACTTCTTTGGACTGCAGCAATGTAGTCAGACCAGCAGAAATATAGACAGCCCTAGATTCTCTGTCCTATCACAGAGCATAGGAGGGCCAACATTTCTTTCCTTAGTCCAAGATTGATTGTTCTACTTGTGACACTTTTATATTTTGCATTTCTTCATAATACCTTCATACAATCTTTTACTCCTTGGAAATTCAGTGAATGGATTGGCTTAGCACTTTCTTCTAGTAAGCTTGGCAAATACCTGGCTTCTCTCCCAGAGAAAGCAGCAGTTAGCTATTTAGCTGATATCTCAGAGGCAGCTTTAGTCATTAATAAATCATACCAGCTTGTTTGCCTTTGGTATTGAACAGAAAGGGATTCCCTCTCCCCCTCAAGATCTTATAGGTAAGTTAGGAATGGGTCTTGGAATTTATCTTTACTATAGGAGGCCAGAAAAGGGCAGTTACAATTCTGTGGTCACTGTTGCAGGGGCTGAGCGGGTGCTGCCAAAGGAGTCAGTTTACTAGATCTGCACCTGTATGCAGTCAAAAAGAGGATTAATTTATTTTTTTTTTTGCAGTACTTGTAATATGCATTTCCACTGTAAAACCTCCACGTTCTTTGCTTCAGGTTAACAGACACTGGTCATGGCATATTGATCCCTCTCATCACAGGTTGCTGATGTTCTGCAGTTCTCAATGGAAACAGGTGGCTTCCTTCCACACCATGTCTGCACGTTACAGGAGTGTTTGATACAGCACTTGAAGATACCTTCCAAATGGGATGCCATCATGAACTGCAGGCAGCAGATGGCTTCAGTGAGTGATTCAGTGAGGCATCTTCTGAAGACTCAACTGTTGGGTGTTTTTTAAGCACATGGTACTATGCAGTGGTCTGATTGCTCTGGTTAAGGACATTGTTTAACACTTGGCTTGGGAGACATGCAAGCTTTAGGTGGCATCAGTGCTAATGCTGGTACTTCCTAATAGCTCATTTGAAATTGAGGTATTGAAGAACCACAAATAGAGGTTCTTGTTATACAATAGAGGATATATATAACTTGGGTAAAAAATATCTTAATATATCTGATGAATTTTGAAACAACAGAACAAGTTGGTTAAAAAGAATCCTGAGTCAAGTAAGGAAAGGGAAAGCTTTTATTGCCAGCACTATTAGAATGAAAAAAACTGAGACTGGTGAATTTTTTCTTGCCTGTGCAGTTCAGCAGCATTTGCCAAATCGTTATTCTCTATTGTCTTTGGTTTTGTTAATTTTTATTAACAAAAGGATGGGGACAAGCAATGGAAAACTTAATGGGCCGTGAGCTCCTAAGATTTAGGGAACATAAGCTTGATAAATGGAACAGACTATTTCAGTTGCAAGGGATGTACAACAATCATCTGATGCTTGCAATCCAACTCCCTGACCAATTCAGGGCTGACCAAGTTAAGGCATATTATTAAGTGCATTGTCCAAATGCCTTTTGAACTCTAATAGACTTGAGGCATTGACCACCTCTTTTAAGAAGCTTGTTGCAGTGTTTGACCACCCTCTCAGTAAAGAAATGCTTCCTAATGTCCAGTCTAAACCTCCCCTGGTGTAGCTTTGAACAATTTCCATGTGTCCTATCCCTGGATACCAGGGAGATCAGCACCTCCCTCTCCACTTCCCCTCTTCAGAAAGCTGTAGAGAGCACTGAGGTCACCTCTCAGCCTCCTTTTCTCCAAGCTAGAGAAGCCCATAGGCCTCTGCTTAATAGTGTGCTCCTTCCAGCCCTTTCACCAGCTTTGTTGCTTTCCTCTGGATGCATTCAGGAACCTTCACATCCTTCTTTTGTTGTGTTGTGGACTCCTCATCCCTGGCAGTGGTCAAGGCCGGGCTGCAGGGGGCTTGGAGCAACCTGGTGTAGTGGAAGGTGTCCCTGCCCATGGCAAGGGGTTGGAACTGAATGAGCTTTAAGGTCCCTTCCAACCCAAAACCATTCTGCGATTCTAAGATTCTTAAGTTGTGAGGCCCAGAACTGCACACAAAACTCCAGATGAGGCTGCACCAATGCTGAATACAGCAGATAATCACCCTCCACCCCCCCAGTTTTGCATATTTATATAGTTTAATTTAAATTAGTAACTCCCTGTAATCCTTCCACAATTTACCAATTGGACAACTAATTTGCATAAGGATTACACAAACCTTAATTGGTCAACTAATTTGCATAAGGAGTACATAACTAATGCCTACCTATGTATGGTCAGTGGAGGCTCTCCCAGCCTGGACAGGGCTCCTTTTAACCTGTAGATGTGATTTTTGTATTAAAACAAAATTGTAATGGGGCTAGTTCACCAGAAGGACACTTAAATCATGTTTCTCCTCACTCATGGAAAAACATATTTTGACAATTGTCCAGATGTTGTCAGGATGTAGCAGACTTCAAGGATCATCTTTTCTTGGTTAGAGGTTCATTAAGCTTGTTTTTCCTCAGTTTTATTTTCTCCAGTTCTGTTTTTCTTCGGTCTTGTTTTTCTTAGTCTGCCCACAAGGCCAAAGCCTCTCCAGCTATCAGTTCTCATAAATCACTGTTGTTTCTCAGGTCTCCTGACCCATTAAGAGGCCACTGTCATCTGTTCAGGCTCTTTCACAGTAATGCAAATTTCAGTTTCTTAACTAAACACCTATGGAATTTTAACCATGTGATTATGGAGTCTAAATAGATGCCATGGAGCTCCAGTGGCTCTAGTCATACACATTTTGGTGTGAAAATCTCTCACTTGACAATCCTTGTTTGTGACATGCCTTATCAGTACATGGTCTCTTCACTATCTGTAGGAGTGTAACAGCCTGGCTGAGATGTCTTCACTCTGCTCCACTCTCTATTCAGTTTACCTTGGCATATGCCAAGGTCACAGGGTTGTCTGGGGAGCTGTTGTAGGGTAGATTCTCTGCATGTTAACTGCAGTCCATCCTAGAAGTAGCAGCTGCATTTTACCCTAAAATTTCTTTCATATTGTAACAGAACTTGGAGAAATCCTGTAGGATAACACACCAGTGTTATCCATCCTAAATGCAGAATCTGACATTTTGACTTGTTAAAATTTTAGCCCATTAATCATAGTTCAATGCTCCAGTCTATCCGACCCCTCCCATTTTGGTATTGTCAGCAAACTTGCTAATGGTGCACTCAGCGCCTGCATCCAGATCATTGATAAATGCATTGAACCTCCCCAAGAAAAATGCGTTGAACAGTACAATTGCACACCACCTCTGACTGATGCCCAGCCTGTCCCTGAGCAACAGTTAGCCCTTTCCAGCCAATTCCCCCCAGTTTATATACTGGGCATGATGGAATACCCCTTAGGCTAGTTTGGGTCAGGTGTCCTTTCTGCTTCCTCCTGTCTTTTTGTGCCCCTCACTGGCACAGTATGAGAGACTGAAAAGTCCTTGATCAGGGTAAGTGCTACTGAGCAACAACTAAACCGTCGGTGTGTAATCAGCGTTGCTCTCGAACTAAAGCCAAAATACAGCACTGTACTGGCTACTAGGAAGAAAATTAACTATCCCACCTGAAACCAGGCCAACTTGTGCAGAAGGATGCTGTGAGGGACAGTATTAAAAAGCCTTACTAAAATTCAGAAAAACTACATCTGCTGCCTTGCCTTCATCCATTAGGGGGTATCATAGAAGGGTATCAAATTAGTTAAATAATATATAAATGTGCCATTTATGGCATCTCTTTTGCTGGGTTTTTAATTGCTTTTCTGGGATGGGGGGGGAGGAGACAGAGTTCCAAGGAAGCTATTAAATATGGGAACTAGATACTTAATGAGTATACTTCTGTTGCATAAGTATACTTATGTTGCAGAGAGGTTGCCTGCTCTAGTAAGTTCCATGGACTATTACCCACTTGTAATGATCCATGTGGGTGCTAGTGATATAGATAGTAGTAGCCTGGAGATCATAAAGAAGGACTACAGAGCCCTGGGAGAGGTGGTTAGGGGCTCTGGAGGTCAGATAGTCTTTTCATCAATTCTCCAGGATACAGGGGAGGACCTTAAAAAAGCTAGGAGGATTGGCCAGGTTATAAATGGTTAGAAGGGTGGTGCCATAGTCAGGGGTTTGGGTGTCTTGAACATGGGACCCAAGTTTGTATGCCAGGTCTACTGGGGGCTGGTGGAGGTGGTGATGAGCGGTTTTGGTAGGAGGCTTGCCAGACTGGCCAAGGATGCTTTAAACTATATGTTTTGGGGGAGGGGGGCATCATTCCATCTTAACACACCCAGTCAGTTGCCAACACCTATAATAAATGCTTGAAGCAATGTAGAGATACTCCAGCCACTCCAGCAAATCAGCTGGCTTCAGTTGGAGCTCTGCTCAGATGCCTCTATACAAATGCCCGTAGCATGGGGGAAACAAACAAGAGACCCCACTATATACGCAGGATTTCTTTCCTGAATAGAAACTATTTTCTTTCCTACCAGATCATTTTTTTCTCCTTTCACACTGGCCTTGTAACTTCCTGAGTAAATCTGTGTGGTTTTGCATTGCCTGGTCATAGACTTAAAACCTTTCTCAAAAGCCTGGATTAAATGTTAATCACTATTGCTCCAACAGCTACTCAGTGAAACCTCTAATTTGAACACAGCTTTAATTTTATGTAAGTTTTGGAACTATAATAGTGACTCTCAAAACCTGCATGAATTCTGTATGGCAAATCTCAGCCTTCCTTAGTTTACTAGACCAAATCGTGCTCTTGGTCTGAAGACTAAAAGTGGAAAATGACCATGTAATATGTATGTAGTAAGTACACCAGTGTAAATCACTCTTGCAGTGCTTAACTGGGTCTTATTTTCATGTTGTTCTGGTTTCAGTTGTGATGGCTGAAGACACTATCCCCAGCTGCTTTCCTGGCTTCCTTGATGGGAGGTTTTTTTCCCTTTAGATCTTTCAGCTCAGCTCTTAGGAATCCAGCCTTGTTTCAGAGATGGGTGAGAGAGATCTAGCATTAAATGCTGGAATAGGCGTGTATTGGGTTTTGTTTTTTTTAAGGAAGCAATACCACCTCCCAAACTCCCTGTTTTTTAACATAGGCTTTGTACATAGATGACCTTGGAAGCTGCAAGCATTCAGTAGCACTTAAAATAGGGATCAGCATTGGGAGATGTGTTGTAAACTGCAGAAGAATGTGATGACAAGCTTTGCTCTGTTTTTTTGCTACTTAAATAACTGTTTTCATTTGCATTGGGAAACACAGGAGAATCCTGACATATGGTTCCTGAGACCCTTTCCACCTTCGCTGCTTAAAGCACTTGCTCTGAAGGCTATGCACCTTTTGCTGCTTCACTCTTCCCTAATGGAGAACTTGTTGTCTGACCTAACAGCTGTAGTACATGATTACTTGAATGCTTATCGCTCTGGGTCTGGAGATCACCTTTGGAACGCAAAGGTAGGTAAGTGTTTGCTTGTTTCTCTGGTCAGTGACTTGATCTAAGTCTTTGATGGATGCACTCTGGAGGACCTAGCTATGGCAGCTTCCTTTTCTTCAACTGTGCACCCTACTTGATGCCACATAGCTCATTTCCTGTGTGCACCAGCAAATATGGTGATGTCTGTATCTACTTAGATGCATTTTATGTTCATTAGCAGAGGGTATTCTGTTAAGGCACGGGCACGGGCACATGTGCCCTTTGTTCACTCATCTCAGGCTAAGAACCTCTGAGCTCAACAGGGACCATGTATGTGTGAGGGCATGAAGAGGCATAGGCAGTTGTAAAATGCTGGTGCCTGGAGCTGCCAGAGTTGTTTTGATTTGGTAGTAACATTTAGTCCCCAAATCTTGTTCTGTTTTTAGCCTATTCTGTTATCTTTACTGTGGAGCTATTTCTCATATACTGGCTGTTTCTCAGTAATGTTATCTCTTGTTGACTAAAGATTTTTATTTCTGTAGAAGCATCTCTTGAGTTATTTTGTCTTCCTAATTTATTCTCAACTGTGTTATCTTAAAAAATAAAGAAAATCAATCACTTTTCATCTTTGGTTACATAGAACCAGTAGTGTGGCAGGTCCAGACACCTTGGGGTGGCTCCTGTGTAATTGCTTGTTAATTTTTAATATGGGGGAGGTGGTGGTGGTGATGATAAAGATGATTTCTTGCACTGATGGAAAGAAGCAGTGCAAGAAATGGTGTGGGGATTTTTTGTCTTCTCAATGAAGTAATCTTGGGATTAACTATGTAAGACACTGCTGGCATTAAATTTGGGTGAAAAGTGAACAGTCAAACATCCTCATTCATCACAGAGACTGAACTAACTTGATCAAATCTTGTTACTGCCTCATTTTTGCAGTTGTAAATGGCTCAAAATATGTATTAGGGAAAAAAGAATGCAGGTTTACCTTCATTGAAAGAAATTGTTTTCTTCTTTGCCCTGGTTTAAGAAAGCACTCAAGCATAGACTTGAATCCTTTGGGAATTACTTAAGGGCTCAGAGCAGTAAATCCCATTACTAAGGATTTAGGAGATTAGTTTAGATAACCACAAGAGGTCATAGTTGCTTCATAGAAGGCAGAGAAGAGGTCATATCTGAAAACCTTTTCTTTTTAGAGAGCTGCCAAAAAAAAAGAAGGTTGTTCATAGTTCCTGGAAAAAAATGAGCTTGACGTCTGCATTCCCCATGTGGAATGCATGCAGAAGTAGGTATGACACAGGAAAAAGAACAGTCTGTTAAAGTGAAAAGCATACAAATTCTGGTTTGCATTGGGCTGTTTGTAGAAGTTTTGTAAGTGGTACTCAGGTTGCTTAAGTCAGACCTTCTGTAAATCCATTTATTCCATAAGATTAGCCAAGGAATTAATCTTATCCTGAGCATTTCAAACAGCATTTTGAAGATCTGTTTGATACCATATCTGATAATCATACTTCCTGCAGTTGCTTTAGAAATCTTGTAGTGTGGATAGTAAAAGTAGCCATTTTCAGCATCATTTCCCTATTAATCATTGTTTCTGTATCTTGTGAGAAGATCACACTAATGAAAGTATCTTCTATCTCATTGAAAATCTGCTTGCCATGCATGTTCAAACTCTAAATCTGGTCTGTTACTTCAGTTTCTTCACTGAGTAAGCAATGAAAGTTAACTTTAAGGGAATCCTTTCCATGTCTGAGTTCAGCTAAATCTGTTTTAAGGAAGAAAAATAAGAGAGAAAGCAACACCCCTGTGCAGCAGAGTTGGCGGTTGATTTCCCAATGCACTGAAGGTAAACCTGCAGCAGATGAGGTGTGGTGCAGTATATAATACCAGCTAACACGTTCATGACATGTCATTCCATAAACTCTGTTCTCTGTGTCTAAATATAATTGGTGCCTGAACCAGGAATTTTCCTGGTTGGCAGGTGAGGTGGGACTACACACAACGTCACTCTAAATGGTTTAGGGCGTAGATTACCTCTCACTGTAGGATAGTTAGGAGGCTGGATGCACATTCTCCTGGTTAAACAGAACTTAAGGTCGGGTGTTTTCAAGTGCTTGCTCTGCTGGTTTTCTGTAATCCTGCCTGAATTATTTAGCCTTCCTCTGGATCTGTGCACACTTCTAGACACTGGTTTTGTGAGGCACGGCCTTCCCTTTACAAACACTCTGGTAAGTCTTTTCCAGTGCATTACATCTGTATATCCACTCATTCTGTTCTTAGTGTTTCTACCATTATGCTCATACAGATTTCTGACTTACCAGTATGCTGCTTCCTGTATCTTTCCTGGGACCTTCTCTAAACATTTACCATCTTCCTGGGTATCAAGGCAGATTTCAGACAAGATATGATAGTTACTAGTTCAGCTTTTTCATCTTCTGTTGTTCAGGTTTTTATTGTGCTGCTTTTGTATTCTGATCATAGCTTGACCTTGCAGCAATGGCTGACATTTTGTGCTTAATCTATTAGTTGTTATATTTTTGTTAAATATTGATAAAGTTATTCTGGCTCACCCTTTGGTTATCTTCTGTAGCTTCATCCTTAGTATTTTCTTCACTTGGATGGGGCTTTGCTTTCCTGAAGGATGCTTACTTCATAGTCTCTATTCCCCTAATCTGTTGTCCTGCCAATTTCCTTTCACTCTTTCTGTGTTGTTTTGTGGTTTTTTTTTGCTGTTAGGTCACATTTACCCTATGCTGCTTGTATGTTGTCCTGAAGTTGTCTCCATGCTGCCTGCTAGGATTGAATTTGCTTGGCTGTCTCTTACTAGTTTTTATCAAGCTTCCTTATTTGTGTAATTCCCCTTTCTACAACTGTTCACAATTGTGGATTTTGATGTTCCTACAAAGATGGTCAGCACTGCAGCCCTTATTGAGGAGCAGATCCTTGAGTGCATTATCTTGAACAATATCCCATGCCCTGCTCAGGACCAAATCAGGGAGTGTATCTTCTTTCACATACTTCCTAAGCAGCTGTTTTAATGATCTGTTAACTGTGTTGGCTTCTTCCACAAAAGGTGTCTTTTACCCTTAGGATAGAATACTGTAGTTTTAAATGAAAAGCTGGGAAAGCTTTCCTACAAGGAAACATGAACTGGTTATGCCTCTTTTGGGTGTTTACAACGACTTCATTGTGCAAAAGGTTTCTCAGAAGACATCTAAAACCCCTCACATGTGAATTATTACTTAAATCTTGAAGATCTTCATAATAAAGGAGTAAACAAGCAAGTCTAATATTTTTCCCTTTAGGTTGCCTTTAAAAGAAAGAGTTAGGGGAGGGGGACTTTTTTCCCCCTGAGGTATTGTTTGTGTAAGCAGGTAGTTGGTATATTCCAGGTCTAATAAGAGATGATTGTTCTGTTTCATTGGCTAATTACAGAGGGAGATCTTATCTGATACTAACAGAAGCAGAGCATGTGTAGGCATATGTACTGATTTTATTTCTTCTCTCTTTCTTTTCCTGTTTCCTTATCAGCCTACTTGCATGGAGCTGCCAAAGGAGCTGCGTCAGCTCTTAGATACCCAAACGCTGCGAAAAGAGAGAGCACTCAGAAACTACAAAATGAACAAGGATGGTCTTTTGATCAGACCAACACCCACAGAATTAAAAAAGAGAAACAACCCACAGGAGGATGGAAACTACAGAGACGGATCACTCTCCCACAAATAAAGGAGTGTCGCATCTTGCATCCTTCTACAGTCGGTATGTACTCTGTCAAGAAAAGCTTGAAAAATCAAAATCAAGAGGTAAATCTGTGGAATAACCTTAAACCGGCCTCAAGCTGGCTGAACAAGTAACTTGATAGGCTTAGACTGAGTATTTGAAGACATCCAAATGAAAAAAGGGGCTATTCCCCAAGCAGAAGTGTCAAACAAAAGCTCTTCTTTACAATGATAGGTAAACCCATTGTTGAATGGAAATAATAGCCTTTCTTTTGAAGGAAATTCCTTCTGTGTCTTGCTCTTCTTCTCTGGGTTTACTTCTGAGATCCACTTTTTCAAAAGGTATTTCTGATTTTAAAACAGTTTTCTGTTTTGGGTTGTTTTTTTGTGTTCTTGCTTTATCAGACCAATGTCTTAAGTTGTATTGGTTCTTTCACTGCGTCTTGTAGGTGTGTAAAAACTCTTATTCAATCCAGACATGTAAACAGGGGAGCCTGTAAGTGGCCTGTTCATTGAGATTAGAAAGAGTTGTCTTGGAAAGATTAAAAAACCTTCTGGCCATCACATGTGGGCTTGGTTTCCATACAGATAAGTCTCTTGTCATAGCTGCACAACATAGAGTGAAAAAGATCACACCCTAATCAACCACTGTGCTGGCAAAACCAGGGTTGTACTAATCAAAAGGACTTTTCTGCCAAGTCAGAGTTATTTTAGGCTGGGAAAAGAAGCTTCCCACTGAAGGTTACATGCGAGTGTTGTCTGTCAGCACTGCTCTATCAAACTCCTCTGGATAAGACTGTAACACTAATGTGGTATGGAGATGGACAAGTGTGTATAAAGGGTGAGGAAGAGGAAGCAGTTAAATTAGCTTTAACAAATAGCACCCTCTTCCCCCCAAAGTAAAATTAGATATTAAGGCAAAACCAGTTTATTTCCAGTATCTTTGTTTTGTTAAACCACAACACTGGTAATCACCAAAAGTAAAGCTCCTCCAATGGGTAGTTACTCTATCACATGAGAAAATTAATGTAGGCCATGCCTGAGTCTTGGAATTATTTCGGGGGGGGGAAGGGGGGGGGGAGAAAGGGGAAAGGGGCATATTCCTGTATTTGACTTGCAAGCACAAGATTGTTGAAACTTCTGTGGTTTTGAAATGATGAATTTATACACAGTTATGTATTTAAATACATTAAAAATATGGCATGTTTTGCCATTAGATGCTTCAGACAGGGTGGGGAACCCCTGCAGTATAAAGGTTTTGTTCTCAGGGTTGTGGCTATAAGTATTGGTGAACACTGTAAGAGCAACATAAAATAAGGAAGAGTGGAAGAGATGACAGTCACTGTCCCCACCAGACTGCAGCCCCAGAGCAATCTGCACATGTGGTACTAGTAATGACACCAGGTTGCAAGGCACATGATGTCTGTGTGTGAGTACATACAACGCCTATTTGACATGGTTTTCTTTGAGTGTAAACTGGTGTGACCAGATGCTTCTGATCTGTCTGTATGTATTTCTTTTGAATACTGTTAGGGGAAACGTGCCTTAGTTTTTTTTGGTGGGTTTTGTGCTTGATTTGGTTTATTTTTCCTCTCCACAGAGAGTACTTAGACCAGCAGTATTTAAATATGTCTCTTCTTTGAAAGGACTTGCTTACCTGTAGGAGTGGCAGAGAACTTGGTAAAGAACTTCCAAGGTTTGCTCTTTGTCAGTACATTTTTCTACATTTGTTTTTAAACCCTTAACAGTATTCTGTAATCAAAGTGTACAGTTCTTTTGTCTCAGTTCACTTTAGAATAAAAAGTTTGAAACGAGTTTGTCCTACAGCTTTTAATTTGGAGATTGAGCCTGTGTTTCACTTGGTCTGTGAAGAGATGCTGGTGGTGGATTAGGCCCTTCTCCAGCACTGGAGGTCCTCACATTCATCTGGAGCAAGGTTCTTCCAAGCAGTGAAGTGCTATCACGAAGCAGAGCCAGACTGCTCAAGAGCACTTATATTGTATTCCCACAACTGAAAGCATCTGAGGCCACCCACTCTTATTAGCAGAGAGAGGAAACTGTGATGTATCAGACAATGGAAGGAGGAAGGGAAGTAAGGATGTGAAGGTATCAGGTTTGGAATGTAGACGAATGGTCTAGAGTGCCTCTGTGCAGGAAACAAACAAGTTGCTGAAGGCTCCATTCTCTGAGAGACTGAGGTGCATTCTCAGCTTCTTCCAAGAAGCGAATCTCTATCTGGAACCGTATTTCCAGGATTTCCAGACAGGAACTGGACAGTGTCACTGAGTCTGTGCCACTGTCTTGCTTTAAGTAGCAAAATCTGCCTGGGTAAACATGGCTGTGGCTTTGCCTAGTTCTCTTTTGGGAATGGCATAAAGAAATAAGATTGGAATTGAGTGATTGCTCATTAATGCACTACATTAAAAGTGACCATTTTCTTAAAGGAGAGAAAGGACTGGTTTTAGTTCTTGTTTTATTTTGTAATACTCCATAAGACCTTCTCATGCTTCTCAGTGCTAGTATTCAGTTTGAGTTTGTTCATAATGTGACAAAATCGTGTACATTTCTGATCAATCTAACTGCTGGTTGTAGTTAGGGATGTAAGTACCACAACTAGTTAAGTACAACTCTGTAGTGAGGCTTTGCTGGGGCAATTAACATTATTATAAGCGTTATTTTTGTTTTCTGGTATCTAGTAGCTACTGTTTGTGCTGGGATGACACACAGCTTAGTCACAAAGTAGAAATTTCTGTCTTCAGGCAGTAAGTGATCTGGCTTAATCATTCATTTAATGATTTACTTCAAGTGCACTACTGGCTGGGGTTGGGGAGGCAGTTGTGTTCCACACCAACTAGCCCCACTGCCATGTAAGCACAAAGTGTCCTCACAGTTCACTTTCAGGCCTATTTTGTTCCAGGCTCCTCTGACGCAATTGTTCATGCATGGCAAAGGGCATGTGGTAAAATGAGCTTCCCTCCACCACGTATCCCCTTTTCTGCCCATGGTAACGTTAACCATGGTTGTGCCCTACTCCTACAAGACATAATGAGGTGGTGGAATGGGTCCAGAGAAGGGTCTGGAGCACCAGCCTGAAGAGGAATGACTGAATCGGGTGGGGGGTTGGGGGGGTGGTGTGTTAGGCTGGAGAAGGCTCAGGGCAACCTCATCTCTCTCTACAACTGCCTGATGGGAGGTTGTAGGGAGGTGGGGGTTGGTCTCTTCTCCCAATTAACAACTGATAGGACAAGAGGAAACAGCCTCAAGCTGCTACCAGGGGAAATTTAAACTGGAAATGAGGTAGTTTCTCACCCAAAAGGTGGCCAGGCATTGGAACAGGCTGCCCAGGGCAGTGGTGGAGTCACCGCCCCTGGAAGTGTTCAAAACCCATGTATATGAGGCCTTCAGTGCCATCGGTTAATAACGGTGCCCTTGGCAGTGCTGGGGTAAATGGCTGGACTTGATGGGTTTTAAAAGCCCTTCCCAAACTGGCTGATTCCAGGATTCTACGGTCCCCAGGGCCGACCGCGCCTCAACCCTGTCCCTCAGGCGCGGTGGCGGCCGGGCACATGCCACCTCCTGCCCCTCACGCTCCCGGCCGAGGAAAGTGGGCAGCTCCCGGCCTGCCCCCGCGGGGCTGAGTCCCCGGTGACCGTCCTGCAGCGGCGGGGAGCGGTGAGCCCCAGGAAACGGCCCCAGACAGGTTGCTGAGAGACCACCATGCCCGCCGCTCTCCCTACGCGCCCCACCGCCCTTCCGGCGCCTCAAGGGCGAGAGCGCATCGCTTCCGGTACACATCCCCCTGCATCGCGAGAGCCCACCCCGCCTCGCGCGAGACTCGCTAGCTCACCCGGCCGCTTCGGCCGAGTCTCTTCGGCAATTTCCGTCACTGCCAGACTCTACCAATCGATCTCAGGAGCGCATCGATGGGAGAGGGCCCCCCGCGGACTGCGTTTAGGGATGTTGCCCACAGTGCGGGCATGGGACCCGTGCGGCGGCTGCGGCGAGGCGAGCGGAGCGACGGGGACCACGCTCGGGGCCAGGGTGGCGGGGAGGTATGCGGGGCTCGATTGTTCAGGCCTGGGCATGGCGCCTCTCCTCCCCCCCGCCATGGCTCCCCGTGTCCCTGCTCCTCTCCTCTCAGTGAGCGAAAGTGGCCGCCGCCGCCGTCCCAGCGCCCGCAGCCGCCGCCTCCTCCTCAGCAGCAGCGCGGGCGCCATCTTGGCGAGGCAGGAGTCGAGAGCGCGTCGCGGCAGCACACAGGCAACGCCAGCCCCGACAACGCGGGGCGAAAGGCCGGGTGGAGCGAGCGGGGGAGCGAGCCCAGGAGACACCCCCAGCCCCCCGCCGCCGCCGCCGCGCCGCAGCCGAGCCCGCCACACAGGTAAGCCACCGGGGCGATCGGGCGAGGACACGCCGGGACGGGGCGACGAGAGGCGGTAGCGGGGCCCCGCCGGGGCAAGGCCGCGGCTTCACACCCACCACACCCCCCACCCCCCCTCTCTCCGCCAAGCAGCGGCCGTGGCAGCCGGGCCTCTTCTTAAAGAGACAGGGCCCTTCCCCGCCCTGCCCGCCGGATGCGCCCCGATGTAGCGCCGTAGGAGCCGCCCCCCCCCTTCCCGCTCTGACCGGGGCGGCCTCCGGGACCCCCCAACACACGGCGGAGGGAGGGCGCGGGGGTGAACGGCGGGACCAGCGGGAAGGGGGGGGGGGTGGGGGCGCCGCCGTGCACCTGCGGGCGCACGTGCGCGCGGCGGGCGGTGGCGCGTGCGCGGGGGGTTGGGGGGGGGAAGAGAAGGGGGTAGGGAACGACGGACGCGCGGAGCGGAGGGGAACGGGCCGGGGGGGGGGGGGGTGGTGCTGGCGGCGGTTGGTGCGCGCCGCGTCCTTCCGGCTCTGGCGCGGCTCTGGGACCCTCCGGCCGCCCTTGGGCCGGGCGCGGAGGTGTAGGCTGGGCCTTCGGCCTGTACCTGCCCTCTGCCGACAAGGCCCCGTGCGGCGCTGGTGCTCGAGCTCGGGGGCGCCCTGCTCGGGGGAGGCCAGGGACCACCTGAAGCTCCGTTTGGAGAGCGGGGCCGCTGCTGGGGCCGCTGCTGGTGACATCGCTTCCTAGACAGGAGTCTACCTGAGACGTGGTTTAGTGATTGTGTGCGCTAGGAAACACCTCTTTAGAGCCACGGTGTAAAGAAAGTCACTCCTGTTTCAGTGCAGACACACTGCCTGATACAATTCCTGTTTTAATTAGTATTATTTAACTTTGTACATTCTGACTGTTGCTGATCTTGTGTGGTAAGACTCCTCCTTACTGTTGTAGGTGATAATAAATTCCTTTAGATTATTTTCATCTTTTCATGAAGAAAATGGTGCAAGTCAAGTTCCTTTTCTTTATACTGAAATGTGTCTTATGTGCGTTATTAGAATTCAAGTTCTCTGATATGAACAGATCTACTCTATGGATATATACAGCGCATCTGATACGCCTGGATCTGACTGATACACAAATCAGATTTGTGTTGTCGTTCCTTTATCTATAGGAGTAGGTCATGGCATCCAGAGGCTGGCAAGATACTGAACTTTTTCTCAGAGTTTAAGGGTATTCCCTGTGATTGACTACTAGTCTCTCTCTTGCACATGTATTATAAAGATGCTTAAAACACTGCCTTGCAAACCGGTGCAAACCTCATGAAGTTAAGCAGGTACAAGGACTGCACGTGGGTGGGGGCAGTCCCAAGCACAACTACAGACTGGGTGGAGAGTGGATTGAGAGCAGCTCTGAGGAGAATGACTTGGGGGTGTTGGTCAGTGAGAAGCTCAACATGAGCCAGCAGTGTGTGCTTACAGCCCAGAAACCAACCATGTGCTGGGCTGCAGTGTGAGCAGCAGATTGAGGGAGGTGATCCTGTCACTCTGCTCTGCCCTGGGGAGACCCTCCCGCATCATCCATCTCTGGGGTCCCAACATAAGAGGGACATGGAGCTGTTGGAGTGAGTCCAGAGGAGGCCACAAAGATGCTCTGAGGGCTGGAGCAGCTTTGCTCTGGACACAGGCTGAGAGAGCTAGGCTGGTTCAGCCTGGAGAAGGCTCTGCGGAGACATTACAAGTCTTCCAGTACCTATAGCGGGCTGCAAAGGAATCTGGAGAGGGACTTTTTACAGGGGCCTGTAATGACAGGAAAAGGGGGAATGGCTTTAACCTGACAGAGGGGAGATTCAGATTAGATACAAGGAAAAAAACATTCATTATGAGGGTACTGAGGCACGGGCACAGGGTGCCCAGAGAAGCTGTGGCTGCCCCATCCCTGGCAGTGTTCAAGGCCAGGTTGGACACAGGGGTTTGGAGCAACCTGGTCTGGTGGAAGGTGCTTGCCTCTGGCAGGGGGTTGGGGCAGGACGAGCTTTAAGATCCCTTCCAACCCAAACCATTGTATGATTTTATGATTTCTTGACTGTTCAAATGAGGAATATTTGTAGGTATAACATAATCTGTAAATTCTGTAACAAGTGTGCTCTTTGACAAGCTAAATTAAAAACTGGGAACTGTTCTAGATGGAGGAAGAAAGTGATCCTCTCAGAGCTTTCTTGGATATAGTTCCCTTTTTGTGGTTGGGGGTGGAGGGAATGAAAACCAAACAAAACCGAAACCAACTGTGCACTTTGTGTGTGGTGTACATAGAGAAGAGGAGTGAAGCAATGGCAGTGGGTGAGGGTAACAGTTGGTGCTGGTTTGTAAGCAGAGTATGGAGGCATTGTCGGAGGCCTCTGTAATGATGTTTACTGCCCTTTTGAGACCAGACTTACTCTAATTGAACAATTAAATGGTTAGGTTTGTTTTTCTGCTAATTTAAATATGGAAGCAAAGCTGTGGCATGCTAGGTGCTACATTGGGTGTGTTTTAAGGTATTCTTTTGTACACTTATGTATGTGCTTCCAACAATTATTTTTTTTTTGTAGAACTAAATTACCTTTTTTTCCCCCCTTTTTTAAAAAATAGTAAATCAGGCCCTGTCTGCGACAGTTATTTCAGCAACTAGAAAATTCAGCGTCTGTGTCCCGCAGGGTCTTCTCTGTATTTAAAATCAGTTAAAAGGTGGAACAGAGATCCATGCAGTGCTCTCATTCCTTGGAAAACAATATATAGCCTTACCACAAAAGCAAAACTCTGAAGTACTATATATAAGACAGTATCTAGTTTTAACTATAGATTTCATTACTCAGAAAAGCACTTAAAGCTTCTTAATTTTGAATCAAAATGATGTGAACTCATGTTTCTTCTATTCATTCAGCTTGAGTAGTGGAATCTAAGGGCTTTAGGTTTAAATACACTCCTGTGTGCTTTTTTAAAAGCAATAATCTCTTATGTATGAAAGTTCTGTTTAAGACACTGCCATAAAACCCACTATATGGGTATTATGTTTTGCTTTCAGACCTGGCATATAGTGTACTCTAGACAAAGGTTGTCAGTGTAACTTTGCAATCATCAAAGCAAGCTAAAATGGGATAGGGAAAGAAGAGTGTGTGATTCTCCTCCAAGCAAGATACCTTTTCAGGTTTTTTATGCCACGATTGGCTGTATTAGAGATTATACGCATATAAAGAAATCTGACAAAATTATACCTACCTTATACTACTGTATTAATGTAAGCTTTCTGTATAGATCTTGACTAAATCTGTGTATGTTTGTGTCAGAGGTTACTCTGGAGATGTTACTGCAGGAAATTCTTAGAGCATTCTGCTGTTCTGATGAGAGTTGTATGTCTCAGTTGTAACTTTCTTAAAGAAAAGTATCTTAGGTGTTCATATCAGTTTGGAAAATCTCTCTTAGTAAGTTGATGTCAAAATGCAAAGCACAAAAATCCCAGAAAACTGCTATAATTGTGAGGGAGTTAAGATAGTGTAAAAGGTTGTATTCTTGCTCCCAGTTTTAATCCTGCTTTATGGATGACCCCTTCAATGCTGTAGGTAGAGATACAAGGAATACATACTTTCCATGTGTCAACTGGATTTAAGGTTTTTGTCTATGTGCATGTAGTGCCAGTATGCTTAAATGTGTTGATGCAGTAGAGGTAGGAGGTTGCTTTTGTGGGCTGCAGCATTTGAACAAGTAAGTGTGCTCATCTGCGAGCTGGTAACACTTCATCTGCATCCACTTCATGTGTGGCAGGTGAGGCTGAGTTCGTTTTATCGCTGTGATTTGCCTCATGTTTGTCATGGGTATGTACCCAAGAAGTACTGTGGATGAGGTGGTGTGTTGTGCCTTTCACCTTCATGGCAGCTTGTGTGTGTGCATGTGCCCTCAGCTTGGAGTGCAGTTGCTACCATTGCTCATGATCATGTTTGATGTTAATGTTAGTCATAAAGAGAAGGGCCTTACCTGAGTTGTAGAGACGCCAGCAACTGAAGGAAAAAAGAGAAAACCAAGAGATTTCTGGAAGAAAAAGTACTATTTCAAGCAGCTGGACAAGAGGTCCTTTCTGACATGCAGCTAGACTGTGCACTTGCCACTTTATGGGGCTTCTCCTTTAAATTTATATCAGTAGCAAATACTTGCTGGATTTCATTCAGAAATAAGACAGTGGGTATTTGTTTAAAGGGGAAAAACCTACTTCGAAAGCTAGGCTGCTTTGTGAGAGTGGTGGTTATGCTTTTGGGTGGTGGGGGTCAATGGGTATGAAACTTGGAAACCTTGTTACAAAGCTCTGCTCTCTGAGGACGGCCTTGGAGGATTTTTCTCCAGTGCTGGGTGTTTACTTACTGACTAGACTATAATGGGCAGACTTGAGAAAACAGTGGGTGAAGAAACCCTACACCTACATTAACATTGGATTAAGCAGTGTGATTTAAAACAGGATAAGGAAGGCTTCATCAGAACTGAACTTACATCTTTAAAAATTATGAGTAATTTAAAAATTTACAGAAGTTATTTGTATGAAGCTAGTGTATATATATAACTAAACTCAGATCCTGCAGATATTTACCTGTGCTTTTAATAATTCAGAGGGCCACATGATACAATTAAATGGCTTCAGTGTGAGCTACTGGTTAAATAAGAATGTTAGAGAATTCAAGGTGCCAGCCAGGAAGTGCAGCAACTATTTATTTACACATGCTGATTTTCTAGACTGTTGCAACTCTTGGAGAGATGGAAAAAGCAAATAATTACTGAAAGGTAACATAAAATTGGTGTATGTATATAAGGAAGTCCTGATGGCAAGATTACTCCGCAACATCCAGTCACTTTACCACCTATAGCATACAAGTATTCACCTAAGTGTTACTATCAGCAATGAATACATACTGAAAATCTGTATTTCTGCAATATTCATTGAATCATAGAATAGTTAGGGTTGGAAAGAACCTTAAGATCATCAAGTTCCAACCCCCCTGCCATGGGCAGGGACACCTCGCTCTAAACTGTATCACCCAAGGCCTCATCCAGCCTGGCCTTGAACACTGCCAGGGATGGAGCATTCACAGCTTCCCTGGGCAACTCATTCCAGTGCCTCACCACCCTAACAGGAAAGAATTTCCTCCTTATATCCAATCTAAACTTCCCCTGTTTAAATTTTAACCCATTATCCCTTGTCCTATCACTACAGTCCCTAATGAAGAGTCCCTCAGCAGCATCCCTGTAGGCCCCTTGAGCATGCAAAAGGATAAATGCATTGCATAAATGACAAAGCAAAATGGAATGAAGTTGTAATCACCATGTAAATCCCCTCAAACAATGCCTTGGTGATGTCCTGAACACTGTTACCTGCTGTAGTGGGTTCGGCTGTTTTGTGTTTCTGGGATGTTTGTTCCCATCCCTTGCTTCGGTATTCAAGCAGTTTTTTGCCATTGGAAATCTTTGGTTTTTAAAACCTAGAATGAGAACAAAAGAACAGAGAATAAAGAAGTATCTGTCAGTTACCTTTCCATGTTATTACTTTCACCAGCAGAGAAGCCCTGTGTGACTGTTAGCATATAAATAAATGAGAGGCTGAATTCAGTGGCTGAGCTTTTCTCCCTTCAGTATGGCTGTGTAACAAATTTTTTTGGGGCATTGTTAATCCACTTAAGAATATTGTCAAGTTCTTCTGGGATTATTTGTTTATTTGGTAGGTGTTGCACAGAGAGGAGTAACTGTTTTGAGGACAAGGATAATTAACTGTATGTACAGCAGCCTCATGGGACAATTAAAATAGGAAGACAGGCAAAAGCATGTCTTTTTCTAAGGGTGAAATGCAGAGTGTTTACACTGCATCGGGACTAGGAGGACATTATTAAATGTGGAAATACAGTTTCCTGATTTGGGAAGTAATATTTAAGAACATTGGTATCTGAAAAGATTATGAATGAGACAGATGTTTATCATGTACCACATACCACATGTCCACACTTAGCATAGTGTATGCAATGAGGGGGTATAATGCGTTAAGAGATGGAATGGAAACCAAGGCTTTACAGTTGCTGCAGTCATTGCAGACAGAAAGTGTTCTCCCTTGCTTTCATATTTGCCTAGGAACTATACAGTAGCAGTGAGCCACTCCTGAGAAAATATCTTAGTTTTCTAATTACTGGACACATCTGATAGCATCTTCTTTTCCTGGGATCATTTATATCTCGTGAGTAAAGAAACAGTCTTCTGCTTGGGTTATCTCCTAAGCTGTATGAGAGTGGAGACAGATGGACACCATCACCTGTGTAGAGCAGGGGCACTGATACAACAGACTGGTAGATCCCTGTAGACCAGCACTTAGGCAAATGTGTCTTGGGCAGCTGGAAAAGCACCCAGTCACTCATTTTAGATCAGGAATATGACTGTGTTTGTTTTGTCTCTGGCCTGTTTGCTGTCCTCCAATTAAAAACTTGACCTCAAATCTATTGTAATTCCCTTTATTTTGCTGTTAAGCTTATATAGGTTTGTAAAGGCAAGGATCATCGGGGAGGGCAAAAGAGTACATTTGATCCGTTGAATCCAGATAAGGTCCTGTGTACTTGATGCTCCTTGGGGCACATTTCTTTCCCTCAGTGCCTCAAGGACAGACCATGCCAGTGAACACTGAGTTTTGGGACGGAGGTTTTCTGCAAAGAGCAGACAGGTGAAAGGTGTGTTGTGGTTCTGAGTAAAACCATTGAACAGTGGTCACATGTGACATTTTGGCTGGGAAGTAAAATAACACCATGTTAACATAACACGTGCTCTTGTTGATGGATACATTTTGAAATGGAGTAGTAAAAGAAGTCACTGTACTGATATGATACCAGGGGTTGATTCCTGTGCTTATAATGTGTATCATTTTCATTGCTGATCTGGAGGAAAGCCACTTTCACCTTTTGAGTATCTTTTTCTATCTACTCATGAATGATTTCTTCCATCAGAGATGCATGTTTCATGTTTTCTAACCTCTTCACTTTCTTCATGGCCCTGTCTCTTGGAGGACAATTTAGGGTGGGCTTGGGGTTGGTTTTTATTTCCAGATGGCTGTTAAGAAATACCATGTATGTAGATGAAATTTTCCTGGAAAACATTATTCTTGATACCCTTATCATAGGGAAAACTTTCAGGTGCTTTGTTAACGTCTGCTGGAAGTGGGTATTTGCTAACAGAGACCAATCATGTCATTACTATTAAGTGTACAAAGGTCTATATCGTGTATAGAAAGCTGAACCTACATAGCTTCAGTTTAAAAACAGTTTTTAACGGAGTGCTGTTGGCCCTCTAACCATTTCTGGCACATTGGTTTATTCTGTATGGATAAAGATGTTAAGGTTGGGTGTTTATTAAGGAATACTAAGATTTGCTCTTGTTCAGCCACAATCAAGAGTCTCACCGCAGTAATCACTTATCACAGGTTTTGTAAGGTTCTGAATCTGTTCTACCATTTTTGAGGATAAAAGACTTAGAAAAAATCAGATGTTGTTTTTCAGACTGTAGACGTGAATAGTGAACAATTTGAAGGCCAGATACTCAACTTGTGTTTTCACTTCCATAAGCTTAAAATGATTTAGTCATTAACAGTTTAATAATTGATGAGATATAGAAGGTTTCAAATGAAATTAACCTGAGATTTGCTTCAGGTTTTGTAGTATTCTTAAGAATTGTTAGAAACCAGAAGAATCCTTCAGAAGAAGAATTAATTCAGGTCTTTCAAAAGCTGACTGCTTTAATTCTTGTCTTCCACCAGAAGAAAAAGCTTAAGGCATTTATTTATTATTAAATATTATGATATTTAGGATATTGACAGCACTTTCATTTACATGGTAACAACTGTGACTTTGGAAGGAATTTAAAATGATCTTTCTCACTATTATTATGACAATTATGGCATCTTTTGTGATTGAAGAAAATAAAATTCCAGTTGACAGAGCTATTACTGTAACAGTTGTTATGACATCTTTTGTAGTTTAAGGAAAATAAAACTGCAGTTGACAGAGCAATAGAATGTTTTGATAGCCTTGTTTTTAAAGTACGTATTATGCAGATATTGCAGAGGGGATGTGTCCCTTTAAGAATCTTAAAATCCTGAGAACAAAGGAAAAATAAAAATCAGGCTATTTTTCCTAGTTGAAAAAAACCCATAAAGCTAGAATAGGTTCTAAATGTGTAAATATCAAAGTACATAATAAATTGCTAATTATATGTTGTTTTTAAAATAGTAAAGATAACAGTTGAATTTTAGGATTGAGGGGGGTTTTGGTCAAGTATCTGTAGCTTATTTGTCAGCAGGTAACACTTTTGAGCGCTCTAAGAGTACCATTGCTTTAAAATAAAGGAAAAGTCCTGTTGGTATTTTGTAGACTACAGCTATGAACTGAATGGCAAAAACAGTATTTTCAGTAATTATTCCTTTGTGGAGTAAGGTTATATATGTGATTCAACTTAAGAAGAATAATTTATTTGCTTTCATTCAATTTCCATGATATGCTGCTGCCCTCTACTCAGAGTGAAGCATAGAATCATAGAATAGTTAGGGTTGGAAAGGACCTCAAGATCATCCAGTTCCAACCCCCTGCCATGGGCAGGAACACCTGTTATCTTTAGTAGTGGTAGAAGTTTACTTCGAATGTTCAAGAACTGGCTTCATTGTACTTTGAATATTTATGTCACTACTAGGTCAGTGTAGTGCTCAGTCCTGTCAAACAGCATCCATGAAGACATAAAGCAGAAAACTAATAATCTAGTTTTTGACTATGGTAATATTGTGGTGAAAAGTAGTGTGAATTTCTGTTTGTTTAATACACCTGTTAACAGCAGCCTAAGCTTTTTGCCCAGAACTACCTTGGTTATGTTTTACTCGAAGTACTAGCATTTGGTGTAGTATGCAGTAGATTTGCCTGCTCCCCAAGTTGGTCCCTTTTGGAGGAGGTGGTGGTGACGATTGTTGTTTCTTCTTAGCAGCTGTGTGTTCAGAGGCACCTGTGTATGAGGAGAAGTTTGTTCTATGGCCTCGGAGCTGGGTGCCAGGGAGGATGGCAGCTGCTCAGAGCTGGCAAAACCCCTTTATCTGCAGTATCTGGAGAAAGCTCTGCAACTGGATCAGTTTTTACGACAGACCTCTGCCATCTTTAACAGGAGTATATCCAGGTACCAAGACCTTTTCCATTTTCCCTTGGGAATACCATGAAAAGGCAAACATTTTTACAATATTGTTTCCAGACAACATCATATTAAGGATTTAGTACTGACTTGTTCATTATAAACTCTTCTTCAGTGATTTTGGACTGTGCTTCTCTTAGCTGATGCTGATAATGCAGCATTTGCCAGCTTGTGTACAAATTAGCATGATGTTTCAAAGCTCTTTTTTATAGTTGAGCAGTCAAAACTTTTTTTTGTCTGCAAAATGTAGTATGGAGAAGCACAAAGTTGATTTTTTTAAGGACATGGCCTGTAGCCATAGGTGAAGTGCAAAGATTGTTGTCAGATAGAATTTATGTGTAGGTAAGTTGTAGCAATGAAAAGTGAGTCATCAGGGTACGTTTCTCTCCCAAGACAATTTACATTTAATTCATCAGTGTTTTGGAACTGTAGAGTTCATGCTTCTCAAAGTAGGTACCTAGTTAAAGACTGAAGGTGCAGGTTAGTAACATAGCCAGGCTGGTCTGATAATTATCTACTGCTGAAGGGTTAACAGAAAATTATTACTAGCAATATTTCTAATGTATAAAACCAGATCTGAAGCTGCCTCAATTCTCAGACCTTTAGAAAAATGGCCACATGTAAGAAAGTTGCATGGGCATCTCTTTTGGGTATTTTTCTTTCATTGTCACCATATTGACTATCTTCTTGCAGTGATGAAAGTGAAGATGGATTGGATGACAATCCTTTGCTGCCTCAGTCTGGGGATCCCATGATGCAAGTTAAAGAAGAGCCTTCAAACTCATTGCTTGGGGAGTCTTCTGGAGCAGGGAATTCTGGGCTGCTGAACACACATTCCCTGAATGGAGTGCTGCAGCCAGGTACACATGCACTAGGTTGAATCTCTGCTTTCCTTGGGATAAGTTTGGAAAAACATTAAGCATTGTTTCTTAACAACTTTCTTCTTATTTTTTCTCTAAACAGAACCAAAGTCTGAAAAAGGAGGCTTGTATAACTTTTCCAAACTGAAGAAAAGCAGAAAGTGGCTGAAGGTAAGAGTACTGGAGAGAAATGTTGCTGTTATGAAATCTGTGAGTAGAGTTCCAGTCAACACACTGTAAGCAGTGAGAAGTAATTCCATTTTGTCATTTGATGTAGGTCATGGTGTAGAAACACGTAAGCAAGCAAGAGCAACAAGAAAATACACTGAGCACTAGTCAGTACATTATCACAAATTAGTTTTTCAAATCCAGCAAGTTTGTTCTTATCTCTGTAGTCCATTTGATTTTATTTTAAATGTCCTACTGAGACCTCAGAAAGCTAGACTAATGTGCTTTAAGAGCTGCCCTAACCCATGTGATGCAAGTTAATGACGCAAAATCTCACACTGAAAAAGTCGTAAGCTGATAAAGAGACGTGGTAATATTTTGTGTTGCTGAAAAGAGGGCTCCAAATGAATTCTCTAGTCTTGTTCTATATTTGCTGCTTGTTTGCTGCTCTGTTTGGAGGTAACTGAAGTTAGTCTCTGTTGCTAAGACGAAAGGAATGGGGATTTGGGGTTTTTGGGGGGGCTGTGTATTTTTTAACATTAAGAAAAAAACACTTCCCAAAGCAATAAATAAATTCTACAGAGGCTTCTTATCTTGGAAATTGAAGGAAAGAAGAGTATGTGACAGTTGATAATAAATATCATATTAGATTTTGGGTAGAGCAAAACAGAGTTACAGTCTCTGTAGACTGGAGGCTTTCATTTTCATTGTGTAGCGAAATGGAGAGTAGGCATTTCAATTTGGGTGAGCAGCAGCATTGTAGTTTGATTTCACAGTGTGTATGCATTCAGAAACTTGAAGTAATATTAGTACACTGTCCAAATTAAAATGATCTATTATGAAATATGTTAAACGGACCTTGAGACTTGGCTGAATATTTGTGTCTAAGTTTAACTCAGTGCAAGGTCCAAATGGGGATGGAAGGAGAGTGTGGAATGGTGGCTTTATGCCATCCTTGCTTTTTCACTGTACTGTAGCCTTCTTTATTTAGCAAAAACAGGTTGCCAAGAGATCAGACAAAAGCCAAACCTGCTGCAACTAATGCAGGAGGGAAGTGGTAGAATAGCAGGGCAAGCTACAAATGGGGTAGGAAAGCACCTGGAGCTGTGCATCGCAAAATGCCCTTACTGCTATCGTGACTTTCCTTGCTGCTGCTTTTCTAAAACCACAAAGTAGATTCTAAAATCATGCAACTCTCACCAAGCTAACAGAAAGCTCCCCACGGATCAGAAAATGTGTTTTGGATTCGCAGCTACACAGGGCTGTACCTCAGAAAACTGTTTTCCATTTGAGGTGTTTCAGATGGAAGACACTTCGTAAATGTTAAGTATTGTTGTTGGGCCAGACCCACAGCCCTTTATTAGGTAAATTAACATAAATAAACAATTCACTATATGGACTTGTGATTATTAAGTTAGTTTTTGTTTATACTTGTTAGAGTATCCTTTTGAGCGATGACTCCAGCGACACAGATTCACTGAGTGATGAGGATGGCGAGGAGGATGAAGAATTTTCCCTTTCAAGGGAGGAACTTCATGATATGCTGCGATTACACAAATACAAGAAACTGCATCAAAGTAAATATAGCAAAGACAAAGAGGTAAAAATCCAGATTTTTTTAATTAGCTTAATTTTTATTCTCTCTTTTAACTGCATTATTTTACATTTTACATTTTTATCAAAACCCGTAATATTTTGTTGATTGGAAAGCATCCTGTTGTTTGTTAGACTAGAACAATCTACCATCAGTTTCAGACAAGTGTTATTTAATTAATTACATAGACTGAAAAGCTGTTGATGCCTTATGCTGAGAATCTGTCAATTTATGTAGCTGGTACTGGCACTTGTGTTACATGTAGCTTCCACAGTGCTGTGTCCCAGACAGTAGATCAAATACAGGGTGCTAGAATGCAAAATTTGGATAACATATATGAAAAGTGAAGTGCTGTGGTTAAGTTCTAATACAGGTAGTAGCTGCTGTTTAAGACTAAAATTGTGTATTTAAACTTAAAGCAATATACTTCGATCATTGTTGAGGTGATGGCGAGAAGATGATGAGGAAGAAACCTAGGAACTCTCTCTCTTACTGTTTTCTGTCATTCATTGGGATTTTGCTTGACTTTTTTTCTTTCTTACCTTTTTTATTTTGGATTTCCTTCTTATATTCTCTTTTTTCCCTTCCTGTAAGAAAACAGTCTGCTGCATTTCTTTTTCTTAATATAAGGCCAAATTCTATGACTGTTTTGATTACAACTTAGTTGTCTATTTCTTCAAATTGTAAGGACTTTTGCAGAAATCATTTTCATTGCTGTTTTGAATTACACTAGAAAGTAGTCTCTGATGGAGGAAGTCCTCCTAAGAGGATGTGCCTGAAATAAAAATTTGTCATCTTATTTCATATGCTTTTGAAACTCCTCCAGAAGAGCAAAGAAATATTTTCCCATCCAGGTCTTTGTTTCTGTGCGCTTCTTTCCTTTGTTTACTTGTTAAGTTCTAAACCCAGATAGTCTTAGCTTCTTTTATTAACTTAATGGTATGTTTAGGTTTTAAATTATTATTTTCTGACCTGTACTGCCTTTAGTTTGCCTGTTTATACGTAACCTGTATATGGTTCTTTAATATTTTAGTTGAATAATGCTTGTGATATACTGACTTTATTAATAACGTGGGGAAAAAATGCTGGGGCAACTATGTTTTTACTTGACAATGTGAATCATAGAATCATAGAATGGTTAGGGCTATTTGGTTATTTGTCGTTGTGGAAATCTTTTTAAATAAAAGATTTTTAATCGAAACTTATTCTTTGGAATGGTAAAATAGAACACATATGTAATTTGGGAATGCAAACAAAAGAAATAGAAGGTTTATAATTGGACCACTTCGTGTAATGTGCAGTCTTGCTGGGCAGCACCTGTATGGAAGAGAAAGAGCAGTATCTTTGGAAAGTGTATGATTCACTGCCTGCTCTTTCTGTTTTACTTAACTGGGTTGGCTTGGCTCCCTGTGTAGAACTTGGAGGCCACCTCCGGGAGTAGCTACACTTTGGACACTGTATGATCCTTCATAATGATGCTGAATATGGAGAAATGCATGTTTTCTGATCTCTTATTTACGATCAAGATCTGAACTTGTTTACCTGCTGTCTCTGTTATCTGCTATATCTGTTTTCCATTACTGTGCTCATTTACATCCACTTCAGTTGCAGCAATATCAGTACTACAGTGCTGGACTGCTGTCTACACATGATCCTTACTATGAGCAGCAGCGCCACCTGCTAGGGCCCAAGAAAAAGAAGTTTAAAGAAGAGAAAAAATTAAAAGGTAAAGTCACTTGCCTTGTGTTTTTAAATGGCTGTTGTGATAAAACTTCTTTCCTACATTATTTCCTTTGAATAAATATGAATGTTCAAAACTTTTGGGTTTAGCATGGAAATACCCAGTTCTGTCAAAGAATTATGCAGTAAGTACCTTACAGCTTTATTTGTTGCTTTGGAATCCATAAGGACCATTGTGTAGCATTTTCCATTTACTCAGAGTTGTTTGAAAGCACAGTAGTTTCTTGAAAATCTAAGAACTCATCCAGTACCTGCTGCATTTATTCCTGAATGTGTAATTCTAGTGAACAAGAAATGATAGGGAGTATTTTCTGGAAATCAGAGGGAACTCAGAACTGGTGTCCAGTGTGAGTTAAAATAGAATTGCTTCCGTAACCTCTCAGCTGGAGCTTCTCAGTTGCATGTTTGCCGAGAACTGCAAGTTTCCTTTCTTGATTGAGCTGGCAGCAGCTGTAAATCTGTAAGGAAGCGGGAAGAGAAGGCTATGAACTGTCAGCGTAAGGTGAATACTGTCTAGTGCAAGTACTTCAGTTTGAGCTGTGTTTTAATGGGACTATTCAAGGCTTCCTTCCTTCCTATCTTTCTGCAAGTTCCTTTAACTGTGTATTTTTTTTTGTCCTGCACTAATCTTGCAGCATCAGTGACTTTGCATACTCACAAGGAATATTTTTAGTATCCGATACCAGTATCAGTTTCTTGTGAAAGTTGGTATCTGTAATATATGATAACATGCCTACCTCTTCCAGCAGCTGAGAAGTTTGGTTTGAGACTTATCCTTCCAAATGCTAATGCTGTTACCTTTAAAAGTCTGACCTTTACATGTCTTTAATTACAATTTAACCTCAAAGCAACAGGCATTGCATCAGGTTCCAGACATTTTAACTCCTAAAGCATATTTTCCTGTGTGGAAAAATTGCATTTCACCATTTTATTTATTAAACAGGAAGATATTTGTATTATAAAGTAATGAGAAAATACCTAATACGATAAATTGGTGGTACCACTGTTAGAAAACATGGATAAGTTTGGCTTTCTTGTTGGTTCCATGCATAAATCAACTAAAATAGTTTATTCAGGAAAGATAAGTATGAGTAAGTGTATCCCAAAAACAGGAATTTGATTTTATGATCATTGTTGCCATGC
The DNA here is from genome assembly GCF_033783945.1 of Neopsephotus bourkii. Taxonomy (NCBI): domain Eukaryota; kingdom Metazoa; phylum Chordata; class Aves; order Psittaciformes; family Psittacidae; genus Neopsephotus; species Neopsephotus bourkii. The sequence continues at coordinate 11,860,828 of NW_026902298.1, read as the reverse complement.
AGGCAAGTTGAAAAAAGTAAAGAAAAAGAGGAGACGGGATGAAGAACTCTCTTCAGAGGAGTCACCACGATGCCACCATCACCAGACCAAAGTTTTTGCCAAGTTTTCTCAAGATACACCACCACCTGGGTCCAAGAAAAAGCATTTGAGTATTGAGCAACTTAATGCACGTCGGAGGAAAGTGTGGCTTAGCATTGTTAAAAAGGAGTTGCCAAAGGTGAGTGTGGCTTATGGCACTAGACCAGTGATGACAGCAAGAAAGTGAAATGGAAAATAAGCTTAGTGAGGAGTTGACACTTGGAAAAGCAGAGTGAAATAAGAGCTGATCTTTCTGGTGGTCTTCAATGACCAAACTGATACTCTATAATCTGAAAGCAAAGTGTAGTTCAAATTTCGTACCTCCAGTGATGTTTAAGTGGAGCATGCATTGCTTTGCCACAGCTTTCATTATTCAGCCCTTTTCTATGAAAAGCACAGCAGACTCTGGCAGGTACTCCTACTGGTCTACAGGATAGCAACGCAGAGCAAACCAGTGTCTAGATTTTACACGAAGTTCAGGAAAGGAGTGTTTCAGTCATAGTAGCACATGTATTTTTTGAAACTTACTTCAGAAACAGTCTAGGGAAAAGTGTCTTATTTACAGAAGGAGCTTCAGGCACATTTGAAGTAGAAAGCTGGGTTCAGTGTCACTGGTTTTCTGAGATGTGATCATAGTGGACTTTCAAACCTGCTTTTTGGAGTTCACAGTTAATAGACTTTGAATCCTAGGAAGTTGAATATGAGTGATGGCTATACCATCCCTTATGAAGCCAGGCAAAGGATATGTGCAGTGTGATAGACCTTATTTTTTCAAAGCACTGATTTTGATCATGTAAGGAGCATAGGATCTCTATTAATCCTAAGCATATTTGGAAGATAGTGGAAATTTTTGATTACTTCAGTGATAACTGTGTAAAAGTAGAACCCTACTTTGCAATAGTAGTAATTAAAGGAGCAATCTTGAAAAAGGGGATGTTTTACATGCTTCCTTCACGAACTGGAATACAGAAGGGTGAAAAGCTGTTTCAGTCAAAAATGCTTACAGTGCCTGTACCCAATTGTAGTAGTGTGGCATGTGTATCTGCTGTAGTCTGTATGGTGATCTTTTAAAACACTGTGAAGCCATTGCCCTTTAACTAATTTTAAGATGGTTTGTATTTTTTTACAGGCATACAAACAGAAAGCCTCAGCTCGTAACCTTTTCCTAACCAACAGCAAAAAGGTAAGTGTTTTTTAGCTTTATACTGTTAACTTGTACTGGATGTAGTAAGCAAACTGTAACTTCTGTATGTTTGTTCTCTTTCTTACAATACTGAGTATATTAGCTGGCCAGTATAGGAGGAAGCACTGTATGTCATTTAGTATAAGGCTTTTCATTTTTTAGATGTATTGTTTTGGCATGTTTCATAAGCAAAAGGTGAAACAAGCAACAGGAATTTCTTTCATGAGGTGTTTTTTTGGCTTCCATAGGTTTGGTTTGTACATCTTTAATTTACTGATCTTTGATGCAATAAGTTAATGATTTTGGTCCACTCTTTTGGCTTTTGAACTGCCCATCTATCCACTAGCTAGAATTTTCTGGTACAAGCATTCTTGATTAAATCAAAGGAGCTCTTGGAATATTAAATGTGTTAATTTACATAAAGATATATAGGAGATAAGATTAAAAATAGAATGATTTTGTGCTTAAGTGATTGCAAAAGGAATTCATCTCATTCCTCATCAGAGCCTTCTCTGAGAAGTGTCATTGTTTCTACCTAGAAAACTTTTAAGAACACTTGGTGATGGCTTTCAGTGCAGTTTTCAAGTGTTATGCTCAAGTGTCTTATTCATTTATATGGCTAATGAAAAGATAATTAAATGTGTGGCTAAGAATCATCAGAGACAAGATGATAGAGAAATTTTTTTGTAATGTACCTATAAAATGGAAAAAGGAAGCATTTTCTGTGTAAGACATGCAGAAAACAGGACCTGCATGTATAGATTAAAGAAACTTTGCTGTAGGTAGGTTCTCTCTTACGGTTCTTAGCTAGCCGAGATTGGATTTCTTTGTGTTGTCTGGGCAAACAGTTGTTTCTGTAGGTATCACAAATTGCATTTTAGCAAGCGAGCGATGCAGCAGACTTAGAGGCTTTCAAATTCCACTTTTTCCCCCCTTTGTTTTAATTCTGTTTGATCATTTGAAACCCGTGTGTTAAAATTGGTGATGTGGAAATTTTACTGGAGGAAACAAAAACCCTGTCACAAACAAACCAAGCAACTTTGACCATTATGACAATGCATCGATTGGTTTATACTAGAATGAAAAATTACATTGTATAATGCTTCTTCATGAGATGGTAGGAAAAATAAAGGATACTCCCCTACTTTTCAGTGTATTTACATGAATGGGATTGCATTCCACCAAAACTGCAGCAGCCTTATTAGAACAGTGAGAAATGAACCACAGAAGTGTCTAGAATAGCTGAGTCAGAGTTGCAGGCGGGCCTTGAACTCTCTCTCTTGAGTCTTTTACCAAGGACCTGCTCCCTAGATCAGTCCTTTTAAGTATCACACCATGCTGAAACTGTCTTCAGGTTTTTGTCTTCTCAAACATCCTGGGAGATTTTTGGAAGTTCACTGTCTCTTGTGTCGTTTCAGAAGCATTACTGAAGGATCAGACTTGGTTATGATTACATTTGTTGGTGTTTATCATGGGCTTTCTTTAAAAGCTGCCCATTTTACCACTTCTCAAAAATGTTGTTTCTCTCTAGCTTGCCCATCAGTGCATGAGGGAGGTACGCCGAGCTGCTATCCAGGCCCAGAAGAACTGTAAGGAAACTCTACCACGAGCACGTCGTCTTACCAAGGAGATGCTTCTCTATTGGAAAAAGTATGAAAAGGTGGAAAAAGAACATCGCAAGCGAGCTGAGAAAGAGGCTCTGGAACAACGGAAGCTGGATGAGGAGATGAGAGAGGTACAGGAAACCCACAGATTGCTGATAATTAATCTGTTGAGGAGACACAGAAGTAACTGGACAATTTGAGTTTCTAAATTCAGACAGTGAATGTTATTTGTTCTGTTTCAGGGTTATTCCACATATTTCTTCTGTTGTCTTAAAACTTGTAATGTAATTCATCAAATGTTAGCTAGGGATGGTAAAAAATAAAGCCTTCAAACTGTAAATTCTTTACAAGTGAGTGAGATGCAGCTGACCTAGATTAACAGACAGCTTCTAACTATAGCGGCTTTTAATCAGAACCTAAGAATGAACAGTTCTGTTGTCTTGCTGAATGCAAAGCAAGGGTAGTATCTGAACTGTATTACCTAGTGATGTATTTCATGTATTCTATCATAATTCTCTTTACTAGTAAATAACAGAGTGTTGGAGTTAGGTTGTCATGACAGTATTTTTTTAGCTGTTCAGTTGTTTCACTTTGGGCCACTAAAATCCTCTTTATTTTTGTCAATCTTTTAATTTTTCAGTGTGAACACCTATTTTAAACTTTCTTTTAAATTATGGTGGTGTTTGCCATGATTACTGAATTTAAAAAAGCTTTTAATTTACAGCAATTTCATACTTTAATATAGATGTCTATGGTGGTGGTCAGTGTTTTTATGTGCAATGAGCAGTTCTTTACTGTGAGGGTGGTGAGGCACTGGAACAAGTTACCCAGAGAAGTGGTGAATGCTCCGTCCCTGGCAATGTTCCAGGCTAGTTTGGACAGAGCATTGGGTGACATGGTCTAGTGTGAGGCATCCCTGCCCATGGTTGGAATTTGATGACCTTAAGGTCCTTTCCATCCCTAACTGTTCTGTGATTCTTCTTCTAGGCTAAGAGACAGCAGCGAAAACTTAACTTCCTGATCACACAAACTGAATTATATGCCCACTTTATGAGTCGTAAACGAGATATGGGACATGATGGAATACAGGAGGAAATCCTGCGCAAACTGGAAGACAGCTCTACCCAAAGGCAGATTGATATTGGCGGAGGAGTAGTAGTCAACATCACCCAAGAAGATTATGGTAAATGATTCATCTACTATACTTCCTGTGCACTCTTCTGAAATTTACTGTACTCCCCACATGATTGTACAGATTTACAATTTCAAGTGTAAAATCCTTCTGTGTAAGAAGCACTATTATAATTACTGGAATTTATGTCTGTGTAAATTTGCGATGCTGTTGCTGCAGAGCTCTAACTTGGAGATGTTGTTTTCAGACAGTAACTATTACAAGGCTCAAGCTCTGAAGAATGCTGAGGATGCTTACCAGATTCACCAGGCCCGGGTATGTGTTTTTTGGATCCGTGAAGTAGAAGAGAAAGCAGAGTGATTGGTAGAGGCCACAGAACCAGGATCTTTCATAGCAGCTAAGTCAAGTTGAATCCTGGGTGTCAGATCTGAAATTAATTCCTTTGTCACTTTCTGTGCTAAATAGGTAGAAACCCAGAGTATAAATACTTGGGCTTTAGGAACAGGCTTGTTTTCTCTTAGTTTCTGGCAGACATCCTATTTGTAATGTGAAATGTAAAGCCTTTTACTATAGTTACTTGACATATGTTCATCATATGCGTGCTTTCCTCTTGCTGTTTAGACCAGATCATTTGATGAAGATGCAAAGGAGAGTCGGGCAGCTGCTTTACGAGCTGCTAACAAGTCTGGTACTGGCTTTGGAGAGAGCTACAGTTTAGCAAACCCATCCATCCGAGCAGGAGAAGATATTCCACAGCCTACCATTTTCAATGGAAAACTGAAAGGTTACCAACTAAAAGGCATGAATTGGCTGGCCAACCTATATGAGCAGGTATGTTAGTACATCTTGCAAATGTTTTACCTTTTTAGGGTTATTAGTCATTAGAGTAAACTTGGTCAGAAAGATTTACTGGGTTTAAAAACAGATCTCATGTACTCGATCTGTAATGTCTTTAGAAGAAAGGAAAATGTAATGTAAGTCACCTATTAGTATTCTTGATTATTTAGGAAACAAATAAAAGTTAAAAGTAGTAAGATGAATGTGTTAATTTATGGTTCTTTTGCAGGGCATCAATGGAATCCTGGCAGATGAGATGGGTCTGGGTAAAACAGTACAAAGTATTGCTCTCCTTGCACATTTGGCTGAGGTAGGTGGATTATAGTTTATTCCTGATGGAAGATGCATGCTTTTCACAGTTGACAATGCTTTCTAGATTATAAACGTTAGGTGTCTTAAAAGGGGCAGACCCTTTTGTTTTAAAGTAGAGCCTTTGAAATTGGTGTGGGGGTGTGCATATATTTCTATATAAATGCATATATAAATAAAAATAGAATTTTCATTTATTCGCAGAGCAGTATCTTTTAACTTACACTGAATGTGAAAACGTGATGAGAGAACAGGTTGTACACTTGATGGTTCACCAAGTTTTACAAATCAGAGAGACTTGTAGAAATGAAGCCCAAATTCTGAGCTTCATGGCAGTGTGGTTCCATATTTCAGTGGGTGGTTTTTTTGGGAAACACAGTGATTCTTCTGTTCCAGGGCAGACAAACAAAACAGCACAAGCAACAGGAGCTTGTTTCTTCATGCAGAAATAGACATTCTTTATTTAAAGGAAAAAAAAAAGGATTGGCATGCAGTCACTTGTCTTAAATAGGAGATACCAGCTAAGTGACACCGAGACCAGAAGTAGCTGCAGTAGTGACCAAACAACAGTTACATGCATTTGTTTATGTTCCTTTTGATACCAGTCCGCTGGCACTATCAACCAGAATACTGGAAGGCTGTACAGAGCCAGAGGCTCTGGAGCTCATCTGTATCAAAGGGGTAACAGATAGGCTTGTCTCCCTGTTACACAGCAACCTGAGATTTTTGGAAGCCTATACAGGGCTTTTACTTTTTCTGGCTCTCCCTTATGCAGTTGGCTTCTAAGTACCAATATGCGAATGGATCAACTTTGTTATTCATCAGGAGGCATTCTCATGTGGTGTAATGGAGCAAAGCTTTCCAATGCCACCTGAAGTTCTTTTCCTTCCTAAAATGCCAGGGATTGTTAGTAATGTGAAGGTGGCAGCTCTTGGACACAGAGGAGATTGTTGTGGGAACAAATTTGCTGTTACGAAATACACTTAGTTAAACATTAGATCTGCTTGATTTGATTCTACTATGTGCTAATAATAACCTACTGTGCTGGGAGGAATTTTTGCTGTTGCATGTATTTCCATCTTTTATGCAGCCGCCATCATTTAGTAGTTGTAAAGCTGTTACCAAATTGTCTCTATATCCCTTTGCCTCAATTAAGTTCTGGATGTATTTTTTCCTTAAATTTTGTGTTAAATTTTCCAGAGAGAGAACATCTGGGGGCCTTTTTTAATAATTTCACCTGCCTCTACTCTTAACAACTGGCACCAGGAGTTTGCCAGATTTGTACCTAAATTTAAGGTAAGGAGCATGTGCAAGAAGTTCTGTTTTCTTAAAAGCAAACTGTTTTGTTCTCCTGAGTTCTTTGCCTAAAAATAATCCTTTTATGTATTTGCATAGTCCAGAATAATAGGGGCCCTGATTAAAAATGTCGGAGTGGAAATATTAGAGCGGTTGGCCATTCTGCCTACTTTCTCATTTCCTTGAATCAGTTCTTCATGTAGAATAGACAAGAAATTGTTTATGCTTCTTCCTCCTTGTGAATGAAGTACAGAAAAAATATTAAAAAAATGTAGTCATGGTGGTTGTGAAAAGATAATTTTCCCTTTTTTGACCTTAAAAACTTACCTTTTCCTGTCATATAGCTCTTCTTTCTTCTACCCTAACCCTAAACTTATGATTGGCACATGTTTAAAACTTTAATCAGTCTTTTTTCAGCCAGTTCTGTTCCTGCTTCAGAAGTGTGTGGTCAGTTATGCTTATAGTAAATCATGGTGAATCAATTTATTCAGGTCTGTGGCAGAATATGTAAACTTAAAGGCAGATCACTTTTTGATTAGTTAGCTTCTTTACTAGCATCCTTATTTCAGAGCAGCTGGAAGAACAGTCAGCAAAAGACACTTTGAAATTTGGAGTTTGCCAGTTAGGATGGAGATGTGTTGACGAGGTTTTGCAACCTCAGAAATGAGCGTTCCTCGCTTTGTCTTGGTTGAGTGTAGTACTGTCATCAGACAGAAGATGGCAGTACAACATTATTAATCAGTGACTCGTTTCTGTGCCCTGCAAAAACCTGTTCTGAGTAATAAGGACACGAAATGTTGAGCTCTAAACAGATTAACAGATTTCTTTAGCAGTAATGTTCACTTTTTTAAAATTGTTATATTAAATATGTCCAGACCAGATGTTTTATCTCAGCTTTTGCTGTCGGTTCTGAAATACGAACCCAAGAAAACAGCGAGGAATGTTAAACAGGAGAATGAGCTCACTAGTCCTGTAAGGGTTAACTGTGGCAGTTGAGGGCAGACCATTTTCTGCCGTAGGCAAAGTGTCATTTTTAATTCTTAGAAAAACCTGACTAGAAGGTGTAACATGCTACTGGGCATTTAGAGATTCTCAGCATACCTTGATCTAGTTGTTATATTAGGCATAAGTTGCTTGATGCCTTTGCCTGGAGTGCCTTGTTTCTAAGTATTTTTAAGTGCTTTCGAATTTTCTCTCGATTAATAAAGATAGATCCCTTTTCATTGTTTGGAGAAAGAGATCTGTCTTCTCATTCTGTAGAATACACAGTATAAAAATCTAGAGGAGGTATGTCTTTATTTGGAAATAATGTCTTTCTACTTTTGTACTTTTCCAGGTGCTTCCTTACTGGGGAAATCCCCACGACAGAAAGGTGATCAGGAAGTTCTGGAGTCAGGTAATACCAGCATGTCTGTGCACTTTGGCCATCTTTGTTATTTGTTCAGAGTAAACCAGAAACTGTTGCTACACACCACCAAGTTGAACAATGTGTGGATACAGAGTTCTGTTTCTTCATCCACGTAGTAGCTTTTGCATTAAGATAAGGCAGAAGGCCTCCCTTATGCTGGAGAGCAGCACTGTACAGGGCTCCATGCAGTAGTGTGGTGTTCAGTTGAAGAAACTAGAGCTCTGTAAATAAGGCAGGAAGTTTCAGTGTCAAGGACTGTTCATTCTATTTGAGTAACCTAACTCAGGATGCCCAAGTCAAGCATCACTGCAGGCTTGTCAGATTGTTCCTGATTTAACAACAGGGTTTTGTAGGGTTCAGTGCCTGGGTCTTGTCTGGCACATTAAGAAGCATCTGAAATTGTTCAGGGAGTAATGGGCTGAAGTCCAGATCCACCAGTTGAATAACTGTGCTGTAGTTAATTTAAAAAGTCAGCTGGGGAAGAATGCAGTATTAATGAGAAAAGATTATGAAACAGAAGCCTGAAATTTCAGTGCACAAAAGTGAACTATTTACAACGTATTTACCCCTTATGTTGACGTTTGTTTCTTATTTGTGTTTATAGAAGACATTGTATACTCAGGATGCTCCTTTCCACGTGGTGATTACCAGTTATCAGCTAGTAGTACAGGATGTGAAGTATTTCCAGCGAGTGAAGTGGCAGTATATGGTACTGGATGAAGCACAAGCACTCAAGAGTAGCTCCAGGTAATAAATTAACTGGAATAAAGTCTGCCCTCTGTATCAACCTCTTGAAGGAATATTGCAAAAACATCAGGATTCCATAAGTTGTCAGAAGTTAAAATTGACAACTTTGTCTAACCTACTTAAGTATCTGTATAATTCTCTGTCGCTGGATTAATCCAGTAGTTCTTTGCATTTAGATTTTCCTTCTCCAAATATGTAAAATGTAATTAAAAAGTAATTGTGGAGGAGAAGCTTGCATGGAGTACAGGACAGTTAAACAGAACAGTGTGAAATGCTTCTTTCTGTTCACCTTCTTTCCTGACTACTCTCAGAATTCTGCCTACTGAACAGTCCGCAGTCTTTAGCATAAATTGCTTATATTGACTCCATTAAATGCATTATTTTGATTCCTTCTTCAGTGGCACTTCCAGGCACAAATGAAGGTCAGAACCCTGTGAATACTGTTGGCTGCAATAAAGGCTAATCTTTGTCATAAGACTCGATGCCAGAAAGTTTTCTGTTTGTTTTCAAGTAATGATTTGTCCGTCTTTGCTTCTGTAATTGCTTTCCCATAACCTTTGTCCAAGTTGCCACTGTACACAGTAAGTTGAAGATAGCTTTAGATGCAGACTCACTCTGACCAAAGTCTGTTTCTTCAGCATTCTTTGGAAACTGCCCTTCTAAGAGGACTGTAATGTATAGCTCAGCATTCCTGCAAAAGTATACAGTCAGTGTTGTAAAGTCTGACAAGTACGTGACATTCTGATTCATAATAACTGTTTCTTTCTGGAAGTTAATTATTCTGATCATAAGATCATATTAATACCCAAGCATTTGTATTAAAATGAGTAAAAAGACACTTTTTATTAAAAATAAATTATGCATGTATCTCTGTAATTGGTTAAGGCTACTTCTTCCTGTAATTGTCTTTTGAAAGACTGGGGAGTAGCTGTGATAGTTTTACACAGTGACCTCCAAAAACCATTTGGCAAGGTCACTGGAAGCAATTGGTCTTAAAATACTTTGTTTCATGTCCTTCTACAAAAAGCAGTTTTAATGATCTTTCTTAATTTTATTCATCAGTGTTCGTTGGAAGATCCTACTACAGTTCCAGTGTCGAAACAGATTGTTGTTGACTGGGACACCAATCCAAAACACGATGGCTGAGGTATGCAGGAGCTCACAGGAGTAGACTTCTCTTTATAACAAAAATATATACTCAATATATATGTGAACAGTTGAGAAACCTGTTGTATTTGTGTGGTTATGGCAGACCACTGCCAAACAAACATGGGAGCAGCTCTGGGAGGGAAAATACAGAAATGTGCCACACATCCAAATAAAAATGAAACTGAAGATACTTGGTGGTGGGTAATACCTAGATTTCAGGATGAAATCTAATTCTTGTGGCTTTTCCTTCAGTTGGCTGAAATCACTGTGGTGTGTTTCTCACTGCTTTCTAATGGTGTCTTGTTGATATATCTGGCATTTGTCAGGTGGGTGAGGAAGAAGAGCATGCAGCTGTGTTTATGTTTAATTTTGCCCTGTCTTGTGCTCTAGCAAAGTGATTTTGCTCATAAAGACCTGCAAGGGTTTGAGATCCTCAGTTACCTTGCCCACAGTAGGGTGACTTTTGCTGATCTGTTTTCTCCTCTCCTTTTAGCTGTGGGCCCTACTGCATTTTATCATGCCAACGTTGTTTGATTCCCATGAAGAGTTCAATGAGTGGTTTTCCAAGGACATAGAGAGTCATGCAGAGAACAAGTCCGCCATTGATGAGAGTGAGTGCAGGGTGTAACTGCAGTAATTTTCATGTAAAAAAATCTGTTGCCTTTCGCAACTGCTAATGGTTAAACTTTATCCCTCATTTTTTGTATGAGAAACATCATCTAAAGTAGCGGGTGCATAATGGGATTGGAACGTTTAGGATTGTTGTCCATAGTTTATGCTCAAGTTTGTGTTTCTGACTGTAATGTAGCTTGTACAATGAATAGAAAAACTTCTACTGAAAGTGTTGATTTGCTGCCTGTCTCCAGTCTTCCTCCTTCCCAAACAGAGGAAAACAAATATAAGTATCTGCAACACAAACCAAACACCTTTTGTGCTCCAGAAGAAAATAAAAAAAATTGGAGGGGGGCAGAAATCTTAACAGCAAATTTTAGGGGATAGAAAAATCTAGCTGAGTGAGATAGTTGATATGTAATTGGAGTAGAACACAGCACAGTTGGAACTTGTCACAAAGTGAAGGCTTTAAGAGTTCTCAAGTACCCAGAGGTTTTATTCTTACAGGTTATAGTAAAGATTGCAGTTGTCTGTCAGTGCTGTATGCCCTGTTCTTGTGATGCTATAATTTTGGTGGGTGAGACTTAAAACTGTAATGATCTCTTTGTGAGTTAGCAATGTCTCATCTGACACTTTCTTTTGCGCTAATAGTCAATGGTATATTTAAGCCCATATTGTTCAGCCCAGAGGAATATAGAACATTAAAAAATGCTTTAGAACTTCATTCCTTGATTCAGATCTTCAGATTCATAAATAGTGTAGCACAGCATTCATTTGGAGAAAGAAATACCAACACAGAAATACCAACTCGGTGGTGTAAGGACTCGCATGCTGTATGGAGTAAGGGACTTAATTTGTAGCAGAACAGCATATAGTTTTCTCCTTTGAAGTAATTGTTCCTTGTTCCCCATTCCCTTTATTTCAGACCAACTATCCCGCTTGCACATGATCCTGAAGCCTTTCATGTTGAGAAGAATCAAGAAGGATGTGGAAAATGAGCTGTCAGATAAGGTGAGAAAAAGTATTTATCTGGAATGGGTATTTCAACGTCATTGTCATAGCTCTGTTCTCTGATTTGGTTTTTGCAAACTCATTTGGCAGCCTGCATACCTGAAGTTTGATTGTAGACCTTTCACAGACCTTCGGTTTCTGGCACCACATCCCAGCAATCTCATTAGATGTGAATGTAACGGAAGAATCCCTAATTAATAAACCTTTCTTCTAGAGAAAACCTTTTGTTAATGTTACAAATAGAAACCTTTAAGCCTGATTAAGTTGACAGAAATATCACTAATTGAGGTGAAGGAGATTGATACAGCAGTGATTGGGTGATAAACATCACCAGTTGTCTTTGTGAAGGGTTTGGCATGGATTTAGGGTTTTTTTTTGCTTGTCTTTACAGAGCAAGAAATGCATAGTGGCAACATCATACTCTTCCCTTTTGTTAGTCTCTTAAACTTCATGGGGGTGTTAGCAATACTGGATGATCCTGTAATCAACATGTCCCCAGGTTATGGGACCACTGGTTAAGAGACATGTACGTGGCTGTGATGTTCTTACTAGTTTCAGAGCTAGAGCTTTCCACAGACACTGTAATTATGTGATGCATCTGTCACTGTCATGGGCTCCTGACACATGTTGAAGACAGCTCTAAACGGGTAGCATTTTAACAGTAGGATAGTAAAATTGAGGTCAGATTTTAAGCCGATCATCTGCAGATCTGATATTTTCAGAGCTTCTTCTGAATCTGTTTACTTAGTTGTGCTCACATGCTTTTAAAGGTCTGTCTCCTACATCATTACCTAAACTTTCCCAGGTTGGATCCTGAATTAGATGTGAATCTAGCCACCTATATATGTATGTTTTGGGAAAGTTATGTTTTCCTTAAGATATATTTCTGCTTTGTGTGTACTGATGTGGTTCATCTTCCATTTCAGAGACACGAAAGGCTAAATCTTTAATTACTATTTTTCAGATTGAAATTCTTATGTACTGCCAGCAGACAAGTCGACAGAAGCTGTTGTACCAAGCCCTGAAAAACAAGATCTCTATTGATGACCTCTTGCAGTCCTCAATGGGCACTACTCAGCAAGCACAGACCACCACTAGTAGTCTCATGAATCTAGTCATGCAGTTCAGGAAGGTAAGGCTATTTTAAAAGGAATAATCATTCATTAGCACAGAACTAAAATATGGCTACTAGAAAGCACCATATAAAAAAAATTGTGGCATAGGCAAGCAAATTTGAGCACAGTTCAGTTGTGTTGCTGATGCAGTGTAGCATGATGTTGGGGTAGGAGAGCTTTAGCCAAATGGTGCATGCATCTGCTAACTGGTTTGGTTCCAAATTGATTGTGAGGAAATCGTTCACTTAGGAAGAAGAGGCAACAGCTGTTATGTGAATAGGGAAAGATATGAGGCTGTATTCAAATATTGGTAGATACACTAAAATAGCTGTGCAATACTATAGTGATCAATAGTTGTATTGATTTGGGATGTAAATGCTGCACCTGACTAAATTAATTCCTCCCAGCGTTTAACTTGCTCTCTTTCTTATAGGTGTGCAATCACCCAGAGCTGTTTGAGCGACAAGAAACTTGGTCTCCATTTCACATCTCCCTAAAGCCATACCAGATTTCAAAGTTTATCTACCGTCATGGACAGATCAGGGTCTTCAACCACTCACGGGACAGGCAAGCCTATTCCACTTCCTCTCCAGTTTAGCATATTTAATATTATTACTTGGATTTATTTTAGTTTTGTAAGTGCTAATTAACTCCCTTACCTGATGTATGTTATCGTACATTGGCCAAGCAATGCATTCCTAGTTTTCTTTTGTTCATTCAGCTGTTAAGCATCTGATACCTGATTCTTACCCTTGGTGGAATCCTGATTATCAAAGATCCCTCTGAATACGAAAGTCAGGAACAGGAATTCAGAGTTGTTGCTGATGATGTGTAATAGAATTAGGCTTTAAAAGAGTTCTTAAAAATACAAAACAAAACCAAAAGCCCTGGCTTCCCTTCAGTGAGTTTTCATGTTTAAGGAAGCTATCAGTATCTGGTTGTCTGTGACACAGTATATCTTCAGCATCTACTAGTGCCTTGACAGCTTTTAATGCTTACTTGAGATGAACAGAAGCTGCCTGCATGCAGTTTGCTGTTTTGTCCAACTGTGTCAGTTACTGATTAATTTTGTGTGCATTCAGTTAGGAGGAGTAGTCAGGGCAGAGATGAGAAAGCCATGTTTGAAGATGAGACTAACTATTCTGCGCTGTATAATGCAATTCCAGAGCAATGGGGTGTCTTGGCACCAAATTAACAATAGTGCCTGTGGGCTGATGATGCTTTTCTCTTACTTCTATGCAATTACAGTTGTCTAGAGTGCTGAAATACTTACAGTGGAGAGCTGAATGGTCACTCTGCATTTTCTGCTGACCGTGTAATTGAACACTGTATGTGTTAACACCTTAGTGATTTTTATTTGGTTTTGTTGCTTTCATTTTCAGGTGGTTACGGGTTTCACTTTCGCCATTTGCACCAGACCACATCCAGCAGTCTCTCTTCCATAGGAAGGGTAGGTTTACAGTGCTGGGAAGTAAATGGGGATGCACACTTCTATGTGCTGTAACTAACTCAGATCAATTAGTCGGATCAATTAGTCTACTGAGATAATCTGATTAAAATTTGATGAAATTTTGTTAGTATTTGTACTTCTACATATGAGGAGCAACATTCAATGAGGAACAAATAGAAGCTGCTGGAAGAATTATATGGAGACAGCTTGTTAGTTGGTTACTGTTTAATCCTGCTGCAGTCTCTTGTTCTATTCCTCCTGTCTTGTTTTAACTTGCTTCAAGGGATTACTGCTGCCTTTTTAGTTTAATGTGAGTTTTTTCACAGATTCAATTCAGATAAATCTTGGATTCTTTTCAGTACATTCTGTATCATATGTTAAACTGCCAACTTCTCTTTCAAGTAGAAAATAGATGAGGTGCGAGTGACCCAGGATCTAACCAATGAGCAAAAATAGTCACATAAGCTGCTTATATTGAGAAATACAATTTAATAGGTGATGGATTTTTTTTCTCAAAAGAGCTGATCAGACTGCTTCACTGTAAGAGTGGGAAAAACTGGGAGAAAAAGCAAGAGAGATAATGGCTGCATTAGTATGGCCCTGTTCAGTTATGCAAAACCCTTTGCAAGTATGAAGAACCAGATGCAGCTATAGGAGTCTCTGCTTCTCTGTAATTTTAACTTCTGTATGTCTTGCTGATTATTCTGTTTTCTGCTTGTTTTGGTATTCATAGAATCATCATAGAATCATAGAATAGTTAGGGTTGGAAAGGTAATCTAGTTCCAACCTCCATGCCATGGCAGGGACACCACGCGCTAGACGATGTCACCCAGGATTCCGTCCAACCTGGCCTTGCTCCAGGGGTGGAGCATTCCAACTTCCCTGGGCAACCCATTCCAACGCCTCACCACCCTTACAGTAAAGAACTTCTTCCTCATATCTAACCTGAACTTCTCGTGTTTAAGTTTGGACCTGTTACCCCTTGTCCTGTCACTACAGTCCCTAGTGAAGAGTCCCTGCCCAGCATCCTTGTAGTCCCCTTTAAATACCGGAAGGCTGCTCTGAGGTCTCCACGCAGCCTTCTCTTCTCCAGGCTGAACAGCCCCAACTTTCTCAGTCTATCTTCCTACGGGAGGTGGTCCAGCCCTCTGATTATGCTCATGGCTTCCTCTGGACTTGCTTCAACAGCTGTATGTCCTTCTTATGTTGCCAACATGAGAACTGGACACAGTACTCCAAGTGGGGTCTCACGAGAGAGACTTTTCCTTGGGGACCCTTTTTGACATGACATAAAAGGAAAATAAGTTTGGCAATATAGTTTTTGTGTAGCACTTAAAAAAGATACAAATGGTACTGGGGATACTCAGTGTGCATGGGTGGGCCTGAAATGCTTTCTTAATTAACAATGGAAGGTATCTCTTCCGCTCCCCACCCTTCACTGCAGTGTTTCCATCATCCTCACCATAGCTGTTATATCGTTATCCCCATACTCATATTCCTCTGTCAATTCCTGCATCTCCTTCCAACCCATTTGGCTGGCTGGCTGGCTGGGTGAGAGGGAGCATGTCTGGCAGACATCCTGAGATGTGCATGTTCTGGTCAGTTGTCTGGTAGATACGTGTTTGGATTCGCAAACGTACACACTGCCTATCTATTCTTACAAAGTGAAATCGATGTCCTTACTGGCTGCGTGATTTTCTGGCCTAGAATGGGGCTTCTGTCTTGGTAAACGCCTTTCTCTTGCCCAGACTGGGAAATGAACTAGAGCTTGGAATCAGCCAGCTGTGATTCAGATAAAATTTCCAGTATTTCTAAAAGATCCAGGTTAAATTATGATCCCCTGTTTAGTTACCTAGATTTGTCATTATGTGAGAGAATGCGTATCTTGAATTGATGGAGTAAGTTTACTGTTTTCAGCTGAGTGTCTGTGAAATGTGTTGGCCTAACTTTAGTATTTCTGTGATGTTAGGCATCAACGAAGAAAGCTGTTTTTCTTTCCTCCGGTTTATTGATGTCTCTCCAGCAGAAATGGCAAACCTCATGAATCAGGGACATTTAGCCAGGTGAGGACAACTTTTTTGAGTGTTTTTTTTCCCTTTAGTAGTTGTAGGAAAAGCACAGGTGATGTCAGAGGCATCTCTATAAACATGCATTTTCTATGCCTCTTTGATATTACCATTTGTCTATTATCTAATATTACAGGCACCATTATGCAAGGTGATTTGTATGCCTCTGTCAAAAGAAAACCTGTTACAAAGATTTTACACTGTAAATACACAAGACTGTCAAAGGGCCACAGAAGAGTTTACTTAACATCATACTGTAGGTTGCTGACATTAGCAAGTGCAAAATTCAGACTTCTGAAGGCCAGTTTATTGCAATGGTTACCAATTGCTCTTGAGCATGTCTTTTAACACAGATGGAATACACTTGTGCTGTGGCAGTCATTCTTCAACTGTGAACCATGTTGTCTGTTTTCCACATACCTGGTTTTAATATGTAATGGAATTCCAAGGCATAAGCTTCAGATAATGGAATTTTAGCATTGTGAACTGTATGTTTAAGTTACAGTGTATGCAATGGACAGTACTCTGACTGATGTTAGATAGTGCCTGTAAGAAATCTGAGATTAAGAGCAAGTCTTTATTAATAAATGTGTTTTGCTTAGGGATAATATTCTTTTATTGTGGCTATTTGGGACTAGTGTTTCTTGTTGTGTTTCAGTAACATAAATCCAGTTTCTCTGGACCTGTCTGAATGATCTATATTATAAATACTGCATTCATTATGCAGGTTATGAATAATTTATATATGGAACAACAGAGAAATCAGAGTGCAGTTTTAAGTAGCAGTGGCTAACTCGGACTCAAGCCTTTTAAACAAGTGCTTTGAAGTTTCTTCTGATTTAATCACTTCACTTAAGCCACCTTAGGAAAAAATAAGAGTAATGTAATTGGAAAACGTCTAGCAAAAAATATTTCTTTAAGTCAGGACACTGTAAGCTTGATGTTCTGAAAGAAACATTTGCATCAAATAGTTATGCTGTAAATATCCTCAAGCCTTTTTTTCACAAAGCAGTGAATGAATGTATGTCCTATGTTCTGTTTCAGGTGGTTAGCTCTTTTTCTGTCTCTGAAAGCATCGTACAGGCTCCATCACATGCGCTCCTGGGTTGAAACTGAAGGGGAGAAACAGCAGGGGTCATGTTTTCTGAGGAACAGGGATTTCTTGCTTGATGTAAATTTCCCGCTGTCTTTCCCTAACTTGCACAGCTGCACTTTGCTGCAGGTAAGCAACATTTTTGTGCCCTGGAGACAAGTAGCGAATCCTCATGACTGACAAATGATTTAAACCTTTCTATCCTTATACAACTGGGGAAAACAAACTTGGAAGCAGGATGATTTTATTATCTGTTTTATTAGATACAGTTAATAAAGTTCAGAGAGATGAACAGAGAAGTAATTTTAACTACTATCTTCCTCCCATGTGGTGACGCATTTCAAAACTGCTATAAAGACTAAATCAGTTGAATTAGAAGTCTTAAAAATGCTACCGAAGCAGCAGAACTAACTCGTGACATATCAGGGATGGATTCTACATGTCAGCTTAAGAGTTTTGTAATGATTTCTACATATAAGGTGCTTGGTTTCTGGCTGAAACAGATCAAATTCAATACATTACTGCAGCCCTGGGGAAAGCAGAGACTTCAGCCTAGCAGTGTTTCAGAGTTGGTGGACAAGCATTGTCAGTGGTGTCTTTCTCTGAAATCTGCTTCTGCTGCTGGCTGAGAGACTCCAGATGTTTTCATCTTACTGTGTAACGCAAGGTCATTTACTCTAATCTTTTGCCTGGGATGTGTGTGAAGGTTTTGTCTTTTTATGACTAAATTGCTGTTGATTTCCTGAGTTAGGTTATAGCTCCATTGATTTGTTTCACTGGGAAATAAGTTCACAAAAGTGCTAGCACAGAGTCAGGAAAGCATCTGGGGCAGTTAGCAGATATGCAGTAAAAAAACCTCTTCTGAAACAGACTGTGCCAAATTTCTCTAGGGAATATTGCTTCTGTTCATGGGTCTGGAAGGGGAAAGGAGATAGCCAGAATTCAATTGAATAGCGTGTAGAGGAAGTTGAAATTGAAGACGCATAAGCAGTAGGAAACCAACCTTGGACTTGGTGTCATGTTTTGCAGCGTTAACAGCAAAGCCAACAAAATGAGTCCTCCTAGTTATCAAACAAAGAGCAAGCCAACTAAGCATGTATGCCAGTTAACTCTGGCTGTGCTGGTGTTCAAATATTCCATGTTTCCATGTCTAGCTCGATAAAATGTCTGTGCTATATGAATTTGCTTTCAGTTAGCTTTTTGGGATTACATTCAGCAGTTGGTATAGTGACTGTGTAATACTTGTCTCTATACCTGCACTGTAGCTCTGTTGTTTCCTTGGTATGGTTAAAGAGAACCTGTGTGGGATCATAAATGTTGCAGCCTAACAGTAAAGGAGTAGAAGATGGTATAAAAAGTTGTATGCCCTAATAGAAGGTAGCATTCATTTTTACATATGTAGAAAGATACAGATCTTTGTATACCCTTTGGGTTAGTGTGTATAAATACTAAAAAATTGAAGTTGTTAAATTTTCTTAGAGAACAGAAGATGAGTTAATGTTATAGACATTAAATAGGAAATGTGGGGTGTGCACATGTAGGTTTTAATATTAAAAATGAAATGTAAAGCATATAGGTAGGCTACAGTCCCACCTGTGCCACAGCCTAGCATGACTTAAACATGTAATTTGATTTCTCCAAATAATTTCTGTCCTTTGAGGAAGTCGTTCCTTGTGTCTCAGAGGTCCCAATGCTGTGACTATGTGTAGCTAGTGACTGGTATAACTACTACCTTTTACAGAGAAGAGCCAGCTGAGAAGCAGAGTTCATCACTGTGTGCAATACAGCGCATTTGTGATAACCCCAGTAAATCTAAAGGATGTTTAGCCCTACAGTTATGACAGATTCTTTAGATCCGTTTTCTAACCTGCACATGAGACAAATTGCCACCTGAAGTCACTTGAAAATAACCTGTTTGTTTTCAGAGCTTATATGTAGAACCTCTTAAAAAAAAAGGTGTGCAAAACAAGCATGCCTTTTAGCAGCGAGCAGCATCATGGGTGAAAATGAACTCACTGTTTTCATCTTAGCCCAGATTTGAGAAACTTTCAGTGTAAAATTCCCTGAGGCTTTCTCTAGGGTTTCATAAGATAGTAACGTGTAGGGAGTGAGGAGGGGGAGAAACAGAGGAAAAAGGAAATGGTATAAATCTGGAAAGGCTTTTCTTAACTGCTCAGATCAGCATTTCCGATATAAGAGGCAAACCATGAAAATAAGTCAGTGGACAAAAACCCACATTTATTTTTAATGGATCTTTCGGAAATTGAGGTAACATCTGTCTAAATATAGTATGAGTTTCTTCACATAAACACGGAAGTGTGAGGTCTCTTCATTCCCCTTATTCAGCACCTCCAGAAAATGTGTATTAATTTGTATGCATTGATTTTGGGTGACATGGTTTAGTGTGAGGTGTCCCTGCCCATGGCAGGGGGCTAGAACTAGGTGATCTTAAGGTACTTTCCAACCCTAACTATTCTATGATTCTGTGACTCTATTTAAATTAATGTAAAATCTGATCTGTTGAAATGAACTCTTCTATCCTTTGCTTTCCTAATTTTTTTTCTATTAGGTAGGATTGTTAATGAGCTTAAGATAATGGTAGCAATCACCCATATTTAAGTGGAGCTCTGCAGTATGGGAAAGCCTCTTCCAACACTTCCTTTGGATTGCACAGTTTTAGTAGATGTGTACTTCTTACTTTTTAACAATCCTCTTGAGTTCTTGGCTTTGTTGTACTAAGGCATAGGATCCATTTCAGAGCTGTGGCTGTGTTCAGTTCTGTAACCTTACCCCATCTTTTCCATGTATGTGACTGATGGGAAGCTGGTTTCCGCTGTCCCTGTTGTATCTGATGTCTGCTCTGTTCATGAATACTTAACTGCTACGTATGTCAGGGAATTCAGAGAGGGATGTTTCTTGTGACCTGCTCATAATTTGTACGCAGGAAGCATAGCGCTGAAAGCCAGGTTAATGCCTATGTACAAGACTTACTTCTAATACTCTATATATGCAAAAGTACTATTTTTCAATTATTTTTGATACCTTCTTGGAAGTTTTCCTTTATGTTTCTTCCTGGGTACTTCTGATAGGGCTAAAACCATCTTTGATGGCTCTTTGATATTGTTTTCCCAAAAGAGAATTAAATAACAAACTTGCATAGGTTTGGAATTACACTTTGTTAGCCATTTCTTGTATTCTTGCTTTCCAGGAAATAGTTACCAAACTCCTCTCGTGACCAGGGCCACAATTAGTATGCCACCACTTGGTGTTGTAAGACTTACTGGAAAGCTCTTGTGACTGCATGCAACGCTGATTCCTCTTTGTAAAATGAGTTGTGCCCCCAGTGAGTGGGCTTTTACTTAGCTCAAAGGCAGTTGGTCTGAGTCCATATACTAGCCTGCTGTTGCTGGGAAGGAAGTCACTCTTCCCTTCTGATCCTTGCTGTACTTTCTTTACTCCCAGCTGCTGAATCCTGCCTCCCCTGATGTGGGCTTGCACTGTCACATCCTGTATGCACCAACTGCAGAAAACTTACTGTTTTCATGCCTGTTGAATTGGTTCTTTGGTTACATATGTAGATAAATAGGCTTTTGGAGGCATAGGCAGGTGATAGAACTTGGGCAAGAAGTGTCACAAATGCCATGGAAAGGATTCCTTCCTCCCCTTTTCAGCAGCAGTGCTGGTGCTTTGTTGCCACCGCTTCTGGTCGTCAGATGAATAAGCCACCATTCACATCTGTTGCCCACAGCCAGGTACTCCCAGCCTTGTATTTCCCACTCTGCTGTTTCAGCACACGGCCTGTTTTACCAGGTGGTGAAACAGATCACAAAACTAACTTGAAGTGGAGGAGCAAAGATTTGTTTTCATCTTGATCAGCATCTTAAGGAGTACAAACAGCTAGGTCAACAAGAAGGGGCTCTGCGGGGACAGGAGTGAACATGTGAAGCAGTTGTGTTAAGCCAGCATTACTGATGAAGAATTGCCAGCTGAGTAAAGCCTGCTTTTGGGATCACATATCCAGTGTGGCCCAAGCTTTGACCTGTGCTTTTTAGCCCTGCTGAGTGTCAGTGAAAGGCTATTGTCAGCTCTTTCTGCACTCACCTTCTATAGGGAGGAGCAGATGTTAAGTCAGAGCATACACATTTTATTTTTGCCAGCTCCACGCCACAAGTCATGCTGGTAGCAACTGAAAGACCCACTTACATGCTAGGAGTGACTGTATTTCATAGGTGGTGCTAGCCCATATGTACAGTAAGGGTATATTTCCCTTGTCAGCAGGTTCCAAATTATACATGCTGGCCGTCTGCATCTTGCCCAGTGAATTTACTTCTGGAAATGGAAAGGGCCCAGAATGCATGATCCATAATAAAGTGCTGCTGTGGATGTGTTTAATTCGCTTTTAATATGGAGGAATGCATATATCCAGTTGCAGTGTTACAGGCAAGGCGTCTGCTTCTGTCATGTAACCTGTTGTATATAACTTCAGACACTGGGATTTTAGGAAATTGGGAGGCTCTGTAAAGTGGAAGTAGCATGCAGCTGATTTTGGTGCATTAGGAACTGGAGCAGAGCAATGCCAAAGCTTTACATACTAGTCACATTTTACTTAAGTGAACTGCTAGAAATGCCAGGAGGGCACATCCTGTGGTCAATGAAAGGTATACCTCTTACATGGTTAAAATTATTTTGTTTCCTGTAGTATGCAGAATGCCCTGTGTGCTTTAAAAAATAATTATAAGTAATGATAATACATAATGAGGATGATCAGGGGCTGGAGCACCTCTTTTATGAAGCCAGGCTGAGAGAGTTGGGCGTCTTCAGCCTGGAGAAGGCTTAGGGGAGGACTTACAACAGTCTTCCAGTACCTAAAACGGGCTCACAAGAAATCTGGAGAGGGACTTTTTACAAGGGCCTGTAGTGACAGGACAAAGGGGAATGGCTTTAACCTGACAGAGGGGAGATTGAGATGAGATATTAGGAAGAAATCGTTCCCTGTGAGGGCGCTGAGGCGCTGGCACAGGGTGCGCAGAGAAGCTGCGGCTGCCCCATCCCTGGCAGTGTTCAAGGC
Source organism: Neopsephotus bourkii (assembly GCF_033783945.1). Taxonomy (NCBI): domain Eukaryota; kingdom Metazoa; phylum Chordata; class Aves; order Psittaciformes; family Psittacidae; genus Neopsephotus; species Neopsephotus bourkii. The sequence goes on along the minus strand of NW_026902298.1, from coordinate 11,838,670 downwards.
CAGGTTGTGGACTGGGCTTGGAGCAAGCTGCTCTAGAAAATTTAGTTTTCTGATATTTTTCTGTGGGGGGTTGAGTATCTTCAAAATTCTCCCTTTTTTTTAATGCTGGGGCATCTCAATGCCCCAGTTCTGAATCAGTACATTTTTATCTATCAAAAGGATATTGATACACATGTGACAAGTTCCAGGGTTTATACATGGGTGTGTTCATGTGTATGAGTAATCATGCTGCCATCTTGAAAGTTCTCAGGTTAAAATTCAGAGCTGTTTTGCACAGAAAAGGAAGAAAGTTCAAGGGTAAAAGATGAAAGTTCAAGGGTACCAGACTACTCTCATTTAGAATCTTAATTTTTTTTCTCTTCTAAATTTCATTTTACTTATGCTTCAGAGTAGATCAAGGATTAGCTTGAAAACACCTTGAGGGGCAGACCTAGAATATTCCTGTCCTTCCTTCATTATAAAAGCTAAAGTCAAAAGGTTCAAAGAGCCTAAAACTTGTTTCTGATTCCAGCTGGGCATAAACACAGGTATTGGTACGGGCTATTTTGATTTCAACTGTTTCAGGATTTGAATGTCGTGGTAATTACACAAAGATCCTATACATTCTCGCTGCAAAAGATGTGTAGTCTCCTTTTACAAAGAGAAATACTTGGTCAGTGGTTTTTGTCTGTCTTTCTCGTGGGTGGTCACAATGTTTAAGAGGAGTATTTCTTTATAGACATAGTAACTTAGTAGTTTTAATTTTGTTTTCAGAACCTTGTGTTCAGCAGCCACTGTAAAGCAGTTACTGGCTATTCAGATCATGTCATACATCGAAGGAGATCAGCTACCTCATGTGTACGGTGCTGCCAGGTGACTGAGCTGCCGTCCTTCCTGTGCATAGCCAGTCCACGGGTAAGTCCCAAGTTAAGTTGTAAATTATGTATTTTCTATTGTGTTTTAAATCTTGTTAGAATTGTGTCTTAGGAACAGGATGATCTATTACTTTCTTTTGGTTGGGCAAAACTGTTGTGAGGATATCCTTTTGCTACTGTATTCAATAGTAGTTTTTTTTGTAGGGGAAGTGACTGTAATGTGCCCTGAAGGGAAAAGGAGAGTTCTGAGATGTACTTCACAGGAGTTGTTCTGAGATACATAAGATTTCACTTTCTCTCCTAGTACCAAAAGCAGTAAAATTACAGAACAGGTTAAGTAGATTGTTGCCCAATAATCTAAGAGGGAGATGAAGATATGCTATGAACAGAATGGGGTGATTGTTCGGTCAACACTGATGACAGAAGGGGGCTGAGGAGCAATGCTTTTTTGAAAAGGATGTTAGTTGTCTCTCATTGCATCTGCTTATGTGCCAAAAAGGAAACACCAAATTGCACTGTGTAAGAATTACTTGAATTGGCATTTTCTAAATCTTTTGGATATTAAGTGGTACTGCTTGGGATTGTCCATCACCTATAAGTTGAATTTGGAAATTATTTTGGCTGAAATTTCCTGGGCCGACACAAGAGACCTTCTGAAGTCTATGGATACTGAATTCCATGTTGTCGGATCTTGACAAAATTGAGCAAAACATGCTTTTATTACCAGACTGTACAGATGTTACATTCTTTACTCACTGTTGATGTTATTGCTGTAGGCTTGATCAAATGGGTCCACGTGCAATTATACATACGCATCTGGAGAAGGGTAGATGGCAAGTAGGACTCTGTGCTTATTACCTACATGCTGTTGCTTGAGCTGAATTCAGGGAGGAGAAGGGGCTTAATATGAAGGGCAAGGGAAGGTCAAGGAGAGTTTGTCTCTAATATTTATCCTTGTGAATAAAAGTTACTTGTTTTGGCTTGGCTGATGAGTAACTGGAAGCATGGCTTTTTGTTTCTAGGAATACAAAGACTTAATTTTACGGTTGTTAGAAACTTTTGGCAGGAGTGCAGAAGACCTGAAGCAGCAGAAAGGGTACATATGTTCTCAGGAGCTGTAGCCTTCTGTTGTCATTTGACCTGTGATGAATTTTGGGAAGTTAATGGAGTGAATGGTAGAAATAGGAGCGCAGGTTTATGTAGCAGCTGTGGGATGGTGAGGGGCGAGTCGGTGTCGTAGTTTTCTTTCTAAGCAGGCAATTTTCTGGGGTACATATAGCTTGGAGGATGGATGTTGTATTCTGATTAGGAAGGTGACTAATTCAGTTTCAAGCAGTATTGTTTGGTTTCAGTAGATCCAGTGTGTGCTTGCAGCTCAGAAAGCCAACTGTATGCTGGGCTGTATCAGAAGATGTGTGTCCAGCAGGTCGAGGGAGGTAATTCTTCCCCCTCTTCTCTGCTCTTGTGACACCACACTTGCAGTCCTGCATCCAGCTCTGGGGCCCCCAACACAAGAGGGAAGTGGACCTGTTGGCGCAAGTCCATAGGAGGCCATGAAGATGCTCAGAGGGATGGAGCACCTCTGCTATGGAGACAGGCCTGAGAGAGCTGGGGTTGAATTGAGAGATTTTGCCATCTCCCCCCAAAATCAGTCCTATGCTTTGACTGCAGATGGCAGTACACGATAGCATCAACCCTAAAAGTCTATTTTAAGTGATGGAAAGGTGTACAACACAGACTGTTTCACCTTGTAGTGTTTCAGGTGGCTGTATGTGTAGACCCATAAGCCAGACTGGTTTAAAAATAGCTCTTGGCTTTCTGCAAAGCAGTGACTTTACCATTATTGCTAAGATTTTGTCTGTGTTTTTAGTTTTATTTCAATATGTACTATAATTGTGCTCATGTATCTGTTTAAATAATTGTTTGGCTCTTGCATATAGAAGTCTCTGTGAGATGAATCTGTTCCACAGAGCTCCTGTAAAACAGGACTGGACCACAGCTTGCAGCCAGAAGATCTTGTTAAATACCTTTTACTTAGGGTTAGCTGGTAAATATTCAGAGAGGTGCAGCCAACATCTAAGGTATCAGACAGTATGTCCTGAGGTATGGGTTGCTCCCTTCACCTTACCATTCTGAAGTACAGTATTTAAAACTGGTGATATTTAAACTATTTTATTGCTTATCATTTAGTTAAGTCATTAAAATACCTTCATTTGCATGATATAATGCTACATATCTATTATTCTTAGTATGTAGCAGTTAATGATGTCATGCTAGAGTAAGCTGGAACAAAAAATTAAAACCCCTCCAAATACATGAAAGCTTTTAATCTGCAATAAAAAGGTACTTCTTTTAATGTTTCAATTTTTCCATTATCACACTGATTTCCACCCCTACCCAATTGTGCAGAAACCCCACTGCTTACTGTTCCCTGTCAAAACCAGAAGACCCCCATACTATTTTTTCCAACACAGATCCACTTCCTTTTTTATAATGTGAAAACTTTTGCAAGCTTGATTTCCCCTGCGTTCATTTTCATTTGTCACATTGCTTTTCATATTCCCATAGGTAATGTCATTTGCACACTGTTGGGATTCATGACAATATTTTTAACTTACATGGATTTACATAGATTTCTTTTTTCTCTGTTTTACTTTTGAAATCAAAGCAACAATGACTTCTAAAGTAATGATGTATTTACTTCCTATGTTGGTGAAGAAACCTACGAAGCATTGCAAGTTTGTAACTTCTCTCTGTTATAAGCCCATACTGTAAGGTTAATTTGCCTAATATTAAAGTTTAGATGCAATTTTACATCAGTTTCAACACATTATTAGGTCTGTAGGTACTATGTGAAAGTTTCTACCAGCTTTCTTGTCTAAACTTGCTTATAAATAGCTTTTGTAAACACCCCAGAATGTTGGCCCAAAACATATTTATATTCAGGAAAAATAGAAGTTGGTGATCCACATTTTATTGGAATGATTCTTGTGCTGGATAAGTGAACTGTTTTGTATTTATAGTTGTGTGAGAGTGTTCTACTTGTATTTGCTTGGATCATGTGGTTTAACTCTTGGTGAAGTATCAAAACTAAAACCCAGGCTGTTGTGGCGTGTACCATGGCTCAGTTCCGCTTTTGGTTTTTATTACTGCAGTATCTTGAAGTTGTCCCTTGCCCTAGTATGAGTGAGGTAAGAGAAAGCTCTGGATTGTACAAAGGACAGCCCTGTCTGCTGGAACAGACTCCTTACCTAAGGACGTTGCAGTCATTGGCATACAGCTGTTTGGCTAACATGGACCACCTGCTTTCTGTACAGCTTTGGGTAGACGTGGCAGAGCAGAGGGAGTTAAAGTGATAATGGAGCCATTCCAGAACAGCTCACATGGCATGAAATCAGAGTTGCTGTGTTTGCAACACTGGTCTGTCCAGCTGGGTTGTATATACTAAAGCAGGTAATAGGGCAAGGAATTCGGAGAATGGCCAGAATAAAAAGATCACCCTGTGCTCATTGGCACTGTTCCTGTGGCCCATTTCTGTTCAGATCAGCTGTCAAGCCCAAGAAATGTGCTGTTCCAAAATAGGGATGTTTCCCTGTTCATTTGTTTTCCTTTCTAATTTATGTATCTTAATATTAAATTATCACATGAGTTTCTGTTAAGGACGATAGGTAAGTCTCATCTCTGCTAGGTAAATACTTGATTGTGAAAGGCAAAAATGAAAGGTGCAGCAAGGATACTATTCTCAGCTTTTCTATTAGTTGTGTGGCAGTTGGCATGAGGCATTGTTCATCAAAAGGCAAGTAGTATGTGCCTGGTTTTTCACAGGACTTCTATGTGGTGTGGGGAGATGTTGCATCTTTGCTTATTTTAAGCCTAGCTTAAGATTTTTTCCATTTGTACATGTCAGTAACTCTTTAATTCTTAAAATTTGATCCTGTGGGAAGGTACCTGAACTGGAAATGTGGGGATGAGGGGAAATCTGAACAGGAATATTGATGATTATTTTACTTGTAGGTAACAGCTGTGCCACTGGAGTTCTACTGCAATGACCGAAGTGCAGAATACGAGCGCAGGGCACTGAAGGAAGGAGGATGTCTGGAAGCAAAGCAGTGTGTACTCAATGGAGCCCCTGAGCTAGCAGCTGACTGGCTGAAGCAATCCTCCCAGTTCTTCCCAGAGTATCCAGGAGGGCTGTTAGGGATCAGGCCTCAGAACGGCTGGTCTTATATCAGGATACCAGGTAAGTTTGGAGGTTGTCATGGAACAGAGATGAGATAAATACGGACATCTGTTCTTTGGTGGTAATTACACTTGGTTATGGGCTTTATGAGGGGGTGGTTGTGTGTTTATGTGTTTGTTTTTCCTCCTGAGTGAAAGTTAACCCTGGTATCTTAAAACACACCATGATTTTACATCCTCTATCTGCAGCAAAGCTGTCCATGGGTACTGAGAAAGCCTCACACAAAAACTTGTAATGCTTACAAACCCCTCCTAGCATGTTAGTCCCTAAGTTGACTGTAAAGAGAGAGATTTGCTTACTGAAGTGCAGTCCTCTCTCACAACCAAATACGGTTTTGAGGTTGGAGATAGGAAGCTTGCAGGAAAATTAACAGTCCTATCTTACTTCTTAGTGTGTTGGAAGGCCTTTGTATTGACCTAGAAGATCTTTTGTTGGTCTTCCTTGTGAAAAGATAAAAATTACTTGTAACAGTGTACAATGAGAAGGATGCGTTTGGGGACCAAGTTAAAGGAAATTGGCCTGGGCAACAAGGCATGTGGTGTGGGATCTAGAGAGTTTCAGTTGGAATAAAGAGGACTTACTCATGTTTCCTGGTAGAGCTGGGGAAAATGTACCAGTGTACTTGTAAATATACTTCCTCCCCCTTTAGAATTAGACTAAAGTAATCCAAGATTTGCTAGAATTTGATTACCAGTACTGCATTGAATTCCATGGGGCATACACCTTCGGGCTGTCGGAAGATGGTCCTGAGCAGTGAGCAGAGTTCTGCAGAAAGTACTAGAGATCTGAGAGATAGCCAAGAGGAAAAACAGCTTACACTGCCAGATGCTAAGTTATTCCCAGACCCTTTTGGGTCAAGGATGTTTGGCAGGGGAAGTTAGTACAGTAGAAGGAAAATGGCCTTTTGCTTGCTACAGTCCGGTTTGAGAAGGTACCTCATAAGTACTTGGAGTCATTTGAAGCACGTGCATGTTTGTATCTATGTAATGGAGAAACCCTTTTTCATGAGCTCTCACTAGACTATAGTGTTAAGTGACAGTTGATGCCTTTATAGTTTTTTCAGGAATTCATTGAATTATCCATTATTTGGGAACAGGAAGTGAATTGCTGTAGCAGAAAGGAGAGAAATAGTGAAGGGATAAATTAAGGTGGATGCATGCATAGAGAAATGAAGAAAAGTGGCAGATGTAGCTTTGAGAGAGGGCTGCATTCTCTTCAGAAGACTTCTATTTAAGCTGATGACTTTGATGGCTGGGATGAGTGTGTGTGTAAAGCTGCCTGCATTTAGGAGATGTTGGAACTGCAAGTGAATTTAAAGAAGAATAATTTCATACAGCTGTGTTTTAGTTAGGTGGAAGGTAGCATTCAAACCTAAACTTAATCTGAAAGGAAAGGGCACATACCTCTGCATACAGCTGTGTTTATATGTGCAGAAGCATGCACAATGCATTACAGAAAACAACTGATACACTCAAGGAACCATTTACAAGGCTGAAGTCTAGCAAGTGTCAAATGGAATGGGTGGTGTGAAGGTCTGCAGTAAATGGGTTGCAAGAAGAACCAAAGGATGTCTCTCTCCTAACCCTCATCTATCCTCTCCCAGTGTCGGTGTTCCCAGTACCCTGGCAGCAGGCTCAGCTGCGATCACTGTGGGAATCTCTTGAGGCTTTTCCTGTTCTTTGAAAGAAAAATGGTCCTGGATTAAATGGCAGGAAGTGTCTGAGTCCTTTTAGCATCGATAAAAAGCACCGGCCTCACTGGCTGTTTACTGTGAGAGTCAGCTAGCTCCTCACTGACCCCATTGTGCCGTGCAGACTGTCGGGAGGGGAACCAGGGGTGTCAACTGGAACCCAGACTTTATCTCTCTTTCCTCTGCATTTTCATGCTCAGAGGCACTTTTCCTCATTCTCCAGAGAGCACTGAGCCCAACTACAGTCGTTAGCCAGAGCTTTTGACAAGGGTTATTTTGAGTCATAATCATTCATGACTGTTCTTCCCAGGCCATAGGATCCCACTGCGTCCCAATGTAGATAATTTATGTCCATATCCCTGCATAGCTGGAGGCAGGGACTTTTTATTTCAGACTGAAAGCTAAACAAACACTTTCTTTGTGGTCTGGTTCTCTTTCCTTGTTTATTTCATGCAGTGCTGAAGAACCCAAAAACTGCATCTTAGAGAGAGTTTTTTCACGTGCGGTCCAGGACCACTATCTCCTGACTGGCTTCAAATTTCAAAAGCTCTTTTGATGCTATTAAGAAACAACATTAAATACATATATATCTATCTATATATCTGTATCTCCAAAGACATTGTAATTGGAATTTTCCACCAATCATTAAAAATGGAAAATGTGGAACTGCAAATTTTGGAAATACCATATAAAAATAGAAGTAAACCACCTTTTTTGTTCTCCAAAACACAAGGGAATGAGAAATAGACAGGAATTAGAGGTAGAAGACACTTTCTTTTTTGAATACTTGTGTTTCCTGAAGATGGCATGAGTAAAGTACATTTTCTCTTCCACTTCCCGGAATTTGTCCTTTGAAGCACTAGGTGGCAGACTTTAAGCATGTAAACCTATTTGATCTTACAAAACACAGTGATATCAAGATAGCACATTTAGAGATGCCAGGTTAAAATCAAATGGTTTTCTCTTCCAGAGATGATAAATCCTTGTTGTTGTTGTTAGTTCTGTTTTGCTTTCCAACCATAAAAAAAAAAAGCCAAACCCCACAACTTTCTCACCAGTGCAGTCTGCTCTGACACTAAGATACTGGAGAAATTATGAGCTGTTAATAAGTTGGTAACTTTTCAGACTGTAAAACCATCTGCAAATAATTTCTTTACTTGTAATTTGTATTTTATTGCTATTTAAAAATAGTAGCTTACACAATGGAGACCTAAGGAGCCAGCAGCAAAGGACACTCATTGTTTCCAGTTACCAAAACTTAATTCTACCTATGTATGCCTGTGTGAGAGACACCAGGAGCATTTTGCTTTTAAAAACTTGTTAATATGTTGACCTGAGCCAGTCAAGACTGACACTTGAACAGACCCTGTTTGTTCTCCATTTCCTTCCAGTCAGATGGCTTTTGGTTAATAATCATATTAGTTTGTCATGTGTATCTAGAGTTTCCATGTTGCTTCACTCAATTTAATTCGTTCTGAAACAGCAAGCTTACCAATTACAATGAAAGAATGCCACGGCTTTATGGATTTAAAGGATAAAATAATACTTTGTATAGAGTAAACATTGCTACTGTGCAGACTTGGAGGTTTTTTTTGGTATTTTAAAACCAAACAACTGCAAGTAATTTCCATTTTTACTTAATTGCCCAAGTTCTAAGCTTGTTTTTCTTTAGAAGAATTCATGAAACTATTAACAACAGTTAATAGTATGTAATTGAGCTCTCCCTAGAGATGAGTGTGTCATTAGAAATACATTGCACTTGGAACAAATACCATCCAGAGCTGTGGTCTAGAGTTTACTGTATCTCTTTGGCTTAGCTCCTGAGTTGATGGATTCCCTGAGGTGGTTGCTAATGATTCATTCAAAGAGGTGGCACTTGCTCCTGGCAAAGCAACAAGATCACCCTCAGAAGGGAGAGCAAATTGGAGGAAAAAACAGTGACTGTCTGGATAGGCAGACGAGCAAGAAAGAGCAGAGCTCTCTTGTCTTGGATTCTTAGCTAGCGAATTGCAGGAGCATGGGTCTAAACTTGCCGAAGGAGAGTTCACAGCATTGAATTCTAGTGCAAATAGAAGAGCTGATAATTTTAAGCATTATTGACATCTCAGTTTCTTGAGTTTCGGAAAAGAGTGTTGTTGGCTCCTTCTTTTGATGTCTAATGTAGATCCCACTAGTTCTAGCATCAAGTCCATTATTTATATTTAAGCTAAAGGAGTTTTTTGAAAGAAATATTGATTGAAGTATTAAAGTGATGAAGAGTCTCCCATGTTTCTGGATAAAAGTGTTTCTGACTAGTTTTTCTTCACTGTTAAAAGGATAAGAGGGAAGTTTGCCTTGGTTTTACATTTCAAGTAAGTCACTGGATACTGCGCCCTTCTCTGCTGGTATACGGTTCTCTTCAGTTGTTAAAAACCTTTGTCCAAAAGAGGAACTTTGAGTATTGCCATTTGCCCTTTGAAGAATTGAAACAAACTAAGTTTCTGAATTCCCTCACTGCAGGAAAAGGTTTTTAATACAATGAAGTAGTGGGGACTTTTCCTGAATGTTTTCTGTTTTTACAGCCTGTCTGAAAGGTGTGTTATACCTGGACATATTATTTCAAAATGACCTCTTGAATTAAGTGTAGAACAACATCTACATTCCTGCTTTTCTTACCAAAGCCCTTGTTGCACCTGTAAGAGTCAAACTTAGCCCTCTGTGCCGCATCACTGCACTTGGGTACTCGTGGACTGTATTGCCTGCCATTCTGATAAGCCCTTTATAGGAGCACTGTTGTGTGATCTGTACTCCTCTGTTCCACTAGTGTGGACTTGGTTTTAGCTGTATGCAAATGTTCAGGTGAATGATTTAATTTTTGTATGTACCTTTTTAATGTAGCTGGAATATTGTGCAAGGCAGTTAATTGCCTTCCAGAAAGCTGGATTTTCTTCAGCCCATGAGTTAATTCATTCTGTGCAACAAGAAGTGTGCAGAAGTGTTACCTGCTAGACATGTTGAAAATATTTGGGTTCTGTACTAGCCTGCACCATCTGCAGTTGTCAACTTTCCGTTTTGGCTGTAAACCTAAAATCAGACATCCCAAAGAATAAAGAATCATCAGTGGCCTTTCCAACTGATAATTTTTTGGAAGAAAATATCTCTTTATCCTCTTTCAGCGGTAGTGCATTGTTTACTGAAGTTTATGTACAGAATGTACAAACAGGAAGATCTCCTTCCTGAAAAATACTTCATGAGCAGTGCTGAAACAGAGAGGACATAAAGTATAAAATCTGAAGTGACTTAAGAAATGTTTCCAGATGGCAAGCTTTATTTTTTTCTTTTTTCTTAAAGGCAAAGGGCAGGGAGGAAAAATAAGAGTTAAGGCAGGGCTGTGAATCAGAGAATCATAGAATCGTTAGGGTTGGAAAGGACTTTAATATCATCAAGTTCCAACTCCTCTGCCATGGGCAGGGGCACCTCACACTAAACCATGCCACCCAAGGCTCTGTCCAAACTAGCCTTGAACGCTGCCGGGGATGGAGCATTCACCACTTCTTTGGGCAACCCATTCCAGTGCCTCGCCACCCTAGAGAACTGTTCCTGTTCTTCGCTTTCTATGTTAGTGTGAGGGGTTTGATATCAAAACTAGATCTGTTGAGGGTGAATGCAAAGCTCAGCAGCAGGTAGCAGCGAATGTCCAAAGGACAGCGTTTTAACATGAGAAATGAAAAACAATTCTTCAGCTGTCAAGACATGTTGTGATTTTGATGTGGTCAGAATCCTTAGATGAGGGAAATGGCTGTCCAAAAAAGGATTGTCTGTACTCGTGCAGAGATCAATCTGTGATGAAATTTTGCCATGTGGGTATATTCATATACTCCCATCTTAGCAAACAGAAGTTATTGTTAGCAGTGTGATTGTAAGTGTCAGCCAGAAGGGGTGTTGCAGTTTCTTTGATCACAGCTCATTACTTTAGGGATTATAATGCAGTGAAGTGCTGGGAAAACTTAGAATTTAGCTTGTTGCATATAGCTGTTCTGGCTTTATTAGTTACCTGCTTTTCATCCGTTTCTTTTAGACAAAGAGAGTCTGATCACTGACAGTGGAAAACTTCATGCTCTTGATCTTCTATTGACACGGCTGAAATCTCAAGGACACAGAGTTCTCATCTACTCCCAGATGACACGGATGATTGACTTGCTGGAGGTAGGAGAGCTGTAGCCTACAGAAGACAAATTCTGAAGATGCAAATTTAGCAACAGTGTTTTGGAGAAAATACTGTCATTTGGATGCAGCAAACCTGACTTCAAATTGTAGTGAAGGATGTACACTAAATGCATCAATATGAAAAAATAAGAACTGCCACACAAAGTTAGATCTAAGGTCCAGTCTAGTGTTAATGATTCCAGCAGTGTACAGCAGCACATGCTATGTGAAAAATGTACAAGAGGGGTTGCATAGCTCAGTTATCCTCTTTTGCTGGTTTTAAACAGCTTCATTGTGTTTTCATATGATTTTCATGTGCCTTTTCATTGGAAGGAAGAGGGAGAACAGTCAATAACTGTATGCTGTTTACGTTGCTTGTAATTTCGCAGACTTCTACTGTTGCCCTCTATCATCTTAATCCTGTGCCAAAGTTTGATAGAAGTTCTCTGGCTTATACAACAGGAAGGAAATTAGGAATTAAGTCATTACTTGTTATTTAAATACAGCCAATCTGCCTCAGAAGGGAAAAAAAATTAGTATTTGATTAGCAACCATACAACTAAAGGGCTGGTCTGAAGAGACGTTTGTAGGAGAACTATTAATTTGGTTTCCCATTGGTGATACTTAACAGTGGTTAGAAAGAAATACCTTTATTTCCCTGGGCTTTTGTGGAGGACAGCAAAGTTTGAGGTTTTGGTTGGATCTGAAAAAGGAATCAGCGTTTTCTGTTAGCATTCCATTTAAAGGCTTGGGAGCACACCATTTTGCTATTTGACCTCCTAAATGTTCAACTTTATTTGTTGGATAAGCCACCTAGCAAGTTTTTCTTCCTCCCCACCCAAATAACAGAAGCTGGAGTTAAGCAAGCTAAAAATCAAGTGTAAGGGCTCATTTTGTAAGAAAATCCTTCCAGAAGTTATATAGCAGTAGATACAGTAGCACTGCACCGGCTGCTAAGAAGGAGAAAAATGACTTCTACTGCTGAACTCAGGACATAGCTATACGACCCGAGAGATCAAAATACATCTCCTCTGCCTACTTGAATATGAAAGGACAGAATATGTCCTATTTCTTTTAACTGTGTCAGTGTAAGTGCTGTGGTATCATACTAACCTAATCTATGCAGGGCAGAGATCACAAAACCTTGTTTACAGAGTTATAAAACCATCTTTATTTGATTTGCCTTCAGCTGAAGAACTGCTGCTTAATTCAGCAATTAGAAAATGGCACATATAAATACAAAGAGGAAAATTCTTTCTACACAAAGGGATAAAGTAGTGTTCTTTGATGCAGATGTATATTTCATATTTTTTAAGCTTATGCTTGTTTGTTCTCAATGTGTTTGCTTTCCCCTATATGAAATTGCCCATAATTTCAGTGAGAATCTCATTATGTTCATGTGATAAGGGGTCAGATCATATTCTGCATGAATATTTGATGCTGCTGGAATTTAGGGGATTTTGTTTTTCAATTAGCAATTCTGTTTTTACTGGGTTTTTCTGGAAGATTGTGTAGTTTCAAGAACAACTCTTATCTTTCTGCTGTGTCCCCTTCACAGGAATACATGGTTTATAGGAAACATACTTACATGAGATTGGATGGTTCTTCAAAGATTTCTGAACGAAGGGACATGGTAGCAGATTTTCAGAACAGGTAATGTACAGCGTGTGCTAAATCGTGTGTACATAGAGAACTGGTATTAGATGTAATGGAAATAGATGAAATTTGCACTTAAATTACCTTCCCTGATATCAAACAGGCCTCTCATGTGAAGCAGTTTCTAGGCGATTTGCTGACCAGTAGTCAGTGGTGTTGATGTTTAGGATTTTGTCATCAGTGAAGCAGTATTGGAAGCAATTTTAGTATACCCACCTACTGTGCTTCTTACCATTCCAAATATGCTATTGCTTATAAAGAAGCTCAGGAGAAAGGCAGATGTTCTTTGGTTGTTATATACCCTGACAGTTGACACTGTGAAGATGAGATTGAAAAATCTCACATATGCTAGAGCTTTGAAAATGACCTATTTTTCTGCAAAACAGGCCATTCAAGCATGTTTTATTAAGAAACCTTAAACTAGTATATAAGTGATAAAACGGGGATTTTATTGGATAGTAAGATATGCTATAAACCTTTTCATTTAGTAAGCCAAAATGGATGCTTGCAATCCATTTATGAGCACATCAGGAAAGAAAAGTATGTAATCATGTTATTAGAAGTTAATATAGTTTAGTATAACTTTGTCTCCACTAGGGCACATTATTTATAATGATTGAGTTTATGGTTATTGAGTTTTCATTTAATCATGGGATGTGGCTTGACAGGATGTCACTTTGGTATGGTAATTCACAGTAGGGTTATCCTCCCTGGATGTTGATGTGAGCTTTTAAGAACTTCCCTTTTTCAAAGGAGTTGGGTTCATAGATGGTTGTTTATTGCAGGGTGAAAGCAACATTTTAGACTAGCGAATAGTCCTTGTGTTAGTGGTCCCAAGGTATCATAGCTGAAGGTAGGAGGGAAGCTGTATACAGCCTTTCAGGCTTAAAGATCTGAAGGACTGTGAACTCCTCAGAGCAGTGAAACTTGGAAATAATGTGTGCCAAATACCTGAAGTGAGAGGACCATGCAGTATTTTTCTGCCTGTTTTCCGGATGTCAGAAACGGGTTCCTCCTGGAATCCTGGCACTTTCCTGTAAGGTCCTTTAACCAAAAGAAGTGAAGAAATTTGTTTTTATTAATGAACAGAATGTGTTTTTATTAATGAATAGAACAAATGAAGAAAAATAATCATTTCAGCAGGAAATCCTTTTGAAATACAGGTCAGCCAGTCTAAACAAAGATTCCTATTAAAATGTTAGTTAAGTTCCTCTTATACATTATTTACTGATGAGAAATATTTCCAGGAAAAAAAGCCTGACTGAGACTAAACTGTCCTGCAGGATATCCTAGCAAGGTGCAGAAAATACGTAGCTATGGAATGATAATTTGTTCCCATAGTCTATAGCACTGTCCACTTTCTTTCCTTCTCATATGGCATTTCCAGAAGGATTTTACAGGTGACTGCCTTTATTGCATGTTCCACTATTGTTACGAGATAGAAAAGATTTCCTAGCCAAGGATTACCTACACTGTGAGCAGGCACCTGCTGGCTCCTTTGACTTTGTACCTGTAAGATGAGGTCTAGAGATAGACAGCTCAGCTTCAGTTCCTCCCAGCTGTCCATAGGTCAGAGTGGAGTTTTGTACTCTTAGATTTTGGACTGCCATATGCATATGGACAGTCTGGTCCCAAAAGGACGTGGCATTGCAGAGTGTCTTCTCTTAAGCAGAGGGCCTTGTTCTGTCACTGCTGAAGTACAGTATGTCAGCCTGTTCGGACTTCTTACTAGTACCATCTGCTTTGTTAGTGTCAACCTGTTCACAGATCCATTTGGTTGTTCTGGTTATGGTTAACAATTTTAAATACTGCTGACCCCCCAGTAGCACTAGTGAGGTTCACAACCTTTGTGGAAACCCTGATTTCACTGTTACCACTTGAATTTTCAATAGTACCTGGTCCTCCTTTGTAGAGACCTCTTTCCTGGTTTGTTCTGTTCAAAGCACCCTATTTAGAACAAAACTTGCATCTACACAGTTTCAACATTTATTTATCTTTCTTTATCAATTGAGCATTGTTCAGGCGAGATTTTTTTCAGCAGTGGTCAGTTCTGTGAAACAACGAATTGTTCTTTGTCCATATGAAATCTGAATTTCCGTTTCAGGCAAGATAAACAAGGCCTCGTTTGTTTTGGTAGAAATTAATAAGATGCTATTGCAAATTGAATGTTTCTTGTTCCAACAGTCCTGATTTGTAGATTAACTTCTCTCATTCATATGGGTTTTTTTTTACTTGACCATGAATGAGCAGCACATAATGTTCTGAAGTGTTCAAGTAATAGAAATAGCCCTGATCACTTTATGTGGGCCAAAGAATTTACTTCTGTGATTATTTCTTGTTTATCACTCACAATATAAATCTTTTCCTTCTATAGGAATGATATTTTTGTGTTCCTGTTAAGCACAAGAGCTGGAGGCTTGGGCATTAACCTTACAGCTGCAGATACGGTAAGTGAAGTTTGGTAAAGTAATACAGAATTAAAAGATCACAGAATCATAGAATAGTTAGGGTTGGAAAGAACCTTAAGATCATCTGGTTCCAACCCCCTGCCATGGGCAGGGACACCTCCCACTAAACCATGTCACCCAAGGCTCTATCCAGCCTGGCCTTGAACACCTCCAGGGATGGAGCATTCACAACTTCCTTGGGCAACCCATTCCAGTGCCTCACCACCCTTACAGTAAAGAACTTCTGCCTTATATCCAATCTAAACTTCCCCTGTTTAAGTTTGAACCCCTTACCCCTTGTCCTATCACTACAGTCCCTAATGAAGAGTCCCTCTCCAGCATCCCTGTAGCCCCCCTTCAAATACTGGAAGGCTGCAATGAGGTCTCCACGCAGTCTTCTCTTCTCTGGGATGAACAGGCCCAACTTTCTCAGCCTGTCTTCATACGGGAGGTGCTCCAGCCCCTGATCATCCTCGTGGCCTCCTCTGGACTTGTTCCAACAGTTCCATGTCCTTTTTTATGTTGAGGACACACCAGAACTGTACACAATACTCCAGTATTTATATATATAGTATATAGTTTTCAGTATAAATATTGCTTCGCTTTTCCTGCCTCATATGCCTACAACCACCATTCCTTCCAAGCTGCTCATGTCCTGCCTCCCAGCCTCACTTTTTATGTAGGAAAATTGGTCTTTCTCTATGAAAGCCAGCACTCTCAGCGTGTTGCTCAGTATTTTCAGTGCAGCCATCCACATCATGAAATTGCATAACCTTGTTTACTTTGTTCATAATTACAGTATAGTATTACCTTGATGGTAAAGTTGTAGAATACTGGACACATGGTATACAGGTTTGGGTTGTATTTGGAAGTATCTTCGTTCTCCACACATACTTCAGTACCAGAGTCTAGAAAGGAGGGATGACTAAAGGTGTCTACAGATGCACTTGACATTTTCATACATTGAATGCTGTTTCATGCGTGACTGTTTGCTCTAAGGTTCAGCTGCAAAGGAATCAGTAGGACAAGTATGCGTTATGTTCTTTCCTGTACACAGAAGAATGAAGCAATGCCTCTGACAGTACAATGTATTTTGTAGCTGAATATCAACTACTTAGGAAGGATAAATTTCTCCTCCCTGTTACTCACCTGAGGTGTAAAGGCATACTGATTTAGGTGAATTACAAGACTTTGCACTCTACAGCAGCTGTCACTAATCACTAGGGAAGGAATATTGACTTACATGATGCATTCATCTTTGCAGTAACAGCTGTTCTTGTGCTTCTAACCCAATACCTTGTGTGCATGCTGATTTGACCCCAGGAGAGCCTGTAGTCCTTAGCCCCACAAAGCCAAAGAACTCTGAATCAAAAATATTACATAATTCTTTTTTAAAAATACCCCATCAGATCTTCCTGTCACTTACAGGAAATCAGAAGAGAGCAAGTATCTGTAACATTTTCAGACCTGAAAAGTTGTCTCGATTGAAGTTACTTCAACAGAGGAAATAAACAGATGGAAGCACAGGCATGGCCCTGCAGGCTCCTCACATGAGCATTGCTGTTACAAAAACACAAGTTCTGTGTTTTTGTAGCTTTCTCAATACTTTGGTGTCCAAATTTATTTTTAAATGGTTTTGGGTTATGTGCTTCCTGTGTATAAAGTACTGTTGGAATGACAGGGCAATGTGGACGCAATGCAGCATTTCAAGTTTTTATGGTAAAAGCACCAGAAGTGCTAGACTAGACTTTATCCAGGTTTGAAAGAAAAATAAATTGGAGTATTACTTTTGTATGAAATTCTAATTTGTGGGCCTCTTTTTTTTTTAGGTAAGTAACATTAAAATGGGTTCATGGTGTGGCAAGCCTGTAATTAATTACATGACAGTGATTTAATGTGGTGGCAAATGTAGGAATTTTGTGCCTCTGAAGCAGACTTGTTGAAGAACATATTTAAGACATTCTGTTGAAGTTGAAACATATACAGTGTCAATTAGTTCAAATTTATCTGAAAAGCAATGGAAAAGACTTCATAGGACTGGGCAAAGCTTGGTTATTACAGCCTACAGAAGAGGGATAATTCTGTGAGACGTATATTTTATCAGGATATTGGATTTTCATTTATTTAGGGTGCTGTAAATGTGTAGGTTTATTTAATCCTTTCTGTTTTGGTGTTGTTTTGCAGGTGATTTTCTATGACAGTGATTGGAACCCAACAGTAGACCAGCAAGCCATGGACCGGGCACACAGGCTGGGTCAGACCAAACAAGTCACTGTGTACAGGTTGATATGTAAAGGCACCATTGAGGAGCGCATCTTACAAAGGGCTAAGGAAAAGAGTGAGGTAGGAATAAGAAATTGTCAGGAAGAAGTTGCAGAAATGGTATCAAAATGAGTAAAGAAACAGAAAGAGTATCTATAGGGAGACAGAAGCCAGAAGTTTTTGTTCATATAAACGAATCTGTGCCCCTAACACAGCAGCACTGCAGCTGCATTATATGAACTGGGAAGAAGCTAATCATTCACAGTATGACTTTATGAAGCTATTTCTTATGATGCAATGAAACGATATGGGATTCTTTAAGACTAGAGTGTCTGTCTTTGCTGTGTCAGGGCTACTGATTCCTCTCATGTTAAACTGTTACATCCCAGCTGATTTTTTAAAGAAATTTGGAAGGTAATCAAGTGAAAATCATTTGAGGTGGGAGGGTTGCCAGAAGAGCTCAGTGTCTTGCAGCATCAAGCAGTAAGTGTATTAGAAACCTGAAACCTTGTGAATCTTTATTGGCAAGAAATAATGAAGTGGGTTTTCTTTCTTTGGTAGCAGCAGGTATACTGTATACAGCATGAAAATGTTTTGTCTACATGAGATTTCTTCTAGCTTTTGTCTTTACTTAAATTCTGGTCATGGTACTGCAGCAACTGAAGCATCTCCAGCTGAATGCATTCACATTTCCCGTGTTGGGACTTACCCATTTTCTCTAGGATACTGCACTAGAGTCACCTGACACCAGCGTGGAAAAGAAAGCATAGTTTTTTTTGCTGATGATCCAAATCATCACAATTTGCTTACACTAAAGCTTTTTCTCCTTTGTTAAGTTACAGCTCTTTGGGGTTTCTTTATATATGTCGTTGCAACTGAGCCACTACCCAATATGAGATTTAGCTTTCAAAGTGACTAAAAATGTTGTACCCTTTAAGAATCTGATCTGCATGATCCTTTGTGCAGATTACTGAAAAATTGAACTGGTAATGTAGACCTGACAGGAATATTGAAGGGGTTTTTTTCTTTTTTTTTATTAATGCTATTATAATTTGGTTTTTAGTACATTGTGCTTTAGAAGAAGTGAAACTTTGCACAAGGGATGTCATTTTTCTGCTTTCTAGCTTGATGGTTTCTCCTGTTTTATACTCTTAATTATACTTTTAATAAATCTTCCCTGAAATTTTGCTACTAACTTTGGTATGAAAGAGAATTTGAGTCAATTCTGACTTACACAGATGCCCTGGCATCTTTTTTTGGCTGGCTTTCAGTGAAGGGTAGTGAGAATGTTTCATGGCTCTTTTGAGTAATTTTTCCTTTTTTTTCCTCCCTTTATTTCCCTTCTAGATCCAACGAATGGTGATTTCAGGTGGCAATTTCAAACCTGACACCTTGAAGCCAAAAGAAGTGGTCAGCCTTCTGCTGGATGACGAGGAACTAGAAAAGAAATGTATGTGAAATTCATGTTGGAGCACTTTCCCCATCTTCCACTTCATTAGCTTATGAAATCTGTGTTTTTATCTCTACAAACACATGTATTGCTGATAACAGCTTCTGTTTCCTGGCTCTTCTTGTATTGCCAACTCTTGTTAGTACAAGCTGGTTTCATATCACTGCTGAGCTGAAAGATGAAGTTGTGCAAGAGAGACATGATGATGTGATAAAGTTTTTATTGGCACTCATTCAGGATCATTACATTGTTTCTGAATGACAGAGCTTTAACAAGAATTATGTAGGTCATGACAAGAATAGTACTAGTAAAAATGCTGTATTTTATCATACCTTTGAAGCTGTATATATGCTTTTATGTTGCTTGAAAGAAGGATTTCACTGTAAGACCTTTTAGCAATCTGGATGCAAATAGTTTAATACAGTATTGTTTTCAATGCATTTTAGTTTTAATACAGCTGACTTCAATTCACAGTTCTGTTAGAACTGGAATTTCTTGTAAGATTCACAAAAGGATATGAAATATCTTTATGGTGGTGAGCTACTTTGTATTTCTTTTCTGACAGTGCGTCAGCGCCAAGAAGAGAAACGACAGCAAGAGGAAACAAATCGTGTGAAGGAACGTAAACGTAAAAGGGAAAAATATGCTGAAAAGGTACTTTGATGCTAAGAGGTTGCCTGTGTCAGTGACAGAGCCAGAAGAGCTTCAGACTCACTGTTACGTGATTTGGAAACATTTTATGCAAAGGCAGTTTAATATTAGAGTAAAGCTTTCTTCCCTTCACCACTGAACATCAATCTGTGGCACTTCCTTCCACAGAAGAGGGATATTACAAAACACATAATGCATAGTTATCTGTATTTTAATCATTAGCAACTTGAAAACTAAGGAAGTGCTGCATACCCAACCAACACTAGTGATTACCAGTAGTTTACAAACAATTTGAGGACTCATGCATGAAAAAACAAAGCAATCAACTGATCATTCTGTGGCACATAAAATGGTGACTTAATCCAGATTTTGTTCTGCAAGGGCAAAAAGCACCACATGAAGCACCAAACACAGATAAAACCCCTATAGCCATGTGGCTTCTGTGGAAAAAAGGAAGGCCAGTTTGTTTTAAAAAGACCATTAGAATTGGTTGTGTAATGGTAAAGAATTTCAAGCTCACTCCAAAAGGTAATGGAAATCAAAGTAATTCTCTAATAGTAATTCTCTATTATTCCATCTATTACAGGAATGGGGGGGGGGGGGGAGCCGTGACAGAAAAATACCCCCTACTTAAATCTAAAGAAGGAGCCTTTAAGGCATGTGTTACTGTGACCTTCAGGAACTTGTTTTGGGAAATTCTGGACATGGCATTCCTTCAGTTATAATACTGCATTAGATGTTGAGATTTTGGGTTGCTTATTCTCTTTCTCCTGTTTTACTGTCTTTTTCATTCCTCGTATTGCTTTACTTATTTCAGAAGAAGAAGGAAGATGAATTAGATGGGAAAAGAAAGAAAGAGGGCATGAACCTTGTGATCCCATTTGTTCCCTCAGCTGATAACTCCAACCTGTCTGCTGATGGGGATGACTCCTTCATTAGTGTAGACTCTGCCATGCCCAGCCCTTTCAGTGAGGTAAGACTCACTGCTGCTTTAAACATATTCTGTCTCAGTTGTGGCCTTACATCCTATAGGATTCTCACTTTCTGTTATTTTAGCCAGTGTAGAACTTTGAGTATGTGAGGGAGTGAAATGTCTTAAAGGTGAACCATGGAAGTGAAAGAAATATACTGAAAACATAACAGCTGCTAGTAAGTTGTCTCACAGCACCTCATGTTATTGGACATTCCATTATTCCCCTCGTCATTCACTCTCTGCCCCTCTTCTTACAATGAATTCATACCCTGACTCCTTCCTTTCAGCTGCTGAAATCTTTCCATTCCCGTCTGCAGTCCTGGAGACTTCCTACTTTTTTTCCCCTTTTTTCCTGCCTTTGTCATGCTTACATTTATAACCATGTGCCTTCTCCCATACCAACACCTTCCATAGCAAGAACAGTGTCTGTCTGCTCCTGAACAGTATCTCTCAAATAGCTGCTTGATGTTCAGCTTCTTTGCAAGTACGTCTTGCTAGTCTCATTTACGTCTCCTCTACTGCCTTCTTTGCTTCTGATTCTGAATTACTGTGGGTTTTTTTTTTTCCCTCTGGAATTTAAATTGTAAATTCTCAGTGGCACACATTTTACTTCATCTTTTTGTAAAGAACTGCAAACTGGTTTAGGCAGCAAATACATTTTCTTCTATACCATGTTGATTAAGACTCCTAAGTTGTATTATTCTCTTATTGACCAAGTTTTTTTTTATTTAGCAGTAATGTAGGTTAAGAATTCTATCACTTTCTCTCTTGCAGTTGAAGGTACACAGTTGAACAGGTACAGAGTTGAACAGCAATTTCCTTAAACCTCTGATGAGCCCATTAGTCTCCTGCTTCTTAACGTGTACTTTCATGAATTGGAATGATGTAGCTCCTGGAGGTCTTTACTGCTGCTCAGCATGTAAATAGAGGGTGTGGTGTGATTAGGCAGATTACGTAGCCTCACATAGAGAAAATGAGACAGAAGTACCAGTTAATTACTTGTGATTGTATGTCTTTTAAAAATCATCTTATTACTGTACCATGCCCTTTCCTAACCTGAGAAGCTAATGGCTTTGTTCTCTGTCATATTTAGATATCCATCAGCAGTGAATTACATATGGGCTCTATCCCTCCCGATGAGAGCAGTAGTGATATGCTTGTGATTGTGGATGATCCAGCTTCTTCAGCACCTCAGTCAAGGGCAACAAACTCTCCTGCTTCCATTACTGGCTCAGTTTCAGATACCGTGAATGGTCAGTATTCTTTTATTGACTTAGTATGGCTAGGCAATACATTTTCTGTGTTTTAACCAGAGTATATGCATAGTTGACAAGAATGGGGGAAAAAAAATGCCTCTTCATTGAGAAATTACTTCTGATTAGATAGGAAATGTGCTTATAGTCTCATTCACCAGGCTTTCTTCTCTTCTGTGTCAGTTACTCTTAAAAGTGTTGTCCTTTGTTGCCATGTTATGGAGAGCTCTCTTTCCATTATGTTCGTACTACCAAATTACAGCCAGCCACAGAACTTTTAATCTTTAAGCTTTTTTGTTGAATTTGCTGCTGAGCTAAGAATTAGTTCTCTATTTCCAGTGGGTGATTGGAGCAGCTGTAATTTTAAATAATGGTGGATGTTTTTAACTACCATAGTTTTCTACACTGACATGAGTAGAGCCATAGTTTTTGGAGAGTTTCTGTAGAGATAAGCAAATGGAAGAAACTTCCTGTCTTCAAGTAAGAAAATGCTTCATCCTGAAGTAGAACCCAGAATTCTCCACCTGTTTGTGGATTGGATTCATAATAATGATAAGCACTTGGAATTTGTGAGAATGTGGTTAATGAAGAGTGAAGTTTTGTATACATACAAAGTGAAGTATGTAAACATTCTTTCTTTTCATGCCATCACTGCCTGCTAACAGTGTTCCTGTTAATGTAAATGAAAAGTATCACTTGATGGGAGCAGTACTAATGTCAATGGCAGGTAGTTACGATGCTGTATTCACTTGTGAGTCACCTGAAATACTATAGCAGTTATCTTCTTTTCTTGTTAAGGTGTTTCAATGCAAGATACTCCTCTCACTGGAAGAGGCCAGTCAAATCGAAGCCGGGGTCGTCCTAAAGGTTCGAGCGGTGGCTCAAAAGGGGGCACAGGGAAAGGCAGAAGCCGGAAGTCAATAGCAGGAAGCGCAGCTGCAATGGCAGGAGCCAAAGCAGGAGCAGCAGCAGCCTCGGCAGCTGCGTACGCAGCATATGGGTACAGTGTCTCAAAAGGTATGTGGGGAAGGGAAGGCAGCAGAACCAACCACATGACTTGGGGTGATTGTTGTTTACAGCCTGTCAAAACATAGATAAAAAACATTGTATTGTTGGTATTGCCTGTCCATTATATTCTGAGATCCAGGCAATACACAAGTGACATGGCAGTGGTGTGAGTGGATAGCCGGTTTCACCACAGATGACCTTGAGAGGCTAGTCCTGCAGAAGTTTTGTCTGCCCCTTAAATTACCTCATACTGAATGTTTTCTTGCAGACAAATTGGATAGTGATGTTTATCCCATGGGTATGGCTTTGCTGCACTGCTGTTACATTGAAGTTACAGCATCAGGTTCCATCGCCTCATGGTGATGGGAGTTTCAGCTTCATACCAGCTGCAGGTGGCCCAGGGTATGACTGCAAGATGGTTTATATCTTAGGGACTTACCTCTTCATTAAACTCTCATAAATCATTTATACATGATGGTCTTAGGGCTGACAGGTAGTATATTGTTTGTTGTTGGGAGAATTGTAAGTGGAATATATGCTCACATGGAGTTTGATTCTCTTTTCCATTGCTAGGCATGTCTGCAAATAGCCCTCTGCAAACAGCAATTATTCGGCCTTCTGGACTTGCAGATTTTGGACCTTCAAGCGCCTCTTCTCCTTTGAGTTCCCCTTTGAGCAAAGGAAACAGTGTGTGTGGGACCCCCAAAAGCTTAAACCTGACCAGCAGTCTCATATCAGAAACTCCAATTCGGAAGCAAAGCAAAGGTGCCCACACCTCAGGTGGTCGGTAGTAATATTGAACCCCCAAAGCTTGTCTGAGCTGTGTTGGCTTTCAGAGTAGACCACCCTGCCAGTTGAAGGCATACAGACAAACGCCTTGTTGCTGTCCAGCACGTGTGTGAAAAGAAAATCAAAGCACAATTGGAGTGGGTGGTTTATGTGAGCACTTTGATTATTTGTATTCCAAAAAACTATCTTTGCAGACACTGCAAGAAGGAGGGAGAGGAGTCCTGGGTAACTGGGAGAGTGTCAGTTTGTGTTTTACTGATGCATCTGGCACAGGTTCCCAGGAAAGCATCTGGCTCCTCCATGCAATATCCTGCAGCTGTGTGTGTGCTTGAAGTCACACCAGTGTACTTTCTTTCTTGTAGCTTGAGGTGGAACCCAGCATTCATTTTACCTTATGAAATCGGTATCTGAACCCCAGGAATACCCTGTAGAGTTGCAAGATTCCATGCTGGCAGCTGGTCAGTGTGTACATGCAGGGGTAACTGAGGGCTAAACTGAAGATGATGTGTGATTAAAAAAAACTTGTATTCTTCTAGCATGGGCCTCTGGGTTCTTTAAAAGTTTGAAATGCAATGGAAGGTGTCTCAGGGGGTTTGCAGGGAGTGGTCTCTCTTCAGTACCATTTGTCAGGAGAAGGCTCAGAACTGCAGAATACAGAGGAGACTGGGAGGCCTGGTGAGAGCAGCAGCACTGCCTCTGCTTCACAGAGTAGAAGCCGCCAGTGGTTTGGTTGCATTTCAGAGTTATCAGCACAAACGCTTGTGTTTAAAATGATTCCTCTCACTTTTGAGGTGTGCAGAACTCTTGAAAGCTTAGAAACAAAAGAAGGTTCTATTTGTACAAGTATCAAGAAGATGGAGAGCTGAAGTGCTGAGGAAGAGTTTGCTGCTGCTCTTCTCACCAGGCCATAGCAGAGTGCGGTCCTGCGGCTTGCAGTGCTGCATGAGGAGCAACAAAAAGAGATAGAGAACTGTGCCATTCCCCCTTCCAGCCAAATCCTGCAAAAAGTCTCTTTATCCCAGCCATCCTGACTATTCCTCCGGTGTGTTTTCCCTTCATCTTTGTGATCATCACACGTACTAGCTTGGTTGAGTTCACCACAGTGTGCGGGTACCGGTAGCTGTGTTCCATGAGGCTGACAGAAGGCAGCGCTGCCAGTGCCCATCTGTGTTCTCAGTCTCTGGTTGCTCCTTCTCCATTCTCAATGCACAGCTCCTCCCGTAGCCCCCTGCTTTGCTGTAAGTGTTGTCTGCATTGCACTGAGATGTAGGTGTGGGGCAGTTCTTCTGTCTGACACATTGAATGAAAAGGCTGTTCTGCCGGGGCACTTTCATCCCTTAAGAGAGAAGCGAGTTGAGTTGCAGGTCTGGGCTGTGACAGTGGAAGATTACTTTTTTGTTGTTTGTTTTCATTATTATTTTTATTATTATAATTATAATTTTTTTCCAACCCCAAATCCTTTGCCTGGCGTCCTACAGTGTGGAGCAAGTGCTTCCTGTTGGCTCTGCCTCTAATTTGCACACCTGAAAATAGCAGAACTGAGCTTAGATTGATTTTTAAACAGATTTGCAGGGGATAATTGAGGGGGAGGTGATGTTTAATTAACTCATGAAGACTTCCCCCTTCCCCTCTTATTCACATGTATATATGATATTTAGAGGGAATCAGACAAATGCCAAGCCTTTTTTTCTCTTTGAATGTGCTGTCTATTTTTATAACTGAACTTGTACATATGTATAAAGAGAGACACATCTTTCTTTTACTAACTGGAGAAGAAAATCTTAAATAAAATGGAGTGAGATAATTTTATGTAAATCGGTGTCTTTGTGTTTTTTATGCATGTAGCTGTGTGAATGAGAAGATTAGGGAAGACAGCACGGAGGGCACATCTGGAAACAGCTGGAAATGTGTGCTGCTTACTATAATGCTCTAGAGTGTCTACATTCCTTCAGGTATCATGTTAGTAACCTTTCAGTTACAGTTGTACCCTTATCAAGTGTCTGTATTCACCAGTTGTTTTGTGTTTTGGAGTAGGTGTGCAGCCCATCACAAGAAAACAGAAGCAAGTGTAAGATGTGTAATTACACAGTAGTTGAACTACAATGATTGAATTCAGTACAGTTGATTGTTTTGGGACATCATTCTCTACAGTTCTTTTGTTCTCCCCTTATTCTTTTTAGTGGGAGTAGAAATGACTTCTTTGTATGCAGTCTTGATTTTCAAGCTGCTGGACAGTTGCATCAATTTGTAATCCAAAGTGGAGAGAAAAAAAAAATTGGTAAGGTAAAAACATTGCAAAAATGTAATGTGTACTGCTGCATGCTGTTCTTTTGGAAGACTAAATTATTGCTGTTTTAAAAACTGGTAATATAAAATAGATTTAAAGTCATTTCGTCTTCAAAAGAAATACCAAATGGCATCACAAGTTGTGACAAATGTAGTGCTTGTGAAGCTTGTGTCAGGCTCAAAGGTTGAGGAGGATTTAATGCAGCAGTGAAGTGGATGAACTACTAGATGATATCCAGTTCAGTTTCTGTAAATAGCTAAACGGATTCATTCTTTGTACTATGTATCATAGAAGAACTGGGATTCTGTGATATTAATCAAGGAATTAGGAAGAATTAATGCAATGGCTGTTCTGATTTCTTGATTTGAAGAAGGAATCACTGCTAGAAAGATAATGATGGGGAAGGATTTGAAGGAAGTGGAGGTAGTTTTGTGATCAACACTGGGAAATGCTTATGTTGAAGTGAGTAAAATGGACATGCACGTTGGAGATTTGTTCTTCGAAGTTTCAGTCTGAGCAGCTTTTCACTACAACTGCATGTTTTGTCCTTGTCTTAGGGACTGATGGCAGAAAGTCACTTTACTGCAATACCTCAAGGTGTTTGCTAGTGGCAGAAAGAACTGAGTTTGTGTTTTAACGAACGAACTGAGTTTGTGTTTTAAGCTGGAATGGGGAACTAGATGTTTGGGGGATGTTTGGCATGCTGTGTATTCCTGCTATTTGATTACAGCATTTTACTTGTCAGTTACTACAAAGATGTTAAATACAGTTCACTGCATAATACTATTGTTGAAGACAATTAAAAGTGATAATTTTCTCAGGTCATCTGACAAGTTGGGACTAAAACGTGCTGTTTTGTCCCACACACACATTTTCTGGTTCATAGTTCTGGTGTCCTCAACATAAAAAGGACATGGATCTGTTGGAACAAGTCCAGGGGAGGGCCATGAGAATGATCAGGGGGCTGGAGCACCTCCCATATGAAGACAGGCTGAGAAAGTTGGGGCTGTTCAGCCTGGAGAAGAGAAGGCTGCGTGGA
The DNA here is from genome assembly GCF_033783945.1 of Neopsephotus bourkii. Lineage (NCBI taxonomy): Eukaryota > Metazoa > Chordata > Aves > Psittaciformes > Psittacidae > Neopsephotus > Neopsephotus bourkii. The sequence goes on along the minus strand of NW_026902298.1, from coordinate 11,811,886 downwards.
GACCTCATAGCAGCCTTCCAGTATCCGAAGGGGGCCTATAGGGATGCTGGGGAGGGACTCTTCATTAGGGACTGTGGTGATAGGACAAGGGGTAATGGGTTGAAACTTAAACAGGGGAAGTTTAGATTGGATATAAGGAGGAAATTCTTTCCTGTTAGGGTGGTGAGGCACTGGAATGGGTTGCCCAGGGAGGTTGTGAATGCTCCATCCCTGGCAGTGTTCAAGGCCAGGTTGGACGAGGCCTTGGGTGATATGGTGTCCCTGCCCATGGCAGGGGGGTTGGAGCTTGATGATCTTGAGGTCCTTTCCAACCCTAACCATTCTATGGTTCTATGATTCTATTTTTGTAGTTCAACCTACATGGGATGTTCAACAAGAGTCCCCAGAGTCCCTATTCTTCATGCTGTCACACATGGTTATAGAGCAGTGACAAAATTGAGTCTTAAACACCAAAAATTGCAGTGGCAGAAAGCAAAAGTGATTGAAACTGTTACCTTTTCTCTAGAAATACTGCAGGGTAGTTGGAGACAGGGGAAAAGGATGCTGAATTTAACACTTAAGTTTGTGGACTGGACATTCCAGCCAGGCCACTGGTAAAATGTACCATTATGAGCACCCAAGCAGTTTGCCCTACATATTCTCTCTACATGTGGTTCATTGTCAGTACCCTAGAGAATGGCAAAACCAAGGAGGGAAAAAGTCCCAAGCCAAGTGATGCATTGAAGAAGTGAGGGAAAAGCTTGTCCGTGCTCAGCACAGACAGGTTGTGAAAGCCAGCATGTAGGATTATGACATTATAAAAGTAGAGCACTCCAGTATCCTCTTGACAACTTTTCAAAGTCATGTATATGAGACAGGGACTTGCATCACATTGCTTGAATTCCTGTTTGGCTGTACAGTCACTGTGCTGTCCCTGGCACACAAACTCTTAAACCACTTCTTACAAATGGTTTGGTTCCTTGGTTTCATGGTGCCTTCAGAATTCTTTTAACATCTGTTTTTAATTATTGTGTTATCAATTGGAGTCCACCTTATCTAAATCAAGGGGAGATTAATTACCTTGCAAGCCATTTTCTCTATCAACGGTCAAAGTCTGTTGTCGTCCTCCTTTAGTCAGCTGCTAGATCCTGTTCTGCGGAGATAAACTGGTTTCTGCAGGAGGGTTTTCACCTAGAGCTGTTTAAGTCTAAACTTCAGGGTACTAATACTGCACTGTCCAAATGCAGTGTTATTTCCATGCCTTCTCCCATTTTCTTGTGCTTTCCCACCACTGTATATCTGCTCTTTGCTGCCTCCTGTTCTGTTTGTAGAAAGCTTTGTCTGCCTAGGGCTGTATCTTGCTTTATTCCCATATTCCTGAAGTATTTCCTTTAACAGCATTTCCCAGTGGGGAAGGCACACAAAGCTCAGTGGGAAAAGCTCACTGCAGAAGGAATAGGGATCTGCACTATGATTGTAGCTCAGAACAGCTGCAGCTGGGAGGAGGAAGAGCACAAATTGGTAAGAGTCACTTGGGGGCAGGATGTGGATCAGTGTAATTTGGGAAATGCTGCCCTGTGACCACTGCGCTGCCAGTCCTGATCTCCTGCTCCCCGTAGAGCAAGCTGTCTTGTTTCTGCTCCCAGATACACTTACAGGCTCCTCAGCTTCTCCCTTCTACCTCTGTCTATTTGTTGACTATTCATCCTGAAACACACCTAACAACTCTGAAGGACCCTTGCAGGCACATCCATTCCTGCTCAATAGGGGATGGTGGTGCACTCCTTGCTGTCCTTTGGAAAGTTCTGCTGGAATGGCTGGAAAAACAATTCTCCAGTCTTGGGCAACTCGCTACCCAAAGGGATGCTGTTTGCATGTGAAGTACAATGGAGCATTTGCTCCTCTGCAAAGCCTACAACAGAGACATGTGTGATGAGTTGGGTTTCCTCCGTCTTCACCCTCCTCTTAGCTCCTGCCTCAGGAAAGTGAAGTTACTCCAAAGCTAATGGGTCTTCCAGCATTTTGTACCAAACTCTATTTACATCATGTTTTTCTAGTGGTGTATGAGGGACTTTGTTTGCATCCCAGGCATGAGGATGTGGTTCAGCACTCAGGTATGAAATGATGACTCCTTCCTTCCTCAGCTCATGAGCATCACTGATAGAATGAGGTAGGGGAGGAAAACACTGAAACCCTGTTTTCGTGCCTTCTGGCGTTTCCCTGTGGTCTCTTCCTTCTTTGACAGGGCTGCTGCTTGTGTTAAGACCACTGTACTTGACAGCAGTCGATGTGAGCTTCTAAGCATCCAGGAATTACTGTATCCCTTGTCATCTCTGTGATGTTTGTTGGCAAGCACCTGGGTTTTTCCTCCCTGCTCCTTGGACTCACCCAACTCTTCTCAAGACCCAAGTGTTGTCTTCAGGGCTTTTGGTTGGCAGGAGAAATGTTTCTGATTAAAGGTGTGACACTCCTAGCCTTGCATCTCAGCATTATGAGGACTGTGAACTAAGGTAAAGCAAAGCACGTATTTTGTGTGCACTGTTACCCTGAGTAAACCTTCACCAGCTTTTTCAAAACCAAGAAAAACTGGTACCTAGTTGGAAACTTACTACAAGAATTCTGGAGAGGAGCTTTTTACAAGGGCATGCAGTGACAGGACAAGGGGGAATGGCTTTAACCGACAGAGGGGAGAGGCAGATTAGACATTAGGAGGAAATTCCTCCCTGTGAGGGTGCTGAGGCGCTGGCACAGGGTGCCCAGAGAAGCTGTGGCTGCCCCATCCCTGGCAGCGTTCAAGGCCAGGTTGGACACAGGGGCTTGGAGCAACCTGCTCTAGTGGAAGGTGTCCCTGCCTGTGGCAGGGGATTGGAACTGGATGAGCCTTAAGGTCCCTTCCAACCCAAACCATTCCATGATACTGGTTTGGACAGTCACACAACCACTGCAACAATGGTCCTGAGTAACCCCTCCTAGGTAGGCTTGATGCAGAGTAAGAACATTCACGTTAATTGGGAACATCTATTCTCTAATTCACATAATTCTTTAAGTAACTTTTCTCCATAGACAAGCCCAAACTTCTATCGAGGTTACTATAAACCCCATCTAACTTCCTCACAGAAGTGTCTTTGAAGCAGCTGCCTTTGGTAATCCTTGTCCTCACTGCAGTCAGTCCTAAACAGCAGTGCCAAGAGCTCGTCTGTATGTTCTACCTGTAGAGGGTTGCTGGGGTTTGTGTAAAGAACGGAAGAGTCAGCGAATTTCACACGTAGTTGGCTCAATGTTGCTTTTCATTATGTTTTTAAGCTCCATTAATCCTTTGGCACGTGACTGCAGTTGGGTACGTGCTGCTCAGCAGAGTGTGCTGCGGCCCTATAAATGCAGTGGCACGTGGCCCGACACACCCCTGCGTGATGCTTCACTGCCTGTGACAAAGCTCCAGGGTTTTCCTTTGCAAGCAGGAGGATGTTTGGGCTCTGTGAGCCTCCAGAGAAGCTTGAAAAGATTGAAAAAAAACCTTTTTCCTTTTTTTTGTTCACTCCATGTGTCTGATGGGCGCCGATGTGAGGGGTTTGCTGCTTCTTGTGGCTCTTGCTGTCTCCGTATTGCTCACATAGAGTCACAGAATGGTTTGGGTTGGAAGGGACCTTAAAGCTCATCCAGTTCCAACCCCCTGCCATGGGCAGGGACACCTTCTGCTAGAGCAGGTTGCTCCAAGTGCCGTACAACCCTGGCCTTGAACGCTACCAGGGATGGGGTAGCCACAGCTTCACTGGGGAACCTTCATGAGGCCTATAAATGCTCACAGTACCCCTTCTGCAGTAAGGAAGGGATGTGCTGCCGTCAAAAAGCCTCCCTTTCCATCTTCTGATGCATTCTTCTCTCATCTTCATTCCCTAACTGTAAGATGAGACATTCTACTTATTGCCTGTCAATCACAGAATCATAGAATATGAACATTTTTGTGGACAGCTGCTGCATTCCTACAGAGCTCTCTTTACATTTAATCCATTTTTTTCACAGATTTAGTCTCATTTACAGCCATAGTACTAAAGTATTTTGGTATTTCTTCGACATGGATCTTGAAATAGCTCTAAAGTGGCCCATTTCCAGCTCTGGATCTCAGGTCCTGCTGAAGCAATAACTGAGCTTTGTGTTGTCTGTTTGTGCAGGTGACTGCAGTCTCTCATCGTTCTCTGTTCAGAGTTTGGAAGAAGTTACCACATCTGATTTGTTGTCATAATTTCACTGTGGTACAGATTTAATCTGGGAAGCACAAAAAATATTTGCTGCCTAGGTTTTAGTAGTTTGTTACTCAGCTCAATTCCTATGGACAAACTGAAAACTGAATGCCATTGTGATGCTGACTGTGTAATGCACAAATGGGGTTTTAAACAGTGTTGATTTGGGACTGGAAGTGATGATGATTTCTCTTCTGGCTGCTATATATATCCCCAAGTGGTTTACGTGCTTTTGAAACACACTATCATGAGCCTTGCTGGAGGAGGCTTGCTTCCCTAGCTCTGGTAAGTTGCTATTAGCATATACAATCAGAGGTATATATTATGTAATGTGTACTGTATAGCAGCCTTCCAGTATCTGAAGGGGGCCTACAAAGATGCTGGAGAGGGAGTCTTTATCAGTGACTGTAGTGATAGGACAAGGGGTGATGGGTTCAAACTTAAAGAGGGGAAGTTCAGGTTAGATACAAGGAGGAAGTTCTTTACTGTGAGGGTGGTGAGGCACTGGAATGGGTTGCCCAGAGAAGTGGTAAATGTTCCCTCCCTGGCAGTGTTCAAGGCCAGGTTGGACGGAGCCTTGGGTGACATGGTTTAATGTGAGGTGTCCCTGCCCATGGCAAGGGTTTGGAACTGGATGATCTCAAGGTCCTTTCCAACCCAAAGCATTCTATGATTCTATAACTAACGTCACTCGGCTACACTGAGGTTTGCTGTCCTTAGCCTTGTATCCTTGTGTCTGGAATCAAGTAACTACATGGTGAGGGTGAGAGATGGTTTGGTAGAATAGTCCCAGATTAGAGAAGCCCAGCTCTTCCTTGCAGTGATATAATTGATAGCAAATGAGACAAGTAATGTTGTTTGCGTAATTTAATTTAAAACAGATCTCATGTCTGAGATGTTACAGGAATAAACACATGTGAGAAGTGTGGGACTGCCAGCAGCTGTGAGCCTCGGCCTCAAAAAGGGACTGCCACAGATTTGAGTGATGTGCATAAAGCAAAACCATCCCTAGCTATATGAAATGTTTCTCTTCTGAGCTTAGTTTTTAGTTGGCAAATAACCATTATGCAAGTTTAGGTATGTGAAGGTTTAAGAATGCTAAACAACTGCTAAACTGGCAACCACACAGGTCCTCTTTGGGCAATGGCAAACATAAGGGTTGGCACAATGAGCATTTCAGATGACTCTCGCTTGTTTGCACTAGGAGCTAGTGCTGATTACATGAGCACACATTATCTGTTTGCCCACATGGCCTCTGAATACCTGAGGTATAGTTCTGAGTACTCTGGAAAACATCATTCCTCAGTGTTCACATTGTGCATTCGAAGTCACTGTATGCTTTTGAAATCATGCTCTTGATGTCACAGTCTCCCATCCGTACGATGGAAATAATACCTCGTCACAAAGGTCCTGTGAAGAGGAATTACAGTTTGCAACGGTGCTGCAGTGATTTGCAAAGGTTGCTGTGGTGCTTTGCCAAAGAAAAGTCAAAATGGGGAATGTTCCCCCTGCGTTTGGAGCAAGGTGTGGATAAATGACTACAGGACCAAAAGGAATCAAACTGCTGCTCATTTTTAGCATCCTCCAATCAAGTGAAATGAGGCAGGAATACAGTGCATATTTATTCTGAATGAGGCTCGTCCCACAGTTACTTTTTATCCTCTGTTCTGAACTCGTTGCCCTAAAATTATAGGATGTATTTCCAGGAATAGATTAAATATGTATGCAGTTTAGAGACACAAGTGCTGCCAGAATTGACTGTGCTGTGCAGCAACAGGAGACACAATTTCATGAGGCTCCTGCCCTACAGAAGTAATCAAGTCTCTTACCGGTTGCTGTCAAAGGGAAGATAAAAAGCAGCATCTATCACAGCTGTGAGGAGCTGGCATTCCTGCTCTTTTCTTCTCTGAAAACAGGTTTATGTGTTTATGGAGAGGAACATCTTGGAGAAAAATATATACTTATAAAGCAGACCAAAAGAATGAATTATAATCCAAATGTGGTGGAATGAAAGTATAATGTAAAATGTATGATCTAAACTGAATGCATCTATGATCTAAAATGAATGTACAATCTAAAGCCCTTCCAGCTATTTGAAATGCACCTTTGGCTCAATTTTACTGGAAGAAATGGATACCTCACTGGAAAACAAAACTAAGGGAGAGATTTCAGCTGGTGACATCCCGAGGAGAGAGCTGCTGACCCCAGCTGTCTGTAACAGTATCTCCCCCCCCTCCGCACCTCAAGGACCAGCAGCATGTGCCCCGTGGTCCTGTCAGGTCATTTGCAGCACTGACACTTGTGACATGTGAACACGCACCCAGCAGCGCTGCCCTGGCACGGGGTGCCCATGGGGTGAGCAGAGGTAACATCAACACATGCATAGGCAGCGCCTGCCTCTCCTCACCATCCCGCTCCCTTCTTCCCATGGCATCACGTGCTCCATCGGTGCTGGCATGGGGTTTGGGAAGGCTGGAGTGCGGTCTAGACAAGGAGGGGATAAAAAGCTGCATTTTTAGTCTGTTTTCTGAATGTTTTCAAATGTCACATATGTTTTGTGTAGACAGAGCTCAATACCAGCAAGCTGGCTCTGGCTGCGCCCCCCCCCCCCCCCCCCCCCAAGGCAGTTTGTTTGTAGATGAGGTTATAATTGCTGTAAGTGGGTTGGATGCGAGGCTGTGACATGACTGCAATAGTGTCTGTGCTGGTGGTGTCGCTCGGTCCATGGCTCCAGCTCAAGGCAAAGCTGAGGCCGTGAGCTAGTGAAACCCAGTGCTCATGTTAATCTGGTCTGTTCCCTACCTCCCTTCCCCTCAAGATGAGGGTATGTGGGGCAGATGCAGGGCTGTGCCAATGAGCACATCGTGTTGTGTATGTGCTAGGTGTGTAGAAACCTGCAACTGGAAGTATGACCAATGGATTTGTGCATGGGATGGTGTGCCCAATGCACTGGAGGCTGCCCGTGACCACTCTGCATAGCACAGTTGAGCTGCATGTACCTGCCATGTGCTTCATCAGCTCAGGTATGCATCCATCATGTTCATGTTCTGAAGCACAGGCTTGCTAAGCAACAAGGCTAAATGAAACATCCCCTTGTCAAGTCATCCTCTGACTTGTCTTCCCATGGGTGCTTACAGGTTTGTGGCTGCTGCAAGAGCTGGTACCTGCTTGTGGATGAAGCATCGCTCTGGGGCTCACTCCATGATGTCAACTGGTAGAGCTTGAGCAGTCCTAAGGATGAAAACTTCCCCTTTCCTTTGGTGATAGGAGTTTGAAGTGCCAGTAGCTATCAGGTGTCTCTTCAGTTGTCAGGCTCAGGCCACACTGATCCCTGGTGCTTTTAATCGAAGCTCCATGGAAATGAGTCCCATTAAAACAGTAAGGTGAAGGAGGCAAAAAGCAGCGTAAACAGGAGGACATAAGAGAGAAGTCTTTGTTCTTGTGTCCTGAGAACAGCCGAGCGTGATCTGGGACCAGTGTGGTGTCCCCAGCTAGGAAAACAGCACCTCGGTGTCTTTGAACTTCCCTGAACTTTAACGTTATTTCAGTCTCATTCTCTGGCGTTCAAGGTACTGGCTGTGCTTCAGGAATTCACAAACATAAACGCTCCTCAGTGTGGTTGGCACTGCAATGAGATGAACAGGGATAGAACACAGCCAAGAGCCAAACACAAAGTGTATGGGGTTTGTAAACACAGCATGTAGAGCTTCCCAGTGCTGCCCAGAGTGCCCACTTCCTTCCGCCCTCTCTTCCCCCCTTTCAAAGCCACACGGGGCTCCTCTCATAACGTTAATACAGCATATAAATTAGGGAGGGTTTCGCTTAAGCCAAGGCAAGTCGTTAGTAGGAAATTCCAAACCCTGCTCAGCAGCTGCTGGTGTTGCTGCAAGTGAGTTTTCCATGGCCTGACTAAGTCCCTTCCTGTTCCGTGCCGTGCGGAGCTGGGCTGCATGCTGCTGGTACATCACTGCCCACTTGCGTGCTGGGACTGCACTTCTTTATGTTGCATCTACCCTTGACTTGGAAAAGAACCCCTTTGGATTTGGTGCTACTGCATAGGTTGACTCCGGGTTTTGGGACATGCTGGCAGCGCTACCATCCTGGCACCCAACATGGAACATGTTATATGGAGAAGTGTCCAAATGCACAGGTGACCAGGTCTGCATGTTTTGTGCTGGGTATGTTCTGCGAAGTCAGTCTCGCTTATAGAGATTATTTCCCTATTAAATAGACCCTCTCAATTTCCCCTGCTTCACCATCCAACCTTTCCTGGTAGCAGGAGCAGAACAGGCTGTTACTGAGCCAGATGTTATTTCTGGACACATCAACTCTATGTACAGTGTGCACCAAGTGCTGTCCAGCCTCTGCTGCCGAGGGGAGCACGTGTCAGAGCACAGCCTGACAGGCTCCTAACAGCAGAGCACCGGCTGCTCAGCCTGTGTACCCCTGCAGAGGCTGCCCAGGAGCAGCAATGAGCATTCTTTGGGGTTTTATCCTTTGCTTTTTTATTTGCCTGTGAAACATCTGTAAGTGACTAAATCCACGGTTCAGCCTGTCTCTTGAGTGGCAAGCAGACACGTAGGGAGTAACTCGTGCAGCTCCTGCGATGGCTGCTAAATCCAGCTTCTGACCTGCAAGCCTCTCCCCACCACACATGGTGGACCCTCTCAAGACAGTTATGTGCATCAGATGCCGTGCCTCTCCCCTTCAGCCCCTCCTGGCACTCAGATCCCATGCTGGCTCCTTGATAGCCTTCAAACTCTGTGCTGGTCCCACTTGCTGGATGCTCAAACATACGTTCTCCTCCAGTAGACTCAACCACGCTGTCAGCTGCTGTTGCACCCTGCTGAGGAATGCTGGTCTGTTTCCTACCCCTCTCCTAGGCCACTGGGCTCTCCTGTCATCTCCCTCCCTTGCCAGGCTGCATGCCTGTATTGCCTCCAGCCACACACAGGAGTTTGGTCTCACTAGTTATCTGATCCAGCATCTCATGTAGAGAAGTGCACCAAGCACGGGTAAGTTCACACTTAGTGATGCTGTATTGAAACTACATTTTTACTAAAGCTGGAATCATCTTGCTTGAGATTTACCTGTGTGAAGTCTCCTCAGTTCTCAACACTTCACCTCTGAAGATGAAGTGACACTGTAGTACCCAAGAACCAGACACTCTTCCTTCTGTTTTTGTATCCTCTGCATGCTTTTAACATTGCTGAGTTTCTTTATCCTTTCTCCTGCCCTATTAAGGACCGCATGTCCTCAGGAGCACTTTATACATAGGAAGGCCAGGGCTGGATTAACTGCTGTCATCTACTTTATTTAGCTGGCTGGGCCACTGCAAAGCAGCTGGGTAGGTCCTGTCCTAATGTACTCAAGGAAAGGGTGACTCAGGCCAGTGTTCCAGGGGTGTGTGGGAGCTGCTGGGCAGGAAAACTGAATAGGCTGAAGAAGGGACTGCAATCACATGAGCTGTGCTGGGTTTAAGACTTGGGAAGTCTAAATGTGATTTACAGTGCTTGTAAACGTTTCTATTGCGACCGGTTTCTAATGTGAGGTGATCTGATAGGCACAGGCTGGTCATAGGGATATTAGAGAAAACTTCATGTGCAAAGGGATGCATCTCCAGAAATGCCTTGCAGCACTTTGCAAAGGAGAGCACTTGTCTCACCCTCTGACAAGGTAGGTGCTCATTCCCAAGCCAACCACCAGGCCAGCAGCAGAGCTGCCAGAAACCCACAACCACCTGCCCTGGTCTAAGTCGTGTCATGGGGAAAGGCAGCCTGTAGTGAAATGTGTATGGGGTAGGACACTGTCCTTGTGCATCACTGCTGGCCTGGCACTCCCAAGTGCCATGGTTGTGTGACTGCCTCCAAGCAGCGCTTATCTTCCTCACATTTGGTTCATCAGAGGCAGGCCACCGTGGTCCCCATCTCTGAGTAGCAGATTTAAACAGGGGAATTTTAGACTGGATATATGGAAGAAGTTTTTTATAGTGAGGGTGGTGAGGCACTGGAATGGGTTGCCCAAAGAAGTTGTGAATGCTCCATCCCTGGCAGTGTTCAAGGCCAGACTGGACAGAGCCTTGGGTGATATGGTTTAGTGTGTGGTGTCACTGCCCATGGCAGGGGGTTTGGAACTGGGTGATCTTGAGGTCCTTTCCAACCCTAACCACCCTATGATTCTATGATTCTAAGTGTTGCAGGGTGTCATCTCTCTTCTCTCACACGACCAAAGTTCTAATCTGGGCTCTTGATATTTTAAATTCAGCAACTCATCAAAACAGGACCAGTTCTGAGACTCACAGAGCACTGTAAAAGCCTCAGGAGAAAGAATTCACATGTTATCTCATTGTCTGTGTTAGTGACTTGAAGATGCAGTTACAGGATGAGAAGAAAATGGGATCCTTTTTGGAAGTCCATTGCAAAGAATTAATTGGGAATTAACAGTAGTTCAGTGGTGTTATCTGTGCTTAAAACACTTAGTTTTTCAAGGGAAGAAGAAACATCAGCTGATGGGTTGTTCACAAGCACTCACTGCTTGTCTTTTACCAGTGATGCGAAAGATTATGGGGCCACACAGTCTAAAGAGGATGAATGAAGCAGGGGGCTCTCCATGCAAGTTGCTGAGGGCACAGCTGCTATTAATTCCTGTCAGTGGTGCCTTTGAACATTTGAAAGGTGTGAAAATGTTTGTTTTACCTGGCGATAATTTGGTACCTGACCCCTGTCTTGTAAGGGAGCATTTCCCTGCAGGTAAGTTGGCTCTTTAACCCTTTGCTTTTTCAGCTGGGGGATGCAGCCCCCATGGGAAGATGCAGCTGCTTGGTTGCAGTGAGAGCTCCACAGAACAGGTTAAGTGTATTTCCCCTGATCTACTCCCCCTGAAACATGCACTGCCTTTAATTACTGCTAAATTCAGTTGTTTCAATTCATTTTCTCCCCATCACTCAAGTCCTGAGGCAGGTTGTACTGTGATCTGCCAGGGCTAAGGCAGCTGGCAGCCAGAGGAATCACAAGGGCGGTTGCACATCGCCCCTGTGCACAAGGCAGAAGGGAAATAACTGTCTCCCTTGCTGCAGGCAGCAGATCTGGCTGTGGCAGCAGGTTCTTGTCCTTCCAGTATTACCTCTTGGACACAGCAATGCCAAGTTACACTTGGAACAAAAATCCTTTGTCCTGCCAAGGGAGAATTGAATTTCTGTGCCTGCCCTGTACAGTCAGGAGGGCTGGCTTGCATCTGTCATCAGCATTAGTGCTGCAGAATCAACAAGAGCTGGAAAACAGGAAGGGAAAGTCACTGAATCTGCTTTCCTCAAAGGGAAAGTCAATGGGTGTCTTCCAGTACATAGAGCAGAGGCCAGCTGCCCAGCAGCAAGGTGTTGGGTTTTGTTTGAAACAAACCAAAGAAACCCCACATCACAGGAACTACAGCAGCGTTTCCAGCTAAGGTTTAGGTTTCTGGGTTTTGGTTTGGTTTAAGTTCAAGCTGATCCTTTTTTTAGTTAAATCAGTAATGAAAAAGACCAACACCGAAGTACAAAAGGCTAACTTTGTCAGTTTATTACTGGGCACAGCACAGTACCACTTTATATACATACAAGCCACAGTAATACAAACACTCCCTATCCTTTTGTATAATTCAAAACCCCACATGGTACTTGGGAGGAGTCAAGTGTCCCAGGGGTCAGCTCCCAAGAGCTGTTTTGCTGCAGTAGCAAGTTTTCTTACAAAATACTATGGGGTTTCATGCTGTTATGATGTGAAGCTGAACGCCTGAGCTTGAAGCAGCGCCTCTCTGCTTAACACACTCAAGGCAGGCTTGGCAATAGCTCAAACGCTTGCAAGTATGCTCAGTCATGGTCCTCTGCAGTCAGATAAACGCATACCAGCCACCCCAGTGTGGAAACAGAACCCTCAAATGCTTCCATAGAAACCCACGTTATCCTGAAGCACCAGAGGTTCACCCAGTACAGGGCTACTTAAAAATGCTGCTGTGTTTCCTGCAGGCAGCACAGACTTCCCACCCAGGCAGGACCGTTTCTTATGGTCAGTTAAGTCTGCAGCAGCACAAGGTCAGTGAAGCTTGGAGAAAAGCTGCTGTCATTAAAGCAGGCTTAGCTCCTCAGGAAACCGATTTCAAACTAGAAGGCACAAGTGCAAGGTTGAATGTGGGCTGCATACCGCTGTGGCACGTGAGCAGTTGAGACGCCCCTCCTAGGGGAAATACAACACATAATAAATACATGTTAGCAAATAAGTGCATTGCTGTGATCCTTCACAACATAAGGAAATAGGATCCACAAGAGCCTACAGAGGCTGCTTCATTTAATATTGCACAAGAGTCCTGAAATCTAGTGTTAGGTCATTGTACTGCAGGTGGGACATGGCAGGGGGGAAATGAAAGGTCTTATTTGGCAGAACCTGCCCAAGTCTCCACCACTACACAAAGAGCTTTTTACCAATCTGAGGTAGAATTACATGTATACTGCTTAAACCCAGTCAAGTCCTGCTCAACTAGTCTTCCAACTAAAAAGGAAAGAAGTAGACAGAAAAGGAGCCTCTCTTCTCTGAGTGCTTCAGGCTTGTCCCTGGAAGCAAGTCTCACAGAGCAGAATTCCAGCAAAAGATCCCTGCTCCCCAGCTGGAAAGCTGTGATAGCTGTTGTGGAGTGGAACAAATAGTAATCGCAAGTCCTATAGCAAGCACGTTTTACACCACTTCCTCCCTCCCCTATTACTTGCTAGTGCTCCCTTTATTCAGGATGTTTTATCAGTTAAGACTGTCCCCATTGCTTTGTCCCTTATGTCCCTTCTACTGGGACCCTGCAACCTATTTCAACCCTTAGACTTCTGAGAGTTGCTTGCAGTTTCTTCTAGAGGCTCTTCTGTGCAGCACAGGCACGGAAGGATGGAAATAAGTGCCTCCTCGATGGAAAAGAGATGTTTATCCTCTGCTTGAGGACAGAAGTAACGCATAAAGTCTGCCAGTCTCAGCAAGTACTCGATGTTATGACCAGCACAGCCACTTGAGACAATGATTTGAGCTGCGATGTCTTCTTCAGATGCTGGCCCGAGGTAAGAAGGGTTCTGGGGTGTTGCAATGTAAACAAGAGCCTGGATGGGTTCCTCTGCATCCTTCTCCTGAGGGTGGAACTTCACCAGCTTGGTGTCGTAGCCTCCCAGGACAGCTTCTCGCATGTTGAGATACTGGAGCGACGCAGGGATCTGTTCCCCACGCACTTCATAGGCTACACCCCATGTGCACGCCTAAGAAGAGAAAGGTGGTTATGGGATGCTGTAGCTGCAGTGGACACATCTGCTAACATTTCAGTGCAAGCCTGCCTCGCTTTGTGATCTCTGCACGACTGATAACGAAGGCAGAGGAGGGGAACACCCCCGACCCCCATCCCGGGAGGGCTGCAGCTACCTCAGCCGATGGGAACCACCACCCAGCCCTCGGTACTCACCCCGCAGTCCTCCAGCAGCGTCACCACCCGCCCGGGCTGTGAGGGAGAGCAAAGGCAGAGCCGTTAGGAGCCGAGCCCGCACCACCGGCGGCCCAACGCCTTCCCCCGGCCCCGCACAGCCGCCCCTGCCCTTACCATCTTCTCGCTGCCGCGGTGGAAGGTGTCTCCCTGCCAGAAGCGGCGGCTGTAGCCGCGGATGAAGCCCACCTTGCGCGACGTGAACTCGAAGCCCGGCCTCCACACCAGCGAGCCGTACCCGAAGATCCACACCGGCGCCGAGCCGCACTTCAGCTCCGCGTCCTCCGCCTCCCCCGTGGGCTCGGGGAGGATGCGAGGGGCCGGCGGGGGGTCGGGCCGGCTGGGGCACTCCTCGGGGCACTGCAGGTCTCGCTTCATGGCGACGTTTGGCGTTGGGACGGGCAGGGACGCGGTGCTTTAAAGGCCGCCGGGCCGCCCGCCCCGCCCCGCACGGGTGATGCAACGAGGGCGGGATGTTTCGCCGCCCGTGGGGCAAAGCGGGGCGCGGGTTGCGTCAGGCGGGGCGCTGGGAAGGGACCCCCGACCGCAGCCGGGCTCTGATCAGGGTGAAGCGGCTCGGGCAGGGCCGGGTGCGAGCTGGGGCTTGGTGGGCTCCGAGGGGCTTGCTCTGTCAAAGGGAGCGCGGTAGCGCCTGCGGGATGCCCGCCTGGGGATGCCCGCCTGGGGATGCCCGCCTGAGGATGCCCGCCTGGGGTGCCAGGAGATCCCCCGCTGTCAGACTCTGCACACTGGTCCTAGCGAGGGTCCTGGGGTGGATGGAGCAGGCTGCATCATGCCCGAAAGAGAGAAACTGAGGCGGAATGAGCCCTCAGCAGCCTGCTCCACACTCCCTTGGCTTCATCCAGCTGCTGCTGGAAAAACAAGCAGTTAATATTAAACTGGGGGAAGCAACAGCTCCTTATGTCAAGAGGGCTGAGGTGTAAGACATGTAAGTGAAACAAAGCAATGAAATCCACACAAGTGCAAGGAAATGGTGCGGAGTGTGGGCAGTTGAGTGCATTTTGCCTTGTACTACATCCAGGCTGGAGTGTGGGCTTGTGGTACGTAATGTGTGTCCAAGAGCTGCCTATGTGTTAGCGGGAGACCTGGCTGTACATCAGCTTTAAGCAGGTTGTGATGGCTGAAGAATCCAAAGACACGGGCTCACATTACAGAGTTGTTCATTTTGGTAGTGGGAGAGAAAAGAGGGAGGAAAGAACAAGAAGCGAACCCATTGAGGTATTGTTGTAGAAGTATTTCTCATTATTGTTCTTGTCCTCTGCTTCTAATCGCTCCAGACAGTCTATTTACACTCTTTTCTTTAGTTTCCTGTTGGGTCCCATCCAACCAGCACCCACCTTTCCCTTCCATTTAATAGGGCGTTGCAGCCGCCACACACACAGCCCATGGTGGGTGCTCCCTGTACCTTGGCACACAGACCACGGGTGACATCAACAGCCAGCATGGCTGTCTCGCCTGTCTGCCGTGCCCTACACAGCCTGCCCTTCACTCCTGACTCTGACCTGACGCTTTGGATGACCCTTCACGAGGCCAGCCTTAACACAAAGCCCCTGAGTTTCCCTCTCCACTTGCGCTTTTCCTTGTCACCTTCTCTGTCTTACTCAGGTTCAAAGGAATGGGGTCAGTGCTGTGTCCCCCCAGCCCTTCACACTGCACACCTGTGCTGTTACAGGCTTGCAGCCTCCTACTGATTCCTCATCAGTCCCTTTCCATAACAGAATGTGGATGCATCTCCTGTTCATGTAGCTGCTGTACTTGGAGGTCTTAGTCATAGACAAGAAAGTGCTCTAGAAAGTGACCTTCTTAGCAGCTGTCTGTATCAAAGCTCTGCTTGGCAAAACAAGAATTAAATCTCTACTCTTACATTTCCAGTCTTGCGGATCCTGGCTCTTAAGATACAAGACTCCTTCCTTAGCCGTGCAGTTTGTCGATGTGAATGTGTCCTTTCAATCAAGTTAAACCAGTATAAACTAAGTATTAAACCAGTCCTCTGTGTCCCATTGTAGCAAGTGTATATATTTCATATTTAGTTCTTTTTTTTTTTTTTCCCTGCTAAAATCATGGAAATTTGAGCAAACCCCCAATATGCCGTCAATAAAAGCATTAAGATATTTGGTTGTAGCTGCATCATCCTTATCATGCAACAGCACGAACAGTGACAGACAAATCAGTGTCTAAAAGAACAGCTGAAGAAGCTCTTGCTGGGTTCTGGTCTTAGTGATGCAGTGAAAAACATCTAGCCTCTTTCTTCAGCTTTCCTCAGGATGTGATTTTATCCACCTGAGAAACATGCTGGATTATGCACGTCTCCCAGACAAAGCATTGGATATCTGCTAGGAAAAGCTGAAGAAAATGGAATCAAGAAATGAAACCCATGCTACTGAGAAGTGACTGCATGCTTGCTGAGGTGGGAGGACAATCGCTCCTTTCCGTTGTAGAGCTGCCTCAGTTGTGTATCTGCCTGTGCCACAGGCTCTGCTACATAGCTTGGCCAGATACACAATGCAGAGCCAATGCATAAAGCAAAAGCATTAGGGGACCAGCTTCAGATCCCACATCAGTTAAACGCTGCAGACCTCTGCTCCCTTCAGTGCTGTTACACCCAAATCAGTTACGTATGAGGTTAGAGACTCCTTCTGAAGCCAAGTCCCTGATTTTCTTGTGTAAAGACATTGGGATATCGCTCCATCATGAGGAGCAGAGCCTGTGGGAAGACTGTTACTGCACTTGTGGCATATACAGCAAGAGGTTAAGAATCTTTTTGGTTTCAAGCTTTCATTACTCCATTTCTTGTTGCTGACTGTACCGTCATTGTACTTTGGTTAAATAAACCAAGGGCCTGAGGATCACCGGGCTGAAGGGCTGAGCAGCAGAGGTGAGTGCAGATGGTATAGATGCAGCTATGCAAGTGAAGCAGGTAGCTACTAAGGAGAGGATTTAGTGTCTCTCAGTGTTGTTGGAGCTTGCATTCATAAGACAAGAACAGCCTGCCAAACTGAACCACAGGAATGCTTAACCAGGTGTGAAGGAGGATGTGGGGGAGCAATGGATTTAACTGTTAAGCAACATGATGTAGATTCAGGAGTGCAATAGAAGGAGATGGAAAAAAACATAGGACTTCAACAGTTCAAAAGTGACTAAGGGAAAAGGACTGGAAGACAATGGTCATACTGTGTTAATTGCAATTTTAAACAAGTTTGGCTTGGAAACCTTTAGGAAGGAGAAAAAGGCAAACATAACTTTATTTGTTACATCCTACAACTATTTTTTCCAGGTTTCAGGAAAAGGAGGAGCTAGTTTCTCTTTAGCAGTATGTGCTCTGCTTCCCCAGAGTGAGCATTCCCATGTCGGGCCAGGGTGACTAACAGTGCCAGAGCTGCCTGTTTTTCAGGATAGTGGTGAATCACCCCAGAGCCAGAGGAACCAACAACAGGGCTGGCAGGACACGTAACAGTGGACTGAAACTGTCATTAACTGCATCTCGTGTTTCAGGCTCTTATTTGCTTCAATAAGCTGAGGGCACCCACTGGCTTTTGCCGGTTGTTCTATTCATAAAATACTGACTGGGAACAGGAGGATTGGCAGTTCATTGGCAGGTACCACCACATCTTCCTCCAACAGCTTGGCCCTGCTTTCTTCTCTCTATAGTGAGCAAACAGGACAATCTGACAAATAAATCTGCCCCTTTTCCCTGAGGCTTCAGCAAAGATGACAGCTACTGCAACTGGAAGTGAGGTTCAAACAATGCCACAGGCATTTTAAAGTGATGTAGATCAGTAAATCAGTACTATTCCCCTGATATTCATGATGCCATATCCATGTCCATCACCAAGGGTCTTATTTCTGTTTGTTGAACCCAATTCTTGCAGCATTTGCAAATCTCCTCCAGATGTAAACATTTACCATATAAATATGCAATCATCCTCATTTCAAACATGGAAACACAGAAGTGGCAATGTCAAAGCTTCCATGTTAAAGCAATGGGATCAGGAACTACATATGGAATGGTAGTCACCGGTGTATTTGGATTTGTATGCTACATCCAAAGGGAATGCACTTTTCATCATTAAATGCTCTAACTCATGGTGTGCAATTCTGGTCCCAAGCAAAAAGAAGAAACTATGGCAAAGAACATACAAGTACTTTAAAGGGAGCAACCCTGAACGCTAGCGGATACAGTACAGTAAGGACACCAGACTGAAAAACAAAAGTCTACATATCTAAGATAACAAGGAAACGGGCATACACAGCATGATTCAGGCATAAATCAAACAAGGCAGGGAAAACCGTCTCCACATTTAGGTGATTTAACTGTATCCTGGGCTGCATCAAAAGCAGCGTGACCAGCAGGTCGAAGGAGGTGATCCTTCTCCTCTACTCTGCTCTTGTGAGAGCTCACTTGGAGTATTGTGTGCAGTTCTGGTGTCCTCAACATAAAAAGGACATGGAACTGTTGGAACAAGTCCAGAGGAGGCCATGAGGATGATCAGGGGACTGGAGCACCTCCTGTATGAAGACAGGCTGAGAAAGTTGGGGCTGTTCAGCCTGGAGAAGAGAAGGCTGCGTGGAGACCTCATAGCAGCCTTCCAGTATCTGAAGGGGGCCTATAGGGATGCTGGGGAGGGACTCTTCATTAGGGACTGTGGTGATAGGACAAGGGGTAATGGGTTCAAACTTAAACAGGGGAAGTTTAGATTGAATATAAGGAAGAAGTGGTGAGGCACTGGAATGGGCTGCCCAGGGAGGTTGTGAATGCTCCATCCCTGGCAGCTTTCAAGGCCAGGTTGGACAGAGTCTTGGGTGACATGGTTTAGTGTGAGGTGTCCCTGCCCATGGCAGGGGGTTGGAACTGGATGATCTCAAGGTCCTTTCCAACCCAAACCATTCTATGATTCTATCTGAATGTCAACACTAATAATGGGATTAATAGTTGGGGGGGATTCTTCTGCAGGACAGCACTTAAGCTGATGCTGACCCACTCCATGCTCAGTCTGTTCACCCCTACGGTTGCTGCATCTGTAACTGCTGTTGGCTATTGGTAGATTTTGCAGTGTGCCCAATTCAGAACCCAAGGACTGCTGAGCGCCCACAGATGGGAATGGCAGATGTGTCTGAGCCACGACAAACTTGATTTGTATTTGAATTAGTTACATGAGGAAAAAAAAAATAGATCTATAGATCCAAAGAGCATTTTAATGGGACATCAATCGCCTGTGGCCTGGAAGTTGACTGAGAAAGCCTCTGAAGAAAACCCAGCATTATGGTTTTGACTTTTGGGTCTCGTACACCAAAGTGATCTGATGCACTATACTTTTCACCAGCTTCCCCTCCCCTGCTCACTTGGAGCTGGTGGGCAGTTTTGACGCTGCTGGCAGGGTCAACCCTTGGTTGCTCTGGTCACACTGTCCCTCTGTCACATTCCATGTTGCTGTCCAATACTGAGGTACCCCAGCACTGGTCCATAAAAGTATTCTCCATAAAGAGCTGGAACTCCTGTTTTAGACTGGATTTTGGCTTGGTTAAAGGCAGACACAGTGAGCAGAGATTGAGATAGTGTGGAAGGCTGTAGCAGGAGCTTAGGGAATTTTGTCTTTTCTTCCTTTAGGGTAGGTAAGAAAGTCAAACACTTCAACTAGTACAACTTGAGGGATGAGAAGATTGGATACTGAACGTAAAGGCTGAGTACGGACCTGCTGGAAACCTGTTTTTCTTGAGCCCAGAGCATCCCAAGCCTAGGAGCTCATCTGAGTGCCAGTGCTAGCTGTGAACTAGATAGGCTCATCCTTCGCTGCAGCATAACTCCCTGTTCTTTGTTCCATTCTGCTGCCCAGGCACTAAGCTGGCACCTAGAAGGGCATTTTGAGGAGTCATGTGGATTTCCACGTTGGCACCTTTAAAGTGAGACACAGACAGAGGACACATGGGCTCACATGCCTGGGGCTGGGAACCTCAGCCTTGCCTATAAATGTCAGCCCCTTATCATGGCTGATTTAGGTTTGTCATTTAGTTTCAATTCAGGAGGTGATTTAGTTTCACTTCCAGTATAAAGAGAAGAAAAATGGGCTTATAGCTAAAATTTTAACAAAGCTGATTTGACAAAAACCTGAAGGACTGATAAAAGCAGAGAGACTGAAAAGTCCAAAGACAGAAATGTGGAAAACCCTCCGAACTTTAAGCTAAAGGTAGAAAGCAATCTGTGATTTGCATCCTAAGCAGGGAAGGAGAAGTGAATAGGGAAGTAGCCAGCTCATTTCAAAAAGGGTTTAAGAAATAATAGGGAGCTCATACAGGATGGAAAAGGGTGCAATAGAGAAACCTCTGTTTCGGCACTTTGCTATGGAATGAAGCAAGAGCTGCAGAAGTTAGGGGTAATTTACACATTGCAGAGTTAAGACTCGGAAGCTTTCTAATCCCATGAAAAGAGGATCAAGAAAGAAGTGAGAAAACAGGCATTGATGTGACTGTCAAGATGAAATATAAATGCACACCAATAAAAGACAGGCTGGTGATTGTTGTGAGGCTTTTAAATAAGTTACCACGTCTGAAGCAAAAGCACGGTTCTAAACTCCTGGAGCTCGTGTCAAAGGAGGTGAAAGAATAGACACAAACCAAGGCTTTGTTAGCAAGGAATGTAAACATCTAAGCAGGACAGGTACCACATGACTGGAAAATAGCAAGCAGTGCCTGTATTGAGACATGAAAAATAAAATGCAATGTAGCAAACTGAAGCCCTGTTAGCCTGACCTCAATGGCACATAAATCTATCATATGCTTTGACAGAAAGAATAACTCCGGATGCAAGTGTAGCTGAAACATACAATGGGCTTAGCAAAACTGCAGGCTAACTTCACAACTGTCTTCAGTATTTGACTTCTGCAGGGAGTAGAATATGCAGATGTAGCTTGTCTAGGCTTCAGCAAAGTATTTAAGAGGGTAATGCATAACTAGATACTAGGTAAGATGTAGTCGGAACTGTTAAAGGAAAGATGACTGCAATGGACGAGAGCAAAACGGGGGTGTTAACTGAGTGCTGCTATTATGAGACATGTTAGTGTGGTTCTGGGCTGCATGAGGGGAACACCAGTCAGATGAATGAGAGTTAATGCTGGTGCACAATACTGTGCTGAAGCTGTGACTGAAAGGCTTTTATAGTTCAAACGAAACTGGAAGCATGGACAGATCAGGGAAGAGCTATCAGGCTGATTGAGGGCATGAAGAGCCCTCCCTCCTAGGAGATGCTGGATTTGCGTAGTCTGGCCATATGTAAACAGGGAAGTAGGACATAGTTACATCATCTTACTTTATCCTGGTGACTGGGAGAAAGAGGAGAAGGGAGATGTTACTTAAACTGAATTGGCACAAAAGCGTAAGAGCATTAACTGGACGTCAGTGGCATAGCCTGAAGGTTGAAAAGAGTATCCTAACCTGCAGAGCAGCAAGTCTTTAAAATTGCATTCCTCCAGATGAAGAGTCAATAACAGAAAAACAACTACTTTATATAGGCTCTGCTGCAAGAGAGATTATGTGATGTCATTACATCTATTACCTACAGCGCCTTTCCATCTGATGCTCTTGTTGGAAGAGCAGAAGGTTTCCTTTTCAGGAGCATCACAGAGAACAGCTTGAGTGTAGTCTCAGTCAGCTGGAGCCAGGAGCACCTGGAATTAGTAAAGACAGAACTTCAGAACCGAAGGGGTAATCACAAAAAGATTCAGAAGGAAAACTGCAGACCAAGGTTACCAGGCTAAAGGGAGATGAATTTTCACGTATTTGTGGTGTCAGAAGGGCTTTGTTGGTTTGCAACGATAAGGTTTTGTCCTGATTTGCCAACAGCTGTTCTTGCAGACATCATCACAACATCTTCATAACCAGCATTGCTTCTGTGTGACCTAGATGTTAAGGATTTCTTTCTTACTAAGCCCAAGACACAGCTAGTCAGAGAATGACCAAAGCTAAGTTTGGGGCTCCTAAGCCCCAACCAGACAAACTAAGAGCTCTGAAATATCTGATTGAGGTGCATGGCAAAACAAGAGCTGCAGAACAAATGCACACCATGAAGCACCATCTCATCCCCTGACTACTGAGAACCCCCGCACAAGCTGACATTACAGTATCACTGGAATTTTGCAGGGTGAAAGGAAGCTGAAATTCATGTTCTACTTGCCAGCAGAGAATTGAGCTACCAGTTCTGTCACCAAGCTTTAAGAAAGGACCAGAAGTAGCCAGCATGCCTTCTGAGGACAGGAGGCAACAGGTTCCCAAGAGTAATAATGCCATGAGAGGCTTTTCCTTAGAAACAAAGCCCATTAACCACACAGCAAAAGAAGTGTGGAAAAGGCCCATAAAGAGATGAAGGATGAGTAAGGATGAAGTCTAGAATGACAGTAACCAGTACAAAGAGGAACCAACTCTCCCCCCCCCTTTACACCCAACATACTCTACCCCTCCTTGTATGGTCAGAGAGAAGGATTTGTACCTGCAGCAGTCAGTAATAGTCTTCACCTGAGACAGAAAGGAAACCCACCTGCTACCCACTCATCTAAACCCCCATGAAGGCAAACAGGAGGGTAGTAACAGTGCTTCTGTTTGGACTCTTGATTGCTCCAGGGCAGGAAAATGTGTGTATTGACTATCCAATCAAAGCAATAAACCAACGAGTCCCTATGTGGGGCTTACGGATCAGTGCGGAGAAAGAGAGATAAGTAGTTATCTTGATAAGAAACTGCTCCTGCATTGGATCCTTTCTCCTTTACAGCTTCTAATGTGTAAGTATGCCTCACTTACACTGCAACTTACTTTTGAATAGGTGAGTGTTGCCGCAAGCAACTGAGCTAGCTAATGTGATTCTCATTGCAGAGGAAGATAAAATGTTTTTTGCTGTTGTATTGCAGATGAGATTTGCTTGTTTCTAGAATTACTAAAAGCCTGTGACAAAAAAACCCAAGCAGATTATTGTTAGTGGTGAATACTGAAATACTTCTCTTTAAGCATGGCCACACTGGGCAGAATTTTATGCTCTGATGCTAAGTCTATGTCTCTGTCTGAAGGGAATTTGCAGTCCTGGGGAAAATTCCTCTAATAAACAGCTAAAAATATTTGTCTGTATATTTTAGTACCTCTAGGACTTATATTGAAAACTGAGGTTTGAAAAATAGCTGTAAATGTGTTGCACATGAGCTAGCATGTCTAGAGTTGTGGCATTAATAGGACAGATACTAGCTCAACAGTAACTCCATTCCTTTTGTGATTTCCTAAATCATGTCCACTTAGGTTTTGGGCTCTTGGTTCTCAGCTGTCTCAAAGTAAAATCCTGCCTTCTTCTCCCTTTAGTTTGGTAACCTAGCCTGCAGTTTCCCCTCTGGATCTTTTTGTGGTTAGCCCAGGAGACCTGAAGCTCTGTCCTTACTATTTACAGGTGCTCTTCCCAAAGACGAGGAGCAGATCGTGTCAGTGATCACCACCTTCCTTAAGCACAATGCTATTTATTTAGAACAAAATGTTATGGGAAAAAAACCACTTAATAAGCCAAGAAATGACTCACACACCTGCTAAGCATTGCCTGTCTTCCTTGTGGTGCCCTGGCAAATACGATAAGCAAGTTCTGCCAGCTCTTTAATTCAGAGAGAGCATCTGTGTATCAGATCAGGCTGTCTCTCTGCCCCAGAAGACAAAGCTGAGTGCCAGGATAACAGGCATGGAGGACGTGCATGAATACGCACAGGTTCCACAGAAACGCTCTCCTTCAGCCTGGAGCACAAATGCTTCAGTAACGTGTGCTGCCCAGCAGCCCGTCCGAACCATCCTTCCCATGCTCTGGGCCAGCCGTCACTTCTTGAGCAGCTCTCCAAAGTTGGATATGCTCCCACCTGTAACCTGGGTGCCAGTCATGCTGCTCTGTGAATTCAAGTGTCTGCCACCTTCTTGTGTATGGGAACAGCAAGAACTTGCATGGCTGCACAGTTGAGGTTACTCAAAAGTTATCTGGCTGCTGGACTTTTTGTATGGCCAGTAATGGGCATTGTCCTCCTGCACTCAACCACATGCAAGATCAAAACAGGAAAAGCATCTCCCTGGACAGAGCTGTTGTGTGTGTTGGCTGTGACCCATTCTGGATGGTCCTGGGGCATTCCATGTTTCATAACCTTTGTTGGCAGTTCACTGTAGCAGCATTTGAAAGCTTAATGTTATTACTTCCATCATGGGGATATCATGACTCTCAAACACTTAGAAACTATTAAAGATGATGAAGATAAAATGCTTTCAACATTAAACCTCTTTCATTTTAGGAGCTACGATGCTTCCAGGCCCTCTGGAATGAGGGGTCAGAAAGTGCAGCTGTAGCCCATGTGGGAACAGTTTTTTTCTGGAGAAATAAAATGGATTTTTCTTAAAGAGAAGTCATGATTTTGTGTGGTCTGGTACCAGACTGGCAATGGCTCTGGTCACAGTCTGGGTCTGGCTTTAAAAAGAAAACCAGCGTGTCTTACTCTGCTCTTTGTGGGAGGGAAGATGTATGCTCTGTATGAAAAACCTGGGCCATGTGGCAGAATGGCTGTGCTGTCCTGCCCTAAGATGGAAACAGAAGGTTTGTGGGGGCATATTGCATCAAGTCGCAGGCTATGGTGGTAACAGAAGGAAGGTGGGAGGAACACCAATGGCCAGGCTTCAGGTGCTTGACTGCCCAGCCAAGGCTGCTGTTGTAGTGGCTGCAAAGAGGCTGATGAACAGGGTGAGTCAGAGCATTAGCATAAATTGGGGTGAATTCCCTGTGGCTGCACTGTGCAGGGGGGTGTGTTTCAGGGAAGCTGACTCCAGGCACGTATGAAGACCAGGAGCTGCTGGGCTACTCCACCTCTACTGCCCATGACTCATGGCATTCTAAATGCAAAGAGCCTTGGACTGTGTGGCTGTACCAGCTGGGCTTACCATGATCGCTGGTGCTTCTGCCCTGGTTTTGTGTCATCTGGACATGCCTGTACCTGGAGGCACTGACTGCACCTCCCTTCTCTGGGCAGAAACAAGAACTCACTACCCAGAGGCCGTGTCCTTTGCTTTTGTTCCCTGGGCATAGCTGTGCATGAACTGGTAGCTGTGTTGCCATGCTGTGTCTGAATGCCTAAGCAAGCAAAGCTCCTGCAGCCCTCAACAGCCAGTTTGCTAACCAGTTACAGCTTCCCTGCTCCCAGCACGCATGCGAGAAGGTCACTGTAATCCTTTTGGTGGGATGCGTGGTAAGGAAGGATAACTTGACAGCTTTCCCAGGCTGAGGGAAGATGTTCCCGCTGCACCTTCTCGCCATGTAAGCAGTGTGTGGGAAGTGTTGACAGTGCGGTTCTGTGGTCTGTGCTCCTAATTGGGAGACAACAGGAAAGTGACTCATGTGGCATTGCACGGGGAGCATGGTGACTTGAGGGACTGGTGCTGGGCCACATGGTATCTGTAAGATTGACAGCAGAATGGTGCAGACTGGCAGTGACCAAGCTCTTGGCTGGTTAAGATCACTAGCAAAGGCATTTGAGCTCTGCTTAGGAGTTCCTCAGCAATCAGTGACCTGTGGGCACCAGCAAATAGAGCTCCTGTCCCTCGAAAGCTGTTGTACTTTGCCAGTGTTTGATTCCTGTGGATGAAAACAGCATCCAGTGTTGCCAGAACAAGGTATTTGCTGTTACCCTGTGCTCACATCTGCTTGTGTAACTCCTCTGTACCTCTGGCTGCTGTGGCATGAGATGAACGTTTTCCTGTACTCACTGACCATGTCCTGGCACTGCTGCTCCCTTGGCTGACTCTGACCTATCAGTGCTCCCTATGAAATTGTTTTTCTCCATCTGCTCTGGTTCTGTTATTGATCCTGACCTGGCAGTAACCTTTTCCAGCTCTGCCGTGACATCTCTCCATTGCAGAGTTTAATTCTTGTCATGCTCCTAACCTTATCCCAGCCCCTGCTACATGCTGAGCTTTTTGGAACTGACCTGAGAGCAGAAGCTCAACTTGGCCATGCTGAATTCAGTAGCTTCATCTACTTATAAAAAGGACAGATTTTTCCTTCTTGTTTCCCCTCTGATGTCAGCACTCAGCAGCTCTTTGGTCGTTTGAGGGGCTGTGGCATCTTCCCAGTGCCAAATACCCTGCCTAGTTAATGTCTGTCTGCATGGTGGCAGTGGCAATGTGACCAGATCAGAATGTAAGTGCAGTTTATCTGCCTTGGCTAAAGTAAAGGGTAGTGTGGGTGCAGGGATACAGACATCTGGGCCTATTGGGCTCTTCAAAAATAATGGGACTTTCTGAGGGGAGTTGTTGAAGAGTGAGAAGCGAGGCTGATGTGGTTTACGTGGCTTACGTGTACTTTTTGCAAGTAATATACTTAATTTAAGTGGAAATGGTTATAATTGATGTTCTTAAAGGATTTTTCCAACCTAGTCGATTCTATGATTAAATTAATCCAATTTGAACTCCACGTGCGTCTCTCCATGTCGTCTGTAGCATTCATCCCCCAGAGCCACCCAGCCAGTCATAACAACACAGGGTGAAATGCAGTGTAGTTTGGATGAATCGGACCCAAATTTTACCAGGGCACCCTCCCTGTTTAATGGTGTGAGATGTGGCTATGAGCTGTACAGTGCTGACTATGGAGAATCTTCTCCTGAGGCAGGCTAAAGCTGTGGGCACCCTGGCCGCACGGACGCTGGAAGCTGATGACTGGTGTGTCAGTGGAATATCAAAGTCATGACCTGCGTGGTTGGTATGTGACGTAATGATTGGACTGGAATGCTGTACACAAGCAGAGGCACCATCATCGCCTGTTTACTAACTCTGATGTTACGCATAGCCTGATGTTACACATAGCCTGAGGTTACACTGGGTTAAGGAGAGCACAGCCAGATTTTTGTGAGGTGGAAACACTGGGCTGGTGCCAAGACAACAACTGATAATGTCAGCTGGTTTTGATAGGTATTTTCCTCCTCTTGTTTTGAGGAAAAGCCTCGAAATGTTCCCTGGATGGTATCCTTGGTCTAAGGTTTCACAACTCTCAGCTAACGCGTATTTTAAGCCCTCAAAGACCTGTGAGCCCCGTCTTGGTACAGATTGGAGTGTTGAGGAAAGACTGTCCTGTTGCCTGTGTTGCATAGAAACCAGTACCTTCAGTCCATCTTTACAGAGCTCCTGGACTATTGAAGCAAAGTGGTTGTACAGTTGCTTGCATTCAGCTTGTGATGAATGTTAAACTGCTCTTAGCAGTGCTGGGACATTCACAGCCTATTTGTAGTCCTACTTGTAGGGCACACATGCATGTCATGTCCTGGTACAGCAAGGAGTATA
The DNA here is from genome assembly GCF_033783945.1 of Neopsephotus bourkii. Taxonomy (NCBI): domain Eukaryota; kingdom Metazoa; phylum Chordata; class Aves; order Psittaciformes; family Psittacidae; genus Neopsephotus; species Neopsephotus bourkii. The sequence continues at coordinate 11,784,851 of NW_026902298.1, read as the reverse complement.
TATTCCAATGTATTTTAGTCTTCTCTAACAGAAGTCCCATTTTAGGAAATCTGTCCCAGCTAAGTCAGGAAGGATGTTGCCTCCAATCCCATAGAGCTCGGCTACAACCTGGCAAGACTCTAGCATCTAGCAGCCAGTAGCCTGCAACCTCAGCTGGAGCACCTAGATGCCGTCTGGAGGAGAGAGGCTTAATGCAGAGATGGATGCAGGATGGGAGGACAGAAGTGTTCTGCTATGTAGGATCTTGGTTGCTGCAGGCTTATTCCTGATGTCTGTCACTGCAGGCTAGTGCCAAAATCTTTAGCTTTATTCCATATTCCACTGTTTCAAACTGGAAAGGGTAGTCATAGTGCTGCCCACTCATGGACCGACCATCTGTCTGTGTGTATAATGTTACGATCAGACTCTGTTCTGTTTTAAAGCTTACACATGAAAATAAGGATCGTGCCAAAGCAAGGTTTGGTCAAAATTATCAGAGGTTCCTGGGTGAAGACTGGAAGGAATGTGTTTAAATCACTTGATGCTGAAATTAATCATGTACTTAAGGTTAAGCAGTTAGTGATTCTTTTAATATGACTCTGAGTCTATGCAAAACAAGTGCCTTCAGAGTCAGAGGTATGAAGAATCCCCCTAAATCTGTCAGTTCCTTTTCTCTCTGATCCTGGAGATGGCTGAGGTGATCAAACTGTTGTTCAGTGACTGTTTAATTCTTCACCTCTAGTTGAATCATTGTTAGCTATCCCTCTCCTGTCCCCTATTTCATTACCTTCTGTGCTCAAATGGGGGCCTATAATATGAAATCTCCTTGAACGAAGGTTGTGGATGGCTGTTCTCTTCTAGGTCTGGCTGGTGAGACAGTTCACCACACTCAGTCTGTCCCAGCTTTTCCTCACTGCCCTCCAGACCTGCTGGCAGGGTTCTGTGTATACATTTTAGCCTAAATAAGCAAGGCAAGCAAACTGCCATTCAACAGGTTAAGCTCACATCTGATGGCACAGCAGTTTAGAGTACACATCCACCTCCAACGTTCCCCTTTTCCCCTGAGCTGCCTCATTAAAATGGCTTTCCAAGTTTGCATGTAGTGCAAAGCACCACAGTAGAACCCTGGGTTTACTTAGCCCTCGGATTTCCATGGGTGAGCAGACAGAGGGAAGCAGATGGCTGTTGCATAGTCAAGGGCTTGGCTATGAATGAGTAACTGTCCATGAATAGATGGGTAGGCAGATTAAGTGCAACAGCCTGGGTTCAGATTTTGCTTGCAAGGTGACGGAGTGGCCCAAAGTGGTGACAGATGTAGCTGAGGAGGGTTCCACTCATCTAATGCCTACATACTGCACTTCATGCAGTCAAGAAGTACAAATATGAGAGAGCGAATCCAAGCCAAGAACTGGGTCTCTTCACTTGCTCCCTTCAAGCCAGGGTGACTTGGTGTATGTTGAACATAAAGAGAATTCTGCCATGTGTCTTCTTTCAAACATCAGCAGGTGGGGGGTCTTCTAGTTCTGTCACTATCACGAGTTCTGCACCAAAGAAGAGTCAAAACTGGACTCCATAGCATCCTCTGTGACACCTTCAGCCTGAAAAGTAACCCCTCTGTGAAATTCAGCCACTTTCCCGTAACAGAATTTGCCTATTTGCTTTGAGCTATTTTTGGCTTTATATATAGATGTGGTAGAGGAAGATTATGAGAGCCATTAAAAAGGAATTACAAGACGCTGTGGTGGAAGTAATGGAAGAAAGGTGTCATGGTGTGGTTGTGCAATAGCTTCGTGTTTTCCATATTGCTCACGCAATGAGGTGAGAGGACTCAGTACCTGAGTGGAAGGGTCATTGTGGCATGGTACAGTATTGGTGCTATATGTAGCAGAGGTTGCATCAGATGGCTGAGTGTTAGCAGTAAAGACCATCTGAAGAGCTGCAAAGTGGGAGAAATCCATGTGGAAAATCCTGCTTTTTCCCAGAACACATCAGATCAAAATAGGTACAAGTTGAATCCTCCAGTTTTTCTGTGCTGTTTGCTGAGAACCAAGTGCACTGGATATGAAAACAAATAGCTTCATACTCTGTGACCAGGCTAGTCAAAAAGCAGCTATAAATAGGAAACCGAGAAACAATGAGAGGGCAGAAAAACAGTGTTGAGCTCTCAATATGACCCTTTAAATTGAAATGGCTGGCAAAGATTTCATAAACAAGGGAGTTGGGGAACAACACAATTTGAAAGCATCACTGGTTTTCATCAAATTTTTATTGACAAATCTTTTTCCTGGTATATTGCCTCTGTATGAGAGAAATTAAAATAACCTCTTGGATACTGTTGCTTGTCAAATGTTGCACCTATGGATCCTCCAAAAAACTGGCAAATTGCTCCTCTTCCCATGCAGGGTTCTCACTTATCAGTTCTCTTCCTCTGCTGATATCCCTTTCTCCTTATTCGTTTCCAAGGGCCCTAAGCAGAGCCATTTGCCACTCAGCTCACTCTAATCAGCATATGGAGAGAGAATATGGAAGAAAGATGCTGATAACCATGACAGTTGAAATGATTTTGTGCCTTCAGTAGACCACAAGTAGCATGGAACCATAGCATTGATCTTGCTGTATTCATTGCCTCTAGCCTGAGCATACTTCTCGCCTGAGCAGGCTCAGACATTGCATCAGTGTCCTCTACTAATGCACAGAACTCTTCTTACACTAGCTAATTGAGACTAACTATCTGTCTCAGATGCAGGTGAGTAAGTAGTAGCCCCACTTTGCACCTAGGAAGAGCGGGAGGTGAAAGTAGCTTGCCCACGTTTAAGTGGCAGCTGGTGTGAGTGATGTTGGAGTACCCTGTTTGCTTGCATCCCAACCCTGTGCACCCAGCGGTTGTAAAGTTCCTCATTGAACATGGGAGATGAGTGAAGCGTTGGGCTATCCATTCTACATTAGCTATTATATTGCTTGCTGGGTGCTAGGTAGTGAGAAAGGCATGAGGGGAGCAGGCTCAGAGACACAAGTTGCACTGCCAAGCAGAGTAACAGTACTAGTGACATGGTGGCAACAGGCTTGCACTGGCCTGCTGAGTGCTGGCAGGACAGCCTAGGTAGTCCAATGGCCAAAGGGATTCTGGCCTCATTTCAACTGCTCAGTCTGGCTGCATCAGTGCCCTGGTTGGTATTTCCTTCCTTCTTCTCTAGAGAAAAGACAAGATAATTTGAAGCACAAAGCCAAGACTTTGCCCTCTGGAGGGATTCCAGGGTTGCAGATGGACTGGGCTCTTCACAGTGCTGCTGGAAAGCAATTACATTTGCAGTTCATGGGAAGGGAAGAGGAGGAGGGAGAGTCACTGAACTGACAGCAGGGATAAGAAGGTAGCTCATTAGCACATCATCTTTTCTGCACCCTTCTGTGTGGGAGCAGATCTCCATATGATGACATTCAGAGTCTGGCAGGAATGTCATCCTGAGCTAGTAGGAATTTCTCTGCAAGAAAGCGTGAGTGAGTAGGTTTAAAGGCATCACAAGTGAGCTCCTCTGTGATCCGAAGAGCAGAAGGGTTCATCCTTCATGGCCATTCCTCAAACTTCACTATCAGCTGCTGACCTGGAATATGAAGAGGAAGCCTGGAAGTAGCAAGGTATTCATTGACTAAATAGGTACTTCTTGCAGTAGGCACTGTGTCTATGGCAAAGCACAACTGGGAAAGATAGCGTTTCCCTTTACTCTATGGACATCTTCTATGGCAGATGAATTTGTAAGTGAACATTAGAAGCAAAGTTGATTGTGTACCGAGCCGTGGCTTGGAGAATTCCAGTAGAAGCCGTACAACAGCATCCGGCATTCACAATGATTTGGAGAGCATGAGTCCTGGGACAGTGACAATAGCCTATTGGAAACTGCACAGTACACTGCTAATAGAGATAATAATACTCTTAATTATGAGCTGAAGGATGAATTCCTTACGGGCTTATTCAAAGGACTTGTGTGATTGTCTAACAGCACTAAGGGTACATTCTCTCACCCCCTGAGAGGTCCCCATGGCCCTAGGGGAAAACGTCACCAGAAGCGTAGCTTAACTGTTCCCTAAATGAGGTAGTCATGAATAGAAAATGTGTGTGTGTGTCTCACCTGTCAGGCAAGTGTAAATGGCTATGCACCAAAACAGTCCTCTATGGCACAGTACAGCCCGTGTCTCTCTTTCATGTAGATGTTTTGTGTTATGTGTGACAGTACCTGTGTGAGGATCTGCAGTCCTTTCGTTGAGAAGGGGGAAGAAAGGAGCAAAAAAATGGACGATGCTGAAAACATTTTGGCCCAGTGGAGCACCAGGTAAAGACCAACCCTTCCTATGTTCTCTTAATTCTTCTTGCTCAGTGTAAATGCTTTTCAGCTCAGAATGGAGGAACTGGAGTGCCCACAGGAGCCACAGCGCCATGGTGTGGTAACACCTCTTCTTGGACAAGCAGTTAGCATTGGCAGTTGGTTCTGCAGCAAAAAGGAGGCTCTTCAGTACCGCATTGCTTGTGTCAGGATAGGAGCTGTGCCGTTCAGTTGGGCACATCCGGTAAGGTGGCACTGACAGCAGAACTGGAGAGGGGTGTTTGTCTTTAATGGCAACACAGCCTCCACTGACAAAGCACTGTACAAGCAACTGCTGTAAGTTACAGTGCATAACAGTAACCTTTTTTTAACCTCCACTTTTCTGTAGGGTTATAAATACTCCTTAAACTACACTAACTGCCCTTCACTGGTATCATTTCCATCCTGTGTGTGAGCCTGAGAAAAAGAAATCAGAAGCCAACCAGCCATACCCCAAACCATCAATGCTGCAGAAGTGAGTAAGTGAGGGGACATGCTGACATCCTCAACCAAAGATGAAGCACATAGAGAAGCACATAGCCTGCTCTCCCACCCTTCTTCAGGCTGCCCTGGGAGTCAGGCTTTCAAGCCTGCAGCCTCACTGACAAGTGTGCTGCCTCTCCTGCAAGCATTTGAAAGCCCTGCACTCCCCAACCCCTCTTCCTTTGTGTTCTGCTGGTAGTGATTAAATATTGATGTGTTAATGAGCCTCTGACAAGAAACACAACGCTGTGCAGCACAGGCTGCCATTCGGGGGCTGGAGATGGTCCCCCACTGCTGCTGCTGAGCCAGGTGTTCCCTAAAGCAACAACTGAGAAAACCAGGAAGCTCTCTGTGCCCCTCAAAGCTTTCAGACCAGAGGGTGGTTGTTCTGCAGCCCTTTAGTTCAGCTATTTCCAGTCAGCTTTGTGATAGCAGCCTGGGGAGAGTTGCAGCTTGCTGTCTCCCACACAGACCTCTTTCTCTGTTTGTTAGCTGTCTATTGTGGGTGAAGAATTCATCCTGATGCTACAGCTGCAGCCCAGGGATCCTGTTTGTGGCTGGGGAGCAGGATCCTGCAGTGGGAATCTGATACTGAGGGGGAACAATGCTGTTTGCTGCTCTGCAGTGATGCTCCTTGTGTAGAGCTGCAGTCTGAAGCTGCAACGTGAGCAGTGACTGCCAGAGAGATGCCCTTCCTGGCCCTGAATTCATGTGTTGCATTACCTGGTGCACTGCATCAAGTGTCACACAGCAATGAGTCATTCAGAGTCAGGGCATAAATTCCCCAATCCCTGTAGGTTTCTCATAGGGTAGGGTTTGATTTGTCTCTTACAGCTTTGGGAGAGGGGATTAGCTTTCATTCTCTTTGAAAATGCCTGTATTGCCTCCCCTTGGCTGCAGGGGTCTGTCCTGATACCTTGTCTGTATTGTAATGTGGGTCTTGGTGCTGCACACTCTCTTCCCATGACTCCAACCTGGAAGCTGTCCTTGCAGGCAGCATTTTGCAACACCTCAGAGTGCTTCCCATGGTGATACAGACTTCCTATTTGCAGGCTCACTTGTGACCTTCCCATTGTGATCCCAGAGCTGTGCAAAACCTTCTAGCTGTGCCAAAAGAGCACTTTGGCCAGGCATCTTCAATCTGTGACCCTGCAACCCTGATATTGGTAGCCACAGATCTTGCTCACAGTAGCAGTACATGCCTGTAGCTGGGCAGCACAGGGCACTTTGCCCTGTTAGCCCCACTACTCTATTCTCCATTAAACAGAGTGCACAGTGACAGAGCCCTGCTGTGTCTTCAGTCACCAGAGACCCTAAAGCTCCGCTCAGTTAAGGTGCCTCTTGCGAGAGGTGCACAGAGCCTCCCACCTACCCTGAGCCTTCCCAAGCCTCAGGGCTGCGGCCTCAGGCTGCGACTCCTCTACAGACCTCTACTGGCTGAACAGCGCTGGTCAGGGATGCTGCGGCTCTGGCTCCTGTAAGGCTGCGAGGCTCCTTTACACGTGCATGTGTGAGGCTTTGGGAACTGCTGCAACCCCTTCCATCCTTTTCCCACTTCTCTCCCTGTCCTCTGGCACAAGATGAATGTATTCGGGTTTCCAGAGACAAACTGTAAGTGCAGCAGCTGGTATATGGTGAAGAGCTCCTTCCACACCAGAGCTCTCACGTGCTGCCAGTTTGGATTTGCATGGTATGATCTGTTTGTCTCCAGCCTGTTCCCAGCAGCATGCCTCACAGTCACTCACGGTGGGATAGTCTGTAGTGAAGGTAATGGACAGCAAACGCCCTGCTACTATTGCCTGCTCAAATGGAATAGCCAGAAAGCTTTATATTGCAATGGGACCACTCCTAGTGGTGCAGTCTTCTTTCCATGTGTTCTAGTAAGAAACAGCTAGTCCAAGGCATGCTATATTATGTTCACTTAGGGTCAGCAAGGGACATAGTTTTCTGATTGTAGATCAGTTATTGCCGCTTTGATGTCTTCATTCTGCTGTTCAGCATGTCCAAGGTCTTTCCTGTGCTGCATCTCAGAAACACCTGGGTATTAGGAAAACTGCAGCAGAGGGCAGTTCCTTCCTCAAGTAATTTACAGTTTAAATAGACAGGGCAGGCAAAAGGTGAAGGAACAGAGGAAAAGAGAGGATTTGGCGGTAGTTTTGCCTACTTTACGTGGGATGTGAAGAAACAAAGTGCCAGCAGACGTTTTCACTAGCACTGTTAAGCTTAAAGGGGCACATGCCTCTGGTGTATGTCTGCAAAGGCTATTTATTTTTCTTCATACTTGAAAGGTGCTGACCCAACACCATAAGTGGCAATACGCATTAGCTGGGTCAGGCACTGAACTGGGTACTGGATGCTAAAGAGGATTCTCTTAATCTAGCTGTGAGAGGTCATTGCTGTTGTGACTGCAGCAGAGCAGGATAAGGCACGGACCAGAGTTACTTAACAGCTCCTAGGAGGTTCCTGTGTGCTGAAGTGTGAATTGGTATTAAATGCATGCTGTTCTCCTGTGCGTCTCTACACCTCAGCCCCTTGGAAATCAGAACGGCTTTCTGGCAGCCTGCAGGCTACTGCCGGTCTCCAAGAGGCCTCTGGGATCCTGTTAGGACTATGGGTACCTCATGAAGCAATTGGCAATAAAACAGCAGTCCTCCAGGGGGTTGGAAAAGGGACCCCTTCTGGTGTCCATGTGGTCCTTGGGTGTAAACAAGGGTAGGGAATAGAAGGAGGAAGGTGTTCTTCCCACCTGAGCCAGGGAATTCATCTCAGTGTTGGAGGCTGTGACATTCAGGGTGAGACTGAAAGAGCTCAGCTACCTCAGGTACCAAAGCAGGACTGGGGACATCACGTAAGGCCCTAAATAGGAGAAAGGTGGAGCACTTCTAACATCCCACAGAAGTGGGAGCATTTCTAACATCTGGTGGTGGGCCACTGGGCCTAACTACTGGGCACCACATTAATTCCCTGCATTTTGATGTCTTATGTGCTTTCCCACACCATTTGCTTTAGTCATCTCAGTGCCAGGTTGCTGAACATACAGAAAGCCCTGTGACATATAGGGTGTCTGAAGAGGTGAACCCCATGTGTCCCTCACATCACAACCTTCTGCATCCAGCAGGGCGCCTTGTTCCCTTGTGCTTGCTTGCAATAAACCCCTATGAGCTACCAGCACCTTATTTATTTCTCTCCCATTTTATGGGATGGGTGAGACTCTCTCCTTTACTCTGGGACTGGGCACCCAAGCGGGCAGGGAGAGGGAAGGTGTGGACTGGGGAAGAGGACTGTTCTTCATAGGCAGCCAGCAGCACCCCTCACCACGAGACCAGTGTTTGAGCAGAAAAGGGGGGTGCTGGGAAGCTGGTTCAGGCTTGGGAAAAACAGTTGGCACGTTGTAATCAGGCAGGAAACAGGAAACGGTGTCGCGAGGTAACAAACAGGAAGCGATGATGGCAACACTGCACAGCCTGGTTTGGGCTCAGGCTCAAGGAAAGCTCTCCTCTGCTGCAAGGGGAGGCAGTGGGAGCGCCTGTGTATCGCTGTGTGCTTTGCTCAGATGCTATTTACACTGAACAGCAATTTAAACAATAAGATGGGAATGGTAAAGGCTGGTTTGCACTTGTGCAGCCGTGAGGACTCTGAAGGATATGAATGAGTCTTCACAGCATCCTCTGAGTCATGTTAGTGTTAACAACTCCACCTTGTGTGTCGGGAGAGGGGAAGGGCAGCTGTTGAAAGGAAGGCTTTCTCAAGAGCATGTAAGGGTTAAGCGTCTGCATCTCCATAGAAACATTGCCTTCTCCTCAAATTCATGCCTAAGGATGCCTGTTTCATGGCTGCAACCATCATGAAGGTAGTTGTCACACTTCCCTTAATGGCGTTGGGCCTTCCAAGAGTCACCCTTCACTCACAGCTATGTCAGATGCCTCTCCAGGGGGAACGCTGGAAGGTTTTACCTTTTCCATGACCCTGGACAAACCACACGGTTGGCTTAAAGTAGACGCTTCACGCGTGGATGGCTGCGGCGAGGTGAGATGAACCTGCGTCTGCTGAAGGCGATGGAGCAGGTTGTGGAGCAACTGCCAGAGCAGTGAGGAAATTCTTCCCACCTATGAAAAACGTGCATCTGATGTAAAGGCTTCTTAAACACGCTTGCATCCATGAAAAAGAGCTTTTTGTAGCTATAAGCACATGGGCATTTCTGCTTCTTGCTAGGATGCAAGTTAGCTGTTTCCAGAAACCCAGCCATGCATTGTGAATTGTCAGAACGTCAAACCCCTCCTCCTAAGCAACTGATGACAAACATAAATACCATTAGTGGAGTGAAAATCAGGGTAATCCAACATGAAGGGGGAGGTGTGAGGTGGTCTGGAGGAAGGAAAGAGCCTCTGTACTCTAAGGAGACAGGAGAGGAGGAGAAGCTATTGATAATGAAGCTAATACTGAGACCTGGTGGGTTGAATTGAAAGAGGGGATTAGAGCAGGGCTGTTTCTTTTGTAATTATCACAGTTTTATCCTGTGTGGATCATATCCCCCCCAAATACATTTTGTTCAGATTGTCATGTGTTTCTTTGCTGACAATCTTCCAGAGAACAAATGAGTTTAGGAAGAGCAGGGCAGGAGCAAAAATGCTTTGGCAATGCTTTGGCATTTTCGAACATGTAAGGCAAATATTAAAGAGTGTTAATAGAAAAGGAATTTCAAACGCACAGTGATTCATATTTGCAGCAGGAATCTTGACCCTGCTCATAAACCATTGTGGGAGCCATGTGCCCAAGTACAGGGATTGTCAGAGCTCTTGCATTGTGCCAGGAATGGTCGATTCCTGTTCTGACTGGTAACGGCCTCTCCAGCTATAAACCTAACTCTCAGCAGATTTGTTTGGATGTTAAATATGAGTTGGTTTAACTTAATTTATAAAAACAAACACAGTGCCTCTGTGACCTTCTAGGCAGTTAAAAACGTAATCAACAAAACCACTGTGAAGCCAGCAACAGCTCAATAAATAAGTCATAAAGCACAGATAAAAGATGTCATCACCAAACAGCCTCTCCCCAAACTGCGTGTTTCCCTCTCTTGTCCATGTATTTGCTAAACATGACTATGAGCAAGGTGCTGGTTTGCACTTTGGGACTCTTCCAGGGTGGGTTGGCTGCAGGGGTAGATGGAGTCTGACCACAGTCTCCACTGTGGTTGACAGGAGGACAGACTCAGTGTTTGCAGAGGAAATGAAGGATTAAACCTTTCTGTAGTAGCTACATACAACATTGCTACCTATGTGAGAGGCAAGCTATCACTACAGTATGTGGAAGACATATAGTAATTGCGGGATCACCTGTATAATGCAGGTCACATAACATCCAAAGTTATGTTATCTCCAGATATGGACCACTGTATTTCCCTTAGCTGTTAGGTTCCTCCTCATATGATGTGTCAGTCAGAAGCCCTGAGTGACCCAGTCAGACAGGAGGACATTGTGTCTCCCCTCCTTGCATCTCCCCAGGATTGCAGAGCTCAGTGGAAGGGACGGTTGATCTGTCTGTGGAAATGGGAACACCTTTGGGAAGGTGGTGGTCTGCCATCAAATTTAAAGGGGACAGAACAAAGGTACGTGCTGCTCCCCAGAATTAAATGCTGTGTATGGAACAACTGCTTAAGCATCTGAAATTATTGTTCTGTGCCCCATCATGTACCTAATGAATCAGAGAGTTCTGTTCTAACCCTGCAGCATGATAGACCACTGTGCTGCAGAAACATGCCCCAGAGCTGCACAGGGGAAGAGAAACCTAAGGACAGAAGGAGATGGTAAGACCAGCAAGAGGGAGGAGAAAGAGAAAGGATAGTTTTATGGTGCTGAGTCACGCTGTTGCCCAGGCAAGGTCTGAGAGCAGAGTAGGCAGGGTTAGAGCAGGCGCAAGAGTGATGATCAAGGAGAAATCTCAGCACTTTGGCCGTCACCAGCCAGCATGGTCACTGCCCGCAGGGTCTGGGAGCTGAGCTGGCAAAACTTGAACAGAGAGAGCATGGAGGGGGGAAATCTTGATGTTGACTCTCCATAGAGGCTGTAAAACTGGAGTTATGACAACAGTGAAGCATGGCAGAGGGCCAGGGGGTTATGTCAGGGCTGCGGGGTTATGTCAGTTCTGCACAACCAGAGTCTGAATTGTGAACAAAATGTGCTGGGAGTGTCATACCTGCGCGTAAAATCAGTCTATATTTATGGATCAGGTATATGAGATAAGGGAATGATGGGCAAACAGAAATACATAACTGTCTCTTAAGCCACTAAAGTACCTGTTAATGAACTGCTATGCCCATCTCATTTTAGCATGAAGTAATGAAAAAAGACTGAGTAGCAATGAAAATACTTGAAATGCATTTTTACAGAGATGGCTTCATCTGTTGGACTACATGGTTGCAGTTGCACAATAACTAATCTCAGCTTTCTCAGCAGCTCATTCAGAGCTGTTGCTGGACAAGTATTGTGCATAATAAAATGTATTCTGCATTTTATCAAGACTCTCCATTTTATCCTATTTTAGGCACATCTGTATCAAACAATTTCTACAAGCATCTGTCATCTGCCCTAACTGAACTCCATGCCCTGAGCTGTATCTGCATCAGCACAGTCCTGCTGCGTGTTGTCTCAGCACCAGTGGGTGCTATAGCTACGGGTATATCCCAGCATCTGTTTCCCCTAATCAGCGGGCCGGTTGAAGAGGTAAATGAAGGGCTGTAGCCAAACATGGAACAACTTCAGTGAAGCGCTGCGGGTAGCAGCACCCCTATCGCTCAGTCCAGCTCTGCGATTGCCTAGGCTGAAGGGCTCTGTGTGGCTGTGAAATAGTTTCTGTCAGGTGCTAACACAAGGGAACACCAAAGAGCTTCTCAGTCAGAGTCCGTTCTTAAAATTGTTGGTTTGTCACGTTGCATTTAAGTGAGTCTTTTGAAAATGAAAGCCAAGTTTAGGTGTAGAACTCCAGCCAAATCTGTTGGTGCGAATGATGCTGAGAGACGTTAGTTGTACACTTGGACCTGAGAACTCTATAAGCTTGTTAAGAGAAAAGGCATTCTTTATTAGTACATTTGCGGTCCTGGCATCATCTGTGACCCTCAAAAGAAATCTTTGACATTCAGGTCAAGTCCTTACAGCCCAGAAGGGAGGATCTCGGAGCTCCCCCTGGTGAGTTCATATACTGTGGTTCAGAGATGCGCTCGCTGCAGGGGGCCAGGCTGATGAGCAGTCAGGGCACAGCACCTCTCAGTAAGGACATTTTTGGCCAAGCTGTGGGTTAAATCCAGGTCATATTCTGTGTTCAGCTAATTTGCTTGTGGTTTCTTTGGCAAGGACTTGGGGATGTGCACACGTGCATAGATTCACATATGCTTTCCATCTCCTCCTGTGTGGAAGCAGGCACCGCTCCTGTTTTTCCTGTGTAGGATCTGTGATCTATTCTGGTAGCTGCATAGTGCAGTCGTGCCTCCAGTAAATATTCACAGATTTCCTTGTAAGCTGATGCTTTTTTCTCTTTCCTCTCTCCTGTGTGGCTACACAAAGGCATGTGTTGTACCTGCTTTACCCTGTGGGATCTCCATAATCAGGTCCACGGGTTTTAATGGATTTCAACTCCCTTCTGTCTACAGATACGGTTTCCTGTCTCGTTTTGAGCAGGAAAAGCTGAGTCTTTTTTGGTCTTAGCATTCCTGCTTGCCTCGGCTTTGGGAAGAGTTCTCTGGCTATTTTCCTGTTTGAGTTTTGTGTGTGTTTTGTTTTAAGCAGGACAGAGTGCATGTGTGTATGTAATCCATGTGCTCAATTAAGAGAGGCATCTGTTGGGTTTATTTCACATTGCCGAGGAAGGACTGCAAGCAGGGAGCATCTGCTCGGCTTTTTGTCAATGGCTTGTTTTTCATAATTTGCTCTACAGGGTGAATGTTTGGGGAGGGGGAGGTGGCTTTTTATTTCTGAGTTTCATCTTAGGTTTGTTTTTATGGTGGCCAGGGGAAAACTGGCTGGGATTTGAGAGTTAATTTCGCTAAGAATAGAACTGAGGGAGAAACAAAACCATCCCAAGTAAATAGTATTTATGTAACCTTAATAATAACACCCAGAAGGAGCCTTATAAACCATCATTTGCAGTATGTGAATGAAAAAATTAAAACAATTTGTTATGGTGCTTATCTAACACCAGTGGGGGTTTTGTGTTCTTTTCAAAAGTGTCAAATTTTGGTTCGATTTTATTTTGGAGAAAGATAGGAAAAGCATCAACCACTAAGAAGTTTTTTTGGCATTTTGTCAACAGCAACAAAAAAGTCTGGGTTTAAAATAGAGCAGCACTGGTTTCCTGCTCTTATAGGTTTTGCTTTTGTGCATTCAGATGTTGGCCCTATCGCACCTAGTTGATATAGTGAGAGATTCAATTGTCCATAAACGTATGTGCTTCAGAGGCTACTAAACCTGCTGGGGGTGTTTTATACGAGTGTGCTTTTACACTTGTTTTGTGGCAACGTCCTCCAAAAGCACTGTGGAGGATAATGACTTTGTGATGCCCTGGGAGGACACAGCTGCTGGTGTAGTGGAGGGAACTTGGGAGGAGAAAGCCTGAAACTCCCTCTAATCCCACAAGTGAAAGACAGATCTCGCCCACTGCAATCAAACAAGCAAGGACACCATCTTGCAGGTGTAAATGCAGATGCTGGGCAAGAGTAACCTGAGGGCAAGACCTAGGTCTTACTGAAAGTCTTTACAGAAATGGGATTAGAAAGAAATAGTAATCGTATCTTGCTCTGTAAGTGAAACCCAAGCCAGCCCAGCACCATTATTAAGCCACTTCAAAATGGCATTGTATCCGCATCTTCCATGCCATGAGTTGTCATGGAAGACGAAGAGTGAGTGTTAATAAAAATAACTTCCCTGACAGTTCAGTCCCACTCCATAGCAAGAGGATGTGTATGTATGTGTGTATATATATATGTTATATATCACAATATAAATATGTATAACTTTGTCAGATGAATGCACTCAGCTGAACAACTTTGTTGACAGCAGTTAGCAGTATAACTGTTTTACATAAAGCAGCTGACAGCAGTTGGTGTGTAAAGTGTGACTGTAGGGCTGGCTGCGGGGAGCAGGCAGGCAGGCTTACTTCAGGGGCTTCAAGTAAGCTTGGCAGTGACAGAAGCATGGAACCTGAGGTGTAAAAGGACAAACCACAAGAAACGTCGTAGTAGCAGGAAAGTATTTTCATTGCTTGAAAAAAAAATAAACTTCAAACTTTGTCATCACATTAAAAACATTACATGAGAAGTAATAAACATATTTACACTTCTGTTCTGATTATAAATATACATTATATACAAAATAATGTTATAAAACGTAGAAAGTTCAGTGCTTCTGATTTTTTCTTTTTAAATTACTGAAATACTAGTCTTCAAAATAAACTACAAACAGACAAACTAAAACCCATATTATTGATTTCTGAAGGTCATCTTCAAACTGGTCCTACGTGGTCAGAGCAGAAGGTCAGTAGTGGACATTATGAAGGGGTCTTGTCTGCACAGTTCAAGGCAGTAGATGGGTAAGTCCAACAACAGGATTTACAAGGGCAGGAATATCGCTGTCCGAGAGATAGCATGGTCCAGGTTTCTTCAAAGAGATCTTGTTTCCTCCCTCCTCATTCTGTCCCACCCCATGGTCTCATCTCATTCACGTCACAGCACTTTCCACTGGGGTGTCCAGTACTGCTGTAAATAGGTGTACAAGAAAAGAGCTTCTGCACACCTCTGGTTTCCAGGGGCAGGCTTCCCCTTTCTGTGTAGCAATGAGTGGGTATGAAAGAAACAGGACGAGCCTAGAACCTTCTAACTCCAATCTCTACCTGTCTTGGCAGAGGGTGTCTCTGTGGATGCTTTGCTATTGGGTATTTGGAACCGGGATGAAGGATGGGAGATTGGGTTTTGCAACCAAATGGAGAAATTGAGGGGGGGAAGTCACACTGCTGCTTCTCCTTCAGAACATAACAGCTGCAATTTTGAGACTATTTGCAGTAGAAGGTGGCACCTAATTCAGAAACACGACATAAACCCCCAACTCTGTGTCAAAATAAGGCAGGGGGAGGGAGAGAATGAGGAAGGAGAAGAAAAAGGTAACGTCTATTCACAATCACTGGTAGTGCAAAGGGCATGAAAACAGCTGAGACAGCTCAGCACATAAAGGTTCTAGGAGCTGATTGATTTTAAACGCATTTGTAAGGCTTTAAATAGAGCTGGGATCACGCCTCCTCCTTATCAATGGGGAAGAGGCTGTACACATTCCTTATCTCAACTTTTCCTTCTCAAATGTTTAAATCCACAAAAATCTTGTCCCACATTGTGGCTTGGATCAATCAGTTCTCCAAAGCATCACCAAATGAGATGACATGTAAATTCGGTATTCCTCTTTCCTTCCTCCTCTCGCCCCTTACACAGTCTCCAATACATGCAGCAGGAGAGAGGAGACACGAGTAGCTGTGTAGCAGGAAGTATCAACCACCCCTGCCCAATACTGTTCAGGTAACTGCAGAAAGAGCAGTCAAGTCTTTGTTTGGGATTGTTAGATTCTCTTAACACATTTTAGGCACTTTTAAACCCAGAAAAACGTGGAGACCTCATTTATACTGTATCCATTATCTGCATAGCAATGTGTCTTTCTTCACACCTTCCATGGCAACATCTGTGATAGTTAAGCGCCTCGTCATCTACCGGCACCTCCCATAACCAGAGTTCTGGAAAGCCAGGGGTCTGTCCATAAGGAACTGGCCTCAGTATCTCTTAAAAACAAAATCCAACAACATGTTTAACCCCTCTCTCTTCCCTCTGCCTCCCCTCTTCTATAGCCAATGAGATTTCTGGTATCAAACTTCAAACAAGGGCAGTAAGAACAAAAAGGTGTATTGCATCTTTCAGTAAATTCACAGTCTGTCCAGTTCACCCAGTTCCATCCTCCGCCTGAGAGCAGCAAGTTGCATGTAAGTAAAAACAGTCCAATCCAGTTCTGAATTGTAAACAATGCAGCAGGAACGTCCATCTACTGGCATTACCATATCTGAGGTGCAAATGGGCTGATCTTCAGTCTTATACCTGTCAGGATATAAAATAATACCAGGAATGAGAAGGAAGCACAGCACAGAGTACTGCAGAACTAACAAGTATGTCAAACCAAAGCAATTTAAGCCAGATATTAATGCAGATTAACTATCAGAGTTCAATGGTCTTGGCTGGGTCCAGAGACAAAGAATCCTCAGCAAAAGATGTCTCTATGATGAGTAGCCTCTCTACCTGGACTGAGGGGAAGGATGCTTACAAATATGGGTGCATTAGGTCTCTTTAAAAAGCATACGGTATAGTTAAATAGCTTGTGTTCAGAAGCATGAAACCTGAATTATGTGGAGAAAGGTTTCAGGGGCTGAAAAATAAAAGTACTTCTGGAGATGCCTAATGTAAATCTGGGAGTCTGGCTTGAATAGCAAGATCTTCAAAGGAAGATACGGTATGTGGGTCAGTCAATGGGAATGAAGCGTCTAGCTGTCATCTGTATCTCTGAAAATCCTTTCACTTAGTCTTAAACTTTTAATACTGTTGGTTGACTTGTGTTCCAGCTTGCCTTCAAGAGGAAATCTGATATCCACCCTGGCAAGGGAGACAGAATCCTGCAGATCTGACTTCACAGATCACTGCTACACAGCACAGCAAGCTTCTCTTTCCTCAAGCCTGAAACTACTCCTAAAGACAGCTACACTGAAGGAAGCAGGTATTGGTTAACATCAAATTGCCTTTAACTTCCATGGAGCCTTTTCCCAAAGGGTCAGTAATTCTTTAGGAACTGGTTGCTTCTTTAATAACTCCTTTTTAATGTCTTCAGAGTTCAATGCTAGACCCTTCCTTTTTAGTGTATCTGTCCTCTGACTTTCCATATAACATCAAGACTTCCTACATGGCTTTTATGCCTGTCCACTAACACATTCAGCTACCTTCCATCTGCTGTTGGAAATCTACATGGCTTCACCCATTTCCACAGAACACAGATTATCCATTGCAGTCATGGGGAAAAAACATGGGTTTACATCAATGGGCCTGTGAATGGTTACTATTCATGTAATAGAATTATTTCTGGTTTTGTTGTCTACCCATTTAAGAGGAAATAATCCTACAACATGCTGAATTTTTATGGGCTGATGTTTTGTGCTTTCATCCCCTGCTGACATATCTAAGCTCAAAATCTCTGCTTTAACAGAATCAGGGCTGCTAATTTCCGTATTTTCTTCACTGTATATTCTTTGTGGGCCACAAAAGAGGAGAGGTGAATGCTGGGAAGCATTGGGATCCCTGAAAATAGAGTAACTTCCTTATATGCAATTCTAAAGGATAATTTCCCCCTTTACTTTGCCAATTTATGCTCGTCCACCTGTGTTCTTACTTACCTCTGTGGCTATGATGCACTCATTCCTTTCTTCTGTTATCACAAAGACGGACTGGTACATTGAATCCCTTGGAGAGCATATTGCTGATATCCTACATTCCGGCTTTTCACTAAGGCAGGGGAGAGAGAAATTAACATTAGTTGACTTCTAACAATCTGTCATGCATATGGAGGGGTGTAATAAGATAGCCGTGAAGGTGTAGGAGGGGAGTGCAGAGGATGAAGTTTAACATGTTCTATGTGTTGGCAGGACATTATACTAGGAAAGTGGAAGTAAGCAATAGCTGCTGTTTTCCTACACTTCTGTTGTGTCCGACCTAATAGCCTACTTCTCAAATCCCTCAGTGTAACAGCCCCAAGCTGATCCCAGACAAGGCTTTCAGTACATGCATCGGAAAACTGATGAGCCAATGCATAGTTGCCCTTTTCCTTCTTTGAAGAAGAGTAGCTGTTTCTACCCTATCCTTCTCAGTAAGCAGATCATTTTGCCTTTTTAATAAGTAAAATACTTAGTTTTAATCACTATATGCCTTAACTGCTGTTCCTCCAAGATGTATTGAGGAAGGAAAGACACTTCTTGCTTTCACCACTGACTTAGGCACTCCTATTCCCCTTCACAGTACCCATACTAGCAACACCCTGCACAAACAATCTAATTGACTTAGCTAAGGATAACGCTTGGCTGTGACACACATACTCCAGTATAAAGATTCCTGGATTTGCTCTGGTTTGTTCTGTATATTAGCCATTTGATGTTTCTTTTTCCCCCCATATTTTCTCATCTGCTTCTAGGTCGATATGAAGATGAGAAGCCTTAACAAAGACTAGAAGGAAGACTGCATTCTCACCTGTGTAATCTGAGGGGAGACTTTTCTCCTAAACACTTTTCACTTTTGTAGTATTTCTCCTCCTGTGTCCCTCTACTTGTCAGGTCTTTTACCAGATTGTAGTCCAGTTTATGATTCTTGGGTTTGTAGTTTGATTTCTCCAGCCCACAGTCCACTTCAAGGTCTTTGTTTTTGTTGGTGTTTTTGAGCTGGGAAGCTGGAATGAGATTGTCCTTCTGGAAGTCAGACAGGTTGTTCATTGTCTCCAAGTCCTGCTCTGGGTGCATCCTCATCTGTCTGATGACCATGGCTATCATGCAGAACAGTATGAGCAAAGCCACCAGTCCCACCCCCATGGATATAGCAATCCAGGGGACTGGCTTAGGAGGAAGTGTAACGGGCACTGAATAAACTGGCAATTCACAACGGTTGCCCATGAAGCCAGAAGGACAGTAGCAGACAAAGTTGGCACTATAAAGTCCGCTGTAGCATGTGCCTCCATTCTCACATGGTCCCGAAGCACATTCATCTCTGGTTTTGATATCACAGTTCCTGCCACTGTAGCCTGGCAAGCACGTGCAGGTGTAATCGTTGATCAGATCATGACAAGTTCCCCCATTTGAACATGGATTTCTGGCACAATCATTGATGTTTATCTCACATTTCTGACCAGAGAAACCGGGCCGACAGCGACACACACGGATCTGACCAAGGTAAAAGCAATTGCCATCTGAGGAGGAAAAGGTACAATTAAAAATGAATTAGTCTGCAATGCACTTCACTCGGAAAACTAAACCTCCCCTGGTTAGCATTTGGTGCTATCTCAATAAGAAGGAGGTTATTTTGCAGAACAACCTCATATCTGAAAGTTCTTTCTAGGTTACCCAATTGTGTCACCATGCCTTAAAATATTCCCCTTCTAAATACACAATAAAGTTAATTTAATTTACTTAATCCTGCCATCCATCATCTGATAAGTCTTGTGCACTGTTTTGTTGTACAGAAAATGCCAGTGAAAAGCCCAGCCAGTGACTAGAATTAGGGTAGATGTGGAATACAGCAGGGAGAGGGACTAATGTACTAAAGGAAGAGTAGAGGTCAGATTGGATTTCTATCACTTCTGCACTGAAAAGCACGAGTGATGCAGAGACACGGAGTTTGGGATAAGAAGACTCACCATTTGCACATGGGTTGCTTGTGCACCGGTCAACCTTTTTTTCACAGTTCGACCCTGTGAAGCCAAAAGGGCAAATACAAGTGTAGCTGGCTCCTTGGTCTTTCTCCAGGCAGGTGCCACCATTGAAGCATGGAGAATCTATGCATGTCAAAGCGCTGTGCTCACAGTGAGTGCCATAGTAGCCAGGGGGGCACAGGCAGTGATAACCGTTCTCCATATCCTGCAAAACACAACATTAGGCCACTGTTATTTGATGGCACCAAGCTGTTTGCATGCTTGGTTTTGGTCATCAGTGAGCACTGTTCAGTCCTTGCTCATCCACTGATGTTCAGTCCCTGCCACACTGATGTGACAAAGGTGACATTTGGTGAGTAAATAACTGCAGGCTGGACTTTGAGAGATACAGCTGTGAACCAGCCATATGCAGCTACACAAGACGCAGTTTTAGGGAGCCTGCAGGCAGCTAGACAAAAACATTACTAACACCACTACTGTCTACTGGGATCCTGGAGGTCTCCCAGAGCAGAATGTGGTATGTGTCAACCTACACAGCTGGGATCAGGCTATTTGTCTTCAGCATGGGAGTCCTTTTTATTTTACAAGGGCTTACGTTGCTTTGCCGTAGATAAGTCCCCACCACCCAGCTCACAACCAAACTGTTTTTTCTTTCCAAGTCATGTATATCCAAGGCCTGGGGAAAATGGAGCTAGGGTCTTGCAGCATTAGCTTTAATCTAAACATGCATCAAATTATATTTGCTATCTATAATTGATCAGCGTTTATCAACAGGTAAAATCAATCATTGACTGAAGCTGAAAACACACTGAAACACTAGACTGCAAGAAACTAAAACTGCAGAACGCCGTTTCACAGAAAGTGTTCAGCTGATTGCCCTCATATTGTCTGACACTGCAGCAGAAAACAGAAGTTTTCTTTTATTTGCTATTAAAATAAAGACTTAGCACATTTCTGTATGAACCTTGGTTTGAGAAGCTTGTTTATTACAGGCCTGCTCCCTCACCAACCTTGTGTCTTGCCAAGTTCTCATGATGGCTGCCACAGAAACCTAAGGATCAGTTGACTAGTTCTAATCTAGATGATCCATCTCCTCCTGTGACAGACTTCCTCCCCTGACACCTCTCGGGAAGGGTTCAGTGTGGTAGTTGTGAGTGTCAGTAACGAGCCTGTGTACTATCGAATTCCCATTATGTTGCTACAGAACCATTTGTGGGTAAGGTATACTGGGGCTTGCTTCGCACAAAGACTTCACATTTAAAACGCTCTCACCGTGCAGCTGCCGCCATTCCTACAGGGATTGCTGTCACACTCGCTGATCTCATGTTCGCAGTCAACACCGGTGAAGCCAGGTTTGCAGGAACACGTGTAGCTGCCCTGGCCGGTGTTCATGCAGGTTGCTCCGTTTTTGCATGGTCTGTGGTGGGTGCAGTAGTTCAGATCTGCAAAGATAGCAGGAGATGGAGAAAATGTCTTTTATGGCTGGGAAAAGACACCCAACCCTAACCATTCTATGATTCTATGATGCTATGATTCATATGAACACACTTTAGTCAACAAAAAAGACAGAATTTTCAATGAAGTAATTAATTCTGCAACCAACAGGAATAGTGGGGATGATAATCCAGGTAATTATCAGTAGTAATCAGGAGTTTCAGGTTATCCTCAGTTTGAGATACTTCTCTATGTCCATCACTATAATACATGAGCTCTGCGTTTTGAGACCTAGCAAAAGTTTAAGTTTCTTCTGCTTTTGTATACTCTCCCTTTTTTATGGAGATAAGCCCATTAGCTGCAATGGGATTAGATGCCAAACGGAGAATGTACTTCCTTAAGTGTGTGTTCCCCAAAAGACACGCCACAACACTATGTACACTACATGTCACATACTAAAACAGTAAGCCCCATCTTTGAAAGGTGTGCTCCGAGGCACATTCTGGGGAGGTAGGGAGGGAATAACGATGTTTTGGCTTGGAGATTTAAACAAACACTGGAAATCTTTTATTGTTTATTTACCATGCTCTCTTGTTATGCATGTTGGTAGTTTAAACTGTCTAAATGCTCTGCTCAGCTTGACAGTCCCCTTTTTTTCCCCTTAAATTTGAAAGAGAGGTTAAGTGCACAAGTTCATAGGACGTAAGCAGAAAATCTTTATTATCTCTATAAATACCATAGAGTAATTGGAATACAACTGGTTAATAGATAACTACAAGCAGAAACAGAGCCATGCAACTTTACTTTTCCTGCTTTATTCAGACTTCACCATCTTAATTCTTTAACTGTCCTGAAAACACTTAGTTTACTTTGAGCACTTCATGATCTCAGTGCCAGCAATGCATATATGGCCTTGAGGACATGACTGCTCAGCTGGCTACAGTTCAGTGATTCAGTGGGTTGAATAGGTGGAAGTGCTCTGGTGTACCTTAAAATGGAACCTGTACTTTTCATTCTTGCTTACATGATTTTTCTCTCATGCTTCAGACTTATCACATGAGTTAACTTCCTTGTATGCAAAATAAGGAAGGCCCAAATGATGGTGTTTACTGCTGCTGGAAACTGTTTAGTAAATTGTTCTAGTTGTACAGGGAGTAAGTTAAACTTCACTGGAGCAGGCGAAAACTTGCCTGTTAACACTCATCCATGTTGTTGGGGCTTTTTCCCCAAGGGAAAAACTTTTTTTTTTTTAACAAGAGCTTCCAAAAAGGTTTGCTTATTTTCAGCCAAAATTGCTACAAATAGAGGATTTGGTATCTAGGACAGCAGTGGTACAAACTGATGCCTATGAACATGGACCTTGCAAAAACTTAGTTCTACATCCGATGGGTCAGATTCCTTAGTCTGGTATTGAGGAGTACCCGATCTTGAGCCATAAGCACGACCTTCAGAACTAACCTTGATCACAGAAGAGGCCACCCCATCCTTCGTCACATATGCACTGCCACTGTGTTTTACACGTCCCGTGGCGGCAGCCTATATGGGGAATGCATTCATCACAGTAGCGGCCTTGCCAGCCAGGGCGACAGCTAAAAGAAAAGCCAAATTAAAACATTAATGACATGGAAAAGAGTTGAAGTTTCTATTACAAAGGGATGTTTTAACTGAAGATTGGATTGTGATTGCCATCTACTCACATGCACTCTCCAGGCTTGTTGCAATATCCGTTCTGTTCAGTGCATCCAGACAGGCAGATGGCTGTAAAGAGAACATAGGAAAGCAGAAACATTTAGGTAAATACACATGGCACTACAGAATATGCTTTTTAAAGGGTGAATGCCAGCTTTAAAATAGCTACTTTGGAAAGCAGTTTTGCACTTTGAAAGCTTTGTTTTAAAAATTCTTGGTACAGGGAGCTCTGGAGCAGGAGGAAGTGGGAAAGGAGAGCCAACACTTGACAAATTGTCCTTTAGTTTTTCTGTTTATGCAACAAACATGAACTCTTGCTAGAAAAGGAACAAGAGGTTTTGGTTTGTGCTCACACTGAGATTCCCACTACTACAGCACAACACCTGCTTCATCTCCTCTGGCAGCAGGAATGGTTGAAGCAGTTGATAGACAAGCTGCTAGCACTGTAAGTTGGAACAGGTATCGCTGATTCAAGGTTATCAGCCCAGCTCCTTTCTCTGCTAGCTCTCTCTTTGCTGCTAATGCTCGCAGAGGTGAAGCACAGAGCCAGCAGGCAAAGGAGGCAAAGTCCTTAGCATGCAACCTTCTCTCTCCAGGCAGGGAGTGGAAAGGTCAGCACGGAAACATGGCCCCAGGAGCCTGCAGGTAACCATGCACGGCGCCTTGCTGCAGTGTCAAAGCCACCGTGTTTTCAGGACTGACCACAGTGACAGCTAGAGCCAGGGTCGGGCCAGCTCGTGGAATGGGACAAGGGGACATGGGTTTGGGTGCCTTCATCAAACAAGCTCCCTGATGGTATGGGGAGCTGTGTTTCCTGAAGGCTTCTTGGGTGCCATCCTTTCTCCCACGCTCGCACCAACTCAGCAGGGCCTTGGGGAACCAAAGTGGGTGATGCTACATAGGTCGCTGAGGCCCCAGTGTGTGGGGGGAACCCCCAGTCTCCCCCCACCTCTCGGCAGCCGTTGCCGACGGCGGGGCACTTACGTTCGGTGCAGTACTCTCCGGTCCAGCCCGGCAGGCAGGCCAGGCTGCCGTCCGCCTCGCAGACGTAGTGCCCGAAGCGGTCGTCGCGGCGCTTGCAGAGACGGGAGCAGCTCTCGCCGTAGTAGTTCTCGCTGCAGACCACCCGGTAGGAGTAGCGCAGCTGGGTCAGCGGGCTGCTCTGCACGTCCTCCGACCAGTCCTCGCCCACCGACAGCGACCGCTGGATCGACATCTGGCTGATGAGCCAGTCCTCAGAGGGCGGCCGGGAGCCTGCGGGAGAGCGGTCCCGTGTCAGCGGCCGCCGTGCACCGCACACCGCCCGCCACCGAAACCGCAGCGAGAAACCCCCCCTACCCCGACGGAGGGGAGCGGAGCCGGCCCCCCAACCCATATAGATACATATATATATATGCATAGACACATATGTGCGCGTATATAAGCGTGTGTGAGGGTGAGGTGCCCCACGTACGAGGGTGGCCGTCGGGGTGCGCTCACCCCGGCCGAGGGGGGCTCAGTGGAGGGGCCTTTGAAAGCGAGGGCTGCCGTGAAATATCCTTTTCCTCTCTGCTCAGAAAAACATCCCAAAGCCATTATTCCTTTCCAAAGGGCGGAATTCGAGCAAGGTGTAAAATACAGGAAAAGGCGGCCGGGGCTCGCTGGCAGCCTCCCCGCTTTCTCACCGCAGCCCGCCTCGCTTTCCCACGCCAAAAATAAACCGGAGGAAACGCAATTGTGTTGGAGATTAGGCCAGGGCAGAATCAAAGCGGCCCCTGATGGATATCGTCGGGGGACCGGCTCCTGATGGTGGGATAAAGCCGGTCCCGGGAGTTATGGTATAAACAGCTGAGCCGGGGCTGCCGTTAACCGTTTCGGGATTGGGGAGGGAAAGGCGGGGGGGATAAAGAGGGGGTAGAGGGGCGCTCCCGACGCGAGAGCGACCCCTGCCGGCGGCGCGCGGCTGTAGTCACCTTCCGGCAGGTAGTTGGCGGGCGCGTGCCAGGCCTGGATGATCAGCGAGAAGGTTCCCTGCGGGAAGAGAGGGGGAGAAACCAAAGTCAGAGCGGACACCCGGGTACCCGGCATCCCAATGGGCACCCCAGCAACCAACCGGGCACCCGGCATCCCAACGGGACCCCTTGCACCCCATCCGGCATCCCAGCGGCACTCCGGCGTCCCAAACAGGCACCCCACCGGGTACCCAAGCATCCCACCGGGAGCCCTGACACCCCACTGACCACCCAGCAGCCCCCCGGGCACCCTGGCACTCAATGGGGAACCCCACAGGGTATCCCCGGCATCCCACCGCGTATCCCAGCACCACCGGTACCCACCCGGCACCCCAATCGCCCCCTGCACCGGCATTCTCCCCGCGGCTATGCTCTTCCCTCTCCCTCCTACAGCCCGTGGATCCTCACTCCCCCCACCTTTTTGCTTTAATAACGTTTATTATGCCAAGTGCGCTTTATTTAATCGCTTTTTTCCCTGCCTTTTTTTCTTCTTTTTTTTCTTTCCCCCTTTTTTCTTTTTTTTTCTTTTTTTTTTTTTTCTTTCCCCCCTTTCCTCCTCCTTTAAAGGAAGTTCTGGGAATAAGTCTAAAGGCGAAAGCGGTTTGTTTACGCTGCCGCGCTTCGCCTTGCCCTACCGCCCTCCTGCCCCAACGCCGCGATCGGGTTGGAAGTGGAATCTCACCGGCCACGTGAAGTTAAAGGGCAACTTGATGGGACTGTCAAATCTCTCCGTGTCCTTGATGCTGAAGGAGTTTGTCCCCAGTACCGGGGTGATGATGCTGCCGAAAGTGCAGGAGCCCGGGGAGACCACAGCCTGAAAATGCTTTAAGCAAACGCGGAAGAAGGTCCTGCAGTGTGGGGAGCAGGGCTTCCCGCTGGCCAGCGACCCGTGGCTGTTCACGAATTCGTGCAGCTCCAGCTGGAAGACGCCAGAGCCGGACACCCTCTGCACAAAGGGGAGACACACAAAATAGCCAAATCAGACCTTACCCGGCTCCGCCACGCAAACTTGTGCCATCACCCACTTTACAGCTCGCGAACCCTCTTTATTTTTGCGATGTGCCTTTACCTGCTGCAAAATCATTAACAGAAACGTCAAGCCAAAGGTGCGCAAGGCTGTCATCCTTGTGCTATTCGAGCTCCCAGGTCTTAGTGGGTTTAGTTTTCCTCCTGTATTCCTCAAACGGTCCAAGCGAACGGCTCTCGGTCGAGGGAGAAAAGAGGCGCGTCACGGCGGTTCGGTTCTCCTGGAGCAACCCGCTCTACCAAATATTCCCCGAGAACCAGCAGAAATCGGAAGGTAAAATCCAGGTGTCGATCCGCCCCCTTTCTGGGTATTAATCCTGCAGCCGACCGCCGAGCTCCGATCGCCGCCGTCGTCTTTATAAACTCCAGGGCCGGGTGGGATTGGTGGGAGCCGCGGAGGGGAGCGCTGAGCGCGGAACCACTCCTCCTTCGGCCGGTGCTGACCGCGCTCGGTAAATGGAAAACTTGCCTCGCTTCGAGCTGTTTATATAGTTGCCTCTCATCCTCACCAGCTCATTATGTAAACTGTCAGTCAGACTCACGGCAGATCCCTCCCCTTTTCCATCTTTCCTTTCTGGAAAAAAAAAAAAAAAAAAAAAGGAAAAAAAAAAAGGAGCCAAATGTTGCGGGGAGCTCTCGTATCCAGAATTAATACCCTGCTGCTGCCGCCGCCGGTGCCGCGCTGCCCGCCGCGGGGCCGAGCTGATTACGGCCGAGCCGAGCATCTGGTGAGATATTTACGGCGCTCACCCGGGGAGAGTCCCCTCGAAAATCAGACGCCGCTCAGCAGAGCAGCCTTCCACGGCGGGCGAACAATAGATGAAATGTTTAAACAACACGTTAGTTAGCTAGTTAGTTAGTTAGCTAGTTAGTTTGCTCCCGCTTCTCCATCCCCCCCCCCCATCCTCGCCCGCTCCTCGTATCCCCCAGCCCGCCCTCACTCCTGAACGGGACGGGGCGGCCGCGGACGGAGCTGCCCTGCTTAGGGGGAAGCTTGCCCCAAGTGGAAAGGAAAAGTAAAACGGTGCTTGCTCGACGGGCAGGCACCCGGGACGGCCCCGCCGCCGCCTCCGGGGCGCAACAGAGCGCTCGGAGGGGGGAGAGGGGAAAAAGCCTTGCCGGAGGCCTGGCGTGATTCCTGACCCCAGCTAACGGCGATGTGCCGAGACCCACCGAGAGAGGGGCCGGGACATGGGCACGGCGGGGGTCTGCAGGCGCTCGGTTGCCCTTCCGAAACGGCTGGCAAACGGGCACTGAAGCGAGGTGGCTGAAGCCGGAGGCAGGGACGAAGCCCGGCTTTCCTGCTGCTGCCCCGGCCCCCCAAAACACGAACTAGGTGGGAGCGGGGCAGGGGCCGGGGTCTGGCGTGTGCCAGCAAAGCCCTCGGCCCGCGGCAGCGTGCGCTTATTGTTGGGTCGCGTGTCCCTCATTAAAGCCAAGCACAGAGGCGGCCTTTCATGTGGCTTTTTATTTCAGCTTGTTAAATGGATGGGAGGCCAGAGCGGGGAGGGAAGGAGGGAGAGATAAACCCTCAGCTGTATGATAATGAGGGTTTGCCACCTCTGTGCCCGCTCGCAGAGCCGCGGATCACCTGGGGAGCAGCGCCGGGGCGCAGCGCGGTGCGAGGCCGCCTCCGTGCTCCCCCGAGGGGTCCCTCTCGCAGCCTTAATTCCCCCGTCCGGGCTCTTCTGGGGGAGAATAAAGAAGGAAAGCCAGGATCTGGTCTGTCTGGGGGCCAGGCCGCGTGGGGAGGGCGCACTCCAGCTCAACCTCCCTGGCAGTCCCGCTTCCTTGGAAGCAGCTTTGGTCCGGGATGCGGTTCGGGCCCCTCTGAGAGCACACACCCTCAGGGGAGGAGGGGAACACGGCTTCCACGGAGAAATAGCTGAGCTTTGCGCAGGGAAAAGCCACGGACACGGCCGGCGCCGTGAGCGGTACCACCGCATCTGGGTCCTGCCTGGCAGGTTTGGGGATAGGGCTAGACCGGGAACTAGGACAAACTTCTCCCTGGGAAAGGCGGAGCCGGGGGGCACAAACGCTGGCAACAGTGAGGAGTTGCACCCGAGGTCTGGAGGCATTGGCCCGGCTGTCCCGAGGATGCACGTTCCTGCGTGTTCGCGCGTGTGCACGGCCTCGGCGGGCACGGGCGGGAGCCGTGTCCGTGGTGGAGCTAAATAGCAAGGCAGAGGCACAGGCGAGGAGCTCTTTTGTCTCGGCCTGGTAAACAAGTGGGAAGGAGGAATGTGTCGCTGCTGATGAACTCGGAATTTTGCAGCGATCCGCCCGGCCAGATCCCGGCTTTACCAGCAGCAGCGTCAACTGTCAAAATCAAATCTGATGCTAATAGCTTCGGTACTAAATAAAATGAGAGGCCAGATAACATCAGTGCTTGATAAATGGTAATGAGTGTCTAACCTAGGGGAACAGAAGGGCTGTGGGGCTCTTTAATTCAGTATTGAAAGGCTAGCTGGGTACTGCAGGCTCTAGCAGATGTTAGTATGTGTGTGTTTTGATTTTTGACTTGTATTGGACGTTTATTAGGCTAACCAGAGCCACCCCACGCATGGCCACTTGGTCCAGGCACCATCTGGCACAAGCAGGGCGGCGTGCAAGAATAGGGCCTCGCTTCGGTGCGGAGGATCCACAGGCAGCATCTACCATATGGACCCGGAGCTAATGTAGGTTAAAGCAAGACAAGCTGATCTCTGCTTTTCACAGCTCCGCCAAACCTCCCTGCCCGTCCCGGCAGCGGGTACCTGGGCGGCCGGGGTTGTGGTCCCACCTCCGGCCCCCCCAAGCCCGGCAAGAGGGGTGCAGCCCCCGGCCCGCTCAGCGCCTTTCGCTGCGCAGCCGCTGTGTTTGGAGTCAAACTTCGCACCAAGTTTCACTTCCTCCCGGCAGGAGAAGTCACTGCAGCTCCCCACGTGTTGTCGCACCCCCATCATCCCAGCCCCCCGCCCCCCCCCCCAAAACCAAACATTTTCAGAAGTGGAGCAAAACAGAATAAAATCCTCATCGAAACTCCAAGGCATTATTTTGATTACGGCTATAAAAAGAGCCCGTAATAAAGTAGTAACCAGGGAATATAATAAACCACCTGCTGCATGTTGACACTCAAGCACACGGAGTTCAACTTAAATAAATAATAATAATAATAATAAAAGCTGCATTAATAGCATCAAACAGCTGAGCCTGAACAGCCGACGGGGAGCAGATCAGCAGCGCAGCTCCTGCACTTCCCCGTGCCCAACGCGCCATCCCAGATCGCTCTGGGGAGCCACAGTCACCAAGACTCCCCCCTCCAAAGCTTCAGCTCATTTCATGTCCTGGGATAGAGGGTGCCCGCAGCCTCCTTTGGGGTGCTGAGTAGGGTCCGGTGATCGCCATCCCCTGTCCTTGCCACCCTGCTACCCATCTACTCCGGCTCCCTTAAGTGGGGTCAGGGTACTTCTTCCCCCCCCGCTGTCGCGCCCCATTTGCTGCCGGTTTGTCTCCAGCCTGGCCCAGCTCGGGGGACGCGTGGCCAGGCCAAACGCATCTCGCTAACGAGACAACGTTAATTAATTCCGGGTGGGTGAAAGTTGCCAGCCTGCCCATTCCCCCCCCCCCCGCTCCCGCCCGGTGCCAGGCCGCCCTCCTCCGCTCCCGGAAAGTGGGCGAGACACGTCCAGGGATGTGGCCGAGCTCCCCTCAGCTCCTTACTGTTCTGCGGGCCCCGGGATGGGGGGCAGGCTGCCCGCACAAACCCAGCACCTGCAGCGTGGCCCAGCCACCATCCCCGCTTTTCTCACTTCCCGGCAGCTCCGTGTTTTAACCGGCCCGCCCGACCCACGGGGGGAGCTCCCGCTGGGATAGGTTTGTGCACGGGGGCTCCCGGTAACGTCGCAGCCACCAGAGAGGGAGGCTCTGCCTCGTTCCTGCCGGGCTGCTTCACGGTCCTACCAGTACAGCACTGGCTGGGCAGAGCCTGGGTGCTATACGGGGGGTTTGGAAGGGGACGAGCCAGAGCTGGAGGCTGCCCCTGCCTCCCCGTGTTGTCCCCTAAGGCAGGACGAAGCCGTAGCCGGGCAGGCCTGGCTTCCTGGGAGGGCCAAGCTTGGCTGTGGGTGTCCTGCATCTTCACAGAATCACAGAATGGTTTGGGTTGGAAGTGACCTAAAAGCCCATCCAGTTCAAACTTCCTGCCATGAGCAGGAACATCTTCCACTAGACCAGGTTGCTCTAAGCCCCATCCAACCTGCCTTTAAACACTGCCAGGGAGGGGGCAGCCACAACTCTGGGCAACCTGTGCCAGTGTCTCACCACCCTCATAGTAAAGAATTTCTTCCTGATGTCTAATCTAAATCTCCTCTTTTTCACTTTAAAGCCGGTACTTCTTGTCCTGTCCCTATATACCCCTGTGAAAAAGCGCCTCTCCAGATTTCCTTCAGGCACTGGGAGCTGCTCTAAGGTATCCCCGGAGCTTTCTCTTTCCCAGGCTGAACAAACGCAACTCTCTCAGTCTATCTCCATAGGAGATGTGCTTCAGCCCTTGGAGCACCTCCGTAGCCTCCTCTGAACTAACTCCAACAGGTCCATGTCCCTCTTATGTTGGGGTCCCCAGAGCTGGAGACAGGACTGCTGGTCGGACCTCATTATACTGGAACAGAAGGGGAGAATACCTCCTTCAACCTGCTGCTCGCGCTTCTCTTGATTCAGCCCAGGGTACAGTGGGTTTTCTGGGCTCCAAGCGCACACTGCCGGCTCATGTTGAGCCCGGGCCCCGCGGGACACCCCCGGTCCCTCCTATCCTCCTCATCCCAGAGCGGGGCAGGGACGCGGGGCCCGGCAGCAGCGCGCCGACCCCTCCGTACCCCGCAGCCGCCTTCCCGGGGTTCCGTCGCTCTTCCGCCGGGCTGCGGGGAGCGGGGGGACCCGCTCGGAGCGGCTGTTCCCAGCACCAGAGCCCGCGGGCGGCTCCGCGGTGGTCGGGTCTGTGGCAAGGACTTTGCAGCATCCCCAGCGCCGGGACGGGCGGGACGTTTCCTCTGCACCTTGCGCGCCTTTCTTGACCCTGAGCTTTGAGGCTGGCTTGGCCTCTTTGCTCCCTCCCTCAGTGACCGGGCCATTTATTTCGGCGCTCGTCAGCCCTTCCATGCTCAGAGCCCCGATTCCCCGATGGCTTTTAAACCCTCTTAGCTAGAAAGCTGCGCGTCCATTCAGCATTGGCACACACCGAGAGCCTCTAAGAAAAAGAGAAGGAAAAAACCCCAGCTCACAAGATAGAAAAGAAAAGAAGAAATCCCCCTTGCTCGTTTTGTTTCTGCCTAAATGCCCGTGGCGCGAGCATCCCTCGGGGGAGCGCGGCTCCGAGGGGTGTTAATGTGGTCGATTCGGGGTACAAATGTTTGGAAATGTTTCCCGATCCGCACAGAAGGAGGGGGGATTTGCAAACTGTTGCTGCCACATGGCCCCTCCAGCCTGCCCATTCTCATTGTAATGAGGCCGGCGCGTGCCTCATCTGCCGCCCGAGCCCTGCCACGAGCCACGACCACCGCGACCATCGCGACCATCGCGACACGACCATCGCGACCACCGCGCACCCGGATCCGGGACCCGCCGGCAGCAGAGAGGGCACAATCCGGGGCTGCCTCCGGGGGTGCCGGTCCCGGCAGCGCTGCCCGCAGCCCCCTCACCCTCTGGCGCCCGGCTCCCGGCCCTCCGAAAGGAGAACACTTCAGTGACAGGCTGTAACGATCAGCGCCGAGTCTCCCGCTCCCAATCGATGGCTTCTTTTCCATACAAATGCCCGCTTATGCCTTTATGTTCTCCATCTGTTTGTAGCTAACACCTGCCATTCAATAAATCGATTTGGCCATTTAATGTAACAGCTTCCCGGGACATTTTTTTCATGCCAGATGCCACAGCAGCTCCAAACCTCTACCCCAGCACAGCCGCCCAGCCCGGGGCTTCGCCTCCGCAGAGCCCCTCTGCTGGGGCATGGAGCAGAGCCGGAAAGGAAAGAAAACATTGAAGTGTTCTGTTAAACAATACCTGTATTTTAAACACTAACCCCACCGATCTCACCTTCTGCTTTAACTCTTTAGTTTCCAGGTGCCTGAGAAGTGAGGTCCTGGCTGGTCCTTTGGCAGGTGGATGTGTGGCAGGTCACAAGCATCAAGGCAGTTTGTGCCATGTTGGTTCCCTTTCATTTTACTCATCAACAGATACTTGGCATTTTTAAAGGGATTTCGTGTTTTATAGACACAAAGACACTCTGCTTGCATGGCTTGTCGCCCCATCCCATGGGGCAAGGCTGCCTTGGGCCTCTCTTATGGGGACTTCGTGGAATGAGGGGTCCCATCTTTCTATTTGCATTGGGCCTTTTTGAGAGGCCACTTTGCTGGACAATGGGGCCAAGTGCCCTGGCCTTTGAGCTGCTGTGGTCCTCAGCAGTAAGAGCAAAGAGAGGTGGGTGCTCTGTCCCATGCCAGGGAGAACCTCAGATTTCCCTTTCGTGATACCCCAGTGCACTCCATGGTAAACTAGGCGGAGGGAGAAGGGTGTATCTGTCTATATCTCACCCCACAGGTCTCAGGGGAGGGAAAACAGCATCACTGGGGATATGAGAAAGTGGAGTGAGTAATACAGCATGGGGAAGTTACGGTGCAGTTTCCTCATGGAGGAAGGGAGCAGCTCTGGGCTGGCTGAGTTCCTCCAGAGGAGGTGATTTCAGTACTGCTGGGATTTTGTCTGACTGTGCTCGTTGCAGAATTTATTGTGCTGGGAGTGCCTAGAGCCTTTGAAACGTACTGTTATTGATTTAGATCTGAATAAATACATAAAATGAAATATGTAATAAAAATAATTATAGATATGCACATATTTCAGCTATTTCAGAGGTCTGTTTCTTAATTAATTCAGTGCAGGCCATAGATACCATTTGCAAATGCACCTGGCTGTAAAAGACTAATTTCCTTTGAGAGTCATGCAGTTGCAGGGCATTTCTCATAGAAAGCACAACTGGAAGCTATGTCTGGAAGTGGGAGTAGATAGAATCACAGAATCATAGAATAGTTAGGGTTGGAAAGGACCTTAAGATCCTCAAGTTCCAACCCCTCTGGGATACCTGGGAGATGATCAGATCCTCCTCTGGTTTCAAACCTCAGAGTTGTGGATGAGATTGGCAGGGAAGAGTTGGAGAGGATGGGGATTTCTCACTTGGAGCAGAGGTTCCCACGTATTTATTCATATATAAGTTATGTCTGGGTCAGTGTTCATGGATCGGACACTGGCCTGAAGCAGCACAACAAAACAAGTATGGACTGGTTTCTTAAAGGGGAAGAATTCCCTTTGCAGGCTCCAGAGTGAATGTCCCATGGGCCAGGCTTTGGAAACTCCTGCATCAGAAGGTCTGTGTCTTCAAACAGATGGCCGAGCAGCCCTTGGCTACTTAGAATATGTTTGGGGCTATATTATATAGCACTGGGTAAAGAGATCTGTCACAGAAAAACAGTAAAAGTCAGTTTTAACTCTTCCCCCGGGGAGTGCTGTGGATTCATGCTCCGCCTGTGTGACTGGTCCCTCCTTTCCCGTCCCCTATACGGAGCCCACGGGATGTTTGGTAGGGGCTCAGCGTTGTGGTGTTCGCTTCAGTTAGAAGAAGAAGCCTCAGACCTCTGGCATGTGAGATTTGGCAGAGCAAATCCTAAAGTCAAATGTGTGCAGCCTCACAGGCTGTCCCAGCCAGGCAGGACTGAGAGGAAGGAGATGTTGGAAAGCACTTCTGGAGTGGCTGGTTATGTGTGGCATCCAACCCTGCACCCAGGGGAGGTCAACGACATGCCATCACCCCAATGCTATCTTTCTCCTCCAGGCTGGTCCAGAGCAGGGGATATGCTGCCATCAGGTGTGGTGGCCACATCGGGCTCTTGCTGAGGTCTTCTGCTTTCCTCCCTCTCCTGGTAGCCCAGCATTGGGCAGAAATTGTCAAATGCCCAGGACTGAATTCCTGGGGGGATGTGGAGGCCAGAGCAGGCAGGAGAAGGTCTGTGGGACTCTGGAGTTGCACCTGCTTGTGCACCAGGATAAGCTACAGGAAGGCAGTTGTAACTTCTCACTGGTAAAAGTTAAAGGTATTTAAAATACAGCTGGCCACTTAACTAAGGAAATCCATTTTAAAATCCCTTCACTGGAGGTAAAACTTGGTAACGACTGAAAAGGAAGACTATCCTGACGTTTTATCCATGGCTTTTATATTTACTTCTAGTAAGAAAGATTTTAACTAGGACCAGCTGCTTCCACAGCCCATCAAAAGCAATCCTAGATTGTCCAGATGGAGTCACTCAAGACAGAGACATGAGCAAGGGCTGCCACCGGCTCCAGGATTTCTGGGTATGTCCTATTTTAAGAAGATCTCGCATCCTGCAAACACTGCTTATGGGAAATGATTGGGTGCAGAAATCCTAGTGGGGGCCCATGAGGCAGCCTCATGTGGAGATGTGGCCATGCGGCATGGTGACATTTTGACATAACGTGGTGATGATTTTATACTAGCATCAGCCCTCCAAGAGGAAAGTAAATATGTGACATATTGTTCACGGAAACAAAACAAACCAGACAATGAGGTCCTGTGCCCAGTGACTGATGTAACCTCTGCAGCTCCATGAAAAACCTCTTTTTCTTTGTGATCTGGAGATGCTGGGAAAACGAGTGCATCAGGGTATCCAATACCCATCCCTGGCCCATCCAGCCCTCATCCCTTTTTGTCTTTGTGTGCGGCCATGCAGGGAGCAAACACAGAGCACCCGCTGGGTTTCTATTGTTTCTCCTGTCTAATGGCCCTACTTAGCCATGGAGGAGCGGGATGGATTTGCGCCTTGTGCACATTGTTCTTGGGGTTCAAAAGAATACTTAAACTAGAGCAGTAGTTAGTATGACAATGGAATAGAAATGAACATTCACTCCAGTGGCTGTGGATGGCATGGGGGCTTAGATAATGGGACAAGAGAGAAGAAAATTAATGAATCTGTCTGTCTGTCTGTTGACCCATCAGTGTAAATATCTTGTCAGTCATAGGTGACAGCAGATCTAGCTGGCTGGTAGGAGCTATGCTTGTTCAGGCTTGCAGTTGTATTCTTGGAATGAAAAGTTCCATCAGGTAATTTAGCAGACTAAAGAAAGCTGGTACAGCAGGTACTTGACCACATAGGGAGCCCCAGATGGATGAACTATAAATGCTTCATCTGCAAGTGTTAAATGGCGCAAAACAGTGTTAAGTTGAGGGCTCTGCACAGACTCCTTCCTTCTCCTCCATGCCCATGGACCATCATGGAGATGCTCCTTTGAAGCCTACACAGGAGCTTTTCTTGAGCTGAGCAACCGTGGGGACTCCCCATTAGGCTCTTTAACACTTACATAGGGCTGTGCTGCCACCCTTAGCCAGCAGGAAGACTTGTGTCAGCAGTTGTCCTTTGTCAGAGGCTGCTTGATGGGGGTGTCCAGATCACCTGCGGAAGGGCAGACAGCAGCATCTATCCCATCCTGGAAGGGATGTAGCTGTCATGACGGAGCAATTACACTGTTGGGTAAGGCCGACATATAGTTTTGTTTAAAAACCTGGGGTGAGGCATGGGGCCATCTGTGTGGTTCTTCCTATGGGTACATACACAAACCCAGGGTGGGAAACCCTCCTCAGAGCTTAGGATGGGATTTGTCTCAGCTTATTTCTGCTGGGTAGTAGGTATATAGGCTACATTATTTATCTACATTTCTTCTTGAGTCAATAGTGAGAGATGGGACCATATTGTTGGTGCTGGGAGGGAACTGTATGCTAGACAGGATGATCTGCAGAAGCCCTTTTCTCTCCATTGACTCCAGAGGAATCTGCATGGCTAGATCAGGTGAGATCCCTAATGTTTAGAAAGCTAAAGCGAGGTGAGAGTAATTCCTTTCTTTTACCTGTTTATCCTGATGTACAGCAGCCTGTGGCAGACCTGGGAGCAAAGGGTGGCACCTCTGAGCATCAGCCACTGACAGGGCTTGGGGTGTCTGCCTGAGGTTAGGATCAGAGGTGTCCTCAGTTTGGGTGACAGCACAATCCTCATGACAAAACTTGCAGAACTAGCTACAAGATATAAAGAAATGCATCTTCCTAGATTGCTTGTATTTTGACACTCTTTCCATTGAAACATTCCTTATGCTGCAGCAGGACACCTGAGTAAAAGGCATCACTGCAGCCCAAGAAAGGGTTCAGGCTGTAATGTCTAGATAAAGGCAGGGATCTGTACCACAATCATGGTGCTGAATAGATTAACAGGTAAAATCAGGTTGCTCACTGGGGATTGGATTTTGAGCACTCTTTGGGGGAAGGAGAGTCTAATGCAAGATTCTGTTTCAGGCCCATTCCTAACAAAATCTGGAGCTGTGCAGCAAAGGTAGAGGAAGGAATGCTTCAAATGGCATATATCACAGCTAACAAACTCTTTATAGCTTACAAAGCATTTCCAGCTTATTGTTTATGCATTCAGAATGTTCCAAAATAGGTAGTGCAATGAATCAATAGATTTTAAGATATATCTGGGTTTTACTAATTCATTAGGGGATCTCACAGTTAACCCTTGAATAATCAGCTTAAAAGCAGAAGGCAGATTTATTGGCATACGGTTTTACATGGACATTCTGCTGGTCAAATGCCAAGATATATAACAGTTTAATGTCCAGTGCGTTTATTATCTAGGATCTAGCAGAGGCTTTAGCCTTCAGCCTTGAAACGGTGGCAGCTCAAGTCTTCGGAGAATATCACCAAACTGAGATGTTTTATCTCACGTACTGGGAAACGTCTTATTCTGTTCATGACAAATCATCCAGTGAAGGCACTTTACACAATACATTGTACAACTGCTTATTTTGGTGCCTGCTTGCTTTCCCACTTAAGAGTTTTGGCCACATTTTCATGTTGTGTTTCATTTCATGCTTGCTGCAGCTCCCCTGCGGACAAGTGCTGCTTCTTGTCTCATTTTAGAAACAATTCACAGCAGATTAATTTCTGCTAACTCCTCAGTGAGCATTCGTTTGGAAGGACTAATTCCAGCTTTAAAGTATTCCTAGACGTAGCTCTTTTATTTGAGATTCTTGGTGAGGCTTTTATGAGCCTTCTTCTTGATCGCTTCCCATTCCTTCTTCCATTGGACAGCTTCCCCTACGTTAGTTCTCCAGCAGCGCCTGCCACCAGTGGAGGTCTAGCAATGACAGAAGATGCTGAAGATAAAAGTCTGGCAGGGACATGACTGCTAGTGCAAATCCTGCCTGCTCCCTCCTGCCTGCTTTTCTTGCCTAGGGGACCCCATTCACTGTTACACTTAGGGTGGGTGGCATGGGAACCCTCTAATCCCACAGAATATCCTCTCTGATGGACATGTTCCGAAGTGCCTATTCATCTGCAGTCAGAAATCATTAAAGATAGGAAATATATCCACCTGCTCATGTACTTCTCTGGTTCTCATGAAGGTCTTAATGAAGGGGGCATCACTATGCTCACCTGAAGCAGGGCAGCTCTGCTGGGAAGATCTTCTTAAACCCAGATGCAGGTGTTCCTCGTGCTTGAAAATACTGCACTGACATGAGCTCTGCTGTTATCCAGCACTATAAAAGGATGAGAGTGGTGAGTAGGAGTGAAGTAGGTTGTGTGGCTGGAAAGAAGCTTCTTTTTGGTCTGCTGCTGCTACAGTTTTTCTTGGAGTTTGCCGTGGAGCAAACTGGGGGTGTGTTGGATGTTTCAGGAGAGGATAAGCACTGGGTAGGTAAGGTGACATTGACTGTAAAGATCTCAGTATAAAGAATGAAGGAAAGCTGAAAAAGAGCATAAGAATGGAGAAAATTAGGAGAATTACGGATGTACTTGCTTCATATGGTGTGGAGCAGGAGGTAGAAGGCAGGAGCCTGGATCTAGATAGGTGCCCATGAAGCCTGCTTTAGCACAGAGATGTATGATAGCCCAGACATGGGTGTATCTGCTCTTCTGAAGGAAAGAGTTTTTGGAAGAAAGCAACCAACAAATACATGCCTCTGCTGTGAACCGGTTAGCACCAGTTCTCAGAGCAGCTTCTTTGCTCTGTGTTGTCTCTTTTTCTTATTTACTAGGTAGGTAAATTGGGGAAATCCAGCTAGATCTTAAAACTGCTATTTGTGTTACCTTCATTCATGTTACTTGTAACTGTGCACCCATACAGGGGCAGCCAGCAAGGGTGATTAGAAGACTTGTAGAATCACCACACTGTGCGTGACTGCAGTCTGGATGAGGAAGCAACAACAAAAGCTGCTGTATGAGTACAATACCTAAAGAACAGGACCTTTTTTAGCAAAACACAGCGATGATGTCACAGCATGGTTGAGGTTTGTGGTGTATTAACACCAAAGAAGCTTTCAGTTCATACCTAAAATAACAGATTAGTAAGTTTTTTTACCTAGAGATCTGCTGAAGGGTGTAAGTATTGTAGTGCTGTGGACTCCAAAGTACTTCTAAAAACACACTCAGTACTGCTGTGTTTTTTGTAGTGCTTTGTGTAGAGCTTAGCTAGCCTGGAAATGTGCTGTCTGTAATCCTATCGGATACTGTTAAACCAATGAAAGCAGCCACCAAATTCTGTGTCAGTAGGTCACAGTGCAGACAAGGTTCCTGTGATGCCCCAAACTCATTCTTCTTGAATTCAGTGCTGCTGGAAGGTTTTTTGGACACATAACTTGAGAGGCTGATACTCTCTCTTACTAATGGATCCACTACAGCACAAGCAGCAGCAGTGCAAGCTGTTCTATGCTGCTTGTCTAATGTTCCTTTGTGCCAACAGGGAAGGGTAGCCAGCAGCATTACATTTGCACTGAACCCTCAGAAAAGATGCAGGCTTTGCCCGTGGATCAATGTCCATTGTCAGTGAGGCAGAAGCCATTCAATTTATGATATGGGAGGCAGGTAGCATGTGTAGATGGTTATTGACTTTTGGTCACTAACATGTGGGGTGCTGATCTGGAGAGAAGCCACAAGTCCCAGCAGATTCCCTGGTGATTTTGCCAGACTGCTGAGTTGTGATCCCCAGCAGCAGTTAGGCCTAGGGGTTATAACCCAGAAAGCCTCAGGGTTGGCTGAAATGTGGAGCTCCTTGCTGCTAACAGGTGAAAATGAATTTACATTGTTTTGACCTACAGGTTAATGAGTCACAGAGGTCATTGCTGTGTTAGAAGTCCAGAGCTTGTATCCATGCCTGGTAAAATCATGTAGGGCTAGTCAGAAGGTACCTGACTCTCTTCCCTTCTGGAGTTGTTGTCTTTATCCTGTCCTAATGAAGTACCACAGTAATGGGAAGACTCCCGCTGGTTGAGCTGAGGGCTGTCTCCAATCAGGATTTGCCCTGTTAGACTGTATAACTTTCCTCCACCTAGGTGAGATTGTATGGTATTTAAGGCACTGGACTGCCATTGCCTGCCACTGAGACATCTGCAGATGTAGGGCTTTTGGGTGATGGGGAGCAGGGCAGCACCAAACAGCGTCTATGCCTAATTCCAGCATGCAAATCAGGATCAATGGTTTGTATTGATCAGATGGGGGTTGTTTGAGGTTTGAAAGAAGTTTTCCATAGAGGCCTAGCTCTCCAGTGGCCGTGAGTGCTGAAAGCTAGTCTGGTGAAGGAAGCCATTTCTGTGGAGGTAACAGCTGACCATTCTCTTTATCAGAAAAGCTGCTCACAGATCAGAGAAAACTGAAACAGAAAAGCTCTGGGAGCAATGGCTGCTTTGCTGTGGCTATTTCCCTGTAAATGGGGTGTGTGGACATGTGGGAGCATGTGAGCTGGTGTTCAGATGAGATTTCTTCATTAGATCTAATGTTAATGTATACTTTCTCTCTTCCTTAAACTAGGGAGTTGTCAGAGGTTCATAGATAAGCAGTGATTTCTATGGAGTTTGGTTGTGAGCTTGTTGGTAACATCTAATGCTGAGTATTGGTTTGTTCTCGATGATCTTCCACTCCAAACACACAGAGACCTTCACCACATCAATGCCATGAGTCACAAGTAGCATGTTTCTAAGTAGGCAGTAAATGAATGTTTAACTGGAATTATACAGTTATTGCTTCTGTCCATCCAGACATCAAAATTGTAGGAAATCACTGGAATAAACAAGAGCCACCCATTTCTTTGGTGCATTGCCATGCACACATCTCTACACACACATGCAGTCACAGGTTATTCATCATTATAGCAAGCTCCCTTTCACACCCCATCTACAAGCACTCTCACTCAGCCCATTAACTTGATTTCATTGACTCCTGCTTGTGACATGATACAGCTACTTTAATATCAACTATAGCTGTGAAGAGCTGATGTTACCTTGAGATTACAGAGGTGTTCTTATCTGCTGAACCCAAAGGAGAGCTAAACTGGAGTGCAATCTGTGGGAACTGAAAATGGACTGTATGCACTCATTTATAGTAAATGAGAAGTTTGCTGAAGAAAGGTGGATCATCTGTGAGTCAACATCTTTACCTGCTGTCCTGGTGTGTCATACACTCATATCTGCCTGGCTACTTCCTTTGTTCCCTTTATGATTGAGAGAGCTGCCAGCAGGCAGGGCAGTACTGAAATGTGTGCCTCTCTTGGCAATGGTGAGCCTGTAAGGGACAGGGCTGCAGGAGCCCTGTGAGTGTTTCACTGCTCCCTGCTCTCTGCAGTGCCTCCATCCTGCTGCTGGCCCTGCCCTACCTGGGGGCTGCTGGGGTCTAGGTCCTCCAATGCCTTTGCTCCAGGTTAACCTGGAGCCACTTTCCTGAAAATAACCAATGGAAATACCCCAGTGCATAAGCAGGATTGCACAATGTGTGCCCTGTAACATGAGGAATATGTAACATGTCCCATGCCTGATGAAAACCACAGCGTGCAGCTTTCTCCAGTCTCTGGGAACAGGTATGCATCGAAAGGCTGAGTGCTGCTACCCAGTGCACCCTCAGCCCATGGTGGAGCTTTGGAGGGAGAGGAGCTGTATGAGCTATACAGAGTCATGTTGATGTTGCTTTGCTGGGAGCACAGGAATGGGGATGTGTGTGCAGTGGATCAGCGGATGCTTGGTAACCTTTTCTGCTTTTTAGCTCTACCTCCAAGGAGAAAATTCACACTGTTCTCACAGAAGCGCAGCTGGCTCAGCCAGGGCCCATCAGAATATGGTTTTGTTGACTCAAGATTATTCATTTAGCAGATTTCCGTTGGAGCTGCTCACAAATGTGGGAATTGCTGGGTTAATCTTCATAAAAGATAGAAAAATTGGCAGCAGAAGGAATTTTTGAAAAAGCAAATTAAAGTAAAGGAAAGAAGCGGGTGTGAAGTAAATTATTTGCGGTGGAGTGTTTTCCTTTCCGAGCTAGCAGAGAATGTAAGGGTATTTCCTGGGGAGAATGTCACATTTAGAGATGTCCTTCCTTTGCTAATAGAGAGGTGAAAATCCCTAACAGTTGAACATTTCCAGCTCAAACATGCCCATTACTGGCAGAAGAGGTTCTGTGATAAGTATTTGCTGGGGCTCTGGTTTAGTTCCCACATCCATTTATTTCATCGTGAAGAACAAAGTTGCAGTACAAATGATCAAGGAAGTTCTTCCAATTCGTGTTATTGTTTTGCATGTGCCTGAGTAATTCCTGCAAAGGAGGAAACATGAACTAATATAACGTATTTATCGCACAGCTCAGAGAATGCGGTGGCTGTTGCCAGAGGAGATTTCTGTTCCTAAACCTACTATTGGACTTTTCACGTGAGAAAAGATTCTAGGTGACAACTGCATTCAGTGCCCTGCCTTGTCAATGTCTCTTTGAGAGCAGTGCTGCTCCCGTGAGTGCTGGTGACCAGAGCACAATACACTGCTCTTGAGGCATCCTGAGTATCTTCATGCTACAGCAGGAGCTTTTGGTCCAAAAACTGATCCAAAACTTCTGCAGGGAAAGGGTCAACCACAAATGAAATGGAAACAAATCAGTGGATCTCTGTCTGTCATCTCCCAGGACTGACCAGCTAGGTCAGGGCATAGCCTTTCTGGTAGACGCTTTGAGTCTGGTAGTCCCCTAGTTATTTGCTATGTCTCTTCATCCCTTATAACTTGATCTTGTCATGGATATCCCTGCTCGTTGCAAAGGGGTTGGACTAGATGACCTTCAAATGTCCCTTCCAATCCAAACTATGATTCTATGACACAAGCATAAGCATCTTTTTTCTGTCATTACAACAACATCCAGCCCAGGACCAGCTTCAGGACCTGCAGGAAGATCTTCAAGGAGGTTCTTTGGGTGTCTTCGAGATGTAGCTTGATATACTTATTTGAGGAGGGCTGATAACATATCTGAAGAGGGGGTTTTGACCTTTTGGCTTTTGCTGCTGCTGCCAGCTGCTCTTTCTGGTGGGCT
Source organism: Neopsephotus bourkii (assembly GCF_033783945.1). Classification (NCBI taxonomy): domain Eukaryota; kingdom Metazoa; phylum Chordata; class Aves; order Psittaciformes; family Psittacidae; genus Neopsephotus; species Neopsephotus bourkii. The sequence goes on along the minus strand of NW_026902298.1, from coordinate 11,743,006 downwards.
TGGTCTACCCTCAGCTTACTTTCGAGTCTAATTTGCAAAGAAAGGGCAAAATACTGTTTCCTCAACAAGAGGGTTCTTTATTTCACTAGGTTCCTCATTCTTGCAGTGGGATTGGCTTTACTACTTACTGGGAGTCCTGAGAGATGGCCTTGTGCAACCTGGAATGGGGCACTGAGAAATGTCTCCTATGTGAGGTCTCCAGTACTTCTGACTCCTTTCTGAGCAAACAGCATCAAGAGAGCAATTTTTCCCTCATGTAACCTCTGGCTCTTGCACTGAGAATGTGACCATGTATGTCTGTGTGCATGCAGCTGAGCAGTGCCCTCAAAACTTCTGATGTTGAGGTCTGAATTGAGCATATGGGTGTCTCCTGTTGAAAATCCCCCTTGCAACTTAATGTGTTCAGCAGAATGCTGCACAAAGTGCAAAAGTTATGTCCCAGTCTGGATGTCCCTCTGACTGAGGTGTTTGGGAAGCTGAACTTATGATTATGCCCATTACAGAAAGATTATCAGCCAAGTGATCAGGGCCAGAGCTGAATGGTGACGGGTTTGAGCAATGTTGATATTTGGAGGTGGGACCAATTCAGATTCCAGGTTTCAAACACTGAGTGTGAAATGTGCAAGACAGTTTTTAATCAGCCTTCAGTCCATGGTTATTTCTCTCATTAATCCTTCAGTGCAACTAACCTTTGCAGTGGGCGAACTTTTTCCTTTTTCCCCTCTCACACATTTAGGTCCTGCTTCAAGCCCATTCTAATTATTAGTGAAATACAGCATCTTTATGATGCCCTGATAGTCCAGAGTCTCCAGTCCAGGGCAGGAAATTCCCATCATTAAGCATTTGCTGAGCTCTCTCTCTTCAGAAAATGACATTTACTAATTACATCATTTTGATGTATATGATACCCAAACCAAACATGTTATAAATTAGCAAAAACTCATTTGTTTCATGAAAAGTATTGTTCTTCTTTTATTCAATGACCTTTTTGTTCCTCTACATCCTGGACCAATCAAGTGCCGGTGCAGTCGCTGACTTCTGAGCACAGACAATAGCTTATTCCGTCTATTCTGTTCAGATGACTGTAGGAATAGGCAGTCACTTTGTCATGTGGAGACTGGAGGTTGTATAAAACCCTTTTTCCCACCATTTAGAGTGAGTCTGAATCCTGAGAGGAAAACCCTGTCATAATAATAATAATAATCCAGAAGCTCGAGCCCATTGAAGTTTTCTCAGCTTTATGATTTGGGTGGGGTTGGAATGCAGCCCTCCCCGGCCGAGGCTCACTCGAGTTTTCAGAGCTATAGCATGGATCCGAGTTCTCTATGTTTCTAACAGCAGGTTGGGTTTTCTCCAGTGAGCATTATACGTAGCAAAAACTCCAGCAGTTGTGAACGTAGCAGGTCCAGGGACTGCTGGTGCAAGCCTGTTGCTTTCTCCTCCAAACCTTCTGGGATGTGGAGTGCCTCTCTCCCTTGAGCTTGTCGAATGGCCCAGCACGATAGTCCTCAGCTGTCATTCAAACACATAGCAGTCATCAGCCACATTCTCAATGCTTCAGTGTCTGTATGGCACTGTATTGGTATGCAGTACCAAGGCATGGCAGAGGGTTCTGCTGCAGATAAAACATCCCATCTGGGAAGCCTGTGGGCTGGAGGATGGACAGAGCAAGGTGATGGGGGAGCTGACATCATTGCAAAGTCCTTAGGTGTCTTCTGCAAGTGGCCCCAGTGAATGCCACCCTGTGACTGGGCTGATGAGAGTTGTGGTGCTGGGGAAATGCAGGTAGATGATGGCAGGGGCTGCTGCTGTGCCAGGATGCTCTGGTACCATCCTTGCACAAAGGCATCTCATCAGTGGGATCCCTGTGGCCAGCCAGAGAGCAGAAGGATCCAACAGGTTCTCTTGGGCAAGGTCAGAGCTCACTGCCACCTCATATCTTCAGCCTGTGCAGCCCCAGCCCCTTGCTGTCCCACAGGGTCCTTGGGAGCAGGCAAGGACAGAGGGAGGAAGGAGCAGAGGCAGGAGGAGGACTAAGACCTCTGTAAATCCCAGGAATGGCAGCAGCCCTCCAGTGCCTCTGATATCCACAGGGGAAGTGCCGAGACATGAACTGAGAGGCGTTACATGTGTTTGGTGGGGCTAGCAGAGGGCTGAGAGACCTCATTAGCATCATTCATATATTTCTGAGCGGTCACTTAATATGGTTCTTCTTCCTACCAGCCCTTTTGGAAGGCAGCGTGTACCATTCACAACAAGTGTTTATCTTCCAGCTTTAAAGACAGACGTCAGAATATTTCCCTCCTTATTCATGCTCCGTCTTTTCTCACAGCCCAATTATTCATGACATCACCACCTTTTCCTCCTCAGCCCCAGACACAGTGTTTCTGTGGCTACAATTTCCTGGACAAGAGTTTCCAGTTTGCATTGTTGGTGGTGGGGGGGGAAAACAGGAGGGAAACAAAAAGAAGGTTGTTTCGTGTGGAAACATTAAATGAGAAACGCAGCCATGGAAAAGTCAGATGCGCTCAGACACACACACACACAGAGACATGCACACACGCAGAGCAACAACAACAACCACCACCGCCAAGGTTATTATAATTAATTTAAAATCTGTTTAGAAAAGGGCTCCTTTTATGTTGGACGGGCTCTTTAAGCGGCTCAAGAAGTATGAAAAACAGGAAATCAAACTGCCTCATTAGGAATTGACTCTGCTCAGTAATTAGAGGCTAGAAAACAAAACAAGGAAAAGCAGGTGGCGAGTGAGCTCCGAGCAGGCAGCTATTGTAGCATTTCAATGTTCTGCGGGCTAACAACCTTATTTTTTCACAGAAAAGTGTTACTTCCATAGAGAAATGATTATGAGAATCATCCAAAGTTTAATGGGCAAGTGCTGCTTGCTCAGCCTCAGCACGGGGGCTGCTTGCTTGCCTCAGCCTGGGGTTTAATGCGTAATTAGGCGGCATTTTGCTGCGTTTAAAAAGACAACTCTGTTCTCCAGCATCGACTGCTTTCCCCCGAAAATCACGTTAAAAGTAATTACCGAGCGAACCCATATTTTGCTGATACAATCAGATGAGATAACCCCAGACATTAATATCAATTACATTTTCTAACAATAACCTTCGCTGAGCAAATGCTGCCAGGGATTTCCAGCAAACATGTTTATGTTCGAGTCATGCCAGAGTTAGCTTTGCTTGCTGCACTCGCTAACTCCCTTGGTTTTGTAGGAATGTGCTTTTTGCAGAGGCCTTGCTTCCAAATGGCACCCATAATTATTTGCCAAGACCCAATTAGAATCGTGTAAGCAACAGTCGCACCAGCGTGGGTGCCTGCTCTGCCCTTGGTGATGGTCATGGGGCTTTCTAGCTTATTGCAGGGTAAGCACGCATTGCAAAAGGCAAATACTTGAGGGGGACAGAGCTAGCTCTTATTGATCCATAAAGTAAATTTGTAAATAAATCAAATATTTTCCCAAGAATTAAGCAAATGAATGCAAAAGGTGTGAAAAATCAACCTTTTTTGTGTGTGTGGAATAACGATGAAGGAAATGGCTTTCTTCGCATGGTTCTTCTGTGGGTAGAAAATAGAAGCTACTTTTATCGTGCGCATTACTTTTTTCAGTGGGAATTTTAGTCCAGGTCTGTAAAAACAACAAATACAACCCGATGATAAAGCATGAGTATTTACCTACTGTTTACTGCTGACATCCTGTCAGGATATGGTGCAGCTGAGCGAGTGCATTTCAGCTCAAGATGGGCCTGGTGGCTGCAGGGTGAAGCCGTTGATGGGGAATGTGGAGCGAATGGAGGCAGTGGGGCTGGGTGATTTATCTCCTTGCCAGCTAGGTGCTTTATGGCTCTGAGGTGGGCTGCAGCCACGGGAGAGGGCAACGCTTCCCATGGCGTCTGTACCGAAGGGTTAGGGATGGTGCGAGGCAAGTCTGGCAGAGGCAAGCTGAAGCCCAGCTGCAATCAAAGCAGGTTCCCTGGTGTAAACAAGGTGTCAGTAAGATTAAAATTCAGCCTTCCTGTGGCTGAGCTGAGCCACGGGGCTGGGGAAATGCCGCAGCCGGCCCCAGGCTGGTTTATGCCTGCATGGGCTGTGGCTGCTGCAGAGGTTTGTGGCCTCTGGCATGGTTCTTATCCTGGAACAAACCTCAGGTAGACAAAGAGGGAAGTGTCTGCTGGGTGTTCAGGTTTATGTGGTGAGCAGTGTGAGCATGGCTGTGCCCTGGGCAGATGAGCCTGGGGCAGCTTTGTGCTCCCAGAGTGCTGCCCAAGGGCAGTGAGTCCCAGGTCTACAAAAGCTATCAAATGAAATGGATGTTCTGTTGCTTGTTGTTAATAATGACTCTTTAAATCAGTTATTCCTTCGGGCAAAGGCTTCCAGCAGCTAGGAGGGGGTATGGCTGAGCCTCCACAGATAAGCAGGGAGATCCCAGTAGCTTGTTGCTTTGCTGACAGCAATGGCCCTTTTCTGCAAGAAGCTTTGGGTTGCTCCCTGCCCTCGACAGGATGATTAGGGAGGGAGAGCTTAGAGAGGGATGGAGCAGTTCACAGCCAACCCAGAGATACCTTAGCCCTGCCCTGGGAGGGCGCTCTGTGCTGGGCAGCTTTTTCAATCAAACCCTGGGCTGCTTTTCTGTCCTGAGGATAGTTTTGGGTTTTGCCACTGCCAGCAGGGGCACATCCTCTGGTTTGGGTACATGGAGGCTCCTGGAGTGTAACATTAGCACTGTATGCGGCATACCATATGGTACTTGATTTATCTGTTAGAGTTTCTTGCTCCTGGCCAGCAGACTGGTGTGATGGATCTCTCTGTTGATGGAACAGTGGCAAGCCCTGTGTTTGGTCCTTTGCAGGAGCAAAGACATGGGATATCACCTCGCCAAAGGGCACAGGTGAGCATCAGGCACATCCCCAGATTCCCACATGTTGTGGGATGGGAAATGTGTCCCTTTCACCTGGTGGCTCCCTCACAGGCCTGTTCTGGGCTACCAGAAACCACCCTGCTGAACAAATGGACCTTGTGCTGGCTGGGTAGATCAGATATGCTTGAAGCACCACAGATTGCCAACTGTCCCTTGGCAAAGTGACCCCACAAAATGTGGATGTGGATTTGACTCTGCTTTCCTCTCTCATCACCTCCTTCGGGGGGGTGGGTTCCTTTTGTCAGCAGGCTTGCATTTCTTTCCTGTTGTAACACATGCATCTGATGCTAGGCTAGAGGTTTCCTTACCAGCAAGTTGAACCCTATTCCTAGATCTGTTGACATTTACTATAAGTGGTTGAGCTGGGCAAATAATCCATGAATATATGTTGACATTTCTAAACCAATTTGCTTTGGCTGGCGCTACACCTGTCTAGGGATTACTCTTTGCAGACATTCAATGGACTGATTTCTGCTGTCAATAGCCACAGAAAGTGTCTTTCAGCATCTGAAACCAGCTCATAAATGTGTGAGGACTGGGCCTGCCTCTTCCTGTGTCTATTAGGGAGCAGTTATAATTTCATGGCTTAATTACCCAGTTGCAAGCAATGGTGTTACTTAAAACCGAGTTAACTAGCACAAGAGGCCTTAGAACACTTTGTTGCTCTGCTTAATCTACATGGCCAAGCACTAGAAACTGCATAAATCAGTACTGCAAATGAGTCTGTGGAAATCATAACCTTAAACAAACAAAAAAAGCTCCAAATACATCAAACGTGAATAATTTGCTGGGATCCAGAAGTTCTTAGCAGGCACAGCTAATGATTTCCTGTGGTTTCACAGCGCAGTGGCCGAGAGAGGGATGCGGGGGGGAGCACCATGCTGCCTCCCGTATTGTTTTAATCAGGCTCTTGTAGGTGGAATTTGTGAACTCATGAGAATGAAAGTTCCCCAGCCCTGGCGGGGATCCAGGCAGAGTTTGGGCAGACATTGTGCAAACTTCCCCATGTACCTCCAGGGGCTGATTTACTGCAGGATGAATGGGGTCCCCGAGCCGCCCCACTAGTACAGCCCAGCATCACCCGCATCTCCCAGCTGCAGGGCTGGGCTGCCCATCATCGTGGCTCTGCCTCCTTCCATCCCTTCCTTCTATGAGAGGAGGAGGTATCGCTCCTTCTTGCAAAGCAGCCTCCATCCTGATTTGCATCAGGCTTGCTATTTCAGTCCTGGGAACCCCAAAGTTGCCGGATTAGGTTTTCGTTGTTTTCACAAATGTCCCTTTGGGGTTGAGCTGAGCTGTTAAAAATAAGGCACTAGAAAGACAAATGGTTTCCGGGGGGGGGGGGGAAGGGACAAGGGAAGAGTCTTAGGACAGCTGTAAAATGCTGGAAGGTTAAATAAAACATTCAACTGCTTGTGTAGTTCTTCCTGATGTTCCTGAAGCCACTGATGACCTGAAGAAGCTGGAGGAATCATTCTGCTTGCTGCATGTTTTGTTCTTTTTTTTTTAAGCTTGTTACACAAAACATTGTTTTTTCCATTTCAGGAAGTCTCTTGATGCCCTTTGGTTGATTTTGTTTTGCTTGTTATCTGGACAACTAATATTTTTTCCTGTTAGGGGGAAAAAAAGATTTTCCCAAGCAGATTAAAGATGTTTTTTAAGCCTATGAATGGTGACATGGTTCACTTTCATTGCTTTGTTTATTTTTAATAATGAAAAACACCTTAATTTATCGTAGCACAACGTCCATCCTGGCGTAAACCTTGAATTGAGTTTTCGCTTGTTGTTCCTGATTTGTTTGTGGCTTCTTATCTAAGGGAAGGCTGTGAGTGTTTTCTCATGCTTTTCTGAAGTCGTGGCACGTGACAGAGTTTTCTGCACAGCCCATCAATGGCCACTGGACAACAACAGCCACGTTTGCAAGAGGGCCCCACTTTATTTGGTGGTTTTGAGGTGTTTTTTTCAGTCTGAACACGTTATAATTAGCTTTATGAAGGTAGGTCCATCCCACCCCAGTATTAGGAGGATTGTTTGAAGTGACCTCAGTTATTTTTTGAATAAAAATAAGAAAGAAATGGGCTCTGTGAGCAAGGTGCAGGTCTGCAAAAGGGCAGCTGAGGAACAGCCAACCAAACTTGGGTTTGGGAATGAGGACCTGTAGCCTGTCTTCTTCTTTGCAGCTTAGGTTGTTATTCAGTGCTTTGCAAAGGCAGCGACACTCCTAGTGCCTTCAGGCTGGTGGTATGTTCTGCATGTATGTGGTTGTGAACAAGGCATGAGGAAATCAGGCTGCTGAGCATCAGAGAATAAAGGCTGAAATTATGAAGGGCATAGGAAGGGGGGGAAAGTCATCACTGTATATTCTGGGTATAAGCTTTAGAAGATGTGCTGTGCACCACTGGCAAGTTGGTGCCATAGGAGCCCCGTGGGGATGTCTGTCCCAGCAATGAACCTGCTACCTCTCCCATCCTCAGGGGCCATGGCCATACTGGCTGTGAGGGCTGAGGGCAGCCTGGACCCTGCATGGGGGTCTACCAGCCCCATCTAACCTGAGGTGCTGCCAGTGAGCTCTGCATGGGGTAACGGTTGGAATTGATGATCTTAAAGGTCTTTTCCAACCTCGTTGATTCTATGGTTCTGCGGTACGTAGGCAGGTGTCCAGCCCCAAGAACAGTGCACGTCCCCATTTGCTCCTCGTACCCACCAGCGGGGAGGAAGCCATGGGGGCTGTCCTGCCCACCAACGGCACAGAGGAGACACGGACGAGGTATTTTTCTTGGCACTGGGACCTCCGGCGTTCCAGGCGTGCACGTGCCGCCTGACCCCAGCAAGCTGCCTCCTCCGGGGCCGCAGCTCATTTCCTCCTGCTCCGAAGGGGAGGCCCTACATGCTGATGATGGTGGCATTGGGATTGTATGTGTGTGAGTCAGTTTCAGCTGAATAACAACACTATTCTTCCCAAATTGCTCCTGTCCCTGCCATTTTAACCCCTTTGTGCACATTTAACAACCTGGGCAAACAATAACTAGTACTAAGGGACAAAAAGCACAGAGAAGATGAGAAAATCCCAACAAAAGAGAAGCACATCTTCTCCCTCTTCGTTTTATCCAAGTTATCTGCCAAAGGTTCTATAGATATTTACATTCTACTCACTGCTGTAGTGATATGCATTTTCTTAAGCCAGCTCATATGCAAGGGGCAGGTTAATTCATGCTGCCCGCTTTGAGTGTCCTGTATAACACAAGTTTGTGGAGCGGATGTAGATGAATTTATTTGCAGATCTTACAAAAGAGGGGCTTCTAACATGAGAGCTCACCTCACTCTGTGAAATGCCTGAAAGAAGACTTTGGCTTTTGCCTTTCCAGACTATCTAATACCAAAAACGGGCATGCATCTTGAGCAGGTGCTTTCAAGGAAGAAAAACAAAATCTGTAAGCAGGATTATGGCACAATTTCAGCAGGAACTAAAAGGATCTGGGTCTGGTGGTGAGAACAGCTGCACCTAGAGACCTCTTGGACAAACAGCTGGACCAGGCCCAAAGCAGGGCTGTAATTGCTGCATTATTACGTTAGCCACCAAAACATGCGAACTGTTGTGCATCTCTTTTCCAAATGATGGTGGTATGGATGCCACTGGTTTTATAAGCTCTTATTGCAGAAATGATGGAAAAATCCCAGTCAAGACTGGAAATTCAGGATATTAATTTCTGCACAAATTTTGGGAAAAACATCAACAGAAGGGAGTTACGGAAGATGAAGGTGGGTAAATGTCAAAATCATGCTGTGCCTGACTGGATGCAATGTGCTGCCCTCGCATAAGGAGGACACACGACTCCCGTCTGAAGGAGATGCCATTCTGGGAAGAGAGGCTGACGGGAGGATCCAGCCTGTGACCGTGCCAGGCCCTGAGGGTACCACAGGGCTGTGATGGCCCTGACCAGCCTCGCCTTTGGCTTCCCCATACCCGTAGGCCCAGGGGTTCTATTTGAACTCAGCCCAACGCCCTCAGCCTCTTAACCTTTCAGCCTCTTAACCTTCTTGTCTTAACCTCTGTCAAACACACTCAGAAGCTCATTGCCCTGATTCCTACTGCTGACTCATCCAGCCTTTCGTTTGTTTGACCCCGTGGCAAGTGTGGGAAAAACCTGAGAAGGGAGTAATGGAGCCTGGGTGGATGCAGGAGAGGGATGGAAAGGATGCAAAGGAAGAATCCCAAGAGACAAACACCTCACTGGGGTCTTGCTGCTAATGCGGGTGGTTAATTAACAGGTTTATTCTTCAGCACTACTCATCCTCAGAAAAATAGACCACTTGTTTAATAACAGGAGAACAAAGTTTGGGGGAGGTATGACCAGCACTCCAGGCACATAAAAATCAGAAAGGAAACCAAAAAGTTTTTGATGAGGTTTAAATGTGGGCCTTGTAACAGTGCTGGGAAATGATGAAACATCCTAGGCATCCATCATTACCCTGATTTCAAGACAATAGGTCTGAGGGCCCGCTTGGTGCAGGGTTAGGTCAGCCTTTCCTGCCAACCTTGCAGCCACAGTGAGCTATGAGCCTGAGGAGTCCCTTGCCAGGGGCACAAAAGGAAGCACTGAGGTGATGCAGGGAGTCCTGTGGATGACAGCTGAGTTGGTGATGCACAGACAACAGCCTTGAAGTGCAGGTCCTCTTCACTTCTCTACTGGGTGTCTGTAGGCATGGCTTTGCCCAGAGGACTGAAGCTAATGGATCACCCTGTTGGTCCAGCCTAGTGTGAACCCTGGAGACCTGGGGCAGAGACTTGTTGTGCTGCTCACACCACTTGACCTGTCTCAGGTCCCTTGTTTGTTAAGCAAAGTTAATTACTCTTGCCCTTCTCACAGGGCTAACGAGCTGTTGATGACTATAATCTCATTTGCTCAGTGCTGCAGTGTCACTCTGTGTGGACAGGGAGCTCTGGAGAGCTGCTTGTCTTGGCCAGTGTTCCCTCATCTCCTTGTTAAAAGACTACTTCTTTATTTCCCCACCTCCCTCAGCACAGAGATGCATGGTATTCCACTGTGAGCCTTGGCTTTGCATTGCCACCTTCCCAAAGGGCAGAGGGGTGCCAGCCCATAGCAAGGCTCGGCTTTCTCAGTAGTATTTCACAACATGTTATTTGTGCTTGCCACACTCTGCTGCTCATGGTAAACGAGAGCCTTTGTGTAGGATGCTGTGATTCTTCTAGCCTGACCTGGAGTTCAAAACACATGCCCTGCAGCCAACTGGCTCCCTGGATGACTAGATCAATCTTTTCTCTTCTCTATCCCTCCCTGTGATTCTTCTTCCCTGTGCATGGAACTTTGAGTGTTCCAGATGGAAACATCCACAGGGAGTTGAACAGCTACCCCTGTTCCCCTTTTGCTCTGGTGTAGGTAACCTCCAGCACAGTAATCCCCATGTGTACATTCAGTCCTGACTGCAGCACCATGCCCAGCTCAGGGAGCACAAGGGATGTGTCCGAGATCAGGGCTGCACTCACTCTGTACAAGGCAGGCAGAGCAAGGGAAGCTTTAGCTAACATTTTCTCTTCCATGAAAACCACCCACAGGGCTTCACAGGGCTGTGTGCGCGAGCGTGTGCGTCTAGAGACACAGGACGCGTGTTCCCACTTTAGCCATTCAAGAGCAACAGTGTAAATGGGCTCCCCAGGGAGCCCTGGCTGCCTCGCTGCTGGAAGAGACACAGCTGCAAAGCATCATTCAGGAGAAGGCAAACATGGGAGAAATGGATGTTGCCTTAGATGCTTTTAGCAAGCTCATAGTACTGAACTCAGAGCTACTGCTTTCAGCCTGGTCTCTTACTTGATTCTGGGGCAAAATCATATGGTGAGGTCACTGATCATAGCCGTACAGCAATGGTGTTTTTAGGATGCAGGACTATGACTTATATGGTCCTGTGAGACCAAGTAGGAAGAAAATCTTGACCTTGAAAGGGGAAAAACCTCTGAACTCTTAGACAGGTTAACTTCAAAAATAGCCAAGAGAGCTAGGAAAAAACTTACCCAAATATATTTCAGTAAGTATAAATAGGTTCTCTTTTTCTCCAGTGTTCTTCACTACAAAAGGAAATGTCACATTGAGCCAACTTCTGACCCAGATGAAATGACATGTATTTGCTTATTTTACTTCTGCTCCTGTTTACAATAGGTTGCACTTGGTGGATGTATTTTTGTGTGTGCTGTTGCATTCCAGTATCAAACTTATCAAAATGTATTTGCTGCCCAAACTCTGGCTGAGGAATTGTGTTTCTGGGTATCAGTCACAGAAATGAACGAGCTCTTTGTGTGTGTGTATGTGCACTTGCTAACTAAGAACTCATTGCCTCGTAAAATAAATCTAATTATACATACAGAATAGTGATGAAAGACTTTCTGCTCTTTATCACTACATGACTTTTAAGAAGGAGGAGGAGATGGGTTTGCTACTCAGGCCAGTTCCAGGAAAATGTTTTGGTGAACCCAATGATGAAATTTTAACCCTTTTTTTTTATGTCTATTATATACAATCTACTGTAAGATACCAGTCCAAGGAATATTTGTGATACTTCTTTTCACCTTCTAAGGGTGAAAAGGCTCTGGACATATCTTAGAAATAGTGAATGTGAATATTTTAGTTTATGGTGGATTTAGAGCCACAAGGACGATCAAGGGGCTGGAGTATCTCCCATAAGAACACAGACTAAGGAAATTGGGCCTGTTCAGCCTGGAGAAGAGAAGCTGCTTGGAGACCTTGTAGCAGCCTTCCAGTATCTGAACGGGGGCTACAGGGATGCTGGAGAGGAACTCTTCATCTGGGACTGTAGTGATAGGGCAAGGGGTAACGGGTTAAAACTTAAACAGGGGAAATTTAGATCAGATATAAGGAAGAAGTTCTTTGCTGTAAGGGTGGTGAGGCACTGGAATGGGTTGCCCAAAAAAGTGGTCAATACTGGCAATGTTCAGTGCCAGGTTGGACAGAGCCTTGGATGACATAGTCTAGTGCAAGGCATCCCTGCCCATGGCACTCTGTGATCTTGGAACTAGGTAATCTTAAGGTCCTTTCCAACCCAAACCATTCCATGATTCTGTGATTTTGAGGGCCATGGAGAGTGCTTGTCACATTGTGGCTGGCCATTCCTGCAGTATGCTTGGTCTGCAGCATTGTTTCAAACTCCTGTTTGGGTGATGTATGCCTCACAGATGGGGATACCTTCTAACTGCTTGGGAATCATTGGTAGCTGTTTGTAATGCATTATTTTATTTGATAAGAAGCTATTTTCTCACTAGCCACCTGGATGCTTCCCATACAAACTGTACATGCGAGGGTCTATTCATGTTGGCCTACACAATGGATTTCCTTTCCATGAGCATTCTTGGAAATAAAGCTCTGCTCCATGAATGTTTGTGAATAGCAAGGTTTATGGATTCCACCTAAACAAAGCAATGGTTTTACTAGCAAGAATATTTGTGGATATTGTTGTGCTGCATTTTCCCAGCTCCAGGTTATTTCAGCAGCCCACCAGTGGCTCCAGCTTTTGTTTGAGTGTTAGTATATATGTACAGAAAGGTTGGCTTGGGAGAACATTGCAGGATGGAGACCAGAACCCTGGATTGTTTTATTGCAGGAACTGGATTAAATCATATGAGCTCATTCTCTGCTCTTCATTGCATTGTGTTTGGCAGTTCCTGCAGCATGATTGCATTTAGGTTAAGTGGCATTGTTTGGGAGTCCAGCAGGGAACAATCCTGTATTGACTAAGCGTGGGGAAAGGACAAGATGATCTCATAAGTTTTCACCATTTTTGGTACCTGCGCTTCACTTGTATGTCTATTCTTTTTTCTCTGTCAGAATGTGATAATTCTCCATGTACAACTGATGGAATTGCTCCATGAAATGGTGCAGTTTGGATTAACCAGGCTAGTACATTAGCAGAATGACTTGTCCTCCATTCAGACTGTCAGGGAGAGACAACCTGTCAGGCACTGGACTATGGGCCACCTTAAGTAAGTGAAGGACCTGACTTGCCCAGCCATCAATGTTTGTACTTGTCAGCACTATCTCTCCTGCTTCCCACCACCTCTATTGACTGCTGCTCTACTGAGTGGAGGTTGTGGCAAAAGCAGCTGTGCATCAGTGCAGAAAAGCTTCTGACTGTCCTGAGTATCATGTAGAGCTTGGAGGAGTGCATCATTCAGGCTCACTGAGGTCTGTATTAGTGTCTGCTGAGCAGAGCTTATGCTGTATGATTTGCCATAGGAGTGCAGTTGGGCACTATCATTACAGACTTTGACTTCCCTGGAGAAAAAAAGAATCCTCCCGACCAGTAAAGGTGTTTGGACAACTAATGTCAAAGAAATCCGATTTCTGGCACTGTGAAACTCTGGGTTTTGCTTTTGTTGCTATTGACATCCAAGCATTCTCCTTTAAAAGCTTTCATTGGTTAACATTGGCTTTAACGGAACATGCTGACCCTTTGTCATAGATTTGAGTGCAGATGAGGCAAAAATACTAGGTTAAAGCCAGGAGAAATCCGCCTTGAACAGTAAAAGTAGGGAAGCTTATTTTCAACTTGGAAGTGAAAGGAACTGAAATGCCTCGATTTTTTGTCTTCTCTCTTTAAAAGCTTCCTAACCTTAATGGTGAGACTGTTGTAGGAACAAGGATGTGAGGGTGGAAGAAAGACCTTCATATCACTCTTCCAAAAATAGTGTTGGGTTTCCCCCAGAGATGTGGAGGAGCTTCTCCATTTGACTTCTTGCTGGTGTTGTGTCTTCTTGGTTGCCCTTTTCGCATTGAATGGGAGTATCTGTAGCTTTTGTAGCGCAGATACAGTGGAGGAGCTGACAGGCAGCAGTAGTGCTGGGACAACAGGAATAAGTTGGACAAAGGATGTGGAATCACTATGTGAGTACCTGAACTATTTTTGTGCACCAAAAGGCAGCTCACATTGCAGGAGGGGAGAGCTACCCACAGGTATGACGGTGGTGTGAGAAACTGATCATCTGCCTGTTCTGGCTATCTGGAAGACTCTGATCTGCACCGTGATTCCACCCTCCCAGCAGGACCTGCAGCGCTTGTGCCTCTGGAACTCTGAAGCACATAAACTACCCCTGAGCCTTCTGATCACAAAAGAGATGAAATAAGGAGGGTTTCTGTTTGACTTAGTTGGAGACATCTCTTGAATGTTAGTAGGCTCTTCCAGACCTCTGGAATTGTTTGATAGGAAGAGATTTGTTTGCCACCAGGATCTCCTAATTTCTGTCTGTCAGCATCTCTTTATGTGCAAATCTCATTCAGAAACAACCGGAATGGCTTCATCCCTGTCACACAGATTTTATTTTATCATAATCATGTTTTACAGGGTACTTCGGCATACATGTAACACCCAGTGTCTAGTGACCTGTGGTGTGTGCTGGGTGGTGGGATGGGTACCCCTTCACAAAGCACAGCCCAAGTCTCCCTGCTGCTGTGCTTTGTCAATCTGTAGTTCTGTGATCCATGTGCAGGCCAGATAAACATGCCTGTGGGTCAGAAGCAGGCCCCTCTGGGAGCTGGCTGGATGATGCAAAGCGGGGTGAAACTGGAAGGATGGTAAGTCATGCTTGCCATAACTGGTTTGAGCTATTCTAAGAGGGGTTGGGTGACAAAAATGTTGCCTGTTACAGGAAAACACAGATGCAACTTCTCATCCATTTACAGAGGCTTATCTAGCTTGTGTTTAGCTAAAGGCATCAAAATACTTCTGAAAGGAGACCGGTGTCATTTTCATGCTTCAGTGAAGGAAACTGAGGAACCAAGCGATGAAGTGATGGATCCAAGGCCACTTGAAGACCAGTTGCAAAATGAGCATTAGGTGCATGTACTCTTCCCAGCACGGTCCCCCAAGCCCCCAGTGTTTCTCCCCTGCCTGGACTGGGGGGCAGGGAGCTGAGCTTGTCAGAAGCATTCCTGAAGAAAGGGAGAGGCAGGTTTCCTCAGGGTTGAGTACAAAGAACATCCTGGCAGTGAGCAGTAGGTGCTGTTGCACAGGCATGTCAGAGAAAAGTCTGTTTGTGCCAAATACATTGGAGAAATTGTTTTGGAATGGTTCATTGGTGTGAAGATACGGCCTCAAAATAGTGTCAGGAATATGTGGGGACGTGCCAGCTGCCTGCATTAGAGAGGAGGGTGATAGATTAGGAAAGAACATGGGCGCATTTACTCCTCCACGTTTCTTCCCAAATCTTTTTCAACAAATCCTACAGGGAGAGCACTGTTTCCCAGCCATGACTGTTTTCATGACCACACTAAGGCAAGGTAGGGTTCTGCTGCCACTGGGGGAGCACAACAGAGGTGAGGTTCCTTACAGGGCTCCCTAATCTCTGGTGGGCACTGGGAGGTGGAAGGAAGGTACTGGATGGGAAATGGGACCTTTGGACTATATGGAGCTTGAAAAAACAGGTGAATCCTTGTGACCTGGGGAAATGTCTGACCCCTTTCCTGATTGCTCAGGTGGGATCAATGCATGCTGTGGATGTGAGTGATGGGAAAAGCTGTACAGCTATCCAGTAACCCGGCCTTGCGCACACCAGTGCCCTTATTGTGATGGGGCAATGTGGCTGGAGGAAGAAGTGGGGTTTAGATGTTGCAGCCCCCAGTCTTCTTCCTATAAGCTCCTCTCATGCAAAAACACACAGACCTCATTGGCAGTATGATGCTGCAGCTGCCATGAGAGATCCAGGCAAATCTGATAATAGGGGGGTGGGAAAAGAAGCCTGAACAAAACAATCCAGGAATGAAAAGAGCCCTCTGTCATGTGCAGGTTATTTTCAGGGGGGGCATTGCTGTTTTCCCAGGCAACAGCAGACTGCAGGGCGACTTGGGTGGGCAGGTGACCAGGGTGAAGCCAAGAGCTACCAGCTCCAGCTGAGATGAGGATGCTGTTTACAATAAACAGAAAGCTATAAGAGGAAGGAGGGACTGTGGAGAGGGAGCTGTGGAGGTCTCCATGGAGACACAAAACCTGCTGCAATGGGTGCCTTCAGGGATTGGCACTGGCCAGGTTCTTAGGGAGAAAAGCGGCTGGCACGGGCATGGCAGGATCCTCCTGCACGCGCTGCCTGCAGTGAGGTGGAGCTTTCCAGGCCTGCTATTCAGCACACAAGAAAAATGGCATTGAAACAACATTAAGGTTGGGACCCAAGCCATAGAAAGCCAAGAAATTCAAAGTGCAGGCCAGCTGTTTGCTCTTAGAAAGGGGCCCAAAGCCCTGGGAGGAGGAGGAGCAGGCAGAGGAAAGGATGCTGCCTTTGGCTGTGCTGACAGTCCAGTGGCTTTGTCTCTGAGGACAGCATAATGTGTCCTCTGCATTTATACTGTTCTTATTTTGGAGCAATACTTGAGAGTATGAGAGATGTGAGAATAAAGAGGCTTTGCTAGAGGTTAAAGGACTAGATGGTAATTTTGTGATTCACCCCAAGGAGGGGACAACACTTCTTCCTCTACCTGGGAATATGGGCACGATTGCTGCCTGCTCCCTGCTGCTCCAGCCCTCCAGGGAAGACCTGGACTAATATCTGTGCCTGAGCTCTGATGGCTTTGCTTTATGGCACTGAAGTCAAAGTTCCTCCCTCCCTCTTCAGCCCTGGGTAAAAAGAGGATGTGCACCCTGCCATGCATTTCACCCGTTCATAGGTTGGGTTCATCCCTTGTCACTATTGCATCTGACCATGCTGTAGCCATTGTGCTCTGTAGAGAGAAAGAGGGGTCTGAGGCAGTGTTTGCTCACGTGTAAGACACAGGCTGCTTACTTTAGGGTCTCAGAGGGTGTCTGCACAGTGAGAAGACCAGGCTCTTGACCCCAAGCTTACTCACAGCCAGTGTGCTGCAGGTACATCCATCATCCTTGGGTTCAGATAGTCGCCTCAGCTTTTCCTGAGGTAAGGGGAGACATTACCAACTACTCCTCTTTTCCAAGCTGCAGTGCCCTCCCAGATGAAGATTTATGGCATTAGAAGCAGACAAGACATAAAGCAGCTGTACTTGGAAGCTGTGATGCTTGCCTGGCAGGCATATGTCTGAGCTGTGCTGCACTAGCATTTGGGACCATCCTGCTTGAAGGAAGACAGAACCAAGAGATGCAAGGCTGCAGTTTCTATTTGAGCTGGTACAGGAGGGTAAGGGAAATGACAGTGTGGAGCCAGCCCTTTTACCTTCCTTTCCTAGAGCTGGAGTGTCAGCAATGCATAAGGTGAAGTGATGGTATGGGTTGTGCTCGTGTGCCAAGTGCTGGGTCACACAGAGATGGAAACCACCGAATCCACCTAATGTAAACAAAGGAAATGGGGAAATGATTTACTGTAAATTAATAAAAATGTGATCCATCTCCAAAGGGAAAGGCAAAGACCACACTGCAGAGTTTGGGAAGGGTCAACAAGACAGAAGGGCAGCAGGCCAGAGAATAAAGGTTTCCTTTGCAGCTTTGAGCTGGGCTCATCCAGTGCTGTCATGCTCCGAGGTCTTTTTCCCCAAGAATGGTGCAAGCCCAGAAGGACAGCCCTGAGAAAAGGTGGCTTTGCTTCATGCCCTGAAGGTGTCATGGGGCTCTGCCTCTGTAAGTGAAATTGAGCAGGATGTGCTTCTTCACCCTCAAGATCCGGCTTTCAACCGTTTCAATGAGCACTTGGTGTCAGTGAAAGGGAGCCCCAGGGACACTCATGGCCTTTTCCAGGGGATGCTGATGATGGAGAAACCACCTCTGTGGTGTCATTGCTCGCTTGCTTTCCTCCTGGGCACACGGCACAGGGAGCCTGTCTGGGAGCACACTGTTGTGTGGGGATGCACTAGCCAAGGGAGTGGCTGGCTGACTGGTGAAACTGGCCAACCAGAGCAGGAGTCATTTCCCTTTTCCCATATTCCCTGCAGGAAGCGGCGGGGTGTCAGCTGGTTGTGTGAGGTTAAACAGTCACATATGAAGTGTTCCTTTGCTGTGGTGTGTCTAAACCTCTGCAGCCCCGTGCCTGGCCCTGCACACTGGCTCTTGTCAATAGGGGTGTGAAGAAAAGCAAAATCCATGAGGGAAAAGAAGTAAAAATGATAAAGAAGCTGCAGGGACAGACACTCCCTGACTCTTCTCTCTCATCCACCAATTTATTTCTCCTGAGTCAGGCGAAGTTTCTGCAGATGTATTCCAGCAGAAGTCAAAGGGAGAGTGAAGCCATGAAAGAGACACACAATGATGCATGTAATTTGTATACTTTGCTGTTAGCTTGACTAAATGACATGTAAGTATCATAGAACCATAGAATAGGAGGCAGAAGGGACCTCAAGGATCTTCTGGTCCAGCCTTTCTTGGCAAAGCGTGACCTGGAGTAAATGTCCCAGCACCCCATCCAGCTGCATCTTGAAAGTGCCCAGTGTTGGGGAATCCACCACTTCCCTGGGGAGATGATTCCAATGTCTGATTGCTCTCATAGTGAACAATTTTCCTCTTGTGTCCAGTCAGAATCTGCCCAGGAGTAACTTGTGCTCATTACCATTGTTTTTTCCATGTGATTCCTTGTAGAAAGAGAGTCTCCATGTTCTTTGTAGCCACGTTTTAAGTACTGGAGCATTGTGGTAAGGTCTCCCCTGAACCTTCTTTTCTCTAGGCTGAACAAGCCCAGCTCTCTCAGCCTTTCCTCATACATCAGGTTTCCCAGTCCTCTGACCACCCCTGTGACCCTTCTCTGGACCCTCCCCAGCCTGTCCACATCTTGTTATACAGCAATAACCCAAACTGAACACAGTATTGCAGGTGTGGCCTGAGAGGCTCTGAGTAGAGTGGGACAATGGCACAGTACCTCTGATGGTGATGCCCCTGTTGATGCAACCCAATTGCCTTTGCCACAGCAGCACACTGTTCACTCCTGTTGAGTTTGTTGTCCACCAGGACCCCCAGCTCCCTTTCCAACAGAGCTGCTTCTCAGCTGGGCAGATCCCAGCTGTGCTGCACTCCTTGGTTATGTTTTCCCAGGTGCAAGACCTTAAACTTGTCCTTACTGAACTTCAAAGGCCCTTGTTAACCCCCTCCTCCAGCCTAACCAGATCATCCTGCAAGGGTGTTTCTTACTCCATCTACTTCTTTTGCCTTGATAGGAGTTGAACTTCTTTTGTGATTCCAGGACAGCACCCTTGAAAATCTCCCAGCACTTACTAGCTTCTTTATCCTCCATGGAAGCCTCCCTAGAATCTCTCCCATGGACTGGGATTGGGTGAGCTGAAGTTTGCTCTTCTGCAGTCTAAGCCCTTTGTTTTAGTGCTAACCTTCGGTGGGCTCAGCAGTCTCCCAAACTCAATATTGTGATCACTGCAGCCAAGGCTATCACTAACTGAGATGAAAGCATGTTTTCTTGGTTTGTGAGTAGCAAGTCCAGCAGTGCCTCTTCCCTGGTTGGCACATCTAACATTTGTATGAAGAAGCAGTCCTCTGCGCATTCCAGGAACTTGATGGATAACATATGAGCTGCTGTGCTGTTCTTCCAACAAACGTCTGGATAGTTGAAGTCACCAATAAGTATAGACTGGGCTGTTTGCAAGATTGCAAAGAGAGTGTGTTGAGATGGGTGAAGAGGTTAACATCTGACATGCAATGTATGGGATGGTTTCAGAAGGAGAAAGGTGTTGGTGTGACTTTAAATTGGAAGTGGGTGGAACTGTCATGGAACTGTGGTGGAAATGCTAAAAACTAGTGTCCAAAAGAGTATTATTGCAATAATATCACGAGGATGGAGCCAAGCTCTACTCAGTGGCAAACAATGATAGGACAAGGGGCAATGGGTACAAACTGGAACACAAGAGGTTCCACTTAAACTTGAGAAGAAACTTCTTCTCAGTGAGGGTGACAGAACACTGGAACAGGCTGCCCAGGGGGGTTGTGGAATCTCCTTCTCTGGAGACATTCAAAACCCGCCTGGACACGTTCCTGTGTAACCTTATCTAGGTGCTCCTGCTCCGGCAGGGGGATTGGACTAGATGATCTTTTGAGGTCCCTTCCAATCTCTAGCATACTGTGATACTGTGATTATTGGGTTAAGACTGAGCCATTTTGTCTGAAGATATTTTCTGTCACTAATTCATGAAATTCTTGGTAGCAGGAGGTAATGGAAAGAGTAGACTTTTGTTTAAATGTGCTTAAGGGAGATAAAGATCAGGGAGGAGTAGGGAGTAATACTCAGACCAGCCATTTATGTCCCTTTTGTCCTTTTAACAGGAGGCTCTGGCTCTTCATCATCCTTCTTTTTGCATCTCCCCCTCCCACCAACAACATTCCACCCCTTACAGCATCCCTCAGCAGCCACCCTGCCACACAGAAACTTGCAGGTCAAGATAAAAACCAAATACACACATACACAAAGCCACCAAAGCCCAGGTCCTTTTGTTGCTTTGTTAATGCCTGTGGCTAGAGGACAATCAGATCTCACCCTTCAATGCATCCTCTCTCCAGAGAAAAATTGCTTCTCCAAACCAGCCATCAAAGAGCAGCAAAGTCCACCAAGTACTTCCTGAGTTTTCCTCTGAGTCCCAGGTCTGCTAGGCATGGGACACCAGCAAAGATGGTCTGAACAGAAGTAGCAGTAGGAGCTGCCCTCAGGACTAGAATGGCTTTTGGAGGGCATTACTCTTGACAGTCCTGTTATGTAGCCCAGATGTCCCCTGATCTTCAAATGTTATCTTCAAAATCTCTAACGCATCTTCATTCTTACCCCCATGACAGTCCTCCAGGCTCCTCCCCTTTGGGCTGTTATGAAGAAAAGCTCCATAGGGGGGACAGAGAGGGATGAATATCCAAATCTGAATGGATGGACTACATCATGAGCAGATCCAAAGCAAGAACAGTAGGCCAAGAACAAAGGCAAGACAGGGAAGGTATAATCAGCAGTTACCTGAGATACTGATTTGCTTTTCCCCGGAAAGAGTCACTTTTCTGAGCTCTGGCATTGCATATACCCTTCAAAACTGACAAAGTTATGTAAACTAAATGATGAATAGACCAAAGAATTTTTACATTATTTTCAACATGATGTTTGTTTTATGAAGCAATGCCAGCTACTAACGCAGGCACAACTTCTTCTCAGAATGCTGGATAAATGCCTGCTCTTACTGGTTTTCCACACAGCTGGAAAAAATTCCTGAAGTGGAAAAGTCCCTGGGCAGACAGCATATATCGAGAAAGAACCTCTGTGGATGCGGGTGAATACGTACATCTTCAGAGCTTTTCCCAGAGAGCAGCTGGACCTTGGGAAGGTGTATTTATAGGGGACCTGGCTCTGCAGCACTTGCCCAGAGATCCTCAGCAAATGGTGGGGCAGAGCTGGGATGACCTTTGCTGAAAACAAGAGTAGCTTACAAATGACCAGGTATGGTGTTCACAGAGGATCTTCCACTGAAAAGCATGCCTCTATTGAAGGACATCTCCTTTGGTGCTTTGGAGGCAACCTGCCCCCTATCCAAAAGGTCTCCCTACAGCTGTGTAAGGTCGTGATGTGGTCCCGTGGGATTGTCCACACTGAGACTTTGCTCTCCAGCAGGCTTGGCCCTGTGCAGTGTCCTGTAACTGTATGGGGAAGGTGGCATCACATATGTGTGCTTGCTGTGTTCATCACGGGGAGGTGAGCAGGTCTTGGGGTCACCATGCCTGCTCTGAGCTGTGGGGCAGCTGGGGCCATGGGATGGATGCGCACTGCAGGACTGGGAGGCAGCAGGATCTGCCATGACTCTGCCTTGGGCAGCAAGGGGGACACAGTGAGTCATGGGTCTGGATCTGATTCACGTTCCTGCCCTGGAAGATGCTGGCTGTGGGCTGCCCATGCCCAAGCTGTAAAGGAGGTGCTCCCACCACGTAGGATGAATTATGCAGCCCCTCCTTTTTATGTATGCATGTATGTATGCATTTATGCATTTATTTACTTATTCACCCTCTTCTTTATTTTCATGGTCACCACAGTACCAGAAATAGCTTTTGTTGAAGCATTTTGGTATCTCCCTGATCCCAAGAGGCTTGAAGCAAAAAATGCTTTACTAGTTCAAAATAAAACCATTGCTTCAGAGGCACAGGGGAGTAGATGGGAGAGGCTATCTTTAGCAGTCTTAATGTATTGTAGTCTCATAGTGGTTTTGTTCATTTAAATGTAATTTGGCATTAAATACAATTTCCTTGCACATAAGTGTGGAAAAAATGGACGCTAGGATTCTTTTTCAGTACAGAGAACCTTAGATTAATTGACCAAAAATTACTGCTTGCACATAATCTTTTATTTCCAGACCATCAGACTTGCTAAAAATATGCTCAGGGCCCTGTGACAAATTGTGATGGCTCCAGACTCCCACTTGTAATGAAGCTGAGGTGGTCTGTTGAGCAAATCAGCTATTTCGTCAGCCTGTATTTGTAAGAAACAACTCTGTAGTGTGATAAATTCACCATCTGGTCACTAACCACTCTACACATCTGTATCGTATTATCAGTTTAGACTGTGATGGTGAGATTCATCCCTTCTTTATTTGTCCAATAGGTATTTAGTCTAAGCCAGTTGTCTGCACTTCCTAGTAGACCATCGAGGCATCTTCAAATAGCAGTTTAACCTCTCCTCCCCCTGCTAGCACCGTTTATCTTGGGGTGGGATGAATTAACCTTTGGAAATAGCTCTCTTTTTCCCTCCACTGACTTTAGAATGTGCAAAGATGACTGGCCTAGAGCAGATAACAAGGTCATAAATGGGCTTGGGCTGTATTGACATCTCCTCTGATTCTGTGTGCAGTGAATATGAATATGTGAATACAAGTATATGTCTGTTAATATTTGCAGAGAAGGATGCTTTAAACGCTCACAACCAGGCTTAGACTGCTAAACGTGCAAGCCTATAGCTAACACCTTAAGGCTTTATTTAGCATTAAAACAAGAACTTGGCTCAAACTCAGTGCAAAGGTTCTCACCAGTTTCTGGCTGGGTTGCCCCCATTTCCAGGGGTGCTGTGCACTCACAGTTCAGCTGCTAGTGGAGGAGACCTGAATAAGTATTATGGACCAAGGAGTCTGGATTTGGCCTCATTGTAGACTCATTTCCTGGCAGTTTTCCTTTCGTTGTGTCTCTCACAACTCTGAATATCTCCTCAATTTTCTATATTTATTTTCCTTCCCTCCTTTTGTGGAGTGCATTGTACAAGGCCCTGGCTATGACAATGTCCTTTTGTTTCAGGAAATGCCTTGAACATCACACCAGAGCAGTTGTTGGTTGGTGTGGTGAGGTCATTCCAAGAGAAAGGTTTTGGAACACCTGCAAGGTTTGTTATGCCTGGGCATAGGAGTCAGGTCTGGGAATTCCAGCCAAAAAAGGGCACATGGGGAAATGCCGATGAAAGCTCTGCAGTACTGAAGTCTCCTCAGTAGGAGGAGTGAGCAGAGTCCTTCAAGAAGCAGATGGAACCTATGCGTTCCCCAGGAGCATGTGATAAGGAAAATCAGACTACCTGGAAAGCACAGAGCACAGAGCACAGCCAGCTTGGGCTCTATGGGTGATCATGGTCATGACCACTAGGAAATAGTTGTCCCAGTAAAATACGACAATCAAGATGAGTTTTCTTAAGGTACATCTGATTCTTGCCTTCTGTCCTCAGTGGCCATTTAAACAACAAAATGTCTTGGCAATATCCTTGTTCTTGAAGACCAGTAAAGGCAAGGATGTGAACACTGAGTCCATGAGTATGGCTGCCAGGGATCTTGTGATGATAAGGTGAAACTAACAGAAGAAATATGTGGCACACAAGCTGGGCCACAATACAAAAGCTTTATAAACATTACAGCCATTAAATTACACAGGCCACTCCAAGTGCAGAATTTGCTGGGGTGGTGACTCTTACCCAGCCCATAGTTTCCATGAAAGGAAAGTTCTGGGTTTATCAGACTGGTGCTTGTCTTGTAAAGCACCATGCAAGAATGATCATCCCCACAGCCTGAGTGGAGATCCTGAAGACAAGTATGGTTTTCCCAATAATGAGCAAGACAGACACATGGATAGATCACACTGGAGGTATGCGAGCACATACTAAGCTTTGACTAGATTGAATGGTACTTTTAATGAGACTTACTAAAGAGCAAGTTACCTCCTGCCACTGAGGCAGGCAGAAACTGTTCTTCCTCGTTTCAGCACTCTGAAGCATTACATCTGCAGTTGTACACGCTTCTCAAAACTTGGCCCAAAGTCTTTATCTGAGTTGGACTGCCTGAATCTGGAGTTCAAACAGGCAGAACCTGGATTCCCACCCAAGGAAGTGCACCCCAAGAGCCACCCCAGGGACTGTGGCCAGGTATGGTAGGACAGAGCTGCCAATGCAGGGCTTGGCTGGGAGAACCCATAACTTTCAAGATATAGGTAAAATTAGTACATTGTGATGAAGCCAAACAACAAAGCCAGTTTCTGATGCAGCTAAAACCAAAAGCAAGCCAACCCAGTTCAGACAAACCCAGGGGCTAAGGTACAGCCCTATTCATCCCTGGGTTTTCCATCTGGACCAGAGAACTGAGCTGAAAAGTCACTTCTGCACAAGAAATTGTGCCTTCCTCTTCACCCCCAACAACAGCAAAGCAAACAATGCTTTGCATTTGTTGCCAAATCCTATTGTAGCGTAGTTTATTCTTGTCTCTGTGAATGCACTGACCTTCTCCGTACTTCCACAGTGCAAGTTCCCTCTGCTAACAAAGACACCAGTGCTGCTGCAGGCTGTCCACCAGCAGTTTAGCATCCTGACATCTCATTTCTTGTAAGCAAATCTCAATGTGATGCTGAAATAAAGATGCAGCTGTTTGAGGCAGGGGTCTCTTTAACTGTAGTTTTTCCTGCACTCGTGCAGGGTGGTCCAGAAAAGCCAAGCACAGGTGCTGTGTTGGTGCATCACCATCAGGAACCTCTTGGTGTGGATGAGGATGACCAGTTCATACCACACACTGGAAAAGGACCAGCTCACACTTCCCGTACCTCGCTTCTTAATGAATCCAGTTAAAACTTGAAACGTTTCCATCAACAGCCATCTCAAAAAGTTTATGACTCTCCAGACAGGCCAAGGAAGTTTGCAGCTTGCTCTGATAATGAAGTTCATGAGCACAGACAAAACTTCTGCATTCATTGCAGACTGTTCCCAAACAACCAAATTGATTTTTATGCATCTGTGGGGTGAAGTAAGATTCCCGCACATCCTGATCAGTACCTCGGCCAACCCTTGGAGTGTTCCTTTAAACAGCTCTCTGAAATTCCCAGAGCCATTGCCTGAAACCAGCACTTCAGTGTGTGACCTTTGTGAGTTACGGTAGTGTTAGGCACTGGGCCACTCTGAAGCAAGTTCCGCAAAACCTCAGACCATTTCTAAACTTCCATATTGATATATTTCCTGATTCCAGTGGTGCATAAAAGAAACAAACCCCAGAAAGCCCCGCTCTGGATTTTCCCTTGCTCTCTTGTGAGTCTTAAATCCATCATGTTATTTGTAAGTAGCACCCTTGCTACTACACAGGTTCTGTTGGGTGTCCAAGAAGAGCTCCCCACCTTTCACTTGCTGGTGCACTCAAAGCCCAGGAGGGAGTAGCTGAAGACAAATGTCACCACATTTCCTTTGCAGGGGTTCCATTGCAGTGACACATTTCTTTTTCTCACTGTCTGTACATGGCAGGAGTTGATCACAATACATTTTGTCCCAGTCCCTTTTCCTGAGCTGCCTCTTCATTGGTTTTATATTGAAGAAGAATAGCTCTTACCCCACGCAGGTAGATTGTACCTTTCTTCCTGCACAAAACGTCTCTGATGCCAATGAACTCACTCAAAGGAAGACTACTTTTGGCAAGGGATCCTTCGAGGACGTAATCTCTATGTAGAGCTTCCTCTCCTTTTCAGCATATAGCTGATAGCTGCATCTTGTGTTCTGATGATTCCAAGTAGCCAGATTAGCTCCTTGGTGTGCATTAGTAGCCAGCCCAAATAGTCGTCAGTCTGGTACCTAAATAGCCCAGAGTGTGAAAGGGCACAAATCTTGCAGTTCTGCTGTGTACTCACTCATATTTGGGCTCATATAATTCAGCCACTAATGTATTTCAAGCATTAGGGCCACATCTTTAGACTTTCCTCGTTCCTTTGCACCTCCAGGTTCTCCACAATTTCAGGTCTCAGCTGTCCTGTGGTACCTCTTCTGTGGTGTCCCTAACAGAAGGGGCACAGGGAAGGTCCTCCATGGCTTATGTGAAGTTAGGTGTGATGGATGAAGACCTTTCTTACTACTTCTTTCCCTGCTTGGCATTAATGACTCCTGAGCCTAAGTAGGTGGATGAAGGAGCAGAGGCAGCCCAGCCTGAAGCTCAGGGAGCGTTAAACCCTCGGCCATTAAACCAAACCATTCTATGCTGCTATGACTCTAATGCAGCTGTATGTGACTGACAAAGAAATATAAGCAAAAAGAGCCATGACACTGACACACTTGTGCACAAAGGACAGATGTAGATGTAAGTGCTAAGAGAGGCCATTCTGGGGCTGAGGCCAGTATTCCTCTGCTACCACCTCATCTTCCCTGCAAGATCAGACCTTGCCACAGTGTTTAATGACTTGAGTTCTCTGCAAATGAGAAGGTGGGGAATGGGAAAGCAAACAAGTCCTTTCTTCATCCTTTGTACCTCTCTTCGACCTCTCTCCTGACCTTTCTCCTGCTTCAGGCACAGGCAGTGACAGTCTGTCCCACTTGGGCTACACCAAGTGTGCGAGACGTGCCCCAGCCACCACCACCTTCCTCTGGGCACCATCTCATTGCAGCTGTTTCGGATGGGAGCAAACATCCCTGGGAAGCACATGGCAGAGGGAAATGCTCAAACACTACAAAAGGCTGATGCTGTTTACACATGGTGGGTTTTCTGGAGCCCAAACATACTGCGAGCACCAAGGATGTTCTGTCCTCTCCTGTCTCCATGGACACAGCACCTTCTCCTAAGTTTGGGGACTCATTTAAGCTTTCCCTATATCACATCTTGAATCCAGCAGCTCTCTTGTTTCCTTCATTCCTTCCCTGCTCTGTGGCTTAACACAGAACAACTTTTCACTTCAGCTATTTTGGGAGTAAATAGCAAAATATTAAAGGTTTGCAGAAGCTTTTTATGTTTTCTCCCCTTCAAAAAAATCCCCCAAACCTCTGAAAACCTCCTCAGTGGATATGTTTCTATTAAAAAATTGCCTTTGACCAGTGTCCAAAATAGCAATCGGCAGAGAGAACGGCTCAGCATTAGGAGGAGGACAGAGGGCTAGGTTTAGTGCTGAACACATGATTTGTGGTTATTACCCAGCACATTGTCTCACAGTTTACCAGGCAACCCCAGATGTCTTTTCTTCTTAACTCTTCACAGACAAAGCAGGACAAAAAGGTTTAAAACTCCTGGATCCCTCTTTTCAGCTGTGGAAAGCTTCTTTCTCAGGCTCCTGTTCCACTGAGTGCAGGTGCTCAGATCCCTCCCTATCCGAGGGAGCACTGGAGCATCAGCTCACCGTGTGGGTCCTCCTGCCTTGCTTTGGACATAACTCACCACATCTCAGCCATACGCTGCAGCCGGACCATTCGATGCACTGGTATTGCAACAGGATGGGCTTTCTCCGTATGCGGTAGGAACTGAGCTGGAATTTCTCCCGGAGCTTTCCCAGCCCTAATTGCTCCCAACAGACATCAGTGCCTTGGAGATACAGTCGTGGGCAACAACTTGTGCATTTCTTTGTAAGTATTTTCTCTCCAAGTGTCTGATATTTGCTACACAAGTTGTCTGTTTGTGGTGCTCGGTTGCTTTCATCACTTAGCATTGTTTCTGTTCCCTATCCGGAGGAGCATGCCAGCTTTTTGAGCAGGACTTCCCAGGTTTTCAAACCTAGAAATTGGTTTCCATGAAGGTCTACACCCACAGCTTCAGTGCTGGGAAGGCTCTTGTTAGCAGGACTCAATCACAGGACTCTTTCCAAATTCTGCAGGGGCTCAGTGCCAAATAAAACAGACCAAAACCAAACCAAATTCCCTTTTTTTTTTTTGCATCCCTTTCCAGTTAGGAAAGGTGAGATTTGCTGTGACCTATGGTCATGATTCCCCTAGAGCAGGCAGGGAGTCCCTTCCTACCCCCGCTTCCCCATTACCGGTTCTTCCCCCCTGGCTCTGCCATTACCTTTTCCTCCCCAAAAATGCCAGTGACAAGGGGCTCCCCCTTTTCCTCTCACTCCACCACCCCGAAAGGTCAGACACTTTGAAGGCAGGTGCCTTGTGTGCTTGGAGGGGCCGTGGTGGACAGGAAGCCTTTTACTCTAATTAGTCCCTGCAGAAGTTTGGCATTTCTCCTTGGAGCGGTTTCCCCACTGATGAGGAGCACGTATCCAGCTCTTCCTTCTCACCTCGCACGTCTGAGCCTCCTGCTGTCTCCTGCTGGGCTGCAGGGGTTCGGTCCTGGATCACGTTGCTCGGAGGAAGCAGGCAGGGGATATGTGAGGAGATAAACACTGCTTTCTGACGCTGGGAGGGATTTCTTTCAACTCGGCCACGTTCATGACCTGAACCTGGATCATTTTTGCTACCCGCTCTGCCTCGCCTCCTCCTGCCTGGCCCAGACTCGCCAGGCTTTTGTCTGGTTAATCAGTACAACTCCTTCCAGGGCTTCCTGGGGGCTCTTTGGCTGCTGGGTTATGAAGACCCATGAGTTCATTGTTTAAATTAAGTTCTTCTATATGGAAACACCACTGGTTTCCCATATGGTCTTGGCAAAGCCACCATCCGCTCCCCACCTAAATTAAATTTCACTAATTGAATTAGTTACCATTTTATCAGCTGCCGCTTTGCAGTAGTTTGCAACCCCCCAGGGGTCCAGGCCACGCGCAGTCAAGAGCTTCCCCACCTCACTCTCTCATTTATCATCGTGACAATGCACAGCGCTGGGAGAAGCAGGGGGGTGGAGAGTACCCTGCCCTTCCCAAGCATCCCAGCCATCTCCGAGCATCCTAATGACTGACCTCTGTGAGCGAAGCAGCCCTGCGCTGACCCTGGGCTGCTGAAAGGAAGCATTCTCCCCTTTGTAAGAATCCCCCTGTGGCAGCAGCGTGGGCCGGGCTCAATGCAGGAGTGTCAGAAGGGAAGCCTCGCGCGCGGGCAGTGGCACCCTGGGATGTCGCAGCTTCCATATGCCAGGGGACTAATAGCGGCAGGCCTGGGCTCAAGGGACAGCGCTGCCCTGCCAGCCTGCGGGTGAGAAAGGGACAGGGGGACACGTGGAAAGGGATGGCCTGAAATGGGGCTGCCAGCGTCTGGCAGTGAAGCGTAAAGCGTGTCACCTGCTCCAGCCCCTCCACAAGCACCGGGGGCTTGGCTATTATTGTATCTGGAGGGATGATGGGGATGCAGCACCAGAGCGGGTGGTGGTACCCAGCACTGCCATGGTGCTTCTGTGAGGGCTGTGGCTGTCTGCAGGTGCTGGTGAATGCTTGGACAGTGTTGGCTGTCATGCTACAGCTTTGTGGGGGGCTTAGGAAATGGGAGGCATGTGGAATCTTCATCACCACATGCTTCCTGAACCACTGTTGCTGCACAGTCATCTCTCCACAGAGAAAGAGAGGGATATGCAGAAGCAGTAGACAGGCTGGGGTTATATCCATCTGGATTCAAACCATGAGAAAATGCTTTCTAGGGACACATCAGCACCGTGTCATGCTTAGTGGTGTGGGAATCCCTCTGTGATGGAAAACAGGGATGGTAAAGCCAGCAGGGCTGTGTGGACTTAGCAAGCTGAGCTTATCAACCACACTAGTTTGTATTTAGATGCCTTGCTGAAGATAGGACCTTCATCTAATTTAGGTGCTTCCAGACCTGAGTTTGCTCAGCTGAGTCAGAGATCTGCTGGTAGTGATGACCAGGTTAGGATGCACCTGAGTAAGAGCTGTTTGCTCCTATAGCCAAACTCCACGGCTTCCAAGATAACCTGTCAAAGAGTTACCTGGTTTTCTGCTGAGGGCCTGTGGTGCAGAGAGTGTGTAGGTGCCCTGGAGGGAGGAAAGCCAAACCTGAGAATGAAACTGCTACACCAGTGTTGAGTGGGGTCAGCACCCCTCTGCCCACAGCCACCCACCCACTTGCCTTTCTGGGGCATGTATTAGCAATCAAAACAAAACAAAATCTATTAAAAATGATCAAAGCTGAATGTTCATTTCACTGAAGTCTGGCTAGCACCCAGCATATCATATGTCCTTGATAAAACGCTGACTTGTTTCAGAAACCCTGAAATGGTGTTTTAATATCTGAGAAAGAACAGTCCCAGCAGTACTCGCCTCTCTTTCATGCTCTGTGAGGGTTGGTGTTTTGTTTGTACTACGAGTCATCTATTTATACCTCATGACCAATTTTAAAATTTCCTCATAAATCACCAAAAAAATACATACAGACTCAGAAATGAGTTAGTGCTCAGAACAGATTTCATAGAATCATAGAATGGTTTGGGCTGGAAGGGACCTTAAAGCTCATCCAGTTCCAACCCCTGCCATGAGCAGGGACACCTTCCACTAGAGCAGCTTGCTCCAAGCCCCTGTGTCCAACCTGGCCTTGAACACTGCCAGGGATGGGGCAGCCACAGCTTCTCCGGGCACCCTGTGCCAGCGCCTCAGCACCCTCACAGGGAAGAGCTTCTGCCTAAGAGCTCATCTCAGTCTCCCCTCTGTCAGGTTAAAGCCATTCCCCTTGTCTCCTGCCACTGCATCCTTTTGTAAAAATCCCCTCTCCAGATTTCTTGTAGCCCCTTTAGGCACTGGAGCTGCTCTAAGGTCTTCCCAGAGCCTTCTCTTCTCCAGGCTGAACAAGCCCAGATCTCTCAGCCTGTCTCTGTATCAGAGCTACTCCAGCCCTCTCACCACCTCTGTGGCCTCTTCTGAACTCACTCAAGCAGCTCCATGTTTCTGTTGTGGTGCCAGAGCTGAATGCAGGACTGCAAGCGGGGGAGAATCACCTCCCTTGACCTGCTGGACGCATTCCTTTTGATGCAGCCCAGAACACAAATTTCTTGGATAGGAAAAGGGATTTATCTGAGCTTATTAATGGTTTCACCCTTTTGAGTCATGTTGTAAGTTTTCACCTGGCTTTCTACTGAGATTTATCTATTGAATCCCATTTTTAGCTCTGCAAATAGACTTTAACAAAGACCAAGTATTGATTTTCAAAGCAGATCATGACTACATTAGTGAAGTTATGAGATGATGAACAGAAGCTGTGAAAATGTCTGAAAAGTCCAGCACTCATCAAAGCACTACAAAAGCAGAAGGGCTGTGATCTTGGCATGGCCCAGAGGTTCCGATCTACCAAAGCAGTGGGGATGGCAATCTGGAATCATCCCAGCCAGATTCGGAGCATCAGCTGCAGCACCAGCATGGAGAAGGTGGTGTTATGTGAGAGGTGGGAGCATGGAGCTGGGGTGGAGGGAGCAGGCACCTAGGGAAGGAGATCTGGCTGTGGGGTGCTGAGCAGGAATGGTTGGGACATAAGGCACTAAGGGGAGAAGGTTCAGGGTGCGTACTCTGGGTAGCACTGGGGTGTTCAATCAGGATGCCTTACAAAACACTGTTGTGAACCAGGGATGGAGATGGACTGTGGGTCCCTCACCTCCACCACCTTGTAGTGTACAATATGCAACATGTTTAAGTGTGACTGAACTTCTGTACACCCGAACATTTCTGGACACCCCAGATGGGTTGGTTTAGGCCTTTACTGTACCTCTGCTCTATCCCTATCCATGCAGAGCTGATGTTGAGCAATCCCACAAATGTTTGCTTTTCGAAGACAATGGAAATTTACTCCAGAGCTTTACCTCATCATTGCTGGGATATCTGTGGGCAGCATCATTTCCAGCACCGTTCTGGTTCTTCCTCTGTCTGGCTCCTCCTGTACCAGAGGCATCTGGCTTTGTAGCAGTATTATTTATTTCCCCAATTTCATTCGAATCCATTGCCTCCAGAACTTCTGTGAAATCTTCATTCACATCTTCTTCTGAATTTACATGAGCCAAACTGTTAGTCATCAAAACCTCACCTCCTCCATGCTTAACAAAAGCTCTCCTCTTCCATGGAGGAGCACCGAGGAGCCAGAGGCTCTGCATGGGATCACATCCCCTCTCCACATAGCGCTGGCTGAGGGCTGAGGGGCACCTTCAGGATGGAGGATAGACTTGCCAGCATCCATCCGCTAGCTCCATCTAGTGAGAAGACTCCCGTGGCATTCATCAGCCTGGGGACTATGTGGGGTCAGGCTCCCCAGCCTTCCTGAGTCCCCTGACAGGATCACCCTGGCTTCTCCATGTCCCCAAGAGGGTTGTGCTAGAAGATGGAGGCTGTCTGACCTGTGGGCAGTCACTGGGGCTAAGGTTGCAGCAGGAGGTCGAGAGGAGGTGTGGGAGGAGGGCAAGACATGGTGTGCCATGGGGTCCATGATTTCCCCCATGAGCGTGTCGTGAGCTGGAGTATCTCCAGGTGGGCTGGGGGCCAGAATGCTCCTTCCAGACCTCTTCTTCAAGGATGGTGCATTTACAGTGTGGCTGCAGAGTGAATCTGGTCTTTACACTGGGCTTGGACCTGCTTTAAAGAGGCAACGTCTTCCTGCTTTTTGGCACCCCAATTTTATGGCCATCAGCATCAACCACTGCCTGTAAGACACAGACGCCAGCACTAAGAAGTTCATCTGGTCTGGCTGTTGAGGACAGAGAGATGAATGTGGTGGATCTAAGTCTGCATCATTTGCAAGAGAAAGATCGTGCTTTAGTGTGATGGTGCTATACAGAGAAGAGAGTCCTTTTCCCCTATGGCACTCATGGTTTACTTTCCGGCAAGCCCATATCTCACCCAGTTTCCCCTCTTTCCGTAAGCCTATTAAGAGGAAGGCTTTGAAACTGATTTGTTTTTCCCTTTGGCTGCTGAAACCTTTGGGTTAGCCCATGTTGGTTTTCCAATCTCTAGCAGAAGTGCAGGAGTTCTAAGGTGACCTAATAGATATAGTAGTTTTAAATTCTGCAATAACATGACAGATCTGAGGTTAGGATTTCAGACTGGGACTCAGAATGTTCTTGACAGCTGTTGTTGGAGAAGATTGGTGGAAGTAGGGATTTATCTGGGATTTCCTTCGTTCACGCTCTAGGTCTTTGCTTTAGCAATGGATTCTTTCAGTGACATCTGTATGGTTATTCCTGCCACCTCACTGCCTATTGAAGTCATCACTTTCACAGGAATGGTATCTGGAAAACTGTTAATCTGGGAAAGACATGGGAATAATTATAAATTAACTTCTGGGTATGATGATCTAATATGACAATTTGGCAGAAAAAGGCCTGTACTGTCATGGTGTCCAAAAGGGGAAATCAGGGTGCACCAGGAAGGCACAGAGAGGATGCACTTCTCTGATGTTCAGTGGTGGGAACACAGTAGCGCATTGGATGGAGGTCTTTCAGCCATGCTTGAAGAGGTTGAAGGAGGCAGAAAAATTACAGGTGGGTCAGGTAAGAGCTGGAAGAATAAAAAATCTGTGGTATGAAACCTTCTTATTTCCGTTCAGCAAATATTTTACTCCTTGAAGAAGTGATTTTTAGCTTCACCTATAGAAATCTAGATCAAAAGGAAGTATCTGATATAACTGGTTTATTTCTTTATTTAGTCAACAAGACTAATACACTCTGCTGGCTGGAGGTTTAAGAATCTAAAGCTGGACTAAAGGTTACATTTTCAAGAATAAGCATAACAATCCACTTCATTTGAGCAATCTGAGGCGCTGCAGTGTTATTCATAGATTACATTCCTCTCTG
Organism: Neopsephotus bourkii; assembly: GCF_033783945.1. Taxonomy (NCBI): domain Eukaryota; kingdom Metazoa; phylum Chordata; class Aves; order Psittaciformes; family Psittacidae; genus Neopsephotus; species Neopsephotus bourkii. Next base: position 11,709,232 of record NW_026902298.1, on the reverse strand, counting down.
CAATAGAAAAAGAATCATTAATCTTTTTTTTTAAGAGCAACATTGTAGTAATTTCTATCTGCCTCGCAAGCAAAAGCAGATGATTTATGTGTGCTTTGAAAATCATTCTGTGCGTGGTGCCTGCAACTACAGAGGATGAAACTCCGTGACTCAAGAGGTCTCTCGTGTTTCTCTGTATTTTGTTTCATTCCCTCTTGAGCATAGGTATTGAGTTGAACCCTTCAGCAGTTTGCAGATTAGATGATGAAGGACTTTCTTCCTCCCCCTTAGGACATTTAATGGTTTGGCAAAAAGGAAACCTTGTGCAAAGCTGACCAGCGGCAGCTCCTCTCTTGTGTTCTCTCTGCTTGGAGCATATGCTCAGAACTATGTCTCAAGGCAATAGAAAAGAACAGCAAACATCTAACCAAGGTTTTCCACTGGAAGGAGAAAAACTGTGGTCTTATGTCTTGTTCATGTGTCACTCAGGTGCTCTGATCTTGAAATTTCATTTTCACTGTCAGCTGCTGGTTTTCACTCTGCAGTCTCTCTCCTGCCTGGCTGCCTGGTCATGATTTGAGGAAACACGGCATATACCCTCATAGTAAGACAAGCATTGCAAGAATGGGAAGATTCCAGGAATAGGAAATGTGGTATTACTCAATAAACATTAAATAACAAACACCCCCTCAAGCCATAGAAGAAAAATAAAGCATTCGTTGACCTTTTTGGTACAAAATAATTGAGAAAAGCATGGATGATTTGAAGGCGTTTCATGTCCCTCTCCAGTGTGAATACTGGATTTATTTACTGGAATGTCTAAGGCTCAAGCTGGAATGAGGGGAAGCAAAAGAGGGGCTTTCCTTTCCACATACTATAAAGGAGACAAGTCAAGTGTCTTTGCATTGTGCAACACATGATTTCTGTAATTTTAATTGCAATGTGTGTGCAGGACAGGGGGTGGGGGGAGAGCTAGATTGTGTTGGTAGGATACTGCTTAGAGAAACTCCAGTTCCTGAAGCTCTTAACGAAAGTATTTGCCATGAACAGGGGGAAGGGTTAGCAACAAAAGCTTTTTTTTTCTCAAGAGCTACAATTTGGAACACATTATGCTCTTGCAACATGGGATGGATAAACATTGTATTAATGATTAGATGGAGACCAAGAGCTGAATTTGTTTACCTTTGATAAAGGGGTTGTTCTACTCACCATATGTCTTTACTCTTAGGAAGAAGAGAAAGCACGCCTCTTTAGTGCGAATGAACTGGACTGCATGTGGAGAGGAGGAACAGTCATTTGGACTGTGCCTAAAACCACTGACATTTTACCTCTATGCCAGTTTCACTTTCAGAAACCAGCTGTCAAGTTATCAGAGAGATGATCATTTCAATCTGCTAGGTTTCCAGTGATACGAGTGCTAAACATCACAGTATTATAGAATCACAGAATCATAAAATCATAGAATGGTTTGGGTTGGAAAGGACCTTAAGATCATCAAGTTCCAGCCCCCTGCCATGGGCAGGAACACCTCACACTAGACCATGTCACCCAAGGCTCTTTCCATCCTGGCCTTGAACACTGCCAGGGATGGGGCATTCATCACTTCATTATCCTGTTCCAGTGCCTCACCACCCTCACGGTAAAGAACTTCTTCCTTATATCTAACCTGAACTTCCCCTGTTTAAGTTTAAATCCATCACCCCTTGTCCTATCGCTACAGTCCCTGATGAAAAGCCGGTCTCTGGCATCCACAGAAAAACATCCACATTTGCCCTGCATAAGCATTCCAGAACAATCTTCTGGGTTTGTTTCCTAAATCTACCTTTCAAGTTTTCAACCACAGTCCTCAAGTTTTCAGGAGCTTTTTTTTTCCAAGTAAGATGTTGCTTGGAAGAACCACATCAAAATCTGAGCTTCCAGCTGGCTGCCTGGATGAGCGGCTCACTCCCATTTATCCTGGCTGGCTGAGATGGCAAAGGGAACTTGCTTCCCATGTAACCCAGCTGAGCTCTGGGAAGGGCATGAATGAATGTGGTTCTCAGGATTTTGCACCTGGGGCTCTCCTACAGAAAGTTTTAGGAATTTTTCCTCTATAACTGAAAATAATGATTCACATTTTAGATGGGAAATAATTCATTGGCAGTTTTTGAGCTGGAATTTCTCTCAGACTACTCTGTAATCCAGCAGTCGGATGATAGCATTAGCAATTTTCAAATGCAACCCCTCTGTTAATCTTGTAATTCATTTTCTTTTCCAAAATGAACCATATGTTTTTTGATGGTTTTCCCCATGTGTGGCTTCTATGGAAAATCTGCATTTTATCTGGCTGCTAAAGTTTATCCAGGTATCAGAAAGAGTCACAAACTCAAATCAGAGCCCAGGAAAGAATCTAAAGCTCCGAAGGATGAAAAATGCTGCATGTTGATAAAATCAAATACTTCATGAGCAGTGGTAATTTTCCTAGATGATGCTCTGCCAGTGCAGAGAAAGATTTTATCTGCTGCCTTTTGGAAGGATTTCCTCCTTTCCTGAATCATTCTCGTCAGTCTGAAGTGCTGAAGAGGGCTCCATTTTGAGTGAGACCAGCTTTCCACCCTTCATTGTAAGGGTAAGTCTTGTTCCTCTCTTATCCAGGAATGGGAATGACTCATTTTCAAGGAATGACAAATGATGAAATTTGGGATGCAACAGACCACAAGATAAAATCTATGCACATGGGGGACACTGCTGGACTGAGAACAAAACAAGAGAGCAAAGTGGAATGTGGAGGAACATCTACAGACGCTCATCACTGAGCAGGAATCTCAGATGTGATCCTGGAAGAGGAGGTTATACATATGGCATGGTTGGGAATGATATAAAGTGGAGAACAGAAAAGCTCTCCAAACTGGAAAAAGGAGAGTAGCTGAGGGAGCTGCCAGGGTCACAATGATCAAGAAGCTGCCTTTGAGCTGCCTTAATGGCAGGGCATTCCCAAGACATTATGCTTCCTAAAGGAAGCATTGTCTTGAGTGGAGGGAGAAGAAACTGGGTAGATGTCAAACGGGCACATGGGAAGGACAATGGCCAGTAATTCATCCAGACCAGACGTATTTCCAGGTGAAACACAGGAGATGGAGGCAGATCCCTTGGGCAGGCACCTAGCAGTGCCAGCAGGGTACGGAGGCTACTCTCCTGTGCTGCAGCTCGGAAGGGGGTTTGTTTGCTCTTAGCTGAATGTGAGTTACTGTTGTGCCACCATCTATGGCCCATAGTATCAAAAGCAAAAGGTGAAATCATTCCTCTCTTACTGACAGCTTGTCAACTGCTTTCTACAGGAGATTGCAATTGTTTAGCTGCAGTGACTGCTGTAAAAGGAAATAACCCCAAAGGTTAGGAGCTGCTGCAAGATATTTGCAAGCTCTATGAAACAAAAAGGGCCAAGTGGTGTCTTCTGGTGTCCTCACTAAAGAAGATGCCAGGTGTTTCTACACTTTGTTTTGAAAGGGAGCAGGTAGGCAGGTCACAGTGCTGTATGGAAAAGCTAACGCAAATGTTGGGTGCCAGGTAGCATATATTGTTGGAAAAGTTTCCTATGGCTTGATTCTTCCTGAAGATTGCAAATGCAGGAGAGAAATGCTATGTGGAGGCTTGTGAATAGTTGCTAGTTACCTCTTTATGTAGTACTGTGCTGCTTAATTAAGCTTGGAAGAACAGTTGGGGCATTTTAAGCAACCCAGGGGCAGGCAAGGAAATGTAATCAGAACTCAGCAGCCTTTCTGTTTCCCTTCTCTGGACATTTGTTTATAGTTTGTTAGATGTATTATATGATACTGGTACTTTATATGTTTGTAGATCAGCTCATTGCAGAAGCATCTCAGAAATCCTTGTTGCTGACCGCTGGCTGGAGATCACATGGATGTGAGAGTTGGAGTAGAAATGAAGTATGGGAGAAGAAAGCTGAAATCAGCCAATTTTAGAAGGCCTCTGTGGCAACAAGAGGGATGCTATTCCAGGATGTATCTGAGATGCAATGAACGGTGAATACAGAAATGCAGGATCCCAGCTAAAAGATCCCCAAAGCCTGTTGCCAGGCAAGCTTCTATATCCAAAGCAGGTCCCTCTTGATACTTCAATTCTCTAGGTTTTAGACAAGTGCCAACCTCCTCCTCCTCATCTATTGGTGTCCTGCAGATGCCCTGGCCCCTGACTGTGCCATTCTCCAGAGCTGCTTATGGGAGATAGGAAGGCTGTGCAGCTGCTGTGTTAACAAAGAAGGGAACTTCCCTGGGGCTCCACGCAGTATCTTATTGTAAAGTCATCAATCCCCTCTCTGCAGTACCTTCATTCATGATCTTCAGGATCCTCCTTGTACAAAACTGTAGGGGTTTTGGGGGTGAAGTAAGGAGGGATTTGAAGAACGCTAGGCACTGGAGCTCTGTGCTTAACATGTTAGCTTTTGGCTTTGGCCAAGAGGCTGGAGAAAGTCACAGACAAACCACTGAGCCCTTTAGTCCAGCTGAAATTTCTACAGCAGTCAACTCTATTGTTTGTGGGAGTATTTTCAGTTGGGTGACAGGGCCAAGGAGAGATCTTTCTCTGATCTGGAATCCAGTGTTTGTTGCCCATTTCAGGTTTGTATTCCTGTGCAGTTACCTGGCTCCACATCTTGTATGTTCTCGTCGTGATTTTTGCAATAAATGGGTGGGATGCACAGGGAAAGTCAGGACATTCAGGGATAAAGCAAGGTTGTCTGATGGAGTCCATTATTGTCATGGTTTAGGGGAACAATCCTTTTTACCCTGTATCCTGGGCATTGCATTGCAGAAGGGACTGGTGGATTTAAATGGGCAGACCAAGAGACAGAGGAATTCTACTTGGGTGGTGAAAATGCTTGCATGCATGGAGGATGCTACAGAACTAATGGGCTAGCCAGATCGAAATTAGAGGAACATCTCTCTGACACCATGTGGAATTATCTATTTGCAGTTTGAGACATAATCAGTTAAAATAGATTCAAGACTCTCTGGTGTCCTTATTCACTCTGCAAACAAGCTTAAACATAGTGCTGATATCTTTTGGGATCATGTATTTAAAGCCTGGTTTTCAGTGATACAGACACTGAGCTGGGAAAGCAAGGTTTCCCCTTGTAAGGATGAAGTAATGCATTTACTGGAGAGCTAAGGGAGTTGTGCTGTAATTTATTATTAACACAGCTACAATTGTGCTAATTAACTTCTACTATTATCCCTGGAAGCCAATAGAAGTTCCTGACCACCTAATCTAGAAGTGTCCAAATAGCTGCTGAGCCTGCTTTCCAGCCCTACCTGGAGTTGCATCTATCTTGACTTTGGCAGATAGGAAAACCTCAATTAAAACAGCTTTGTCACTTGCTGTTATGTTCCAAACATGGTAATTTATTAGGTATGTTGTCAGGACAGTGTTTTTTAATGGTTTTACCTTCTCTGAGAGGAAGAATAGGAATTTAGTAAGGAAGAATACAGCCCATATAGAAAGGAGTTTGGAGAAGACATGCCCCAAAGCTTCCCTGGTACCGTTCTTTCTTCATGTTTTCTCGAGTTCTCCTAGCAGAGGATAGAGAACAGGCCTTATTTTCCCTAGGAACATTGGTGAAGATCACAAGGAAAGGAATTAGGCACCTGATGAGAAAATGACCATTCATCAAAAAGGATGCTCACCCCCACCCCAGCTCCCCAGGTTGTCTTCTGCACGTTATTTGTTGTTTGGAGACATCTGAAAGACTACCAGATACAGACGGCTGCTGCTGAGTGCACTGGTTGGCAGCATTGGAAAGCACTCTCTAAGAGCCCCTGGAGGGAGGCTGTGGAGCAGAGGACTGCCAGCTCTGCTCCGCAGGAGGAGGGGCTCAGTGGGGTACCACGCTTTCAAACAGCAGCACTCCACCGCAGGCTGAGGACAGGCAGCAGGCGCCTGGCACAGTAAATCCCCTTTCAGAGGCAGCCCGTGAGGAAAGCACTCAGTAGATAAAGGCTGTCCCTGGGAAGGCTGGTGTATATCAATCTGTGAAATGGTCTTCCCCACTGTTTCTTTAATGTGGAGCCTGGCAGCCTCAGGATGCAGTGAAGCATGGCCACACTCTATAGACTGTAGACATTCTAACTTATCGGACATCAGGAGATGATCCATCTACACTTCATATTTTCCTTGAGAGACTCATGGGTCTTAATACAGTTGTTTGATGTTACTAGCAACCATACTGCTGTTTCCAGGGCTGGAGTGAGATTTTCAGCTTGCCTGGTCCTGGTTTCCCCCTCCCAAGCAAGCGGATAAGGCAATGGTCACATCAGACCAGGAGATGGGCTCTAATGTGGGAGTGGGGCAGGCAGTGCCTGAATTTGGATAGGGAATGGTCGATGTCCCCCATTGCAGCTTCCCCACACAACTGTCTGCATGAGGCAAACTGCTCCACAGCAGCATTTTCAGCTTCCTTAGCACTAATCTTAAAGCTGAGGGGTATTTACAACAGGCATTACACATCTACTTTACGCATGCATTTAACAAGGTCAGTAGATTTGTATTATTTATCTTCAGGAAAAATAGATGGATATTAAACTCATGTATATAAGTAAGAAATACTGTTATAACATTAGGGTACCATTGTCTTCTCTTGTCGCATGTAAAGGGATTACCTTGCCTGTAGATAAGAGTGCTACTTTGCACTAACCTCAACAGTGTTTGCTTCTGGCTGACAGAAAGAATCTCTTTTCTCTCCTTAGGTGCTCTGATCAAATCAGTGTCTGGGCCAGATTTTCTTTGCTTAGTGCTATTGCAAGACACACACGAGACCTCAACCCAAAGTTTAAATCTTGGTGGGGGAGAGCATCTCTTGCAGCTCCAGCATGATGGAGGGGAGCTGGCAGCTCTGCTGAGAAGCTCATCCAGGAGTATTACAGTTGTGGCAATTCAGATAACCACGTTCATGACCACAGGTTAGGATAAAGGAAAGGAGTGGTATATGAGTATTAACAGGTATGGTGCACTGGTTTCCTAGGGTTAGCCCTTTATGGATTATATTGCAAGAATTCTGCTAGTGAGACATGCCTAATTACTTCAGTCTTAATCTAACTGCCCGGGAGTTGATGCCTGTCCTCAGCAGACAGATGCACATCAGTCTCACAGGATGGCAGTGACACCTTCATGAAGGAGAGTTGAGGGCAGAGGTGTGTAAATCATTGGCAGCAGGGAACAACCCCAGTCCTAAGCCCTGTTGGAGACCTGAGAGATCTCTAAACATGGGAGCTCACACGGGGGGAAGAGCAATATTCCTTATGGCTATTTTCCCCACTGAAAATTGCAGTGAAGTGCAATACATGTGAATGTGTGAAGGGCTGGTGACAGTGCTTATCTCCGGGAAAGCACATAGCGGTTCTGCTGAGGTAGATATATTGCTGTCATTTCTTGTCGGCTCCCCAGCCATGGTGCACTTCTTTGTGGTGCCATTATCTTTGAGTCCCTGAAATCATTTGTGTTACTGAGCTGCTAAAGAGACCTTTTGTCATCCTGGCCAATTGCTAATAGCAATAACATGTAAACAAATACCATTCCTGTAAATCAGTGTTTAATCAGTTCAGTGGAAGGAGTTCAGAGAGACGTAGCCTAGAAACAAGTTTTCATCGGAAGGTTTCTGCAGCTTCATGCTCTGACCACTTCCAACTCAGCAAATGGCATGCCAAGACGATTGGGAAGAGCATGGTGGTTGTTCACCAGTGCCAGCATCACCCAAAGGGTCCTGGTAGAGGGGTCCAGCCCCAACACGGGATGTACAGGAACTGCTCAGTGGGAAGCTCTCCAGTAACATACAAGGCTTTTTAGGTACATGTGAGGACCACACCATGGGGTGCCAGAAGGATCCTTGCCTTGTAGTTAGTGGGCTTGCAGTAGTGGATACAACTACACTGACATCTGTGCAGCAAGGGCTGTCTTTGGCACCTTGGAATTCGAGGTTTCTAGATAAAGATGTGTTGCAGATGTTAGTACCAGCATCCCATCCTGCTCTTGTTTCCCATTCTGGACTGCTCTGGTTTCTCATTTGCACTGCCTCCATCCCAGGGCTGTGCAGGATGGCACCATGTCTTTTCCTCACTTGTGATGAAGATGGAGGGGAACTGCCTCCCACACAGGAGGTGATCTTTAAACTCAGGGTGTTTCTGTCCTGGGGTGCTATGGACATGGATATACCAGGGTTCACCGAAGAGGGCTGTCCTTCACACTGCTTCTGACTCCAAGAGCAAGAGAGAAGTTGCTGAACATGCAAAAGGCTGTATTTCCATAGAGGACACATTGTGTTTCTTTTATGTAGTGCCTCCATTTATCACCACTTATTTCCAGGAAGTCCAAATTTCATGTGCCAACATGACTTGCCTTTCCCTGTGCTTCTCCCATGCTCTAACAGAAAGAAACAAGATGGAGTTCTCCCTTTATTTCCAAACTCTTGTATTTTCTTTCCAGAGGCTCCCAGCAGAAGCAAGGAACAGCTTTCTGTACGTGTCAGCATGAACTAGAACACTTCCTAGCTTGACCTGCTTCCAGGAGAGTAAACACAGATGCCTGAAATGTGAGTTAAAAACTGTATTCTGCACATATAAATAATCTCCTAGCTATGGTAGTAAAATAACACAGCTGTGTCTCCTCTAGAACTAAAGGACTCAGGCTCTCGTGAGTAGATACACTGATTCAAGTGGCTGTTTCTTTGCTCTTCTGTTTTCCTGCAAGCTGTTTTTTACTATGTAAGATCAACTCAGTCATCACTTCTTGGGTCTGGGGGGTTTACGGTGTGCTGCTCTGTAGTGGTTTCCCCTGAGTTTTTGGCTGCTGCCCTGTGCTGTATCCCAGGGCAGCGTTGCCTGCTGGGATGTGAGTACATCCACATGGGCCTGTACCAGCAGATGTGGCTGACTCTTCTCAGATAGCCTTTTGACTGTGCTCTGACTGGTTCTAAGCTGGATGCAGTCACATACATGGTGTCCTGTACCCGATGTCCTGTCTGTTCGGAGTAGGGTTGCTGCACCACAGAGTCCTCTTGCTTCAGCTGTGATGGAGGCTTCATTCCCTGGTGAAAAGATGTGTCCCTGGCAATGGGGAAGGGTGGACTTCAGCCCTTGCTGTGAGGGATCCACTGCAGGTTTAGCAGTGATTGCTTCAGATATTCAAGGTGCTGCTCAAGAGAAAACCACAGTCCACAAAGCAGCCAGGTCTCAGGAAAAGGACTTCTTTCAGTAGTGTTTCAGGGGCAGGGGTACTTCAGGGTCTGGGGCAGCACCTACAGCAGTGCCTTACATTGCTGCCCTAAAGATCATCTACTGTAGAGGAGAAAGGGGAAGGAGTTTCAGAGCTGGCAGGGATTCAGTGCCAACCCCCTCGGCTCAGGCAGGGCACTGCTTTACTCTCCTCTTATCTTTATGTTAATCTCGTTTTATAATTTTTATGGTTAGGAAAAGGAAAATAAAACCTCAGAGATACAGAACACCCTAAACACAATATCCAGGCAAAGACACCCTTTTCTGGCTGACGTAAATGCAGCTTCTGGTGTTAGTTATATGCAGGCTCTGATCTTCCTCCATGTCAGCTCCTCACGCTATCTGCAGTAAATATACATCTTGATTTACACCAGTGCAAATAAGAGATATGGTCCAATGGCCCTGGCATTCCATTTGTAGGAAGATTTTGGCCTGGCTCCCATTTCAATGTTTTCCAGAGACTCCTGGCTGTGGTGGAATTGCACTGAGTTGATGCTTATATACAAAGAGGAGTTCTTCACTTGAGACTGCATCTGCCAAATCACAACGCACTAAATGGTCCCTGAGCTTCAGAATGGCAGGGGAAATCCCCCACATTCCCTTTCCTGCACTAGCAGAAGGCAGTCTCAGACTTTCACTGTTTTGGAGAAGCCTACGGGCAAAGTGTTTTTGAGGGAGGAGAGAACTTGTGAGATTTCAGAGGATTTTTTGCTGCTCTTTTCACAACTCCTGGGGTTTCCCTAGCAGTGCTGCGAGGACGGGCTGTGATGCTCGCCCAGCTTCTTATTCCTGTGACTCCCTTAGGGCTGGGAATGTTGAATCCACAAGCTGCAGGTAATGCAGACCCCATGGATCCAGGAGGGGTGAGCTGTGGGGGAGTGTGCATCAGCCTGGATGCAGGAGGAAGTAGAAATGTCCCATTATAGTGGCTTGTGGGCTTCTCTTATCAAACTGCTGTGGGCAGCATAACACCTCCCATATCTATCTGCAGCTACCATAGTCCTACCTCCCATTGTGGGTCTAAATTGGGCTCTGCAGCAGCACTGGTTAAGTTCCTGCTACTGATGTCTTCCTGCCGCTAGTTTATGAGGAGTTTAGGCTACTTCCCTTCTCTTCCCAGCCCCTTTGCAGCCTCATAGGTAGTTGAAAAGCAGTGGAAGAGCCAGCGTTTTGTCCCTGCGTGCTTCTTGTTGAGACACACATCCTGTGGGCACCACAGGCCATGCAGAGGTGACGTGGTCACAGGCGAGCATCCTCTTCAGCATGGGGCTGGCAGCCAGAGCCTGCTTGCAGCACATGCGTGGAAATCATATGCAGAAATTCCCAGTCTGAGTGTAGGTGAACCACTGTGACAGAAGCCACTTTCTGTTCTCTTGGATTTGGCTCCCTAGCTTTAGGCAAGAAGATTTCAATAGGGTAGGAGTAACAACCTATTTACAGACAAAAGGAGTTGTGCTCCCATCCAATGCACTTCCAGACAGGAGAAATACTTTCTACAGCATCATAGCAATCTTGCTAAGCTGGGATGATCCTTCTTAAAATCAGTTGATGGTGACTCTCCAACTATTGAGGTTGTCTTTTACTGTGTTCTGCACCTGCTTAGCAGTCTCCTGTGCTGCAGACAATCTCTCTTCACCTCCATCGTGTGAAAATCAGGTGTCTCCACTGGCATTTTCCAGAGTCCTGTCTCAGAAGTGGATGTCTTCATTTTAGCTCAGCCATGAGCTTTTCATTGTGCTTTGATGAGAAGTTATGCTTTTCAGGGAGGGGGGGGTTGGCATGTGCGCTTGGCAGGGGGGGAAGTTCCTTCATTCCCTATTCCCCCTTTCTTCCTTGAGATGATTTTTAGTCTCTCAAAAATGGCTTTTTGTTTACTCACAGCCTTTACTCACATCCCTTTTTTCAGTGGCAACTTGGCTTTGTGCTTCGTGAGTCTTCGGTGCTGAGATTTCCTAAGATAAGCACTGGAATGGGTTGCCCAAGGAAGCTGTGAATGCTCCATCCCTGGTGGTGTTAAAGGCCAGGTTGGACAGAGCCTTGGGTGACATGGTTTAGTGGGAGGCGTCCCTGCCCATGGCAGGGGGGTTGGACCTGGATGATCTTAAGGTCCTTTCCAACCCTAACTATTCTATGATTCCTTATCTGGGCAGAATCTCTGAGGAATACAGGAAGGGGAGACTTGGTTCTCTTTAATACACCAACCATAAAGTGCAGAGAAAATCTTTTACCATCATGAGTGAACAGTAACAGCCACTTCAAAATTGTAAACCCTAAAGAAATGTTTCACTTAATGGTAGATCTTTGAGGCCAAAATGATGCTTTTGCCCTGGGCTCCTCCAGCGGTTGCTCCCTGACACCAGCTGTGTTGCTATGCATTTCCCAGCCCCCTTGGCTGGGAATGAGTCCATAGTGGCAGCAGCAGGCAAAAACCTGGATGAACTCAGCCCCTTTTCTGCACAGCCCAAGGGGAGACACAGGCTTCCATCACCAGGGCTTTGGGTCACAGCCCTTCATCAGTATGGAAAAGCAGAAAAGGATTAAAAAGGGTTTTACTGCTGGTGAGCTGTGCGTGAGCTCTGCTGTTCTTGCTTGTGGACCTCACAGTGTTAAACAGGAGAGTGTGTACTTGAAGCCTGCGGGTTTGTTTTAGTTTGGCTCATTAATCTTACTGAAGCATTGCTGGCTTCAGCCACTGCAAGGATTAAGTGGGGCAGCAAAACAAACGGAAGCCTGAATATCTGCCCAGGTTATCAGCACCTCCCTTCCACCAGCAGACACCCTGGGACTGGTCAGTGAGGGGGGACCCCCACTCCGGTCTGACTGAAATTCCTCTTAGGTTTTAATTGTTGGGAATGTTGATCAGACATACACAGAGATGAGAATAAATCATTACCTGCGCTGTCAGCCAGAACTGAGGACAGGCAGGGTGATGTCTCCATTCATTCTGATGGTTCAAATTCTCATTTGTAAGTACAGAACTGACAGCTCATCATGACTTGAATAGCACCAAGTGTAAGATCTGTAGATAAAGCGCAGGTGCTGTAATTCGCTGAAGGACATTCCTGATTATTTACCCCTGAAGCCCTCATTTCCTTATCAATGCTCACCAGCTTTCCTTCTTTCAGATTTAGCCTTTTATTTATTGGGAGGCAATGTTTACAATGTTTGCTTCTTCTGACTGCCTTAATTCAGCTAGATCATGTTGACTCTGTTCACAGCCTATCCTCTGTACAATTCAGAGCTAAAGCTCAGACCTTGGAGGAGCCATGTGTTTTTAGATCGGTGAACCTCTGCTTCTCTCCAAGACCTGTGGAGATGTTGCAGAAGTAACTGTGTTAGTACCGGTAGGGTTACACCCATGCAAAATAGGCACGAACAATGGGGACTTGGGCTGAGCAATGACCAGGAATAATATCTGCTGACCCTCAGGGTGCAGTTTCCCATTTGGGCTTAATCTGATCTGACCGTGGGCTGCTGGTGAAAGGGTGGTCCTGCTCTTCCTGCCTGCCCCTAGCTGTATGATCCTGGCACCTCCCTCACACTGAAGTTGCAATCCTGGAGGCTACAGAAAGAAATGACAGATTCTTTTCCTTGTTTTTGGTAAATCCGTTTTCTGCTGGATCAACAAGCCAATCTGAATCACTATGCCACAACAGGACTCCTATGTACAATGCATGAGATCACCAGGTTAATTGTCAACCTAGAATTAGACTGGATTAAAGATAATCAGGGAACAGATCATCTGTCATCTATACCCATCCTTTACACTACAGCCTCTGGGGAACCACTCCTTTCTCCAGCCCACGGATTTCTGTGGAACCTTCAATGTAACACCACAAATCAAGTCCTGCAGAGTAGACAGCATCAGATCAAGGGACCAAGGTCAGTCTTTAGCTCTCAGCCCACCCCTCGCTGCCCACAGCAGTCACCTTGTCTGCATTTCCCACACTCTTCCTCCAGCTGCAGTTCCACCCAAGCCCAGCACCAACCAGAAAATGCTCTTGAGGGAACCTGGGACACTTCCACAAGCTATTTCTGCTTCAGATACATGGGAAATAAAGAAATAGGTGCAATAGTTCTCTCCCCTGCAGCTCCCCGTGAGTGGGGATGGCCATGGGGATGACAGTGGTCTCCTTGTTCCCCAGGCTGGCATGTTCCTGCCTGTGATGTGGTGTGGAAGTGGGTTTCCCCTCAGCCCTGCTGCTGCCTCCCCTTTGCATTGCCCTTGCACAGCAGCCCTACAGCATCAGTGGTCCCTGCGGTCGGCTGCTACCCTGTTCTCACCGAGGCCACACATGGTGCAATGCAAAGGGCTAATAGCTGCAGGTGGCTTGTGAAAGGGAATGGCAAAGCAGGTGCACACACACAGGAGAACCAAAGAGGTGGAAGGGGGCTCTGAGCAGAAGATGGAGTGGTTCAGACATTACAGATGCTGTAACTCCAGCAGCTGGTTGCTTTAGGGATTTAGGCGGTGTATTTTCCAAGGAGCCCTGTGGGGGAAGCTCATTTGCAAAGACAGACAGGGAATTGTTACCCTTTGAGGTGTACACATGTTCTGCAAAGAAGAGACGTGCACGCTCGGTGGCATGGTTTGCAAGGGGTAAACCCTGATGCAACAGCTCCTGGATCATCCATTTTTATTCTTAAAATTCAGCCTCCTGTGTTTCATCTCTGACATGGGTTTCTTCTCAGGTTAATTCCCCCCTGGCTTCCAGGAGAGCGGGATGTGACCCCTCCTGACATTTGTTTAGTGAGTTATGCTCGCCTTCCGGAGAACACAAACAAGCTGTTGGACTTCCTCCCCTCAGCTTTAGCTCTGGTCCAACTGCTTGCTGCGCTTTCTCTGGCTCTATTACACCAACACAACAGAGATCAGCATTGGGTTTCTCAAGTGCTGCTTGCAAAACTCATTTAGAGTTTGTGCTGTTTTCCAGAGGGACTTTTGTCCAACCATATTAAAAGAAGTTTAAGTGTAATCGCCTTGTTTGCACTCAAAATGAAATATCTGACTCTCTCTGAGGATCTGGTCTTAATCATTTAGGAAAGTCACTTGGATTGATATCTGTAAATAGTGATGTCATTTCTAAAAATAAGCCTTATTACTCCAAAGGCACCCAGACAATGCCAGCATTGCCCCTCCTGTCCCACCCTAACCAGCCTGTAGGAATCTGAGGACTGTGATGAGAAAAAGAAAGATCATTTCCATCTCACAGCAGCCAGCCCTGAATGTAATTACTGACAAAACCATAAACCCAGCTTCCCAATACCATTTGGAAACCAAAACGAAGCATCCTCCTTGTTCATGGGAACAGAAATTGTATTCACATAACAAAGAAATTAGGTAAGAGGAAGTATATTGAGGAACTCAGGAAGTGAAAAGTCTTTCGTTGCTATATTCTTGCAAGAGCTGATACAAAGCAACACGGTTAGTCGGCTCTTCAGCAGCTTCCTATTTCCACCACCAAACTGCTTTAACCTTTAAGGTGTTTTGCTGAAGTTAATCTGGATGTACTTGATGCCTTGCAGTTTGTGACCAACTGAGTTGCTGTGCACAGGTGTAGTATGGAAGACGTGGTGGAGATTAGATTTCAGTGATATCTTTCACTCCTCCCACCTTGCTCTCTTATATTTTCATCTACCTCAGCCACAGCATCTCTTGGTAGAGCTTTCATTCCTTGCATTTTCCTTATTGGTTTCCAGCAATGCAGTACTCAACCATGGGATGAGGAGCTTGGTGGTGTGTTACATCTGAGGATCCCAGCTTTAGGCCAGGCTGACAGCATTAAGGCCAAAATACTGGACTGTTATTCCTGAGTAAATTAATTCCACTTCTGGGACCAATTTGGTGTGTGCAACAGGGGTTGGCCCCACGTCACTTTTGCTTCTCTCAAGGGGAGATAATTTAATTCTTCATCCTTTCTCACGCCCAAGGATGTGGGAGGAAGGTGCCCTGTACCATGCGTGTGATGAGGAGTGAGCCCTGTGTGGATAACCCCCATTTTGCAGTCCTGTTGTGTGTTCTGCTCTTAGAAAGCTGAACAGCCTCATGGCTGCATGTGAGATTTGGGATCCCTCCGCATGACATTGAGCCCCACTGGGCAGAGGAGAGGAGACCAGCTCATAGCAGTGCCTGCCAGCCCACCTTGCTCTTGGCAAGCTGGAGACAGCAGTACAGTCAGGTCTTCATCAAGGAGAAGGGAAACCTCTAGCCTCTGTGCATGGCAAGGTGAGGCTCCATCCCTTATGCACCCACAAAACCAGGGTTCAGAAGGACTGAAGTCCCCCAGGTTTCCTGTTCGCCTGCTCCTGCAATGACGTTAATTCACACACAATATACGCCTTTGCTTCTACCTCACTGTAGATGCAGGCTGGACATTTCCCTGCAAGATGCTCTTCTTTATGCCAGCTATATACCACAAATGCAACTGGTATGGCTTTCTTTGGTAAGTCCTGTATGGAGCTCCCTCCCCTGACCACCTTCAGGATCTTCCCATGGATGGTGGGTAGTGTGCTGGGATGGGCAGTTGCAGCCAAAAAGTCTCTGGAGCAGAGCTGAAGAGCAGTCACTGGGGTTTCCATATGTGCCTGTTTCTTCCCTGGAAAGCAGGGGTTCGGTAGCAACAGGACAAATGACAGTAAGATGGGCTTTTTAATTGTCAAAACAACTGTTTCTGAGATGATTTTTAATGAAAAATGTCTATTAACATTGCAGTCAGGAGGGTGGAGGATGTTCTGCTTTCTCTCAGTTTCTCTTTCCCTTCACTTTAAAAAAGGAGGGTGGAAGGAGGAACAGGAGAGCTGGAACTGGAGGTGAGGGAGAACATGAACAGAAATGTTTTCAATGGGAAACTTTCTATTTAACTCTTTTCATGGCATTTTGCAAAACATATGCCTTTTTCAAATGGAAACGGCCATTCAACAGGCCGTACAACATCCTCATTGGAGACAAACTGGTCCTAGCTTGGCAGCAGCAGTGCATCTTCTCCCCATCCCACCTCCCTCCTTGGAGACAGCACATCCCAGCCTGTTTTGGTCTGTGGAGGAAAGGTAGCACAGGGAGCTTTACCCTGGTCACCAACTTCACCAAGAGGGTGCTCAGGCATTGGAACAGCTTCCCAGGGCAGGGTGGAATCACCATCCCTGGAAGTGTTCACAAACCATGTACACAAGGCCCTCAGTGACATGGTTTACTGGTGGACTTGGCAGAGCTGGGCAATGGTTGGACTTGATGATGCTAAAGGTCTTTTCCAACCTGGCTGATTCTGACTGCAGAGGGAAGATCCTGTAGAAGCAGAATGTCTGCAACATGGGATCAAATCACTTGCCTGAAAATCCAATATCTCCTCTCCAGCAATAGCCATGGATGCTTTAGGAAAACATCTCCATTTAGTATCCCCTCTTCCCACACACCAAATGACTGCCTGGATTTGGAAAGGGTCTGAGCTGCTCTCCTGATCCCTAAGCTTGGTGAGCCTCTGTGAATCAGTGGCTGTTGTGGACTGGCAAGAACTGACCCAGCGTAGACAGCCAGTGCCACAATGCTGTGCTAGAGAGGCGACAACAGGAGTGCTGTATCCCAAAGGTAATCAGACCTGTTCCTGAAGTGAGGCATTTCATCATCCTTACCTTCACTGGCTTAGCTACTGCACAAATGTTACAACTTTCTCACAGTGTTTTGGTACTTTTGAGTGCCAGCTGAAATCAGGAAGTGTGGCTGTGGAAAATGCATAAACCCCGGCATCTTTAAAGTGAGAGCCTGGAAATGGGATAGGTGTCAAGGCAGGTTAATTTTACAGTCTACTGATGTTAGCAGCACCGGTCTTGCTATTCCCAGAGCCATGCACCTTCCCTCTGACCTCACCGACGATGCTCGGCTACTTGCAAGGAAGTAAACAAAAGGACTCATGGGGACTTTGGTTCCATAGAAACAGCAGGGAAAATGTCCATGCGTGCCAAGTGGAAAAGGACTAAATCAGTGGGGAAGGAAATTTTATTGTCACAAGTTCAAAGGGGATGTTACAAACAAGAGAGTGGGTGAAAAAAAAAGGAAAAAAAATGAAAGAAAATAAAGGGAAAACTTCAGAAAGCAGACCCTGATCGCAAAATACTACTGATGAAGTTTTGCCTTAGAGCAGTTGTCAAATATGATGTGGTATTTACATCAACAGTGACTTAGGCAGCATTTACTATTTCCCCTTTAAACACAGCAGGACGCTGCTTGCCCTTGGATCCTAACCCTGCAGATGGATGGATGGACCCAGTGTTGGTGGATGCATGGGAAAACAATGCACTGGGCAAGGGGATGGGCAACCACGCAGCCCCATTAACTATGGGTCTGCGTCAGCTAGGGTTTGGTGTGAAGGAAACAAGTAAACAGTATTAGACCCATGTGGGGAGGATGTCCTGAGATATGCTTGAACTGGGGGTATCTGCAGCCACGTAAAATGTGCTCGTGGTTCCCTGACAGCTGATGGAGCAGGGGACTCCCTGCGGTCTGATCCCAGGCTGATGCGGTGCCAGGAGTGCCTTGGGGCTGGGGTGGGATTGCCCTAAGCTATGCCATCTGGCCACAGTCCCCAGGGCCACCCCAGCAGGGGCATGCTGGAGGGCAGCAGGCGCTGCCAATGCCCCTTTCCACTCTTGTTAGCATTGGAGGGATAACACTGGGGCTGCTGGCATGGACCATAGAGGAGTGCAGGTGGGCTCCCCTGGGATACAGCAGCGTCTGATCGTTTGATGACATCTTGGCAATGGCAGCATTCAAGTAATGCAGAGGTGAGCCCCTGATTTCTAAAGAGGAGAGAATATCCAAAGATTCAGAAGGGGGAATATCTGAAACCTGCAGTGAATTTCATTGTAAGTGCAAACATGGCTTTGAATCTATGAAAAGGAGATTCAGGGTTACAGATGCAAAGGGTTGGTATAGCCTGGCCACTGGATCATTCTTTTACCTACCATTGCCTCCTCCAGTTGTGAAAGCCCCTCATAAAAGTGGGAGTGGCAGGACTTTGTGATTCATGAGACAAAGTGGTCATTACATTTAAATGCTGCTGGTGGCAACGGTTGCATGCGTCTACTCCCTACTGTTCACTTCATGAAGGCTGAAAAAGAGGTAGTTTTCTTATCCCTCATTTTCCTGAGGTCTTGAAAGGCAAAGCAGCAAAGCACTGTGAACAGGAGGGCAGCCCTCGGGTGGGCTGTGCCCTCTGCTTTGTGGAACAGCTTTGTTCCGGGTGCCTCTTTCCTCCAAGCTCCTCACACCCCCATGCAGCAGTGAAACACTTTGTTCAGGGGATCAGCAGGGAAACAGAACACAAGGTCCCTGCCTCTCCTGTTGCCATGTAACTGCCAATGTTCACCCGAGCTAGCCTAGAGCAGGCTTTCTAAGCAATAACTAATTCTGATAGAGCTGCCAGGCTACGTTGCTCCTGCTTGCATCACTCTGGTGGTAGGCTACAGAATGAGTGCCTCAGTCCAGTCTCTGAAATAAAACCTACAGCTGATCATGTTTGAATTGGCTTAAGGGACATGGTGCCTGGGCTCGCTGCATGCCGCAGCAGATCACAGCAGCAGGCTCCATCTTCACAGGGTGAGACTCCATTGAAAGCATCTGCACTCCTGTAAAGCTGAAGGTTGGTCCCATACCCTGCTGGAGGTCTGCTCGTGATTGCATATGGGCAAGTGCATGTAAACAGTCATAGAGAGGGCACAGCAATAACTTTAGCAGCTCCTTTTGACCATTGAGCTCAAAACCACTTGATTTGGGCTACGTGTGCTGAAAGTGGAAGGATATTTTCCAAATCTTTATTCCAGCCAAATTCACTCTTCTTTCACTCTCAGTGTGACTGAGCTTGTTATCTTTGCCTCTCAGATGGTTATTTGTTCACATTACTCATTGAAACTTTGTGGCATCCTAACACTTTCCATAAAGATCTCTAAGAATCTCTACCACAGTGTCAAAAGCACAGGCATGAGCTCTGCAGTGCCAGACTCTTGGAAAGTTGTTTTAACAGGGTTCTGCTTTCAATTAGCGAGTAAACTCCTTGGGGCACGAGTCTGGCTTCCCGTTAGTCCTGGCAGGCTCTCTGGTACTTTCTAAGCAAATCATCCTCATCCTCATCTTCCTACTCAGGTTGGCAAAAATCCAAAGGTAGCTGGTTTCCATCACCTCTATTTCCCCACCTGCAACCTGGTGTCTGGGTCCAGTCTTATCAAGAGAGCAACATCCCTGCACTCTACCTTCAAGCCCACTCCTTGTTACTTAGCATTTGAAAGAGGGGTTTTGGGGGTCATGTCTCTCAGCAATGCAAAGGAGACATCAACAAGATGCAAACCAGACCTGTATGAGCATCACTTGCCTAGGCTTCTCCTTAGCTTTTCCAGCTTACTGGGCTTATGACACAGTCAGGTCTCCCTGTGCTCTAGAGCTTTAGCCAGTTCAGCATTTGCCTGCTGGGATTTTGACCCCTCCCATCCCCCATGTGTTTGTTTGAAGAGATAACTAATTTTATATATATATATACTTGCTCTTTGGATGGTGGGGAAACCTTTATTGTTGTCTCTGAGCTTCTGCAGCATAAAGTTCCAGGATTCCTCCATTCCCAGCTGCTGGATTCAGAAAGCTTTTCCTTTCAAGCTTCCTGTTCACACAGGGTGGGGGTGGGAAGTGGGGGATGAGGGGGGAGGTTAGGCATTGAATAAAAGGAATTAACCATTTCCCTTCTCTGACCTTTGGGAATTTCCGTATGTGAAAGTGGCAGCTTGTGTGTCTAAGAATTATAAATGATGGGACCTTGCAAGTTAGTGAATGGATGTGTGACCAGAGACCACAGGCTGCTCCCTGAGCGGGGCTGGGAGTGAGGAGGGCAAAGGGGAAAAATAAGAAGCAGGAAGGACTATAGATACTGAAAGACAGCATGTTTTATAGAAATGACAACTGCTTATTGTGCTCCAGAGAGCCCATGCTATTGCGGCTTCCCTCCACCATGCCTTAGTTCATCTTCTGTTCTCAGTGCACAGCAAAAAGGAGGCCAGGAAGTAAGTTTCCATGAGAAGCTCTCATGACTCAGATCTCCCTCCTGTAGGGTTTCATCAGTTTCCCTAGAACAGGGTCACCATCCTGAAAGGAAAAGAGCCATCCTGACTGGTGTTAAACTGCATGTGCCTTTAATAAGCGTAGTGTGTGTGTGTGCAGCCCTTTCTAGGCCTTTGAACTGGACTTGATAGGGCTTGGAAGTGGAACTTGCATGCTGTTTCTGAGAAAGCAGTGTGTGCGTGTCCTCCAAGCCACCCTGATTCCTGGGTGCTACAGACTCCCAATGCACACCCCAGCAGGCTTAAAGCCATTCCTGTGACACACTTATGCATGCATGTAGGTGCACACACAGGCAAGCAGGGCCATGGCATTTGCAGAGCAAGAGGCAACCCACATCACCACTGTAAATTGTGAGGAGCACTGAATACCCCTGGAGGGACCCCCTGGATGGATTAGAACCTGCCATACCTGGATGCAGGAGAGAGCTTGTGTATATGTGTGAACACGTGAATTGATAGAAAACAGTACCCAAGTGGCATCCCACAGAGGCTTGCTGTAGTATTGCTCACAAACTCACTTGGGAAAGTGACCCCAAAGAGAACTAAGCAAGCTGCCACATACATGCAAGATGATGTCTTCTGTGCCCAGATACTGAGAGTGACAGTCTCAGGTCTACTTGACCGAGGTTAGCAGAGAGCATCCTGCTCTGTGGCTGCTGCCCTTCTCCTGGGCTGGTCCCCCTGATGTGACACATCTATCTGCACATGGAGAAGCAACCTCATCCAGAGATGCTTCTGTGTTTCTGCTTTCTCTTTTTCTGCTCTCTCCCCTAACCCATAAGGAAATTTGTTCTTGAGCTCGACCTCCTCTCTCCTCCCTGAAGCCACTGAGGCTCATGGGCAGGTAAGGGGAGTCAGATGAGCCTGAAGGGTTTGCCAGGAAGAAAGGAGGTGGCAAAGACTGGCAGCTGATGAAGGCCAACAGGACTGGTATGAGCAGCACAGCTTGGGCTTAAGCATGGACTCGTAAAACCAAGTCCTGGTCTTCCAGCCATCCCCTCCATCACTCAGCTGATGAGCATTTGTTCCCACAGATACACACGCCGATGATGGGACCTATTGCAGGACCTTAGGTAAAGTGAGTCCACAGCCCCCTTCTACTTCCAGGAAGCTGTTTGGGATCACTGTGCCCTCCCTGAACGTGAGGGTCTCACTGGCTGCATTTGTGAGCTACGTTATTTCATGTGCCTGAGATGCTGCTCCCACTTGATCACGCACCTTCATGCTGACACCAAAGCGCACTCTGCTCTTAATACTTCATCAGAGAGATTTCCTAAACACAGGAGGAAAAAAAACCTGCTTGTACTCTCTGCTGGCTGTGGTTTGGAAAGCGCAGAGGAAAAAATATGTTGCTCAGCAGGGCCCCTGCTGTATCCTGTATGGCATTTCAGTGGAACTAGCCAGGCCCATCTGTCTAAGCGTTTACAAATTGCAAACCTAACAGGGATGACCTGGGGAGTCCCAGGCCCTGCTGCTTTGCCAGGATGACAGAACCAGACCGAGGGTGCTTTAGTCCCTGCCATCCTACCAAAGGAGGGGGATGGAGGGAAGCAGGTGGCCTCCTGCCTTGCAGGATACAGATGCACCCAACCTGCATTTAGGGGATCTTGGAGAGGTGATATGAGGCAGTTCGGGAAAGATCTTCTTTTCCTCCTCCTTTTCTCCCTCTGCTGTGGGATGATGGGGAAAACTAAGAGGGAAGCTTGTTTTCACTCCGTAGCTGAGCATCCCTTGCCCGCTTGCTGCCCTCAGCACTTTCATCAGCCTGTAGATGCGACAGGGACCAGCCGGCACATCAAAGGCTTGTTAAGTTACTGCTGTGCTGTGAAAGAGAGGGGAAAAAATCCTGTTGACTGTGACGAATGAGAGAAGTTCAAGGGTGGCACTCACCCTTTTATTTGAGAGCTGCTTGAGCCTGTGCACCGCTAAAGGGATTAGAGCAGCGTGTGGCATGTTTCTGGTTCTGACAGAAACTTGAACACGCTCTAGTAGAGCTATAAAGAGAAAGGCCAGTCAATGGCAAGAGGGCTGGGGAGGGTTGTGAGTGATTAGCCACACTTGGAAGGCATCAGGGGGTTGTGAACTGGATGTGCGGTGTTAACTGTCGAGGTGCTGAATTCCCCAAAGCATTGCATTTCAGCACCACTCCTGGCCTTTCTCTTCCTATATGTGGTTCTGGCCACACTGTGCTCTTGAAGTGTTGCTTCCTGGAGAACAAGGCCCTACCTGCAACAATCTCCTCTGAGGATGGAGAGCACTTTGGGAGACGTGAATCCCATTCAGACCTTGCTCATACAGCAGAGTCAGAAGTGAAAGCATCAGATGCTGATATCACACAAGTAAATGGCAGTGTAATAAAAAATGAAAACAAAAGTAAGAATTTATTGGAGGTAAGACAGTCACCATGCCTAAGGCTCAGCACTCATGATCATGGATGGGGAGCTAACATGTATCTAGTTACCCTGAGATAGATTTCCTAGATAGATTTTCGCTGTCTACAACTATGTGAAAGGAGGTCGTAGTGAGGTGGAGGTCAGTCTGTCGTCTACAGCTCACACCTTGACAGCAGGAAAATTGTGTTGCTATCAGCTTCTCCAGCAGGGGATTAAAGCATTTAAAAAGTTGCTGTTATTCCTATTTGTGTCAGCACAAAGATGAGACCTTTGGAAAAAACATAACATGAAAGAATGCAATTCCTTCTTTCTTTTCTCTTGCCTCAACACAAAAATGAGAGCAGGTATGTATGTGGGGTTCAGATTTGGGTTCATGTCCCTGTATGACATTATCTCTAGTGAATACACCAACCTCCCAGCCACTAGCCCATTTACTGATCTAAGTCCAGATGCAACTGGAGAAGCTGAAGGACTTGAGTGGGTCAAAGCATGCTCTGGGCTCCTTATCCCTCAGCTGCAGGAGCGACTTGGAGCAGACCTGGACACAGCCCAGCAGACCATGGCAGAAGGGAGCAGGTCAGCACAGTCCCGAGCATCTGAGCTGCATGGACCCAGGAACTTCACAAGCACACCCAGTTAGGTAAAACAGATGTAGGTTTTACAGCTAGTTTTCATTAGAGACTCAAGAAAGCTACCCCATAGAGCATGCAGGAGCTCAAACAGCTCTTCAAATCTTTATTTGTAATGAATCAGCATTTACACATAAAAAAAAGATACATTTGTAGAATATTTTCAGACAGTTTTGGTTGTAACAGAAATGTTTTCAGTGACTCACTAATAGTGAACAAGGAGAGACACTAGTAATACCATAGGGTCAGAAAATGAGGTAGGGAGAGCACTCACAAGAGATGTTAAATGTACAAATGCAAAAGGGATAATGCCTGCAAAATGGCTTACACTATAAGTTGGACATGCAAGTCAAAAATTAAATGCACTGGTTGAAGGCCTGCTTAAAGATTTGTGGTGCTGGATTCACCAGTAAATCCTTTCAGACAAAAGCTCATGGGCCCTGGGAGAAGGCTGCTGTAGTCAGCATTACCGAGGAAGGCTGAATGCAACATGTGTCCAGCTGCCTTTTGGAGTTTTGCAGAGTTTGCTTCTTGTGGGTGGCAAAGAAGTGATTGGGGCAAAGTTAAAGGAAAAGCAGGATGGATTTGGGGCTGGAGGATCAGACGCTTACCACGTTTTTAAAAACATTCATCAAAGAGAGCACAGGATGGAGGAAATTGCTCATTGTTGTTGCTCGTAAGAAATCATTTGCCAGCCTTCCTCATGAATTTGGGAAGGTAAAATACCAGCATCATCCCAGACACTGGGTAGCCAAAAAGACCAGCTGAAGAATCTCTACCCTAAGCGATGCTGGAGGACACGAATCAATGGCCTGGGGCTTGACAATACAGAGTGATGGTGAAGAGTTACCAGGGCAGACACTTGGAGCCTGGTTTGGACCTTAGGCAGCCTTTGAAGAACCCAGTCTTCAGTGCATGCTTCTAGCGACATGCCTGGGAGATATTTGGAAGTATACGAACTACTCTCCACTGTCACACAAATTAGTTATTCCACAGAGTGCTTATCCTACACTTCCAGAGTCCAGTGCCCTGTTCAGCTGGCATAAAATGATGCAGCCAGCAGATGACTCTTCTTTTCCTGTATGTCTGACTCTCCTTTCATTTGACTGTTATCCATGTCACTTAACTGAGTTCAGACTAACTGGTTTAAGTTAGCACGTAGTCATAATTAAGCTTTGAGGTCCTGATTTTCACTGAGCAAGTTCTTCAGGTGGATACATATAACTTCACTGGCTTGCCAATAGCCTTAGGCTTTTGATAAGCAAGTGATCTGGAGCTATCAAACCATGGACAAAAATGTTTGGAACTCTCCCATGGGTGTTAGTTTCACCTTTCCAAGCAAAAAAGGTGCACTTCTAGGATATGCTGAGGTTGCTTGCTTTGGCACTTTACATTAACCCCTCAAATCCCAAACTCGTATTTACAATACTAGTTGGGAGGTTTTGGGAGATGTGGAGAGGATCATCAGCTACATTGGAACTGGGGCATCTCTTGGTTTCTCCCCAGCCATGTGAAATGCTAGTGAACTTCCCTCACCTACTTACGGTCCTCCTTGGATGCTCACTTCTGTTGTCTTCCACTGCTCCATCGTGACAGCTTTCACCCCTTCAGGCTCCTCAGATGCCCCAGCGCACAAGGCACTGCCCGTAAATCAAAACAAAGCCTCCTCCTATCATTTTGCGTGTGGTTAATTCGACAGCACTGCTGTGTGTGTACAGGACACGTGGCTACCAGGGAGAAGTACAGGAAGAGGTTAGGGATGAGAAGCTCTCTGGCCTGCTGTAAAACAAGAGGCTCTGACTTAGCAAGCAGTAAATGTTTCCCAGCTACACAGCATATACTATGTCTCTTTGCCCAGTGTCTGCAGCTGCTGACACAGCATGGATAAGCAAAACAGACATTAAGGATGGGATGGGTCAGTGAGTTATGTGCATGTTCCATAGCATGGTAAGGATACTGCAAGTGGGAGTTGAGTCTAGCCAGCAAGGTGGGTTCTCCATGAGCAGTTCGGGATCCTTCCCCTGCAAGCTGGGCTGAGCATGGAGCATTAGCTGGGAATGTGCTCTTATTCCTCTATCACAGGGATTTTCCTCATTGCATTGCCCTGAAGTATCTAGTCAAGCAGCAGTCAACATAGGGACAGCAGGGAAGGCTAGCAAAGGCACTTGGGTGACTTGGTGATAGAGATACCCCACTTCCACAGCACAGCAGTGTCCTCACATACGAGCTATTATTTGCCTCCTGGCACCTGGCTTCTTGGAGCACTCCTTTGGATATGTAGACACTGCCTGCCACTTGCACCCTTGCTGTCTGGACCAGAGGGGTTTCCAAAGGAGAGCTGCTCTGAACAAGGCTGGTTGACTCTTGTCTGCTAATTGATGGTGGCATTGATTTTAGTGTCCCTCATGGGTCTGCACCAGCATCTGCAATTGGAAGTCCAGCAGCCCAGTGGGTGCACCATTCCTCCCTCCCACTGTTCTCATGGTCACTGCTGACTGGGGACACAACCTGGCTGGACAATCAGCCAAAGCAGTGTCCCTGCCAGCAAGTCCTGCACAATTTAGGCAGGACTTAAAGTTCACCTCCCCAGAGACACTGCGAAGGGAAAACAGACATAGCAATACCTCCAGTGGTGCAACGGAGGGCAGGCGGAAGACTTGGGAGGTGCAGTTGGAGGTCATCTCAGCTCACACCGCTCTGCGCGCAGTACACAGATGGGACCGTGGTCTGTTTATCTGTAAACAGGGGCACTGTTCAGCACAAACATGTAATCAGCCTGAGCCTGGGAAGCTTCACATCCTTCTTGGTAACAGCATGATAGAAAATAAGGCTTTGGCTCGTTGCCCTGAGCACATTGCTGAAGTGGGCTGGGTGAGGAGCGGGGAAGATCTGGAACAGAAATGTTGAGCTTGATTTTTAAGTCTTGCTACCCCAACAATGTGATCCAGGCAGTTCCACACAGGGAGACCCTGAAGCTGGACAGCTGGGGAGGGTGCAGAGTGCTAAAACAGCTCTGAAGAGCTTCTCACCTCTCTGGATGCAGCTTGGTTACTGCACAAAGCCACCTGTAACATCTCAGTCTGCACACAGGTACTACCCAAAGCTGGTTTCTTTGGCCATAGATACTAACAAGGCATCTATTACTCTTGTGTCCAAGAATCACCACCCCACAGGTCCCTCTTTTCTCATGCATCGACTCAGAAATGTCATCCCCATCTCCATCATCACAGGTGGGGAGATGAGGCAGCAAGATCAAATGACCATGCAAGAGCCAAAGGCCCAACTTCTAGTGGCACACCAGATTATTAAAAAGAGCACACCATGGATCAGAGTTGTTCGGATGAGCCCCAGGACGTACCTTCCCCTGCAGAGGAGCAGCCTTGCCCATTCTAATTCTGCATGTCTGAAACTTCTAATACTAGGGAGACTAAGCCCAGGATATTAGTTACGTGGTATCAGTTCATACAGCCCTTTGTGTCCCTATGCTCTCTTCCACCATATAAGAGCATATCTGCATTAAAAGATAACCTGCTTCACAAGGAACTGGAAGCAGCACCCAGTTCCCTACTGCAGATGGAGAAGGGGCATTTCAGTTTATAGCTGGAGAGAAACTTTCTACTTACGGTTATGCACACAGACAAAAGCACTGGACATCCAGCTATGTGAATACAGTAAAACACAGGCGTAAGTGTAAGGAAAACCTCCTGATCTGACAAAGATTAAAATCCTGTCCCATGGGCTGAGGTAGTGTTTCCCCTGCAGCGATTTCTTTTAGCTAGCAAGCTTTAAGTTATGATTTGCATTCATTAGATTCCCTGAGCATGTTGATAATTGGCTGTGTTAACACTCATGCACAGACAAGACTGCTGTGTTAAAATTTCATTTGAAGCATGGGACATAACACAGGCTCCTCAGGCATGTGAAAGGCTGAGGAGACTTCACAGTCCCAGATGTGAGTGTTGATACAGTGATCCTGCTGCTGAGACCTCCAGATCCCAGCCCACCTTCTACCTGCGAGACCACCCTGTGAGAAAGATGGACCAAAATGCATCCAAACCCAGGTTCTAAGTGGCAAAAGTGAGAACGATGCTGGTCACTTATTTAACAGGAAAGTCCCCATTAAACCTCCGTTTCCCCTCCTCCTCGGGAACATCCACAAGTGACTGATTCACATTTGCCACAGTGTTTTCAAGAGGGGCCTGTGAGCTCCGCAGTTCCTCTCCAGCAGGAAGCCAGAGCAGCGCCTTGAGGACAGAGTGCAGGAAGGGGGTTTCTGGGGAAAGCATCCATACTCTCCCATTCCCCACAGGTTGGTTTATTCCCCATCCTTACTCCACTGGAGAAGTCCTTAGAAGAAGAAACGTGCACATAATTTGCCTCCTTAGATTTACCTTGGGGAATCTTTCCAAACATTGTCCCTTACAGCATCTTATTTCTGAGACATTAAAAAGCCACCCTATTCAAATGCAAATCAGGTCCTTCCTGACAATAACTGTTGAGTAATTTTGACGTCAATACAAGCGCTCTAGCCGGACGTTCCAAGAATAGACCTGGTGTTTGGGAACGGAGCAAAAAGGAAGCGACCACAGATAGTACACAGGAGCAACTCTTTAAAGGAGGGACTGTAAGGGGAAGATAGCACAGCCAGGGGTATCAGGTATGAAAGCATCAGAGGGTTAGAGCAAGGGATGGGCACGCAAAGCCAGGTTGGAGAAAGCTGAGGCACAGGCTCTCCTCAGACCTAGGGTGAGAGAGATGGGGCTTCCATCTTGGGTGAGTCCATTTGCCCAAAGGCAATCCCAAGCTCCTTCCCTTAGACTGCATTTTGACCAATGTTTATACATTTGGAGCTCTCTTAGGTGCCTCTGCCCTGTGCTATGTTATACAGTGTGCCTTCTGGAAGTTTTCTTCTGCGCAACATGTGCAGTCACACTCCTAAAGCTGGCTGCAGAGAGGGCACTGAATTCGCTTGCCTTCAGAGGGAAAGCCTTTCAACCACAACTTGATATCAAAAAGTACATTCAAACACATAACTAGCTAGCCCACCCCAAGAAAGAGATGCCTACAGCATGTATTGCTGATGGGTTGATAGAGCAAACTGCTGACCCCCCAAGGCTCTCCAAGGCAAATAACATGCTCTAGAGATGAAGTAGACCCCTTAGGAAGCATGATCCAGCAGAGATGCCATTGATGTGCCTGCGCGATCAGAGGAATACATGCAGGGCTTCCCGAGTGACGTGGCATTTGGAATAGCACTATTTGGAATACAATGGCCTTTCTGCCTGTTTTGGAAATTTCTGACATTCTAAGTACAGTCGTATTTGTAATGGTTACATCTGGCCTTTCTGATCTGCTTGCTCGTCAGCCAGTAGAGAGCCCTCAGGTACAAATGTCCTCTCAGCTCTGCCCTGTTCTGATGCTTCATCTCGTGTTATTAGTCACCCAGGGCTCTCAGAGAGCTTTATAGCATTAACCCATTTACCTCTGAAACACTTTCCTCTCCCATTCACAATGAGTCACATATTTATCTGCCAGGGACGAAGTGATCAGTGAAGCCTGGCCCCACCGCATTATCCTAGGCAGTTACCATTTTACCCTCCTTCTTTTGCAAGGCTGTTCTATCCAAATTCACAAAGGCAAATCAGCAACAGAGATGGGAATAGACATAGTGTTCAAATCTCAAGTTCTCCTGTAGCTATTGGTGAGCTCTTTCTTCGTGAAAATGCTTTCTCACCTTTTCATACAAATCCAAGCATAACATTGGCACCTTTACTCATTGGTGGGAACACATTTACCTCCTGAGGGCCCTTCTGCCCATTTCTAGGAGGCTGGATCTTCTCTTATTACTGGAAAGCAGGGTGGTAAGATACTAACTTGTTAAACAAACGGGTGTCATCAGACACTTTATTCCCAGTTAAGAGGATCGCCTCATTAGTAGATGCCACCTGCTGCCTGATGCTCTTTCTAGCCTGTTTCTCTTCCGTGTCTTTAAGGACAAAACACACCCATGTCTTGGGGGGGCTACATTGCATACACTCCCAAACATGTTCCTCTCTCCCCATACATTTCCCATCAGCTGCTGATTTCCTAGAGGGGAGACCAAGGACATGCCTGTCGGGGTACACAGCCCTTGGTCTGTTGCTGACTCATGTAATGTGCTACAGACCATGGCACAGGGTGATCACAGAGCTGCACAGCCTTCCCAACCAGAGTTGGCCCCAGCTTCCCACCTGAACACTGGCGTTCCCAGCTTGGCTGTGCCCAGGGAAAGGAAAAACACCCTCTGGTTTTCCTATTTAATCCCTTCTTTCATCTTCAGACAGGTCTGGAAGCATTTCAGTATGTTTAAAGGGGTGAAGGAGCCACGTTCTCCAGTAAATGTGGCTTTACTAGGAGGGGAAAAAAAGAGAGATGCCAGTAAAAAAGAGTTGCTGAAGTTCAGCTGACACGTGGACCCCCAAAGAAGTGCTGACCTCATCCTTCCCATTAATATGATCTATATTGCTGCATATGGAGGAGGCTACTGTCAGGAAACAGTGCACCACGTAACCCCGCTGCAGATCCTCCTGATGACTGCAGGACCCTGGCAGCCAGCCCCTGCCTTGCTTTCAGGCAGGGGATACCAGGGGCTGTCCCTTGGAGACCCATCACACACATGGGTCTCTCTGGGGCACATCCAGACAATGTTCTCCCCTGCACTGGGGTCCAGGTTCAGCTGCGTAAAGGAGATGGAAACCAGCTCCTGACAGACTCACTTGGTTTTACCTAGACCTGAACATAAAAACCATACCAGGCTCTCCCAGCCCAGGCTCCACATCTTCCAAAGTTCATTTCATGTTGAGGGTGGAGAGACACCCCTGGTGTCCCTCAAACCCCCAGTTTCCTTCTCTGGGTGCCTCCAGCAACCCCTCTCATGCTCCCCGTCCCTGCATGAGGCCAGGAGGAACAGCATCCCCGGCCAGACATTCCAACTGCTCCTTGCCACAGCAACCCTTCTTCACCCTCTCCCTGTGCCTAGAGGCACCAGTGGCATGTGGCCATCCCCTCCCTGAAAGATCCCATGCTTCTGGCTGAAGATGCAGGGCTGAGCCTGGCAAAGGTAGGTGCCTGTTTGCAGCAGGCAGGGAACAGGCAGGGGCAGGCAGATGGTGGCAAGCAGGTAGTAGGCAGCAGGCAGCAGGCAGCAGGCAGTGAGCAGGCAGCAGACTGCAGATAGGCAGTGGGCAGGCAGCAGGCAGGTAACAGGCAGCAGCAGGCAACAGGCAGCAGGCAGGCACTGGGCAGTGGGCAGGGAGCAGGCAGTGGGCAAGCATTGGGCAGTGGGCATTGGTCAGCAGGCAGGCACTGGGCAGCAGGCAGGCACTGGGCAGCAGGCAGGCACTGGGCAGCAGGCAGGCACTGGGCAGCAGGCAGGCATTGGGCAGCAGGCAGGCATTGGGCAGCAGGCAGGCATTGGGCAGCGGGCAGGCATTGGGCAGCGGGCAGGCACTGGGCAGCAGGCAGCAGGCAGCAGGCAGGCATTGGGCAGCGGGCAGGCACTGGGCAGCGGGCAGGCACTGGGCAGCGGGCAGGCACTGGGCAGCAGGCAGCAGGCAGGCATTGGGCAGCAGGCAGGCATTGGGCAGCAGGCCGGGCCGGGCGCACAGCACAGGAAGCACCTGCTCCTGAAGTGACGGCTCTTATCTGACCCCGGTCACATCAGGTGGCTTCCTTGTTTGCCTTGGCAGCGGGCCCCCGGCCCCTCCGGCTGCCACTGGGAGCTGCTCCTCTGCTCTTTTTCTTCCTCCCAAGCACGTCCATTGATCTGAAGAGAAAACTGCCTGAGAGCTTCCCCGTGCATGGCTCCGGCCCCTGCATCCCTGCCGGGGGCAGTGGTGGGGAGCAAGGATGAGGGGTGCAGGGTGCGCTCCCTCCATCCCACTGTAAAGCTGCCCATACACCGGCCTCATGCTTTGTTAGAATCACACAATGTGGGTGTCGTGTCATCCCCCCCCTTCACGTGTATGAGAACCCCTGTGCAGTAATGGGGTATGGGTGGACCCCCCTGTGGGCAATGGGAGTGCAGCACAGCCTTTCCCAGACCAAAGGTCGCTGTGCAGAGCCATGGCCAGCCAGAGCACCAGGGCTTTCAGAAGATAAATCAATGCCAGCGGTTTCTCTTCCTTCCCCCTCCATCCCTCTGTCTGGATGATTTACTGAGGACCGGCTGGTCCTGGCCATGCCGGGGGCCTCCCTCGGGCAGCACCAGGGGAGAGCCCACATAGCCTCTCCGAGGTGCTGCGCTGCGCCTCACCGTCATCCCAGGCAGCAGGAGCTATCAGGAGCAATTCCCTGCATCTCCTTCCAGCTCTGCCTCAGGGGCAGATCTCAAGGCTGAGGGGCACATCACGCTGATCTGCATTGCAGCTGGCCTGGCTCCAAGACAGTGCTGCTTCAGCTTGACATCCACCTCTGAAGTAAGCTTCAAAATGAATTTAACCAGTGGGTTAGACACTGGCACGTTGACATGTAGCACTACTGCCGTATAAAGACAACAACAGAACAGAGCACGCACATGCTTTAAACCTATACCCTGGCCAACGGTCCTCTGTTAGTTATGGACGTATGATAGAAATTGTTTGGCTTTGGATTTTATGAGACACGCAAGGAACAGTCTTACAACACATTTTCCTTTTCCTTTTCCTTTTGTTCTTTTGCCTAATCCTTAGCCTCTTTTGATAAAGAGAAATTGTTTCTCCAGGGGCAAAATTTGCAATGAAAAAAAGCACAGGAGAAACTTTTCATACTTAACATACTATGCAAAGAGGAACAATAAGATAATAATGGGGCTGAATATTCATTATGCTAATCAAATGTTAATAAACTGTGGGAGAGTGTGCAGCTCAGTTTGCCGCACCAGCTCCCTCATTTTTCTTTTCTTGCCTGCTTGCTTCTCTCCTCCTTTCTGCTTTACTTCTTCCCTTCTCCTCCTTCCATAGGAGCAGAGTTTGGTGAAGCCATCTTGACCAAGACGACAAACATTCAGGTTGAAAGCATTATTTATTTAAAGAGACCTACAAATAGCAAACACTGTCAAACAGACGTGCCACATCTGTGTGGTTCAGGCAGTTGGTGAATATTCCTGCTCCGACTCAGGGAAGCCTCATAGCCACAAACAGACAATAGCTGACAGTCGGAGGAGCCCCATCGGATGTGTGTAACTATGCCATGTTTAAGATGTGAATAATTAAAAGTGAAGAGTGCCTCACACAAATGCCACCTTACAAAGGAATGATAGCAATGTTTGGGCATCAGACATCCTCACAGTTATGTGGACAGTAGTTTCATTTCACTGCATTAATTATGTAAGCAAACAAAAAAACAAACCACAGGGTAACACGCTCATGATCATTAAGAGCAAAGGCTTGGGTATAATGCCTGTAACCAGAGATGCACCGACATCGTGTGTCTCCTGTTTCAGATAATCACCTGGTGTCAAATCCTTTGTGCTGGGGGTGTGCTGCAGAGCAAGGGATAAGAGCCTAAACCAGTGTGCAGTGATGAAATATAACCCAGCAGGTGACCCTCTCCCTCTGTCTCCAGCAAGACCCTGCTTTAGATACACCACGGTGCCTGCTAAAGCAGCAGGCTCCCTCTTTGCCTCCTGGGTGAGCAGCTGAGTGAGCAGCCAGGTGAGCAGTTGGCCACGCAGCATTACTCTGAACCCAGTGTGTTGTACTCAGGCACCTATGAGATGCTTCTTTCACCTACAGCCTCACAGCCAGGGGAGCTGCATGTCCCTGCTCCCTGCACTGGGGATCCTCACACTGATGCTGAGCAACCTAGATCCCCTTTGTTATGGGTGTATTTGGGCAAGCATTAGTTTTGTTCTCTTTGGGAAAAAAGAGACTGCTCAAGGAATAGCACAGACAGAGTCTTACAGGTCTTGGAGGTACCCATACAGTGCTGCAGCTCCTCAGCACGCAGTGCTGCAGGCTCAGGGTCTGTCACCAGCAAAACCAACCCTCAGGGCACTCCTGAAGGATCCCATCCCGGCTGGCTTGATCTGTAGCTACACTCCAAGAAGCTGTGCTCCCTATGAGCCCCAAACCCTGAGCATCCCTCTCTGAGAAGGGGCAGAAACACCGTCTCCTACAGGTGTGCTGCCTCTGTGGCACTTTTCAGTCCTCTGCCATCACATGTATGACTGCACCTCAGTCTGCCTCTTGGGAACGGGCAGTGGAGCACAGACACTCAGGCTCCTTGCAGGACTGCTCCAGACTGCCACAGAATGCTGCTTGCTGTGCTTGCATGCACCACGAGTTCACAAGCGGTGGCTTGGGGCTTTCATCAGTTCAGCTGAAACCAGCAAAGTTTTACCTTCTTGATCCTGGGTGTTTGTTCTGTGCTGTGAGACCAGGAGCTCTCCTGGGAAAGATCTCTTTGTAGCTCACCAGCACCATCTCCTTTGGATACTGCAGTCTCCTTTGTACTGAGGGGCCTGGTCTTTGCCAAACTGACCCCAAATGAGTATTCCCCACTACTCTCAGCCTAGGATATGCAGCTAAGCCAATCCATCTGATCTTGCCTTAATTTATCACCAGCATTAACTTTCTTGGCCATGTTTGCCTTTCTTTCCCACTCTATAAAATCCATCTCGCTGCCTGTTCTCCCCCTTTCCACCAGTTTCTGTCTGGGATCCACTGGCTTTTTCATGTGGCTCATGCTGTGCTCTCACCCACATGAAGGGGGGAAACAGAAAAGAAAGAGACAATAAGAAGACCTCACAGGAAGATGTTTCCAAAATCCAAGCCAGCATATCTTGTAATGCAGCTCCACCGCTCATGGAGTCAATTTGGAAGAAATCATCCCTAGCAGCTCTACACGTCTTCCAAATGTGTAGGAGTCCAGGTGGATGCATGCCAGGCAGGGCATCCTTAGGCATGTATGAATGCTACTGCCCTCAGGATGCCTCACAGCCCCCTGGCTCTGAAAGACAGAGATACTCCTGTCTCCTTTGATGCAGCTTCCAATCAGGATGTATATTTTAAATGTCCAGGTGTTTGCTTGGGAACCAACACCAGCCCTGCTGAGTGCCCAGCAATGCTGTCTGCACTGCATTGCCTCCATAGAATCGTAAAATGATTTGGGTTGGGACCTTTAGATCATCCAGTTCCAATCCCCCTGCCATGGGCAAGGATGCTTCACACTAGGCCATGTCACCCAAGGCTCTGTCCAACCTGGCCTTGATCACTGCCAGGGATGGAGCATTCACAGCCTCCCTGGGCAACCCATTCCAGTGCCTCACCACTCTTACAGTAAAGAACTTCTTCCTTATATCTAGCATGAACTTCCCCTGTTTCAGTCTGAACATCAAGCATCACGCCATCCACTGATGGCAGCTCCACCACCCTCAACATCTGCTGCTATGAGGCACCTGTAGTGTCTTCACTCATCTCTGATGGACTGCCTGTGGAGAGGAGAGATGGGACTCCTGTTTTCCCTATGTGATGACATTATCTGGCTGCTCAGTTGTTTGTCTAAATAGAGCCTATACCTGGATACAGGGTCTGAGGAGGACGGTGCTGGTGCGAAGCAGAGTGTGAACCTGCTACTGCTGGGGAAGGCTTTGGTTTTCTTTCTGTGGCCAGGAGTCTGTGTTTGCTTTGGCAGAGCTGGGGTGCTGGTGACACTGGGGGCAGAGTTCAGGGCATCACCAGAAACTGCGTGTCTGAATTCATTTGTGTTGAAACAACAAAGGCAATCCCCTCTCAGCATGCCACACTCCACCCTCCCAGCTGTGCTTGCTGTGGCTGGGGGGCTCTGCTTCCTCTGACCCATCCCTGGAGTCCCAGCTCTCCCCATCTGCCTGCTGACTACAGGGAAGGTGGGGCGTTTCAAGGGGCTTTGCAGAGGGAATCACAGCCCCACCAATGCAGGCTGCTTTCCATCAGGCAAAAGAAACTCATCTTGGTTGCCCTGCAGGCAATGCAGGCTGCATTTTGGGGACTACTGATGAGCCTGCTGTCTGTAACTCCAAGAGAAGGGCTTCAAGGGTGTGCTTGAGTGGGATCTTCCTTTCCCACGGCCTTCCTGCTGTCAGGAAAAGGGAGAAGGAGGCACCAGAATTCTTCATTCACTGAGGTTGCAGGCACCTGCCCTCCACAGCCCTTTTCAGGACACAGGAGCAGAGGAGAAGCTCAGCGTGTCCTGATGCTCTTACAAGACCAGTCAGGTGCTCCCCCAGGGAATATCTCCACAGCAGGAGGAAGGGGATGCAGCCGTGTCAGTTCCCTGTCCTGGCTAATGTCACACCCCTGGGGACACAGACAGCTGCTTGCAGGCCAGGTCCACCTTGCTTGGAGTGTAAAAGCAGACTGGGAATGAGGAAGCAGGATTCTGCACACAGTGACTGAGTCACAGTGCATTGATGCTACAGGAGGGCTCTGGGTCATAAACAGGACAAAGCTCCATCCCTGGAGCTGAAATCAAGCACAGCTCTTTCAGAGGAGGTAGCTCATGAGTTCTATCTGCACCAAGTACAGCGCAGTATTTCGCCTCCACCAAAATTGCACATATTCTGCCCTGCCAAGCAGCTCTTGCCCTGTGTGTAACACATCCAAGCTTGGAAAAGCACACTTTATGTGTGAGTCCACACAGCACTGAGCATGCTGTGACAGAGCTGAGATGCAAGTGTCAGATTCCCTCTTCAGGCACGTGGTCCCAGCTTTCCATTTCTCATCCTGTCAGTCTTCTCCAGAGGTTTGTTTGCTCTGCCCCTCACCAGAATGCGCTGCTGCATGTTTAGGCTGAGAAAGCAAAGCAGCAAACTCGACAGCTGCCGGATTTGGGGAAGGGGAAGGGAGGGAAATGCTTTCAGTTTTGACTTTTAACCACAAAATGTGCACTGGAGTCTTCCTGACAAGTGACAAGAAACAGAGCCATAGGTCTTCACTGGCAGCAGAGGGGGGAAATTACAGAGAAAATGCTCCCTGATCCTTGGTGTGTCTCTGATGTCTGCTGGTAAGAGCAGTGAGGGAAAGCAATGGATCAGACAGTAGGTGCTGCTGCCCTCCACTCAGCTGAGCAGAACAGGGCTACAAGCATGTCCACATGCTGAGCTGAGCAGCAGACTTGAAAGTAGACTGATGTGTAGTGCACTCTTAAGCCTTCGGCTTTTTATCCGTCTTCCTGGCTATTGCAAAGTGTTCTGAAAGATCCAAACTTAACTGCAAGACCAGGTTAGTGGAAACCCATCAGGAGAGAGCTTGGCATCAGGTCTGATGTTCCCAAACCCTACCACTGCTCAAGAAGGACACTACCTTGACAGCCCCAGTGTTATCCAGCATACCCAGCATATGCCTGAATGTCCTAGGGAGAGAGGTGCCTGCCTGGCATATAGCCTTGTGCTGTGGTCTTTGTCAGAATGAGAAGGACCCACCCCACCAGTTCACTGATTCAGGACCCACTGACACTCACTGACACCCACCGTTCTGCTTAATGAGACTATAACACAGCTTTCACTCTTTCCTCACTCAGCAAAGTCTCATGAAGGACCACATCATGCCTGAGTAGGAGTGGAGCAAACTGCAGATCTGCAGGGATGATGACTTAGTGTAGTGCTTTGACATGGGTTTGTGTCTATAGGTGAAGCTTTGCATCTGAACCCCCCAGAAATGCCATCCTATCCCCATGGCAGTCAAGGCTTATGGAAAACACCAAGTCGTTTACCCAGTGAGGGTACTAAGATGAGTTCTAACAGACTCAGAGTCTGTATGGATACAAATGTGCTCATGGGCTTTAAAGAGAAGACCAACACTTGTTAGCAGGAGAAAAGGCCTACCTCTGGGCAACATGTCCTTGACTGTCTCAGAGAAGGTAGTGCACTGCTCAGTAGGAAATGCTCTTTTGGATCCCTTTGCTCTATAAACAGAAGCAAGGAAGGAAGAAAGGAAGGAAGGAAAGAGAGAAGAGAGCAACATGGTGGATGAGTCATTAACAAAGCTACCCCTTAGAGCATGTGTTTCTTCTCCAACTTAAGGGTGAGAGCTGCCCTGCAGATAAGGGGCTGTGCTTATGGACAGCAGAGCTCCACCACATCAGTGCAGTTTCAGTGTGGATGAGTCAGGCTCCCCATGGCTCATTCCTAGTCAATACTCAGAGGTTCTTCATACTCACTCCCTGCAGCAGCACAGGGTAGCTTGTTGTCCCCACAGCTAACAAAGGTGTTATGCCAAGGCTGCACACTCCAAGGATGCAGAAGGTGCTTGCTATGCATCTGCTTGGCCAGTCAGCAGGAAAGGGAGCCCATGCCTCAGGGGTGCTCTGTGACTGGAGGGGTTATTATGGGACAGAAGGAAGCAGAGCCACTGCAGCTTTGTCAGACCTCAGCAGAGTGAAATGGCCTGGATCCTTGTGCCCTCTGCTCCCCTCACACAGCAGTGCAGCAATCAGGTGTAGCCAAGCCACACGTAGCCCCGTCCCACAGAGAACCATTTCCCATTGTCCCACTATTTTTTTTTCCGCCACTGTATATTTTATTACCTCAAAGGTATGGAATTAGGAAATGAAAGATGTGGAAAAATTCCTCGGACCAAAGCACTCATTTCCATCGCTTCCACCTTGCCCTGGATTTCCTTCTCGATTAGTTCCAGCAGTGTCCTTGGTTCAAGCCTTGGAGTCATTAAAGTCCTTTTGAAGCTCTGGTGCTTCACACTAGTTCTCATTGCTCAGCAGAATGCTACATCGGGAATAACAAAGTCCACTTTGATCAACTACTTCCATCCTTTACAGCTGCTTCTGCGGGAGTGATTAATCCCAGCCCTTCCTCCACTAATAATAAGTGCGGAGAACCAGCTACATCCTTTGTTGTTGTTTTCTCTTTTCATGTCCCTTTTTGGGCAGCTGTGGAAGGAACCTGGTGACTTTGGTCCAGTCTCTGCCAGAGGGGTGGCTGTGGCCATGCTGGTGGTGGAGAGCACAGGTACCTGGTGGGCTTGGGTGGACCAACCTCTCCCCCGGTGATGCTGTGTGTTTCCTGAGCTCTGAGCTCCCCATGCACCTGCTCTGGCAAGCTTTGCAGCACCACTCATGCCTGAAATCCTACCTACGTGCAGGAGATTAGCGTTTCCTATTGGCAGGCAGCCTATGGGAGATAAAGCACCATTCAATAGGAAACACTAGGCACAGGGACTTTTCTGGGAATTAGGCCATTTCTGAGTAAACCCCACAGTCCCCTGGGCTGCTGATCTGGCATCTTGCACCCCCATGGACTTCTCCTCACCAATAAAAATTATTCCAGGCCTTCAGTTTCTGTTTTAAGCTGACGCTGAGCTGGAATTGCTCTTGATTTCCACTAATCTAATTGAGAGAAAGAGGAAGCACACTGTTTATTTAGTGACAAATGCCAGCTAAAGAAGAGAAAGTTGAATACCAATGGCCACTAACTAAGATTCAGCCCACAGACCACTATCTTTTGAGGACTGCAGAGATAAAAGGCTTAGGCATGTGAAATACCCATGTAGAAGAGCATTTCACAGCAGAAGCAGGGATGCAAATGCCCTGTATCACCTCCCCTTAACTGCTGATGCAGGCTGGGCTATGCGTTATGCATGTTGCATATGAGGAGACAGCATCATACCTGAGGTATATCCTGGGCAGACACACCTCAAGTTATGTCTTCGTGGGTCCACTGCTATGATACTGGGATATCAAGCTCCATGCAGATTGGCCCTGGTATGATGAGGGAAGGACTGGGCATGACTAGCAATGGGAAAGTGAAAGAAGAGGGAGATGTGGCTGGTGTCACTGGTTTCTGCCCCTGGCACAGGACTGGGAGTCACTGAATGCTGTTATGACATGAGAGGTGTAGCAGGTAAAGGGAAGTCCAAGCACTGGAGGGAGCTGGCTTTTTTGAGATCTAGATGGGTGAAATGCCAGCTTGTCTGAGTACAGACTGCAGCATCAGGCTGTTGCCTCCTTCAGCTCTTGGGCGTCTGGTTGTCAAACTGACTGCTCAACACCTTCAGTTCTGGGATGGCACATAGTAGACTGAAGGAAAAGAGCACTATGGCCAAGCACCCTTGAGGAATGGTGCTCTCAGCTGCTCCCCTTATTTCTTAACAGTGTCCCTCTCCTGGGTGTTACAGTCCCAGGTGGCATCATCATCTTTGAGCACAAGCAAGATACCATTGTTATAGTAAGAACGAACACTGGTACCCAAGTATCTTGTCCAGCATGTCATGCGTGTAGGATGTATTTGCACTCCAGTAATATACTCCTCCCTAATTCCATCCAGGACTGTGTGTTTCTCCAAAGAGCACCCTCAGCAGCACCCTCAGTCCTGAAGATCCATGCTCAGCTCTATCACATCAGTCTGAAATCAGAACAGCTCTCACTGCACTCTGCTGCACCACAGATCAACATCTGTTGCATAGTCCACTTCAGCAGGTAGTTGCTGGGCTGCACAGGTACTAATAAGGGCAGAATTTATCCCAGAATGAGTGCTTTTTTCAACCTTTGGCAGGGATAAGTACATCAATACGTGAATGAAATCTCAGTGAGTAATCTTTCTGCTGTTTTTTAAGGTATTTTGGCACTTCTCAAAATCCACAAATTCCAAAGTCTCAGCCTCTTCTGCAGCTCTGCTGACAGAAGCAAGTTCAAGCCCTCGCATTTCTGACAAGCGTAATCCAGCACAGCCCCATGGACTTTGCTGGTTTTGATATGCCTGAAGTTACAACCCAACCACACAAGGAATTTTGTCTAATGTATGGCTTAGAAGTGCACTGGCAAACTAGGCAGGATTTAACCAGGAGGCCTAAGATGAACAAAGTAATTCGCTGTTTCAATCTGAATGCAGCAGATAAGCTGTGCTTTCTAATGCCATTAGGGCTCTGGAAAATGGCTTCAAATTCTGAGAAATCAGGAGAAGTATGTAAGAAATGCGTAGTTCTTCCCACTAAACTCATCTACTCGTAAACTGGTCTAGACATAAACAGATAAAATAATGGCCTGACTAAGCAGGCTGAAACTTGCAACTGCTTTGGAAGAGCAGCTGAGGCATCCTTGGCAAGGTTCATGGCCCAGAGATCACATGTGCCCCTTGAAAGGCTGGAGGTGGCTGGGCAGGGTGGGTAACGAGGAGGCCACCAGCAGCCCTAAGAAGCATCCCAGGGAAGAAACCACCGTCATGGCATGAGTTAGGGGTGTTTTGCATTCTGGTCCCATCTGGGTCTCACTTGCCATTCCGCCAGGAAGGCACGCTCCAGCAGCAAAATGACCCACCTTTCCCAAGGAAAAATATTTACAGTGCACTTCTGACATCACCAGGCAGTAAAGCCATGCATGTATGATTCCCGTGTGCGTGCAGGGACATGTGTACCAACAAACACTGTTACATTCCTGCACATTCCTACATCGTTACAGAGATCAGGCTTGCTAAGCCTCAAGAGCGGGACAGAGTGACAAAGTATAATGCAGATTTACACCTGGCCACCTTTGGAGCCAAAGGGAAGAGCAGGATTTAGAGCTGCTCATCTGATTTAGTCTAGTTTAAAGGAAAAGACTTGACTGATTTCAAGTCAGGGTCTAGGCTGAGCTTCCTCCATGCTAGATGATGTTTGG
The DNA here is from genome assembly GCF_033783945.1 of Neopsephotus bourkii. Classification (NCBI taxonomy): domain Eukaryota; kingdom Metazoa; phylum Chordata; class Aves; order Psittaciformes; family Psittacidae; genus Neopsephotus; species Neopsephotus bourkii. The sequence continues at coordinate 11,668,276 of NW_026902298.1, read as the reverse complement.
ATTGAGCTCCTGCTCTGAAATATTTCACCTGAAATATTGTCCCTGTAGTTGATAGTTCACACTTGTGTATCTGCCCTGTGCAGAGGGAGGGAGGATTCATGCAGGCACATCTCAGAATTGCTGCAGGGCTCCATGTAAGGCTTGTTTGCAATACACAGTAATGTTTCAGGTCAAGTTCCTCAACCTGAGTGCAGAATCATCAAGGTCAGAAGCAAGTAGCATCCCTACCTGGTGTTATCTGCAGCAGCTCCTGTTGTGTGCTAGGCTACAGACGTGCTGTGGAAAGTGTGACTGCAGCTTTTCTCCCTTTCTGTGCATCTCAGAGCTTTGAAACAGTGATAAGTCAGCATAGGAGAACAGCAAGTATGTTCACCTGGACTCCAGTCCATCTTGCACAGTCCTCTGCTATGCTATGATGGATAGGCCAACCCTCCTTGCACACACTTGCTGGTCTCCAACTGAGCCTCCCTACCTTCTCCATTCCTACACCATCTTTCCACACATTGTCCTCATAATATCATCTTCCCACACTTCCTACCACAGAACTTATACCCTGTCTGTGTTGCTCCCTTGGTCTTGCTCTTGGTCCAGACTTTGTCTGGCTGGGCTTTGCCATATGTGTGTGTGGAGCACAGCTGGACCATCATGAGAGCTGATGCTTGCACAGCTTGCACAGGAGCAAGGGCTGCTGATCAGCAGTAAGGGCTGATGTGGGAGTGCTCATCTCAAGGTTAACAGAGGAGTCTGCATGCATGGACACAGCCTGTGCTGCTGCTTCCAACATGTACTACTTCAGAACCATTTGCATATAACTGGCTGATGCAGTGCACAACTGAATCAGATTTAGACACTTCTATTGCACTCTGCATCCTGAAAGTGCACTTTCCAAAATACAAGTAACAAATAAAACCAGAATCAGGTTAAACCACAGCCCATCAGCTAAATAAAGAAGAAGTTTACAAGGGGACAGCACTGTGGCCAATGGACACATTCATACATCAGTTGTACCTCTTCTGGCCTTCGTCCTGCAAACTTATGCAGATGCATAGCGCCACTGCTAGGGATGGTATCGTGGAGTTCAGTTAAGTGTTATGTTGTCACTATTATTACTGCCATTTCTTCAAAAAAACTGTGGCATTCTTCTTTTTTATTACCAAATGTAGCTCAAGTCAACTCAGTGCAACAACTCCCCCTCTGAAACCAGCACTGAGAATAGAAACAGGCTGGTGTGTGTTTTTCTATCATGTACTAACTCATTCTGCCATCCTGTGAATGAGCTTCTTGTTTTCTTCTCGTTGATCAGACAGTTCCACCTAAACCAGGACTGGACACAGAAGTAAATCTGGTAGGAGAATACACTTCCTGTTTATAAAAATACCCTTCCTGTGTGGAAGAGCCCTCTTCCTGCATACACTCATCTGCGTACAGCATCCCGGACCTGTTTCTATGCGGACACAGGCAGAGCTGCTGGGGGTGGGGGTACAGCTACTATGGATATTTCATCAGGCTGAAGTACCAAATAAATGAATGCATTTGTTGTACGACCTCTGGAAATCAAACACAACCCCAAAACAGTGATCAAAATGCCATCCTTTTGAAATGAAGGGCTTTATCTCTTTGGTTTACAACTAAATCTATCTGTGGATTTCCGGAACCGGTGTCTCATTGCCATGAACTTATTTAGCTAACTTATACAGACAGTACATCCGGCTCTTGGGATTTGATTGTGGCTCATGGCTCACACGTTCACAGCAGCTGAGGATTTGAGCCGTGTCCATGAATTGATAAATCTAAAAAAGCAAATCAAGTTTCAACAGGCGGTGAGAGGATGTTTCTATTCATACCCCTCACTATGGGTTTCCTGTAACTCCTACTGAAAGGACCTGGCCGAGATCTTCATTAGGACTGGATGGGTTAATCCACTCTCCCCTCAGGTGGCCTCTCCCCTCACACACATCAAGAGCTTTATGGTGAAATGACCAGATCTGCTTTCTACCATGACTCTGAACAGTGTTCCCAGACCCTGTGAAACTGCAGGGATCATCAGATGGACCTCTTCAGTACTGGCTTATGAAAGGCCCTGGCCATGATCGCTCGTTTCCCTCTTAATTTCACCACTCAAAGTCTCCCTCTGCTTTGCCTCTTTCCAAGACCTATGCAGGCATCTGACGTTTTCTGTCACCACCTGGCCAACACGTTCTGCCACTCATAGCATCTGATTAAAAGAATGCATTCATCTAAACCCAGAGGTACCATATGCAGGTCTTCTTGTTTCTCAGCATTGGAGCTTGTGAGTGACAGGGTGCATGTCCTTGCACTGTGGAGAGAAACCTGCTCAGTGTGCAGGAGAGCTGTCCCAGCCCCTGGGCATCATCCAAGGAGCTGCAACATCCAGCTGTGCAGGTGAGTATTGGGGTTGGAAAGGAGCCATATCAGAGATGAGCATGGCTGTTGGGGACAGCGGGAATGGGAAAGGATCACTGAAAGACAGATTTGTTGTTGTCTACTGGAAACTCTGCTCCCTCCTCTGTCCACCTCTGTCCCTGCTTTGCACACCATGAATTCACCTTCCCAGCCTGAGTGATGGCACAATGATTAACCTGTTATCTTATCCATTATCTCTTCTGCATATAATTGTTGCTGTGCTTGTTGCCATGCCAATGCCTGTGGCAACCTCAGTTCACCGGCATTTATCACCTTTATGGCCATGCAGTTTTGGGAAGAGATCAGCTGGTTGGAAGGCAAGGCACTAGCTGAGGAAAGTCCATCTGGCTGGGGCAGCGCTCTTTGGGTCTTCTGCTGCCAAGGAAGTCCTCACTGGTGTCCCCATGCCCTCTGATGGTGGGTAACCCCTAGCTGGGGGCTCCTGCTCAGCAGTGGTACAGGCAGTGACAGGGTCATGCCTGCCTTGCAGGCAGGTGGGCAGCAGCATGCCCTGCCTGTGCTGCCTGAGCCCTGCTGCGGCTGCCGGGACCCCCGGTGCTCTTCCGCCCCACTTGCCCAGATTTCCTTCACCGGGAAAACAGGATACATGCGGAGGGGGCGGGGAGCGGAGCATGCCTCCGGCTCATCCTGACACGGAGGTGACAAACACAAACATGCCCGTCTGCACGGGCAGCACCGCTGTATGCACATGCTTCTCCGCTGAGCCTGGGGAGGAGTGCAGGAGACCATGCTCCTAAATTCATCACCGGCGTTATGGCTTGAGGCCGGCGCTACAGGTATCTCCTCTCCCCTTCTCTTTCCACTTCCCACTACTGAATAACTGGTTTCCCAGTCTCAGTAGCTGACAGCCTGAAGGGTGGTCACCATAGAATCATGGAATAGTTAGGGTTGGAAAGGACCTTAAGATCATCGAGTTCCAACCCCCATGCCATGGGCAGGGACACCTTACCCTAGACCATGTCACCCAAGGCTCTGTCCAACCTGTCCCAGGTATATGCATGGGAAGGGGCACTTACCTCTTCTTTGGGAAACCTGTTTCAGTCATCAGCATCATTACAGCCTTCGCTGGGTTCAGCAGCAAAGCCAGGATCAAGACAGAGTCCAACTCACTACCACTCCTAAAGAGATTGAGTAAGTTGGCTTAAGGGAGGCAGGGCCTATCCAGTTATCATGTTAGATGACATCTGTCCAGTTCACGTCATGCCTGAGTCTGCTGAAAATGTCCCAGGGAAGAAAAGAGAGCCTAAACTTCACTTGGTTATTTGTGCAAAGATCAGAGGAGTAGGAAAGCAATTTGACTGTGTTTTGGCTACTGAAGTTAGCAGATCTGACTCTGAATGCACACGGGCATCAGATTGGACAAGACTTATTTACACAAAAGCACTTTGCAGAGGAGAACTGCACTTTAGCATCATTCCTGTAAAAAAGGAAGGAAAAAAAAAGGCCTGAACATTTGAAGGAAAACCACTTGTTTCCTGTAAGGAGATTCAGCCAGTGGAGGTTGTACCTCTGCATCTCACCAGCGTACCTTAGCCTCAGGTATGACTGTCAGTTGGAAAGGACAGGAGCTGTGTCATCCTTCAGAAGGCAGCACATTTTCTAGTGACCCTCAGGCTTGGGGACCTTTGTGCTCATCATTGTGAAATCAGCTGATGTTATGGGGAGGTTTCAAAGAGGCATTCCCATCCCAACCTTTGCTTCGATCTGTGACCTTTGTTTCTGCTTGCGACACCTGAACCTTTCTGATCCCACCTAGGCTCCTGCTCAGCAAAGGAAAGCCACCAAGTGGGCTTGCTGTTGGTTCAAAATGCCCAGGATAACTTCTCCAAACCACACTGGTTTGAAAATATGCTGGAAATATCACAGGTTCTCTGCAAAATGTCTAATACTTCCTATTCCTGGTCAGGCTGGAAATATCAACACAGCTCCTCTCCAGATGATTCTGCTCCTGTAGCTTGGTTTCAAAAAGCAAACAGGACACTGAAGGATGTGGGTAAATTAAGCAAGCACAGAGATGAGAAAATCTGAGTTTGAGGTAAAGACATGCTTTATTTACTTGGAGGAAGCAAGTTTTAGGCATGAAAACACACCTGATATCAATGCTTTTGCAGCTGAAGCCTTAAGCTCTGGTTTGCCTGTGATGCAAAGTGGCTGCAAAATCAGTGCCAATGTTCTACAGCTGCCTGTCCTCACCCGAGTAATGCAAAATAGACATGGTTTGAAAGTGAACTGCCCTTCATGTCCTGGCCAGCCCCATCCTCCCATACACACCATACAGCAGCTCTTGAGCTCTGCCTGGTTAGGGAGTGCTCACTTCCAGCTCTTTGCTGGAGACACATCACAAGGCTAGGCTGACAACTGGCCCAAGCTGGCACCTAAAACAAGGTGACCAATTTGCCATCATAGCCCAGGCACCCCATCCTTGTCCTGCAAGAGAGTGGTGTGATTTATGGAGATCCTGCCAGGTCCTCCACATGAGCCAGTCCCAGGCTCCCAGGCTGCAGCAGGATGGTGTTTTGCAGATGCATCTTGTAGGGATATTGCATTCCGGCCACCATGACACAGGGCTTGGGGATGCAAATGGCAACCTGCTAGACCTGGACAAGTCACTCATTCCTATTATTTCTCATTTGCCCTGCTGATAAAAGAACATTTATTGCCCACTCCTCTACACCCCTCTGCACCCAGCCAGGAGGATTCCCCCAAGGAGCAAGCAGAAAGTAAGTGCAATATGCTATGGAGGAACTGTACCAGCACAATGATGGGCTCAATGGAGCTAGGTGGGACAGGGAACAGGTTGTGAAGAAAGAATATCCTAAGGTTTGGAAAATGCTCCTTACACTATAACAGAAACATTTCCTTATCCAGCAAACTGAGAAAGGAGCCCCAGTTGTGCAATGCCTTCTATGACTCCTCTAATAAGAATACTGTTAGAGAAGCATCACATACTTCTTCAGTCAAAGCCCTGGTATGCTACACCCACAGCCTTTGGTCTCTCTGTTTTGTGAATTAACAAGAGAGACAGCAGTGGACATAAGGGAAGTATTGCTTCCCTTCCTCCTTATTTTGGGAAACAAGACCAAAGTCCCATCACATACCCGTGATGTGACTGAGAAAGCTGAGCTAAACTGTGACACAGCTGAGCTGTGATGGAGCTCAGAAAGCCTCTCAGCAGTCCTGATGCTTGGTTTCCTCTATGAGCCAGAGATGACTCCAGCCAAACAACTCACTGAAAAGTGCCTTCAACTTGCATTCAAGGTGTACCCTTTATTCTGCTTGTAGTAGTGGGGCAGGAAAACTTCTGTTCCCAAATCCACCTTCTCTTCTGTTCCTAATTGTGAGTGTCCCTCACCTCTCACAGAGTGGAAAGAGCACGGGGGGCTGAGCTGGCCCTGGGCACAAGCATCTGTAGGAGTGCCCACATCTGGAGCCAGAGCAGGGGGAAAGACATGAAATTTGCTTTAGAAAAGACATATTCAAGATTACTTGTGATTGTTACTTGGGGCCCCACATTGCTGAAGCACAGCCCTGCCAGGAGGACAACCCCAAATATTTTGCTTCAAGGAAAACTGTGGGAGAAATTAAGAAAAACTGGGGTTTTTTCATTGGATTGTCCTGGGAAGCATAGGCAGCTATTTGACAGTGCAGTGATAGGAAATGTTGTGGTGTAGGCTGCCAGCCTCTCCTGCCACAGCCATGAAAAGAAATACAAACACGTTGATCTTATAAGCAGAGTTGATCCTTGCTTGTAGTGCATGAGTTGTGAGCAATTAGGATAGATCCTGCACTGAGGCTGGGTTCTGATTGATAAGAAACACTGGAGGGGCATCCCCTGCCTTTCAATATGCAAGAGATTACATCAAACATTCCTGGCCATGTTGCCACACTGAGACCATCCCCCAGTTGCTTTTGGGAAGTGGGACCATCTGAAAAACCATGGACAGAAACATCTGGGAAGTAAGCTGGCCTGCCCAAAGTTTACATTGCAGTTCAGCCCAACCCATTCAGATAAAATGAGAGCTGCCTCATGTTGCTAACCCCAAGGGCACTTGGAATCAGATTTGTGTCAGATCCAAATCAAATAAAAAAACAATCCCAAAATGCAGCCTAAAATACAAATTAAACCAGAATAGAAACCATTTGTTTGAAAGAATTATCACATAAACAAAGGACAAAAAAAGGGCAGAAAAACCATGTATTTGCTTGAGGAATCAGAAGAGGTTCCCCATCACTTCCTGTATCTAAAACATTGAGATGGTTTTACTCTCTGCAGAGCGAGGCAGAAAGAGCTTTGTGCTGGCCCAGGTCATACACGCCACCCTTAGCTCAGCCATTGCATCTCTTCCTGTTGCTGGCCTTTAGTGGTGCCTTTTCCAAGAGGATGAATGAGCAGAACAGCAGTCCCAAAACTTAAAGCCTAAGTCCCTCAGTGTAAGAACTGAGATAACAGTAGGGGAAGCTTTACCTAAGCAGAAACCTCCCCAGTGCCTGTGTCTGCTTAATACAGTATGAGCTGGTGGCTGCATTGGCTTGCACGAAGCTGCTTACAAGGTTGCATCATGCAACGGCCCTGTTTGGGTTAGTTGTGAGTGTGGGTATCCAGAGCGAGCAAACTGCAACAGCGTGGAGCTTGGTGTGACCTGAGAGCTGGCTCAGAAGCTGGAAAATCCCATGGGAGGTTAGCTCATGCCACGCTCCACGTTGCTCCAGCCTATCTGCCATCACTGGCCAGACCAGCCCACCATCAAGTGGGCAGTTTGCATCACACAGTGGCACCACTAGGGCTGCTACAGCGTGCAATCAGCCCTAGATACTCATCTTGCTATGGGGCTATAGTAGCAGGGGTTTCATCCCACAGCCCCCCCCTCTCCCAGCTCTTCATTGCCCCTACTGCTGGCTTTGCGAGCGTTATCCTAGAGCCTGGGTTATTTGAGGACGTATTCTGGAGGATCAATACTTTGAAAAGCGCATGTTTATGCATGTGAAAACCCAGGACTTGTTCTCTGCTGCTAACTCCACACAGATGAAACTCGGTGTCATTCCCAGCTGATGTCAAGATAAGTAAAAGCAGACGTGAGCCCTCAGTTTCTGCATGCTTTGAAGGATTTCTGGTTTCCTTCTCGGAGGAAATGTTTGAATTAATTGTTACACTTGCATAACACGATGCTGAAGTGCTTTTTTTTCTTTCCACTGTATAATTTCTAGACAAAAAGGCAAGGTTGGAGTAAAGTTACACAATATAAAAGCAAAGAGGAAATGTATGAAAGGACAGACTGGCAGTAAAATACCCTCATAACACATTAGGAATCCCTAAATTTTGAACTTAAGAACCCCATAATTCCAAATGCATTGTGATAAATAAATGCACCCTCAAGACATGTATATACCCTTAATGATGCCCCAAATAATGCCTGAACAGGGAAAAGTGGAAAAGAAATGAAGAAATAACAATTTACTTTAGGACTTCCCCTGAAAAATGAGTTTCAGGTAAGTGATCTGCAAGCACTGCAATGCCATTGCTCTAACAGCATTGATGCTAACACAGTTGCTCTAACTACAGCTCTTCCCAGAGCTGGTGGAAGGCAGTGGGACAATCAAGATGTTGGCAAACATGATCACCCTTCCCCACACTAGTAAATGTACTCCTGAGTACATCCATCCACCACCTATGCAGCCGGTCTGTGCCTTTGCCCTCCATGGGCCACAGCACAGGGCTGGAGGAGGACAGGGAGACACAATTCCTTGTAGATGTGCCCTGTTCCTTGGTTTGCACTCCCCGCTCTCCTCCCCAAGGAGCCAGGAGATGCTGCTGTGCTTCCCTGCAGCCAGGGAGGAGAAACAGCCCTTCTGAGGCCCTGCAGTTAGCCTGGCTTGCATCAAGCACCTCTATTTGTCTGAGGTCCTGCAGGCAGGCATATGGAAAGGACCTGTCTGTTTTGGCTGTGTACTTGAGACACATCCTGCACATTGCTTTCCCAGCTGGGCCCATCCCATCCCGGCCAGTGACTCAACCGTGAGTGAGATGGAAGTGTCGCAAAGCCCATCGTTCTGAGTCATCCGCTATTCTTGTCCCGTGCAGGTGGACAATGCCGGTGAGAGGAATTTCTCCAGCGTTGCCAGAAAAAGCAGCATCTCCACATCAGTGCTGTAAAAATAGACCCTTCTCTTTGGGGAGCGCCACTTCAGGCTGATTTCTGGAAGCTGGAGATGGCATTATTATGTCTCCATGTGAAGGAAGCTCAGGGACCATGTGCTGGCACTAAACCTTGCGGAAGGGTGCGCTTGGGGATTCTGCCTGCGTTCTGGATCACTTGCCAGCCCCCACAAAGTGTGTACATCTGGATGCTGCCCACAGCAGATCTGGAGTATCAGGTTATACATGGCTTCAGCAAAGCTGGCTTTGACAGACTGAAAACTTCCTCATTTATCAGCTTTGATCTCTTTGGCAGAGGAGCATTTCAGCAGTTTAAGTTTTGCAAGAAAGCACTGACTACACTGGTTTCTGGTGGCATCCTATCTGTGTTCCCCAAACATCAGCCAGAAGTGCCTGGAGGATTGTTTTTCAGGAGGGAATGAACAGGGCCATTTCCCCTCCAGCTTATGGGGACTTCCAGACAAACCTACTCTTGGCAGGTGCTTTCATCCTCTTGCAGGGACCATCATGTGCCTGTGAGCTCCCAGGACACAAGAAGTGAAGGGGGGAAGCAGAGAAGACCAGAGATCTGCCCTAGGTCTGATGGCCTCAGATTAGTGTTCTCTGCCAGGCTGAGGAGCACCACCATCTCCATCCATCCCAGAGGGAAATGCCAGGGAATCTCAGGCTCCATTTCCTAGGGATCAGTTTAAATCTGAAGCAGGTTTTGGCTGCGGGCTGCTCCAGGTTCCCACCGTTTCCTTAGGAAATGCGGGCTGATGGCAACACTGCCGTGCTTGGTCCTGCACTGCCTTAGCACCAGCACATCTGGTGCCTCCGCCTGCCCCCGCAGCGCCGAGAAGCCCCATCGGCCGTGGGCTCTGCCCTCCCCGCCCTGCAGCAGCAGCACTGGGAAGCGGCAGCCCCGGAGCCTCGCTCAGCCCCGGCCGGGAGCGGGTGCGGGGCAGCGGGGCCGGGGCACAGCGCCCGCCGCCCCCCGAGCTCCGCCGGCCCGGCCCGGCCCGGCCCTCGGTACCCACCTAGCGGCCGCCGGAGCCCGGACCAGGGCATCGCTCCGGCCCCGCGGAGCCTGCAGGAGGAGACCCGCTGCCCCCCGCCTGCACCGCGGGCACCGGGATCCCGTCAGCGGAGGGGCCGGCCGGGCGAAGGGCATCGCGGTGCGGGAGAGGAAATTCCAGATGTTTTCCAGCCTACAGTTACGTGGGTGCCTAAAACCGAGGAGGGCATCGACAGTTTGTGTTGGCTGTTTCCTTCTGTGCTCCCAGAAGGGATCAGGGATATTCAGATGGAACTGAAGCGCTTTTTGACAAACCCAGTGACATTCCTGCCCATGCTGCAAACACCTTGTGAAATCTCAGATGCTGATTCCATGGTCACAGAATCGTTAGGGTTGGGAGGGACTTCTGGATATCATCTAGTCCACACCCCCCCCCTGGCCAAGGCAGGGCCACCCACAGCAGGTTACATAGATGTTGAACAGCTTATTGGAGAAAAATGTCACTGACCTCCCCTGAGTGAAGTCAGTGATCCCACATCCAGATTACTGGATGAGACTGGTGACTTCCATATAGTACATTGTGTGAGAAGAGGAAAAGCTTTGAGAAGGCATATCTTGGCTTTTCACCACAGAACAGAGATTTCCCTTCTAGATTTCACTACCGAGACATGAAAATGGTGGTAAAAAGTGTTAACCAGCTTCTGCACTGTGGATATCATGCTGTGTAAACACAGACCAGACCTGGCTATTGGTAGCCTGAGCAGAACAAGGAAGAGGAAGGTGGATTATAACTGGTGATGACAAAGACAAGGCTTTGGATCAGCTTGAGAAGCTGAATGGCATCGTCTCAGTGGGAGATGCCAGGACCACAGGCAGGGGGTCTTGCAACGTGCCAGTCACTGGAAGCACAATAAACACCCCCTCAAAGGTGCACAGGCAGATTCCTGTCCTGTGCCTGTAGGGGCCCAGGACAACAATCTCTGAGACTATGCAGGGATTCCTCCCCAGTCTCCTCAGGGGCCAGCTCCTGTCCTCCCTGCAAAGGGAAGTTCATCCATCCTCTTCTCCTTGGCCGTTTTGGAGGCTGTATAAGGAGGGGTTTGCAAAAGCTATGCTGCCTGCAACTATCACTCTGTTTTCTTCAATGGAGAATGCTTCTTCCCATGCAAGGATGGTTCCCAGATCAGTCTCTACATTAACACTCATTTACCACCTGTTGACTCTCAGTGTTTGCTTTTCAGCAAACCCTTCATCAAGGAGTGAGAAAACCAGATCTTCTTCCCTGCCTCTTGTTCTGTGGCTGAAAACAGATCAGAAATGCAGCCTGGAGCCCCTCTAATGACAAGGAGAGAAGAGGGTTTGCAGCTGTGGTGGAACTGGACTTATTTGAAGCTGGGATTGGGGCAGGGGTTACTTTGCATTTGGTCTGGAGCAAAGGCAGAGCTGACTCCTGACCTGTCAGGAATCTCAGGTTCCAACATCCCCTATGCTTCAGCAATATAATCCAGCTCCTGGCTCCTCAGTTCTGAAGCGGGTTTTCTAGTTGCAGGAGCCAAGGGCAAATTCCTCTTTATCTAGCAGCTTCTGGATCTGATGAATCCAACCCATATTTAGCCTTAATTTGCAGGATGCATAAACTGGGTGTCCTATTGCAAGCACATGGAGAGCTGCCCGATGACGAGACCCTCGCTTGCATATCTCCCAGCAGTTGCAGCTGGATTGGTGCATTAAACACTTCCAAGTCAAATTCTTCTGTGTGAAGAAACATCATCAGTTGCATTGACTATGAGCAGGAGGGGAACTGACCTCTTGGGTCAGTGTTTATTGCAATGGTGATAAGAAACCAAGGAGGGTTTCCATGAGGAGGGATATGACCCAAGGGCAATGCCCCTGGTTCAGTGGGAACCTCTCTCAAATCTCCCAGTTTGGAGAACCTCACCTGGAATGGCAAAAGCCATGTGGGACTGGTGTATTTCCTTCTGCCATTGGTTTCTCTGCAATCTCACACTACTTTATTAAGCACCCTTCCCGTTTCCCTCTCTGTAAACTAGGGACAATAATACCATGTTTTGCAAGACCTTGGTGGGATTTAACTCAATACAGCTTGCACTGCGCTGCAGGATTTGGCAGCCTTGCACGGCTTGGAGGAGAAGGCAAATCCCTTGCTTCTCTTGGTGCGCGGTGACAGCAGCACCAGCGTGCGGGTATCGCTTCGTGGCTCCCTCTGAGCACTTGGCCCTCACAGACTGGCACTTGGAAATAGTCTCCAGCTTGCTCAGTCTCCACATTCACACGTCCCCGTCCAGCCTCTGACCTAGAATTCTGTTGTCTTTCAACGTATTAGGCCATGGGCCTTCTCGAGGTCAGTGCTATCAATACATGGAAAGCACTAGAGGACAATAAGTCACATGGCAAATTAGGAAAAGGCCCTCAAGGGTTGTTGGTGTATCAGATCCTCTTATCGCAACTCTTTCTGATAGTTTCTGTGAATCCCTGGTAGTAAACATCCTGCCTGCTCACAGTGCCAAGGATGCTTCCCCATCGCATGATAGCAGATGGCTGTCAATCCCAACCACTTCTGACACAAACCTGAAGCTCTCCTTTCTTTCTGTTGACAGGAACAACTGGAGTCACTTGCCCTGCAGAGCTTAGTGAGCTCTTCTGCTTTCAGAGCTCATGAGACACAAGTGAGCGCTGGTGAAGGAATATTGCTGAATCCCCTTGGGTTGTGCTGACATGGTTCCACTCTTTTCTTTGCTCCAGGGACAGTAGCTGAGGCCACAGTCAAAGGTGATTTGGGAATGGCAGGGCAGGGCAGTACCTATGAGGCTCCTGTAAGGAAATCATGTGTCTGGGGTAATCTAGAATCTAGGCTCCTCTATACTAGTAAATTGAATGTTGCTGGGCATTGGATATACTGCCTATCTTGTCAAATAGAAGTGTCTCTTGCACAGTTTTGTCCTGAGCCATCCAGCGCACAGCTCCAGGCATGGTGCAGGAATTAGCACAACCAGGTGAAGAACACTAGTGGTTCAATGCTAGCTGGCCTTGGAGTCTGAGGAAAGCCCCAGGTTCATTTAATTTCCTAGTACAGATGTTATGTATGCCTTTCCCACAGCTGTAATTTGCTGCCTCTCAGAAGAAGACTCAGACCTGTTCACTGTCGCAAGCACCTGACACCTGGAAAGAAGGTGCTCACCATGAAGTTTAGCAGAGCAGGGACTCTTGGCACACCACTGAGGAGCTCAGGCACATCCAGCATGCAGCACACACACACTCCTTTCTACCTGTCCTTGGGGTGGGATTCACCTCTCTTGGGATCAGCTGGGCGCCTGGCTCCCTGCAGAGGGATGGAGAGGGACAGACACCTCCAGGAGGTGGTTCCATGCATTCTGAGACACCACCAACCAATAACCCCCCCTGGCAGTGCCCATCTCTGGCACAGCCTGGGTGACCTCCCCATGCTGGGTATGTAATCTCAGCCTGGCTGAAGGGAGACGTTTTCTCACGGCTCATGGGCTGGGGTATGGTGAAAGGGCGTTTTGTGTCCTCCAGCCAGAGAACAATTCTCCCCCAATGGTATGGACACAGCAGACAAGTGAAACGTGCAATAAGGAAGAAATGGCCCAGTTATCTTCATCCTGTTAGCTCTGTTCCTGCCATGCTGTGTCCAGTGTCTCTTGGAGATAAAGAGCAAGTACCTTATTATCACCATCATGTCTGCCCTTGAGGGTTTATTCTTTCACCCCCTCCTGTCTTTGTTTCTTTCCCCCTTCCCTGATTTTTTTACGTGTTGTCTCCCTGCTTCCTACCATGCAATTCCCACTTCCCACATGGGTCTCATTCCTACCATGTCCCCATCCTGTCTGCTAAAATAATCAGCAGTGAAACCCTGAATATGGCCGTTCACATTGTTTCCGTGGGACTCAGTGGCAAGTCTCCTAGTGCGATGAATGAAGGCAGGACGCACTTCTCAGAGCCATTGTTTCAAGCTGTCTGCCGACTCAGGAAAGCACTGCCAGCTCCATTTACATTGAGTCCTTGACTGGTGTGTTTTCTCCTCCGTCTGCTGTGAATAAGAATCAGGCCCTTGTAATTTAAACAGCGGCTGCTTCTTCTGTGCTTCATTGCTAGCCTTTGGGCCAGAGTCAATCCATGGGAAGGATGTTGGATGAGAACATTGTGACGTGGTCCTCTGTAAGCAACCACAGGCTCACTTTATTGATGCTCTGACATGGTTGTAAGAGCAGGAATCCAGCTAGTGCAGTGATGACTCTGGAACAGGATTGCCAAACCTGAGCTAAGGCTCTCCTCTCAAGCAGCTCTATGTCATGTTCATCATGTTTACAGAGCTTTCAATCAGCTGAAAGCACAGAAGGAGACAGCTCCCATGTGTTTGGAGAGAGCTGCATAGGCATCTCCTGATTCAGAGTCTCAGCATGAGAACACACTGCAGCACCTTCTAGCTGGCACGTGTAGTACCTCCCAGCCTGTGCTGCTCACTGGCAATGTTTTACTCTGAGCTAAGACTGCCCCCAAGAAGTAGGAATGATGGCACATAAACCTGGAAGATATTAGTAGGATTTAAAGGTTATAAAATCGTCTCTTCTTGGACATTTCAGATTGCTTTAATAGCTTCCAGGCTTCCAGCATACAGAAACTGACAGGAGCTTGGCCAATATCTGAATAGCTGCATCCTACGGTTTACAAACATGATTCACTGAAAGAGCACTAAGTGGGGTCTGATTATTGGCGTAATAAAAATGAGTATGAAGTGAGACATCCCATCTGTTGAGGAAATGGTCTGGTTTGCTGGTAACTGAAAACTCAAGACAGTCTCATCTATTTCAGGAAAAACATCTTCCCATACCAGGAGAACAGCTTCCCATCCATGTCCTGCCCCAGTGTTGCAAGGAATCTGCTACTGCTCTTCCTCTTTTGACTGGAAAGATGGATCAACATTCTTCCGTGCAGTTTGTATACGCTCAAAGTGTGGACATAGAGGCCCTCATATAACAAAGCCAGGAGGGTTCCAACCTCCTATCCTAAACAAGAGTTTCCCTGAACCCAGGCGAGGGTGACACAGCTTCCTGTAAAGTACTTTCTCAACCCCAAATATTCCCCCCAAAGCTCTCCTGGTTCCCCCCACCTAGAATAAGGCAGCGAGGACTCCTCAGGGAGCACACAGAGTGGATTTCCCTCCTTCAGCCCAAGCAGGAGGCAGCTCTTCTGCCCAGAGACCTCTGTGAGCATCTCCCAGCTCTCATGACTACGGTGTGAAATCCTGATGCCTCCTCTCTTGCGGAGCTCCAGGTTGTGCTGTTGCTGCTGGTTTGGGTTTGTTTCTTGCTCTGTCACATGTATTTCCAGCCTAAGACTTCATATTCCTGGAAGAAAGGGGTTCAGCAGCCAAACCCTTCCAACCCCCATTCTTCTTCTGAAGAAGGACCCAAATGATTATGTGATGCTGTTATTCATCACTGTCCCTGGCTAGCCCCAGGAGGGAAACAGTTTCAGACTAACAGATTGAGAGCACCCTTTCTCTCTAAACTCTATCATATCATGGAGCATTTGCCTGAGAGATACAGGTTCGGGAGAGAGAACCTCCTCCAGGAGCCCTCTGCTGCATTCCAGTAGTTAATGCTCTTGGGTGGAAAGAGGGATGGATGGTTTCAGGTACTTGATACTTGAGATGTTTCTGCTCCTTATATGACAACTGCATGTATTACAAATATGCATGCCCACAGAACATCAGTGATGTAGCTGCAACATCAGCTGAATGGGTTTCAACAGCACATGATTCATCCTTGAGGGCCCAGGTCCTTTTGTAGACCAAAGCCTACACCACACTCAGGTTCTTCAGGGTAAATACATCTTTAACCGCTGCACTATCCTGTTTCCTTGCCTCGTTTGTTATTTCACGATCTTTCCTAAGCTGCTGACAGTTTAAAAACATCCATGCTTTTGTTGAGGCAGAATTTACTGGTAATTACAGTTCTGATTTGCTTTCTGCAACAGCTGGAGAAAGAGGTACGAGCATGAAGCACATATGGGGCATTGTGGGTGGGGAGGGAGAAATTCTTCTGCAGTATTTGTACATTAGAAATAAGGCTGCCAAAAAGCAAGCTCCCAGATGCCTGGGGTCCACATGTTGTCTAAAAGCAGAGTAGCATCTTGGCACAGAAAAGGAACACTGCACGAAGGAACTCAAAGTGTCCCCAGGTCACATTGTCCTCACAGGAGATGAAAGCCCATGAGCTGTGAAGTGGTACCCCATCAGCTGTGTTTGCCACAAGGCAATGTATTTTGCTTTGACTGCTTTGAAAGCAAACCCCTTAAAGGAAACATGTGTTGGCTATACAAATGCAGTGTTTCGTTTATTTAAGACACAAATGCAAAACCAAACAGGCTTTCACAGTTCTAACTCACAGATGTCTTTAACGAAAACCAGCTATTGGAATGTTAATAACAGCTCCTTGTACCATAAGCAATGAGTCCACACTGTCATGCTTTTAGGGAAATAACAGTTTCAGCAGATCAACCTATTAATCACTTTGGATCCTAATAGATCATTAAAGGGAAGTCCTATGAATTTGTTAGTGTGCTGCGCTGACAGTTTGTTGAGCAGTATAGACAGACATCCCATATTGTGCTCCTCTGAGGTCCTAAAATGACAGGCTCTCCTCTGAGATACTAATGAAGGATTCATTTGACCCAAACTGCTTCCATTCATTCAGTCTTTAGTCACTTAGTTAACTCGGAAATGCTCCTGTGGCTACAAAGCATTCATCAGTGCTAAGAAGATGACAATTCATGACCCCACACCAACAGCCCTGGAAGCCCAGATGACTGGCTGGCATAAAATACTGCCCCTTAGCGCAGTCAGTGAAACACACTGATTTATACTGGCCAGGAGAGAAACCGTAAGGTAAAATCATTATTTTCTTGCACTGGAAAGAGTCAGGAAATTTGGATAAGTACTTTGTAAGTGTGTTAGTCTGGAAAAATTGGGCAATGTCTATTGACTGGACCCCCACATTTTCCTCTGCAAGGCCTGCTGTCTGTGCTCTGCAGCTTCATTCCTGGAAGCCTTCATGTCAAGCTGCTTAAAACCGATAGGGGATGAAACAGACAATAACACCTGAGGTTTCAGCCTGCAGCCAGAAGCATGCACAGCACTAAACTGCACCATGTAAACTCCTTCCTTCTATATATTCTAAGATATTTTTTCAGGCTTACGCATTACTGTTGCCATCAGAAAGCCAGGAAAGACCAGTTACACGTGGGTTTTCCTCTTCTTAAACTTCAGCTTCAGGAATAAACGTAGGTTGTATGATGGTGCCTGTTGCATGGCATGGAGTTACAGCCAAAAGAAGATCTAGGTCTCCACATTCTCACCCTCTGGTTCCTGTGCTGCAGACCCCAGTGCTTAACACAGTGCCATAACTCCTCTCCAGCTCCCTTGGCTGCCAGTGGATGGGTTAAGCTAAGATGTGACATTTCCAAACACGGAAGCAGGTACGGATAAAGGTGCAGGGATGGTAACTTCTGGCACAGGAGCAGGGCTGGCAGCTGGAAGTCATAAGTCTGAGTGTCAAACCTTTGAATCAGCAGTTGGTGGCTGTGCAGAATGGTGTCATTTATCCTCTCTGCTAAAGGCATGAGAAATGCCAGTAGCAAAGCACTTCATGGGAGGATACAAGGCAGATGAAGCTGCCCAGTCTTTGTTTTATATCCGTATCTTACCCGCCGGTTGCTATAGTTCCCTCCTCCCGTCAGAATGTGAGTAAGTAGCTGTAAAATCAAGGTGACAGCCTGGAAGACATTTCCCCATTATTTCTAGTGTAAGATATAGAGACTCATTTTTTGGACCAAATTAATTCCCCCAGGGCTGCAGAACTTGCATCCTCCAGCTGAAATCTGAACCATGTTAGGGAGTTGCTGCTGCAGCAGGTGACCCAGTGCTTACCCAGGGAAGGACATGGTCTGCAATTGAAACAGCATTGTCTACAATGAACAGTGCAGGCCAAAGATGCAAGAGTGTGTCCCTAGCCCTCTGCAATGCCTCGTTCCAACAGATGGTCACATTAAATGAGAATGAGAAGAGATTCAGAGCAGCCCTGCAGAGAAGGACTTGGGGGTACTGGTTGATGAGAAAATGAACATGAGGCGGCTTCAGTGTGCGCTTGCAGCCCAGAAAGCCAACCGTATCGTGGGCTGCATCAAAAGGAGCGTGACCAGCAGGTCGAAGGAGGTGATCCTGCCCCTTTATTCTGCTCTTGTGAGACCTCACTTGGAGTATTGTGTGCAGTTCTGGTGTTCTCGACATAAAAAGGACATGGAGCTGTTGGAACAAGTCCAGAGGAGGCCACGAGGATGATCAGGGGCTGGAGCACCTCCTGTATGAAGATAGGCTGAGAAAGTTGGGGCTGTTGAGCCTGGAGAAGAGAAGGCTGCGTGGAGACCTCATAGCAGCCTTCCAGTATCTGAAGGGGGCCTATAGGGATGCTGGGGAGGGACTCTTCATTAGGGACTGTAGTGATAGGACAAGGGGTAATGGGTTAAAACTTAAACAGGGGAAGTTTAGATTGGATATAAGGAGGAAATTCTTTCCTGTTAGGGTGGTGAGGCACTGGAATGGGTTGCCCAGGGAAGTTGTGAATGCTCCATCCCTGGCAGTGTTCAAGGCCAGGTTGGACAGAGCCTTGGGTGAGATGGTTTAGTGTGAGGTGTCCCTGGCCATGGCAGGGGGGTTGGAACTATATGATCTTAAGGTCCTTTGATCCTACTATAAGAAACCTGTGGCTAACAAGTGCTGGTCCATATGGCTACACCGTGTACCCAGGTTTCCTCATTCCGGTCTCTCCTACATGTAATTATTACCCTCACAAGGTAAGCAGGTATTTTTAATTCATCCAATCAACCATACTCCAGTTATAGAGACAATATCTAAACTTACATCACATTGCTGGACTGCACATTCAATGCATGTTCCTTGGGGTCTCTGTCCTAAAGGGACATAAGCACTTGTGCCTGCCTGTGTCACTGGGAAAGCTTTGCACTGAGAGTCCCATAATCTGTAATTATGCATGTACATACACACATCTAGTAGGAAAACCATCAGTTCTTACCCAGTAGGATTGATTCACAGATAATAACTGATTCATTGGAAAGAAACAGGAAGGATGATAGGAGAGATCTGCTGTAAAAGGCAATGGTTTGCTACGTAACACTGTGGCATGGCCCGCTGTCGTCAGAGGTTAAAGTTTAAGAATGAAGCATCTTGCCTCCCTGTGCTGCATGAGAAAAGCCAGCGTCACAGGCTGCAGAAGCCAGTTGTTTTTGTGCAGGGTTCCTGTTTGTTACTCATTTCCCCTCCCTGTCCCAACACTCTGCCTCTTTAAAGCTCTTCCAAGATTCCTTATAGGAGGTTTGCTGCCAGCTCAGAGCTTCCTGTTGTACTCTCAGAGAGCCTTATCTCTGCAATCTTCATACACACTGCAAGGGGGATTTTGTTTGTGTGTGTTTTACAACCAGGCCATGTCCATGGACTAAGCAGTATCTCTGTTGCTGATGAGGCGGTGCACTCTCTGGGACAATTCGTTAGGTAGATTTGTTTGGTTTGCAGGTTCCAAATTCATCTCTGCCTCTGTGATCTCTACAGCATGAACACTGCCAGCTGCCTGACTTCAAAGTCCTTTTGAAAGGTCTTCAAAATGCCCCAGAGAGATGCCATGGGATGTCAGGAGTGCGTCTCTCCACCTCCCTTTGGTTCCTTTTGCCTTTCAGTTTTCTAGCCCGGCTCCCATCCCTGGCGCTCTAAATCACACTTGTGCCCAGGAAGTAAGAGCCTCCTTTTCTTGTAGCTCTTCTCAACTGCAAGAGCCTCACTGTATTCCTCAGCTTCACTAAAAGTCTGTCTGCATTCAAAGTTAATGTGAAAAAGGGCTCATTTCCAAGATCCTCCTTAGTTCTCCATATGTCTCCTTACCTCTGCACTTGTACCCCTGTACCTTTGCACTTGTGCATCTTTGCATAGAAGCTGTATGAAAGAGAAGCTTTTAAAAAAGCAATGGTATCAATAGATGTTTCTTAGAGGCATGAGTTCTACTCTGGCACCAGATAAAGACCGCTGCTGTGTCTGTCTTGAGGGACAAGCACCCTTGTGCTGCAAGGGTATGCTGGTGCTTCTCCAGTAGCATCCCAGGCAGCTGCCAGCAATGGGATAAGAGCACTGGCTATAGCTGCCAGCACAACTTTCAGGAAGAAGTCACCCTAATCAACAGCACAAGCTCCCTTGGGTCAGACTCCATATAGCAACAGGTAGGTGGTATCTCTAAGGACACCTATATTTGGGGCCTCCAAGATGCCCCACTGGTTGCAATAGCTATTAGGCATCAGTATCATGGAGCATCTGGATTGTAAACGTCACTGAAGTGACCAGCAGCAGGGCTTGCTCTTAAGGATGAGCCTCCCAGAGCAGAGTTCAGAGGGAACCCTGGATGTTGGTTCATTAGGAAAGGATTTCTTACTACTTGGTTGGGTTTTTTTTGTTTAAAATAGGAATAGCAGGTGAAGGCCTAATACCCTGAGCCAGTTCTTCGTACAAGATGAGTCAAGCTGGGTTGGTTTTGCTCTCCAAATGAATCACACACTTGCTGTTGTGGTTATGTCTAGGAATGAGGCAGGGCTGTCCCAGAGACTGCTCTTTCGGGGAAAGCTGCAGCATCCCAGTGCTGCCATGGAGAAGCTGCTTTCTTATTCTGTTCTCCCACTGAAACTGGCTGGGAATAAGCTGCAGTGCACAACCAGGTGGCACAGCTCATTGCTGCAAGGAGCAGCTTGGGCACCCTCACGGCTTTGGTATCACCAGAGGCAGTGTCGTCTACGCACATCAATACAATGACCCTAAGGGATAGGGTCAAGAGAGGCTGAAAGACCTGAAGAAGTGACAGCCTGCTCTGTGTTTGCGTGACAAACCATTAACTCCAGCTTGTGCCTCCATGTGGCTGGATCTGATAAAAGTTGCTGTGCTGAGTGATGGCTTTCCTTCCCCTCTGTGAGGGGAATGAGGGAGCCAGAGCTGCTCGTGACACACAGCATGGATGAGAAGGTGGGAAGCATTTCCATGGCCCAGAATACGACAGTGACAAATGCTGCACTGTGTGGCCACATGGGCTAGGGAAGGCGCCAGCTAATGCACAGGGTGATAAATGCTCCCTGTCTGCAAATGGAAAAGGGAGAGCTCTGTTAAAATCAGTGGAAGGAGAAGGAAATGACAATCTGCTGAAGGAAAACTCTTGAGATCTTAACTGGGGCTTGAGAGAAAAATAGAAGGATATTGAAGAGGTGAGAAAATTCCTGCTGGTGCTTGGAAATGACCCAGCACAATGCTGTGTTAGGTCCCCTCAAGTTAATCATCAAAGCAAGAGAGCAGTATGTAGTAGCTGAGAAGCCTGATCTGGCCTCTCAGCCCACTAGAGCCACTTAACAGCCAAAGGGGTGATCATCATTAACAGGAATTCAGATGCTTTTTTCTCATCATTAACAGGAATTCAGGAGCTTTCTCTCCACTGTCTGCAAAGACACCTTCTCATAAATCTGGGGGGATAAGCTGGCTCTGTCTACCAAGGACTAACTCTGACAAAGCACTCACCTGGGGATCATAAAGTCTAACTTTTAATGAGAGGCACTGGGGGAAGCTGAGAAGCCTGCGTTGGGCACCTCCAGACTCAGCGTGGCACATGGTGAGAACAACATGCTTCCCAAGGGAAAGATGCAGCACCGAAGCCTGAGCAGGGCCACCAAAGCAATGAAGTGGCTCAGCTGGTCACAGTTCTTACCCTGTCACCAGATACCACCAGCCTTGTCTGGGTGAGGAAAGGAAGATGTAATGGGTGAGAGAGCAAGACAGCCCACCAGCTATCTACTATAGCTGCCTACTTCTGAATGCTTTTGATTGTAACCGACCCTTCTTCAACCTCCAGCCACTGTTTGCCTGTTACCCTTGCAGGTTTCCCTTCCAAGCATGAACAGCACACATATTTGGGGTTAAATGTGACCCAGCCCTGCCAGCTCACGAAGGACTGAAAACTTATGGCTAGAAAAGAACAGAGTGGTTCAAATGTAAGGAAAGGTGTCTCCTGGATTGTCACAGGAGAGCTTCACATCACACTCCCAGCTCACATTTTCTGTCATCCCTTCATTGGAGGCAGTGTTCAAAGCTGCCAGCATCCTGTGCTATCAACTTCACCAGCACCACAAACTTGCCACCACTCCAGGCTCCTTTCACAAACAGTAACCTAATGGCAAGTGTAAGAAATCAACAGAGCTCTTTTCCACTTCTGACCAGCATCAACAATCTGAGAACAAGCCTTAATTTGATCTTTTTCTATTATTATTATTTCCAGACCTGTTCAGAGCAGGAAGAAGTGGCAGACGGTATTACAGGATTTTAAATCCATCAGTGATGGGGAGAGGTGAAACTGAGAAGTTTCTAAGCAACTGAGTGGTCTAAGTCTCTTTCTTGAATGTTCTTTAAACACTCAAACCCCTAAATCCCAGTGAAAGTCAGAGGCAATGATGGTCTTAAATGTCTAAATCTCTCAGGCAGGGGATAGCAGCTCCTAAGTCCACTCCTATGCCTTATAAACTCCTAACCCATTTACAAACAAGCTTTTTTCCTGGCTTTCCTCAGTGCCAACTGAGTGCAAGTGTTGGCAAGATCCACGCTAGTTTGTCTGGACTCCGAACCACTTTGCTGAATGCTTAATCAAGCTGCTCGCCTCCCTCTCCCAACAGAGGCCATTTATACAGCAAGAGAATCAGCTGGTCGATGGAGCAGACAAGTGGAGAGGGGGAGAGGGAGCGAGCCCTTTGAATGGGATGAGAACAGAGCCACCGGCACCTCAAGAAAGTTTATCTGTCTCCAGTGCCAAGCACACACAGTGCTAATCTTTTGTTGCCATGAATATTCAAGCCCAGCTGCCAGCAACAGAGGGAGCAGCTGCAGTGGCAGAGCTGGCAGGTCCCTTCGTGGTGCCCTCGCTTGCCGACCCTGGCATCTGGGTCTGTCTGGGGGTGGGGAGGGGGAGATGCTGCTTTCATTGCAGACGACGAGCCATCCGGCTCAGCGCCGTGCTGCCTAAGCAGCACCGAGTCAGGAACACACCCACCGTGAGAGCCCGGTGCTCTCTTGCTGACATGGGTATGGCAGCTGCTCCAGATGTTTAGGGTCATGCGGAGGGAAGGGGTGAGGCTGGGACAAGAAAGAGCAACATCTGGGGCAATCTAAGATTGAAGAAGCCCTGGTGTTGCTTGGAGAAGCCAAAGCCTGCAGGACGCATGTTAAGCTAGATGTACATACACAGCCCCAGGCACATCACAGTTCTCATGGCATTATTTGGTGAAGGTGTGTATTTGGTACCAGGGCATGGTGGGCTGTGAAATGCCATTAGGGGAGTGCAGCACAGGTCACAGACAGGCTGGCCCGTGACTATGGTGCTGCAGTGTCATGGGAGAGCTGGAGGGCTTTTGTCACTTGAGGCAGCACACAGCAGTAGGAGGAATCAATGCGTTGTCTATGGCCATGTTGTCCTTCTCTACATCTTAGGACACCTTTTCAGGGACAGGGCACTGTAAGAGCAGCTCTTTGCATACTCCATAGAGGCAAAGAAATGCCCTGGAAGAAGTATCAAGGGACACCAGGTCAGAGCTTACATCCATGCTGCCATGGCATCATCTGCCCAGCATCATCATAATGACCCTGCCCTGGCATGGAAGATCACTTAGCTCAGCAGATTTCCCCTATAACATGCTGAAATACTCTAGGGAAAAAGGAAATGGAAAAAGATGTCTGGGGAAGGCACAACCAGCCTTCACAGAGCATGAAGGCTCAGACATCTTGCCACCAAACCCAGGGTGTTCACTGTCATAGAGCTTTGGGCAGGGCCCTGGCTAGACACTGCTACTGGACTTGTTGCTTTTGTGCATTGAAGAATTACAGAATACCAGGTTGAAAGGGAGCTCAGTGACCATCTGGTTTAACCTTTCCTGGCAAAAGCACGGTCCAGACAAGAAGGTGGTCCCTGGAACCCTTGCTATGGTCAGCTGTCAACTGCTGACATCTAAAAACACTTACTCCCATTCTGCTAAGTTCTGTAAGGAAAGCAGAGGCCCAGAGCAGCAATACATTCATGTTGCAATGCCATAAGCGTTGCATCATGCACCTCCTAAGCAGGAGTGCAAAGTCCCTGCTCTCTGACACATAACTTCCCATCAAGCACAGGCATACAGCCACAAGGCCGACCAGTTCTCCAGGCTTTCTTATTACAGGAAACTGTGGAGGAGTTGATATTGCTAGAAAAACTGTGAGAAACAGAGATATACAGGTCTCTTGGGAGAAAAAACAGCATTTGAAGGGTAGAGATGGATACTGTACAGTGAGCTATTGGTCTCCAAGAAAAGGAAGACTGGGGTTTATGAGAAGATGATCAGACCTGGGTTTGGATCCCTCAAAACAGTCTGTGAGCAGCCCATAAGGAACAATGAGCCAGATGCCTGCCTTGGGACACATTTAAGGGTGCCTCATGGACCAGGGTAAACACTCTTAAGCAAGCTATTATTCAGCATTGGATAGAAAAATCATCTCTTGATGTTGTTGAATTTGCCAGTTCTCTGTCCTGTCCAGAAAGGAAGTCTGTCCTAACTGTATCTGCAAATAGGACGTCTCAGGCACGGGGGGGAATGAAGGAATAAAGGAGGATTGATGGTTTGGCTTCACGAGCAAAGATTTGGGAAGGGTTTTACCCACGCTTACTACAAGCACAATGACCAAGGGCATGTGGGACAGGCAAATCTGGTTGGAAAAAAGGCTGCTAAATCACATCAAAACATTTAATTTCATTTTATATATTTTTGCCTTTTTTGTACCATTTTTGAGAAGAAAACCTAACTTTGAACAATTAACAAAATATTTTAGATGTAAGAAGGAGCTGTGCTGATCCAGATAAACACAGATGCTATGATACATGCCAGAATAATCCGATTTTTGTCTAATTGTATTTTACTCAATTTTCTGGCAAACTTCACAGAGTAAGAGCCCAGCCACCCCACAGTCCATTTGCCTGGCACACATCCCATTCGTTATTAGAATGGACGCAGAATACAGGTGCTTCCCATGGATTTATGGCTATCTTTGTCCTTAGATTGATACTAAACAATAAACAGTTTGTGGATAAGAGCTTTATCCCCAGCAAATCCACCTCCTCCTGCTGCTGCTTTTTCACACTGACAGGTCAAGGGTTTGGAAACTGATTTCAGACTCCCAAGCTGTTACTGCTGAAGTGCTGATATGGCAGAAGGAAGGGCCATGGTCATAAGAGGTATCTTTGTTTGCAAGAACTTAAACTCACTTTTCATATCCCACCGGTACTGTGTTTCCTTTCTCCAGGTTTCACCTTGGGATGAGCTACATCCTTCTGGCCTTAATATCATCACATATGTTTCCATCCTCATTTCTTTCTATATTCAAACACATTGGCTCCCATGAAATCCAGCAGCACCAATCTGTGCAGCCTTGCTCTGGGAGTCTCAGTTACTTTAGCCAAAGTGGTCCTGATGCTCTGTTGCTTTGGGTCTGCACTCCCAAGCACAGTGGCAGCCCCAAACCCACTGGGAGTTCACACAGTGATGCTGCTCTGCCACACAAGCACATTATAGACTGGGTGAGCATAAAGCAAGGCTCAGGACACAGGTGAATCAGGAGGGACAAGATTCCTCTGGGGAATGAAAAGGTGGGAGAGCTGGACCAAGGCTGTCCCTGTGGCACAGCACTATGGGGCACATTCAGCCTGCTCCAGATGTGGGCAGTGTTTGAGCTGGCCCTGCTCGCTTCCACAATGGGCAAATGCCAGAAACTGGTATTTATAAAGTACACCTGATGGAATTGGATGCCTGGTTTAAGATGAGGTTTAATATTCAGGGCTAGACTACTTTGGGATAGGAGAGGGGCCTGGTGACTCCAACAAAATACATCCCAAAATGAGGAAGTCCTTACAAACACTGCCAATATTCTTGCAAGACTCTGAGGAAAGAATTTGGGAGAGAGGAGTAACTCCCACCACAAAGCACTGCAAAGGGGAGAAGGGCTGTTTTTAGGGAGACAGGGCAGGGACACTGACAAAGCCAAGAGAAAGGTGAGGGATCCTCTATAGCAGATTGGGAAAAAACAGACAAAGGAACATTTGGACTTTATTATTACATGTGTACTGTTGAAAACAGACCTGAGATGCTACCAAGGTATACTCAGCACCAGGTTTTAGCCCCATCTGAAGGAGGGAATGGGTTAGGTGAGCTCTCAGCAAGGCAGGTATGAAGCACAATCAAAACCAAGGTTTTTCTATTCTAGGCTAAGTGGGAGAGGAGAGTGGGAATTTCTGGATTCACAACCTGAACTCAGCTTCCTAAGTTCTCTGTTCAGACACCTGACCCTTTACTTAGGCCAAACAAATAATGAATACACTTGAACAGCTATATCTGCATTCTGGAAACAGTCTGTGTGTGTTGTGGGCAGAGGGAGGGTGCCCTGCACAGACTTGTGCACTTACTGTGTTGGGCACATATACCAAAATCTGCCTTCATTCCTCCAATTTGATGTAAGATGAATTAGACTGAACGGAAGCGTCTCATGTTCCAGTGATGTGGAAGTTCTCAGCTCTGCATCCCACCCTCCACTGAGAGCCAGTTCAAGTGAGGACTGCCAGGGAGAACACATATGCTCGAGCCCATCAGCTGCTCTTGGCATACCTGCTGCTTCCAGAAGAGGCTTGCAGGGGGGGACTACAAGTAAGTGTCATCAGCTGGAAGGAGCCTGGCAAAAGAGAAGGAAGAACTGATAGAAGAATGTGTGACAAATACCTTGGGTGCCAAAACGTCTTGTTGCAGCCTTGACTTGATGGTGACCAGTGAGAAGAGAGCTGATGGGGACGGCTTTCCTCTGGTGTGCTCGAAGGCAGGAAGGAACGATGCCAGCAGCAGTCCATTCTGCTCCCTCTCTCCTGAAATTCAGCCCTTCACAGGGAAGGCTGCACCACTCTGAAAGCCCCTTCCCCCAGGGAGGCTGGAAGCACTCCCTCAGCTCGCTGTTGTCTCTTACCCACTGGCCATTCCAGCTTGCTAAACCACCCACTGCTTCCTGCATGCTTGATATCTTCCCTCGCCAGGCTGGTGTCTGGCCTCTTCTCCCTCTTTAAATACAGGCAAGATGTTTTCCTGGTAGTTGTTTTGTAACAGTTCCTTACAAATTTTCTTGTTTGGTTTGGGCTTTTTTTACTTCTTTTTACCACAGATCAGTTTTTAATGCCTATGTATTCAAGGGATGAACCTACCCGGCTCACAGCGGCCCTATGGGATGCACCTCCTCAGCTCTGATCCCCACATCCATTCTTTGCTGGGAAGCAGACCTGCTGAGAGATGCACTGGGTCTATAGAGCTGTCTGCTGGATGCTGCAGGCAGCGGAGACAAGTTCAGAGAGAAGGACCTGCCTTGTCCAAAGAGCATCTGTCTTGTTTTGCCAGGGGCTAGAAACAGCAGCTGGGCTCCATGCACTGTGTGGTGGGTGTTAATATTCCTTACACTTTCTACAGCACTTCCAATTTCCAGTTCTGTAGAATTTCCTCCAAGTCTGCTCTGTCACCCAGATGCTGCTGCAACGCATTCTGACGCTGCTCTAATGTCTTTTGCACTGGAGTGATCCAGAAAGCAGAGGGTCTTGTTGGCGGATTTAACCAAGGGTTAACACAGAAAACACAAAGACCTTGAATCTAGATTTTCAGATAACACCAGGGACTTCACACAGTGTTAAAGGAGATGCACCCTGACATTTGTAATTCTTTCTATTGCACCTTCTCATTTGCACTCCTTCAGAAAACCTGTGCCCAGAATAACAAATATGGCCAACTCCTGCTATAGCTGAATCTATTAAAACCCAATTTCTAACCAAGAATCACGCAAATAAGCCAATTTTCCCCAAAACAAGGCCAGACAGAATTCCTTGAGCCTTTTGAATGCCACAGGAACAGCCTGGCACTGATCACCCAGCCTGTGACCACCTCTGGGTATTGTTATCAGAGGAAGATGGGGCCACTGTGTGCTGAGATGCTGGGTAGGACAGGCTTTCAATGTGCATAAATAAGAGGAAAAGCTGGAGGGTGATCCTTCTGCACTCCATGAGTCTTAAACTTAGTAGCAGACAAGTCCTTCACTAGTATCAGTTGGCTGTTGGGAGACGTTAGGTATGGGACATCATGAGCCAGCAAACACCCCAACACACGTGGTAAGACAGCTCAGGGCTGCCCGTCTCACCTAAGGCACTCTTCAGACCCAAGGAACTGCTGCTGCGTTCTCCATGATGCACTCCTTCAGAAGTGAGAAAGCTTCAGTTTATGCATGAGAAACGGGTGAGGGTGCATCCAAGGGCTGGAAAGGGATATTTCAGGTACTCTTATGCCACCCCTGCCTGTTGCTGTCTGCCTCACAAGTGCTTAATGGATGATGTAGTTCTTTTAAGCTCTGCTCTGTGTTCTTTAACCTGCCCTCATTGCCTGTGCTCTGTGTTTGCCTCCAAGGTTTCCCCTTTCTCATGGCAAATCCATCAGTAAGTAAAGCCTGGGAACATCTGTAGGACTTGAAACTGAGCTCATCCCACCTCACCAAAGTACTTCAAGTGCCTGCATTGAAGTGGGGCCATAAATCATAGTCCAGTAAACTGCTTCTGGACACGTCCTTATCCCACATAACACTGCCATTTTAATAGGAACACTGCTGGATATCCATGCAGGATTTGCCTCCTCTGTGGCTTTTAGAGTTTCAAAGATCTTAAAAAAACAAGACAGTGAGTGGTGAGGAACCTAAATAAGTTCATGTCTGAGCCTGAACAACTAAAACAAAAATTCCAAGCCTCTGTTTTGTTCCTCTCTTAATAATATAATCGTGGCCAGATGCACGGTGCCTATTCCTTCAAAATAAACTGAACTTCAGGGGAAAAAAAAGGCTCATTTCGCAATTTGCCGATGCAGTCCATCAGTACATCAAGCTCATGCCAGGGAAGAATTGGCTGACATGCATATTTTCCAGTTCATGCATCTTACGAGTAAATTATCTTTTATTTATGCTTCTATGCTTAGTTCAATACAATAAACTTTTCTATTGGGTCACTGAGAAACTTTATACCATGCCTGAGCAGTGATTTTCAGTACGCAAAGCGCATGCTGCCTTTCAAGTACAGCATCACATGTGTGTCAAGACCGCTCAGCACAATGGTACTGGACACAAGGCTGTGTCCTACCCAAGGAACCTCAAAGGCCCCAGCGTGATGTGTACTTAGCAGGAACCTGGGTCAGGTTGAATGCACTACAAAAGGGGTAAAGGCATCTCCTGACATGACACAGCTGCAAAAACACACACCTGAGCAGCCCAAACAGGGGAGGGGATGGAGCTGGACCGGTCTTCAGCTGCAGTGGAGCTGTAATCCCAGCTGCCCCTGTGGCAGGTGACAACTGAGGCAGAGCCTGGGGTATTCTGTGTGCCTGTCACTCATGTGCCACTGCCGCAAGAGCAGATGGGGCAGGCACGGCATGCAGGGACCTGCCTGCATGGCGAGTAAATACTCAGAGCTCCTCCAGGGTGCTCCCCCTGCATACACTCACTGGCTCACCCTCAGCCCAGTCCCACGTGTGGACAGTCGGCAAATTTGGCCTCAGGCCCAGCCTTGAGGCTGCTCTTTAAATTCAGCGTGGATGCAGTGCAGTGTCAGCATTAGCATCAATCAGGATCCCAGCTTCCGGCACGTGTGCAGAGCGGGACACGTTGCACCTCTCAGGCTCTGTGCTCCGCTCCCACTCACAGACACATCAACCCAAACACTTTCCAAGGTAACTGCTGTTGGCTCCTCAGAGGGTAGCAATGGCAGGGCAGAAGGAACTCACCTCTTCCTGACAAAGCAAGCTGCATGGAAGCACTGTGTTAGCTTAGCCCAAACTGTGAAGCACTTCTGAAATGGCAGACCTCTTCCTGGTGTGTTTATACATATAAAGGATCTGCATATACATGCCACATGTCTAAGCACATGGACTCAGCCATATGCACCCATGCTTCCTTCCGTGTGCGCCCGTGTGCGTATGTATCCCTCTGCCAGCACCAGATTTCTGGCAGGCAGCTACTTCTGCCCTTGCCCCACAAACAGCAGGCACTAATTCTCCCATCTGCAGACTTCACCCTTCTCCTTCCCTTGCTTTCTTGCCTGCCAGCAAACATGCCCTCTCTTTACCTAGTCAGTCTTGCAGCCCCATCACCACCTCCTAAAGTGGTGCTTCTTAATCAGGTCCATTCTCTGCTGAAGCCTGGTGGCACCAGGGAAGAC
The DNA here is from genome assembly GCF_033783945.1 of Neopsephotus bourkii. NCBI lineage: Eukaryota > Metazoa > Chordata > Aves > Psittaciformes > Psittacidae > Neopsephotus > Neopsephotus bourkii. The sequence continues at coordinate 11,638,260 of NW_026902298.1, read as the reverse complement.
CTGGGAGGCCCAAACGCTGCAGATCCTACCCAGCACCATGCGAGAAGCCCATTCATGTCCCACCTCTGACTGACACCCCATGGCACTGCTGGGCACACCCAACAGTCTCAAAGCCACACACCCTGAGCACAAGACACATCCCTCGTCTCTGCCTTGGCTTATGGTGGACTGCATCGCATACTGATGATACAAACACAATAGCAATAGCACAAACAGGGGTGTCAAATATGCTGATTTCTATTTTTCTTTTGTATTCTGAATTTGTCTATTTATAGGTTATTGTAAGCCCATGTCGTACAGTGATGCTTTGGCTCTAAGCCAGAGGCAGCAGTATTTTGAGGCAGCTGACTGCAAGGTTAAAAATTGGGTTAATACATCTTCAAACACAGCTTTAACAGGTGCTCATCTTCTTTCCCCATTAGACCAGCCCTTTCAACCTTTAGCTATACTATTCAGATGTATGTTATTAATGACATTTCATGGTTATTTGTAGACCTCACTTTGTCCCAGCACTTCTATCTTACGTGCTTCAAGAGACAGCACCAAATCTAGTCTCCTCCACAGTGAAGATTAAACCTGCACAGAGGACTGAATTAGGTCTTACACCCACACAAGTGTTAAGTTCAGGCTGGGGTGGAGATGGTGTGGATGTTTGTTCACTTTTTACCACAAATTTGAGCCCGAGTCCTGTGACATTTGTTTTGACAGCACTCCAAGAGAGCTTGAAAGAGCAGCCTGATGCCTGTCCAAACCACCTTTGCATCATTATGTCAGGTATGATTACCATGCCTCTTTCTAGCACCTCCTCCCTATGGAAAACAATCAGATGAAAACAAAAGGCAAAGGAGGGTAAAAGGAAAAGTGAGGGTGTTGATGGGGTAAGTCTGCAATTTGACTGAAAGCATCCTCACAACAGAAACAGCCCTGACGCTGGCCTAAAGCGTGTCTCTTCCATGTGTTTTATGCTCCCCCTTCTGCCTCCCCAGGCCTTCCTAGGTTATGTCATTTTAAAAACCTGCAAGCTGGGACATCAAAGACAGGCAAGGCACAAGAGGAAAGCAAGCACAGAGGCACTGTAAAGAATTAATACGCAGAGACGGGTAGGATTAGCGGCTGGAGGTCTAAGTCTGTGCACAGCCACAGAGGAGACTGCGCAGACACCGCAGGCAAAAAGAGTTGCCTTGAATATCAGAGCCTCCTGGTCAAGGGTTTTGTCAGCTCTGCCGTAGAGAACAGGAAAGCAAAGGGAGCACAAGCAGACTGTCACTGAACCAACAGCTGAGTTACTGCCCCAACACCAGCTCCCTTCCTCCCCATCAGGGCCATCACAAAGGCTGGTTTGGTTCTGCTGGGGCAGTCTGTTCTGTGTTTGGAAGGATACACTTTGTCCTTGAGGTTTTTCTGGTTTCTGGACAACCAACATTTGGGGCGATGCCATAGATTCCATCAATGCGGGAGCCTGCTGCGCCTTTCCTTTCTAGCCCGAGCCCCCAGCCCGCGAGACCAGCATGGTGTCTCTTGATCCTTCCAAATGAAATTAGGAAAATGGGCTGGCTGACTTGCATCTGCCCTGCACGGCACGGAACAACACTGCAGTGAGGGCGCATTTGCTAGGGAGAGTAATAAATGCAATTTCCTCCGTGAATTAGCTGTGCCACACTGGCTCCAAAAGGGGTCGAAGGGAGATCAAGAAAAGAGCCACTGTCTGTTAAAAAGACCAGCCCCTGACTTATCAAAGGAAGCGGGATATTGGGTCAACACTTCAAAACCTAATGACAGCAGTTCAGGGGATTTGCTCAGACCCCTTTCCTTAGCTCAATTTTTACGGGGCACTGGGTACTTTAGAGCAAGCAAGGAGCCCTCTGTTCCTTTGAGGGCTGGAGGATAGACCAACGGGATGGAGGGGAGGGCAAAGCAGGGCACCGGGTTGCAGCCCCGGCTCTGTCGATGCCTAAAGTGACCTTGTGTAAAAGCAGGAAGGATTTCAGGTCGGCAGAATGTAATTACTCTGGTTGGAAAATGGCCAAGACTGTGGCATTAACATCCCTACTGCCTCTAAAACATGCCACAGGGACAGAGCTATAGATTTCTCCATCACTGGAAAAACAGCACTGGAGAGGTAGAAGAGCTTTGCGAGCAGCTTGAATTGTTATAGTGGGGGTTATAAAAGCAGCCAGACTTTCCAACTCTCTTTCAATTTAAACCCATGCCCAAATGAAAGGAAAACTGTGGATATTCCCCTCCCTTTCCTCTCTTTTAGGAAAGGAAGAAGAGATTCCCACAGAACTGCAGCAAACACATCCTGGTGCAGTAGCACACACAGATCATTTGTGTTTGCCCCAGATTATTTTTTCCCTTCACTTCCCCCACTGTCATTGCCTTTTGCAAATCAATCTCATTCAGGACAAAGTCTACAGCAGAGAGAACACTCAATTCTAGTGCTGAAGACTGAGAAGCTACAGTGCCCCCAACAAAACAAGGGTGAAACTCCCTTTCTAAGCATCTCCTTCTATTCTGCTGCTGGTCAGGGGAAGCCGAAGTGCCCTACAGAAGGTTTTAACAGGATCCTCTGTAGCACAGGAGGCAATAATACTAATGCAGAGTATTGGGTCTTGCTGAGTTTCATTGCAAGCAGAAACATCTTGTACAGTCAGGTGTGGAGGTTTCCTGTACAGGTCTTCAAAATCTAGGGATCCGATGTCGTGCTGGAGGAGAGGGGACACACTAACACACCAGCTGTATCGGATTATATTCATAATTCTCAGAAACATAAAGAAACACTTTCCAGCATTCAATTACTTGCGTTTCAGGATTCGTTTTGAAAAGGCAAAAGTGAATTCTTCCCTTTCCTGGCACTCTCCCCTTGACCCACAGGGGATCAATCAGCTTGTAAGCTGCAGAGGCAAATTTGCACACAATAAAGATTCTTTTCAGATACAGCATTTGGCAGGGGCTCATTAGGGGGAAAAATGGCACCGCTTCAGTTAGGGAATGGCATTAACTTTTCTTCTTGCAAAAGGCAGAGGGTATCAGTTACACAGAAACAGGCATGAAGTTATGAGGATGGGGGCCCCCACAGGCAAGCCTGAGGGACTTCGAGAGCCACGTGGCATCACCACGTATTGCACAAGCAGTCACGCCACATACTGTGGCTGTGCTGTATGACCACCTTCAGATGACAGCTGTCTCCTCACGTAATTGCACAGAAAAGCTTGACAAAACAAGATGGAACTGTTACCATCACCATCTCTCACATCCTTCTTTTTACCTTTTCTTTTTTCCTCATTTTTAAAGCTCAGACACTGAGGACAGATCATGATGGAACACTCGTAGTTTCAAAGTTAGCTTCTGACCTCCTCTGCTATAAAAGAAAGTGTTACACATGCTGGAGGCCCAAAACCAAAGTAAAAGAACCTGATTTAAGTGTCACGATTTCTCAGTCTCGTGGTATTAGAGGCCTGCTCTCTTGAGTGGCAAGATTTCTTCAGCCTCAGTATTGTGCCTTTCATACCCAATCTCCAGCATCTAAACACAACATGCAGGAACACCACATTCTTTGCTACAGCTTTTGCTCTTACAGTTACTCCTATTTGATGAAAGCTAACAAGAGATGCGTAATCTACCCTTCTACCCCCCCCCTCCCCGAGGAAAACCTATAGGCTATGGCACAGTGATGTTGCTCTTGTTTGCACCCAAGAGCCAAATGAAAGCCAGCCACTCCCTGCACAGATTTTTGGTGGGAGCGCACTTGCTGTTTATTAGAACAGGGGAAATCAGGAGCAGACTGCCAAAGACACTCACACGACTGCAAGTGAAGCCCTCGGTGCTGTTTCTTGTATGTGCACAAAGTTGTTTGGTCCCAGCATGCCCAACCTTCAGAGCAGAATCCCCCTTCCTCTGTTTTCATAGAACCATAGAATAGTTCTGGTTGGAAGGGACCTTCAAAAGTCATTTAGTCCAACATTCTGACTCGCTACAACTGCATTTCACCTGTAGCATCAGCCCAGGTTGAAGCCCAAACCATTCTATGTGCCAGAGAGAACAGCTCTAATGGGCAGATTAAAAGAAAAGACAAAAGAATGCAGGCATGGGGTGTCTCAGAATATGCAAAATGATGCCTTGCTGTAATACGGAAAAGCACCCCAAGAAGAGGATAAGCATAAGCTCAAGTGAGAAGCAGGAAATATCTGACCACAAGCTTGTGTTTTAGGCAGGGAAAGCACGCTCAGCTGGATTGACAGACCAACATTATTTCAATCACAACACGTTTAAATGATGAAATAAAGCTGTCCCTGGCAGCACCGCCTTCCTCAGAAGCACTGTGTAGGTCCAAGCCCTACTGAGACTGTACAATAGAAATTGTTTGATAGTGCTTAAGCAATACACCTCCACTGCCAAGCCTGTAGCTTAGGAGAGCTGGACAATCAGTGCAGGTGCTGCTGCTATAAATAATGATTTTCAAAGAGTTAAGCTTGTCTTGGTCAAAGTGCAAACAAGCCATACATCTAAGGGAGCAGCAGCATTAATCTGGTAAACACTGAATAGGTGAGGTGCCCCCAGACTGCAGCCTTTAAAGTATTCCTCAGTTCTTGAGGAACTGGGACATTAAGCAGAAGCAGCAAGAAACCACTAAGGATTTACTGGGTGCTCACAGTGAGGTCACTGCAATATGATGGTCCTGGAGGAAGATTAGGAAAGAGTATTCCCTGTTTTAGAATGGCAGCAGTGTAATTTTCTGGCCTCCCCATGCATGATTGGGGGTCTCACGTTTCTGGATGATCTGGATTAGTGTAACTTTAATCTGTCACAGCGCTCATTCCATCACCAGCTCTGGCAGCAATCCAGGCAGAGGACAGAAAACCTCCAACGCAGTTTCTTTAGGAGCTTTCTTCCCCCCATCCTCCTCACGTCAATGGTGTTGGAGCTTTTTCTGACTCAGAAATGAGTCTGTTTTATGCTCCTGTTTCCTCCGAAAGCCTGAAATAATCACAGCCATCTGCCACAGGTATCATTCTTCCCATTTTATCATATCATAATGTGACTCAAAGACCACAGAGTAGGCAAGTATCAGAAAGATGTACTAAGTTTTTTACACCTTAAAGAATAAAAACATTAAAAAAATAGCAGATTATCATGAGCTGTTTTATTTGGTTCTGGTTTACATCAGTTTTGAGAAAAAGGTGTTGACTACATGTATCATACTAAAATAAGAGGGGGAGGGAAAAAAACATCAATACTCAGTTAAAAATACATTTCCAAATTTTCCTTTAGTGGGAGCAGTAACTGAGAGCAGGAAACAGAGCTATGCTGAGCAAAAACTAGAACTGTGGCATTTCTCATGTGTGCTGTGACAGTTATGAAGCAATCCCCCTCCTCTTTCTGCAACCATCCACCATGCCTCCCTTGAGTGGGGAGCAGCATCCCCATTGCAGGATCAGCTGGAAAAGAGGAACAGCAGCTCCTCTACCAACTTCATGTATCAAAGTGAACTTTAGGGTATGGGTTTTGGTATCTCCTGTAGGCTATGAGGAGATAAGATGCTCCTTACCTCCAGAACATCTTTCCTACATAGCAGAGCTGTTCAGCCTGGCCCAAGAAAGAGATTAAGAGTTGTTCTCTAAGAGTCTGAGCACTGAGTTTTCTCGTCTACCCAGCCAACACTGCTGCAAGACAACTCTGGGGAAGGATAGAAGGATCCTAAGCAGTTCAGGCACCTCAGCTTAATCTGCTGCCTATACACTAGCTGCATCATCCCTATTCTGCAGCTCTTAGCACTTACCTAGAGCTTCTGAGCACTGAGAGGCTTATGAAGTGTCCAGCCTCACCATGGCCCATCCAGGACTCAGGATGCACAGTGGAGGGGAATGCTTTGTGAGGGACCCAAACACTTGCACTATTCATGGTTGCAATGCTTCCTAGTTCTTATTAGAGATTAGCCCCCACAAGTATCCAGTCCTCTCTCTGAATTAGCCACCACATCACACAAAATACACTTGGATTCACTCTAGAGCTGGGGCTGCTATGAAAGAGTCCTTTCAAAGATAAATGAAAAGCATGCCATCTGTAAATAAAGCAACCTGCACCTATGAAACCAGACATCTTCACTAGGAAGAAAGGATCTCAAGCCGAAGGCAATAAAATATCTCAGTAGGACTGTTGGAGTTTAAATTCCCTCTTTGAAGTACCACACAGCACTGTTGTTATGTGTGCTAGTGAATAGCTCAGCATCCTCAAACTAGTTAAGCACTACAAGGAATTAGAGATACCGTGTGCCAGCCACTATTTTCTGTGAACTCACTGACAATACTTTTGCTGCAGTTTGACCCTCTGAAGCCTTAAAAGTGGCATTGCTGAGGGTTGCCATAGAAGGAGGGAAGGAAGAAGTGGAAGCAGGTGGACTGGATAAAAAATAAAGCTCCTGCAATGTATTTCTGAAGACTGCTGAGCACCAGTTTCAGCAGAGCAAACAGCAACACTCTGGATTAAGCACATGAAATCAGGATCAGAGACACATAGAAATGCGAGTTAGCTATTCTCTAATCCCTCTTCCTCCTTTTGACTATGTTCATTTGCAAGAGACTAAGGCCAGAGAAAGCACTTAGGTATACCGTAATCAATAACAAATCAACTGCTTTTGAACGTAAAACCCTGCACCTCTCTGATGCCTAAAATGAGACTGCTCAGGATGTCTTTCACAGAAGGTTCATGGTATTACCAAGTGGACCAAAGCCAGGAGCTAAAGCCAGGGTAACAGCAGAGAGAAAGTAACTGTGATAAGCTGTTAACAGCAGCTCAGTGGCTTCTAAGCTTAGCCTCATTTTTGACCAGCAGGAAAGGTTCTGGATACTGCTTCACTGAACCCACTGCCTTAAGCAAGGCAGCCTCATTGATTTGAGCATGTTTCACCTGCTAAAGAGCAGCATTATTGGTCTTGTATGGGCTTGAAATGACATCAGAGTGCACAGCAGCCTCAAGAACACTTTGAAGGAAACTTACGAAGGATGCTCTCAAAACCATTAAAGCCCCTCTGCTTTTGTTTGTGTACTCTAGAGACACTTCTATTTGTCCCCTAAATAAACACTCACTCTCCATTCCTTCACTTAAAAGGCTGATGTGAAGCTCCAGTACTTCCTGTGAAGTGTTGTAACTGTGAGACACCCTCAATCTACATGTAGGTCCTGGGAATTCAGTGGCAGGAGCACTCCTGCTCAGCCTCCCTCAGGAGGAGCCAAGCCCAGCAGCATTACCCTCTGCCAGCAGTCAAGTAACTCAGCTCTACCCACTAACAAACATAACTCTTGGAAAGATGAATGGAATGGGGGGAGATGGACACAATCCAGACTTCAGCTCTTCCAAAAGCTGTCCTTCCCCATACACACACACCCCTAACCCAGCTAAAGAAGCTCCCTCTGAGAACCAGGGCTCTGTCCTTTACCATCTCCCACGTGGAGTCTCAAAGAGGTAGTCCAGCTGCAGTGCGCCCCAATTTCCCATGGCAGAGAATTGCTAACCCTCAACAACACTGCACCTTGAAGTCTGTTTATTACCCTGCAATCAGTTAACACCAGGCAGGTCTCTGGGTATCAGCAATGAAAGAAGTAGTATTAACAGACAGTGCTCTTTGGGAGAAACGTAAAAAACAACCCCCCCGCACACTTGTTTTTACTTACACTCTGCTCAGTTCCAAGAAGTCTGTTTTTCACCCCGCATGCTGCTGTCAGGATACACACAGTCTCGCAGTTGATTCCCATTTGTCATGATGATTGTTTCCACCAAGAGAGATCCTGCCTTAGGAAAACATCTTTATATTTCCAAACTCTCAGCAGCCTGAGATACAGCAAACTGCATAGCTCACTATCACCAAAAGATGAAAGATCTTCTCCCTTTTCTTACCTCTTCTCTCCCTACACATTCCTTGTCAAGTCTTACTGCCCACTGGTGTCATCCACAAAGCAGAAGAGACAAATGACAGCTCAGATGCATGTGAAATCACTGCCTCATGCTTTTCTCCCTCCCTGCAAAGGCAAGACCCAACTTAATCAGGGGTCACCTGCTCAACAGAATGCCTAAAAGCTCCCATCTCTCTTTAGGAACGTCGGTGTCGTTAACACAGGAAATGCTTCAGCCATTCTCTTCCCAGAAAATAGAGAGAACATGTTAGCAAGCGTCTCACGGGCACCTAAAAGGATGGCCCGTAATGTTGCAGTGGTGCTAACTTAGGCCAGGTTTAGGTAGTCTCTGAACCATACAAAAACTTGGGGTTTTCTCCTCACAGCAACTCCTGTGACTAGTTTTCACAAACAGTTGCAGAAGCTGAATTAGAGAAGACTGCTGTTATATGCATTACCATTTGGACTTGCATGTGAAGATGAAGTATTCGTCTAGCCATAGCTTCCCCAAGTTTTCTTTCACATGGATTCTCTAGGATTCCGGACTTTGAGCATACACTGGGGCTGTTGACTATGGAGCCACAAATAAGAGCCACTCCCCATCACCTATTTTCAGGTAACTTATAGGAAGTCAGTATCTTTACAGTGTGTGTGTCAACCAAAACTGCACTTGGCAAACACATTCAGAAATCGTAGAGGGAAAACACAGACACACAAAAAGGGATATAACAAATGTGCATGAGCTCAGATGCCCAGGCGTCGTTTCCCTAGAAACCAGGCTAAGGACAGGAAAATCCTGTAACCAACAGCAATGTCTGTAGCAGAGCATCATGATTTAATAGCAAAGCCTTGTGCTTTGGAGTGTAAGCTTAAAAATAACCATCCTTCCTTTCCCTCCAGATTATACAGCTGCAACACGCTGACAGGAGCAGATAGTGATTGCCTTGTAAAGTTCAGACACTAAAATTACTAACGACAAGTGTATGGCTGCACATGATACAGATGAGACTGGGATAAACATCATCCTTCCAGATAATTGGTAGGGAGCTGCTGTATTATAAGCACCCAGGGTAAAAAGAAAGGATTCTCAGGCAAATCATCTGCATTCACTATTCCATGGAATCAAATCCAAGTTTCAAAACAAAAGGATTTCACAGAGTAAAGGGGTTTGATGGGAACTTGCCCACCATGTTATTGCCCACCTGGGCAATAATAACAGCATCAGCACATACTGCATATGTGTAAGGCTACTTTCTGAGAGAGCTCTTCAACCCAAACCCATTGCCAAAATTCACAGTGAATGGCACAAAGATGACTTGTGGGCAAGTGTTATATGGATTGCATCATATAGGGACTGTTATTACTAGAAACCGCCTAAATGCATATGGATTTCAAACAGTAAAAATCTCTATTAAGGGTCTTGGATATCATAGGTATAACATCCCAGTAACACTGTGTAGGTCAGAGAAGACTTCTTCCTCCACACCAGCATACTTTAGATGCCACTTGTAGCAATGGTACATCTGTCTCAATGCGTAAACCAGCAGAACTGAGTCAACAAACTCCAAAACACATGGAAGTGGAAAGCAATATTTTCAGACTAGGCACTGGACTGCAAAGATGATGCTGGTCCAAGGGCATCAAGGATCTTCCTGCCGTGCAGTAGAGCGGGGGGGAAAGGCCTCAGAAAAGAGAGAAGGGAAAGTATTTCTGACTACATCGGTTGGTTAGAGGCCTTGATTGCAAGAGGATTGAATGCTCTTTCCTAGCGCTCTGTGCACAAGCTATGATTCCCTGGATAAGATCTTAATCTGCCAGTGGTGGAGAGTGTATATGTATCTTCAGACATCTTAACAGGGGCTGGAAGAAACAGGTTCTTCCATTACTATTTCTTTAACTTAAGAGAAGGTGCCTGGTTATCTGACGGTGCAATCTTTGAGTCAGTGGAAACAGAAAAAACCATGAAACCTGTTCACAGGCTGATTATTATGCAGATCAGCAATCGTTATCCTTTCTCTCATTACCTCAAATGCTTTCTGCCATCTGTTGGTAACAAACCTGCATCTGGCAGATTACCAGAGGAGCCCTAATCAATGGGTAATTGGGGTAAAGGATTGTGTGGACAATCCCAGCAATGAAAGCACAGAAAAACTTACAGCAGGAGAAGAAAGTTTGCCTGTCACAAGTGTGAGATCCTATACCCAGCGTTTCCCTTCTTGTTGGGAAGAGTGTGGAGTGGGAGAGGCACAGATTTGTCACAGGGAATGGAATGAATTATACCAGCCTCTGTAATGATACCTCAAGCAAAAGGTTAATTTCCAACAGATTATGCCAGGAAGTGCTGCCAGAAGAGGCACAGAGCAGAGCAAGCACAAACACACGAGTTTGCATTTCCACGGTTGCCTCTTAGAACCATCTGTTAATGAGACACAGAGGATGCTACGGGCTCCTAAGTAATGGCTCCTAATCTAGTCTCCTTGTGCCTTCTGATAAGAAACGCTTGAAGTATGTCCCCTGCAGGCTTTTCTTGTCCACCCATGAATTCAGGGTTCTGCTCCATTCCACATCGTTCTTCCAAGTCTTGATTACAACAGCTCCAATGTAATATTTGCATTATTCCTCTGGCTTCCAAAAGAAGCAAAGCTTCTTAAATCACCCTTACTTATGCTGAGCTCCCAAAAGGGACATACTGACAGACTTCAACTGAATTTCAGAATGAGGCAGAGTCTCAAAGTTACCAGTTTTGAGGGGAAAACTGAGTGGAAAAGAGAAATCCAGCCAGTGCCTCCACTAAAGAAAAGCAAAGGGGAGCTTGCTGCTCTGCATTCCCATCCTCAGCTGGTCAATCAGCAAGTGCTTTGAGCTGCTCTGCACATATGGAGCTGCCAAGTGAGTACCACTGCTGCTGTCCTCCTCTACCACGAGTACCTGGAGAGTAAGAGGTGAAAGTTTAAGTGGCATTGTAAAGACCTCTTCAAGAATCAGACATTACTGATTCACCTTTCAAAGAATGAATCAAAATAAAAGCAGTACTGCACTGTTTGAAAGATCCAGCCCATGCTGTCTGCCCTTCTGCACTCTGTATAGACCCAGAGGGCAATTTCAGCCAGAAAAGCATTCAGAGCATTTAACCCTCTCTAATCACATTATAATGGTGCTCGAGATGTCAAGGTATCGGAGTTTAACACCACAATAAATCAACAAGGCTAAGCTCCCAATACTAGATGGAAGGAGGTGAATAAGGCAGCACTTTTTAATGTTTCTGTTCTTTCTTTAAGCTGTGCCTTGCAGGCCACTGCTGCCTTGTACCTGTTTGCACTGGTCCCAGCAGCTGAGAAGGTACATACATAACATCTCCTGCCCAGACACCACCCTGGGAGTGTTGCATTTATTGGAGCATGGAAGGAACAAGGAATTCTTGTAGTAAGTAAAAAAGTGGCCAAAAGAAAAGAAGGAAGTAGAGATCCCTATAAATATCCAAATGCTGCCAGTGCCCACGCATGCTGGGCTGGGATCCAAAGTAACTGTTTTGGGGTGATAAGAACCCTTATTAGGCACCTGAATGCAGGAGAGGAGCACCAACACCCCAGCTAAGATGTTAATGAGACTGTGACAGAAAAACAACATCCTTGAGTGATCTAATAGCCAGGCTGCTGTGGCTAAAGTGAGAACATGAATCTTTACTATTCAAAGGGACTAAAAAGAGGCAGAGAAATACAACTGCAAGTTGTTTTTAGAGGTATGTTCCCAAGAGATAGAGATCTTATTTCCTTCCTGCTATTAAAGGAAAGGGGTCACTTTGATACATACTGGATTACATGAGGGCAGAGAGCAAAACTCCCATTTATTCAAATCCAACAACTTTATATTTTATTAATTCAGTATTTCAGGGACATTACTGCAATCCCCACCAGAAGCCTGCAAGATAGAATCATAGAATAGTTAGGATTGGAAAAGCCCTTAAGATCATCCAGTTCCAACCCTCCCTGCAATAGGCTGGTTCAGTTGCATTTACATCCCCACAGACAGTAAGCATCTGGACATAACTTCTTGTAGGCTACCAACTTGGACTGCTACCAAACAACTAAGGGTTCAGGATAGCTTGTGACCCAAATTCGGTAACTTGAAACTTTCAGAGAGGGAACACCAATACAGTTGTAGAGAGAGATTTGACACACTGTTCTTTGGGGTTTTGGTTTTGTTTTGACATGGGGATGTTGTGTGACATTGAATGGGGGAAGAACTTGGTCTCTTCTGTACAAGATCAGATAGCTGTTTGCCAATGGAAGGAATACTTTCTCCAGCCATCCTGAGCCTCCCACATTCATTAATGGTATTAGTCAGAAAGCACGGAGCACAGTGAAATCCCAAATCCTGTTCAGATGTCATTTGTGGCACTGGAAAAGCAGTGTAAAATACAAAAAGGTTACCCAGTTGTTCAACATGATCATACTACCATGGGCATTGCTATATATTTTAATCTCAAGCTTTGTTTAAACAGCCACCCTATTGCTTTGCTGCTTAGACAGCTCTGAACAGCTACACTGAACACAGGAGAGTTGGCATTAATTCAAAGACATGACATGTAATTGTCCCACTGACACCTTAGTAGTGACTCAGCTGTGCGAGCATCTAAGAGCATTTTAAGCATCCTGAATATTATAACATATGGACAAAGTAGTTTAGGAAATAAAAGCACCCAAAAGCCAGGTATGACAGGCAGCAGCATCTGGGAGAGATGTTTATACACCAGTAACCCTCTTGGATTCAAACTATGCTCTGTCCTAACCTAACTCCTCCTTGTTCCACCAATATAGGAGGGTTTGTAGATCCTCCCCTGTGTTGCAAATGATACATCTGAGGCATCCTTCCCCTCACAGCCTTCTCTTTGATGCTCCAGTCTGTTACTCAGTGAAAAGCAGTACACCTTTCAGGAAAGACAGATTGGCCAGAAGCAAGTATTTTCGCAGCCTGTACTAATTCTGCTATATTGGAACAAAGACTGCAAGCTGCATTCATCACCTTATGCTGGCATGGCTTTGGTCTGTCTTCCATGCTTCACCCTTCTGAAATCTGGAAGCCAGCAGCCTCCTGTGATCCTCTCTACAGAATTCTCTTCCTCATTAGTTTTCAAGCTTAGCAGCAGGAAGGTTCACCATTCACCTCCTATTGACCCTTCCTGTGTTTAGTAGTTATGTTAGAATCAAACAGTTCTTTGATAGAGCAGTGAGCAGAGAAGGTGAAAGAAGTGAATGGGAGACATGAGCTAGTGCTTGTCCCAGAGACAGAAGAATGAATGAAAAAAGGTACAACATGACAGGCATCATAAAGATACTGAAGCAGAGTCTCGTAAGGAGGAAGTCAGCTCCAAAAGTGTTATGACTTCTGAAAAATGGGTTAAGAACACTTTGAGTTTCAAGGTTCTACCTACAGACTTTGGTTGCCCTACAGAGAACATCCAATAAGCTTGCTGCAGCCTAGCATTATGCAGATGTGCTGAAGGACTGACAGTATGACTGACTATGGCGTGTGCAGAAATTCCTCCTCATTTCCACCTAAGTTCAGCCTGAACTTCCCAAGTTGTTGATTTTCTTCAGAGCATAGCTCAGGGCAGGACAAGATGACTGGCAGGCAAATAGTCCACACCTTTACTTTTGGCTCAGGTGCCGCAGCATCAAGTAAGCAACTCGCTGTAACTCAAAGCTGCTGAAATGCAGCACTGAATCATGAAGTTACCATTTTCCAGGTACCTCTCCATAAGGATACAAGGGCCACTCAAGGTTCTTCGGTAAACCCCCTCCTGCTTCTGTAACCACGCTGCAGAGAAAAACAGCTTTCAGGGAGTAAATCTGGATTCTTCACTAAGCAAAGAAACTACTGCCAGAGTCTAGGCTTGCCGTGTGCTGCATACTGCTATATACTGTTCCACTCCAGTCTCCCGCAACAGTTCTGTGTACAAATATAAGGCAAATCAAAGATTACAAGACATTTCTCAATCAACAGCCAACAACAAGCTTAAGAAGATGCTACTTATAAACAGAAAAGTCCACATTAAGCCACTCCAGCTCACAGAAGAGGACATTTCTGTCCTTAAAGTGTTCCTGGAGAAGCCTGAGCTGAAAGAAATACAAATAAATGTTACTTTAGAGTATATAGTTACTTTCTCACCAAGAATGTTCAATAGAATGAAAACAAACTCTGGCTTATTATGGAACAGGTTTTGGTATGTTCTGCTTTCATTAGATGTTTCCTGTACTAAAATAGTTTTTGCTTTGGAAGCCCTGTCACTGCAAGACTTTGAAGCACACGCTGAAGATAACAGTAAACAACCCTGCAGAAGAACGCAGCAGAAAGATGACATGGTCCTAGTTATTCCAATCTCATTAACTGGGCAAGCAGACCAGTGTTTGAAGCAGCCTGCACAACATAAGGAAGAGCTTTCTCCCCAAAAGGCTGCTCATCAGGACCCACCACAGTAACACAAACGCAGATGTCACTCTGAGACAGTTACAGCCTGTCACATAGGCAAGTATTAAACGAAGAACTGGCACACAGAGGAGAGTAAGCCCCAACTCTCAGTTTCTTCCTCACCCAGCAATATTCTGCTCAGTTCTGTCAAACAGCACGAGCTGATCTAAATTTATGGCCTTGTTACCAAGGATGGTGACATACGGTTCAGCTACATGTGGAATATTATTTTCTTTAGATCAGCTGTAATGTTATCTTGATAGCTACTATGAGAAAAATTGGACAACAGCTATTTTGCTAGACACATGTTAATTAACCAAAGTTCTTACCAGAGAATAACTCTTGTTCACATGGTGAAAAACACACAGCAGCATCAAAACCAGCCAGGGCAGCTGCGAATAACTGTCATGTAAACCTGGGGAGAAAAGTCCTGAAAACACTAATACAGCAGCTTTCTTGGTGCTTTTTTTTCTATGACATTCCTAGTTCAGCCAAAGGCACTGGCCCAAAGTGTGTGAAAAGAGATCAAAACACTCCAGATGTACTCGTGGAGAAAAGCACACCGTGCACCTTGCTTTCAATAAAGGTCGGAAAATAAGAGAATCTACAGATAGGAGCAACTTTCTGCTGAACCCAGTTCCACAGTAATAATTCATTCATTAGGAAATCTATGCAGTATGTACATGCAAAGAGATGAAAAAAAGACTGTTTAGTAACTGATTGGAAAACACAGATGTCTGCCTAAACGTTCAGGCTGTTATTCAGAACATCATGCCCCCAGCCAAGTGACCAGCACTTGGCTTTCAATTGCATGAAATGGAGAATACCTGCTTTTGGATACCAAACCAGCTGTTCAAGCCTTCTCATACAAGCCACCACCATGAACCATTCAATATGAGCACAAATGAGGGGTAGGCTATGGTTGAGCTTCTTCTGAACACTTCTGTTGCAAAAAGTCATACCAGTAGTATTCTCAGTTACAGATGAAGCAAACAAACTGTGTGTTAAACAAACAAAAAGGCTACATCAAATCCTCTTCTGAACACAACCCAGCCTACAACCAACACAGCAGCATGGGAGGAATATATGAACCCCTGCAAAGCAAGGAAATGCCAAAATTACTACCTGACACTTATCAGGTACAGCCTGTATGCCCATTTATAAAACATGGGTCTTTATGTGGTGTTTGGAAGCATATGATGGAAACCTCTGTGTATCAAAGACAGCCTTATGTTGTACAGCCACATCAGCTGTGCTTATTCCTACAGCAACCAAGCTCTGCAGCTCAAGGGTTGAATTAAAACAACTCTACAACCATTATCATAGTGGCTGTGAAGCACTGCAGCAAGTCTGAACCCAGTACTGACTTGCTGCAAGTTGGAAACCGTGTTCTGCTGAGCTGCCCCATAACAAAGGGATCAGTTATATTTGTACTTGTAACTCCTGTAGCTTCCTTGTTCCTAAGCAACCGGTGTTCAGTCTTATTCAAACAAGCTGCTCCAATACCTCTGATCATGAAATGCCTGAGTCCCTTTTCTTTTTCATCCCAACCAGTTTTAACAGGTAGATCTAACAATTTTGTTTAATCTTATTCCCCTCCTTCCACTGGAAAGCAGCTGCAGGCCAGGGTGCTTTGAAGCTCATTGGTAGAATCAAATAAGTAGCCTGATGCCTCTCCATGAGACCTGGGAGTGAAAAAACCCAAACACTGAGTTGATGAAGTATTATGAGTCTCCAAAATCACAATAAAGGCATGAAGCTCAAATCATAGAGGGTTCGTAAGGTGTAAGGTCCAGCCTGAGCAAGGAGACAGCACACAGTTCAGAAGCTGAACCCATACATAACCCACTGCAAATTTAAGGCACTCCTGTAATGTTCTGCTTTCAAGTACTGAGCTCTTGAATTTTACCAAAATTACTATTCCAAACAAAAATACCTTTTTCTTCTCCAGCACCTCAGTGTGAAAAGTACAGATCCATCAATATCACAGTTCCACTGGGGAAGCTTCTCTGAAGTCAGATACATAAAGTTCAGACAAATTATTTCATAGAAACCACCATACCCTCTCCTTTCTAGGGCATCCCTTCCTCTATGTACAGAAAAGACAGCTCATAACCAGCCTCTCTCTGCTTTGAGGATGCCATATGTTTATGAGGATTCTCTCATAAACACAACACATACCACAGTGAATCACAAGGTACTCCATCTCTTCTGGGGAAAATGACTTAATTCATCTGAATAAAAAAAAAAATCCTAATTTAAAATCCAAAATTCCATATTTTGGTATATTTCAAACCTCAAATTTCAGCTCAGCACACTTGTTGCAAGGAAGAGGTCTGTTTTCAGTCTGTCACCCCACTGCTCAGGACAGGGTTGTTGGATAAGTGATGCAAGGAACAATAGACTTCCCAATAGTTACACTAGAAGCAAAGTAATTGCACTTGTAAACATAGACAGTGTATACACTGACAGTGACAATACATTCCAAGAACTACAAGCTAATACATGACTACAGACTTGAGTCAAACTACAACATCTGATTTTGATGGAGCACAAGATGTTCCCATTCCCACTTGCTTATAATTGGGATTACGACCCTGCGGCTCAGAGGCAAAAGCAAACACACCAGCTTCTCTGTTCATGCAGGTCTGTGTCCAATATTGTATTACAAATCCAGCTTTATTGGCAGTTTTAACAAAACATACTACATGTGAACGCAGGCAACTAAGGAGCTGGCTCACATTCACTTCTACCATCACTGCTGCCAAGACAGCGTGAAGAGGAAGCAGAAATGGCCAGATCAAGAACACCAAATATTGTAATTCTAAGCCCAGGGACCGTCTCTCTACAGTTTACTAAATCAGCTATGTCTGCAGGAACTTACATGAGAACACAGTTAAACAAAGGCGGATCGGTACTCATTTGTTGACTGAATAAATCCAGCTTTTGATATTCAAAACCTGAAAAATGGTGGTCTATGAACTGAAATTGCCTTTCAGTTAAAGACAACATTTTTTAGCATCTTTGCCTCCAATAATTACCTTACAGGTCTCTCTCCATCCTGCCCCCCAAAGGCACTTGGAACCTGCTTCAGCTCCTCATGGTTTGGCACGGCTCTTTCTTCTGCTACCGAATGCCTTTCACTTCCCTGCAACAAACTTCACTATTTAAATGGACAGCAATGACATCTAGTGGCTTGTCAAGAATTTGCCTCCCTTAGTTTCCAGCCCAGTCATGCAGGCAAAACCTAACTCTAAGCGTTTGTTTGCTGCTTCCAATCACATAGGCCAACAGTGACTGCATCCGACATCTCTACAAACTCTTCCGTAACACACACACACCATCGCCTCCCCCATCTCACCGCATTTCACCAATCCCTTGCTTGAAGCCATGGAGAGGTGAGGTAGTAGGCACAAGTTTGCTTTAGGCCTTGCCTTCACAGCTGAGTATCTTCAGTGTAAGTCTATCTACAGGTATTTGTTCTGGTTACAGGGGCTCTGTGGTTATGCCCTTTTGGTTATGCTGTTCTCCAGCTGCATTACAGTAAATGGTAGGGGTTATTCACACAGACAAGGACAAGGCCCGAGGGCACATCATTTGTAACAGCTGGTACACAGCTCATTCACAGCTAAAAAAAACATACAAAGGACTGTGATTTCTAAAATGTAACTGTGCTGAAGTCACAAGGAGAAAAGATAAAAACACTATTCTGAAAGCAAAGAGGAAAAAACCTCAGATTAGATTTACAGGAGTACATTAAAGTCACTTCCCCCTAAAATCCCTCACCTTTTTCACTGAATGAAACTTACAACAGAAGCACAGGTGAGTGGTTATTGAAACTTTTGAAGCATGTGGCATTGTAAGGAAACTTCAGCAGATATCTTTATATAGCTTCCTGTACTACTGGCCCTAGTCATCTAATCACTGACAGGGTGCTTGCAGGCATTAACACTCTCCATAGCCTTGACAGTGAATGACCGAGAAGATTTTTCAGTGCACAATAATGAGGAAGTGTGAGATCTGTGGTGTGTGTATCTGGTGCACAAGCCTACAGCCCTTAGAGACTGCTGCATACTAGTCATTAAAAAAAAACCCAAACAACCAACCTAGTTCTACTTTTGTTAAGTGAGACACATTAATACTCAAGACTGGAATCAGTAGTTCCTGAGCAGTATCCAGAAGGTGATAGTAGCTCCTATCACCCCATCTCAGGCAAAGACTTGAGAGCTTTTATTTACTTGCTATGCCTCAGTTCCTACAGACACGCACTTCTTCCAATCTTATGGACAAGCAGATCTCCCTGAAACGGTCTATAAGTAAATAGTATTGCTAATTTGCAGAGCACAACAGAAGCATTTAATGATGCAACTGTTCTGCAGCACTGACAGGAAAAGAATGGAATAATTCTAACATACCAATACATATACCAATATACCAAGAAAGCATGCTGTAAAAACCCCAAAGTAAAGAAGTGGAACAAGCATTAGGAACATCTGAAGGAAATGAACTTGAAATGACTCCATTAGAATGAGCTGCTACTCACGTTTCTGCTAAAGGGCAGAAAAATAGCCACTTGCCTTTGCTCAGAAACTGGTTTAGGTAAGGGGCTATTGTTGCTTTAGAATGCCATATACCATATACAACTTTAAGCATCACACTGCTTACATGAAAAGATGATGAATCAGGAGCAGCCAGTTACAACAGGTTTAATGCTGAACTTCAAAAGACATCACATTCAGTTTTCATCACAAATTCTTCTGGCAGACCCGCTGACTTACTCAAAGCAAAAGGCTATCCAGAGCCAAAGAAAACTACGGCATGTGTGGTTTCTGAACACTGCAACAGTGGTTTGATAAAGCAGCAACAAACACTACCAGCTGGCAATGAGACTGCCCATCCCATGGCTCCAACAATGAAAAGAGGATCTCAAAACCTCAGGTATTCCTACTGACAGCTCTGGCTTTTATTACTCATGTAATTTTATACAGATAAGATCCATTCATTCCAGGCTGAAGTTCCCAACGAAAGCACGGATGTTCTTCTGGACTGCTGTACAGTTATCAACATTCCTAGGTCAGCTCCTTAAGGAAAGCAATATATAATCTCTTTCAATGGTGTGAATACCCATTTCTACAATGCCAGAAAGAGCATGACTAGTAAGCAGGGAGGTATTCAAGTACATGCATTCGTGTGAAAGAGCTGAAGAAGTTTTGCAGGAGAAAGTATTTTCTGTTGCCTTAATTACAAGAATCATCATTTTTAATTTAGATGATTGAATCCTTCTGCCAATTACTACATTTGGGATTCAGCCTCAAACAGAAGAAATTCATTAAAACTTTAGTTTCTTCAAAACTAAACCAAGGAATCCTTGCTAAGTCAACTGAATACGATGGTTTGTTCCCTCACCCACAATGCAGAGATCTCCACCTTCTGAGAAAAACTTCCCAAGTCAGAGCAATAGGCCTACAGTGACCTGCTGCCACCTCCAGAAAGTATCAAATACTGTCAGGAAGGCAAGACTGCCTGGTCACTAGGTTCTGGTTTCAAATAGCAAAGCAAATTTCACACCAACAGAACTTTTCTGTAGTCTACCCTTGAGGGGACCTGTGACTGGATCTCCTGTCTAGTGCTCAAGTGCAGCTTGTGGTGGATGACAATACGGCAATACAAACAGGCTGTGCTTCTGCTTGCAGAATATCTACCAGCTGAAACCTTACTACTGTATATATAAATTTTGGGTTGGGCAAAGACAGAACCAAGACCCACTATACAAAGACAGCTGTATTAGAAATAGGATTCAAATAGTGAGGAAGGGGTGAACAGGCTACAAAATATTGCCAGAAACAGTAGCTAGAGAAAACTGAAATGTATGGTCTTGTCCATATAGATTGTAGGAAAGAGAATTAGACACCTTAAATTTCAGACAAACGTGTATTATGAGACACTCCTGCTTGAGAATGATACACATTCTTGTATTACATTGTGTAGAAACATGTAAACATCATGCTACACAAATACAAAACATATATGCAACAGCATTTGTCCTTTCATGTTCTTTCCATGTATGTGGTTATAGACTCTCAGCAAAAAGGAATCAGAAGGCAATTCTAGCTTTGGATGATGAATGAAGCCTACACTGCTTAGTGCTCACTACCTTTTCCTTCAAGCTTGTCTTCACCAAAACAAATACCACACAACAGGGAAGACAAATCATAGGTTGCTCCCAACTCCTTCTGGACAACAAGGCACTCCATTAGCTTCACACTGAGAACCTCAGAAGAACTGCAAGCAGGAAACATCTGCTAAATATATTCCAGTAGATTAACTCTTAACTATTGTTCAAGTTCTTAGACAGCCATAGCTGTTTCTCCACATGTTTCGAGACTAGCTCACCATAGTGACTCCACTATTCTTTTATTAAGAGTTCAACAGTTGCCACTGTGTTCCTGCTTCTGGAGATTATATTCTCACCACAGAAGCTTCACAAACTGTGAACAAAACAACTCTTGTGTACTGACAGTTGCAGGCTGGGAAAACTACAGCCAGCTCTGCATCTCCTCTTCATACTTCTGGGGATCAATAAAAGGCTTGTCAATTGACCGGATCATCAGCTCCCCACAGTACACACATTCAGCTGCCACAATATCATCAATGTCAGCTTTGATCTGTTCCCGGCTCTGCTGCCCCTTCCCCAAGCTAATGGTATCTGCGTCCTTGGGATGATGGTGACTCTTGGAAGGCTGACTGGTAGCTGCCAGCTTCTTCTGAAGATCTTCAAGTTTTGCCTGTTTATAGGCAGGGAGGTTTGGGAACACCGCTTGGAGGAGACAGTCATAGTGAAACATGTGGCCACACAGGAAAAGGTAAAAAGGGCGGTTTAGAAGTGGGAAGTCACAAGCAGCACATTTTTCCTGAGGCTCCACAGAGCCATACTTATTTCTCATTTCCTGGATGTCCTCTCGGATTCTCTTGGCACTCTGTGTGGCTTCCTCCATCTCCCTTTTCAGCTCCTCAATGTGCTTGTTGTAGTCCTCCAGGGAGTTACAGATTGCCTCCTTGAAATGGTCAATGGTGACAAAGTCTGGAAAGAATGGCAAGACATCTTCAATCTTCAGCAGGGCACAGCTGGAGAGGCAGGCCATTGCCTTCTTGACATCCTTCTCTTCCTGAACAACATGGCGAGCAATCTTTAACCAGAGCTTCTTCCGGAGTTCCTCATCATCTTCAGGGAGATCTGCACAGGAC
Organism: Neopsephotus bourkii; assembly: GCF_033783945.1. Classification (NCBI taxonomy): domain Eukaryota; kingdom Metazoa; phylum Chordata; class Aves; order Psittaciformes; family Psittacidae; genus Neopsephotus; species Neopsephotus bourkii. The sequence goes on along the minus strand of NW_026902298.1, from coordinate 11,616,658 downwards.
TTTGCAAGATCAACATCCACCTAGAAGTTGGACAGACAAGGAAACTGAGGTAAGCTTCCCTCTTTGTTTATCCACCATTCAACTTTGAGCCTGCTGTCCATCATAGGAGGCATTAATAGATAACTTCTATTGCTATTTCACTGCCTAGGGCTGCACTACTGGCCTGCTCCTTGTCTACATGTCAAACACCTCTCCTCTCCACCAGCAGTCTCCTTGAAGATTTGCTTGCTAACCAGCAGACAACCACAAAGCCTAGCACTACAGTAAGGGCAAATCCATGTCATAGTAGCTTTGCTGGCCACACATTCCAGCAGAGCCATCGCAATGCCAATAAAAAAGATCCAATAGCTCCTTGAAGGTCAGACTAAGCTGACAGAGGCATTCTTCTGTGATAGTTATCATCATGTAGGAATACGAATTAATTAGAATCCTGAACAGTAGCTATATGAGTATTGCATAAATGCAGATAGTTAAAAGTATTTGATGTTAGAGACTGAACTTAAGGCAGACAATACTCCCCCTTGTACTTTCCATGCCTCTACCTTCAATTATGGCTTGTCACAGCCAGCTGTCCACTTAAAACAAACATGAAAGCACAGAAGTACATTAACAGAGACAGGTCTTTCTTCCTACTTAGCTGCACAGCTCCTGCACTGATGAATCTGTCCAGTTCCTCTCAAATGCTCAGTTGCTCAAAATAACTTTCCTACATGTCATTGCACGCATGCACAGACACACACATACCTGTAAGGCGAGATCCACAGCCTCCTCATATAATTCCATCACTTTGTAAATATGGACACATGCACGGTGGTGCCCATGCTCTGCACACAGGCGCAATGCATACTTCAGGTCATAGTGGATCCTGTTTGGGTTGGTTCCTGCTTGCTCCAGGTATGATAGCAGCGAATCTGGCCGACACAAAGCATAAAGAGACAACAGGTAGTTGTGAATGGCTTGTTGAGTTTCCTCCAACTGATAGACACAGAACTCCATATATCTAATGGCTTCATTGATCTGCTGGGTGCTGGCACTCTGGCTGTAGTTAACAAGGGCTGGAATGAGGTTCCTAGCATCCAGTCTAGAGCCCATAGAAATCCAAGCATCAACTACCTTCTTGGGAATATGCTGGATGAGGACTGGAGAGAACTTGTAGAACAGTTTCTCGTCTCTGTGCCTGGACAGCACGTTTAGAGCCTCATCGTACTCATCGTGCTGGCAGTGGTGAGCTACTACACGCTCATAGTCCTGCATGATGACTGCAAAGTAGACCATGTGCTCTGTGTCCCCATGGCTTGCCAACAGCTCATAAATAGATGCCCGGTTATTAAATAGACAGTCTTTGTTTTTAGGACTGCTCAGGAATGTGCGAAACTTCTCCCGTGTATCCAGATAGAGATTTCGCTGTGAGGGATCTCCTTCCAGTACACCTAACCAGTTCAGGTAGAGCTCTGTCAACCACGTGGTCAGCAGAGTGGTCTGTGTCTTCTCAGAAGGCTTTAGATTACTCAGCTTCTTAATCAGAAACTCCATCAGGGCCTCTTCTTGCTTGGCTTCAATGAACTTAAGGGCAATTTCCTCAAAGTAGCTCTGGGTCAGCGCATAACACTTGGCACTGTCTAGATACCTCTTGTTTTGGAAGCAGTGCTCTGCTTCTTTTGCCAGCACAATATCTAGGCACTCTGGACGATCTTTACAATACTCTTTGGCTAAATCAAATTTGTTCATATTCATATACATCTTCCACACATCTCTAGATTCCCGCTGGACGTGGTAGCGAAACACCACTTTCTCAGTGTGGATCCAGATTTGCTGGACTGTGGGATCTTTGATCATGCGTGTCAGTAAACCAAACTTCTCCAGGAACATATCTTGAAAAACAACCTGCCCATTCAGAGTGCATACAGCCTTCACTCGATCAGGCAGCAGCAACAAGAAGTGGAACTGGGTGAGTACAATGGATATTGGCTTGTTCACAGTTATGTCAATATCAGAAGGATAAACCCAGACCCGTTCATCACTCAAAATTGAATCAGGACGGCTATAATCCAGTGTACCATATAAAACACCATTTCCCATCATCCAGGCAAAGGAGCGTGGGTTGGAACGCAGTTTTGGGGTGTAAAAGGCTATCTCACTGAAACCAAAGCTGGCCGGAAACTCCCGGAAGCTTGGCAAATGGTCAGCATGTAAAGCAAATATGGAGCTGAAGCCCTGCTGCTCTGTCCCTTCAGGCACTTTGCCAACAAACTGGAAAAGTCTCTTTTGAGTGGTGGCTATAATAAAAAATTTCCCTTCTATTCCTCGTTCAATCTCCAAGCAGCAGACTGGGGCAGGTCCTGATTCCTCCTCCAGAGTGTAGACCTGTCGGAAGTACTGGTCGGGATTAGTGCTGAAGAGGCTTCCCTCACTGACAGAGATTTCAGCCTCATAGATCTGTCCCTGGGCTGTCCCCACCAGGATAGGCCCAGTGTTGGTCTCTGTACCAAGGAATTTGTTCCAGCCCACACTTTCAATCAAGTGGCCTTTCCAGCGGGAGAGCGCTCGCACTTTCTGAACACTTCTGTTCAGGTAAAGGCATTCACTGGTGTTCAGAGCAATCAGGAGATGGGAGCCTGCCAACAGGAGAGGGGTATGGGAAAGAGAAGGAGAGAACAAATTAAGACTGTGCCAAAGCAAGTCAAATTCCTGAGGCTTCTAATCCTCACATTTGATAAACTCTGATATCAACATACTTAACCCAAGACTTTCCCAAATATTCCTTGGAATGTGGGGGATTTCCATGCTGGATCAGAATGGTAGTACATGAGTGGAAAACTTAAATTACTAGCCCCAGATGCTTCAGCGAGAACATATTCTTCTGTTTCACTAAGTGTTCTAAGGATAAACAGTTCCCAGAGTTCTCTCCTATCCCTGGCATCCCTTTCCAAAACTCTGGTTCGTTTTTTACGATCAGGCAAGGCTACAGGGAGCTGCAGTTGTTTTACAGTCCTTTCTAAAAGCCTTATACAGTCAGATACAGCCCAGGGTGACTGCAAAGATCTCCTTTAATTGGTTTTAACAGCCTCGCTCAGAACTAATTGCATGTGTTCATTTCAGAGAGGTCCAAAGCAACAACATACACACAAGCCAGTGTGTTTTCCTAACAGCACAAGGGGCAAATCAGCAGGCAGAGCCCCTGGGCAATGGAGTCCTGCCCACAGAAGAACCACCTCTTCTCCTTATTTACAGAACAGAAAGAGAACTCTTTTGCCAGCTCTTGTTATGCACATTCAGTTGCATCTGCTGCCAACCACTGTCTGTAAACACACATAGTCCGTTGCCTTACCTGTGTGGTCCAAAAACATCTTGTAGACTTTGGCTTCATCTTTGCGTCCCAGCTCCACCTGATTAGGTTCATCTGGCTTCCCAAGATCAATCCTGCAAACAGAAACCATGAAAGCATGTTTCCAACAACAGTTCCTGTAGGCGTAATTGCTTACTGTTCTCCATCTTGGGTTTCCATCTTGGCTTTTTATCCAGTTTGTAAGTTCTCTAACAACTTCAGGGAAAAAAGATAAGAGAAAGAAAGGGGCAAGACAAAATAAGCAGTAAGTGCAGGTCTCTGGCAGTGTTACCTGAGAAGGGTGTCTTTGCCAAGGCTCATACACAGCTGGTTAGAGGAGACCACTAAGCTGTTAATTTTCTCTGGAGGAGCAAAATCAATCCTTTGCTTGTTAAATATTGGTGTTTCCTTTTCCAGACGTGCATTCACATATCCTGGAGAAAGAACACAAACACTTAAAACCGAAACAAGACCAAAACCCCAAAACCACCACCCCACACTACACCAAATTCTAACCTAAAAAACTAGAAGGATCATCACCTGCTCTGGGTTCTACTAAGAAGGGAGCATAAACACAGAGAGCAGCACTTACATGGGTTTGTATAACAGGAATGAAAAGGAGCAATACACTTTACTGCTTTGTCATGGGTATGTATAACTGGAATGAAAAGGAGCAATACATTTTACTGCCTTGTCACAGAACTGCAAAATTGTCACTAATATTAATTTTAAAGCACAAAGAATTCCAGGGGAAGCCATAAAACTGTCACATAAACTGCATAAAAAGCTGAAAATGAGAGCAGAATCACAAAGTCATTTGTTTTCCTTGGTTGACATTTTATTTGCTCAAGACAGGAAAGAATGGCTGGTATTAGAGAAGACACAAAGAAGGCTCTGGTTTGACACTCCCATACAAGCTACCCATGAGACCATTATGGTGTTAATTGAAACATATTTCTCTCTTATTCCATGTTGAGATTGAACAAGTTATCATACTTGACACCCATCATTCACAAACTAAAGCTATTTTGAAAGCCATGTTGAGGTTTTTTGTATCCACATAGAAGACTTCATCACAGAGAAAAGTTTATTGGATTATTTGCTGCAGGGAACACAGCTGGAGGTCACAATGATGCTTTTGCCATAACCCTGTTTTACCAACCATAACACTATCCTAATTGCAGCTTTCCAGCTGGAAGGCATATGAACTACTTGCTAGAGCCAAAGCAATAAACAAGACCTGGTGACTGCTGAATCAATGCTCTAGTCTTGGCATAAATTGCTTCCTGATCCAAAACCCATTCGGACTGGTTTACTGTTTCATGACAAATCCCCAGATGGAGACAGACTAACCTAATTCTCAGATCCTTTAAAAAAAACAGGCCTGAATTCTAAGAAATGCCCAGTTAAGGTCAGAGTTAAGGGCTGAAGTTGGATAAGACATGGCGACCTTATAGGACACGTTGCATTTTAAGCCCAACCAAGCAAACCTGACAAATCAGTGAACTGAAAATGGCAGTGTATAACCAGAGCAAGTTAGCTCATGTGACTAGGTAGGTATTCAGCTAGTCAGTTTAGTCCCAGTCAGCTTGGGAAATGTGGCATCCATAGGAACGCATGTTGAGGGATTACTTATGAAAGTGGGTAAGGCAAAGAATGGAGAAGTAAGGTCTGACTTGAGGGAAGTGACATACTTCTGTAGAAATATATTAATACATGAATAAATAAAGCTTAGGAGTCTATACTTTTAAAACCCTCTGTGATCTTCAGTGCAGATGGGCAAAGCACAAGATGCAGTTCAAACTCATACCTCTGGCTACAGCAAAGACAAAAGCCCAGCCATAGGCAAGTGTTCAAAAAACTGAAAGACAAGTAGAGCTGTAACACCATGTGGCAGCACAGAGAAGCAGCATGACAGATTTAGTTTTCATTGAAGATGAGTAAACCTCAGTACCCAAAACCATAAGACTTGCAGAGACTGTGCCATTCTATTCCTAAATGAAAACAGCACTCTTTAAGGTCTTCCTATGAGGAAGTAAAAAAAACTACAAAACAGCTCAGGTATGCCAGTGAACTGCAAAATAAGGCAGCATTCGTATAAAACCAGACCCAAGTGATGACACTCATTAGCAAAATCCTGGAACACATGTGCCTCCACAAACAGATCTTATCACAAAGTTTCACCCATATCTGTCCCATGAGACAAGTTTTCCCAGGGACTGAATTTCCCATACGTACAGTCTTACATAAGCCTCTGACAAAGAAAACAGCAGAGGATCAGTCTGACCACACTACCTCAAACTCAAAAGCAAGACAGACTGGTATACTGCTACCCACATGCAATGAACTGATATCTAAAGCAAGCAGATCCATACAGCAGTTAGCCTGGACAGGAAGATTAAAACCCAAAAAGAGCTATACTAAGTTAAGGCCGCTCATGGCCAAAGCAGTTAACTAGGAAGATGTAAACTTACAGAAAAAAGAAACCAGGAATTGTACCTCAGAGGCAACAGACTACTTCCATTCTAAAGAGCATAGGCCTGACACTAGCCTGGGACTAACAGCACCACTTCAAAGCACACTCAATGCCTACAACCTCCCGCACGTTATCCTGAAAATCTCTAACTTCAGCCCTGTTGCTGTTGAAAATGCCAGTGTAGCAGTGGAAAGCAGCCTACTAACATTATGAATCCTTCAGCTGCCTATTCCACCAATGCCTTCTCCTTGACTCCACCTCACCACTAGACCAGCTGCAGGATCTTTAAAGGATTCTTGTTTTAGAGGAAAAATGCACATACAGGAACAGACAAAGCAACCACAATCCGAGTAGGCAGCCTTTTGCTCTGCACGTATGTTTTCTTCTCCCACATTGAACCACATCTTAAACATTTCCCACTTATGCAGATGTGCATTCCTTTATTTCCAGTGAAGCAAAGCAGATGTTCTTAATTTCAGATTAGGGAGCTGCAATGCCACAGTTTAAATTTCCTGGTATGAACTGTGCTTCAAAACTTGAGGACCAAGCTTGCCCAAGCTACAGATTCACATCATGTCATCTCAACAGATAAGCAATAAACACGTTTATATAGAGAGAAAAAGGAGGGATTACCCTGATAGGAAAAACTCACACACCAACAGGTCACCAAGTCACAGTCACTCAGGCAATCCTGAATTGTTTTTCAGATTGCCACTAAGCAAAACAAGGCTGACTGAGACACAGGAAGGAAAGGGAACAAATAGTATCTATACACAGGTAGGGGTTTAGGGCTGGGGTGGGAGAGTTTGTGTTTGTTAGATGTTGGGGTGTTTTTTTTATCATTCAGCCATAGTTCAAGCCAGTGGATTGGATTCCAGCATTTTTGACCCTTTAGGGCTGTAACCATTGCAATTATTGCTAACTGCTGTTAGTGTAGAATCATCACCACTAACATGAGGATTTTAACTAGTGTCTGTGGCAGGAGAAAGATTAACGTCTTTAACTTCCAGTCCTCTATACAAAGGAGATGTCTATTTTATAACAAGTTTTCCTTTCAAACAGTGCCTTCCTTCATCCTGACCCCTTCTGTTCAGGCTGAGATTCTAATGCAGCATTTCCCACCCTGATTTCTGGGCAAATCCGCATTTTTCCATAGAGCTTTTTAACCATTCAAAGATCTAAGCTCACAAGCTTCAGTCAAGCCTAGTGGGTCTAAATAGGTCTTTTTGTGCTGGAACTGCAGCCTCTGAAGACAATGCAGCAGTACTTTAGGTTGGCAACAGGGTCACTGCTTGGTTATCCGCAACTTGAGAAACAGCACCTGCAGTTTAACAAGCACAGGGACTAAAACATTAACAAGCACATTAGCTGAAATGGGGTAAGTTTTAACATCTTCCAAAACTTCCAGCCTAACCTCAAGGACTGCTTTCAGGAAGTTAGCTATTTGTTGCATCTTTTTCCAAGGTCAACTTCAGATTGCCCACAGCTTCTCCCAGCCCAAGTTTCATTTAAAATTACCAGGTCTGATTTAAGGACAATTAAAACCCTGATGAGGATGTACCTTTGCAATTCAGCAGTTTCCCAAACTTCCTTTGCCAACACCAACTGTCAGCAAACAGGCAGATTTCTCAACTCTAACAGTCATGACTGGAGACAGGGTTGCAGCAGTCAAGAAAAGCTGAGTCCTTGAAAATTTATCTTCTGTAACACAGCTCATCCCAACACTGTTTTGCACAACACTTACTCAGGACACTTAATCTTTATCTAACATTACACAACAAAATAACTATGCATGTTAAAACAAACGGGGGGGGGGCATACCTATTTCAGTACCTAGACTCGTGTAATGAGTAGTTCTGTCTTTGTATTTATACTCAATAATACACACAGTATAACAGAACCCATCGATTCTTAACACCTATATAGAATCATAACCTAGTTTCCCCAAAGGTTAACAGCTAGCAACACTGTTTAAGGAAAGGACTTGAAGGAGTATGCCCATCCAATTCCAAGCACTCAAAAAACCATTGTGAGGTGACATCAAACAGGGAACAGTTATTGAACCTAATAAACCTTGAATTTATCATAGAACATACTTACCATCTGTTTGCTTTCTCTCACATGAAAGAGACAACTAACTGGTCATCACACAGTTACTTTATATTGACTGTACACCTCCCTGGACAGTACTGTGTACCAAAGCTTCAGAGACCTGTTAGAAAAGCTTAACAGGGATACAGATTGCTTTCTTAGTAACCTTCTTCAGCAGTAACCTTGCCACTAACCTAACCACTCTAAGCCTTCGGTAAACTGCCCCTGGGTTTGGAAAGGAACCCTATGCAGGTACAGCTGTGCACACAGCCAGAATACTGTAACAGCTGGGTTCCTCAGAGGAGAAGAAACAGCCAGTGAGTTGATCTCAACTACCACAAGTCCTGAACTGAATAGCGCTGAGGTGTGGTTATAACTTGTGACTATGAAGGCGCTTCACAAACACACTTCCTACACACATCACAGGGCCTATAGCCTTATAAAGCCCTCCCACAGATAACCAGCATTTCAGTTTTGCTAAGATGACCTGCATTACAGAATCACTGGAGTTGGAAGGGACCTCCAAAGATCATATAGCCCAACCCCCTACCAAGGCAGGGCCACCTACAGCATATTACACAGGTTGGTTTTGAATGTCTCCAGAGAGAGAGACTCCACAACCCACCTGGGCAGCCTGTTCCCGTGTTCTGCCACCCTCAATGTAAAGAAGTTCTTCCTCATGTTGAGGTAAAACTCCTTGTGGTTTAGTTTATGCTCACTGCTCCTCATCCAGTACTGTGCATCACTGAAAAGAGGCTGGCACCATCCTCGTGGCACCCGCCTTTGAGATACTGATCTGCCTTAATAAGATCTCATCTCAGTCTTCTCCAGACTAAACAGGCCCGGCTCCTGCAGCCTCTCCTCATTAGAGAGATGCTCCAGACCCCTGATCATCCTTGTGGCCTCCACTGGATCCCCTCCAGCAGCTCCTTGTACTGAGGAGCCCAGCACTGGACACAGTGCTCCAGATGTGGCCTCATTAGAGGTGCGCAGAGGGGGACGATCCCCTCCCTCAACCCGCTGTCACACTCCTCCCGATGCACCCCAGGGTGCTACGGGCTCGATCGTCCCATGCATCAAAACATTCCACACGACAAGCGATGCAAACGGAAGCCGGAGCTGACTGCAGCACCCGGCAGCACCCCGCACCGCCTGACACCCCCCGCTGCCCACCTACCGGAGTGCGGGATGCCCACGCTGGCGCGGCTGTGCTGCACGGCGGCGGAGCGATACAGCGAGTCCTCGTACTCGTCCAGAATGGACGCCATGGCGGACACCGGCACCACAGGCCCGCACCCGCCACTTCCGCCCGCGCTCAGCTGACCCGAGTCACGTGCCTGCCCCGCCGCGCACTGCGCCTGTGCTGTGGCCCCGCGTCTCTCCGGGAGGGGAAGTGCTAGCCCTTCTCAGAATGGCGATAGGAGAGTGTCTTGACTTGGCTCCGTCTGTAGTCGCAGCCCGGACTTTCATGTCCCTAATAATATGTTAAAGTCAGCACATAACTTTGCTTCCCGGTGTTGGGGTGCATGCAGCCACAGCGAGGCTTGCAGGCTCTTTGCATCTCTGGTGCCTGCAGGCTCTGCTCGCTGCCGTCCTGTTGTGTGCAGCCATGCCCGTGATAACTGACCCTATGAGTGTATCAGCGTGCTGTAGTGGGATCGCTTAGTTGTGATAGCACTGCAAGCACGGTATTTTCTGCTGCATTTTTTGCAGTTTTTTTTAGGACAAGAGGCATCAGCCTCAGACTGCACTGGGGCGGGGGTGAGATTTGACATAAGGAACAATTTCTTCACTGGAAGGGTGGTCGGGTATTGGAGCAAGCACCGTCCTTGGGGGTGTTCAAACACTGCAGATGAGGCCCCCAGTGATACAGTTTAGTGGTTGGACTGGATGATCTTACAGGTCTCCAATCTTCTATGATGTTACTGACAGTAGTGACTGCAATCAGGAGCTGGCTGGGTTTGAACACCTCTGTACAAAATCCTGTGCTGCGACTTGTCAGTAGCACTGTGTGGTACAATCTTGGCGTTATTGCTAAAATAATGCTTGTGGCACAGCAGATGGGGATAGAGGATAAGGCTGCCCATGAACTGTGCTAGATTTGCTCTGCAAGTTTCTCCCAGCTTTATACACTGTGGGCCCAGGTTATGTATCACTAAATAGTACTTAAAATCTGTGGTTTTCTTCTGATATGCCAACAATTATTCTTTGTATTTTCACCCTCTAGCTTAAACTAGCAGAATTTATGTAACAATGGCATTAACAAAAAGACTAATCTGTTATGCAATACTTCTGGTTTTCATCACAGATAAAATTAATACAGATGTACACGTTTGTCCTATATTACACTACATACTGTATATTATATGTAAACTTCACAATACTTTCTTAAGGAACAGAGCAATGTTGTCCCATAGTGTACAGCAGTTTGCAACACAGAGGGATCCATTACAAGACAGAGGAAGTCTCCCACCATTAGCTTGCACCTCAGGTGGCAGTGGGGCACCACCAGTAGCAGTTTGCTCCTTCCTGCCCTTTTACAGGGCACCTCACCACCATGCGCAAGGGCTGCGGTCTGCATTGCTCAGCCTCAAGCCTTCTCCCCAGGGCTGAGCTGGATACACAGGTCCCAGGCTAGCCGGGATCTGGAGGCTCCCATGGTGTGCTCCACAGGGTCACCTCTGCCTTGGCTCTTCCTGACTCAGCCTGCCTGCAAGCACTGGCAGGAGCCCAGCCCCAGCCTCTGCTGTTTGCCCTCCTCATGTGGCAGCTCTGAGCCAGACAACAAAACCACACTCTTTTGCTCTCCAATCATCTTGATCATTATAAACAGCAACTGTTCTCATTCAGCTTCTCAAAAGATGCACACAAAGTACATTAGGTTTAGGGTAATGAGGTAGGAAGGGACTTCTTGGGTCTATCAGATCCAGTCTCCCACTCTTGTAGATACCACATCATATAGTTCTCTCTCTGTTCCTATCAAGCTCTATCTGAAAGCGTGGGTATTTTTGACTCTGACCGCTCCAGCTCGTACCTGTTCCAAATATGGATTAGTCTCATGATTTCAAGCTCTGATTTCCAGTCTTAACATACACTGTGGCTAGTCTGAAGCCTTTTGTTCTTGTTCAAACACTGTCCTTTAGTGTACAGGACGTTTTAGAGCATTAATTCCCTTTGCAAAAATCATCACCAATTATAGCCTTCACTCAGATGAACCAAATCCAGGATTTACCAAACCAAGGAGTTCTTGCTTTTCTCCTCTAAAAAACAGGAGACAGTTGATTTCCTGGAGCACCTCTGCATCAGCGCAGCTTCACCTCTGTAACGGGGTGAGCATAGTTTGACCCCTCATTTCAGAGGTCTCACCCTGTTGCCGTCAACAATGATGCTTGTACGTGTCTCTTTTTAGTCACAGTTTTAGCAGTAGAAGACTGAAGGGTTATTGGTAAGGGGGAAATAAATTCTTTAAATGTGTATGGAAATTCAGCTAACTGGAAAATTTGTGCATAGATGCCTCACTGTCCAGCTCTATGAGGTGTTTCTATTCAAAGCCTAGATCAGGACATATCTTTGTGATCTTGGGGTGGGGGAGAAGTTCTCTTTCTCATTCTGGCAGGTGTTACTGCCAGTTAGGGCTGATACCTCATGAGAAACCTGTGTCTGCTTTTAGTGTGGTTAAATTGGAAGCCAGAGTCTCACCTTATTTGGAAATGAAACATCAGCTAAAGCTAATCCAGGCCCGCAAACCTGCTCCATCCATCTGCACTATCATCTGTTCTGATTATTTCATTTACAAACATGTGCAATAATTATATGCCAGTGCTGCATTCACAGATTTGGTATTCTGAAAAGAAAGGCAGAGTAAGGGTTGCAGGCAGAAGATTTATGAGCTCTTTGATTCACCAGGAATGCATGGAGAATCAGATGATTACATTTGATGTGTCAGTCTAGTGGTGTAAGTCTGTAAAAGGGACTTGTGGGAGGGAATGGAGTGAATGATTTTGGTGATACGCTTGGATTAGAAACCCAAATTCTGGTCTTTTTATTTTTCAATGGCTGTGGTCACACTTGCAGTAATTTTGGCTTAAACAGTTATCATTTCCTTCAAGTTATGGACACAGCTCTGAACATCTGGATGCTGTATGGAATACTGATCTCCTCAGCTGCCTTGAGGAACCGATTCTAGATAATGGTATTGACAAACATATACTGTGTCCAAGGTCCAGATTCCCAGCAGATAAAGCCTGTCTAAATCTGGGCTCCCCACAACACTGCCTCTGTCATTTCTGGCTGTCCCGTCTGACCCACACTTCGTGCCAGTATTACTGCATGTATGACTGCAGAGTGAGCCAGTTCATTGCCCCACAGCGAATGGCTTTGTGATCCACAATCTAAACACGAGTGCTGGTGCAGAAGAGAAGGCAGGAAGACATGGCTGTGGGAAGACTTAAGGGCAGAACACAGCTCAGATTTAAATCTCAGATTTAAATGACTTGAACTGCCCCCAAGATAACCTAGTGACACAGTTATAACTTGAATTATACCCTGGACTTCTTCACAGATTTCCACTACAGACGTGGTACTGATCATCACTCACTGGATGTAGAACATTCCTTCATTGTGATCAACATAAAAATTACATTGCATTCATAAAAGCCATAGGCAAATAGGTGTATTTGCTCAAACACAACAGCCTACATAAGTTACCAACAGAGATGTTGGCCATCAGGCAGGTTACAGACTCTCAGACAACCCTGTAACCTACTTCCCAAGAGTGACACAGTCTTTGAGTGACCACTTGAATTCTATGTTCAACTTTACAGCCATGGCTGTGTACGCATGGGTATCACAAGTTACCCATGAGAATCTGAACTGGAACCTTCATGGGAAGCCATATAACAATTTACACTGGAGGCGAGCAAAGCTTGAAATGAGTTTGCTGGAGCTCAATTCATTAGCCATTAGCCCACCTCCCAAGCTCCATATTGTCAGAAGCAGACTTCCTGCAGACCAGCAAACACTGGGTGGAACCGTATTATGCCAGAGCAGCACTCACAGACCTGCATACCACAGCTCCTCTGACACCTACAGAAGTTTTCCTACACGGGAGCTATCGAGGTCTGTTGATGCTACATGTGCACTCCAGAGCATGCTGCCCTTCAGAAGCAAACAGTGCTCTTATAGAAACTCTACAGGTGCACTCCATCACTCCTGGAACAGGCATACAAACACCACAGAGAAAGGACAAAACCAAGCTTTTGCAGTGGCAAAACCTTTTCCCCACCTCCAGCACCCTGTGGCTAATCCCTCAGGTCTGATCCTCAGGGGAGGTCTACAGATGATAAGCTTGAGAGCTGAAACTGATAACTTGTTGGAGACAGTGGTCTTACAGCATTTTATGGTTGTCCTAGAGATCCTTCTTCAGCCCAGCCCCTCACTGTTAGGTGTTAACTGCCTGCCTTTCTCTGTTTCACATGGGGAAAATGGACTTTATCACCTTCCTCTTGCTAATTCCCCTCCTCATTCTAGTTAAGTGTTAACTCCTCGTTTTGTGTGAAGTGTCTTCATGAGTAACATAATTAAATTCAGCTCAGAGCATTGTCTCCCAGCCTATCCTTGGTCTTAAATTTGCTGTTTCAGATTTAAAGAAAGGGCTTTGAGTGCCTTAAACCTTGCCTATTTTCCCACATTTATCAGTTGATGTATTAAAAGATGTACTTTCTCCAGCAGATGGCAACATACTTCTGAAGTATTTATAGAACACCGGAGAGGTAGAACTCGTCCTGTGTAAGTCAGATAGATGAATTTGTCTTTGAGAAAGGGGCTGTACAATATAGGTGCCTATCTTTCCTTGGACCATTCACAAATATATTGTCTATGCTAGTGGCATTGTCATTTCATTTAAACTTATTATTCCGGTATCTTAAAATACACTATAATACTGTTGTAGCTTTTTGCCTCTGCATTTAACTAGAGTGGCTATGAACGGATGAGCCAGAACATCCCTCTGCATCCCTCATGGCATTTCCAAGGAGCAATAAGGTAGTTCAGAGACCAGGATAGTGAAAGCTATATTCTCACGTTGTTTCCCCTCCTTTTGTTATTTTTCTAAATGGCATTTCAAAATCACACATCCCCCGTGCACACCAGAAATACCCATTAGGTGCTATAGAATCAGTAATAAAGGGTTTCTATTGCTGTGGACTCAGAAACTATGGAGCCCTATCGATCAGGAGCTCTATATGGCAAAGCAAATATAAGGATTTTTCTTCCATTGATTATAGCTGTCGTAATTTTTCTGTAAATAGCCAAAACCTGATTTTCCACTGCCTTGTGCGATGTGGGTATGTTTGCCTCTGCAAGATCAGTAGAAAATGATACGAACCAGCACTTGACATCACTTCCTGCAGGCTGCAGTGGCTATGACTAGAGCAGGCACACCGCAAGGGAAACCACTCAGCCCTGGGCTTCACCCTTTTGTCTGTCACTTCTTTTAAGTGGTAATTATGCTTGATTTTTCCCAGGGTGGATGCACACTCAGGTGCATGACAAAACCCTGGGTGACTCAGCACTACTTGTCTCATTGCTGGTGATGATGAAGGCAACTGGCCAGGTAGTGGCTGATTCTTGACTTCTTCAGCGTATCTCTTGGCATCACGGGATCGGGTTTGCTCTGGCGCACCTGCATTGAAGTTTAGCCCCTCAGTCTAGATCCCCTCTCTCCTGTCATACTGGTGTGATGATATTGTCGCCTGTTCTCATTATCCCTCCGTTTCTCATCGTTTCCTGTTTCTCACACATAGCCCTGTGAAAGGATTCAGAAACGTGATCCCAGGGCATCGTTTGCAAAGGGAGTGTATTGACACACTCCCTTTACTGACATTTACTTGTAGGTAAAGCTGAAGGCTGGGTTTTCTCACTACCGTGTTAGGAGTAGCTGACAAATCTCCCTCTCTCCCTTAGTAAGAAGGGAGCCTGTTCTCTTTTAAAACAGAGCTCTGGCAACTCCCACAACATGCAATGCTGCTGCTGAGGCAATGTGAGTACTTCAGGAGGCCTTGCAAAAGACTATGATAGTGGCTCCCACTCCATGACTTTCAGGCAGACTCGGACTGGGCTCTAGCCACACATCATGTGGAGCTACAAATGAGATCAGCCAGGAAGGCAGAAGGCGATGTTGTCAGTGGTGCAGTATTGCTCAGGAGCCAGTGAAAGTCAGGATCACTTGCAGCAAAAACTCCCAGCAGCACAATTTCCTGATATTGTAACTGCACTTCAGTGGGGAAATTACATGGAATAATTTGAGCTGATCATAGCTTTGCCCCCACCACAAGGGACAAGCCCTAGTTTCCTCCTCGTCCAAATTGGCTTAGTTACTGGTTTTAACTTGACCCATCAGTGGACTCTGCCACAGCTCCAGTGAGAAAGTGGCTATAATTAGTAGAAATGGGCAGAATTTAATAGAAACAGGCAGAAAAAGGAAGTGTCCTCTTCTACATATCTGTGCTTTTAAAATATGGGACTCTGTACAGATACATAAGGTTTATTTGGTGGTGACAATCACACACTGCCAAATATGTTAATTTATTTCCACTGTAATTCAGTGTGTACTGTAACAGCACAGCTTTTCTATTTAATTTCAGAAGCTACATATGATAGTGCAGCCCAGTTGAATAGCAGCTGAACACTAACAGAACCTGAAATCTACATTTGGTCTGCCTGAAAGGAGTTTGATCTTCTGCACTTAATTCCCAGTGGATGGGAATTCACATCAGGAAGAACACCATCATAATTGGTACTAATTATAATCCCTGGGAGAGAGGCCAAGACTGTGCATTTCCCACTCAGGCAGAGAGCTGATTTTGGCAGAGGAGCATGTTGTGCAGTGGGGCTCTCTGCTGTACCCACTACCTACACGTGTCCCTGCAGATGTCAGTTTAGCAGCTGTAGGTATGCAATGGACTATCACTGCAGAAACCCCTCAAAAACTGCACAAAACCTTGCAAAACCAAATGTTTGACTCCTCGCTGTGTTGTGAAATGAAACCTGCATCTTCTGTGAGCTGTCAGGAGCAAGGCAAGACCTGAGAAACGAACCCGTGGGAGCCGCGCTGTTTGTTTGCTTAATCGCTTAGTTTAAATATAGATTAAAAATCACTTAAGCTCATCCACAAGTTAAGTGTGTGTCAAGAAACAGCTGTCAGGAACTGCAAGGAAAAAAATAACATAGTCACAGAAGGAAGAGGTTTTAGGAAAGGGATAAAAGAAAAAGGGATTTAGTCCTTAGTGTGGGGCACCAGCGTATCTTCTTAACGAGTCACGCCTAAGTAAACAGCATCTAGGAAACAAGAGCTGCCAGCTTCTCCTCATCTCTTCCCCCTTGCTTACAGTGAACAATTTGGTGAATAATCCCTCATTTATATTCGTTTCTTCCGATGAAATGGAAATGTCATAGTTCACAGAAGGTCAGCCTGCAAACGCATTGAGAAGCCTTGGCGAGATGCTCTCCCGCTGTGCTGCTCGCCGGGCTGCAGTGCAGCGTGTCCTTGCCAGTCCCCTCGGAGGCACAGCCACACCTCGCACATTAGGGAGTATCGCCTGTCCCAGCGCTTTCTGCCTCTTCTGGACCAGTTTGGCTGTCGCCTGGCTCTGAACCACTGGAAAAAGCCAGTCTCATGCAAGCCAGTCACTTGAGTTAGGAGCCACTCACTGCAGCAAGACTGGCACATGTTTTAGCAGCAGTATAGTTTATAATACCATCCTCATCTTTTGTAGCTATAGAAATTTAAGGTTGTGCCAGTAAAAACACAGAAAATGTTGATTAAAGCAAACTGCTAGAGAAAACTGCTAGAGAAAAAAAACACGTTGCTGTTCCCAGGAAGCTTGTCTCCAAAGAGTGGACATGCTTTCTCCAGCCAAGACTCTTGAGCCTGAGGGGTTGCAGTGCTTGTGGCCTTCTGTCAACCATGGGAAAAAGCATTTTAGGCTGTGCCTGACCTAAAGATGGCTCTCAAGTTTAGCATTAATATAAGTGCAACATCTGGGGAGCTTCTTAGCGTGGATGCAAACCACAGTGAGACACACTCGGGAACTGTTAATCAGTGGCTCTTTGCAGCATGAACTTGCCTAGTGCAGACAGATCTCCCTTGATGAGAGCACGAGGAAGGACATCATGTAGCTGAACTGGGGGCACTCATCATGGCTTGAGTTTAGCTCCTCCATTAGGAAACAGCTCCACTTTCAAAGCTGGTATTGCAATAATAGGTCTTGCCTGCATTGATACTTTCCCTCCAGTGTTTTCAATCACTTGTCAGTGTTACACTGGGGTGCAATGGTTGCTGTGATAGCGTGGTCACATCTCTTATTTTACGTGGTGTGCTCCCACTCTTCTGTTTGCTTAGTCGTACTGCTTTAGACAGTGAGCTCCTCAGGGCAGGGATGGAGCCATCTTCTCAGCTGCCAAGGGCATAGGGTAGTGTGTGAGCTACCAGAGGCAAGTATGAAAAAAGGCAGTAGACTGGGAACTCCTGCACATGTCATGGGAAAATACACTCTGTGGCTTTTGCCAGCATGTAGCAACAGCTTGGCTGGGTCAGAGGAGCTTAGTAACAGCAGTCACATAGTGAGCAAATGAGATGTATTTCATAGAATCGTAGGGTCATGGAATGGTTTGTGTTGGAAGGGACCTTAAAGCTCATCCAGTCCCAACCCCTGCCACGGGCAGGGACACCTTCCACTAGAGCAGGTTGCTCTGAGCCCCTGTGTGCAACCTGGCCTTGAGCACTGCCCAGGATGGGGCAGCCACAGCTTCTCTGGGCACCCTGTGCCAGTGCCTCAGCACCCTCACAGGGAAGAATTTTTTCCTGATGTCTCATCTCAATCTCCCCTCTGTCACTTTAAACCCATTCCCCTTTGTCCTGTTCCTACAGGCCCTTGTCCAAAGTCCCTTTCCAGATTTCTTGTAGCCCCTTGAGGCACTGGAGCTGCTCTAAGGTCTCCCTGAGCCACCTTTTCTCCAAACTGAACCAGCCCAGTTCTCTCAGCCTGTTTCCAGAGCTGAGCTGCTCCAGCCCTCTGAGCATCTCCATGGCCTCCTCTGGACTCACTCGAGCAGGTCCACATCCCTCTTGTGTTGGGATCCCCACTGTCCCTCCCACTGTTGATAATGCTCCTGTTATGCCAGAAACCACAGGTAACATAAATAAAAAGGAAATAAATGCATCGGTGCTGCTTCTTTTGATAAGGGGGGAGCAGGGTGACAGGAGGGGATGTGCACGGATGGACCTGTGCACAGCACGGAGCACGCCCTGCCTCCTGCCGGGACCCCGAGAGCAGGCGCTGCTCGGGGGCGGGGGCACCCCGGGAGGAGGTGGCCGAGCCGGGGCGGGCCGTGCCGGGCTCCCTCCCGTTGGGGCGGTCCGGGGCGGGCCTAGGGAAATGGAGCGGGTTTTGGGCGCCGGGCGGCAGGTGTAGCGATGAGCAGCGGTGCTGGGCGGGTTGGAGCGCTTGGTCCCGCACGGCATCCCCGACAGCAGCACGCCCGCCCGCCCGGGCATGGCATTGGCCCCGCCGCGCCGCTCCCCGCGCTGAGCCCCCTGACCCACCGCTACCGGTACCGCTGCGATGCCGCCTCAGGAGCTCCTGGACTATTCGCCCGCCCTGCGGAGACACAGCCCCCCCCGGGGCAGCGGCCCGGAGCTGGGCATTAAGTGCGTGCTGGTGGGCGATGGCGCCGTGGGCAAGACCAGCCTGGTCGTCAGCTACACCACCAACGGGTACCCCGACGAGTACCAGCCCACCGCGCTCGACACCTTCTCCGGTAGGCGGGGTGTCGGTGAGGGTGGAGGGTGGGCACAAGCCGAGACATAGAGCCCCGCAGCGCGCCCCAGCGCTCGGGTGTTCGGTGCAGTTACCGGGTGGGAGTGCTGCGTTTGTGTGTGAACGGGGCATGTGTCATGGGGCATGGAATGGTTTGTGTTGGAAGGGACCTTAAAGCTCATCCAGTTCCAGCCCCCAGCCACGGGCAGGGACACCTCACACTAGAGCAGGTTGCTCCAAGCCCCTGTGTCCAGCCTGACCTTGAGCACAGCCACAGCTTCCCTGTCAAGTTGGCTTCAGAGTGCTATGAAACTGGGCACCTTCCTGGTCTTGTGGTGTTATTATGACTAAAGAGAAGGGGGCTGATTTTTCTGTTACTGTTGGGGTTCTTTAGCTTCAGAAATATCACAGCGTTGCACTGTACACTTTCTACCTTCAACTGATACTCAGAAAAACATCCTTTTCCCCACATGTCCTAATGTAGTTAATGTGGCTAATGAAGTTAGCATTGAACAGAAGTTCCCCAAAAGCTGAAGAGCTTTAAGTCTGGCTAGAATTACCCTCCCTATCAGCTGATGAGCTCTCATTAGTCTCCGCTTTTGTAAATGCTGTCTTTGTTCTCCTTCCCCTCTCCCTTTGGGCTCCAATTTCTAGTATAAACCCCTGGAAATTACAAAGCCCTTTGAAAGATTTCTGATCTTCATCTGCTATGAAGAAACACAACAGTATATGACAGTATAGATCAGTAGATTACAGATGGGCTCAGGTCAGACCAGGAACGAGACATCGCATGTGTCATAGTCTCATGGGTTCTTAGAGGGAGTGTTCTGTTTGTCTGAACATCCCCCAGTTGCTCACTCTTGCGCTGGGAATTGATTTGCCTTGACTCTCTCCAAGCTCTCATGCTGTCACTTGAAGGAAATGAACAGGGAACATCCTGCTATTCAAGGTCCAACAGCCCTTTGGGAGCAGATGTAAGGAGCTCTTGAGTCCTCCAAGGGAAGGGTTACTGCTCTCTCTGCTCACTTCACATTGATGTGTATGGTCTGGGCTAAAAGAAGCTTGAAATTACCATAGATTAGCCTCCACACTCTCTGGAAGGGTAAACCCATAATAAAACAATCCAGGAAGGTGGAGGCAGCAGGAGTTCAGAGACTGCCCGATTAGTAGTAAGTAATTTGAAGAGGGTTTAGCTCCACTCTCAATGTCCAAGTACCAATCCTGACTTCCAGGGGTGCATAGGATTTGCAACTGATAGAAATAAAAAACATTAAAAACGGGTCTCTGAAGTTCATTTTCTGCTTACTGGGAGGAGAATTTTCCCTTCCCACCCCTACTCTTAAGCTGAATAACCTTGAAGAAAATCCTTCCCTTGATTTCACAAATTACAGTTCAGGATGCATGTCAGAAACTTCAACCCAATTCCCTCCCCTCTTAGGGAATACCTGCAACTACCAAGAGAACTGAGCAGTTCACATCTTAACCTCAGTCCTGGTTTGGGGATGGTAATTCCAAGAATAAGACAGGAGAAAGCCTCGCATTATGAGGAGAACAGCTCTGGGACTGTGACCCAGCCACGTCTTTCTGGGTGCTACCTCCTGCTGGGTGTCCGTGGCAGGTAGAGCAGCCTTGAGTGAAACGTGTACCTGGTGACCTTTCTCCACCAGGCTATCCTGTTCTGCCAGCCCTGTGCTGTTGTACCGAAATCCAGCCTCATCGGCAGGGTGTGGACCTCCTGAGGGTGGTGTGTGGAGGGCTGTTGCTAGCGTAGCTGAGGCTTGCAGCAGATAGAGCAAAACTTTGTGCAAGTGCTGGAGCAGCAGGTAATACATGTGGTGCCTTCTGAAGACAGTGAAACGTTGCAGAGATGCTAATTCCTTCTCTCGGTGCACTTGAGAGACAGAAGAAACCAGATACTAGAAAGGCAAATGCCCAGTGGCTTGAAGATCAAGTCAGGATCTAGCAGGTTCTTTGATGAGGAACAGGTTTCTCTTCCTCCTCTGGGGCAAAGATATGGTAACATCCCAACTGTTTCCCAGTCAAAGGAAGCACTGACTTTCAGCCACGCTGCAGCGAGGAGTGGCCCTGTGCTGGACGCACCCATCCCTTCCTTTCTCCTTGTCTCAGTATCCCACCAAACTTCAGTTCATCTTTCCTCTGTGTCTCCCTCCTTCTCCCCAGACTGCTTTCAGGGAGGAGCGCTGTCCTCAGGAACTTTTGTTAAACTCTCCAAGTCAGTTGTTTCTATCACTTTTCTCACCTGAATAATTACTTTAAGAATCACAAAGAGATTGAGCCTGCTTTTGTTTGGGGTCTTTTTTTTTTTCCTGTTGTTTAAACAAAAAGGACAATAAAGCCTCCTCCTTGAGCACAGCAGTAGAGTTTAGCTAGCTCATGTTAAGTGCCAGCCATTGTCACCAACCTTAGCCAGGATGCCTGCTTCTATTCCTCAGATCTCAGCCCTATCCATCTTGTTCAAGTGCTTTCCAGCTCCCCCAGCCCTCTTCTTTTCCTCAGTCCCTAGCCAGTCTCTGTGGTGTCTGTGCACTTAGACATCTAACAGTTTCATTCCAGATTTCCATCAGAGGTCCTGCCAGCCCTCACTCTGAGTCAGTTGATACCACATGAAGGCTTAGTGTGATTAGGGAGTGAAATGGGAGCAGACCTTACCTGTGTAACTCAGCAGTTTTCCAGCGTGGGGATAGTCTCTGAAGGGGATTTCACTCATCACTGTTTCCTGTTTCCTTAATAGCTTCTTCATTTCGAAGTTGGGTTTGGGTCTTGCTTTACTTTAGCTAGGGCACTCACAGAAACACCTATATATATATATTATATTTTATATTTATATATATATATATACACATATAAATTCAGCCAAATTTCTGGCCTGGATGGGACAAATCTCCAGTATCATGTGTAATGGAGACTGATTTGAACTTCCACCCTTGGTCAAGAAGCTAGGAGCAAGTTGCTGAAGTCCTCTTCTTGTGTTTATCCATATCTGCCTTCTTGGGTTGTGGAAGAAGAACAGGAAGTTGTTCTCAGGGCACTGTTTGGCTGAGGGCTCTTCTTCCCTGGAAAAGCAGTTGTCCAGTAATATGGAACTACATAAGAGCCCAAAACACCTGAGGGCTAAGCAAATCAGAAAGACTATTGAGGGTCTTTTAATGTTCCCAGTGCAACCTTCAGCTGTTTCAGTAAGGTCTGGGAGGATGCTCAGTGAGAAGGGCAGACTTGAGTGACTCAGGGAGTCTGTTCAGTGGGATACAAACCAGAGTGCCCTGGGGAAAAGCCTGTATGAATGGATGTGTGTGAGCTGGGCAGATCCCTCAGACTCATCCTTACTTTCTTTCTGCTACAGTGCAGGTCCTGGTGGATGGAGCCCCAGTCCGGATCCAGCTGTGGGACACCGCTGGACAGGTAAGCTGTCATCTCTGCTCCTGTGGGACAGCGACTGTTGGCAGGCTTTTCAGGAAGGCAGTATTTAACTGGGAAGGCAGGCAATGCACTAGTCCAGCTTTAGCCATTTGCTGATGTGGCAGTCACAGAGGGGTGAATGTGTCTGAAACTTGTGTCTGAACCATGGCATGGCCAAGTCAGCACAACGAGGGAGTTGCTGTCTTATCTGATGTGTGAAAAAGACTCTGCAGCATTATACTGTTAGGAGATCAGTCCAGTAAAGACCTTTTTCTTTCCTCTCCTTCCATTTCTTACAGGAGGACTTTGATTGTTTGCGCTCGCTTTGTTACCCTGACACCGACGTCTTCCTTGTCTGCTTCAGCGTGGTAAATCCAAGCTCCTTTCAGAACATTACTGAGAAATGGATCCCTGAGATACGAACTCACAACCCCCGGGCACCAGTGCTGCTAGTGGGGACACAGGCAGACTTGCGGGACGATGTCAATGTCCTCATCAGCCTGGATCGCTACCATGTGAAGCCTGTGCCCCGGCCTCAGGCAGAAGGTCTAGCTGATAAAATCCGGGCTGAAGCCTACCTGGAATGCTCAGCACTGACTCAGAAGAACCTCAAAGAAGTTTTTGACATGGCCATTGTCAGTGGTGTTGAGCACAAAGCACGGCAGGAAAAGAAGATGACTGCCAAAGGTATCAAAACTCTCTCCAAGTGCCGCTGGAAGAAGTTCTTCTGCTTTGTCTGAAGCTGCTTTGGGGAGGGGAAGACACACCTATGCCAGTATTGGCTCTGCACCTTCTTGGAGGGACTGCTCCTATGGCCCCAGTGAGGAGGGTATGATAAGCTGCTGGGCTTGGAAACCTGGCTCTTGCTGGGTTACAGTATCAGATACCTAGGAGACACTAACTGGATTTCCATTGTGCTGGGATGTGGAATGGTCCAGACAGCTATAAGTACCTGCTGGACATGTCTGTAGTGTCCCAGACTAATGGGAGCCTTTCATACATCACAACTCAGTACCCCAGAACAGGCAGGTTCCTTACATTGTTCAGAATGACCAGTTTTCCGTCTGAGGCTAACACACAGAGTTCTGATGCAGCAAAATAAACGTGAGGGACTTGTGAAGTCTGCCTATGTTTTGGCTGATTTACAGGCTTGGGAGAGAGTAGTGCAGTGGCAGTTAACAGGCGAGTGCCAAGTGATCAGACACGGGCTGCAGAGTTTGTAATGAGAGATTTGGGATCCCCCCTCTGATTCTGCTTGCCATGATGGATACAAGTCACTGGCTGTGAAAAAGCAGCGCTCACTCTTATAGGCCCTGTGTTGTGAGCTCCCTTGAGAAGGTTTTCCCATATAAAGGCCATTATATGGCAGGCACTGGGAGCTACAGTAATTCTTTAAGCAAAATACTCTCTGAGAGGATTCTGTAGTCCAGTGGATGCCAGTGCTATAGTCCTGTCTGAAGAGGCAGTCATGAACTTGGGGACCTATTTTGAAAGGCCTTGTGTGTGTGTGTGGTGTTTGGAAAGAAAGAACAGGTGAGGAGCAGTGATGAGTGGCTCTGCCTGTCTAGCAGAGACAAAACTGTCAGCAAAGGGTTTATATCTGTACCAAGGGGTGAAAGGTGGATGGAGAGCCATGCATGTAATGTGAGAAGAGAAGAATGTAATGAGAGAAGGAAGAAAAGGGAGGGAATAAAAAGGGAAAAGAGAGATGGAAGAAAGGGAGATGGAGAAGGAAAGAAGAATGAACATTGTTAAATGAAAGTTGTGATCCTACTTAGTTGAGATGCTAATATTCAGGGAATCTTGCAGGGACCTGAAAATTTGCTCATGACCTCAATTTCAAAGTAATGTTGTCCATATATTAAGTTCTGAATCAGAAGGAGGGGGTTGTAATGAGAAAGTTTCTCTTGGTCAGTAAACCCCTCAATTTCAGATCTATGGAGAACAGAATGTATGTTGTATGGTTCTTCCTGAGGCTGCAGAACAGGAATGAAGGGCTCAGGGCTTCTTTCCATTGTGCTTCCCTTTCTTAAAAGTCACTGTTTGATGTGTTGAAATCAAAAGCAAAGGAAATCCATGAAGTTGCTGCCAGAGGAAAACATTCACTATGTTTGCTCTGTTTCCCATGGGATTCATTACCCAGTGGGTCTTTTCATATTTTATTACAGAACTTGCATCAATTTGTCAAGCTTCTTTCACAGAGACATTTCATTCTGGTTTATGTAGCAGAGAGCATGACAGGTCTGTCAGCCAATGCTTTCAATACTCGGGGTGTTCTCTGCATCTGGCCATGGCCCGTCACTTTGGGAACACTCTGGAGAAGGTGACATAGCTGTGGATTGTTTGCCCTGCACCAAAAGCAAGCATACCTGAGCTAGTCGGCCTGTGAAGAAAAACAAAGTAATGCAGTATGGTTCTGGATTCAAATGCCTGCAACTGTCTCACCACCATTTCCTTTTGTGGTGCAGCTCATGTAGTCCCTAGGACATGAGACAAGCCTGCTGTCTGCATGGGCAGTATCACAGTGTGAAAGAGGAGGGCAGGTCTTGCAAAGGGAAGTAGCTCACAGCCTTGGAGCTGCTTGTAGGGTGGGGCCTAGAGATCTGGAAAGGATGGTGTGGCAAAAAGAGCTGAATGTTGAAAGGAGTCCCCCAGCTGAAATGCCATCAGTGGGGGTTCAGTGAGGAGTCCCAAGAGATGAGGAGTACAGAGGTGGTAGCTAGAAGTGACATGTCCTACACACCTATAACAGGACACCACTTACAGGGCTCTCACTCAGCAGTGCATCCCTACATGTATTTCTTACCTGGACAGGCACCTTTGCTATATCACTAGTTCAGTTTGTCTGTTGGGTCTTTATGCATTTCTTTAGCCTTTGAGAGCGAGGGCTGTGGTGTGGCCTGCAAAGGAGCACATCATACCCCTATGGAGCAGCTCCATGGGTGGGAAGAACACCAGCCTTCCTTCTGCTGAGGAGAGCAAGGGTTGTGCTGCAGTAGCTTGGTATGAAACAGGGATTATTTCATTCTGGAAAAGAAACAGAGAGCTGCTTTATTCCTCTGTGATTGTGTCTAATATTTGTTCAAAATAAATTCTTTTTTAATGTCCGTAATCTGTGTTTGGAATTTTTAAATTGCAATGAGTGCAAAACAACCTGATTTTTAAGATTCAGGAGTTACTCCATTTTACTGACACTGGCATGCAAGAGAAATTGCCCCACTTTTCCCTCTCTGTCCTAACCCCTGCTAGCAATGGTAAAAATCCTCTCATAGCTGAAACCTTCCAAGATCCACCTATTGCCTCAGTTCATTTTCCAGTCCCTCAGCAGCTGCTCAGGGTGGAGGCTGCCGAGAGGGATGGAGGAGCAATCATGCAATGCTCTCAGTGCCTCTCCCCAGAAGCCACCATCCAGGGACCAGCCAGGAGGCCCTCCCAACACTCACTGAGACAAGCCCATGTAGGGTTTGCATTTGGAACCTTAATAACAGCATACTGCTCTGTCATTAGGCCAGTGAGTAATTCAGTGACCAGCTTTATTCAACTTACATTAGTAGTTAAAACTGCTCAAGTGCTGGAAAAATCTGTCTGTGCCACACAGGACACAAAGGCTCTATCTAGGACAGCTCACAGGGCATCCTTTCAGCCCTATCATCAGCACTACAGGTAGGCCTGCTCTCCTATGCGTCCACATCTGGGTCTCCATAGATGCTCAAAGGCAAAGGGCTGGGAAGGGAGGCTGCTGGGGGAGTTTAGCAGGGAGGTACGAAAGAAAATGGACAAAAATCACAGTGTAGCAGATGTAATGAGTAAATGTAATTCAGAAGCTAGAAGGGTATGGGAAATTACTGCTGATAATACACGATATGGGAGCTGTCCTCCTGCAGTCTGCTCTTTGCTGGATGTGAAATGACCTGAGGGATTATTTGGAGCCAGCTCCCAGTTTTGCAGCTTCCCAGCATTAAAGCCTACAGAAAACCTGTGAATGGAAATAGCAGCAAAGTGTGAATTAACTTTAGGGTGAGTGAGTCATCCCACTGAGCCATATCCTGCCGTGTGCACAATAAGCACCCTAAAACTCCCTGAAACCCATGAACAAAGCTGAGCTCCGGGGTTGGGGGATGAATCCATCTCATTAAATGGAGTGTCCCAAGGCATCTTTAAAGCCTTGCTCTAGTACTTTCCATGCTGCAGTAGTGGACCTGTGTTGCTACCTGGCTCTAGTACGGTTTGGGCTTGTTTCTGCCTTGCAGTGCTGCTTGACCAACCTGTATTTTCAGATGATGCTGAGAGCACAGGAGGGTTCCTGGGAGACTGTTGCTAACACAAACCACCCCACCAGGCTGGATGAAGCTAGCCAAGCCCATTACTACGCCAGCACAATTCCACATGAGTGTCACTTACGTTAATGCCAGAGAGGATCCTTATGATTAGTCGATCTGACTTGCTCCATAGTGCAAAGCTCAGCATCAAACAGTAAAACACACCGATGTGCCTATAGCTACCCTATAGAAACTCTCTAGTACCTTCTTTCTTGCTCAAAGTGTCTGGCTTGGATCAGCAGACCCCTGCATCCAAGAGAGTAACTCACCAGGGCTTTTCCACCAGCAGAAGCAACACTGCAGGTATTTCTATACAGGTCTGCACCATGGTGTGTACTTCTGCATGAAGGTGTTGTGTTAGCTGCCACTCTCTGCTGCTGTCTCCAAAGATGCTGAGCTCAGGTGTCAGCAATAGTAGGAACACGGTGTGGAAAGGACCCTTTTGATTCCTTTCCCTGTACGTAGCACACCCTAAATGAGCTGAGCTGTGCCAAGAAGTTTCCCAGCTTTCCCAAGCTTCCACTTAACCCTAACTGGGAATTAATCCCCAAAATAATACCAAGTTTCATCTGACTCAACAGAGCTCCTGCCAGCACCACAAGGGCAAGTCTGAAAGGTCCCTTGAGGAGACCTTCATGCCCTGTAGATTACCTCCTATTTACTTTGAAGGGCCAGGCTGAATTATTATCAGGTCAGGAGTCCAGCAGCAGGAACCTGGTGGTGCTTGAACACTGCTGAAACGCAATTACGTGGGAATGGCATCCTCCCCCATTTCCTGCAGAGGTATGACTGTGTTAACAACCTTATCACCTTAACACCCCCCAATTTAATCCTCAAGTGCTAACTGGCTGTTCTTTCCAGATTGCTCCAAATTCGATGCTGTTTCTCAATTAGGCACCCATTTCCAGCTTGAAAGCAGGGCCTGGTTTGACTTTTCTCAGCTGCAGTGGCAGCTAAGTAGTCTGCTTCAGCTTTGCTCCTAATGCTTTCCTGCCCCGGGTTTGGGTTAGATTGGTTCCCTCCTGCAGTCCTCTCTGTGGCCTTGCAAAGAGCAGTGTGGGAATGCCGGAGGAGCAGTAGTGAGCAGGGGCACTGCTCTGACAGGCACTGGCACCACAAGAAACGTTTGTCCTCCTGCAACCTGTGCTTCAATCAGACTGCTGCTGTTCCAACCCTGCCGAGTCCTCTGTGCCCGCGAGGCTGTCCTTGGCCCGCTTGGTCTGCTTAAACATCTCTGCTCTCCTTTACGCTTGGAGCCATGCTAAATTGCTAGGTAGTGGGCCTGGGAGATCATAGAATCATGCAATGGTTTGTGTTGGAAGGGACCTTAAAGCTCATCCAGTTCCAACCACTGCCACAGGCAGGGACACCTTCCACTAGAGCAGGTTGCTCCAAGCCCCTGTGTCCAACCTGGCCTTGAACACTGCCAGGAATGGGGCAGCCACAGCCTCTTTGGGCA
The DNA here is from genome assembly GCF_033783945.1 of Neopsephotus bourkii. Classification (NCBI taxonomy): domain Eukaryota; kingdom Metazoa; phylum Chordata; class Aves; order Psittaciformes; family Psittacidae; genus Neopsephotus; species Neopsephotus bourkii. The sequence goes on along the minus strand of NW_026902298.1, from coordinate 11,588,754 downwards.
CCCTGTGCCAGTGCCTCACAGGGAAGAACTTCTTACTAGTATCTAAGCTAAATCAGTTTAAAGCCATTCCCCCTTGTCCTATCACTACATGCCTGTGTCAAAAGTCCCTCTCCAGATTTCTTGTAAGCCCCCTTTAGGTACAGTAAGACTGTTGTAAGGTCTCTCTGTAGCCAATAAAGCATTTATACAAATGAGCCAGTCAAATTTTACCATATGGCTCCAAGACTGTCCTCCTGTACTGGAGGATGCTGGTCAATATCCAGCTCCCAGTCTGCATCTGCTCCCAGAAGAGGAATCAAAGAGCTGGCCCAGCCGGCACCTGGGCCTCCTGGAAGCTGCTTACTCATGCCTCTGTGGAGTCCAGCCCTGGGCTCTCCGTTCCCACCGTATAAATACAGCATTGTACTTGCAAAGACCTATTGCACAAGAGCACAAGGGTATGTTTCAACGTATCCCTGAGACAGGTTCCCTGTGCTGCAGCCCCACGTGATCCCAGTTCCCAGGGTGACACCATGCCCTTTCCAGCTCCGGGACTGAGCTGCTCAGCATCCAAACCTGCTGGACTTGTTCTGGAAGAGCAGGAGGAGACGTGGGTCCCATCCTCCCCCTCCATCCCCTTATCCCCAGCGCTGCCCCTGGGGCAGTGTTGTGAACTGAAATACTCTGGTTTCTGCTGCTATGGAGGAACATCAGGTGCGGGGAAATCTGGCTCTGGGACAAGTTTCACCAGGAGTCACTGAGCCAGGCTTTTCTTTCCCATGAGATAATCTTGGGCAGGGCAGACAATCTCTTAAAATTAAAATACAATGAAAATACACGGGCTTCCCAGGGCTTAGGGTAAATCTCTCTTTCCTTGTTTTCTCAGAAAGCGAGCCAGGCGCTTCTGAAACCTTCCCCAGGCTTGTGGTGCACAGGGTAGAGCAGCAGCAGCAGCCTTGGAGCCAGGCCTGGCTTCCTGTTCAGGGGATGATGCCCGCTGCTCCCTCCAGAGCCCACTCTATTGGTGGCAAGGGTGGAAGAGCTCAGCCTCCCATGGAGGAACATCCACAGTCCTGCAAAGGAGGATGGATGGGAGGTTCACAAGTCAAGCACGGAGAGCAAAGCCCCTTCTTGCAGCACCCCTGCGGCTGTGCTGCCACTATTGGGCTGGTGGAGCTTGCTGGTGGGGACAGCGCTGGTGATTTCTAAGGGGCCACATACACGTGAATGCTTGTGCTGGTGGTGCCATCACTGCTGTTAAACTCAGGGCACTCAAGTCAAAGAGTCATAGATTGGTTTTGGTTGGAAGGGACCTTAAAGCTCATCCAGTTCCAACCCCCTGCCATGGGCAGGGACACCTTCCACTAGAGCAGGTTGCTCCAAGCCCCATCCAGCCTGGCCTTGAACACTGCAGGGATGGGGCAGGCACAGCTTCTCTGGGCACCCTGTGCCAGTGTCTCTCTTATCACCTTCACAGTGAAGAATTTACCATTTATCTGTGAATAAATCATGGGCCTGCTCTTTCTCCACCATCCCTTAAGTGTCTTGCCCTGCCGCCAAGCTTAGTCCTCAGCTTCTCCTGGTGAGCACCTGCTTATGTAGCTCAGGGTGGCAGCAGGGACAGAGGGAGAAGCCAGGGATGTAGCCAGGATCTCGCTGGCGGCGAGCGTCGCCCTGCAGACTGAGGTGCGTTCTCATCCAAAGGGGAAAGTCAGCATCTCGTGCTGCAGCGGGCCCGCCGTGGGAGGATTCGGTTGTCCCGGCAGCGGCTGCATCCCTGCGGGGATAGACGGGAGAGAGAGGCTGGGAAAACGCTGCCGGAGCAGCGCCGATGGGTTTGGGGCGGTATTGCAGAGCCGCTCCCCTGCAGCAAGCCCTTTGCTGGGAGCGCAGCGTGCCCGGGGACAGCGGCTGGTGCCTGCCGCTGCCGCAGCCACTGCGATGGCTGGGACTGCTCTCGGCAGCGCTGGGGCAGGCCGGGAGGCAGGAGGAGCACCCGGCTACGGGCAGAGCTTCAGAAACTGCGCATTCATCTTCCCTGCCAGTAAAGCAGAGAGCGCCCGGGGCTGCCCGATGACGCACGGCACACCTGAGATCATGTTCATGGGAATAGACCCGTGAGAGACAGCGAGAGGAAGAGTCAGGGAAACTCTCCCAGCACTTCAGTCGGTGTCAGCATTCACGGGGCAGATTTCACAAGATAAACAAAAAGCCTTTAATAACCGCACTGCAGGGAGGCTTTGAAACCCTGTGGAACCTCTGCCAGGGAAGAGGAGCAGAGCTCCTTGCGGAGCGCTGATGCCACCAGCCAGCCAGAGACTTGGCAGCCACAGAGCTAAAGAGCTTGCAAAAACCAGAGTGTAAAGATGCGAGTGTGGGTACCCGAGCTGTACTCCCAGCTGCGGATAGCAATACACATGGTGCTATATATAGCACAGATGAATATTCATTCCTCTTGCTAAGGGGTTTTAATAACATGGAGCAGATGAAAGATGTCAGCCACCCTTGAATATTATCTGGGCAGCAGTGTATAATGTGAAGGGAGGGTAGGAGAAGATCCCTAATGCTCTCGTATAGCATATCTTCTATATAGCGATATCTTCTATAGGATGATTTAATTTGTTTCTATTTATAAGCCACATAGATTTGTACAATAACAAGAGTTGTTAGCATCTAGCAGTAAAGTCTTACATGTATGAGACTCCTGTCAAGGGATGCTAAGCCTGAAACACTGGCACCAATAAAATACAACCATAGCTTGGGAGGAACAGGACAATCTGCAGAACCTGGTTGGCTGCCTTGTGAGTACCAGCTGCAGCAGCATCCTACCTTTCCATGCAGTGCATTTATTCACTATCTCCAGACAGTGAATAAATGATAAAGACAGATGCTAAAGACACTGCATTAGATGCTGGGAGAGAGGGTAAGTATAATACAGTTCAGATCAGCAGAAACCTGGAAGTGCTAAAGCAGGCTTTAACATCATTTCCCTGTGTTTTGGGTGAAGGACTTTCCCTTTTCCATTTCTAAAAGGGAGTTCCCTCCCCTTCACACACATTTATTAACTGGTATTCACAGGGTGCTATAGTAGGGGAAGGGTTATTGCCAGGAACATCACAGTGCTTCTCCTCATGGTCCTTAAAATGGGACAGAAGCTCAGATGTGTCCAGACACCAGCCTCCAGAGGGAACTGGAAAACCAAACTCCAGTTGTAGCTCCAGCTCTGGGGTTCAGACAATTAATGGAGAATAGAATGAATGTCTCTGGTTTTCAGAGCTGCTGAAGGAAACATGGAGCCCCATGGTCTGGATAAACAGGAGATGATTAAATGGAAGCCCTGTACATATTGCTACTTAAATGGTACATATGCCACCTTGGCAATGTGGTGGGACAAGAGGAAGAATAAAACGTGATGTCTTCATATAGTTCATACTATCAAGTCCCAGATCAAAATAAAGAGATGGACCCAAAATGCAGAACGTGGGACATTCATTTTCGGCTGCTTCCACCGTGGGCCTGGAAAATAGGCCACTATGCAACAGCAGGAGCCATTCCCAAACAAGGAACAGTCACACTGGAGTCCAGCCTTCCTCCTGCCTCATCTGGACAAACAGCTGGTGAAGGGGTAGTTTTGCTGCTGCTGAGTATCAGTGCTGACTTCACGGGTGCTGCCCTTCCCTGTTTTATTGGCACCTGCTGGAAATCTCTGGCCACATTTGTAGTCTAAATAATTGCAGCCTCCCAGCAAGAAAGGATGAGGGGGCAGCACCAGCATTTAAATGCTACAAATGGGACTCTACAGCAGGCACTGGTTGCTCTTCCATAAATTCCTTTCTATAGGAGCATGCAAGAGTAGGAAGAGGCCGAGTCCTGCTCTCAACCCTCCATCCTAGAGCACAGCTTTATTGGTAATTAAAAACTGCATCTCAGCTTAATTTTCTTCCCACAGTTGGCTGTACTCTATCTTACCCCCATCTCAAAGAGGCATGTCAGTCCTTTCATATCCTCACCGGAGTTCACAGGGATTTGCCAGCATTAATCAGAGACAATTACCTCTGCCTCTTTATGCAGGGATATCAGACCTGAGCCTGGGGTGACTCACTGCAAGGTCGCTTCCCCCTGCAAGGTTCTCCCAGACATCTCCTTTGACTGGAGACCTCAGCTGCCTTTGGTCATTCCATGCCTGGGAAGCTCTCCTGGCAAGGAGCAAGCCCCAGCTACTATCCAGCCTTGTGTTCTCCACATCCCTTTTCACCTCAGCTGGTGGAACTGATATGAGGGTAAAGGGTCAGGAATTATCTAACCAACACTTTCACATTTTGGTAATTAGCTTTTTCCACTGGATTTTGGGGTGGAACAGGTCTGTTCTGGTGATCACCTACTGCAACACAGCCAGGGCTTTGGGACCTGTCCTCAGCAGTGGGTCTGACCACTGCTGGCTTCAATTCCCACCTTCCCGCTGAGAAGAAATGAGTCTCACCTTCAGCTCTAACAGGTCTGATGCCCTAAGGGCCCTGTCTGGAAGGAGATCCCTTTTGAGATCCCATGGCTCTGTGGGAAGGGAGATCCCTCAAAGCCGAACACACCACTGGCTTCTTTCATTTAGGAGTGAAAGGACTCGTGGTTTCCTAGAGGGAAGGTTTTCTGTCCTAAAGAAATCCCAGGGCTCAGAGCAAGCTGGGAAGGAAAGTGAAATCTATTGATATTATGCACAATATGAAGCAGATACTTTGTTAGCACTAGCACTGCTTTAACTTACTAATAAATGGTTTTGTTATCAAGCTCTAGCTGCCAACACAGACCCTCTATGAGTGTTGGCTGTAGAGATCCTCCCCGCTGAAGCCTGCATCAACCTCATAGAGATCCTGACCCTGCAAATAAACACTCAGGTGGCCCTGGCCCACCTGACCTGCACTACCTACAGCACTCCAAGCATGAGTTTGCAGAAGAGCAAAAGAAGTCTGGTGGTTTAAAAGCACACAGACTTCTAGCACAACCTCTCCAGATGCTCAGGAAGCACAACATTTCACACTGCATCTGCCATGCTACGAAATGGGGTTGGAGAAGTATGAGTGGTGGGATAGTGCTAGGATAGCTCTGTGAGGATCACTTCCGTTCTAGTTCTTCTTTTTCCCTCGAAGAAGATAGGAGAGGTTTCTGCTGTTCTGCAATACTTTGGATGCACTGTCTGTACATCTGGCTTTGGGATGCTGCTGTGCAAAGACATTAGATTGGTGTTCTGGAGTCAAGGACAAACAAGGAGGAAGGAAAGAACTGGCTGAAACTAAGTCTCAACAAACAGAATGAAAGTCACTAAAGGGTAATCTAGTTTTGTGCAGAAGAGCTGAAGCCCTCAATAACCCAGGGAGCTGGAAAAAGGCCTGCCTCTTGCAAGGACCGGGAAGGTCCTTGCAGGGGGACTCACCCCACACATTTGGGTGCTGCCCACAGAGTCCTGCCTTATCAGTGCTGACTGGGCAGGGTATGAAGGCTTTACACAAAGCATTTTCCTATGAAATAAATAGTGCTCTGGGTGTAAGGAGGCTGCCCAGTCATAATACGGATTGCTGATTGCAGGGTTGCACAAGAAGCTGGTTCGGAAGTCAGTGAGAGCCACCCTGAAATGGCAGGGGCTGGCCAGGCAGCAGCTTACTTCCCAAAGAGTGCTTAAGATCGTGCTGAAAGCAGACTTATTTTCAAAGGGAGAACCTCAGCTTGGTGAGGAGAGAGGGAAAAGGGACATGAAGCAAAAAAGCACTCCTTAATGACACACACAGATGTGCTCAACTGTTGGCAGTGAAGGCAAAACAAGTGAGCTGCCACTTCCATCTCGGGCACTACTGGGGACAGGGAAATCCTCTGATAATAGGGACAGACTTCCAGTGAGGAAAGCAGCCCTTTTATTGACTGGTACTTCCCTTTTTACTAACACCTCTTTTCATCTTCTTAGCCAGCATGTACATCCCTGGCTGTTGTCCTTAACAGGTGGACAATAGCCTCCTTACTGATAGGAATTAGCTTTGTGTTATGAAGAGGACAGGGACATGAAAAGCAGGCTTGTCTGACAGGGCAAGCCTTTCCACCACAGCAAAACACTGTGGTGCATAACAGGCTGCAACAGTGTTTTGGTGCCCATTGTTCCTTTGCATAAAAGCCTTTGAACTGGAGTTAGTAATTATGGGAGCTGCACTGTGCACAGCTCCTCAGCTGCTGATATGTTTATCAGTGGAACATCAATCTGACTTGTTTCCAGGAGGTTTTGATGGCATGGGGTCATGCTTGCATCAGCTAATAAACTCTGCAGAGATGGGATGAGCTCTTTCTTTTGTATCTGTGAAGCAGAGAGCACCAATGGAGTCCCCATCCCTGATTTAAACAGCAATGATAATGTGTAAGACTTGAAAGCCTGGGGACTGGAGAGGCATTGCAAAGGTGCAGGGGTGCTTCCTGACAGTTTCAGGAGGTTGAAAACAGGGGCTTTTAAAATAAATCAACAAACAGATCTCACTATGCTAAAATACATTTGTCATAAAAACACAAAGGTTTCCTTTCCTCTCACCATGTCTGAACTTTGGCTGAGTGACTTAGAAACAATCACTGGCCACAGCAGGGTTCTCTCTGACATCTGTTCGTACCCAGGAGGAGCAAGGATGTTTGGGCAGCAGAGCATTCCCTCTGATTTGTCCTAGGGTGAATTAGTGTCAGCTTCATTAAACACCCGAAGGATTTCTGAAATCTCTCTTATTTTGTGTTATTTATTGCTAATCCTATAGAGCTAGAAGATCCAGTGCTCTAACCATCTGATACATCAATTATTGCAGTTTGGGATGAACTGGAAGGAGAAGTTGAGACATAGGCAGTGGCCAGTCTCACGAGATTCTGTTTGCTCATGCTAAGGGTAGAAAAGAACTTCTTAAGCAAAAGAACATTTTTTGACACAAACGAAACAGGTGCAAAGTGGACAAAATTCAGGACAGGTTGGAAAGTAGAAGAGTGGTTTTTGATCACAGAGCCCACAGGTTCTGGGGAGGTTTGCAGCTGGAACAGTGTGAGAACAAACCCCTCCCCTTGAAGACCAAGAATGTCTTGTTTAAGAAAACTATGAGGTGAGAAAGTTCTCTAAAACAGAAGGTAGGTAAGTAAGTGGACATGAGTCAGGAAGCCCTTTCCAGTCCCGCATTCAAAAGCAGTTTCAAAGGACTGCCATACCTTACAATTACCATCACGCCAAGGATGGCTCCTGAGCTTTACGCAGCTCCACAACACTCATCTCTATGAGAAATTTGGACCATACAATGTGCAACATGTATTACTCCACTCTAATTGCAGCACAGACAAGCATAGACTTGGTTAGGAACCAAACACAGTTTGTCTCCTTGCTTTCAGTGGCCAGTTTTAAGCAGCATCCATGCACGAGCTCTTCCCTCACAACAGAGTCTTTAGACAGGAACCTGGAATCCCAAACATCACTGTTTTCCTGGAACAATTGGGCAGGGAACTGGTTTTCTTAATGCCTGGGCTGGGACAAGGATTCTGCTCCCAACAGCCACCCACACTTCTGGGCTCACAAAAAAGCTAACCCAAGACATCAGGGATGGAAGCACAGCACCTCAGCAGACAGCCCCAAACCTGTGTCACAGAGGCAGCAGTCTGGTCATAAGGAGTCTGAACATATCAAGGAGGACTTGTTTTGTCTTCTTCTCCAATGAGGTGAAAGGCACCCTGGAGAGGACGGTTTGGTTAAGGTTTGCTGAAAAGCACCATTAAGCTGGGTAAGAAGAGAGCCAGGTTGTTTTGACCTTCCCCCATGGAGAGAAGCTGTAGTGTGGGCCTCATGGAGATACACTAGGGTGAACATTTCCTTATCTTGAATTTTGCTGTAGGACACTCAATTGAGGTTAACTTTCCCGGAATCAGAGGCACTGTTTTTTACAGCCAAGGTACATATTCAATCCTTACAGTTCCCATGGTGCTTTCAGCAAGGTTTGCAAATGTCCCACCCAGATTGATACTGGAGTGCTTTGCACAGGGCCAAAAATCTGCACAGTGGTTTCAAACCAGAAAGTTTACAGGGTCCCAGGATCATACAGAGAGATACAGCGCTTCTGTGACTGGAGAAAGATGCTATCTCCTTCCTGATGCTGTGATACTTGGATTATGCCACACAGTCTGGCAGTTACAGACTTCTTGCAGTGCACATCAGAAGTCTCTGAATGGGGAAGGAAAAGACAGGAAAGAAGGGTGTGCTGAGAGTCAAACAAAGGTAGAGTTTATGGGAAAGTGAACAGGAGGGGGGCAAACAAAAGCAATAGGAAGTTAGACTTTGAACAAGCCCAGTCATGCCTCGGGTACCGGTTCTACCTGCCTGCTGTCTGACCACAGCCCAGTCTGCCCAGTGACTGCAGTGGGAACTGGGGTGCGGAGCAGCACCAGGTGAGCGGGGTTTGTTTGCTGGTGGTGCTCCTGCAGAGGCAAGGTGGTTGAGACACGGTGTGGTGAGCGTGTCAGTTGGCAGCCCTTGCCAAAGGCCCCTGTGCAGATATCAAAAGTGGCTCTGCAGAGGAGACACTTGTTCACATGTGATATCTACATCACACAGCTTGGGAAGGAATTGGTTGTGGGACAGTGACAGAGGAGGATTCTGTGATATCTGCAGCTCACCCCAGGATCCATTTGGTTGCTGAAAGAAGATTACAGAAGAGAAATTACCCTGTATCCAGATCATCTGCCTTTCTCCTACTCTACTGAATATAAGGATTCAAGCTTGGTGAGCAGAGGCAACACTCAAATAGCAAACACCTGGCACACAAGCCCTTCTCCACTTAGAAACAGAAGCATCATACTCCAAAGCCAATTACAAACTGATATTAACTGTTGTGGATTTCATTAGTTATGTATTAGGTCACCCCAGGAGGAATGTTATTAGGATCTGTACAGTAAAAATGGCATTAGCTGGATGGAGTCAGGTAAGACACTTATTTCCCAGGGAAGGACAAGCATCCTGTGCCCCCTGGCATCCTCATTTCTGCAGGTACTTCTCAAGGTTTGGAGACAAGAAGAAGAAAGTGCTTCCTGTTGAAGAAAGCAGGAAAACAGAGGCTCAAGTACCCAATCTGCAGGTCAGTTGAGCTTTGTGAGCATCTCAGCTCCTGAGGAAATTCAGTGGAGAGCAGGGAGTGGAGCAGGGACACAGGGCTTGTTTCCCTGCAGCCTAGAAACCTGCCAAGAGCTGCAGAACTACCAAGAAGGCAAAAAAAAGTGCTACCACCACTTTTTTTTCACCCAGAGGGTAATGATGACCCAGTGGCTTTTTGTACCTGGTTTACACATGATGCAATAACTGCATGGACAAAACATCAGTGTGCAGTTCCAGGGATGCAGACACTGTGAACGGGGCTCATGGAAATCCCTTCCTGGCTCTTAGGTGACTTATCCAACCCAAATCATAGAATGGTTTGGGTTGGAAAGGACCTTAAGATCACCCAGTTCCAATGCCCTGCCATGGGCAGGGACACCTTGCACTAGACCACGTCGCCCAAGGCTCTGTCCAGCCTGGCCTTGAACATTGCCAGGGATGTGAACACTGTTCAAGGATGGCAGGTGCAATTTACCACTTCCTTGGGCAACCCGTTCCAGTGCCTCACCACCCTTACAGTAAAGAACTTCCTTGTTATATCCAACCTAAACTTCCCTTGTTTAAGTCTGAACCCGTTACCCCTTGTCCTATCACTACAATCCCTGTCCAGCATCCTTGTAGGTACCAAACACAGGTTCTGCTTGAGCCTGCACTCAGGGGCTGTGGCAGACTGCTCCTCCTGCTGCTGAAATCCAGTCTCAAGAGAGAAGCTGCTGCAGTTTTCCATGCGGGTTTCACCACTGTTGTTTCCTGGCAGTCTCCTCATGGCCTCCTTGGAACAGGCTGTCAGAAGAGTTTCCAGCCCACAGCCGGTTAATCACGCACAATTAACATAAACCTGAACACAGAGGGCAATAAATGAAAGCTGGGAAACCCCCCTTTTCTCAGCAGCTGGATGAGGCAATTTACAGCAAGCCTGGAGGCACAGGGAAAAAGCAGCCTTTCATGAGGTTGTAGGTCCCTGTGAAAGGGCTGATGAGGGCAGTCTGGGGCAGTGCTCCTGGCTCCCTTGGCCCCAGGGCTGTGGGCTAAGGCAGGACACAGGTGAGCTGCCAGCCCCAGACACCAGCCCCACTGCAGACGGTGCAGGAGGAATCTCTCTCAGCCACAGGGAGGCTGAGAGGTGAGATGTCAATGTTACTGGTGATGTGCTGATGAAGAGATACACTAAGTAGGGTTGTGACTTCCACCACAACAAGGCAGGAGCTGGCTGCAGTTTTCTAGAGCTTCAGTCTGGTGCTTAAAGCCAGGGTATACAGGACTAGAGGAGATGTCAGGGCTTATGGGTATGGTTTGACATTTTTGGGTTAGCTTCCTTCAGAGATGCTCTCCAAGGCATTCTCCTGTAGGTTTCCTGCCAGTGCTGGTGCTCAGTTGATGCCCTGGGGAGTTGGTTCAAGGAGCAGAAAGCAAATCTCTGAAAAGTGAATACCTTTTTGCCAGTATGTTTCAGGGAGACAAAGCTAATATGAAGAAAGCAGATGGCATGTGGGACTACTCCTTCAGCTAGCTGTCAGACAGACTGAGTTGCAATGCTGATCTGCTCCTTTGGACTCCATTTTCACCACCAGCTCTGCAGGCCGCTGGTCACGCAGGGGTCCTGCAGTGTCTTGTACCCTGGGCTGGAGGCTCCTACCAACACAGAGGAAAAGCTCACCCAGCACAAAAACAGAATGCCCCTTCCAGCCTGTCCCACCAAGCAGACCTGCCTGGTGCTTGGTGATGAGGACCACTGTCCCCAGTGGAGCCCAGCTCACCTCCGGGTACATGGAGACAAACATGCTCAGCAGTCTGGGAGAACCTGCAGTGGATTGTGAAATGCCTTGTGTGAGGTACAGCACCGGCGATCTCAGATCAGTCCCTTGCATCCAGGGCCTTGCAGAGGAAGAGGGGCCTAGTGGGGAAAAAAATACAGATGAAAACAAATAGCCATTTTCTTAGTACATTGGCTTCCTTTTGGACCTCACCCACTTGCCCCAGGGTTGGCCAACAGTGGAAGTTTCCCCAGTACACAACACTTTTAGTATTCAAGTGGCAGTGTCTGGTTACATCCAAGCAGAGCCCTTCAGATGCTTACTCATTTTGGAGATGGCCACCTATTTGAATGGGTTTTACAGCCTCCTGTACTTAAGACAGTAATGTGATGGGAATGCAACAGAAAAGGAAGAAGATAAAGCCTTGCTGGTTGGGAATGCCTGTGTACAAGGTGATGGGAAGAATGATACTGGGCACACACATTGTGCCAGCTCTTCCCTTTATCTCTGATTGTGTTCTGAGCAGATCTTGTCTCTGATGGGTCCCTTAGCAGCTGAACTGGGAGATAAGCAGAAGGAAGGTGGAAACCACATGGCTGAAAAGCAGAGGAGTGGTGGAAGAATCAGTTGGCAGAAGACATGGCAGGCAATCCATTTAAAACAGATTAGCCCAGGCTTTGGGGTAAAAGGTAGAAGACTTGCCCCAAAATACTAGGATGAGAGGGAAAGGCAGATTTGTTGACAGGGTGTAATTCTACAGCATATGCAGGGATAGTTTCTAAATATGAGCGAGAACCAGTTCAAACTGGTTTAACAGAAACTTCGTGCACCAAAGACCTCTAGTGAGGACATTAGAGAAAGAGCTTTGCATCTTCAGCAGCAGCTCCTGTCTGCTTGGCTGCAGAGACACGTGGTCCATGCAATGACCCCAGTGATCTGCCTGTTGTTAAGCCTCCTCAAGTGTGTCACAAATGCCCCTTCATCCTCTAATATAGGATTGCAACTGCCTCCAAGGCAGAGAAAGGGCTGTGTGGCAAGGCTTGTGGGACGCAGCTACCAGCTTCTGAACTTGATGACAGTTCACACAAGGACTGTTTTGGCTTGCTTTGGTTTTAATGGGGGCATTGCTGCCTGAAGTCCTCTGATAACAGGGAAAAAAACACTTATTTCTTTCAAAACAGTGTGTGTGTCAGCAAAAGAAATCTGGGAAACTGATCCAAATAGATAAAGAATAAGAGGGAGAAGCACACACATGCATTGTTTTTTAAAGTCCCACTGGCAAGTTGTTGCTGCTGGACTGGTGACTCCAAGAGCTGGATATAACACATAAAACTGAGGGGAAGCAGACCCAGGGCACAGAGGACACAAAAGAGGCTTGGGAGACCTGAGGTCAATTCTCTGTTCTCCTGAAGGTTATACATCTCTTCCCTGCCTTACAGATGGCTATGAGGCTTCAAGACCAGAGAAAGTGTACTAATATGGACCATAACATTACTTTAGACAGGGAGGAAGGGAACAGGAACTCCTATTTTAGGAAGCTTATAGAGTTCCAGAGCATCTAACATCTTAGCATCCAGCTCCAGCAGTGCACAATGTCCCCGCTGGTTTGACAGTACAGCGTCAAAGGCAACACCGAGTGGGATACTAAGATATTCCTGCCCCTCTTGTGTACATCTCAGAGGAGCTGGCAAACCACAGTGGGCACCTGCTCTGGCTGAACAATAACCCCATAATGAATAAAACCTGCAGCACTTTAGCCTGAAGGCAGGGGACATGCAGCAGAGCTCGGGTCCCTTTGGGTGCAGCTGCTGCAGGGAAGGGCTCCCCACGTTGCCTAGGTGAGAGGAGCACTGGTTCAATTTAAAGCAGAGTTTCTCGCTGGGGGAGTCCCAGCAGCTCACATTCCTGGGCCAATGCTTTTGCTTCAACCCATCACAAGTATTTCTGAACAATCCCAAAGCAGCCAGCATGTGGGTCAGGTGTGTCAGGGGAGAGAACAAAGACACAGATGCTTTGTCTGCACTGAGCCTTGTGGAAAAATACCCTTCTCCTTGCTGGAATGCCTGGCTGGCTCCAGCAGAGCTCCTGGCCTCTGCAGCCCTCACAGGCCGCTCACTCTCATTCTGTATATCCTCTCATGTAGGCTGGCTCTGAGCAACGTAGTGATGATGGTAATTAAACGATGGGTCTGGCATTGCAAAGTCTCCTAAAGATGTTACAGGAACTGATGGTAAGTTTCCAAACTCCTGACACAGCGCGAGATGAGGACATCTCAGAGAGGTAACCATTGACTAAAGGCCACAGAAACTGTCATGCCTCAGGTGGCACCTTGCCCAGGAAACACTCATTTCCCCATGACACTGGTCAGCAAAGCTTCCTTGCAGAGAGGTTCCTTTTACATGCTGCAGAACTGATCAGATCTGCTGTAATTCCTATAGCTGACTATTTCTCTGTGCCTTTGGGGGTTGGACTAGATGACCTTTGAAGGTCCCTTCCAACCCACACTATGCTATGATTCTCTAAGCTATTACAGTAACATGCAGCTCTGTTCTTGATGACCAAGGGAGAGCATTTTCAATTTCTATCTCCATTTGTTCAAGGATAAAGAAAAGGAGTGCCTGGAAAGTTTTCATAGCCTATTTCCCACACAGGCAGCACTTGATCGAGTAATGCTTGCTTACCTCATGCCGGATTAGCTTTGGCACTTCTAATCTGCACCTGCTCCATTTAGGATGCAGAAGGAGCAAGTCTGGTCATCCCTAACTCCCTTGCACTAAGGGAAATGATATTAAGGAATTCTCTTTACATTGTTCAGAGCTTCAACCCCATTCCTTCTCCCCACCCCCACAGCTTTAGAGCTCTCTTTTTAACCTGAATGAACTGTTTGACCTCAAAACCTAAGTAATTTCTTCCTTAAGCAATAAATGAGGCTGGAAAGCATCACATCACTGTGGGTTTTGTGCAGAGGGACAATATTCTGTCCTGCCACTGTGGAGCCATCCCTTGTCATGCCGGGCCAGCTGCTGTGTTTATATGTGAGCCATTGGGCCACAGGGAAGCTGGAAACACTGGGTACTTCGCTTCCTGCATCCAGCCCGGCAGCCACGCAAAGCCTGTGAGGTCCCTTCCAGCCCACTGGGATTAACTCAGCCATACACCCAAGCAAGCAAGCCCTCCTTCCTGATAGCCAGAGCAAGGCCAAAAGCTTTGGGGATCAGGAGGGGAGGAGAGGCATCTGCTGCAGAGATGGAGGCTATCAAAAAAGCAGGGCACTTGTGCAGAGCACTTGTGGGCAGCAGCTCCTGGGGCCTGACAAGGCCTGGCTCCATAAACCATGCAAACCCCCTCAGAAACACAGACCTTGGTGCAGAGGGTGCTGCCTGGACGCTACAGGACAAGGGACCAGCTCCAGCGCCCTGGGAGCTGCCAGCACCAGAGCACGGCTGCACTGGGACGGTGGGCTCAGGCACATCCCTGGGGAGCTCTGCCCCAAACAGCCAACACCTTCGTGTTGGGGGAATAGGGGGCTTTGCTCCGTGTTAGGCTCAGCCAGTGAAACAAGGCAGCTCAATGTGCCTTCACCAGGGCACAGCAAGGCACTCTGCAGCTCTGGTTTGTGAGGAGGAGGGGTTCATCCTGCGGCAAGGCTCAACAGCTGGGCCCAGTTCCCGTCCCGAAGACAAACCCGCTCTGAAGAGCCGGGAATCCCGGGGAGCAGAACCCCTCACCCCGCGGGGAAAGCAGAACAGAGGCCGGGCGGCACCGCAGCCTTCCCCATCCGCCCCACGGCGGAGCTGCCGGCGCAGCCCGGGTGACCCCACACGGCCAAGCCGGGGAACGCAGGCGGCCGGCGGCTATGGCAGGGAGTGTGGCACGGCCCGGTGCTGGGGTCTGGCGCCGGTGCCACCTCCGTGCCGCAGGGCCTGAGTCCTCCGGCCGCGCGGTACCGACATGGCGGCACCTCCTCACGGCCGGAGCAGCAGCTCCCCTGGCAGAGCAGGGTGCCCGTGGGGTCCGGCCCCTCCGCCCCCCGCGCTGCCCTGCACCTTCTTGGGGTGAAGGAGAAAGTGCTTAGTGCGATACAAAGCAAAAGGGAGGGCTCGGGCCGGCCTGCGGAGCCCACCAGGGAGACACAAAGATGTGCTTCACGTGAAAGGGGATCACAGAATCAACCAAGTTGGAAAAGACCCTTAAGCTCATCCAGTCCAACCGTTGCCCAGCCCTGCCAAGGCCACCATTAACCCATGGCACTGAGGGCCTTGTGTAAATGGTTTGTGAACATTTCCAGGGACGGTGATTGCACCACTGCCCCGGGCAGCCTGTCCCCAGTGCCTGAGCACCCTTTGGGGAAGAGATTGCTCCTAATCTCCAGTTTAAACTCCTCCATGCCCAGTTTAAGGCTGTTTTCTCTTGTCCTATCACTCGTTACTTGAGAGACCAGCCACCTCTTTCCTCTATCCAAAGAGACTGCAATACACACAGCACCTTCTCCCTTTGGAGACTATCAAGAGAAGCAGCTTTGGTTTCCAATAGCACCCCCAGTCCAGGGGTTACCCCATTGCACCGGTGACCCCTTTGCCTGAGCAGAGCCCAGCTCAGCAGAGCTGCTCCTCGTGGGACATGGGGGGTAACACAGACATGAATAACTGGAAACAGCAGGATGGGAGAGCTGGTGTAGAGTGGGGAGAGGTGGTATTGACCAAGCACACCCCACAGTCCGGAGCACAGGAGTGAAAGCCTGCTGTGGAGGCCCAGCACTGCCAGGTCAATGGTGGAGGTCCGCCTGGTGCCATACATATTCATTGCCAATTAGCCCAATTTACATCTAGCTAACTATACATGGTAGTGCCTGAGTGATCACCAGCCTGGAGACACAGCCACAGCAGCTCCTGTTTGAAGAACAGTGTCTGCTTTTGGTTTCAGACTCAAACCCCAAACCAGTCTGACCAGCTGGAACCCAGTTTCAGTTACACCCTGCCTTGCTCTCTGGGTGACTTGGTGTGTAATGAGCTCACTCCCAGCACACCTCACCTCCTAGCTGCCTCCCTGTATCCACACACATTGCATCCCCCTCTCCCAGCCCTCCCCAAGCCATGGGACAGCTGCTGCTGCTGCATTAACAGCGCAGTGCTGTGCCCTGAGCTACCGCAGTCTGTGCAGATGAAAGGGTGCGAGATAGCAGGCATGGGAACGGTACCTGCCCCCTGTGCGGGTCATTGCTTCTCAGACACCACTCCCAAGTCAGATAAAACAAACAATTCGTTTTTATTAGCAGAGTGAGCGCACAAAAACATAAATCAAGATGTCAGGTTTACCGCATAGGCCATGACAGGCTGTGGGAAAAACAGAGAGATGGAAGAAACGATACGAGAGAGACCATGAAAAGCCATGGAGGAATCAGACCAGCCCCAGGGACACTGATGCAGATGCCCATGACGGGGAGAAGCATGCAGTCAGATTGCAGCAGGCTGGGGCAGGGGTTTCTTCCCTTCCAGCCCAGGCACTGGCCCCATGAGGCAGCTCTCCTGAAGCTGCACCTGAGCATGCCCTGAGCTGGGCACGGCTACACCAGAGCCTTCCAGAGCCACTGTGCCCTCAGCCCTGAAAGGGTCCAAGCATTTAAAGTCTATACATAGATTTATGCTTCTTACACACATACATGTGCACACACATGCAAATACACCCCCCCCCCCCCCCCCCCCCAGTTCCCATTCTTTTCCCAGAATGAGTTTTCCAAGAGCAGCAGGCACTGGAAGTTTGGGGATTGATGCCAACTTCAGAGCTGATAAAGCGTACCAGGTACTTCAGAAATAGCAGCTTCTGCTCCCAGCAGACGTCCTCAGCTCCTAGAGGTACAAGCCTGAACCATAGGTGTACACCAGTCAGTACAGATATGGGAAGCACCTCACTGCAAACAGCCAAGGGGGAATATATGGACCTTGCCAAAGTGTATGTTGCCATGGGGCCAGGGATGAGCTCTGGACCTCCTGGGGCTGGGCTCATCTTGCACCAGGAGGAACAGGCCAGCAGGAGCAAGGAAGCTTGGGGACATCAGCTGGGTATCCAGCCCACTTCTGTGCTCTGGGAGATGCCAGGGAGCCGGGTCTGGATATATGCTTGGACGAGAGCACTGTAAAATCAAAGCTGCCTCACAGATGCAACTGTGAGGGAGCTGGGTCCTTCCACCTTCCTCTTGCCACCAGCAGGAAAAGTAGGGACATTCCTTTTCTTTCATTTGAGAATAAATAGCTATTTTCTCAATGTGTTTGGGTTCAGAGTGAACAGTGGAAAAGCAAACAGAGCGAATCACAGAGAGAAAATAGTGGACATGTACTATACACAGCAGGCTGTAACATGGCAGCCAGGCATAAAAAACTCTAGGTGTGCTTTTCTGTTAAAAAGCAAAGCCTAGGGATTAAAGCAGGTATTTCTGCTTCCTTCCATCTCAAAACCAGGAACCACTGGAGAGTGTCACAGAGCCCCTGGAACAGATCTGAACGGTTACATGCATCTCACAGCCAGTGAAAGGCTCACCATGACCCTAGGAGGGCTGCTGGGAGGCAGGGCCACCTTGCAAAGGACTGGGGGAAAGGGAGGAAAGCAAGAGATTGTGTGCAAGAAATTGGCACTGCAAACAAAACCTTGGTAGCTCTGGTGAGTTTTCACTATTCACCAGTGCAAAGGCTCCTCAGATCCAGTCCCAGGGTCCTTCAGTAAGTTGAGTGGAGTTGTGCTCCAGGTTTGAGCAGGAAGTAAGATGTAATTCAGAGTTTCACTGGATTGTTTGAGGTTAGGAAGGGACAGACATCACAGAGCATCAAAATGCTCCCAGATCCCCACTTTCCAGAGCAGCCATTTAGCCAACACAATCACAAACACTAGTACTGCCAAATCATGGCTAGACCTTGGCCTGACAAATGTCTTCAAAGGGAAAACGTCCTTCAGGCGCTGGCCCGTGTCTTAAAACAGAACTCCAGAAGTTCTGGGGAGTGCCCCATTACTGGGCTGGAGGGGGAGAGGCTGTAGGTCAGACTGGTTTGGTGGCACTGCTGTAAAACAGACGCTCAGTGTCCTCTGTGGTGGAGAGGGTGGAGTTGGTAGCAGTAGATGGCTGATGCCGGCCGCTGTTCTTCCTTTTCTTCAGGAAGAAATAGCCAATGATGGCCAGGACCACCATGATGCAGATCCCGAGGAGCACAGCAATCACTACCTCAAAAGCACCTGTGGGGTTACACAAACACGTTAGAAGGGCTGCTCGATGCAGCAGGAGTGGTCAGAAAGAAGAAAGCACAAAAGCCACTGCAAAAGATGTGCTGGCAGAGAAGAGGTGGACAATAGCTGGCCTGACAGCAGGGTGGTCATTGCTCAACAGGGCAAAGAAGAAAGACAACAACCACACAGCATAAGGGTATGGCCAAGGTATAGCCAGCCTGTCTCTCCCAAATTACGGTTCCCATCATTTCCCAGATGCAACACGCCCTCTAAAGGCTATTCAGTGACTTCGACAGAGTATCAAGCCCTTCCAAAACGCTGGCTTTGCTTTGTATGTCAACAGGGAGGCCACCAAGGGGTTGCAGAAATCATCTCCTGGTTGGGATAAGGCTGTGAGAGTGAGCTGTGGTGGACAGGCTGTTTGTGGGAAAGAGTTTGTAGCAGTGCTGTGAGCATTTGTTCTTTTACAACCAACCAAACTCCTGCATCATCAGTGGAGACTGTCAAACATGATGCATTTGAGAGCTGGTGTGAATTTGAAGACTAAATCAAACTCTAGGGTTGAAGAACAAAACTGTACGTTTTCAGGAGGTCTCTACTGCAGAAAGAGGCCTTACAGCTCTGTGGGGAAAGGACACAAACCTTAATGTGATATTCTTTTAAGAACTTGTACTTAAATAGCTTTGGTGTTCTTTACAACTGTAAAGAACAATTGCAGGGAAGTTATATAGGGTCATCGGATTTCCAACATTATTCCCATACCCACTGGTCCTTTTTTTGCAGAAATCAGTGGTCCTGAGGTGAACTTGGCCCTTAGGAAGAATTCTACTTGCACTTTTTGATGTTCAACTGTGGAACATCCATGTAAGTTGATGGAAGGAGAATCAGGAGCTTCTGATAGGAGCTACTGAGTCACAGACAAAGGAGAAGTTGGACCACAGACGCACAGTACACAGAAGCATCTCTTGCCACTGCTGGCATCCCACACATCCCACATTGCTTCCTCAGCTTCAAAAGGGGGGTTGGGACAGAAGGCTGTCATTTGTAAGGAAAGATCAAACATTTTTCAGAACAGGATAAAAGCAACAAGCAAGATCTGTAGGAAAAAATGTTACTCACTTAAGAGACTGCTTTGGGCCTCAAATGACTCCCATCTCCGGCCAATCACATCTGCTTCTGAATTGGGAGCAGACAGGGGGAAAAAGATTTTACAAAGAAGGTTGGGAACAAGGGATAAGACAGTTTCTGAGGAACGTATTTCCAGTGCTCTGAAAAGACTGAATGCATACAGCACCCCTCTTGACAGCCATGGTACTGAGCTCTCAGGGCAAGCTGTGAGGCACAGCGTAGCTGTAGAAAAGCAGCAAGAGTTTGCCTCCTGACAGGTCCAGTCTGGCAGAATTCCTCCTGTTTCAGCTGTTGGCCTCCACAGCCACACATACAAAGCTGATAGCGTCAACTTTTCCCTCTTGTTCGTTTAAAACTTCAGTCTAATATGTGTCATTGAGGATTTTCTTGATTTCTTGCCTCCCACTTGGGGAGAACTGGAGCCAAGCTAGAAAGTTAGTCTTTCTAGAGAGGCCATACCTTATCTCTGGTTAGTTTTGTCATCCTCTTCTGTCCCTTTTTCAACATCAACATCCAGAATGTTTTCCAGCTCTGAGAAATGACAGGCTGCATTGCAGAAACATGCTGTAGATACACAGTATTTACACAAGCCATCAGTCACACTGAAGAATGCTGTGATGGATGGCCAGGGTTTGTGAGCAGAGCTGCTTTGACTGAAAGCTCCTAAATCACTGCCTCTTTTGGGACCACAGAATTTAATCTGGAGTGATTTTCATAATTTCATCAGTAAAACTAGCCTTCACTATGTCTGCTTACTTGTGATGCCTGAACATGATTTCATGCACTCGTCCTCCTTTTCAAAGTTGTTGCTGTTGCCTCCACAGCCCCCATAGGTGAAGGGGTCACATTTCTCAGAGAACGGGTTGTAGTACCAGCGAGGGATGCTCTCAGTGCACTGTCCAGTATCAGGCAACTCCACACAGTGACCTGGCAAAGCAAAGGAGATGTGCTCTAGCCCAAGTGGAGTAGCAACATCTTCTGTTCACAACAGAAGAGTACAAGCACCGTGGCAGAGGAAATCTATGGCCAGAACAGAGGATCTCAGGTCCCCACTGCCCAGTTACCAGCTGCTCAATCTGGCATTGCCACAGTGAGATGCCATCTGCCCATAAACCCAGCTAGCAGGGAGGAACATCAGAGGAACAGTGTGCAGTTGTGCTGGACCTTGGATTCAGCCTCCTGCAGGAATGATCTGTCCTCTTTGGGAGGCAGAAGGGAAGAAGAAGAGCCTGGACACACAGAAACCACAGTTCATCTCAGGTCTCTGCACTTGGGATATACTCTTTTAGCCCAGTGACAGTACCACTGTTTACACTGGTACAAACAAGACAAAGATACGGGACTGAGCACAAGCGTATGATTACTTGTATTATGCCATTATTGGTATTATGCCATTGCTGCGTCACTCACACTGCTTTGGTTTGTGCTATTTCTAAAACCAGCCATTTTTGGAATTATACAAGGAAGCAGTTTTACCATGAAACAACAGACTGAAGAAGAAAACAAAAGCTGGTAGATGTCAGCCTAGGTGCTCTGGAAGGGACGTACCTTGCTGGTGTGTGACATTGATTTTCTGTAGTCTGTTGAACTCACGAGCATCTGCAAGAGCAACATTTCATGTTAAAACTTCTGCCACCAGCTGAATGCAAAAGAAAAGCTTCTGTCCATGCAGACATGAGCAGACAGGGTTTTCCTGCACATTCCACTATCACAAGCCAGGGAAAGAGAGAGATTATTTCTCTCAAAGTTGTGAGAGGAACATGGGAAAAATAAAATAATGAGAAACTATTCCCAGTATCCATTCCACAAATACAGAGACAGAACTAAGGAAAACAAAAGCTGCTTTCTTATTATTTTTCCATCAAAAAGTATGGGGAAACTGCATCACTCCAGAAGTGCGAAAGAGCACAAGTGTAGGATATGAGAGGGCAAGAGGGATGAATTGTAAGCTTGCAACCTAGAAAGGCAACAGGACACCCACATATAGGAAAGAGACTAGGGGAACTCCATCAGAAGAGAAGGAAGGAGGGACTATGGACTTGGGCAGCTTACCACTGTGCATTTACATTAGCATAACATGAGGATGTTAAGGGCACTGTGACACTGGACAGACTGGGAGAAATCATGGTTTCATTTCCCAACTCCCAGCTCTATGAGAGCAGGTAAGGTCATTCGGTGAGAAAAATATGGGAAGAGGTGAGGAGAACAGGCTCTGAAGTCTTACAGACAGGTGCAGAGAAGAGTTGGAAAGTATTTAAGAGGCAGGAAACATCCCAGAGGGAAGATCAGCTCTTGCAGTCAGCAGAGATACAGGAGACAGCAGAATCTGCAAATGCAACACCACAGGAAGAGATAATGCAGGGTCAGCAGATAAGAACAGAAGGCACCAAAAAGCATTGAGTCAACACCTGTAAGTCAATGTAACTTACACTGCTCTCATCCGCAGGCAGATACCAAGTAGTCTAAGACAGAATTTGAAGTACTTACATCGTTCACAATACATCTCATCTGATCCATCAGCACAGTCAAGAGTTTCATCACACTCCAGATAAGCATCAATGCAGCAACCATCTTTGCATCTGAAGAATGGGGGTTGACACTTCCCATTGCACACTGCATCAGAAACAGTTCAGACAGAGTATTAAAATCCTCCCTGCCACACAGATGCTTTATGAAGGACTTAAAAGCTGTTGATAGGGCTGGCAAACAAGAAAAGACAGATGGGTTAAGTTCTGGTTTCAGTGCCACCCTGAGCATAAATGAACCATTGCTCTGAGAACAGTGATGCTTCCGCTCAGAAAAGAAGTACACAGAAAGTGGAAGCAAGAATGAGCTACTCAAGAAGAATACAGAGACACTGCCCAAAAGAATATGAAGACACTGCCCATGCATGGGGGATTAAATTAGGAAAACCAAACTGAAACCTGCACACTGGGCTGCAGGAACCGATGGAGTTACTCCCCTTTGCTCCAGGGGTGGTCCCAAATGCTGAGTACTGTGCCCAGTTCCAAGCCTCCCAGTGCACAGAAAACATTGGCGTACTCAAGTGAATCCAGTAGACTCAGCAAGGGGCTGGAGCACAAGACCTAGTGTGAGGTTTTGGAACAGACAAGAGACAGACTCGTTTTGGAGGTGCACAGTAATAGGATAAGCAGCAACAGATACAAGTTGCGACAAGAGAAAATGATTCAATATGAGAGTAAAGTTATGACAAAGATCAAACAAAAATCTCCTTTATCAGATACCCAGAACTGGACTGGATGCAGTCCTGAGCAACCCAATGTGACTCAACGCTGACCCTGCTTTGAGTAGTGGGTTGGACCAGATGACCTCCAGAGGTAATCCCCAACCTGAATTATCCTATGGCATGAAAGTGAAAGGCGTAGTGAAGACATGAGTCTCCAGTGTCTCCCTTTCCACACTGAGTGAGTGCTAATCAAAAGCCACAGGAATGGACGTGAAACACCCAGCCTGAGCTCACAGCAGGATTACACAGCGGTACGGGAGGCTCACCTGGCTGCTGTCGCCCACCAACAGAACCTGAGAGACAAGGGAAAAAATAGAACAGATTTACCACCACACCCTTTTGTCAGCTCAAGATCAGCTTCATACTGCCCTCATATCTCATCTAAGAAGTGCTTATATTCTGGAAGCAAGCCCTGTAGAGGTTTTGGAGGGGAAATATGGATGCCCAAAACCTGGAGACCCCAGTGAGTAGTACCCACATGAGACAGGCCTGGAGGAACAGGGCAACTTCCCACCACAAGCTAGACCATTCCCAAATGGGAGTGAAGCACTTCTGGCTCCTCCACTGTACATTTCTACCCTGTGAATTTAGGTTTCAGATGTGACATGAAGATTTGGTGAGTATTTCT
Organism: Neopsephotus bourkii; assembly: GCF_033783945.1. Lineage (NCBI taxonomy): Eukaryota > Metazoa > Chordata > Aves > Psittaciformes > Psittacidae > Neopsephotus > Neopsephotus bourkii. The sequence goes on along the minus strand of NW_026902298.1, from coordinate 11,565,670 downwards.
GCAGCCAGAGATACACCAGGGACAGTGACCAGGGAAGCAGTGCTCCAGGAGCTGGGTCAGATACATCACCAGTGACCCCATTCATAATTAGCCAGGTCTCCTCAGCTCCCTGGGCTCTAAGTAGCTGCCAGCCAGGAAGCTGCAGTACCTGCCTCTGGAGTCATCCCAATCCTATGGGAAAGAGGGAACTGATTTCTGAAGAAGACTCACCTCTAACATTCTTGCAGGCGAGTTGACACTCCTCTTCCCTTAAATAGTTATTCTTGTTGGGCTTGCAGCCACCAAAAATGAACTCCTCACACTGCTGAAGGCTCGGGTTGTAAAACCAGCGTGGAAAAGATCCCCGGCACCAACCCACCTTCTTAGGAGTCAAACAGTGCTCTATGATAAAGTCAACACAAAAGGCTCTGGTTAGCTGGCTTTGCCTTCACATCTGCAAAGGAGAAACTCCTCCAAAGGCCCTTCTGAAAGAGTTATAAAGTCCTGAGCAGCGTGGAGAAGGTGAGCAGGGAATCCTGGCATATATTTTCTTATATGGAAGGCAGGGTCAAAAAATCAAATTAGAAGGTGCCACATCCATAAAACAAAAGGAGCTGCTTTTCCACACAACACATAGTTAAGCTTCAGGATGTTGCTGTTGTGCAAAGATTACACATGGTCAAAAAGGGCTATTAAACACAAAGACACCACCTTCTGCTTAAAAAAATCTCCCAGCTACAAATTCCTTGGCACTAGCCAAGCATAGGAAGGATTACTGATAGCATGCTATGTTCTTGTACCCCTTCCAGAGTATCAGCCTCTGGTGACTGTTGAATGCAGTGTACTGGATTCTGGACAGACCATTAGTGCCACTTGACATGGCTGTTCTTGTATTTTTATGGTATCTGTAGTAGGAGCAGAAATTTCCTGCTTAGCTACTGATCAACCATTTGTCCAAGAACTCTGTGATCCTAATGCACTTGTGATGCTGAACATTTTGGTCATTAAAACCAGCCATTAATAAAGAAAGTCAGGGACGCTTTGAATGTCAAGCAGGCAGCTCCACCTATCCTGCAGCTTAAGGAAATTAGGGCTTTCACAGTGAAACCACGGAGTCAATAGGGCATTTCAGGTTCTCCTCTCTTACACCCTCAGCTGCACCCCAGGCTTCAGCCACTCTGGCGTCACCCAGCAGAGGGCATGACGTGCAGACAGGATGGGGTTGTTGTGGGCTCCCCTTCTGCAAGGGAATGCTAAAACCCTAAACCACTATGGATGTGGAGACCTTCCACTACTGGTCAGGTGCTGGCTGTTACTGGGAAAAGCTGACATGCAAGTCTAACCTCTTGGTTGTGCTCTTCTCCTATCTACTCCTCTGAGAAGAGCATCACCCAGGCTTGGGGACTCCATCTAGACATCCGTGGGCTTAAGCTCACCTTCAGTCTGCTCAGAATCCAGCACCATGATGGTGATGTTGGTGAAGTCTTGCTGTTGTGCAGTGTCTGTGACAGTAAGCTGGAAGACGTAAATCCCTGCCTGTAGGTTGGAGATTTCTACTTGATCGTCTTTGTGCTTCTGAGAATGGAAAAGAAAGGCTTATGCAGAAGAAGTACCTCTAATGAGGGACTGAGTGAAGCCACGCAAGGCCCGTGTTCCTGCATTAGGAAGAAAGCAGCTTGGCTACAAACCCCCAGGCAGATGTCTGGCATGAAACATGTCTCAGTGCTGTACAATCCCCCCAAATCCATGGGCTGGTACCCAGCTGGAACAGCAGTGAGGAAGAACACCACAGGTGTAAGTAGATATTTTATATTTGGGGGCATTGTGAAGACACAAGGGAAAATAAAAAATTTTGGAGAGGACTGAAATAGTTTTTATTTTACTTTTTAAGAAATAAAACTTATTATGAATCCTTTACTTAGCACATAGGGAATAAACCAGGTGTATCTAAGATATATACACTCTTTCATAGAATCATAGAATAGTTAGGGTCGGAAAGCACCTTAAGATCATGTAGTTCCAACCCCCCTGCCATGGGCAGGGACACCTCACACTAAACCATATCACCCAAGGCTCTGTCCAACCTGGCCTTGAACACTGCCAGGGATGGAGCATTCACAACCTCCCTGGGCAACCCATTCCAGTGCCTCACCACCCTTACAGTAAAGAACTTCTTCTTTATATCCAGTCTAAGTATATTTCATTTTAGAGATGGAAATGAGTGCACATTTTTGCCTGCTGAGAGGTTTCTAAAGGAGAGAGAATTATTTTTGTCAGAATAGAAAGCTGTGATATTACTGATACAAAGGCTGAACGGAGACCTCATAGCAGCCTTCCAGTATCTGAAGGGGGCCTATAGGGATGCTGAAGAGTGACTCTTCATTAGGGACTGTAGTGATAGGAGAAGGGGTAATGGGTTAAAACTTAAAACAGGGGAAGCTTAGATTGGATATAAGGAAGAAGTTCTTTACTGTGAGGGTCGTGAGGCACTGGAATGGGTTGTCCACGGAAGGTGTTAATGCTCCATCCCTGGCAGTGTTCAAGGCCAGGTTGGACAGAGCCTTGGGTGGCATGGTTTAGTGTGAGGTGTCCCTGCCCATGGCAGGGGGGTTGGAACTGAATGATCTTAAGGTCCTTTCCAACCCTAACTATTCTATGATATTTGCTAACAATATTGGGCCTCTATTTCCATGCTATCTACCTTTTTGTTTTTGTTTCAAGAGAACACAGTGCTGCATATGTATCATCTTAATGTAGTTAACAAAGAATAATACATGAGGACTCCTTTTTGGAGTTTGGTTTTGGTTTGTGTACCCTCACACAAGTTACTTCGGTTGCGATGGGGGAAGGGACAAGGAAAGGAGCACCTGCATGTTTGCAGAGTGCCCTCGGAGCCCTACAGCTAGTCACTGCATCTTCAAAATCAGTTGTGGGCCTGATGCATTCATTTGCTAATTCTTCGAAAAGGTGCCACAAGATCTCTGTATCAGCTCCAAGGCTTTCCAGGGCATTTCACACGAGTTTAACAGTAATCATTGGCTCTTCTAAAGCCACAGTTCACATTTAACATCTATCAGATAGGCAGTGTTCACACCTTGGAGATCTTGGAGCCAGTCAGGAGATGTGGCTTCTGCTCCAGCTCAGATACAATAGGAGGAGGAAACTATGATTTAAAGAGAGGCAAAGTCCAGGAAAAAACCCAGAACAGAAGTAGATCCTGAGGCTGGATTATTCAGACCCAGAGGAGTAGAAGCACCAGAGCAAAAGTAAGGGCAGGCCCCTCATTGAACTACAGGAGCTTGGGAGCAGAATCAGCTCTTGCACCAAAGCTGCTTCCCTCTTAAGTACTCCCACCCAGGAAGAGGAGGTGTTGCTAAGGAAGGTTTGAGATGGCATCCTGGTGCAGGGAGCCTGCAACCTGGTGAGGCCAAGAAATGCCATGTCCCCAGTGCGAGAGGCTGGGGTTAGCCACAAGGAGTGCTCCACAGCCTTTGGGAACAGGCTTATGGGTGGACTGTCTCAAAGAGGGAAGGACAAAGTGATCTCCAAGTCAGTGGCTGTGAGAGCCCAACCTAAAGCAGGTGACACTGAGCAAGCTGCTTGCTTCCTGCAGCTCCCTACCTTCATCTCCACGGAGGGGTCGCCGACGACCTGTTTCCATTCATAGCTCACTATCCCTCGGTCATCCGTGCTCTCTATGCCTCTCAGCATCACTGGCTCTCCTGGCTGTACCCTCATGTCCTTGGCAGTGCGAGCTATTGGAGGACGGTCATCTGCAGAAGAAAGGTAGAATAAGGCTTGAGTAAGAGGCTGAAGGGCCCCGTCCATATCTCCATTACAGGAAGACAAGGGGGGGGGATTCTTCTAGATTAAATCAATGCAGACTTCAACCACTGAAAGGAAAACACTTTCATACACCTGTACATGCAGCCTTAGCAAGCAACAGGCAATCGATACTGTTATTACTGCCTTCACTAATTTCATAATGCCACAACCCATTCTGGCAGTGCCTTTGAACCAGTTGGCTCCCTGGCCACTTCTGCCCATAGGAACCATTGTAAGAGGGTGTCCCCGTAGCTCCAGCCGTGGAGTTCTGTCTGTTGAACCACATCTTCGCAAAACAGCACAGGGCAATCTCCACCCTTCACTTAGGGAGATGACCTTATGTGAGTGTTGAAGAATGTGGAACTGATTTGCATCACTCCTGCCACCATCTCTAAGCATTGTGTTAGCATACCTAACCAAGGCTATGCAATGCAGGATTTGTATGGGAACTATCCCTCCACCACCTTATATTCCACCCCATTCTCTGACACACACGGCTTAAATGCCATGGCACACAAATGCCATTCATGAGATCATTATTTTTGTGCCATTCCATGGATTAGCTCACCAGCAGCTTCCACAATCCATAAACACGTTTCCAGACTGTAAAAGATGAAAACTGATCCCTGTCTGTGCCAGCATAACCAGCCTATCCAATGACACCATTAAGCCTGACTCATAACTGCTTTCAGCCTCAGTGCCTCTGATCACGGGCTTTCTGCAGAGCCCATAAAACTACACCTGGTAGAGCCTGTACCAAGTCCAAGATTCAATGTCCAGGTTCAACCTGAGTCTTTTGTAAAGGCATCGATTTATAAGCTAGATATAAATCACTCAACCAGTACACTGTTATATTGACTGTGACTGAGGAGGAGGATTAGTGCCCAAACCCCTTAGGAAACTACTCCATCAGGTAATTATTTTCACTGCTGTAGACTTGCTCCTAATTTCCTGTTTGAGTGTTTCTGGATTCAGGTATCAGCTGCTGACTCTGGCTACAGCCTCCTGAAGGGACCTTTAATATAGGGCATATATATAAATAAACATGACATTCAAAACAAGCTACTTTTTAGTTCCTTCACCACTAAACTCAGTAGGACTGAGGGCTTTGCAACATGTATTCCAGCTCAGTTATCACAAACCCACCCAGAACCTTCTGTTTTCTGGTATCTTTTACCAACTGAAGCCACATTCATTCCGCCATGGTCTTACAAATGCTGCTGCCACCAGGAAGTCACAGGGGAAACAAACCTTCCCTTGTTCACACATCTGAGCATTGTGCTCAGCCTGTTTGGCTACAGGATCAGGGAGGATTTGTGTGTGCCACCTTCTGACGTTCCCCCTGCAGTCTGCTCCTGTCCTATCACTTGTTACTTGGGAGAAGGGCCTGATCTCCACCTCACTCCAACCTCCTTTCAGGCAGTTGCAAGGAGTGGTGAGGTCCCCCCTGAGCCTTCTCTTCTCCACACCCCAGTGCCCTCAGCCATTCCCCATCACACTTGTGCTCCAGACCCTTCACCAGCTCCGCTGCCCTTCTCTGGACCCACTCCAGCACCTCAATGTCTCTCTTGTAGTGAGGGGCCCACAACTGGGCACAAACAGAACCTGAACAGAGAAGACAAGCAGAGATGCCCACCCTGGTGTCCTCTCACCTTTGGGTGAGGCACACCTCCCTACCACTCCTTCCTCAGGGCTGCATGCCACAGGGATGGGTCCTACCTCAGCCTGGCACAAAGGCTGCTGAAAGACACCCACCAGGGCCAAGGGAGCCCGACACCTCTTGGTTTTGACAGGGCCAGCAGAACAAATACATGGAGTTTTGTTCTGTTCACAAGTGGCCACACAGAACACTCACAGGCAAAGGCCAGGACTGAAGTTGGCAACACCTTCCAAATCAAACAGGGAAAAACAGCCCCATGAGCACCTTGTACACAGCACTACAGGCTCTGGAAAAGGGACACGTTCCTGCCATGGAGAAATGCTGCGTGGTCCCTGCCACCCAACTGCCAGGGTGAGCCCAGGAGGTGACTGCAATTGCACAAGGGCAAGACCAGTTCTTCAGTCACACAGGGGCTGATCATGAACTCCCAACTCCAAAGCATGTCTTCCCTTCCCATATTTAAACATGTACACTTATTGCAGACCAAGCACTTCTCCACAGGTCCATTCAGCTGCACTGGGTTGTGGACTGCAAAGCCTGGTTCTATACTCAATGAGTCAGCAACTTCTCCAGATCCCATCTCTGATGAGCCAAATTCCCTGAGCCTCCTCACCTCCAGAAGCAGCATTTGCGTATCTGTGGTGACTGCCAAGGAGGAAATCCCTCCAGGAATGAAGGACTTCAAGTCTCTGCCTTTTCTCCTCAGGACATCTGAAAGCTCAGTGGCTTTGGAGTATTTGTGCTACACTGACTGTACGAAGCCTTCAGTGGCAATGGGGCTGTTCTCCACCTGAGCCTCACAACTGAGTGCTGAGGCAGCAAACTGCTTGTGGAAGGGAGATTCTCCATTGTGTTTTGCTCTGAAAGCCTGTTTGAAAAAGGAAAGTTACCTTTGCTATAATGCTCTTTTGACTGTGGAAAGTTTCTGCTGTAAAACTCTGTGATTAAGAGGGAGATTAAAGCTTTACGATGCTGCTCTGTACTGCCTGCTTTTACTGTGGAACACATGCTCCTGGAGTCATGTCATTAAGTGACCACTTCCTCTTCCATTTATAAAATGCATTGGAAGGTGAAACTTCTTTACAATCCCGCAGAAAAGCTTGATAAAGTAAATCCAGAATGGTGAAAGCCACATCGATGTGGCTCACAGTGCATTCCTGCACCGTGAAATCCTGCAGCAGGAAGCCTTTGCTTTCAGTATGGAGATTTCTCTTTTAGAGCTCAGATGCCCTGGAGACAGATTCACAGAAAACCAGATCTCCTCCATTCCAAAGCTCATGCAGATGAACCCTGAGTACTTGAGGCTATAAAGCAATGCTTGAAAATACCTGAGAATGATTTGAGGTTGTCACCAGAAAGAGCTGGAAAGCTTTCTCATGGTCACCGAGGGGCCCACTGTTGTCTGCAGCACTGTGAAGCAAGGACCTCACTGGGCACAACAGCCACTGCTCAAAGCAGACAGGAGCAGAAATGAGGCCACCCGAATTCCAGCACCCATGAGACACACAACCTCAGAGATTCCAAGGGTCAGAAGCCAGCTGAGCCGGCCTGCTGCAAGAGGAGGTGGGCAGAGGCAGGAGAAGCAAAGGCTGAAGCTCTGCTCTTGTGATGCTCGCAGGGAAGTCATTCAGAAGTGAACAGCTTTCAGGGAGCGTTCATTCAAATCGTGCCCACCAACACTAGAAAACTCTCCATTGCAACAGGCAAAGGTAATAAGGGTGATGATGCTGCTGCGCTGTTAATTTGCCTGAGGAGGGGGAGAGGGAGGTGGGAACAAGGCAATGCAACAAACGAGAAAGAGAAATACAGGCTCCTTCCATAAGGATTCATTCTGGATGGGCAGCAAATACAGTCATGATAAAGCCATGCAGTTTTCTGACAACTCATGCAGAGCCGAGCAGCTCTTGGCTTCAGCTACTAGAGGTTTCTATAGCGGTTTGTAAGAGGTGCACATAGCAGGTCAACTTCACCTCTCCAAAACAGCACAGCATGACTGAATGGGTTGTGTTTTCAGCATAAGGCAACTTGTTGCTGCTGCCAGGCTCCTTCCATCCTTCCTCAGGGCATGGGAAACCAGTTTGATCTGCTTTAGTGGGCAGAGGGAAAGATTCTCCCACTAAATGGTCTCCATGCCATTCCCTGACAATTGGTTTGTTCCTCCGGTCTCCTTAAACAGCTCCAGAGATAAGATGTGAAGTATTCACAACAGGCGGCACTTCAGTGAATTCTGCATGCAAACAGGAATCTCCCTGCACGTGAATTCCACAGCTTCTCTGGGCACCCTGTGCCAGGGCCTCACCACCCTCACGGGGAAGAATTTGTTCCTAATATCTGATCTAAACCTACCCTGTTTCAGCTTAAACTGAATGTGCAGTTCCAACCTCTCCTGGCTACACATGGATGCTGGAGGATGAGCAGCTGGCTCAGGACTGAGCAGCACCAGACAAGGGGAAATCAGTGTTGGGACCTGTCTCAGCCCCAGCCAGGATCCAAGCACTGCTTGTTTTAGCTGCACTGTGCCTATAGAACAGGAAACATCATGGGACCAAGCATGAAGAGGGATGAGCTTCAAACCTGGGGAGTTCTCTTCATTAGGAACTGTAGTGATAGGACAAGGGGTGATGGGTTAAAACTTAAACAGGGGAAGTTTAGATTGGATATAAGGAAGAAGCTCTTTACTGTAAGGGTGGTGAGGCACTGGAATGGGTTGCCCAGGGAAACTGTGAATGCTCCATCCCTGGAGGTGTTCAAGGCCAGGTTGAACAGAGCCTTGGGTGACATGGTTTAGTGTGAGGTGTCCCTGCCCATGGCAGAGGGGTTGTAACTGGATGCTCTTTAGGTCCTTTCCAACCCAAACCATTCTATGTCCTATGGTAAGGCAGCAGCAGACACATCCTGAACACATCCCCAGTGCTTCCCATCTCCCACTCAAAAGCCCTGAATTCAGCAGGAGGAGGATGTCACCAAGCATTTCACAACCACCACAAAAGGCTCAGTTCAAGAAACGGACAAAGGTTCAGGGAGGTTATTTTCCAGCTTCACACCCAGAACTGGTTTGCCCAGACCAGAATAAGCTCGGGGTAGTTACTTAAACACCGGGCTCCATTATTACCAATAAAGTGCCTGGTGAGCCTGCCCCTCCCGAATGAGCCAGGCAGAAAACTCGCACCAAAGTTCAGGCTGGGGAATCATTTAAGAGGATGGTGCCTTTTAACAACAACATCAGAGACTTGGGGCTCTACGTTAGCTGGAACAGAGAAAGACACAGCCAAGCTGTCATCACCGGCTCATAAATGACTCAGAAGCTCTTGAGAGCTTCTCTAGAACACTGAAAAACCACTCAGAGGATGTGCAGAAGCCAGATTTCAGGTGCATTCATCGTTGCTTCTACCCCTAGGTTGGCCATAGCGGGTTAGAGCAAGGGTGTTTCTGTTCCTGTGTTCCATTGCCAGCAGTCCCACTGTGGAGCGAAAGCAAACGTACAGAGTGCATCCCCCTTCACACTGTCCCTGGTTTCAGCTACTTCTATCAGCTCCAGAAACACTCCAAATCTGCCCTGTTCAGCAGCCTGCAGCTGTGCTTTCTCTTTCAAGTGTCCTTCAGTCTCCTCCTGAACATATATAAACCTCCCAATTCAACAGGTCTGCTCCCTGTAGTAGTGAGGGTCTTGCAATGTGTGGCTCTCTTGTTTCATGTCACCCACTGGGGTCACTAAAGATATATTTCATCATTCACTAGAAAAAACATGCTTTTAATCCTCATTACTGCAGAGGACATCGCCACATGGACATAGCCTAAAGGCTCCTAGGACCCCAGAGAGCAGCATATAATGAAAGGGATGGATGATAGAGCAGGATATAAGCTTCCTGCAGACCTTTAGAGCCAGTCTCAAGGGGTTGACAGTAACTTAGGCTCCAGAGCAGCCACAGAGCTTTGCATTTTAACAGCGATACAGCACAACAGCAGGAAGATCAGACAGTTCTGTCTCCAGCCCAAAACCTGGCCCAAGACTTTTTTGCCTGTAAACATTTAGGAGGAAAACCTGACATTCCAAAACCAGTTTCCTTATTTCTTCAGGCACCCTCAAAAGGTCTGGAAGCAGAAGTGCCATACAGCTTCCTTATGCTGCTGAGTGGACACACTCGGTGGCCAAGAGGCTCCTTCATTTGGCCTCCTGCACCTTTGTGCCCTTTCCCTCTTCTAGGTGCCAGCCAGGCTCCCACCTTCCTGCCCATCCAGGCCCATTCCTCCTGCCCAGACCCAATTCCAGCATCATGCCCCAGGGGCTTGGGGTTTGGATCTTTTTGTTTGGATCTGAATCAAAATCAAGGCCAGCATTCTGAAGTTCTCAGCTGCTGTAGGAAGGAGGTCCCAATTCATGGGGTCTGATTTGGCCCTTGTTATTATTTGCTATTTCTCCAGTAAAATAAACCTTTTGCATCTCTGGATTAATGAACTAATTATCCTCTATCTCTTTTCCTACCAGCCCTTTGATGTCATTCAGGGTGATTCAGAAAGCTTTGGGTATCAAAGACAATGCCCAAGAATTTCAGGAGAGGAGGGAAGCCCATTTCCCATCGAAGCACAGTATGAACACTGCAGCAAGCTTCCTAGTGTCTGTTACTGCAGCCTGGCACCCTTCACCCTCCGAGAGTGCCAACACAGGGTGTAGAAGGGACCAAGCCCTTCCTACACCCACAGCTATCATGGCATGTGAGCAAAGGGTACACCTGCCTTGCAGAGTATCCCCAGCAGCATTTCTGGTATGTTTCCCACTTCTCACTCATACGCCTTCCAGGGTTTTCCAGCTCCACCACTGTCATCCCAGCATCTGTGAAAGCAGCATTATGGGGATGGTTCTCAAGGCAGCATCGGCTGTCAGCGGCTGGGATGCTCCAGGTAGGTGCCATGGATTGGGGAATACAGCACTGCTGGTGGCACGTGGAGCACAGTGAACCAGGGACACTTCTAGGATCCCCACACATGCCATGCCAGGCCCTGGGACCAGCCAAGGGAGAAGCGGGTTGCAGTCTCCTGGTACAAGGTGCTGGTCCACAGAGATGAAGAGGCTGAATTGCTCAACACTACACTGTATTCTGATCTAATCTTGTGAAATCAGGATGTACTGGGGATGATGCATTCCTTTTTCCTCCTACAACAAAGCATGTAGAAATGCAAGCAGCTGCCAGCATGCCACCTCCAGTCCTGGCAATGTGGGCTTTACTTCCTCACGTGGAAAGGATTTTAAGCCTGCACTGAAGACACAGAACTACTGCAACTGTGAGGGAGAGATTTACTAGAAGGCCCTAAAATCTGGTGGGAAGCAACTAGGAGAGAGAGAGAGGACAAAAGGATACCTCTGCCACATCCCTCTTCAAACCAGTGACACCCAAGGGTGGCTCCATAGGAGCCAAAAGCCCCGCACTGCTACTCAGGATGGACAAAGTGGTCAGTGTGGAGTTTGGTGCCACTGCACGCCTCCAAGGCTCACACGCTGGCATGTCCCAGCAGAAGATCAAAGACCTATTCAGCTCATGCCATAGAGCCCAAACCCATGTGTCCACTCCCCTAGTCGTCATCACAGATCCCTTCCCCACCAAGGCTGGGCTGGGAAGGGGTATGAGGAGGTATACATATCCCCTGATACACCCATACAGCCCAGATACATACCCAGATATACCCATACAGCCCTGCCCAAGCATCAACATACAATAAACTGGGTATGGCTGGCAAAGTCCCAGCCACACCAGAGACACCCCAGCCTTGCTATGCTTCCTCTGAAACATGGAAGAAGGGGGCAAAAAGAGGACTTGCCGTGGTTTCAGGGTTTCTGAACACACCGCATTGCTTTGGAGACAGCCAGCTCCGCATCAGCTTGTTTTCCGCCTGGTTTTGTGGGTCTGCGTGCAGGGAACCAGAAGGGAAGAGAAACCCACCTCCAAATGGGAAGTTTCCTATCAGCCTCCCCCAGCAGCAAACCCCAGCCTCAACAAGCAGCGATACGGAGACACCTCCCCATCAGGCTGCCGCTCACCGCGCTGAGGCTGTGGCTAAAGGAGAGGTAAGTGGCTCGCGTCCTGCCTCCAGCCCCTGAGCAATTACGGGGTTAAGGCAGCCCTTTAAAACGCGGGGATGTGTGGATTTTGAGAGGATTTCCCTTTCCAGCCTCCAAGGCCTGGTGGGAGGGAGAAGGGAAACAACTCGTTTTTATCTACGAGTATCAAAACCCAGCTTGCATTCGGTAAAGAATCACTTCACCCGCTTCAAACAGGTAAAAGGAGAATTCCCTCTCCATTCACTAATAGGTAAACTGAGGCACAGCTCTTAATTAGGGAAAACTTCTATGGCAGAAGACCACAGAAACAGATCATTTCCTATACAGAAACCCCATCTTTAACACTGCTTTATCCTTTAGCAGCACAAATGACAGTTGGAGGCGCTGGCACCAGTGGCCATTAACGCTTTTCCAGCCCCGGTTTGCACATCCATTAGGGACACCTTACCGTTCGACCTGTGATCCTGCATTGCCAGGTAGGAATCGTACACGTCCTTCCTCAGGAAGTTGAGGAAGCCGATCTTCCTGGCAAACCTGCACACAAAAGCCTGCTCGTAGAGGCAGTTGAGGAGGAAGCAGCCCCGGATGTGGTCTTCCTCAGTGCCCGGGTCCTGCTCCACAAGAGCCAGGTTACAAGCAGGATCCCTGCAGCAGGCTCTTATGCAGTCCCTCCTCCGGCGGGCCATGGGGGAAGACAGGAAGGTGGCTCCATTCTGGACAGAGGCGTCTGTATCCAGCACCAAATCCGTCATTCCTGCCCTGAAGTCCTCCAGGCACGTTTCACCGAAGGGTTTTCCCTCCTGCCCTTCTCCATAGTCCACCGCCAGCACCAAGCAGACCCAGAGCACAAAGTGCGGACCTGGGCTCCCTTTGGCCATCTTGGCGCCCCGATCCTCAGCACCTTGAGGCCTTAATCCCTTCCTGAAAGAAGGGAGAAGAGAGATGACGCTGAGCGGGACGGTGTCCAGATGCGGGGCTAATGCGTCCCCCCACCCAGCAACACATCCCCAGGTACAGGCTCTCAGTCCCCTACCTGGGCTCCGATGCTGGGAGCGGGGTGTCCGCCTCGTCCCCCCTGTGCCTCACCCCTCAGGTGTGCTCTCGGCTGCATCCAGAGCAGACAAAGGCCCGGGGAGCGCAGGAAGTGAAAACCAACTCCCCGGGAGAGGGGGAAAAACCAAGGCACTCCCCTGCGAGCTGAGTGGCGTAAGAGGAAGGGGAGGAGAGCGGGGCTGATACCGGCTTCCACTGTGTGAAGGGAGCGCAGGATTCCTCCTATGGGAAGCAAGCGCACGCAGGTGTAGGCACCCACTCGGGATGAGCATCCCACCGGCCGTATCGCCTGGCTGCATCCCCGTGTTCAGGGTGCACCCAAAGCTGGGGAGTCCGCCTCCAGCAGTGGCACTCACGTTCCAGCTGCGTCTCTGCTGTGAGAGCTTTTGTGCTCGTTGAAACCATGGATCAATCCCCTGCTCTTCGGACACACGATTCCTTTGGAGTGGAAGCACTTGGTAGCATGCCCAGGGGCTGCCCTGCCACCGCAGCAGTGAAAACAGGAGCCACCCGCAGCTGGTGGGCAACATTTGACTTCATGTCATACAGATCAGTTGTGGTCTGTTGGTAGTGCCCTGCTGCCTGCCATAACGTCCATGTATTTTCTCCTTTCCTGCTTCTACTCGCAGGTTCATGCTCAAATTAACAGTTCAACAGACACAGCAGTGTTGTCCACCCCCGTCTGACTGTAAACAGCCCTACAGCCCCTGGATAAACTTCTTATCCCTCTGCCGTAGTCCTTAGGAAGGCAGGGAGTGCTTGTAATGTGCTTGGACACTATTTGTAATGAAATATGGCATCATTTAAAGCAACAGCAGTGAATGTGAGGTGGTTTCATGTGGTGTGTCTTTGAAAAGAGATGGTGAGCAGCAGCTCTGCATCAAACAGCGGCAGCTTTGCTCTTTTGGGGACCATTCTGATGTCCAGCATTTCAGTTCTTGCTGATAATCCAGCCTTGTGTATCCTGATGGGATTTATTGAGAGCCCTTAGAGACATGTTTCCTTCTCCTGGCTGTCACAGACAAACACTATGGGAACATAGTGTTATGGGAATATTATTTTTCAGTACCTCTCATGATTTTCTATGGCCTGACATCGTGATTGCTCTTAGGAAAAGGGAATGGCTTTGATCAGGCTATGGAGGGGTATGAAAAATAAACCATGAAAATAGATGGTAGAGCAGTAGGAAACATGCATAACAGCGGAGCAGAGCCACAGCTCTTTCCCTTATTGGCCCTATGAATCTTGGTCAGAAGAAGCAGGAGTGTTTCGCACTCCCCATTCAGACCCTGTCTGTAACCCAGGGCAGACTACCCTGCACAGCTTCTAAATACACGAAGGCTGCCTCCTCCTTCCATTCTGCGCTGTCCGAGGCACTCTGCTGGGGGCTCTCTCTTGTGTCGAACCTGGGAGAGAGCTTTTCCTGGATCAGTATTTCAAGCCTTTGGTCTGGAGGCTCAGTGCAGTTTCCCAGCACAGGACCGCGGTGCCCAGGGAGCTGCTGGCCTCATCCCCTTTGCTTGGATATGCACACTGAACAGTCTGGCTTGGTATTTTTGTCCAGCTGGCAGTGACCCAGTTTGCCTCCGCAGTTGTCTTGCGTTGCAAAACCTCTGTCAAGGGTTTCCTGCAAACCTGAAGGACGTGATGTCTCCTCTGCTTGTGCTGGGTAACTCCTCCAAGGCAGAGCTGGGATGACTCCTTGATTGGCATCTCTGGCCCTTGCTTTGGTTTGTTTATGAAGGGGTAAGTCCTTCATAAGCTGACCAAGCCTGTCCTTTAGAGTGGGGGGGTCAATAGTATTTGCCCTCAGCAGGAGGCTGTGCTGATGTCCTGCTGCAAGGTTTTCTGCTGCTCACCATAAACGCATTTATAGTTACTTCATGTTCAGTTTCATTGTGCAGTCTTGTCCCTTCATCTCAAACGTCTCTCCTTTTGTCATCTTCAGCTGTATTTATTTCAGTGAAATCATACCCTAACTCAGTGTGCTAGGGCAAGCAAGTCAGGATCTTTCAATCACTTCTTCTATGGTAGAGTCTCCACTTCCCCTCTGTTATCCTAATGGCCTTTATTTTCTTACATTTTCCAGTTCCAAGTATTAATTATGTGTTACAGAATTGCATGCCACAGTCTAAAGAATGGATCACCATTGCCATGTGTTTCTTCTTCTCTCTGCTGAAAGTTGCTGAATAGATCTTGGGATCATACTAGTATCATTCATAGGCTCACTGCAGAGTCATCTCACAATGTGATAAAACAGAATGGATGTTGGTCTTATTCTCTCTGCCATTTTCAGCTGAGTCCCAGCTAAATATTCTGTGACAATTCCCTAAGTATGTGATTTTACTTCTTCTATTCTCTATAAATTGGTCCCATTTTTTTCTGCTTCGCAGATGGGTCTGGCTTATTTATTGACCTTTAAGATCACAGCTTTGGTCCTCCACTGCAGCAGGGATGCATCCCGCCTCTGTGCCAGTAGCACAGTGCCCACATATGTCCAGTTTCTTCTGGAGAGGTCCAGTAATTAAGACTTTAGTTAAGATTAATCCCAAGATCAAGGACTTCTACCAGGAACCTCTCTCTGTAGCAGCAGCTTTCCTTCCAACTCAGTAACTCATTCTTTGTCCTCCTAACCTAGAAATCCCATCACAGCCCTCATCTCCTGCCAAGCAAATCATGTCTCAGGGCTTCAGCTGAGCTGCGTGTTATTCATGTTAGCATGAAGGGAAAGTAGGGTGTGCAATGCCATGACTTGGAGCGGTTTAAGGGGTCGTGGACCAGTGAGTCATTGTTAACATCTGTCTGTCCTTGAGAAGCCTTGAGAGCTGTGTCTGCTCACAGCCTGGCAATAACCACTGAGGAGGTGACTCAGGGGGGGTAAACCACACCATAGGTTAATCTTTAACTAAGATTTTAAGAGCACTCACACACGCATGGCTTGTAACCCACTCAGTGCAGGAGCCTGCGTCACCGGCCTTCCTGTGTTTGCTATGGACACCCATCTGCAGGTGGGTGCTCAACTTGCATAAGGAAGTGATCCCAACAGGCAGACAAATAGGGAAGTCTTGTTTGAGGACCCCTTTGCTGTGCAGCCCAGCTCCATGGCATCACCATCTGCAGTGGCTTTCTGACAGCAGCTTGTCCCACTGGCTGCTGCAGATGAATCCATGCTGCTGTGCTTTACCTGGGAACCGCTCTGTGTGTTATTACTGCTTGGGAGACAGGTTTGCTTGCTTGCTTGTTTTGTTGTATTTGCCTCAGGGGAAACCTCCTGGTGTGGTTTAGGGGTGAGGCCCGGATGCAAGTGATGGCACAAAGATCTGGCAGAGGAAGGAGACCGGGAGGGACCTTGTCAGGCCATGACTAAAACTGGTCCTGTGGAAGCAAGGGAAAGGATGACAGGCTGCTGAGTCCTCCTGAGAGCCACTCCTATTGCATCGAGGGTGGCTTTGGGGAAGGCAGTTACAATGGGGAATTCTTGGCTATAGTCCTGCATGGCACTGGCTTTTATTTTCATGTTGCTGGTCAAGGTAAACCCTGAAAGGCAAGAGCACAGCGAAAGGAAGAAGGGAAAAGAGTCGCAGCGAGAAAGCATCTTCATTTTTGTCTTGTCTGTATTAGGCTTTTACATGGAGATGGATATGGAAATGTGAAGCAAAGAACCTTCAATTTGCAAATACTAGAATAAGCTTAACATTTCCTATTGAAGTCCCCACAGGCAACCCAACCTGTTCTTTACAGTGGAACAGGATGGGCCATGGGGTTTCCACAGCCTTTCCTCTATCACTTCCCACAGTGACTGCATCCCAGGGAACCTTCAGACTTCATGCCAGCTGCCAGCACCTCCTATGAAAGGCTGATCTGCCCTGGGTCTGTATATGGTGATTTCCCTGCAGTGGGAGCAGTACAGACCCTGCAAGTGGAATTGCACCTTTCCAAGGTGATGGATCACAATAAACTTTTTCATTGAAAGCAGGCTGGAAAACAAAGAGGATCCCTTCATCTGTTCAGCCTCTGCTTCTCTTGTCTGCAACTCCACCATTCAAGGACTTGCTGAAACACATGGAAACACTGATAATGCTTTTAGTGCTGCAAAACCCTCTGTAGGAAACTGCAAAGCAACACAAGAGGGAGGGCAGTGAAACAACATGGACAGGTTTTCAAAGATCCCCAAATAATCCATTTGGCATCTAATCCATGTTGGCAGCTTCACACCTGTATTCAAGGGGAGGAGAGCTTCCTCTTCAGTGGAGATGCTTACTGATCCCAGTACCTACAGAATGTTTGAGGATGGACACAGATAAGCAGAACTGCCTAAATGGCAAGGGAGTCCAGGGTTTGCTAGTCCTGCTGTGCCAAAGCAGTAAGTACAGCTAGTTCTCATTTACCCTTCTCAGCTGGTGCTGAGCCATTAGCCTTCACACTTCACTTGCCTGCCAGTAACAGAGGCAGGAGGGCAGGCAGGCCAGCTCCTTTCACCTCTTCTCTCTGTTGCTGAGACCTGCCTGCTTTCTGAGGTGGTGATCTGGGGCTGATCAGTCAAATACTGAGCTGGGAAATGTTTTCCTCTTGTCTCTCACCTTTCTTCCTTCTCACTGCTCTTCCATTGCCTTATGAAAAGCGAGACTGTTGGGGGAGAGGAGTTAAGACTGATTACTGATTGCCTGTCTGAAGAACAGATAGGGTCCTGTCTGTGTGCTGGGGAGAAGCTACAGCACTGCTCAGGTAGGGAATCTGTGAGCTGGAAACCCCTGCCTGCTTCCTTAAGTCCCCAGGAACTGAAGGTGCAAGATGATGTGTGCTCCCTCCTCTGCCTAGATTTCAGTGCAGCCTTTTTGGTTTCCACACTGCTGTGGAAGTGGATGATGGATGTCAATATACTGCGGGGGGACAACACGACGTTGTGCTTGGGGCTCTGGATTCTTTATATCTCCAGTCCTGGCTACGTTTTCTGTTCTGCACAACCTTTTTCTGTGCCTGTTCCTGCTCACAGGAGGGTGATGAACCTCTCTACCTCGTGGTGTCAACACAGTGCTGGTACAGTCACCTCTGCTGTCTTCCCTGGTGTAACTCGTGTTAACTGTCATGTTTGCAACCACAGGGAGAGTGATTCTTTTCTAAACCAGGTGGCGAGTGGCTTCCCTTGAAGGCAAGCATCCCTCTCTATGCTGGTACTCAATGGGAAGTGGGCCGACCTGGATCTCTGGAAAGATGAGCTGGGGCCCTGCTGAATTATTGAGCACACACCAGAGTCATCAGCTCAGAGAGAAAGAGAAGCACGAGCTTAGGTCACAGGTGTGGGATGGACATTATTAGCTTCAAGAACACAGGAGTGTAACTGATCTGCCTCATGCACTTGTGCTCTGCTCTCTGGATCTGTGTCACAGCTGCTTGGTGCTATGGCACAGATGCTCATCTTGGTTTGGTGGCCCTCTCTGGAGCCATAGACAGTCACAAAAGACCAGCTTCACAGTATGGAATCACCCCTCCTTTTCAGAGGCAAGACCCCCCTCTTAGGGAGGAGCAGCAACCTCAGGTCACACACATGGAAACTGAGGCACACTGTTTCAGTCTAACACTTCGATGTGTTGGCTGCATTTAAACCCCCTTTACTCACTACATAAGCAGGTTTGCAGAGGGCCCAATCACCAGTAACTGCAGCAGGAGGCCCATTGGAGTTTATATATGCAGAGCTCTGGTTAACAAACAGGTTGTCTAATGAGATGACTTAGTTGCCCAAGTATGTGTGTTCACTCCTCAAATTTTGGTCCAGGCTGCGTGCCCAAGGCTATAAGGAGAGATAAGGAGGTTGAAAACAAGATCCCATCTCCAAGCTGTGCCCAAGATCTCTGAGATCCCCCCACTGTGCATGTCCAAACACAATGGTGCATTTCCTTGCCCCCTTGGCAACCAGAATCTGATGTGAAGCAAGAAGAAGAGAGGATGGGGTGCAGCAGTGTGCAAAGAGTCATAAAGCTTCTTGTTGCTTGGTGGTACTGGCACTTACCAGCACTGGCAGGTGGCTGGTGCACCCATAGAAGATGCTGTCTCACTCAAAGGGGACAATATCCTTTACCCTGTATGAGGCACCCTGTCCTGTGCCTGAAGGAATTTCTCCCACACCCTCAGGCAGTGATCTTGCACTTTTTGCTTCTTTCTCTTGCTTTAGTGATACATTAAAATAGTTTATTACTGGAGGAGGCCTCCCTTATCTGTAAACCTTTATTCCTATATCACCACCTTCTCATTACAAATAATCCATGACTAAGCTCATACAAGCCAAAGCAGTATGATGAACATCCTGTAATCGGGCTCATTTTTGTTTGCAGTTGCCTGAGCAGGCCTCTGACATCACCCTCAGAATGTCTTATTCCACTGTGGGGTGACACTGATAGAGAGCACAAGGGCACTGGGATCTGCTCACTACTCTGTCAATAGAGACGATGGGGTGAGTATGCCCATGGACCTTTTCAGACGTGGTATCTCATTGCATTGCTCACGCTCAAGTGAGGTTACAAGTGAACAGTGGCTCAAAGTGTTTGAAGAGCCATTAGGGCAGGTTATATTCCCTTTTCCCTCTTCCTCACACCTATCCTGTGACCTCGATCCTGCGCTTCATGAGTTCAACTGTGCTGGTAGAAGATCAATAGGGCAAACCCTATCTTTCACATAGAGTTGAAGTGAATGGTTCAACTGCACCAGTCAGCCAAGTAACTTCTCTTCTAAGTCTGGTCCTTTTTCTCTGGTCTTAGTGAGATCTTGTCATGGTTTCTTGGGACCAAAGAAATGTAGGTTGTTTTGCCCTGTTAAAAACTACCAGTCCTTGAACACCAAAATAGAGCACTTGTGTTTGGAGGTGAGAAGTTGACTCCTGGCAGTGTCCTTTGGTCCAGAGGTACCTTGTGAAAATCTGCCTATGCTGGGTCAGATACTGACCTTTGAAAGGCCAATAGTGGTAAACACACTACAGGGTGTTCAGTGGGTTTTGCAAGGTTTCTAGCTGTTAAGAATCTCTGAAGAATCTGCACTCATTGAGTATGGTCTGGGCCTCTCACCACAATTTCAGGAGCAAGATTAGAGGGAGCCAAGGGAGGAGAAGTGGGTAAAGCTGCTGAAATTAAATACCTGCTGTCTTCTGAATAGGAATTTTAGGCTGTCTGAAAAGAGTTCAGGTTAGATATAAGGAAGAAGCTCTTTACTGTGAGGGTGGTGAGGCACTGGAATGGGTTGCCCAAAGAAGCAGTAAATGCTCCATCCCTGTCAGTGTTCAAGGCCAGGCTGGACAGAGCCTTGGGTGACATGGTTTAGTGTGAAGTGTCCCTACCCGTGACAGGCAGTTGAAACTGGATGATCTTAAGTTCCTTTCCAACCCAAACCGTTCTGTGATTCTATGAAAAGCAGTGGAGATGGTATCTGTTTCAGGTATACTTTAACACTTTCTCCCTCACCGATGTGGAAGCAAGTTTCAGGATCAGGGTTTTGTGGAATGTTCCATCAGAAAAGGCTTTTATTTTTTGCTGAAATGCAGGATGAAGAGAAGGGCTGGAATGGCCCTGCCTGATTTTCTATCACCCTGTGTACAAGGTGTTGCTGGCTGGCTGTACCACCATCCCTCTGGGCACAGGAACTGGGCTTTGGCTAGACAACTGGGTACCACTTCCAAACCCAAACCATTATATGATTCTATGGTACAGATAAACTTTTGCCTGCCCAGAGGAGAGCAACCCCTCTAGAATTCCCATGCTGCCTGGCAGTACCTGTCAGTGGGAGAAGGGTTGGTTGTTCTTCCTTTGGTGTATCTAGCTCTTGGTCTCCAAACTGGAAGTACCTTGGCTTGAAGGAGCAGCAGAGACTTGCTTTTCCCACCTTAGATCACGACGCTGGGATTGATGTTTGATGCTTCATGATGGAGGGTCTCAGCTGGTTTGTCCGTTCCATGTGCTCCCTGGGCAGTGCTCTGGGAGTGGATGAATAAGGAGCCTGTGTGATGCAGGATCTGGAGGGAATGCAGGTGTTGCAGCGCTCCGGCACACCACAGACTCAGCCAGCCTGACTTGTGCTCCTCTGAACAGTGCTGCTCACACATAGGGCAATAACACTGCAGACCTTTCACCCACCTTCCAGTAAGAAAGAGATTGTAAACACAGTGATAACACAGAGTAAACCAGCCATTTATGATGCTTCAGCAGGTGAGCCTATTTACTGTAAGTACCTTTCTTTGGGACGAGATAGTGCTGTGTCCCTAGGCAGGCCTTCCCCTCCAGTATCATCATGTCAAATCCTGGTTTATTTAAGAAGAGCACAGGTATTTTGTTTTCTCTCAGAAGCACCTTGCTCAAATGTTCTGGAATTCAAGCCACCATGGTTTCTACAGCAATCTTCGAGACAGCTGGAATAGATTCACAGACTGTAGAACGATGTCAAAGAGGACTGCTGAGCCCGAGTGTGGCTTCAGTGTCACTGACCTAGTATTAGTGGCTGTAGCCACCTGACTCCAGATCACTTCTTACCTGTGCTGGGTCCAGTGCTTTAGCCAGAAAATGCCAAATACACCATTCCAATGGGAGCTAAACCCTGCAGCTAAGTAGTTTACAGAAGCTTGAACACAGCGGGATTCAATGCATTATGTATGGATCAGCCCTCTGGAACTGCACAGGCACCTAAGTTATGCCTGTAGGAAAACAGTAATTGAAAACCTCCTTCTTCCCCACCTCTTGGAGCTGCCTTGCGTTAAATATTAACAGCCTTGCTTCATCAATTCCCTGGTTCACTTGGCTTCTTTTAACAACAGATGTAGTTACAACAACTCCTCTGCCTCGCTCCCTGCTCCTGTCAGCACAGCCCATGGTGAAACCCAAGACTCGAGTGCTGTAACTCTGCCTGCAGAGCCTGGCTGCTGCCCTGGTTGTGTGGTCTCCTCCATCTGTCTCCTTGGGATCACCAATGCATCCTGGTTTCCGCATCTGGGATTAGCTTGTGCTGTGGGCCACTGCTTGCAGAGAAGGGTTGGTTAAAGGAGACAGAGAAAAGGAGCCCAGAGGAAGGAGTTTCTGCTGTCAGAGGGGTGAGCATGGCCAGCAACTCCAGCACACTGCCCCGGGTGACTTTCCAAACACCAGAGAAACCTGGGGAGGAATCGTCACACAGGAAACTGGGCAAGTTAACCATCAAGTACAACCGCAAAGACCTACAGCGCTGGCTGGACCTGGAGGAATGGATCAACACCCAACTGCAGGAGCTGTACCAGTGCCGGGTGAGTAGCTGGGGCAGATCAGCCCCTCACTCATGGGGTGAATGGGACCAGTGTCCTGTGTGCTGGGACAGAAGTGTGCTTGCTCTGACTCACTGGAAGTAGCTCATCTTCAGTCTTTGTTGGGTATCTTATTGCCACCTGCTACAGCACTGACTGGTGTTATCTGCAGTCAGAGGAGCTTGCACCAGTATAATCCAACTAGTTTTAAACTGCCTGGTCTTGTACCTGCTAGGGGTGTAGCTATTGCTCATAGAACCTAGAGAGATGTACAGACCTGGAATGCTGCTTGTTGCTGAGCTCCATATACAGGCTGTCTTTGTTGCAAGTGGTAGCTAAGCAAGATGGGTTAGAATTACTAGTGTAGCCTTGCTCCTTTGGTCACAATAGCATAGCTGTAGCTGCTGTTCGAATGAGACACTTTGGATAATGCTGTACCTGTAGCTGCAGAGTTGTGGCTGCCCCATCCCTGGCAGTGTTCAAGGCCAGGTTGGATGGAGCTTAGAGCAACCTGGTCTAGTGGAAGGTGTTCCTGCTCACGGCTGGGGGTTTGGAACTGGATGAGCTTTAAGGTCCCTTCCAACACAAACCAACCTGTGAATCTGATTCTATGATCATGTAGTGTACACAGGAGCAGAAAACACACATGACCTAGACCTAGTCAGACAGGCAACATTCAGTGTGTCTGTGCAGTGCTAGTGGTTGTCCTGGTGAGAGATTGCTGTTCAAAACAACAGTGCTAGAGATGGCATCACTTAGTGACCTGCCTGCGCTGGCATTTAAGGAACTGTCCCCTGGGTCTACCTGGTTGGTAGCTCAGTACAGAGCTACCTGTACAGAGCTACCTGACTGTTGAGATTTGCCAGAGATAACCAGTGGGAATGGCAGCTCTGCTTTGATTAACAGAACATCTTGCTCTTTGGCAAATTGTTGTGGTTTTAAAGAGGACATCTGGGTTTGTGTGGGGGTTTTTTGAGATAGATGAAGGCACTTGGTACCACCAGTAACGTGATCCAAACGAGGATCCACATGTGCTTCACTTACTTGCCCAAGTCTACAGATGCGCTCTTGTAAAGGTGTCAGAAAACCAAGTCAGGTTAAGTTACCACTTCTGGTTTTCTGAGAACTGGGAGCTGTTCACTGTCTCCAAAGCAGCTGCCCAAAGGGCATATTTTTTTCCTACTACAAAATCCCAGCAGGCAGAAGTGCAGAATCCAGCCATGCCCTTACAGGAACAGATTGCCAGCAGATTGCCTTTGCTAGCACCTCTCCTGCACAACAGGTTTCCCAACTTCCTGCTATATTTGCGCCAACTGAAGAGATTTGCTATCGGGAACTACACAATATGATGCTGTGCCAGGTCAGAGATTGTTAATAGGGTACAACAGGGGGTTACACAGGATCTCTTCAATTAAATACATGTGCCACAGTAAATTGCTTGTAATCACCCAGGTGCCAGCAGGTCCTGCTAATTGTGGCAAGGCTGTTTAGTTTGCCCTGCTAGCCTGGGCTTCCTTGGATCCACTGAGTTCCATTACTTTGTCTTTTTGTCAGCTTCTTCCTTAGCTCCACCTGCCCTGGGCAGTGCAATGTTCCTCAGTGTCTTCCAGAAACCTGTGTTTCTGGAAGAAACACTTCAAGGAAGGGTATAGAATGATAGAATGGTTTGGCTTGGAAAGGACCTTAAGATCATCAAGTTCCAGC
Organism: Neopsephotus bourkii; assembly: GCF_033783945.1. Classification (NCBI taxonomy): domain Eukaryota; kingdom Metazoa; phylum Chordata; class Aves; order Psittaciformes; family Psittacidae; genus Neopsephotus; species Neopsephotus bourkii. The sequence continues at coordinate 11,542,144 of NW_026902298.1, read as the reverse complement.
CCCCTTGCCATGAGCAGGGACACTTCACACTAAAGCATGTCACCTAAGGCTCTGTCCAACCTGGCCTTGAACACTGCCAGGGATGGAGCATTCACAACCTCCCTGGGCAACCCATTCCAGTGCCTCACCACCCTCACAGTAAGTAACTTCTTCCTTGCATCCAACATGAACTTCCCCTGTTTAAGTTTAAACCCATTGCCCCTTGCCCTGTCACTACAGTCTCTGATGAAAAGTCCATCTCCAGAGTCAGAATGAAGAACACTGTAGGTTCAATTGCAGCAAGGTTAGTTCAAGCATTGCCTCCTGAAACAGATAACCTGGATGCTATGCTATTCACTGTCATGAGGCTTTTTGCAACAAAACTAAGAACCAGGAGACAATTTTGATTTTCGAGATGATTCCCTGCACATGGAATCCGTAACACCATCCATACTCGGACCCAAAAGCCCATCTGTTCCAACTCTTTCTCACTCTCCTTGCCTATTTAGCTTCTTAGCCAGAGACAAAGTCAGGCTGGATCAACACCTGGTCTAAACAGCCACATCATAGCTATTATTTGTAAGAGGAAATGCTGTATAGGTCACAGTACAATATATTTAAGTCTGGTTTATTAGTTACTATCAGGTCAGTTGCATTACAAAGCTGAACAAAGGTTTTCTACTTCATCTCTGGCTTGGTATCAGAGAACAAGTTTCTTTTTTTCCCATAAGTATTGCCTTTATTGTGCAATGTCTTACATTCACATCCATAAATGCTACCCAGCAATCACGTACTATGCTGTTTAGTCAGTATCCTTATTCTGATTACTATTAAAATATCACTAGTGTTATATTGTCAAAGATTATTTTGCAAATCCATTGAAAACCACAGCCTGCTTTTTATACAGTCTGGTAAGGACACGTGGACCTAAAATATATCTTGTGATCAAGTTTACAACTGTTTCAGCTAACACCCCCATGCATGACAAGATTATTACTCCAATCACCAAAGCTTGGGGTTTCTCTCACAGTAAAGGAGAATATTATACCCCTCTCATGTCTATTAGAGAAAGCTGGCAAATTATTGTTAGGCCTCTCAAAAGCCTTACTGTTTTTCTCCCCATTACTGCAAAAAAGACTTAGTATAAATCCCAACTGTGTGAATGTATTTAGCCTAATTTCCTTGTATTAATTCTACGTCTCTAAGATTAAGCCCACTGGATTTCTGTCATCTGGGTTTTCCCACTGACCAGTGGTATCAAGTCTTGAGGTGGGGAAAGATGAAGAACGTGTGCATCAGGATGTGCAGTTGTAGCAGACATCAGAGAGGGATAGGAATCTGTGCTCTAAGAATCTCCTATTTTGAGATGATTTGTATCTTGACCTCAACTCTGCAGCAGTTCTATGCAACTAGTTCCTCCTCACGTCTTTAAAGATGGCCTTCAGAGTCCTTAAAGTTTGAAGGTTTATTAACTATGGGTTGGTTTTATTCTTTTTAGCTAAGAGAGGAAACAGAGGCAGCAGCTCCTGAACCGCAAATTGACCTTGAAGATCTCCTGGAGGTCCCTAATGAAGAACAGAAATTAAAACTACAGGTCAGAGGGACTGGGGACTTTGAGTTGGGACTTCCTTCAGAAGAAGTAGTTGCATGTATGTGTATATAGTGTTACATGTATATTTATATAGTGTTGCATGATGGTTCCCTATGCCTCAGTATGTCAAATGTAGTAAGATTAGCTATCCTTTCTGTAGAGAGGGGAGAAGAGATCAACTCTCAGAATACTGAAATGACTCCTCCCTCTTTTTGCTTTTAGGAAATCCTCCATGAGTGCTCCAACCCAACAGAGGTGAGTGAAGCACCATCAATATATATATGTTATACTGTGCTGGGAGAGTGTGCCTTTGTTGCTGCTTCACTGAATAGCCACAGTATTCCTGTGCCTAACACAATGCTGCAAATTTAATTCCCAATGGAAAGTGTTTGCTGCTTTATCCTGCTGTGTTAGAAAAATACATGTAAATCTACATCATATACATGATGAGCTGAGGGCAGAGCAGTGAAGCAAATAAGGAATTACACTTTATAACCAAAGAAAGTCCATTTGATGTTTTGGACATCCTAACCTAACCAAGGTGAATTGCTATTTGGACCTCAGCATAGAAAATCCATAGGCAGGGATTACAGCTCACATAACCATCTTGCACACTGTTAAACTAAATGCATTCTTAGCTTAAACCACCTAATGTTATGAGCGACAAGAACGTAGGATGGCCCTCAGATTGGATTGGGCAGGTAATTGTTGAGTAGTGGCTATATAAGTCAGTTTTTCAAGTTTGGTTTTCTTCCCATGTGAAGTTTGCAAGTACTGGTTTTGAGTGAGAGAGTTGAAGAACTCCCACAAGCTGTCACAATGTCCAAAGGAGTGGAACCCAATACTTTGCAGTGTGGTGCATGCACCACACAACAACTGCCTTCACTGTACTGCATACCTGTGCAAAATGGGGTCCCCCATGACTGCTTCAGTCACATGCATTGCATGTGCTTGGACATCATTCATCAGTCTCTGTATCTTGTCCTGCCTACGTAGCTGTACAGTGATGAGCATACAGAAAATGAGGTGGATACACAACCATCACTGAAATTTAACTTTGCTGTAGTAATCATTACAGAGAGACTCCTAGCAAGTATTCAGCAGACAAGGCTGGTAATAGGGACATTTCAGATCTTAGGCAAGAACCCCACATTCCCAGAGATATAACTGGAGTTTGCTCTACTGCTTTATGTGCTCTGAAAGTGTATTGTGGACAGCATGGTACTTGCTAACTACAAATACTGCTGTCCCGTTAGCAAATCTATGTACTTTCACCCCGGTGATCTTGAATCTGGTCTCCTTGAAAGATCACAACAGCGTATTTGCAGAAAGAGGGAATCATAGAATTATAGAATAGTTTGGGTTGGAAAGGACCTTAAGATCATCCAATTCCAACCCCCCTGCCATGGGCAGGGACACCTCACGTTAAACCATGTCGCCCAAGGCTCTGTCCAACCTGGCCTTGAACACCCCCAGGTATGGAGCATTCACAACCTCCCTGGGCAACCCATTTCAGTGCCTCACCACCCTCACAGTAAAGAACTTCTTCCTTATATCCAAGCTAAACTTCCCCTGTTTAAGTTTGAACCCATTACCCCTTGTCCTGTCACTACAGTCCCTAATGAAGAGTCCCTCCCCAGCATCCCTATAGGCCCCCTTCAGATACTGGAAGGCTGCTATGAGGTCTCCACGCAGCCTTCTCTTCCCCGGGCTGAACAGCCCCAACTTTCTCAGCCTATCTTCATATGGGAGGTGCTCCAGTCCCCTGATCATCCTCATGGCCTCCTCTGGACTTGTTCCAACAGTTCCATGTCCTTTTTATGTTGAGGACACCAGAAGTGCACACAATACTCCAGGTGAGGTCTCACGAGAAAATAAACTGGTTTCCTCTGAAGGGACTGACTGAAAAGGTATGTATGATCCTAGGCATTTACTTCCAGGGTATGCTGTGGCAGGCAACCTCTGATCACCCAAGTGAGGAAGCTGTGCTTCCTCACAGCACAAATGGTAAGCTGCAGTACTTCCAGTGACCTTGCCTAATTACAAGGACATGTAGCTCTGTCTTTGGTTGAAGAAAGGTTGCACACTCCATTAGGGTGATGTTACATTGTCATGCAAAGTGTAAAATTTGCTCTAGTCACATTAACTTCTGCTTGGAATAACCAGATGGTCCAGTTTAGTTCATAATCCTTGGCTGTGTCAGCAAAGTAGTCAGGGTTTATCTCTGTTAACTGCTGAACTATCTGCTCTGCCTGCCCTCAGCCCCTGCTCCAGGTTATCATTAGTCCTATGTGTGTTTTGCTCCACCTCTTCTCTGCCAGCCACTTCCTTGTAGAATTGGCATGGTTTCGAGATGGTTTGCAATGCACAAGATGGAGCTTTACAGGTTCTACAAGAGGGACAACTTACTTTGCCCTAGATTGGGAGGGCTGCAGAAGTGGGCAGGAAGTAATGGTGGCAACAGGAAGCAGTGGAACCTAACAGAGGACAACAGCATCTTGAGGTCATCTCAAGGTGGAAAAAGCAGATATCTGGGATGAAGGAAGGGGAGGCTGGCTCCTGATGAAAAAGTATGGCTACTCCAGAGGTAGAGAAGGGAAGGGAAATAGAAGGGCTTTCAGATCCTTCTCATCCATGCAAAGGTCTCCTTTCTTAAGCTAAAATTCTGGTTTTTGCTCAGCATGAAGGCAAATGTGGGAATAATGTAAGTGCCATAGCAAACTCTGGGCTGGTGAGTGCTGGAACTGACATTCTTCTTCAACCAATTCTCATTCTAGGACTTCATTACAGAACTGCTTAGTCGATTGAAAGGTCTCCGGAGAGTCACCAATCCTCAGAAGAAATGACCTTGCCCTCATGGAACACCCAGCTTTGGTTACAAGGGAATATGTATCTTCCCCACAAAACCCAGGATCAGAAACATCACTTCAGAATATGTTTAAGACTTACTGATACTGAGAAAACATTACCAAGTTTGTGAACTTTATACCAGTGGTTTGAAGTCTCAGCTCATCCCAGATCTACGCATACAGCAGGGAGCTAGACTGTGCATATTCCTGATTCTTAAAGGGCATGTTAACCTGGGGAACAGGCCAAGATGTCCTTCCTTTAGTTTCTTCTATGAATTTCCATGCTGGCTGAGAAGCACTGAATACAGTTCTCAGGAGCGCATCAAGACTTCTTTCTTTCCATCCACTGCAAGGAAAACAAGGCATTGGTTATCACTCATTCATCAACATGGAAAACCAGTTACTGTTAAGCTGCACCCTGTTTCAGTCTGGCTGGGACCCAGCTGTGATCTCCAGCCTGTTACTGCTGTACCTGACTGTACAGCATTACATGTACTTTGTAGGTCTTATTAAGCCTCTGTTATCCATGGTGGTTGACAAAAAATATATGGTAGGATGGAAGGAAAATGAGTGCACCTGATCTACTTAAGGGGAAACAACTGCTAACATTAATGGAAGAGACTGTTTTTCCTTCCTGTGGAATTTAGGACTTGCTTCTTTAGAAGATGCTTTTAAATTATTAAGATCTGGGAATGATTTTTGTCATCATTTAAAAATGGAAAAATGCTTATTTTGTATATTAAACCACAGAAAAATAGACATGCACTGCTTGCTTTTGCTCTCTTTTTAGACACTAAAGAGAAAACTGAAATGAGAAAATACTTGCTCTCAATTTCCCTGCAGGGAGCATCTCAGAGCAAGTCTTTTGCCGACAGGTGGGTCTCACAAACGAGATATGAAGTAGGACACATTGTCTTGAGGCAAAAACTCTTCTGGCTATAATACTGTGTGGCTGGAAAAATACAGAGGAAACTACATCCAGCCTCTCAGCAAGCCAGTAACTTGACACATGTGACTAGGAACTAACAGCAAATGGAGGCTGGCTGCTCAGGCAGAGCAGGCTCTCACATCATGTCCTGCCCCTATGCTCTCATGCAGCAGGGGTAACAAAGCAAGATGTGGCCAGTGCTGGGTGATTTCTCAGCTCACTGGTGCAAAAGAACAAGGCAACCAGAGCAACTTCTTTTTGTTTAGTTCTTAAAAACAGTAAATCATACTTGCTTTTATTTACCATTCTTTAAACCAGCTGCCACTTAACCCTGCTGTTTCTCAGCACCATCACTCGTGTAAGGCTATAATGTCTGGTATGCACGTACTGCGTAAGAATGTGTCTTTAAAGGAACTTCGCCCTCTTGATTGTACCAAGATAACTCAGAATGTGTGAAAGTTCATGTGCTTTTCTAACTGAGGGTTTATGAAGGTGTATAAAGTAACCTTTAATGCAATCCTCCCTTAGTTATGATCAACACTTATATCGCCCTTAAAATATCCTGGCTGCTACATTTAGGCACGTGACCATGTTACAGCATTCGAGGTTACATGCATACGCAGCAAATGCAAGTTAATGCAGTTTCACTAAGCTGAGACCTCTCTTTGTAAGTTAATCTGAGTTCAATCTTGTGTTAGCCTTGTTTTGACTTCTTTTTGGGGGTGCAGCCTACATTTGATAGTCCACATACAAAACACTCTCAGAGGGGAACAAAAACTACTTGTGCCCTTATGGTATGCTCCAAAGATAGAAACAAAGAAGCTGATTCTCTTTCTTGAAGATACCAAGCTTTTTTCCATTCTTGAATGGCTAAGACTGAAGTCAGTATGGCCTGCAAGGAACTGATTGTTTACCAGTACCCTTTCAAAGACAAGGACAGAGAGTAAGCAACAGTTAGAAGTGTGCTGCCCACGTAAAGGTCATGCAGCATTCCTCTTCCACAATGGCAGATTCAGCTATGTTTGCTTCCTTCAGACAGCTGATTAAAATACCCCTTTTACCCTCCTCTATGGAGGTCACTGAGGCAGCAGCTCCAGTGGCAATGGCTTTTCAGGGGAAAGTGATTGGGCTGCCACTAAAATGGCCAATTACATGCAGAAAGCTCAGCAGCCACAAAAATGTCCATTAGTGGCACAGGGAAAGCATCAGCATGTATGTATGACTGAATAGACTCGTCCATGTATGACTAAGATCTAGCTCAGGTATTGGGTTGGGTGCATTTCTGGATTCCCTGGCATGGCCTCATAGAAACCAATCTGAGGAACTAAATGAGGTGCTTCCAGCTGTAACCTGCTGCTTTACTACTGATGGAAATAGGGAAGGGCTTACAAGATACAGGCTGTCTAACTGCACTAGGAGCTCAAAGTTAGCTTGTGGCTGAAGAAGCATCCAAAACGTTGCAAAAAGCACATCAGCTCATAGTAAGGTATTAGAAAAAAGAATTAAAATGTCTACTAACTACTTGGAAAGGACACAGGCTGAAACCCAAAGGAGTGGATCTTAGAAGAGATGTAAGGACAGGTATTTGCATCTTCTCCTCTATATGCAAAACACAAAGGATTAAACCTAAGACAGAATTGGGCTGTTTTGCTCTCGGGTTAATTATGCATGTGAAATAGCAATGAAAAAGTGTTATTCCTACAGTAACACAAAGCCAGAATAGCATTTGGGTTTCATCTCTGAGACTGCAGGCTCCTCAGGGCAGCAAGTCTCCACTTAAGCTATGTAACACAGGGCTCATTGTGAGCTCCCACACCATAACAACTCCAGTAGTTTTCCTATCCACTTGTCCCAAAGAGAAAAGCACTGCTGAAGCAAGGACTGCCAGGAGGAGGAAGATCCTCCACAAGAGTCAGGTTTTGCCACCCCTTCCTAACAAAGGGCTTTGATGGCACTGCTGGGTACACTTGTGATTTTTTTAGTGTGCTAACCTGCAGTATTACTGTTCTACATTGCCTGATCTAGGTCTCTGTTGAAGGGCCTGATCCAGTCCAGCATGTTAGCACCAACCCATCTTCAGCAGTGGTTTAATTTGCTCGAGGTGCATTCACCAGGGCTGGTTGAGGTGCAGGCAAACACTGTTTCATCAACACACCTGCATCTTACTACCTTAAGCACAGGGGCAGGGCAGTCAACTGGGAGTGGCAGTGCCAAACCAGACAGGCAAGATTCATTGGAAACTCCTTGTCAAAGGCAAATCGTTGACGTTTTTGCCATAGGAATTTGTCAGCCTTAGAGAGCTCTCTTAGAAGTCACGCTGTAGTCCTGGGAAGAGCTCATCCTGATAGGATAGGATATTAGAGACAATTTAGGCCAGGTTTTGTGGGGTATTTGAAGTAATTCTGGGTGCTTTGGTTACTGGCAAGTGTCAGTTGCATCTGGGCTGTCTAAGGGGAGGGATATGAGCATATTAAAATGAGCTTCCCTCATAGCCAGATAAAGAGCATCACACAAGTAACATCTGTATCCTACCAAGGGACAACCAACAGAGCCAAATCCCGCTTTCAAACTAAAAACACAACTCTTCCAGACCACATGGCACCTCAGCACAGCCATTGCTGATCACAGCTCTGTGCATCAGTAGCGTATTACCTTTACAAAGCACCCTTCATTTCAAGTACATAAGCAACACTGCCCTTAAAAGGCAGAGCAGCTCCTGCATCTTTCCCAGCCACACTACAGAAACACTTCTGATGACTTCATGATCCATCATTTCTTTCCCTAAACCACTTGACACTAGGACTAACATCCCATTACAGGTAGGCAACACTTTGAAGAGGGCTATTGGGCATTTCCAGGAGAGACTTTAACCACAGGCCTCTGTGAATAATTTTTATTATGCTTTGGAAGTTCTCATCACACACATAATCACAACATAGACAGTTTTCTTAGTGCAAAATGCTTTGCTGCCTGTTGAACCAGTGTGTAAACTGTTAGCAAAAGCAGGAAGTTACTTAACAGCCAGTCAGTACTGCCTTAAGCACACATCTTTATTGCTACCCGCACTGCTTCACCGTCTGTACTTAAGGATTCATATCCACCTCCTCACATCAAGTCCTCATTTATCCCCATTCATAGCAAACCCTGCACTTCTCTGGTTGTATTTGTGAAGATAAAAGTCATGTGCCCTCTAAGCCTCTCTCTGACGATTACAACACATACTTTAGCCAAAACATCACCCGTTTTGGCTGCAAATCCACATGGACTCTTCCCATCCGGCCAACTCTTCTCTCTTCCCATTCTCCACCTTCTTTTCTGCCCATGAAGAGTGTGATCACTTCTACTTGTGAGGAAGACGATAGCGGGAAGTGTGGTGGTCCTTCAGGTCAAACTCATCATGGCCTTCCCTGAGCGGCAAACACACAGTGTAGTCAGAATATACTCAGACAGGGAACTAAACCTTAGCCATGGTACAAGATGTCTCCCTGCAGCCCTTAACTACAAGCCAATCCCAAGGGTAAGCTGTGAGCACCTGAGTGGCAGCCTCATGGAATGACTGCTTAAGATACTTGCTTGTAGCAAAAATATCTGACGTCTTTTGTCTGCTCATCCTTGCCTGCTGGAATGGGAAATGACAACAGGTCCCTCTTGCCTCTTCCCCTGTTTGACTCTGTAACTGATGGCTCATTGTCAGCACCATGTCTGTGATCTCTGGGCACATTAGCAGCTCCTATGACAACAGTTGAAGTGACAGTCTGCTCCACACAACTCTGAAAAGTAACTGCAGTGGCTAAAAATGCAGTGCACTGGCAGCTGTCTCAACCATGCTCAGACGCAGGCAGTGCTGAGTAAGACACGAGCTTTCATCTGCACCAGGCAAGTGATAAACTCACCTGCCAGACTGTTGATCCTGTTTTACTGATGTTTGCTGTCTGATACTTTGGTTTGGTTTGTTTTTAATCATCTAACATTGCCAGTCATCTGTTTTATTACCATTTTCATTTGTTCTCCCTCAATCCATTTCCATCTCTTCACAAAAGCATTTGCAGGAAATGAGAGAATATACACAAAAGAATCTTTTATTATCTTATTATTCTTAGCATCCTGCTGCCTAAATGTCATCCAACACTGATCTGAGAACACAGCCAATTACCCAATACCTTGAGAAGTCATGCAAACTGTGAGGAATAGCTTTGTATTCAAAAGGAATTAACCCTCCAAATCTAAGACTTGGAACTTTTTGAGTCAATAATCAAGCTACAGATGTTTAAGAACCAAGACTATAGCTGCTGCAAGACCTTACTGAGGAAAAAGGTTTGCCCATACATATTTCATCAAAGATTTTTGTGTATGATTTAAGACTGCAGAGTCTCAACCTAAGAAAAGCCTCAGGAGTTTATACTGTCTGATATCCCCTTTTATGGAAATCCAGCCCAGATCATTCATCAATGTCATTAACAAGCTGCAGGAGTCACTGAACAATGGTGTCGCCTATCCCATCCCACGCAATGCAGCACACCAGCTGCTCCAGACTTCACTCAGACAATGAGCCCAAACACACACTGGAGCAACACAGACAGAACATTCTTATCTAGGACCAGTTTAGTCCCTGAAGCTTGTGATAACTACTGATTGCACAAGGTATTTCCATAACCATTAACATCCAGCTCTGGGTTCCTCAAATCTTCTCTCCTCCTGCCTGCTTTTCTGCCCAATGGGAAGAACAAACAAAAGCAGCCCACCTTACCTATGACCAAGAGGAACTGAGAGACTTACCGAAAACAGCGCTGGCAGTAGAGGTCCCCATCGCAGCCATGGCAGCGCAAAGTGGCATCTTCATTGCAGATGCAGCACCATGGTAACTCATCCTCATCACTGTCATCTGCCATGGCAAGAGCTGTGGTGGTTGGAGTCTGGCTCTAATTCACAAAGAAAACAGAGACACAGAATTCAAATCCCAGCAGGGACAATACAGGACTTTCGTTGTAATGCATGATAGCCACAATGACACTGTCACATGGTCTATCACTCACTCTGTTGATCCTAAGTCTGAGAGATGGACTTGCCCAAAGGCCAAGGATAGGCTCCATATGTATCTAGATCATTAAATAAAACCCTAAGGTGTTCCCTATCGTTTGCTCATGAACTTGCACTGCTCAGAAGGTAAACAGGTATTCACCCTCATTTAGTGTCTACAGCAGTATACACCAACATTGTCCATATTGTTACAGGCACGAAGCCCAGATCTTGTGGCAGGCACCACAGCAATGCCAAGTGACAGAGTCCCTGCTGCAAAAGCAAGAGATCAAGCAGTTTTGCTGAAAGCTGTTATGTGAGAACGGAAAGCAGTGGGAAGGTGGGGGGAGTGTTTTCTCTCTGTTACAGAAATCATAAACTAAAACCTATCCATAAGGTCATCTCTGTAAAGCAGAAGGAGAAAACAGAAGTCTTGTGGAGCTGAACAGCCATATGCACACGGGGACACAATGCCTGGACAGTGGCAAAGGCAGCTTCCTAACAACAGCAATAAGATGGCACTACCTTTTACATCAGCAGTCCCAGAAGCACAAGGTGACATACCTATGAAATGGATGTTTTCAATAATGCTTACAATTAAGCAATTTCTTCCACTGGGGCCAGGCCTGTCAGGTGTCTGTGAGTCACAGGTCCATTCAATTCTTGTAATACACCTACACAGAGAAGGTGTATGTATTTCCATAATAAGGCTGAACTCCATTCTGAGAATGGGGTATCTTGTTACTAATTCCTTCCTCTGATGTTACGTGAGAAAACAGACAGTTGATTACTATCTAGAGGTTCTATTCTGCACATGCTAAAAGTACTGGCAAACCTCTCACCTACCCTGGTTCAGGGTGTAGTGTTCTAGACTGTGGCTTTCTTGGTCTAATCATACTGATGAGTTAAAACCCCACTCTCCAATATACATCCTGCAAAGTCTGTGCTAGCTTCTCAGGGTTTAGAGGACACCATCCCATTCAACAGAAAGACAGCCTGAAAGGAATTGTATTCCAGGGAGCAATTCCTTTTAGAAGTACAAGGATGACTCACAGCTGTGCTCAGGGCTTGTCAGCCCTGCAGAAGCCATTCTGCTTGTCTGTTCTGAAGAAGCTGGTTGCTTTTTCTTTCTGCATCAAGCAAACTTTTGCTGCAGAACTGCAGAACTCCTGAGACCCTGGAATGCGTCATTTCAAGAGGTCCTGACCAGCTCACTGACCTTTTGCTTGGCCTTCTTATAAAAGTTCTGTTGCAAGGGTCCTGGCTGGGTGGCCTGATCTGGAAGAATGTTGAATCCACTTGCTTCATCCAGGGCTGCTTCTTCTGTGAGCTGGTAACAACAGAAAGAAAGAAGCCCCTTGTTTCAAACACAGTTAGGAATTTCATTCTAGGCTCTAAAACCTCCTGCCCTTCTCCTCGCCCTCATACAGTAACAGGAGATTAGTTGATTACAAGAGAATACATCTGTCTGCACTCAACACTGTGTATACATTGTGAACAGCCAGTGTAGCAGCAGGGGCTTTCAGCTAACACAGTCTGCTTTGCAGTGCATCTAGCAGCAAATCCTTAACATCATGCTAATCATGCACATGTGGTCTGTAATCAGACAGAAACTTAAGCACAGAAAGCTCATGTATGCCTGCAGGACAATTCTTAGACATTTTAGACAGAAAGCTAGGCATAACCAAGCTAAGCAGCACACATCTCATCAGCCATGGTCTAGCTGGGTGGGGAAAATGATGAAACAAGAAGTAAGGAAGTACCAGTAGACTGGAGCTGGAGAGGAGACATACACCACAAGAGATGCTAAGCATGAATGAGAAACACAACCTGACAGACTTGATGTTGTCAATCACCCGTAGCTGAATGGCTCATGAGAGTTAGTATATTGGAAAAGCACTGGGAGGCAAAGGAGCGAAACTCTGCCCAGGAACAGAAACACACCCTTCACACGCTTCCCAGGTAACATACACACTGGGAATAACTGAGGAAGATAAACAAGGCTACAGCTGCCACTTCTGACCTGTTTCAACACTCTGCGAATGGCTTCCTCCTCAGCCACTTCCTCATCACTGTCAGGAAGCTTATAGGTTTCCAGTGTAACTGCAAGAGTAAGACACAGGAGACTGTAACCCACACCTGCCTCAAGCTTTGTACCCACTTACGAGCCAGCATTAGTCCTTTGTGGTGTAAGCTGGTTTTGACATTCTGGCTCTGGCACAGACAGATCCTTTCAGATGGGGTCTCCTCAAAAAGAGCATTACTGTTTGTTTTTAACAGTGGAAGAGGGGAGGAAAAAAAAACCTCACCAAAACCACAGGTTTGCTTTAAAAAGCTTTGTTAAGCTCACCAGAGCATGCCAGAATTATCTCAAAGGGTACAAGACAAAGCAGTCTGACCTTACAGCTCCAGCCTTTACCCTCAGCAAAGAACTTTCATGACGAACCAAGCCACAGCTTTACAGCCAGAACCAAATCTCTATTTCTTACAGAACAGGGGAACTAAATGGAGAAACACCTCTCAGAAAAGAAATTACTCTGCCACAGGAACTTGATTCCTCTCTTGACACTGTATTCATGTCTGCTACCCACCTTTCTCTGGGTCCTCGCCTTTGAGTGCTGCCAGTCTCTTGGCAACTTGTAGGATCTTTTCCTGCCTGGTGTTCTCTTCCCTCAGCTCAGCAGCAGCTTCTGCCAGAAGTTTATTCTTCTCTTCCTCTAGCTGTCTTGGGTCCAGATTTGCAGGGCAAACACAGTCTCCACTTTCCCGATTGAGATCATTCAAACTTTGGCTACTAACAGCTGCAAACAGACACACAGAGTGTGCTGGTGACTCAGCTGCAATGCTCCTTGGGCACAGACAACACAAGAAAAGCAATGGGATGAGAGCAGCTTGCTGTTCTCCATTAATCTGGGTGATAATGGAAGAAGGCATGTCACAGTACAATCTGCACTGTACGTGAAGAGAAGTGAGCTAATCTGTGTTTTACAGTGAGATCACAGAGATTTTACAGGGAGATTACACTGCAGCCAGGAAGATAATGGTATCACAGATTCCTGTGTTTTGTAACAGAGCACAGGTGTGTTAGGAGTAGCAACATCTCCTCCCCAGGGAAGGGTCTTCTTAGAGAAACAAGGAGGAGCAATATGAATAATACAACCCTGAGAAGAATGAATCATCTCTAAGCAAAATGAGACCCAGTACTGAGCCCCAGGGCTCCGCTTAATGTGGGAGTCATAAGGGGGAGATAAGGACAAACTGGACACCCAGCTCACCTGTAAGCTAGATAGGGAGGCATATATTCCCTTCTTACTATAGCATATACATTATGAGACAGAAACAGTTCTTTGGAAGCCAAAATAAATACCTTGAGGCCGGACTCTTGTTTTGTAATGCTCATCAATGGCAACTTCCTCAGACAACTGAGTTAACAGGTCATCTGTCTGCTGGACCAGACTTCTGGTATCAGGAGGTTGATATGCCTAAGAAATAAGGGGGGCATAGAAAAGGAAAATGAGAGGGAAGTAGCATACTCAATCAAAGCAAAAGATCACCCTAGGGGATGCATAAAAAGATGCATTCACTGATCTTGAGAGTCTCAGCTTATGGTTATCTGGTGTAAGACTTTCAAGGCTTCATTCTCAGAGTACTGAATGTGCACAACCCTAAATGTGGTCACCCAACCAAGGAAAAGTGGTGCTGAATGTACAGGAGTACATGCTGCTGGGTCTGAACCCCAGGTCTGACACTACCTCCAGTGTAAACCAGTGCCCCCAATGTAAATCAAATGACATTGTCAACAGTGACAGTCAGCAGCCTCACTGAAGCCTATGGTAACAGCTGGGTGTACAGCACTGCTGAGAAGGGAGCATAAGGAAATGATTTCTCAGGGAAAAGATCATTCATATAGGCTTTGAAGGGACAGCAAGTCATTCCTTTGCAATCTCAGCCTAACCACTCTGTGCTTCCATTTCTAGAATAATTAACAGGATTTGCCCAGCTGGGATGCAGTAACAACTGCAAGATACCATTAGAAGGGGGAGGTGATAAGCCCCAAACACACACAAACAGCTCTGCAAAAATATCAGCTCACTTAGCTATACAAATGGGTTGAGAGGAAAACCCAGCATTTATTGTAAAAAATAAACACATGAACTACATTTGACATAAAGGAACACACTGCATTCAAACTGAAGCAGTGAACTGGTGAAGACTGGCCATTTCCTTCTGGAACAATGACACAAACAGGAATGCGGAGATTTCTAAACGGAGTCAAGAATGGCCAACATGCTGGGACACCAGTTACTGTGTCAACTCAGAATACATTGCTGGCTAAAGAGCTGAGGGAGCTTACGGGTCTAAGAGCCTGGGAAGGAGGATCTCTCCCCTGCAGAACAGCCAACCGGTCCTCCATTTCCTGTGTGGATGGCACAGGTCGCCGGTAGTCCTCCTTCAGGGCAGCCAGCCTAGCTTCGATCTCAGCCTGAGTAGGGATGGACTCTGCAATTCAGAATAAGCCAAGGGAGGAGAATATTCCGTTATTGAAAACAAAAGGCTTCACTTTTTTTCCCTTAAAATTGTATTTCTTTCTGTAATCAGACTCTGATTTTTGCTCAGAACACTGAGCAAAAGCCTCCCTCAGCCCCCGACATGAATGATGGGTCCTAGTGTAGTGGCTTGGAGACTGCCCTAATACTAACTGCTACCCTTCTCTTCAGAGTCCCTGCCTCCTTCACAGTTTATCTCCTAGCCATAAGACAAGCATTAGGGTAATGTCATTTGGCAATCAGCTGACTCAGAATACTAGGGACAGTCATAGAAATAAGTGTCATTTAGGTGGCACAGCCCATTGCTGCCACATCTCTTAATGTAATCCCAGGCACATCAGACTGAAACCCTCCCCTGCCACATAATTGAGGAAATTTCCTCAAGCTGCACCATGGAGGTTTAGGTTAGGTATTAGAAAAAATTTCTTCACTATGAGGGTTATTAAGTATTGGAACAGGCTGCACAGGGAAGTGGCTGAGTCACCATCCCTGGAGGTATTTGAAAGACATGTAGATGTGGTGCTTAGGGACATGGTTTAGTGGTGGACTTACTAGGTTTACACCAAGGTTGGACTTGATGATCTTTTCCAACCTAAATGATTCTGTGGTTCTGGGATAATCAGGTAACCACTCTGCAGTGTGTTCTTTTCCTTTTAGAGATCACATATCATTTTAAAAATAGTTTATTCTCCCACAGGCACCACAAGGCTAAGTCCCAGAACCCAGCAGCTGTAGATGGGATGAGAGCCCTTTTTCTCCTCCGTAAGGCAAGGCTGGCCAGAGACTGGCACTGCTGTTGCCTGGAACAATGTTCCACAGGAAACCTTCTGCAAAATAGTTTGGTCCAAGACCCTCACTTCCTTCTGTTCCTATTGGCCTTGACACAGGCTTTTAACCCAAGAAATGGAAACGAAGAAGGTGATTTTACAGGTAAGATACTGCCCCAAAACAGAGAAGTAGTTTCAAGGGAAACCTCAGGAAGAAAAAATAAACTAGAAAACTAAGATCATGTAGAATCCGGCCATTATGGCAGCAGGACTTGGATGCTTCATCCAATTTTAATCCTTCAATTCTCTAAAAAGGCCTTCCCTCTCCCTCCAGATTCTGTATTTCCCAAGTAGCAATATTCCCACCCAATGTATCTCTAGTTTCTTCCAAAACTTACTTGGTTTCCTTTCCTCCCTGAGCTTCTCCAGTCTCTCTGCAATAGCTCTATCCTCTTTAGAGAGCCCCTGATACCTGGAGCCTGCTTGACCTGGGGCTTTTACAGAAGCTGCTTTCTGTTGCTCTTTCAGCTGGTTTTGCTTAGCCTCAAAAGCTGCCACACGCCTGTGACAAGGATGGAAAAAAGACATGACAATTGACAATAGGGATTTAAACCCGAGATATGAAAACACCCTCTGTGAACCCAACAGGCTATTTGAAGAATGTCACTGTACAACAGAACAGAAACCACTCCCTCCTGTACCAGGCTCTGCCATAATGGCATAATGAGGTACTCCTAAGAGTAAGGAAAGCCTGAGCTCATAGCTGCATGACACCTGGCACCATTTCCAAGGAGACAAGGAATATGTCACCACCAGGTTTGTGTTTCTAAGGCAACCCCAGTCAGTCACAGGCAAAGTAGGCAGATGGGAGCATACATACCACCCGCCCCAGACATATAAACAAAACCCCCAAACCCCATCCTTAATCTAATTCTGAACAAGCAAATACCCACATCACAATCCCCACTTTTGCTGGTCTTTATAAGGGAAAAGGAGCAAGGGCCTGAAAGGCTACTCTGCAGCACAAACAACAGTCTGTTGGCAAGCGCAACTCACTTTTTGTAGTTTTCTGGTGGTGACCATTTTGCTGAACTGCTTTGAGATCCCTCTCTGGAAGACAAAACCAACGATTTCTCTGAACTCAAGATAATGGCAATGCTTCAATTATTTAGTTTCTCAAGAAGAACCAGTATATGTGTCTAGATCTTCTCGTACAGCCCTGTCATAACCTCATTAATATGGAGAGTGATCAGCTTATGGAAAGGATTAAGATAGTATCTGCCTTAGAAAGCAGGGGACTTTATTTCTAGTCCTTTGGTCCAGTTGTTTTGCATCTGGACAAAATGTGATTTAATACGGTCATCAGTGACCCGAAGGAGGTGCGGCTGAATACCTTTGCCTCCCACAGCCTGCACCTCCCAGTTCAGAGAGCAGATAGAGAGCAGTTAGGTCAGACTCCCAGTGTAATTAGCTTCCATGCAGCAGTACACTATGAGAGGAGCTGTGGCATGCAACAAACACAGAATTATATAATGGACAAGTATCATAACAACATCTTCTAGCACACTTGAACACTGCACATCACAAGCATCTTGGGTAACTATTTTCTATATTGCTCTATTCAGGTTGAGTTGCTGAGCTACAAACTTATGTAAGGCAGTTAGCATATTTTATTCATTCTTAGGCACAGCTACAAATACATCTGTGCTGTGCCAAGGCCTGTGGAGTAACGAATGCAAACTTGTTGCTGGACCGCTTTCCAGTTCTAAGGTATCAGTTCTGAAAGCTATTTGCATGAAGAACAAAGCTTACAGAGCTGCAGCCTACATTTATTATCTACCTGCTATCCAGGCAGGGAGGATTTTCTTCCTCTGAAACTCTGTAGTACTGATATTAAACAAATGATGAAAAAAAAACCTAAAAGCAGCATGGAGAAGGGCTGCCCTGTTTTCTTAGTGGCTTTGGAGTTGTTAAGGGAAATTAGACTATTTCAAAACTGGAAGACTGAATACTGTATTTGCATCATTAACAGTTCAGTTTTTGTGAGCCACTTCTTCTAAAATGAAGACCTTTGCTAATGAAAGAAGCTCCTTTAGACACCTGCAAAGCCAGAAAACTCCCCACTTGCTGGTGAAAATGCCTTGCTACAGAAGATAGGTGGGAAAAAGAGATAAGAGAAATGCAAAAGAAGGAAGTGGACACAACAGGACTGGTTGTGAGAGAAGCTCTCATGTGCACTTTGCTCATCTTACTTGTTCATATGTATAACCCATGCTGCTGAATTACATTTTATTTATTTCCAAAAAGTATCTCTGGATAATGTTTGCACATTTTTTTTCATTTTAAAAGCAAACTGACTTTATGCCACTTAATTTTAAGCCTTCAGGCTACACAATGCCAAGACCCTTCATCAACGAGGATTTGTGTCACTGTTTGCCCACTGAGGTAATAATGCTTTAAACATCTTATTGTTGGGCCATTCAACTACTACAAACCTGATAAAAAGCTGACAGTGCTTGCAAAGGGGTGTAAATTTCTGGGCAAAAATACACTGGGGCTTAATTTGATCTTGTCCAGCTAAGGTGTCTGCAGGCATTCAATGCCTATCTATAAAGATTTAAACCTGGATCTTTCAGACTACTTTGTCACCAGGGAGAACAGCCACAAATCCTGAATCCTATCTTTGTACTGCAGAGCTTGTGTAAAGCAGTTTAATAGTGGCCTGACTTGAAACTCTAGGGTACAGGCAATGTGCATGCACAAGTCCAAGGCACAGCTCTCATGTAGAAATCTGCAACAAAACACTGGGATGTCTTTGGGTGAAGAAACGCTCCCATCTTACCCAGTTAGTTTTTCATGACACTGCTTGCACACCTTCTTCTGAGTGCTTCCACAGCGGGGAACAACAGCACTGAAGCTAAGGCAGCTTGAGCAGAACGACCGTCCGCAGTTCTTGCATCCACACTGCAGAGACACAAGAGAAAGCTTCATCACCCAGTCACTAACACAGTCCATTGCCATGGCTGACTGCATTCAGGAACAGTGCCCATGCCAATGTGCACTAAAACTAATGCTGGGGTTATGCTGATTTTTTAAGAGAACTTTATCACTAGCTGCTTCTGAAGATGTGGAACACTCCAGAGCCCTCAGGCACCAGCCTATACCTCCAGCTGGAAGCAGAGACACCAAGTCATCCCATGGTATAATGAAGTGTGTGTGGAGGGAGGAATTCTCTGTGACAGTGACCAAATATAGGATTAGATGTATGACATTCAATGGCAATGTTTTGTTTTTGCTGTAACCACCCATATTTAAAGACATATTGAGGTAAGCACACGGTTGCTCGGGAAGCAAGCTGGGAAAGCGTCCCTCGGTGCCGAGCGAAGCAGCTCCCCTTGCAGACCCTCGCACAACGGGGCAGGCCCCCGCAGGACCGGCCGCCCCTGACCCTCCTCAGCCGGACTTGCCTCTTTCTTGAAGACAGAGAATTTGGACGCACACCCATAACACCGGCTCTCCATGGCGCTACCGCCGGCCTGCGGCCCGGAGCTCAAGCACTGCGCTGCGGCCCTACTATGTCAAGCTCCATAGGCAGTAACCGGGAAGCCACCACACCTCCCTGCCGCCCATCACACACCGGGCCGGCGCCGCACGATGCCGCACGACACCGCTGCGCGGCGCACAGCCCGACGGGAGTTGTAGTCCTTATACCCGCCCTTCCACCTTTATCCTGCCGCCGGCACACCGTGGATAAACTACACTGCCCACTGCGCCGCACAGTGCACCCTGGGTGCCGCGATGCGTTGTGGTACCCGTAGTCTGGTGCCTCTATTCGGCAGCGAGGCACGGAGCGATGGCGGCCCGGGAAGACTCCATTTCCCGGCAGGCAGCGCGTCGCCGGCCGAGCTGAGGTGCTGGCGGGGAGGGTGGTCGTGAAGTGCTCTGTCCCGCATAAAGCGTTGCATTTTTGCCCATTAGCTGTTGGTTGGTGTTAATAAGACAATAATAATAATAAAAAAAGAATTGAGTGTATTTCGTAATGCTGACAGGGCTGTGCTAAAGTAACTATGCCTTTTTGTCTTAAACCTGTGGTGAGATGCTGGTTCAAGGAGCATGAAATCAGTCGAAACATGGAATGACTTGGGTTGGAAAGCACTTTAAAGTTCATGCAGTTCCAGCCCCCTGCCACAGGCAGGGACACCTTCCACTAGAGCAGGTTGCTCGAAGCCCCTGTGTCCAACTTGGCCTTGAACACTGCCAGGGATGGGGCAGCCACAGCTTCTCTGGGCACCCTGTGCCAGCGCCTCAGCACCCTCACAGGGAAGAACTTCTTAGTAGTATCTAATCTAAATCTTTCAGTTTAAAGCCAGTACCCCCTTGTCCTAATGCTACATGTCTTGTAAAAAGTCCCCAGCCAGCACTTCTGCCAGTGTTCGGTTGCATGCTGTGATAAAACACATGAATATATTGGCTTTCGCAAATTGTAGGTGTGGTTATGTGGATATAACCGTTTACAATAACAGAAACAAAGCTCCCTGAAGACAACAAGATTAGCCAACAAGTTAAAATGGACCAGAACTCTTGAGCTAAAGGGAGTCGCATAGCAAAAGAATTTGTAAAGGTAAAAGAAAGGGGAGGGGGGCTTGATATAAGAAAAGCTAGTGCCTGAAAAACATAGAGTTAAAGCACTTTTTAGCTTAACTTAGGTTGCAGAAAGAGAACAATGTTTGTGTTGTAAGTCTGTGGAATGTAGTAGCCCCACTAAACATGAGTTAATTGTTTCACACTAGTCTTCTAAAGCATCTTTAGCTTTAAAGAACAATGTTTGTGTTGTAAGTCTGTGGTGAGATAACAGGATTTAGTGGCCCCACTAAACATGAATGAGTTATTTCACACCATCCTTCTACTCATCAGTTAGTTTAGAGACGGAGCCTCCGGAACATCTGCTAGCTTGGGATACTCCTTGCCTGCCCATCCTGCAATAAATTTTGCAGGAAGGTCACACTGTTCTAAGTCTTTGCCAGCTGTCAGAAGAATTACAGATCTGGCTGGTTTCAGCTAGTTGTGTGATTACTGGGGGTCCAACTGTGCCAAAGGTGAAAAGGACACTGTGAGGAAGACCGCTTACTTCATCTTGAAGACCCCTACTCACAAGAGGAAGACTGCTCATTTCATCCTCAAGACCCCCACCCACAATCACTGGAGAGCAGTGCACAGATGCCAAGAGGAGGGGACTTATGATAATAAGTTCTTGGAGCTAGTTGTAATATTCCCCGCCTGTACGTGGGAATTATGAATATGTATGTGACTAATGCAATAGTGAAAGTATATAATCCTGTAATAAATAGTAATCACTTGCGCCTCTGGCTACAGTCGTGTGCCCAGCGCTGTTGCTTTTGCTTTATTGACTTTGTCCCTTGATAAAACCCTGTTATCTCGTTTAGAGGAGTGAGTTCGTATTTCACAATGCCTTCAGTTTGTATTTCACAATGCCTTCAGAAGTGAATGTCCTACAGTGGTTTTAACAGTGACCTAGTGTAGTTCTAGGTACCACTGGTTCCCATGGTTCATCTTGTTAATCAGAAGGGCTTCAATTACGTTTTGCATTCTTTCCAGTTCAATGGGTAAGTCCACACTGTAAATACTCTCTCAGTTAAATTAGGAAACTGACAGATCTATTCAAGGAAGTAAGCCTCATTAATACCTGAACGAAGCTAACTTTAAAGGAAGAAAACTCAGGTTTCCCATCTCAAGCTTATGGCCTTTTTTTTAATGGTAAAGCACATTAGAAAGACAACTGACTAAAACTTGGGAGCCAAACCATGTACCGATCCAGCAACCGTTTTAGAGACCACCTGGAAATTCCAGGTACTGAAGGCATAAATCAAGGAATTGAGACAAATATAAAAGAGAACCTACTCAAATAAAAGGATTAATTTGATGTTGTCTTTGCTACTGAGTTGATCAATGGG
Organism: Neopsephotus bourkii; assembly: GCF_033783945.1. Taxonomy (NCBI): domain Eukaryota; kingdom Metazoa; phylum Chordata; class Aves; order Psittaciformes; family Psittacidae; genus Neopsephotus; species Neopsephotus bourkii. Next base: position 11,520,495 of record NW_026902298.1, on the reverse strand, counting down.
AAAAGAGGAAGAGGAAATTTCGAACTTAATGTTACAGTGCAACCTACAGAATGATAGGTGTAAACTAGAGTGCTGGTCTTCAGTACAGAATGCAAGCAATGCCTCAAAGAACCTTCCTATCAGAGCACTGCCAATAGCAGTGCACAGGAGGGAGTAAGGCGGTTCAAGAAACTGAACTTACCTGCTTAGAAGCAGCTCAGCTAAATTTGCTGGATCAGGAGAAGCCCTCACTCCCCCAAAGAAAGGAATCTTCTTCCCCTGGAGAAGAGGATGGAGGCACATTCTCCTCCCTCTGCTGGTGTCTACCAGAGGGGGCCTGGCACCAAAAGGCCATTTGGCAGCAGAACAGCAGCAACTTTTCTTTATTTCTTCTCTTGTGTGCAGTTGTTTCCCATGATAAAGGGGAAAGTCCTATGACTTAGCCTGTTAGGTTTTCAATTTGTTTGAAGTGTAGGAGAGATTGAGTCAATGGTCTTTGGTTCACAGGTCTTTTCCTTGCCAAATTCAGTTGTTAAAGCTGAGCCTTTAAAGGCCCCTTCCAACCCAAAGTATTCTATGATTCTGTGACTGGGGTTCTAGTCATGCAAGCAAGTGGCATCTCAACCACAGTTACTTACTTATGTAAGGGAAATTTGTTTCAAATTAAAGACAAAAAAAGTCCTATGAGTAGTACAATTTTGCGTGTTTCTGTGGTGCTTTAATCCAGGCTGGTTTTTTTCCTACAGCAGTAACCGACAGAGCTCTGTTCTGGTCCTTTCAGACTACAAAAGAATACCACTTGAAGGCCTCCCAGATTGGAACTTGCACAGTCCCAAAGCAGGTAGGATTTGAATACATGGACTCAAACACCCTTGTCTCTTTCACACACACAGGCTTGTAGAAGCAGGTATCTCCTAGCAGATTCTTTTTGGTATGCAATTAAAGTAATACCTATGTCATGAGGTATCTACATATATGGGAATACATATATATTCATCATATGGGAATACATATATATTCATCACTGCTAGATACCTGTATTATGAGGTTAAATCCTTACATGTTGGATTTCAAGGGGGGTTAAGTTAATGCTGGATTTTAATTAGAACCTCACAAAATCCTCCTATGTTGGTGTTTGAATCCTCAACTTTGGCTATACTGTCCATTGTGTCACTCAATTCATCTGTCTCAGAATATGAGTGTTAAAAGCAAGCTTATAAACCTTTTCTATCTATGGACAATGCCTGTTGCGGGAGGATTATTATCTGTTAAATCTAAGTCCCCTTACGCTGTCCAGTTGGGTACTCCTAAGCTCTTAGCAGGGTTTGTGAATTCTACAGCTTCTCCATTTCAGATTCACAATTAACTGTGGGTGAAAATGAGCAGCAGTCATTGTAAGAAGAATGTCATTCATCAGGATGTTTTGTATCTTGCATTTTCCTGTTTGGCGAGCCACAAATTTATTGATGAGTAATATATAACTGGAGACTGTTGGCAGGAAACCAGAGATTTTAGCAATAATTAGAGGATAGCAGAAGGTTTTGATATCTGCAGATGGTCAGGAGGTGGTTTGGAGCCTGTGTGGAAGCTCCAGCTAATGTGCATATCCCTTAAGGAAAGCGCTTAACAAGGACCTGTAACAGAACTCATGAAGATCAGAACCTTTAGATCTTGGATCGAAAAGCCTTTCCTATGAAGGAGAGAACTTACTCATCACGTTGTATTTCAGCCTGTCTGTACATTCAGGAATGCACTTCTACATCATTACTGGTGAAGGGCTTGCTTACAAATAAGAGAGCCTGATCAAATCACATTGCCACATCTCAGGCTCCTACTTTACCAAATACGGGTGAACACCTAAAACACTGGACTTATGTAAAGCTCCACATCAGGCCATGGGAAGGGAATCTAAAGTAATATGATAAAAATTGCTCGACACTGTATATTTAAAATAGGGACCCATTCAACTGTGCATACAGTAACAGTTGTCACAGGATTATTACTTTTGCACCTCCGTGAAGGTCCTCAGACTCAGGGAGAAGAATTAGCTCCTGTGCAGTGTAATGATCTGCCATGCTGCTGAAATTGTTATGTCCTCCAAAAAGGTGCCAATTTAAATAGTGAGCCAAATTAAATGAGGGAATGTTTTCTATAGCCAAAAGAGAGGAGCTTGCAAAAACCGTAAATATTTGTTGCCTGCTGTGCATGCACTTTACCACCACGATGCCAGGAAGCTCTAGATCCTGATATCCACAACTTATCAATGATCATTCTTCTGAGGATGAAAATTAACCAGTGCTTAGAAAGGAAAACATTATAGGGCCTTAAAAAAACCCACCTAAGCCAACAAAACCAAAACAAAACCAAAAGTCAGCATCATCAAAAGGTTCTTGGCTGCCATCCTAGCACCAGGAAAGCAAACTGGCATTTTTTACGTGCTCTTCTTCACAAAGGCATAATTGCAGCAAGAACTTTTATTTATTACACTTTGGCATCTTCCAGTTTCGCCACATTTAGTTCTGAATACATCAAGTCAAGGCAAAGTGTTGGCTGTCTACAGATTTCTTTCTCTTCAGACATCTCAGAGGCAGAAGATTTCTCTCTCCAGACAAGGCACTTCCCACCTAAAGCGTTCTCAAAAGTTATTTGCTCCATGGGACTTCACATTACATTTTCAGGCCTCCTTTTTAATATTTAGTAATACCCTATGGACAATTTCAATACCTGAGTCAGACCACAGCAAATTATCAGCAATAGGTCCTTCGTTCCGTTTGCTCTCCCTCACCTCTACTTTCTCCCACTCTTAGATGTTTCTTTGGTTAAATCTGTTCCCTGATCTGGTTCATCTCACAGAGGAGTAGTGCAGTTCTTTGAGTTGAGGTGCTGTACAGACATCCTTCAGTGTAAATTGGTGGTTTCCAGGCTAAGCTAAGGGCTATACAAACTGTATAACTGAGTTTGGCTTCAAAGCATAAACATGTGTCTGAAGGTTTTTCTGCAAGCATACTAGAATACACATTAGAGTTGGGTAGTAACATTTGTCACAATACAGGTTAAAGTTACTACATAGTTGTATTCTGAATTCTTTTATGGGTACAGTTTCTATCACTAGAAAGTCTTGAAAATCTGCTTACATAGTTTCAGTTCTGCTGTTGTATTTCACCATGCAACACTAGCAATGGAAATAGTATAACAAAAAGCTTCCAGTCTCAGACATTCCACAAACAGGAACACTTTTGTCCATAATTCCCCATGCAAATTACACCACTGTAGACAGAAGACTAAGAGATCAAGCTTCGAGCTTTTCAAAGGTATCGGGGAGCTGTATGTATTGCTGATATTAGTGGCATCTTGACTTTCACCTGTTGCTAGCTGCTCTCTTACTTCCATTCTGTGTTTTCCAACTCCTATCTGTATTGTACTACCTGCCAAATGTATAACTGATTACAAATCCTGGCAGCTCCCAAACTATATCACTGTGAAATTCAACCAGCACAAAGTTCCCAGTGGAAGTAAAGTCTGCAACCTTCTCTGTCCCACAATAGGGGCCAACTGCAGGTGATGTAGGTCGGCTTCCATCATGTATAAGCAAGTAGTCATAAATGCATCTGTCACTATCTTCCAGCTCAAAGGATAACATTTTGAGAGATATCTGGAGAAAATACAATCAAAGCACTTTGCTTCCAGGTTATATCCTTTTCTCTTAGTCTTTGTATGTTAACAAGCACAAATGGTCTAAATTCCTTATGTGCAGGCACTATTTTTTTTTGTGTTTGCACCACATCCTGATCTTAGAATCATCCCATAATGCAATGCAAATCAGTAGCAAGTTATTTGCTTAGTTCCTCAGCATTTGGAATGGAAGGAGAAGCAAGGGACAAGATTGATCTTGTACACTTTGATTCTTCTCTCTAGAGAAATATAAAACCAGCACCTGTACAGTGTTTCAGTTTCCTAGTGGGAACTGTTACCTAGGGATTATTATGAACAAAGCCTACTGGTACAAACCAGATTCCTAAGAGTTCACGTGTGTACAGGTCTTTTCCCTTGCTGAATACCTCAGACACCAAGATCCAGCATAAGTTCTTAAACTGGATTTTTGTGTTGAGCTTTTTACTCAGAGAATGCCTGCTCAAAAGGTGACATTACAGCTCTTATTCTCAAAGGCAAAAAGTGATTCCATTAGAGAATGCTGATGAGACTCACAGATGAATGAATCCATATCTTACCTTGTATCCTACCGGAGAACTGATGACCCAGAAGCATGCTCGGTTTTTGGGGTATTTATTGGGGTAGTTTGGAGAGGTGATGATTCCATTTGAGTCTGTGAAAGTATCTCCACAATTGACTGAGGAATAAAGGAGGAAAACAGAGAAAGGTATATTAACGAGAGTATTTTGGCAATAGAAATGAGCTTGCTTACACTAACTGTATTCTTTCCTGAAGCCAAGAAAGAATGTGCTACCATGAAAACCTACTGCTGACATACTTAATTTCTTTGCTTAGTATTTGTATCAGTGGCTGTACTGAAGGAACTAAATACATGGCTGCTAACTAACCTTTGGAGGACAGGAAACAGCTGCATCTAAAGCTGTATCTGTCTTTACAATTGAGAGTTCCTATATTAGCACAGCATTCCAATGGTACCAGCTTACTACACTTTCAGAAAAGAATTAGCTTAAGTATTCAAGATTGCATTACCAAGCTAGAGCTAATGCTGTCTAGAAATGACTCCATCAAGACTAATGCAAAAAGAGTAAAAGTGCCACATTTCTAAGACTTCTTCAATTTATGGTTTAAGAAGGTTTTGAGTTGAAATAAGGCAATAACAAGTTATTTAGGCTGCTGCCTTCTAACTGAAAGCATGTTTCAGCACAACAGAATTTTATCCAGCAGTCCATAAGGCACTTATGTTTGCACACCAGACAACCCTCAAGTGACTACAGTAAGCACTGTCTTCCATGTAACATAACAAGTCTTTAATTCAGACGGTTTAAGTCACCCAAGGTTAGTACCATTCCTGTTGCATAAAGCGCCACAGAATCTTCAATAACGTATTGTTCAGGTATTGGCTCTACATCCCATTGGTTGAAATTTCTTATTGAGCTCTGCAGCCTTTGGCTGCACTGTTCCTATTAGTTACAGTCATTGCATTGCTTTTATTTAAAGGAGTGATGTGATGAAGCCCAGCAGAAGCTTTCAGAGGAATGTGAGTGGAGTCACAGGATTACTAACATTACACCCATGCAACATCCCATTTTCTGTTTCCTGCTAACCTTCAACCCCATCACTGCCTAACCTGCATTAGCAATTGCTGTGGAAGACACCGAAACAAACCCCTCTGAAGTACACATTCAAAATATTCAGTTCTTCCATACAACTACTATTCATGTTGTTCTTCAAGCTCTGTAAAGAAGTGTTCATACCCCTGTTGTAGGAGGCTCTGAATCCTGTGGCTGTAATGCTCTCATCACTTGCAAACTCTACCAGCATTGTCGATCCAGATGCCACTAAGGAGGGCAGTGGCCCCTTCCCACAGTATTTGTCCAGCAAGACAGGGGAATTCTTGCTGTTTCCATTGTAAACTTTTATATAGTCAGAAGAACAGTCTGAGGAGGGCTGGAGATCAAAAGCCTCAAACTGCAGGAAAATCTTGAGAAACAAGGAAACAGAGGTTGGGTTGAATGCTGAACACAGGGAAAGATTCAAACCATCTAGCTGTTACGAAGTGAACTAGAATTTCATATTCATTTTGCTATTTGTGTAATACTTAAAATTCACTTTCCATATAAAAAGAGCATAAAATTTCACCTAGCTACCCCATTACTGAGCCCAATGATTGATGTTTGACTATTGCTTGTCTTTGAAAAGCCATCCAATCTTAGCTGTATAATAATCAAGCTAAGTAATGCATCTGAGAGTCCTGATAAGTCTTACGAAAATTGTTGAGACTGTCTTTTAATTTACTGCTTAACAAAATAAATGTCTTGGTCCATGAAAATGAATCCCAGAGGGTACTCATAATAATGAAGTAATGTGTAGCCTTGACACTGTGATTCAAGCCTATTTTCCACCTAATAAAGCTTACCTTACTTCGACGGATGCGAATCAACCAGAGGCAGTTGCTATTGTTCGGGTACGGGGATGGGTAATTGACAGAGGAGAACAAGCCTTTGGATTTAGACAACACAGAGCTACAGCAATCTGAAGGGAAGAACCAAACGGGATTGAAGAGAATGAAAACGCCACAGAAGTCTTTCAGAAGTGCCTGACAAGTCTCTTCAGCCATTTACATCAGTCAAACTTGCAAAGGAGAAATGAATTAGAATGCTTACAGTTGTGTTGATGTTCCTTGTGTCAAAGTTACGTAAGGCAAATAAAGCTGCTTCAGCTACTCATGTTTTTTTTAAAGACAGTGGGGTTTCACTCACATACTGTTCTAAACAAGGCCTGGACCTTTCATGAACTTCCTTAACCTCAACAATAGGAGTAGTTTCAATTGTATCACTACATCAGTTCCCATCAGCAAATGTGTGTGTATGCCTAAGTTTGTGCAAAACCAAGCTTGAAAACTAGCTTCTGTCAAAGCAAAGACAGGTATTCACTGGGGGAAACAGTGGAAGAGAGCACTGAAGTCAAGCTACAGACCTAGTGACTGGCATGCAAAGTCTGATTTCATTGTCTTTTGGCCTTCCACATGTGGTCTTCATTTATTGTGCTGTGTGTAACTCTCCAAATTAAAAATTATGAATATGACATCTGAACATTGGAATTTGACATTTTTCTCTTGCTTGCTGCTTTCCCTCGGACAACTGGACATTTTGTTCTTTTTTTAGCCCCTGAGTTATCCTTGGTTTTTTTTTAATTTAGCCCTTTTCTTCCAAAACATACAGGTCTAATTATGAAATTACGTTATAATGGTATTGAAGTAAGATTCATTTCCAGCTCCACTATCAAGAAGAAATATCACCAAATACTGTCACTGTCTTTACTATCACTTTATTATAACAATTAAATTATCACTGTCTTTGAAACCAGACACTTATATTGTAAACTTGCCTTATCTGAAGTTCAGAACTTGGGAGGAACCACTCAGGAATGATTTCCTTACCTGACTATCCAACTGAAGGAATCCTGATTCCCACTAATTACTGCTGTTTGTTTAACTAAGCTCTTAACACAATTCAGAACAGAATTTGGTACACTAGTATGTAGCCTGTATTCATGTTCTTGCTATTTTGGTGGAAACTGACTGAATAACATCTTGGGGAAGTTGAATACCATATAAATCAATTAGCCTGCATACTGGGATTTGAGGCAAAAACTGAGGAGCATGGTGTTTTACCTGTGTTTTGTGCATCTCAGCTGAAGAGTTCCTGCTACAGAGGAATACTTAAGGTATTTCTAGACCTTAAGATACTACAGTGATGGAAGTAGGTAACTATACAAAAACCTTGGGGAATTACCTTCCAAGAGGATGTTCTGATCAGCCTAAATGGCACCCATACTTACAGCCCTGCAGTCATTTTCCAATTGAAAGAAATCCCAAACCTGCTGGCACTACTGATGCACATGACTTTATGCTATAATCATGGTTGAGATTAGTTTACGTGCTTTGGAACCTTCAGATTTTTCATGAAGTGAGAAGTTGACAGAAGTAGCATCCATGATTTCTCTGATGGGTTTTGCTTATGTCAAAGAGCAGGGACTAGGTGAGGGTAACTCAGAATGACAGTCAGTTATTGAAAGCAAATTGCCCTTTCCAAGAAGGCAGCAGCTTGGCACAGGGACAGTTCTGTTCCCAGGTGCTTATTAGCCCTCTTGTAGGGCAAGGGAGAGATGTATTGAAAGGACTGTGGGCTGTGTTCCTTTGGGGGATGTCTGACATTGCCTGCAGACATCAGCTGTCTACAGATTCACATGCCTTCCATTTACAGCACTTACTGCACTTGTAGAGCCTGTTGATTTTAGCTACATCCAAATTACTCAGCCCTTCTCTCTGCCCAATGGGTATAGAGGGATCAGGAACTGGTACAATAGTTTGTTTCCCTGGAGTGCTGGAGAAATCATACCTGTAGAAATAAGAAAATGACATTTCTCTTAAACAGTGAAGTTCTTTAATTACATGTACCACATGCACAGAATTTCAATGGAAAAGGGCAAGAAGTTTCTCAGAGACCAGTTTAACCTTTTCTGAGGAGGACCAGCATGGCAGACACTATGCAGCAGCTGAAATCAAGAAACAAGACAAAGCTGTATTATCCTGAGTGAGGAGAGCTTTCACCAGCATCCTCACAAAGTGAACTGAATCCCACCTTCATGGTTCCAGAGGCAGAGGGGCAGGAGCTGTTCTGCCTCTGGAACCGCTTCTGTCTCAGTTACTAATTGTTCATTTGCCATCTGCAGTTTTCTGCCTCTGGAAAGACAAGTTTGATTTCATGGTTTTGTTCAGAAGTTGTGACTTGCTAGTGGAAATAAAGGAGAAGCTTGTACATTATGTACTAAAATGCAGCCTTAGTGTGCCCAGATGTGTATGAGGCAACACACAACATTTTAATGATGGAAAAAATTTCATCTTCCTTCTCTCTGACCCTAATGTCTATGTTACTATGTTAATGAAATCATATAGACTTGAGAACTGTTAAATCAGTGACTCAGTAGAGTTAGGCTGTGGACCATAGCCAGGTCAAAGGCCTCTATCAAGAGGCAATGAAAGAATGTCCCAATTTTTTCCTCTATCCATATCAACTCTGTTTTCCAAGAATCCTGTTGACAGTGGAAACATGCTCACCCTTAATTACAAGTACTAACTTAGTTTTAAGTGAACAGCAAAAGTCATTCCCATTTGGGAAGGAGCAATTCCTTCTTCCTAGATCTGAGCAGATCTGAGAGTTGTTTGTACCTTTGAAAAGGTATCTCAGAAAACAACTTACGCTCCGTAGTGCATCACTGAAGAGTAGTCATAGGGAAGGCCCAGATTTTTGGAATTCACTTTCCCAAAGTTCCCTTGTTCCCCTTAAAGGCAGAAAAACAACATTTCATTCAGAACAATTACTGCTGCTCTAATACTACACTGCCTGCTGTCATAGTCCTAAGAGTAACACAGGATATAATACTTGTACTTATGAGAACTTGGATCTATCAAAGCCACCAGAGCCTATAGAAGTACATGGGAACTCATTTTCACTTAACCTAGTAGGTTTCAGAATCAGATAAATCAAAGTTTTGATACAGTCGATGAATCCATTCCACTGGGTCTCTTGTCCATGGTAAGCAAGCAATGTCAGAGCAGGGAGCTGAGTGCAGTCAGCCTGGCCTTGAGGCTAATGCCCTGACCACTGAGCACTTCTTTCCAGTTCAACATCTGTACCTTTATTATTGTAACTAGTGGTTTGTAAACCGCAAGCCATCTGGACAAGAGTTCAGGATTGGACACTCAGAAAAATCTCTGCAGACTACAGAACTTGGCTGGCAGGCTTGCAACCAGAGCCAGTCTCTTCCAGTAATGTCCTTCAGCACTGGTCCCAGAGAGGGCTCGGAAACACAAAGAGAAGCTTCAAAATCCTGAATTACAGAAAGTTTGGGAATAAACATGAGTTTGGAGCTTTTCATAGTTCAGAAATCTCAGCTAAGGCTCAAACTGGTTCTCAGCAGCATTGGCTTTCCTGACTCTATTATGTTTTTATCTCAATTCCTCTTATCTGTTATAGTGACTTTAGAAACAATTACCAGCAAATGCACAGCTTCTTCTGAGATGATGAACAGAGAACACAGTTCCAATGCAGTGAAACATTTAAGAATATGGCTACTGTTTGGCACGGAAGTGCTTTGCTGAATTGATTTGCTAAAAGAAGAGAAAGCAACAGCAGCCTGGCTGTACAGAGGTGCTGCCAGCAAAATAGTATCTACCTAATCACATGCCAGAGAGACTTGGCTGTATAGACCTGCACACATGTGGGGACTTACTCTATCTTTTCCATTCTAAAAAAACCCCTGCCTCTGCCAGAATCTAAATGTAATGACTCAGAAGAGTTGAAAATGAAGCTTTGGCTGAAGGCTTCGAGTAGTTTTTCTCCCCCTCCAAAGTTTGGGAATAACAAGCTGAGAGTTTCAAGTAGCAAAGTGGAGAGCAACCCATGAGGCTGCGTTTTATCTAAACAAAGAAGTAGGATGGCTTCCAAGGTGAATTGCTGGGTAAGAGCAAAACCCAGCAAATATCTACAGCACTGGAGTCCTGGCAAGAGAAAAGCAGGTTGCGCAGGAGAGCTGGGAAGCTGCACAAGGTCTGGAGGTCTAGTTCTGTACCATGGAGGTCAGTGGAACCTCTGCCCTCAGCACTGTTAAAAGCAGCATGTTTTTACAGGAGATGTACACCAACAGTCATCACAAACATAACTGTGGTGCTTAATTTCCTTTTCCCTGCATACCTTTGCATTTTCTTACAGTACTTGTGCTGCAGACACTCTGCACTCACAACTCCCTTGTAACACCAATCTTCTCAGCCTCCACTCTGGGTGAATACTGTTAAAACAGTGAAGATATACCCCATCTTCCTTTGCATAGTCTTGTCATCCTCACCTCTTCCTCCTCTTTTAACCTTTTATGATCCTGTGCCTGAATCAGAGCTTGGTTACATCCATATCCTTTAGGAGTAATGACATCTGAAACTGTGGACCGCTCCTGCAAACCTAGCGTAAGATTTAATGTATGTCTAGTATCATTGGTATAACTTCACATTTTCAACTCCTCTTTCCTAGTAGATCCTTTGCTAGCATATCAAACATAGCATGCCCTTGTTATACGATGGCAAACAATTCATAGCAGAATTACATCTTAACAGTAGAGCTAAAACCTCAGTAAAGAAGAGCACAAATGGAATTTACTTAGGATATCATGGGAATAGCTGAAAAAAAGTTTGGAGAACAGTGTGTTTAGGAATTTGTAATAAAAACAATCAAGTTGCATCTGGAGAAAAAGATAGATACATTTTCAGCTGTGCATGACACTGAAGAGTTTAATATCTTATTTGACTTCTTAGAATTTGGTATTAACTGTCCAGCCTCACTTACTACTATTTTCTGTAATGAACTAAATACACTATTATCTTTTTACAATTGATGGGGTGACCAGCTCTCTCACAGCTGTCAGATAAGTAATTCCTTGCATCCTTTCTTCCCCTACTTTCCTTCTATGTACCAGTTCCTCACTTTCCCTTGGACCTCCTACCATTCCTTCTACTCTCCACAGAGCCTGGATCCCTGTATGTGCTCCCATGTTCCCAGCACACAGGCCAAGGTCACATGCCCAAACTATTCATCCTGCATTCCTTTCCCTAAATAGCGTTCACTTTTCTCTTTACAGATTTACCACTCCTGATTCCTCCCCATTGCTCCTTCTTTTCATGGCAGCGTATATCATTCTCTCCTCAAGGAGGAAATAATTCCTCTCACATCATGCCAGGTCCCATAATTTTGTACATGCTGATGGCTGCATGTGCTTCCATTCTTTCCACACTGCGTCTCTTGCTCACCTACATTTTAGGCTATGTGTATTTCATTCACTGCCAGTGCCAAGATGCCCACCGGCTGCCTTCCCTATTTCCACGTCTTTTCCTAAGATAGAGTTACTGTGTGATTCCCCACCGTGATCTCTGAATATCATGTTTTACCCCAACTCAGTTAAAAGTCTCATAGTTTTGTCTCCTGGACAAGTCTTTGCTACAACAGTTTGCATTTCTGATGATCTTGATATTTTGGATATAAGGTATGGCTAATTTTAGGCTGCATCTGCCTTGGAGGGCCACACTAACATAGGGGTAGCCATAGAAATTCCCATACTACAAACACTGAAATAGAAATTCCATCACATTGAATGTGCTGCTGCTGCTGCAATTCAGCTAGCATTAATCATGATTCTTATTTGCATTGCTGTTCACAGAAGAAACATTCTCCTTCATCTGAAAGTGTACGTTTTCTCTTAAGATTTAGTGGACGTACCTGCCACAATATGTTCCCACATAATCTTGACGAACCTGTCCCGATCACTCCGTGCCTGTTCATGGATGAAACCCAGCGCGTGGTTCATTTCATGCTGAATTGCTCCTTTATCCATGCACCCGTTTTTCACCAGGCCCACTGCTTGACGTCCTCCAATTTTCCCAAAGTAGGACCAGCAGCTAAGAAGAGGCAATCAATAACCAAAATGATCACACTCAGCACATACAAAGCAATTATGCAGATGTGCAGCCACAGAAGGGGCCATGCAAATAGTCACTGGTGTGAGATATCTAGTCTTCCAGAAGTTGGCAAACTACATAGGGGTGGAAATAAAGCCTTTGAAGCTTTATTTGAATGATATATGATATCATATTTCTAGGAAGGATATCTGATATGATAAATGAAGCAGTTTAAGTAGTTAAGCAAAGAACCTGAAACAACTGTAATACTTTTTTACAACAATTAAGGAAAAGATCTCCTTTTGAATTATAGCCCATTAAGTCCACACATACATTTATTCCTGCAGTCCATTAACTGATGTAACTACCAGCATGTCTAAGGAAAAATGAGAAACTGCACCTGCTCTCTGAATCTTGACTCCTAGCTTGAAAAAGGGCAATTACTTAAATCCAACACAAACCAGAAAAACAGCTGAAAGACCTTTTGAGTGCTTTCACTCCTGGGAGATTGGGAGCTTACCTCTGCCCACGTTCAACATACACATAGTCCTTTTCTGTAGTGCGGTTTACAAACTGCACACAGGTCAGCGTGGAGATCTCTTGCAGAGCATCAGCAATCCAAGACCTCTCTGTCATGGCTAGAAAGAGGCCAGGAGAATGCTTTTTTGGTTAATCAAGAAGCGCACTGATGGAGTGCATTGTTTTAAAACTTCACAGGACTTGTTAGCTTTTTATCAGGCAAGTAGAACAAAGAAAAATGGCAAAAAAGCCTTCAGAAATCTTGGATTTGATTGTAAAGGGAGATGTAAGAATTATGGCTGGTCCTTCTGCATGTTCTATAAGTGACAGCTGATGGAAAGCAAGACTGGAATTGTTTCTTCCTTTACAATAAAAAATTGAGAGTTTCAGATACAAATAGTTGGATTACAGTAACAAAATTGAGCCATCTGCCTGCAGCTAAGCACCAAAAGACCTGTTTTGTTTATAAGAAATGTCCACACAGCCCTTGGAATCACTTGAGCTAGCCGGTGTTCAGCAGCTCTGAAGATCACAGTGTTTCTATTCAGGGACCAAATAAAATTAGAATGTTTATCTAATTTGGAACATTTTGGCCTCTTTTGGCTTAGTCACTTATCTACAACTGATTTGTATCTCAATTTCCTCATCTTTAAAGTCTGAAGAGAGGGAGGTAGATGGAATGACCCTTACCTAACCACTAGAGTGTATGCTGCAGTTCTGAAAGCCTGTGGGCAAAGGAACAGCCTGGATAACACAGAGACTGGGCTTTCCTCAGCTCCAATGATAATACAGGAATGGGAATCAGGCACAGGCTTTTTTTCCACTTCTATGCATTTTTCTCTCAAGGTAAGGTCATGTATGAAGGGTCTGTATGAAAGCCTCAGCAGGGGAGAGGTAGAAGACCTGCACAGCCCATACAAAGTTTTCTAGATGAAGGCACTGGTCCTGCAGCCTTTTGCACAGAACAGAGCTATTGACTGACTAGAGGGAAATAGTAAGAGAAAAAGTATCTCCAAGGATTTTTTTTCTCCCTTTTTGCCTCTACAGGATTTCTAGTGTGGGATATACCTATGGAAGATTTGAAAGCAAATCTGTGTGTTAAAAAAGCATTCCTAGTGGTAATTTTGAATCAAATTACTTTCATAATGTGAACAAATTCTGTTACTTCTGTGCTTGCTAAGTATCAAAGTGCATTGTAGCTAACAGGAATGAGCTAAAATTAGCTGGTATTTATGTAACAACTACTGCTCAAGTAACCACACATTGTACTGAAGTCTTAGCCAGGCTACCACAGGGCTAGCAGATTCGCAGAAGAAACATGTCCATAAATCCTCATTTGAACCAAGTTTGCTTTTGGTGCATGCCACACAAACACAAAACAACAGAGAGAAAATCACTTCACAGCAGCCATTTGCATACACTCACAGAAATCAGAAGAGATGTTAATCGGGACCTTGACAAGTCCATCCTGTGATTTGGGCCATAAACAGCTCTCACAGTTAATTGCACTGCGTCGTCCTCTTCTCAGGAGGATGTCTCCTTCATACACAGCTATTTCACTGCCTGATGAAGAAAATAATGAACACACAAAGCACTGAGAAGGGAAATAGATGTGCAGAAGGGAGGTGAGAGGTATCCAATAGCTAAGCTTCTGTGCCTTTGGAAATTTCTTTCACTGAAGTTCATTTCCCAATAATGTGAAAAAGGATTAGTAAATTAAGACTGAGTGAATGGAGCATTCACAGTATGCTAAGACTAGTTAAGTCTGCCTTGCTTCCTGGATAGAAGAGATTAATATTAATACAGATGTCATAGTGCAGCTGTAATCAAAGTCGTGACTAACTATACTTCATCTTAAGAAGCTTTGGGAGCCTTGAGAGTGGAAGGTTAAGTATTATAAGTCATTGCTCTCTTCACTAGAGCTTGTGGAATTAAAGGAAATCATAACCGACCTCTGCAAAAATGGGATGAATCATACAAAAGAAATTACTATTTTTATCATGCATATTGAATTCATGCAAGTTATTAATTTCCAGGTTAACTGTTAATTTAACATGACATGCTCCTCAGTTCTAACTCCAAAATACTTGGAATACATTTCACAGACAGGAGGTATGTACAAAATGCACAATAGTTTTAGGTACAGCAGACAGGGAAGTGCCTTATATCACACAGGAAAAATCAAAGTGAAAAGTGTTCTGATTTGCTGAGGCTGCATATGAAAAATAGAACATTTCATGTAGCAACAGCTCAGTAAGTCTTAATTTCTATATCATGACAGCATAAATAATCACACTGAATGTGACTTTAAAACACATCTGAGTTCTGTGAATTGTTTTCCACTGACGCTGGAAAATAACTTCAAAGAGAAAAACATACTGAATAATGAGCATGAGGTATAGAGAAGCAGCCCCACGAAAGCCTACAGTTATTGATATAATAATTACAATCAAACTCACCTAAGTCACTGTTTCTTGTAGCTTTCTGAAAAAAAAGCATGTATTTTAGTAAGTTCTTATCTCCATAGCATAAAACTTCTATTATGAAGAATCACAGCAGCAAAAGCTTGTAACTAATTTTAAGACAGAGCAACTCAGCAGCAGCAGCAATGTAAATTCTCAGCATCTGCGAGCAGGGACACACCTGGACAGGTTTACTCAGTGCAAAGCTATAGAGAAATGCTAAATGAGTTGGCAGAAGAAAGTACTTCATCTTCATGTTTCTGAGATGATCTTCTCTGCTCTGCAGCTCCGTTCTCAAAGCTGTGGCTAGTTTACTTGGGGCAAGTTTTATGGGAAAGCTGCTGCTGTGGTTAACAAGTGTAACAAAATAAGATAGCAAGAAGTATTTTCACAAAACAAACAAGCTGCAGGACCTCTCAGGAGAATTTCCAGGCTCTCATTTCTTATTTATCTTCAGAAAACAGAGGAAGTGGAGCAATAGGAAAGAAAACCCAGCAACCTTAAAGTGACTCATCTTTAATTCTAAGAGGAACCCATGCGCTGCTGCAGGTCTCCTTAATGCTGAGCAAGGGACAGGATACGTGGCAGCAATCTGCAGCAAAACTCAGTGTCAAGAAACTCTTTGGTCCATCCACACTGACTACCTGTCCTAGAAACTCCTCAGCTTGCTACCAGCAGCCACCTCACTGTTAGCCTGTCCCCTCTATGTACAGCTTTCAGCCAGGCATTGCTGGCCAGGAGCACTGGAAATCAGTTGGAGCCAGAGATGAGTCTGATTGCTGGTTGAAATTGTTTTTCCTGTACCATATCTTGCAATCTAATCACCACTGACAGTGATTGTGTGTCTTTCTGGAGCTTACAAATAAATAAAACCACCAGCTCCCAGAGTTTTGGCTTCCCACCTGGGAAGCTCTCCTTCCTTTGATGCCCATGAATAGAAACAAGCCTAAAAAGGCAAGCTAAACCCTAAAAACCCACACTGTCAAAGTAAACCATGCAATGGGAATATTCATGTTGAAGCCACATGAATACCACCATAAGCAGGCAGGTATTGCTTTTTCCTCCCACCTTCAGCCCCTGCACATATACTTAGGTGCTATAGAAAATCATACGGATTTGCTGTGTCAGATCTTTAAGAAGCAAGCAACAAAACCTTTGGAACTGCCTGTAAAGGCAAAATTCAGGGGAATCTATGTGGTTCAGAGCAGATTAAGATGCCAAAGAGCTTCCTTCCAGATAGATGTATGGGCTGGTCCTCTGTTTTTAAGGAGTACTTTGCTAGCAAACTTTTAGCTGATATTCTGTAAAGCTTTGCTATTAATACCTTCATTTTACCCTACTAAGAGTTAGTTGCTAAACTTTATAAAATATTCCACATTTTTGTGACTTTCACAATTCATCTACAGTTAATAATTTCCATGTAGATTATACTGCAATAATGAGAAGCAGATGTAAAGAACTCCTTTTGCTTTGGCTGATAGGAAGCTGAAGTTCAGTCTTCATTAGTTTGTTACATTGGTAACCAGAGCTCCTCCCATACAGTTCTGAGCAACCTCTGTATCTAGTCATAATTCAGAAGAAAGACAGGAGGAAGTCACAAGAGGACATTGCTGCTGCCACACATCATAAATGACAGGGGAGACAGCAGAAGTTAAGACAATAAAAACAAGTGAACAAGATCAGATCACTGTGCAGAGCCTGGAGCTGGGTCACTCCAGGTGTGCAGCAAGGAGGGATGGAAGGGCCCTCTGAAGTTCTGCCATGCAGTTTTGCATATCCATTCCTTGAGCCAGGAGATTTATCACATGGTTTAATTCATTTTCCTGACTGCCAGAAAGAACTGGGTATTTTTCAAATCTAATTAATAGACCAAAGCCTCACATCACCTGATAACACATTATTAGAAGTTGTCTCTTAAATGCAAATTTCCTCGTCAATGCTCTGTCTGCATTGTCTGCTTTAATATTCCAGCAGAATAATGTTTTTATCTATCCAAGTAATTTGATCACACAGCTGTAACTTGCACCCTTTCTCCTGTTTGCCTTTTCTTACACTGCCTTTTGTCATTTCTCATTCTTAGCCACACTGCCCTTGATCTGCTAGGTATTTTGTCACTGCTCTTTCTTACTAATTTTAATACTATGTTTATCACATCCTTAGTAAGGGTTCCTTAGTTTCACCTTCATTCTATGGCAGAGAATGAGCACTTCTTTCACTCTGTAATCAAAGTCCCTCTTGGCATAAGATTAAATTACAAAGGTAGAGAAAACAAAAATCTGTTAGTGCTTAAGCACAGATTTTTCCCTAGCTCTGTATCTGTAACAGGTACCATCAGAAGCAACAGGAATATCAGTTCAATGATATTTCCATAATGCGAAACATATAGAGGGCACTTTCCCCAGCTAAAGCATTAGAGTGTATGAACCTCAAGGAAAATAAAGTTCAGGAGAGTGAAAGGCCATGTGATTGTCTAAGGGTGTAGTGGAGCATCACTCTGATGCTCAGTTTCTCAGACAATTATGCAGACAATTCCTAGTGAACAAGCAGTTGGCTTAACTAAGGTGTCTATTCACCTTAAGAAAGCTATTACTTTTCAGGAGGATTCATTTATCTTTACATGCTTAAACAGACCAGTTCTTACTACATCAAGAGTCCTAACTTGTTAAGTCACAATAATATGGCACTTACTACGTGACAATTCCTTTTTAAACCTGTTTTGGTTTATGCTGCATTTAGACAGAAACCAGTTTCCGCTGAAGAGCAGTTTCAAATAACTTTATAGCCATGAAATGAAACTATTACACTACACTGTAACAAGCTGAAAAAAAAAGAGTTAAATGATAAAAACCATGTATGCCACTTCCTTTGTATTTATGTTATTTAACAGTTATCTGATGACAGGTATTGTGTCATTCAGGATGCCAGGACTAGTGAACGCACACAATTCATGACTCAGTATTTACTGGTTGAGAGAAGAAAATGAGTTTTCCTGCTTTTCAGTTGACAGTCAGTATAATTAAATCACTGACCTTGATTGAGTGCGAAAAAAATGTTTTGGCTTTTTCAGAAAAGGTCAAAAATCACAAAAATAAGATTTTCTTTTTTATATCCTTACCTTGTCCAAGTTACCAGGCAGCAAAAGCAAACCTTTCATAAAAAAGGTATCATAGCATATGCTTCATACATGAAGACTTAAATGCTAAGTCTAATCAGTCTAGGACTAATTATTTTCAGGTAATTAGTTGATTTGAGTGTAAGAGTATCTTATGCCATAGCACATATTGACCTATTTCCACATTTTAGGTACATTTTTATTTAAATGAAAGATTCAGACTTTAAAAGACAAAATCTCTGGTGTAAATACTGAGATATGGTAAAATTAGTTTGAAACCAGTGTATGTTTGGACTCCTAAACCACTTCTGCAGCAGTGTGATCTCTGCCATTTTACCACCACTCCTCTTCTACCCTTTCAGTGTCAGAATGTTAGAAAGGAGAATCGCAGCTCCAAAGACTCTGCATTGGAGATAACTACATGCATCAGTGAGCCTTAGCCCAAGATGATGGCTAGAGACAAGAATTAGCTGAAGCTTTTACATCCAACTTGATTTTGTCTGATTTGCAGTAGCTGTAGGCTGAAAAGAACTTCACTGTTTTTTGAACTTGATGCATAGGAAAAGTTGGGTTCATGAAGACAAGCTACAAAAGTTAGTTTCAGTATTTGAGTATGAAAATACCCATAGGGTGAGCCAGATGGGACTGGCTGGTCTACAGGTTCCCTGTTCTGATAAAACCTCATGTGAAACCATTATCTAATTGCAAACATCACGCTAATGTATTGTTTTATTTACAAGCACATAACAAAAGTCCTGATGTAGTGCTGCTCTCTAGTGGTTTGCCATTTGTGCAAGTGGGACATGCTTCCAGAGTGAGGAACTCCCCATCACCACTCACAGCCCGTTTGTTCCTTTGATCCCTCTCTGCACGGTACAGACCAGTAACTGCTTCCTGCAGAAAATGCTTGCAAGCCTGAAGAGTCTGTCCTGTAATGTATGCTAGGAAGTAATGCACCAGTTTTAGCCAAAATCATCTCAAGGCTGCTTTAGCATCTGCTACTTGTTGCTTCACTATTCACCTCCACCAGATACTTTCAGATTATACATACAGATGCCACAATAGGTGTCTGATGTGTTCTGATGGCCCATTAGGAAAATGAGCTCTTTACCTGCACTATTTTCCCCTAAAGGATCTTGGGGCCTTAAAATTTCTTTTATTAATGAGTCCTCCTAAAAGCTTTTAGAAAGCTTATACTGCAGAACCCAAACACTCCTCTGGCTCTGTCTTAGCTCCACTTTACAACAGAGGTCACTGCTCCTTTCCCTGGCTTGCCTTGGAAGGGAACCAAGACAAATGGACCAGAGAGAAGCAGCAGGAAAAGGGCTACTCCATAAGCAGGGTTCTAGAAACTGTAAGTGCAGCACAGCCTATTGATGAGGTGTTGAACCACCTTCAGTGCCCATCCAAAAGCTGAAGGCAGAAACAAGGCTACAACATAGGCTTGACATCCAGCAAGAAAACCAAGACCAAAACAAAGGAACATGGTCCTACAACACAGCCCCAATAAGAAGCAAAACGTAATGCCAGAGCTGGGCCAACGGGCAGAGGCCATGGGTAGAGACCCCAGGTGAGGAGCCATTAAGGTCTGTTGGCACCCTCCATCCCTAAAAGCTACAATATGCAAGGCACCAGCCTTCCTCAGTCCCTGTACTGTCTAGTAAACACGACTGCAGCTTAGGTAACTGTCCACTGGGTCACCAGCTGGATCATCATGGGCTTCTTCAGTGGCCTCTAGGAAACTGTATTTAAACTCTGACTAAGCCCCTATACATGATGTTTATCCCTTAGTCTACTTCTTCTATTTTCATTATATATTTCTTCCAACCTTGGGTATGGAAGAAATCCAATCACTCACCTGGATCCTTCTTTTGAGTTTGATTGCATTTTCCCCCAGCTCTGGCACTGCAGTGATTTAAGTGGCACTTACTAAGCTCACTCAGTAGCTGTGCAGTTTCAAACATGAGCTGCCTCTGAACTCCTGGATGAGCATCACCTGCTCCTAACAAGTCAGTACTGTTTTGTTGCACTGATTTGTGCTAAACCCCTTTCTTGTCAGCAATGATATTTTCTCTGAGCCATCCTTCCTGAGCCTGAGATTTCCTCAGATCAACCCCTGTAAGGAATGATCTTATCAGGAACATCCCTGTGCTGTTCCATAGCACATGTCAGCCTAAGGGATGCACAGCTTTTTCTGCAGTAACCTTATTTTTACATCTTGCTTTTCTACTGATTCCAATAATTTTGACAGATTTCCAATTTAAAAAGATGTATCTTTTTACCCATGTTGCCACTTGTCAGAATTTACATTGCTCTTTATTTTCACCAGATGACTTCCACTCTTCATTTCTGCTGCTCCCACATCTAAGCATGACTGCTCTTTCTACATTGTCTACTATGCATTTTATATCATTGTCAGTAATATTTTCTTTAAGTTTCTAAGTTTTTATCCTTTTAGTTGTTCCTTTTAGCTCATTTCTTTGCTTTTAGGGAGTTCCACTTTTTAAAGTGTCACAACTGTGCATTTTTCAGGTCTTTCTGTGTAACCAGAACTTAGACTTCATACAAACATGGAAATGTATGCATAACATAACATAACAATGTGTATGTATTTCCACAGCAGCTGTCAGGGAAAGAAACCTGACACCTCGTAAGAAACAAAACTGGTTCTATACACAAGATACTACTTTGGGGTGAAATTTCTTAATAGAGAAGCATCAGGCAATTGAGTAAGATCCAACATTTCTTTCATAAACCTGTCAGGATGAAGCTTTAGAAATTGAATAGGGTTGATTTCTCTGTGTGTTTGTAGGGACAGCACATGTCTTGGGAATATACACTGCTAGGCTAAAAAATGACATGAAAAATGTACAAGCAGGTAATAATGTTCAGAACTTTCTTAGCATGCCTTATTCAAAGTATTTTGAAAATATAATGAAATACTAAAAATTGGAATGTTTAGCCACATTTCATGAATAAAGAAATTCAGATGCTGGCTCATGAACAAGTGCCCAGGATGTCTCAGTAGCAGAAGGAGAACCAGAAAGCAGGAGTCCCATGCCATCCCTCCCTATGGGGATTGCTACTCTTTCCTGGCAAAAGGGAAAGAGCCTCCAGTCTTCAAATGTTCACTGGCAAGTGCTTACCTCAGTTTTAGATATGAAATTAAGGTAAGGTTTTTAAAGCTGGTTGCTAAAGAGATGCACCTTCAGCAACATTTAGGATGTGTAACAGGTGTGCTAGTTCCCAGAAGTGCTTAATACCTGCAGCTCTCACAGAGGTCAAGGACCTACCCTCAAGAAAAGGAGGTGCCTAGCTTTCCACAGGAGAAGATTTGTTGGAGTCAGTATTTCCATTGTTAATGTCTTTATACTTACTAATAAAGTATTTTCCCTCCAATCCCAAGGACTGCAGGTGGTAGTTGCTGTGATACTGGGTAGTGCAGAGTTACAGAGGAAAGGGGTCTTCTGTACAGCATCTTCTCATGTGATGGAAGAGGGTTGTGCCACCTGTGTAACTGACTAAATAACTGTTGTTTTAGTACTGAGAATTCTGAGTCACAATGCAGTGTGTGCAGTGATGTCTGTCAGCACAAAATGAGCATTATGGATACTTGATAGTATAGGATGGTATATAAGTGTATAGGAGTGAGAGGTGGCAAGGACCTACTAGAGCCATGTAGTCCAGTTTCTACTGGGTCAGGTATTAATCTCTTTGGTTAGCTTTTTTTAACTTCAAATTAATTTCCTTTTCCTAACAGAAATGTGCTATTGTTACAATGCTGTTCTCAAAGTAGATTTTTTGACTCATGCAGGTGATAATGGTGGCTTACTGAAGGTTCATGGGAGAAGCTGCAGTCCAAGGAAACACTGCTAAAGGATTTCTTATGAATATGGATTGTAACAAGAATCTCAGCTTGAGGCTGTGTGAGTAGCACATCATTGTTACTAAAATAGCTATTTTCTGGCCACCTTGCTGACTTTTAGAGCACTGTTTTACCTGAGGGGAAACTACTCTACAATGCTAGAGTGCTAAGGTTTTCTTTCCTGAAGTGAGAAAGGTTGAGGGTACTAAGCCGTGAAGGGCAGTGATGAAAAGGGCAGTCTAGGTTGTCTTAAGTTAAATTTCTGGATTTCCAGTTAGAAAAAAGTAGCTTGTGAGGCCTTTTTCTTGTGTGGTCTGTGTGTGTTCCTATCTTCCACCTCCTACAGAAAAGTTACGTTGCTGAAATGGAGCTGAAGCGCCCAGAATGGAGATGAAAAGGCATAAATGGTCAAAGAGCAAAGTGATTTATGCTTTGCAAGAGGGATGTGTATTTCCAGGTGTGCTGAAGGAATGGGGCAACATGGAGACAGTTTTCTTGCCCCTGTGGAAAATCATAATGTTGTTTGCAAAAGCAAAGAAGAGAAATTCAGACACTAGTATAGCCATGTTGTCCGTCCTTGGTTTTGGGATGCATATGTTTTCTACAGCTTAAGACCTGACATCACATATTAGGAAAGCTTTCATGAAAATAAATATCAGAGGCTCTAACTTTATATCTCAGCTGAAACGTGATGTTTCCAGCCAAAAATACTTCAAATACCAAACTGTGAGTATCAGCTGGTTATAACTCACAGGAGAAAAAGCAGTGCATTTAATAATCAGCACTGTTTCTTCTATTTATCATGACTATCTGAAAAATGCTTTTGCACAGGTATTTTCCAGCTCTATGTTTGCTTTTGAAACCCGATGTGCTTACAGCGTGTCCAGGAGGTATACACCTTGTAATCCTGGAGACTCCCAGGAGTTAGACATGTAGCAGTTTGACTGAGTTTAGTTTTGCATTGCTGAGATTTGATAATAGCAGCAAATCAAAGATTAGAGTTGCATTAACTCACAAATCTCCAAACTGTGGCTTTTCAACTGCATGTTGTTGATGAGCTGTTTGAGAGCAGTTTCCATGCTGGGACTGTGTCATGCAAGCAGCCCTATTGCTTGTGCTGGTACAAGAAATAATCTCCATCTGCATTCTGGAGTCATGCTGGGTTCAACCTGTGGGATTCATGGGGAGGCACAGCTCTCTAGTGCGTTATGCATGCCCACACTTCTTCTTCTGGCTTCTCTGATGTTTACAAACAGCGGCTGATTTCTAGGCTCTTTCTATAAGTTAAACAGATGAAGGGGGGAGGTGGAAGGGAACACTGAACAGGCAAATCTGAGAATCTATTGTGGTATCTTAGTGCTGGTTGATCTTAAAAGTCCAGCATTTTAGATCCCAACATTCTATGGGAGAGCAGGGGGAAGTATTTCAGTTGGTCACTGCCTTTCTCCTGGAGAATGAAAAGGGGATGAAACAGCTACATAAGGGTACATGGTTGTCTCCGTCAGCTGAAGATCTGGATACCTCATGAACAGTAAAACTAAAGCAAGGAAAGGAGGAAGAGAACAACGTAAAGGGATAGGAGTCTGTTGTATCTGAACCTGTGCTTCAGGAAGGCTGTCTGCCAGCTGTGGGATAGCCACACTATCTTTTGCAGTTCTGCCATGCAAAGTTCGTATTTTCCTTGGATGGAGTGAAGAATTGAGACCTCACACCTTAACATTTTGCTTTTTAAATAGTTCATATATTTTTCAACAGTTACTAGAATCTATATAACTTGTCTGTGCTTTTATCTCCATGGCAATGCTAATATCCTCTCTTCATGGTAGCTCTACAACAAGTAAGCCCGGGTCAAAATTTTCCCTTCTAGAGCTATAATTAGAGGCACAGCCCATTAGTGAAGAAAAATATGAAGGGTATGAAGGAGATGAAAGTTCCCTTTCTTGGTGTTAATGGTCCTACCACATTTCACTAGGATTAGAAAAAGAACTAATTCTACATGCTAATCCCCATATGCATGCATAAATGGAGAAGCATGGTTTTGCATATGGGCACTGTCTCTTGCAAGCATATAAGCATACAAACATTAAATGTTTGCCCTGCAATGGATTTCTAAGAGCGTGTAAGACCTGTAAAAGGAATTCAAACAGTCTGTGAAGTACTTCTGTGTGGTTTTGTGGTGAGGATAAGGTAGGAATCTCCTTTCCACACCCCTCTTAATCCACTGCTGTGAATTGGGTCTGAGATCGAACTGGATTCATGTCAGAACAGTGGTTCTGTATTGTACCTTCAGCTCTGAATCATTGTTGTCACCCACTTTGTGTGCAACTTCAATTATTTATAAATACAAGGCAGAACATCCTTTGACTGATGTACTGCCAGGCATTGTTTTACTATGTATGCCCCCGTCATTCCTGTTCACACAGCATCCCCAGTGCCTGGTTTAACACATGGTGAATTATATCCCTCTCTTGCAGCTTTTGCTCCAAGTCATTATCTGGAAGCCTCTGTTCTTACTAAAGTGAGACCAGCACCTAGAGAATGAGGGAAGGTCCTCTAGAGGTCAGTTATCAGCCAAAGACTGGAGCTTGCTCTAAACCTGATCTATAAAAAGGGAGTTGGTCACCTATGGCACTATCTGGGCTGACTGCAAAACCTGCATGTGGATTGCATATTACACTAACTAAAGGAATGTTATTTAGTAGTAGGAATTCTGTGATTACAAATAGTTGAAGTGTTCAAGACCCTCTGGAACTAGACACCATTCCAGGTACTGATGTCTGCAATAGCCTGACCTAATAGGCAGCTTGAACACAGACCTGCTTCGGGGGATATTGTCTGGGTTATATCAGAACTTTTTCTGCCTTGATATTGGACTTGGCCCTCAATATTTGGTGTATTGTCAGCTTTTCTCAGTGGCAACCTATTTTAAGCAGAAGCTGTTGAATGTAGGTAGTATTTAAAGCTACAGAGAGTGTGCCTGTGTGAGAAGTGTCTCTGCCAGTTACTGCATCCACACAGTGATACTGACATTTCTCTTTTCACTGTAGATTGACAGGTAGTTGTCCCTGCCTGTTTCACTAGGTAGTTCAACAGCATTGCCACTATTCCAGAGCATTACTATGGGTCTAATGCAGGGCAGTGGATGCTTTGTGGATC
The DNA here is from genome assembly GCF_033783945.1 of Neopsephotus bourkii. Lineage (NCBI taxonomy): Eukaryota > Metazoa > Chordata > Aves > Psittaciformes > Psittacidae > Neopsephotus > Neopsephotus bourkii. The sequence continues at coordinate 11,495,227 of NW_026902298.1, read as the reverse complement.
AGTGATCAGGTTGGAAAACCCACCTGGTAGAGACACTAAGAGGGTACTATGTCAGGGCAGGGGCATGTGTCTAAAACTGTAGTGGGCAAGCACTTGAATTAGTTTACATCCTCAAATATACTGTAGAGCTTAGAAGAGTTCACAGAGGGCCCAGTAGAGAAACAAGCCACTGCTGTTATCTCTCCTCTCTAGGGTATTAATTTTTACACAATTAATTTACTGATCAAACAGTAGTGCAATCAGTATACTGGAACTTACCTGTCATTAGGAGAAATACTTATGCAGTCCTTTCCTGTTGTGCAATCTAAAACCAGATATAAGTCAAGATGTCATCTGGTGCAATGGCCCCACCAAGCCTAATGGCCTGAGAGAAGAATCCACTGAGAGTACCGGTAATGCCAAATGAATCTCCTCTTATAGCAGATACTTTAGGACACCAGTCTGCTTTTGCAGCACAATTTTCATAAGGCCATGTAACTGTGCTTAATCAAGATGGACATTTGCAAATGCTGACAAGTGTCTTAAATGTAGTAGTAGACACCTCTTGTAGGTAGGGCCTTCTATTGAGATGCAGTTCAACCTATCAGTGAGACAAGAATCTCTGGCATCTCCGAGTGCAGACACTCAATGCAGATGGAGCTACAGGCCTGGTTGCAAAAGAAGCAAAGCTCCACCAGCACTAAGTGGAAGCCACAGCTAATACTCCGAGTCTGTCTGCTGCAGTGCCTCATGCTGTTATTTCCCTCCCTTTCCCACCACTAACAGCAAGTAGAGGGAGTGATGCTCCAGTTAATAATTTATGAATGTCCAGTACTGTTAGGCCAATATTTAATTAAGCCTTAACACTGTAAGGTACAACTTACACTGGAATAAAATTATCACAGTTCAGTGCTACCAATATTCTTTTGGATCACAGGTCCTGAGCATGGACAGTGCTAGTCTGGCTTCTCATCCCTGTTGAGAAGAAACTTTACTCTAGGGAGAGGAGATCATAAAATGGATGATAGGAAGATTCTGGCCAGAAGCACTGCTTAAAGAAAGCACTGTAACTTTGCAAGCATTATCATGTCAATGCCTCCTTCATGTAAAAAATTATACTGCCTGCGTAGGTAGAAAAAAACCCCAAACTTCAAAAGGTCAAGAGACACCCCCGTATGAATTCTATGGTTCATGATAGGGGTGAAGTATTATCTACAGCTTTGTTCTGGCATCCTGAGAACAAATCGCTGGTGATTCCAAATGTCAGCAGAACCTACTAGCAGAGCTCTGCTGTCTGTGCAGTTCAGAGTCCTTGGCAGGAGTTCAAAGTAAAAATGAATCTGAACATTTCAGAGGTCTGGGAAGCCCATACGTGAATCCAGTTATGTACCCTGGCATTTTGGCAGAGACAGTTTTCTGTTGTAGGACTTTGAAGGCTACGTAAAACATAAATTGCCTTTGTGCTCCATAGCTAAAGGCATATGAAATACAGAAGCTTTAAGTGAACCTAAGAGTTCAAACTCGCTTTCTTTTTCACTTTCTTTCCCTCATTAAAATTATCAAAACCTGCTTTCATTGCCAAATATGTGGCCTTTTATGAAATGGAGCTTCCAGTTGCTTTCAAGGCTGGATTTTTCAATTAATCTCATCTGAGTTTTAATTTTTGGGAATACAAACATAGGAGCTTTCACAGCTTATTTGGTACAAAAATGCTTTCAAACCTTATTAGTTTATGTTGCTTAGTGATACAAAGCTAATCACATACTATAGGAACAAAGGGACTACCTTTATTAAATTAGAAAAATAAACTGAAACTGGTACTTTCATTCTCAAAGAACACATTTTAATCAAAGAAGGGTGAAAATGTGAACTTCAGACAAAACAAAGTTCTTGCCCAGTCTGAGAATTAAACAGATGGGGTACCTGATTACTGCTGTCAAACTGAAGCAGCAGATTAGCCCTGTGGAAATCAGTGGGAATTTTGTACGACTTCAGTGATGAAAGGATTTTATTCCCTGAATGCTCCTATAACTTATCTAATGAGCAGGAGGTGCAACTATTATGCTTTATAATGGCTATTCTTACTTTCTCATTTATGCCATCCTTCCAGGTGGCAGCATTTCTACCTACTGTGGGCAGTATCTGCAGGGATGTGCATTGTATATAAGATGCATGGCAGGTGAAAAATCAGGCTCCAAGGATCCTTTGTTGCCAACAATATGCCTTTTCTTATACAATCGATTTTGTAAAAAAACAAAATCCTTCTAGAAAATGCCAGTATCTGCTGGTGGAAATGCTTTGGCCATTTTATGTAAACATCACGAAATACTGCCTGCCACAGTGTAACAGAAACTCATTCTTTCTTGGTGCTTTGAGAACAAAGTGACCATGGTCATAGTTCAGTGTCTCTTCACATCAGGTTTGCTGTATCTGTTTTGCCATGTAAGTTTGTGAAAGGCTCTGTCACAGGCATTAAGCTGCTAGCCTCATTTAAGAGTGCTCTTTCAAAGAACCTTAAAGAAACACAACAAAGAACCACAAGTAATAACACAATAAGCCAAACTGGTATTTAAAGTTCAGGATTTTACATAATTGAGCAAAAAAACATTTGCATTCAGATAAGTGGGCAGACTGATGAGAATACAGCTCCAGAAGGTAATGGGTAAGTGCTGTATCCCTGTGCAGAAGGATCTTTATTAAGGAGGTTTGAAATGGATTTTATATAAGAACTTTCCCAATAACAGGGGAAAAAAAACCACCCTAGACTGAAGCCAAAGTACTATTTGTAATCCACACCAGCAACATGTACAGAGTTCTTTTCATATATCTACTTGAGAGCTTGATGATCTCAGCTTAGTAAGAGGGCTGATATATTTTTTCTTTCCATTACTGCCATTTTCAGTATTGTATAAATCACATCTTTATAGTCTTGCTTAGGGCTCTCCTGTAATAATAGTATATTTAACATGCCCAAGTGTGTTAGTAATGTAACACCACCAAATGGGGGGGGGGAGGGGGAATAAAAAACCATTATGAAAGCAAAGGTCAATAACAAGTAGCTTTCCAGCTGATTTTTAGTGTTTATGGTAAGGAAGGAGAATGTATTAGAATCACCAATAGTAAAAGTTGGTTACAAGAGACAAATCTGTCAATGCCTTTATTTTGCTCTCCCACTGTAAGAAAGCTTACAGTGACCTGCAGCTGAGATGCAGAATAGAATAGGGTCTATCAAGTTCTGAAAGGTTTGCCAGTGGCGTAGTCTATCTCACTGTTCTGCAAATACCTCGGAAGCTTTCTTGGTACTTCATGGTGGAGCTATGACGCTGCCTCTTCATGCATACATGGGATGTGACTATAAGCCAAAAACCTCAAGAAACAATGAACCCTAGACCAGAAATGTCAGATCTCTTGAGCTATGTGCAATATCCATGAAGAGAATAGCTTTGAGAGTTGAACTAATTCATTCTTAACAGTTGTTATCTGTAAGGTGGAAATAAGTTTGAGATTTTAATGAACATTTCACAGTGTCTGGTCTTTATATTTTGCCTTTCAGCTCAGATGGTGAAAACAGTTAAATCTGTGTTCCCCTTGCCAACTTTTCATTCTGTTCTCAGTAAGGCTTAAGACATGCAGATATACCAGGAACATTGTTTGGGCTGTATAGTCTCAATCCTCTCATTACCAAATGATGCAGCATCAGTGTTCAGTCATGAGTATGTTTTAATGCACAACATTACCCCTATTACACAGTATTTTATTAAACAGATCTGATTAAACAGAACTGTTCTATAGCATTCATAGCATATATAGATATTGATTATAGCATATATAAATACTGAAAAGACATCAGCAGAAAAATATTTCCTTATTTTAATCTCAGATGCTCTCAAATCTTGCAGTGCTTGCATTAATTTGTGCAGCCAGTACTGTTACAAGTGACAATTTTAATAGTTTATGCTCACCAAATCTACTTTAAACATGTACTGGGACCAGTATTATTTAATATATTCATCAATGATTTAGATGAGGGAATTGAGTGTACTATCAGCAAGTTTGCTGATGACACTAAGCTGGGAGGGGTGGCCGACACGCCAGAAGGCTGTGCTGCCATCCAGAGGGACCTGGACAGGCTGGAGAGCTGGGCGGGGAATAACTTGATGAAATATAACAAGGGAAAGTGTAGAGTCCTGCATCTGGGCAGGAACAACCCCAGGTTCCAGTATAGGCTGGGGAGCGACCTGTTAGAGAGCAGTGTAGGGGAGAGGGACCTGGGGGTCCTGGTGGACGACAGGGTGACCATGAGCCGACACTGTGCCCTTGTGGCCAAGAAGGCCAATGGCATCCTGGGGTGTATTAGAAGGGGGGTGGTTAGTAGGTCGAGAGAGGTCCTCCTTCCCCTCTACTCTGCCCTGGTGAGACCTCATCTGGAATATTGTGTCCAGTTCTGGGCCCCTCAGTTTAAGAAGGACAGGGACCTGCTGGAGAGAGTCCAGCGCAGGGCAACTAAGATGATTAAGGGAGTGGAGCATCTCCCTTATGAGGAAAGACTGAGGGAGCTGGGTCTCTATAGTTTGGAGAAGAGGAGATTGAGGGGTGACCTTATTAGTGTATATAAATATATAAAGGGGGAGTGTCATGAGGATGGAGCCAGGCTCTTCTCAGTGGCAAACAATGATAGGACAAGGGGCAATGGGTACAAACTGGAACACAAGAGGTTCCACTTAAACTTGAGAAGAAACTTCTTCTCAGTGAGGGTGACGGAACACTGGAACAGGCTGCCCAGGGAGGTTGTGGAGTCTCCTTCTCTGGAGACATTCAAAACCCGCCTGGACACGTTCCTGTGTAACCTTATCTAGGTGTTCCTGCTCCGGCAGGGGGATTGGACTAGATGATCTTTTGAGGTCCCTTCCAATCTCTAGCATACTGTGATACTGTGATAATAGTTTATTCAGAAACATCAAAATCTCTTCCTTTCCATCTGCAGGACTGGCTCCAAGACAGACCTGCTGCTGGCCAAGGCAGAGCCCATCAGTGATGCTGGTAGCACCTTAGAGATAACACAGCTAAGAAGATGGGGGGTGAAGGGTGGTGGTGGTGCGGATATGCAATGGAAACTGCAGCCAGAGAGAAGAGTTACAGTATGTGAGAGAAACAGCTCTGCAGATATCAAGTTCAATGCAGGTGGTGCTCTGGGCTCCAGAGCAGAGATTTTCCTGTAGCTGCAGCCCATGGAGGTCCATGGTGGAGCAGATTCTACCTGAAGCCTCATGCCAGAGTAGGTGGATGCCCAAAGCAGGCTGTGACCCTGTGCACAGCCCATGCCAGAGCAGGCTCCTGGCAGGACCTGTGGCCCCATGGAGGAGCCCACACTGGAGCAGGTTTGCTGCAGGACTTGTGACCCTGAGGGGACCCAGGCTGCAGCATTCTGTTCCTGAAGGACTGCACCATGGGGGACCCACACTGGAGCAGTTCATGAGGAGTTGCAGCTCATGGGAAGGACTCACACTGGAGAAGTCCATGGAGCACTGTCTCCAGTGTGATGAAAACTATCCCTGGGGTACCACTCTACCTCTGCTTTCCAAGGTGGTTCTGTACACTGGAAAAAAAAAAAACAGTTATGAAGCAGCAAAAAAATGAACTGCTTTTCCTCCACTGTGCACTGAGTGAAGGCATTTCTAGCCTTTAAGCTGGCACATTTTTCCTTTTATGGTTTCTGGTTAAATAGGGTCTACTATACTGAAGAACAATTTAGAAGACATACATGACTGCTAAGGGCATATCCTTGAGAGAAGTCATTGCAAAGTTTCTAAGTCAAGGGGTAAAAAAAAAAGGAATAAAAGCAATCTTTCCTCTTTTGGATTTAAACACTTGCCAAGTAGTTAAGTTCTCAATATTCACTCAATATTCAACTGTGGAATACTACTAAATCAGAAAAAACTGAACTCTCATCACCACTACTTACTTAATGTTGTTTTATCTCCCAGCAAATGTTGTATCTCCAGATACCTGGTATCTCCAGGTATCATTACTTCGAATTACCCTTCCTTTTGTTTCGTCTGGCTTCACTCATTGCATCAAACCATTTGCTAGCAGGTGTGTGACTGTGCCCCATGATAGCTTTAAAGCAATACATGAGAACACAAGCCAAAGCCTTTCCACACTGGCACAGGCTGCCCAGAGAAGCAGTGGCTGCCCCACCCCTGGCAGTGTTCAAGGCCAGGTTGGACAGGGCTTGGAGCAACCTGGTCCAGTGGATGGTGTCCCTGCCCATGACAGGGATTTGGAACTGGATGAGCTTTAAAGTCCCTTCCAAACCAGACCATTCTATGATGTCTTTGCCACCCAAGAGCAGACCCTGATGTGAAGCAGAGGCAGTGGGTGCAGCCCCACCCTGTGAGGTTGGAGACCTGGTATGTTGGTTGAGAATAGCATGAGAAAAAGGCCAGAAAGCCCCAATTCCTCCCAAGAACTCAGCTCTTGACCAGAATCAATGAACCAACAAGCAGCACACACCAAGGATGGAGCCTAGAGAACAAACTCCTCATCCTGGCCAAACACCACCTCCTTGCCTGGCTATGGCTGAGTGCTATCTCCCTTTGCTGCACTCCCATCAGGTACATAACGGAAAACTGAGGTGGCCAGTGCGTTACAATTTGTAAAGCACTTAAACATCAAACGCCAGCAATCGTTTGTTACTAAAGCGTGCCCAGCTGTGCTGCTCAGCTCCGAACCCCCCGCAGCACCGCGATGTGCCACAGCGACCCCCAACAAGATGGCGGCCCCTGACCCCCGCGCTTCCTCTTCCGGCCGGGGTTGCCATGGCGCTGCCCCCCCTCGGCCCACCCCCTGCTCTCGCCGCTGTGTGTTTACACCGGGCAGGAGGAGCCGGAGCATCAGCGCCGGGGGACACGGGGACACAGCCGACGGCCGCCCGCCCGCCCTCCATCCATCCCTGCCGGGCGGTGCTGCGGGAGGCGCGGCATGAAGGTGATGCTGGCGGCATGGGGGTCCCGCCGGGCGGGGTTCGGCTGGGCCGCGGCGGGTACCGGTAGCTCTGGGGGGAAGAGGGGTAGGCGCAGGGCCCTCGGTAAGCATTAGCTTGAGGTGCTCGCCGGTCGCTCTCGTAATAAAGTGCAACTTCCAGAAGCTTCTCACTTCGCGGGGGATGTGGTGCTGCTTCTTGGAGCCGTCGCCTGAGGAAGATTTACCCCCTTCTCTCCATTACAGTCCAGTTGTTGCCTGCGGCGCTGTGAGGGAGCCGGGGGAGGCTGCCTGGCCCGCTCCTCCTCTGGGCTTGTGTCTCTGCATGGAAATAGCCCTACTTTCCTCATTGCTTCTTCCCTCACGGCTGTACTCGTGTAGGCAGTTCTACTGCCCCAAGCAGCCGTGGGGTTTGGTGCTGCTGGTATGCTCCTGGGGGCAGTAGCGCTGGTGCTCACCGGTGCTGCTTCTCTCACAGGCCCTTTCAGTAGTGTGGAGGAGACCATCGACTTTCTCCTTAGTCTGCTGTGGTAAAACTGTCAGGGTAGAAGTGGGCTGACCCATGCCGGCAGGCAGCTTTGGTGCTGTGGGAGAGGTGGATGCTAAGGCTGGCTGGGTTATAATGGTAATAATAATAATATACTGGCTCTTAGCTGAGAGGTTGTCTCTTCATTTGTGTTGGTTAGTAGCCAGGAGTGCTGTGTTATTGTTTTCCTTCCCATTGTTTTCTGTCCTGTCTCTTTAATTCGCAGGTGCATGACTTCTGAAACGGGTCCCTCACGTTAATCAGTTTGAAACACAAGGCACCCCAGGCATTCCCTGTCTCCTGAATTTGTCCAGCAGCAAAAAAAAAGGAATTATTGATCAGCTAGATTGTAAGCTCTTTGAGGTAGAAACTGTATGTTTCTATGGTCTGTGTATGGTCTATGATCTGCCCCTATCCTGATGGAGAAATTTGGCTCAGGCCTTCCTCCAAGCCTCTTGAGTCAAGTAAGTGTGTGTTCGGAGTTTCCCAGCCTGTGCACGTGTTGGGTTCTGGGCGCTACACGTCTTGTTTACTCAGGTTGACAATTGTCTCTGTGCACAAGGGGCCCTCAACTATCAGTGTCTGCACAGCTGACGTGGAAGAAAAGGGACAGTTTCCGACTGCGTTAAATAAATCTATATAAAATGAATGTTTCCTTCTGTTCAGTGTTGTTGTTTTGTTTTGCATTTGTTCAAAGCCTGACAGTAAAGAGTAATTTCACTTTTCTTCCTCTCTGAATGCTTGTTAGTTCTAATAGTGTAGGATAACAAAAAGTATGCATGATGCAGCTGTTGGTAAACAGTGCTGTGGCTCTGGGTGAGTTGTTGACTTATACTGCAAAACAAAAACCTCAGAGTGCTGCCTGAAGAGTGCCTCCAGCTTGAGGCCAAAGCCAAAAAGATTTCCTGCAGCTCCTGTTTTATTACATGCAGAGTAAACATCTGATTTTTCTTGCTAAGCCCATTACTTCCACTGAATTCCTTTTTTGCCCCACTGGAGTGGGGAAGGCTTGTGGCTATTTTAGATGGGCTTATTCAAAATACACAAAAGGTGTGAATGGAGTCATGTTCTGATTGCAAGGAAAATGTATGTGTTTGTGTGGGGAGAGTATATTCCTTTTTTAAGCAGTCATCAGGTTTAAACACTGTGTAGAGCTTTTCAGTATAAAAGGATTCACAGCTTTCCCTCTGAGAGTGTTTTCTTTCCGTGTATGTTTCTTTCCAAATGTGCTACCTTTTGCTGTAGCAGTTGCCTCAGCTTCCTTTTTGTAAGCTCATTGCAGCTGCATGATTTGAAGTCTTAAGCTGGGGTGGGGGGATAATTAAGTTTTTAATTAACAAGTGGCATGCATCAAAAGTGCGGTGTTTTACCCCTTAAAAGGGGGAGGAAAGAAGAAGTGAGGCAGAAAAAGAGGTGTCCGTCTGGTGTGGGAAATGAGAATCCCTTTTATGGACCTGATCCAAATAGTTCAGTGTGAGCTGAAAATAAGTCAAAGTTTAAGATGTTGATCATTGCAGGGAATACATCAGAACCAAGCTTTTTTGAAAAGTCATCTTACCTGTTTCTCTCCTAATTGTTATTAATCCTTGGGAAATACATCTGTCTTTGTGTATTTTAGCAGTATGGGATTGGAGCCTTTCTCATTGATGCTGGCTAGCAGGTTGCTGAGAAAGCAGAGTTGTCAAAGTAAAACAAGTTAATGCTACTGTGCATATGATGACCTGCCTACTAGGCAAAGGAAGAAGCAGGTGAGGAGACCCATCAGGGGAGTTCTGCTGTGGAAGTGATCATTCACTAATGTCTGATTGTTGCAGAGGAAGCTGAAGCTTGATGTATCTTATTTTTAAGTCAGTCAAATAACTTAAGTATCCTGTTTAAAAGATGGACTGAAATAAAGCAGCATGGCAAAGTCATGCTTTAAAGCTTGAGGGACTGAAACTGAATTGGATTTGAGGCAGTATCTGTGTGTACTTTGCTTCTATTCCCAACTCTTTCAAGCAATGGTGGTGCAGAAAGATGGTATTTCTGGGCCTTTTTTGGGCTATGCAGAATACAAAACTGGTTAAAGCCCTTATTTCCTGCACTGTAGGACAGGAATGAGAAGCAGTCAGCTTGGAAGTGGACCATCTTGATGTGTAGGAATAAATGGTACAATTTTAATACACCAAGAGCATTTGCTTTTCTTCAAAGGCAGATCCTCTGATTGCAAGAAAATATGCCTTTTCAGGCTGCATTAGGGGCCTGGATAACAGGCCTATCAGGTGGGAAGGACGCTGGTTAGGGAAGTGGAGAATTGTGAGGAGATGGCCAACTCCCCTTCGGTCCATCACAGTATCAGCTACCAATTACTATCCCACAATACAGCCTGTTTCCAGTGTATTTCTCTTGTGGCAAAACACTGATTGATGTCTCTGGGCTTGAGGAGCACTGGAGAATGTGCCCTGTATAGCAGAACCTCTCCATGCCTTACCTTCAACTGGTGAATGAATTGTGGCACTAAGGTAGTCCCTGATGGCTACTGGGTATGGTTGCTGCTGCAGTGACTGTTTGTAACACTGCTCCTGTCACTGCTCTAACTTAAATCAAAAATCAAAGGAATGAAAAGCATTCAGAGTTAGGTGATATTGAAGCACTTGTTTGGGAGAACAAGCTCAAGATGTGATTTCACTTAAGTAGCTGCTCCCCTTTTTTATTGAATGTAATTCTCCAAAGTAGAATGAGAGTTTGTGCTTTGGCATGTGATCACATTTATGTTACATGTTTTGGGATAAGACAAGTGTCATAAATGTGACATTTTGCTTTGAGAAACAGCTATATTTAAGAGAAGGAACATGAATTTACTGCTTATAGTTCTGTTTGTCTTACTGCTTGTGATACTTGACGTTGGCAGATGGATCCCAGAGATCAGATAAAAGCATGAAGATGAAGCATCTGAAGTTGTGGAAAGCCTGAGTGAATACTTCTCTTGCTTGCATTTACAGACAGCTCTGTTCCTGAAGGATGAAGGATGTCATGGTTTATCCTCTCAAAACTTGATGTATATGTAACTTCTTTTTTATGCTGTTTAGCAGGGCACTTGACAGTTGAAATGAAAAGTATTTGGGAAAGGAACAGCATATAAAAAGGAGACAAAAGGTGTTGCTTCTATGGAGTATATAGTAAATTCATTATAGGAAGCAGGAGGAGAGCGAATCTAAGATATGGAGTAAAAGGGAACAAACATGGACTGTATAATCTGTAGATAATTCTGACTTGACTGTTTGCCTGTCATTGGTCACGTCTGGTTTTCTTTGTTGGTGAACTGCCTTACAAACTTTCTGGTGGTTTTCTGAGTGTTGCAGCTGAATTTCAGAGGGATGGGAAGAGGTTATGTGCCTTTAAAGTTCTGGGGAAGGTACATGTTTACCTTGGTCAGGGCAGTAGCCAAGCTCTTAAGCAGTTTCTTCAACATAAGTGTTGATCCCGGCTGAACCTGTTGAAGTCACAGAAGTTGTTTGTGTTAGCAAATCTTACAATCTGAATGCTTCTGCAGAGCTTCCTAAGGTCTGGTGCAATTCTTGGGCTTCCTTTCAATCTAAAAAGAAAATCATCTGTGAGGGAGGGACGATGAAAATCATCACCTTGCAGGTCCTTAAAAGTAAGAGGCAGCCATTGCCAAAAGCTATTGCTGCCAGAATTAATTTTTACTTTTAAGTTGTGTTGCTTGCATTCGTAATGGTGGTTTTCTCTATCTGATGGTTGTTTATTTGCTCAGTGAAATAAGTCTGGTTAGAATCTTGGATGGGGCAGGTTGTGATATTTCTCGCACTTAGTCTGGAAGCAAATGAGATCTCTGTGAAGTCTGAAATAAAAGGGATGTTCTTGCTGGCAGGGCTTCTGGCTGTTAAGTTTAAGGCATACAGGCTAAGGTGTAAAATTGGAGAGCTTGATAGTACCAGAAGATGCAATGTTAGTTCTGTAGAGTATATAAATATTTTATGTGAAAGTTTTTCCTTTAAAACATTACAACAATAAATGCATAGAACAGTAAGTAATCCCAATCTAAAAGATCTCTGATCTCAGTTCAGAACTCCTTTGTAAGGAAGGAAATACTTAGCTACCTAGCCATCAACAAAACCAGTTTAAAATTGGTGTGATAGATACATCATATTCTGATCTCCCAGGTAATTCAGAAGTGCTTGATGTTTTGCAGACAATTTGTTTAGCAATTCCTGATGAAATAAGGAAACAGAAGTTAGTTCTGGATTGAAGAACATATTCTTCCCATTGAAATTGCCTGAATCAGTGAATGCCGGTTACCAATATGATTTAATTGATATTTCTGAGATGTTGTTATTGGTAATTATTTAGTTGCTTTCGAATTGGTTTGCTTTGACCAGGGTCATGCTTTGGTCCTGCATCATTCCATGTCATACTTCTCTCTGTTTCAGAGCCTGCTGAGTATTTCTGTGAAGGCTGTTTTTACTGTGTATTGTCCTGCCCCCAAATTCAACAGTTGCTGGTGTGTGAGTTATTCTGTGCAATTACACTTTCCCTTCATGTAACTTGTTCTTTTCCAAACAAATGCAATTCAGCACAGTCAGATTTTGAATATAAGCAGTGTTTAGGACAAGGCATATCCTTCCTTGTGGAGACAGTGGTTTAAACTAGAATTGACAGCAGCTTACGCAGCCTCTTTTGGGGTAACCTTCCAGCCTTTGCACTGCTGCATGGCATCCTTTTGAGAACTACAGTGTTTAACCTGAGGGAAGTGAGGAGTGTTCTCTTTGGGCCAGGTCAGTACATGGTCAATTGAAGTGTGGCTGGTTTGTTGTTTGTAAAACAGTCTTTCTGTGCTAACACTGATGTAGGTAAAATTCAGATGGAAAACAAATGGTTGATCAAGACAAAATTCAATACAATAATTAGTTCAAGATCCAGAACTGTCTGAGCTGCCACTGAGCAGAATGTATTGGCTTTTTGCTATAGAAATGGTGTTACATGCTCCATATAAAGCGTGAATGGAAAAAGTGTAAACCAGACTGTTTACTGGCTTGCTGAATGGGGAATAGATTGTGGTGTCATTAGTGTTGCTGAAAAGTTATTTATGCCAAGTAAACCCTAATTAGGAATACTCATAGTACAAAGTTGTTTTCTTGCTTTAGAAAAAGGATTTTGACTCTTCTGCTGAGAACAATAGAACTCAATTTGAACTTTGCAACATTAAAACTTGCTCTTGTTGCCTCTCTCCTCCAGGATTGTTGTCAAGACAAAATTAGGTGGTGTTAAAGTTGTAGCCTCCCTGGTGTGTTTGTCCAAATGCAGAGAAGAACAAGTAATCTTATCAGCTTTTCTAGTTCTTTCTTGCAGTGTACTTTGAACAAAGGGCTGTAATTTTACGCTACTGTCATCCTCAGCATTTCTATTTCTGTGCTTTCCTTTAGTGTTTTAGGGGATTTATAACTGCAACTTTAATTCCCTTTGGGCTGAAACCTGGCACAGAAGCTCTCATTAGGAGCGAACCTTGTTTTGCAAAATCAAAAGCAAAGCATCCGTTAAGAGCCTTCCTTAAGCCTACAGGACATGGAGGAGCTGAATGTTTATTGTTGCAGATCAATTTTTCCCTTCTACAGGAAGAATCCAGCTGGCTTTGGAAACCTGTAACGTGTGGGTGTGCAATCAATAGTGATGGCAGATTCAAGTGGAACACTGTTAGATTTAGAAGACTTTAACTGAAGGTCTGAATTCCCCAATACACTGAAAATTCATTGCTTAAGTAAAAGCTGCAGCTGCAACCTGCCTACCAAAGGTACAGTGGTGGTTTAAAAGTTGCTCCTACTGTTTGAGAGTGGTTGGCTGAGCAGTACTATATAAGGAGGTGGTTGGGTTGTTCTGTGCTTCTGGAGTTAAGTACCTGTAAGCTCTCAGCTCCTTGGAAAAGGGAGTAATCCTGTTGAACTATCTACCCAGTCTCTGCTTGTTTAAAATCTTCTTATGCTTAAAAAACCCAATGAAAACAACAACAAAAACCCAAAGCAACATCAAAACTGCCCCAGCAGCCCTCCCAAAGACAACCCACCAAACTTCCTGAACCAACCAACAAACCAAAAAACCCTCACTAAACCCCAGCCCTCTTGTTTTCTGTAGGAACTGAGGCTTTATGTAATTGTGTAGAAGACAAAGGGACATTCTGAGCCACAAAGAGCTTTCATATAGAGAAGATGGAGTAATTTAATTTGATTAATCTTGAAGTATCAAAAATAAGTTCTGAGGAACTTCATAACAGTGCTTGGATAGAGGAGAGATCCCAAATTAACAATTATTAATGATGTCATTGTAGGAAGGCCTGATGAAGGTCAGCTTCATTATTACTGGATCTGACAAGCCTTTTGACATCTGCACACATTGAGCCCAGTCATAAGATCATAGAACCATGGAATGGTTTGAGTTGGAAAGCACCTTAAAGATCATCCAGTTCCAAGCCCCTGCCGTAGGCAGGAAGATGTATGATTTCTCAACCATTTGGAGGAAGTGAACCTGGGATGAGAAGGGCTGGGGTTTTTGTGTTTTTAGGAAGGAGCAAAGTATGTAAATGTACAGGAAACTCTGGTTTTTAGTCTTGTGGGCATGCAATAAATATTCTTTAAACATAATGCAAAAATAGGCAGTGCTTTCATGAAGATGACTTAAAAATGTCAGTGTAGTTTCCCAAAGCACTTAACAGACTGCTCTGTACTTGGGGATTACTTGTTTCTTACCACAGACCCACTAATTCTTGTAATCCTTTAGGGGTGCATCTGTCCTTTGCAGTTATCAGTTGAGATGTAGTTGATACTATATAAAAAGGGTGTTGGATCTGTTCTGGGAAAACTTTCGGGTGAAATCAGAGATGTAGAGGGATGAAGCCTGTGCTGCCACTAATTCTCTGCTGAATTGCCCTATTGGAGTTGTGCCTACCTAGAATACCAGGTCTGAACCTCAGCGTCAGGCAGGGCGAAGGATGTGTGATTTAGGTTGGCAGTTGAAGATTTTGCATAGAATGAACTAGGTCTGACCTTGTGGGCTCTTTAAAGGGAGACTTTGAGGAATGAGGCAGTTTTGAATAGTGAAAGAAGTGAGATTCTAGGCACAAGTCCAGAATGGAAATGAATGTGAAGATAAATGTCAGAAAGGAAAAACTGGAGTAAAGTATTCAGGAGTGAGAATGGAAATACAGAGATTTAGGTCAGGAAATAAATACTGCTTTCACTTGAAAATGCACAGGGAAAGTGGTAGCTAAAGCTGCAGGCTTTAGAATGATTTCTAAAGGGTACTCACAGAGCTCCAATACTGAACTGCTGCTGAAGTCATGGCAGTGGGCTTGACATTCCTCTACCTTCTATTCTGCATGGGGGAAATGATTACTAATAAAATTCAGTATAATGGAGAGGAGTATTCATTTGGTGGGTTTTCTTTTGGGTCTGCTCATGTGAGGAACATATATATTGAAGAATACTGCATATCTAGGGATTGAGTAGGTATGGCAAGAAGGAAGAGGATGGTAAGATACATGCTCCTTGGTTGTGAGCAGCAGTAAAGTGTCTTTTTACTAGTAGTCATAACTGGAGGAAACTTGAAGTAATTTGTCCCAAGCTCATTTAATTCCACTAATAACTTTTAACAGGATGGATTCGTTATTTATCTTTGATTCCCATTCTCCCCCTCTCCCTTTTGTTGGCCTTTTTTTGGGATTTTATTTTTTGCTATTCGTTAGCCTAATAATTAGCTCAGTGAGCTGTCAGTCAACAGACCCTATTTTGGTTTAAGATTATATACCATAATTAGTGTAATGCTAAATAACAAAAGTAGAGTCTTAAAGGCCTCAACGTGGTTGTGATGCTGCAGGGTAGGGTTGGTTTTGGGTTGTTTCAAGTTGGTCTGCAAGGACTTTTTAGAAACCTGTGCCATTTGCAGTGTTGACATACCTGTTGGGGCATTTGCAGTGACAGTCTCATGTCGCTGTTGACTTCCGTGCGAAATGGCCTGATAAGGGCTGTATGGTGCTGCGATTGCCCTCAATGAGGTGGGGGTTTTGTGGACTTAATACTCTGCTAAGACTGAGCTGATATAGGCTGCTTTTATGACCCTGCTGAAATAATTAGTTCATACGAATGTGGTGACAAATGCAGCTCTTGGTTTCAGTGTCATAAATGTAACTCAGTATCTTGTGGAAAATAGTGACCCTCACTGGATAGGAATTTTCTTTATCATGCATGGATTTATCACAACACTTGTAAAATATACAGTCTTTTAAATATAGTGAAAATATGAGCATATCACTGAAGTTCTGGTCAGGCATTGTGTCCCATGGAAAAGCATGAGGGGTAGTCTGAAGCACTTGTAGGGGGTTTGTCAACTCTTGTTTAGTTCGGTACTGCAGTCCTCTATCCATAAATCATAGCCTTCCATGAAACAGTGTAAAGCAGCAAACAAATACTAATTTACTGGGTCACAGCAGCCAATACTACTTGAGTTAAACTGCACTGTAAGGTCAGTAGTCATAGAGCATGGTCAGGAGACAAGATAATATGTTCCTCAGGCAATTTAGATCTTGCTTTGAAATATAACATAAAAATTGCCACTAAATCTTAGTAGTGCTCATAGTCAGAAACTCATCGATTGCTGAAAGGAATTGTGTGATGTACTTGCTTGTGAGAGCAGGGACCATCTCTGAAGAGCCAAGAGGTTTTTCTTAGTTGTATGTTCCTAGGCTCTGTGCCATAACCTGGCTATTCCTGTAATAAGACCTGTTTAAATCTGTGCTTCTCCAATGGCTCTAGTGAGAAATGGAACCACATTCCCAACTAAAAAGGCTATATAAACCCTAAATAATTGAAAAAATATTGTACAGTTAATAATCTACTGATGTTTCTGAACTGTTGGAGCATCTTCCTGCATACTGAATGTTTCTAGAGGGAGCATCAAAGCAAAGCAACATCTGTGTGCATTACTTCTGCCATGGGTGCAACTCAAGGGGGTTATTATGGAATTGCTGCACACTGCATGGCTGCTTGTCTGCAAGCCAGTAACTTACACTCAAGTATAACTGATGCTTCATTCTGTTGAGACCAACAACTTTAGCTATAATTTAGTTCTAAATCATCTTAAAAGACAATTTCCAGAATCTAGTCCCGGTAAGACAAAGATGGGATTTTTTTCCCTTTAAATTCCAAGTGATGATGAGTCTTGCTGTGTGTGGTAAATGGAGATTTGAATTTATTATTGTAATAATTGTGTGTGTTAGAAATAGTAATTTAGAAATTATGCTTCACTGTTCAGTTACTGGTTTTTAGTCTGCTCAGACCCTTGTAACTTTGTTTCCTAGCTTGAAGATTCCTTTGGGTTTTTAATTTCCCCATTCCTAAGTATTTCAACTGCAAACAAATCTCCCAGTAGCTCGCTTTCTCATCAGCTGAAGTGAGCTCCTTGTGTCCTTACTGTCTGGCATATTATCTAATCCTGTCATTATCTCTGTGGTACCTTTCTGAACTTCCTCCAATTTACCTCCTCTTGCTCTTCTCTTCTGTTTTGCAGGGACCTAGCTTAGAGACACAGATGGTGGAAGATGAAACTGAGACAAGAAGTGAAGAATTGCCTCCTCATCTGCGGGAAGAGCCTCCTGAAGGTACAGTACTGGCAGTCAGTGTAAACTCTTTACATTAAATTGGGAGAAATGTTCTGGCCAAGGAAGTCTTATTTATCTATCTGACTTGAGAGCCTACATTTGCCTATTTTCTGAGAGGGGTAAAGCTTCGTCAGTGCTGGCAGCTGAGCCAACCTCCAAGCCAGACGTCTAGCTAGCTCCTGGGCCTACTTCTGTATTCAAAGAAAGCTGCACCCACTGAGGTGGGGACATTGTTCTGCATCCTCTTTAACAATATGGTTTCTGATTAAAATTGTCCTGCTTGATTATCCTGTCTGTAGGCTTAGGAATAAAACGCATCCTTTACTGTGTTGTTTGTGATATTTTGAGCCTTCATTAGGGAAGACTTCCTAAGTAGCCATCTATTCTCTCCTTACCTTGCTCTGCAGCATCCTGCTATTGAAGTTGTCCCCAGCAGAGACTTGTCAAAGTAAGGTGTTCTAGTGATTTTGCTTTTTTCCGCTGTCTCTCTTGGAAGCCAGTTTAGCCATCTGAAGAGGAGGTAGTGAGATGCTGTCAGTCAGCAGGAGGCTCAAAAATGGCAATTTTAATTAAAAACCTTGTTTGCAATGACATGCCCTGGATTTAGACAGGGAATGGAATTTTCCCACTGTGTAAATGTTGCAGGCATTGTATATGTGCAACAAAACAGGCGTTGCTTCCTTTTGAATAGAAGCTGCTAACATTGCTGCAAGTGATGATACGTTTTAAGCTTTATCTCCAGTTCAGTGCCTTTTAAAACACAATCACTCATAATCATCATGAATAGCTTAAACAGCCCAGAGAGTGCTGAATTTCTTATTGGCAGCTTAGTGTTAAAATACCATGACATGTCTTTGGGAAATGTAAGTGTGCTTTATATTTTCTCTTTAAGAGAGTAAGATGCTGATGCAGCATTTCTGCTGTCAGCTGTTCTTAAAGGGAATATGACCCAAGTAGATGGTTTTAGGAATTTGCTGCTCCATCCCTTCTTGTTGAGCATTCCATTATAGTTTTCTCATTAAGTAGCAATTTCTTGTTGTGCCATTTCATCTACTCTTGTGTTGGCAATTACAGTATATAGAGGTAAGTGAAAGGCAGGTCAATTTTTGCAACTCCTATAAAGCCAGAGGAAGTAAATTTGAAAGATGTTATGATTTATATATATATATATATATATATATACACACACACAGAGGATATAATCTTGATGTAGTTCTCTTTTGTTACTCCCTTTTCTTTGTAAGTAATGCGAAGTCAGCATGTAATAAGAGAGCATTGTTGGAGTAAGAATGCTGGTCAGTAGCCTGAACTGATGATTACATGAGCCTAGAAACCATATCCTGGAATGTAAACCACAGGAGTTATTTTGTATCATCAGTTTATCAGGAATTAGATTTTTGGACTATGGCTTTGAATTGTGTAATCAGAAGGTTTTATTTTAATGTGGCTGAGTAGTTTTGCAAACTAAGTTTTTTGTGATTGAAAATGTTTGTTTCTGCCTGCAACCCTGCTGCTTTGGATGATGGTGAAAAATAGGAGTATTAATATTGCATTTCTGTACCTTGCTGGGTGGTCTGAAACAAATGTGTGCTCTGACTATGCCCACTTTGCTGGCATGAGGAAAAAGAACTCTTAACAGCAGAGCTGGTTTCATTAAGCAGTAGTATAGTAGGTACTGTTGAGTTCTCTCAAAGTCTGAGCTCAGTATGTACTATTAAAATACTCAGTGACATCAAGATTAGCAAAACAGGAGACATATTGGGAGCACAACTGGAACTAGAGGCTGCTTGGGAGAAGAGGTGGAAAAACTTCTGAAAGAGAGCCGTCAGGATTATGTTGATCTTACAGGTGGCTCTGTGTATTATTGGAGCTGAGTAACAGTAGTCTGCCTTAGAAGTTGCTGTCTACCAACAAAGACCAGCCAGAAGACCATGTAGTTGCAGGAGTGATTACAAATACTCCATGAAGTTCTACCATGCCATGCAGTACAGGTGTCATCTTGCTCTTCTACTGATTTCTGGCTTCTGATAGTGCTTTCACAGTTAAATCAAGTGCTTTGCAATAAATAAAGCATGTTGTCATGACTACTGCACTCCTGTTTCCTGGGATCTGTGAATTGGAGACTGTGTCTGTTTGCCTTCTGGTAATGAGTGCATAAGGGATGGAAAGCTCTCCAGAGTGTCTGTCTTTCTAGCACAATCCATTATTTCACCAGATTGCGTCACAGTCACTTCTTTTTCTAGCTTGCATTGCATATTTACTCTCCTCCTTTCAGGAGGGAATTGGGAGCACTGTGCTATACAAATACTGCAGGAAAAGAAAAGGTGAACCTTCAGGGATTGTCTTGTTTCTGAGCAGTGTTGCAGTGTGGCCTTCCACAAATACAGGGGCAGTTTTACAGGTCCCTCATGTACATAATTGAGTAGGTTTATGTGTGGGTAACAAGTGGTGGAGAACAGATGTTGGTTTTGGGTGTAGTGTGGCAACCGGTCAGTATTTGAGATGAGTTTTGTGGTGTGGGAGAAAGGGAGATTAGAGAAGAATCCCCCGGGCCCTAGAGTTATAACGGTAAGGAAACCTTGTGGTAAAATACAGCTGATGTAGTGTGCTGTTCCGTGGAGTTCCTGTAGTGAGCTCTGACAGGTTGTTTGGTTAAGAGTCCCATCCTTCCTTGGACGTTAACAGACCTGCAAACACAAAGGTCTGGGTCTCCTTAATGTGACATACGGGTTAAAAAGGAGATGAACCAGTAAACCCCTGAAAGACAACCAAGAAACTATCCAACAAAGTCTAGTTCGTGTATGTAATCTGAGTCCATTTATTTGATCTGCTGTCAAATGTAACTCTTATGTTTAAGTCAACAGAGTAAATGAGTAAAAAGTACAGCTGGTAACAGATCCTGCAGGTGGTATTAGATATCAAAGACAACTTTTGTTCTTTGAGGAAGATGTGTTATTACCAATGGCATGGATATAGATCAGAGAATGGTTTGGGTTGGAAGGGACCTTAAAGATCATTCAGTTCCAAACCCCTGCCATGGGCAGGGGCACTTTCCACCAGAGCACGTTAATCCACTCCCTGTCCAACCTGGCCTTGAGCACTGGCAGGGATGGGGCAGCCTGTGCCCTGTGTTGTTAAAAATGTCTTCCTTATCTGTCTCTAAAGGTATCCTCTTTTAGTTTAAATCCATACCCCTTGTTCTGTTGCTTACAGGCCTTGTTGAAAAGTATGTCCCCATCTTATATACTGCCTTTGAGTACTGAAAGGCTACAATAAGGTCTCCCCACAGCCTTCTCCAGGCTGAACAAGCCCAACTTTCTCAGGCCTGTCTCCATAGCAGAGGTGCTCCAGCCCTCCGAGCATCTTCATGGTCTCCTCTGGACTTGCTCCAACAGCTTCACATTCCTCTTTGTGTTGGGGCCTCAGGGTTGGATGCAGAGCTGCAGGTGGGGTCTCACCAGAGTGGAGTAGAGGGGGAGAATCACCTCCCTTATCTGCTGGACGCGTTTGTTTTAATGCAGCCCAGCATGCGGTTGGTTTTCTGGGATGCAAGCACACACTGCTGGGTCTTGAGCTTCTTGTCAACCAACACCCCCAAATCTGCTGCCCTGACCCATGTGCAGGACCGTCCAGGTAAGGTAAACACGGCATAAAGCGATGTGCCTGCAGGCATATGCGAACGCTGTGGCAGGCACAGGACCTCCTGTACCGTGGCCCGTCCTGCCATGGAGTGGAGGAATCGGGACCTGGTCGGGTTTTGGCTGCGGGAACCCCGCGGTTCGCGGCGGGACGGAGCGAGCGGTCAGCACCAGGGAGTGTTATCGGGGTGTGCGCTGCGGCCGCGGGGGGGCGCTGCAGGCCCGCCGATGGCCGCCCGTGCACACCCCTGCGGCAGGCGGCGGTGGCCGCGGGTGTTAAACCTCTGCTGTTCGTAACCCGGTACGGGGGAGCCTCGGGAGGGCTGCTTGTCCCTGGTGATGTTTTACCTGTTCATGATCCCTCTGCCCACTTCACACGTTTATTCCCCTTCATCTTTCCTTTCTCTTCCATGCTATTAACATACTTCCCCCCCCCTCAGTTAAAAGGCAAGCGTGAGGGAGCAGTAGTAAGTACAATGTGGTGTGCTGCTCAGGCTGATGTGCTTACCGCTCTGCAGAGGAGGCTGCATGTGTCACCAAGCAGTGCAGTGCAGCGCAGGGAGCTCTGGAGAGGAGCTGGTCTGTTTTAAATGGTATTAAACACTTCCCTCCTTGCAAGAGAATCTGTGCGGCCACATGGTCAAGCACTGGGCTACTTCCAGATGGATTCTGTGATCTCAAATGTTTGCTGTTAAATGCAGTCTGATTGTAGTTGGGGAACTAGTTTTAACTATGCCAGTACAGCAGCACCTTACTGTATCTGTTGCATTTTTATCCATCAGTTCAGAGTTCTGTTCCTGAGCATTTAATGCAGAGCATTGTTAATTGTTACCATCACCTTGTTTTTCTGTTCTGTTCCATTCAGTTGCTCAAGGAAAGTGATACCAATGAAGTCTGGTGGTGATTAAATCTTCTGTAACATGATTCCTTATGAAATACCAGCATCTTCTTTGTTGAGCAGCTCTGATCCTTATCTCTTCTATTTGATGAATTGGTGACCCTGACCATGCGCCTGCTTCTCCTGCCCGTTGCCAGCAGGTCCTTCCACTTTATTCAGCCCTGTTTAGGCCACAGCTGAATGTACTGTGTCCAGTGCTGGGCTCCACAATATGAGAGAGACATGGACATGCTGCAGAGTCCAGGAAGAGGCTGTGAATATGATTAAAAAGCTGGTGCATCTCTTCTTATGAGGAAAGGCTGAGAGAGCTGGGACTGTCCAGCCTAGAGAAGAAAAGGGCTGGGGGATCTTTATCAGTGTGTACAACTACCTGAGGGGAGGCTATAAAGAAGATGAGGCCAGGCTCTTTTTGGTTGTGGCCATTGACAGGACAGGTGGCAATCAGCACAAACTGAAACACACCTAAACATAAGGGAACACTTTTTCACTGTGAGGATGAGGCACTGGAATGGGTTGCCCAAAGAGGTTGAGGAGTTTCCCACCATGGAGGTGTTTAAAAGCCATCTGGATATAGAATTGCAGAATAGTTTGGGTTGGAAGGGGCCTCTGAAAGTCATTTAGTTCCAACCCCCTGCAATGATCAGGGACATCTTTAGCTAGATCAGGTTGTTCAGAGCCCCATCCAACCTGGCCTTAAGTGTTTCCAGGGATGGGGTTGCCTACCACCTCTCTGGGCAACCTGTGCCAGTGTTTCACCCCTCATAGTAAAAAACTTACTTGTATGTAATCTGAACATGGTTCTGGGTAGCCGGTTCTAAATGACCATTGGTGAGCAGGGTGATAGGACCAAATGATCTACAGAAGTTCCTCCCAACCTCAACCATCCTGTGATTCTCTACCTCATAGGCACTACCTCTGCATTTAAAATCTCTTTCTGAAGTTCCTGCATATATTCCCCATTTATTACGCTAATTCTTATCAGAAAAGTAGCTTTATATTACACATTTTGAGAATGCATCCTTGGTAGATACTGGGATCTGGCTGTAGCTTCTTTCGGCCCTACATTGCTAGCTGGTACTGAGTATACAAAACCTTCATGTAAGATGGTGTGGTCTGTTTAAAAAGCTGTATCATTGGTTAGCAGCAGTAGCCCCTCTTGGGAGTTTACAAGCCAGTTTGTTCTTCCATGGTCTTTTAAGTATTAAGTGCTAAGATTTCATCAGCCAACCTCCTGTGATCAATTTGGCAATAAGCCCAAGAGTCTCGTGTCTGAGCCTTCTGCTATCTCTTCTGCAGAGATATTCCTTCTTTGCTGCGGATTGGGCCTTGTGGAGTAAAGCTTTATTAAAAGCAATGGTTCTTAGCAGCTCTATAGCAAATAACAAATCCTGGGAAATTTACTTTCCAAATAACTGTGGTGTTCCTAATTCAAATTGTTTTACACTTGCTGTGGGTAAAGAGCACACATGGATAGTTACAGTAAATCAGATGATTTGCACCAGTTTAGAATGTAGTATCTTGTGTGAGCCTTATAATCTGCCTCCATGGAGGCATATAGCCTTTTCTGCTGGTTTATCTCTTCTACAAGATATGAGTATTGCATGCTTCTGTAGGAAGCTTTAGGACTCCTTATTGACAGTTTGGGAATCTCTGATCCAAAGTATCCGGGAGTTTTGTGAATTACTTATTCAGGATTGACTGTGGATACAAATATTTACCTTACAGATCTAACTAGTACAGTTGTATTTCAACTGATACTACCATGCATTTGAAACTTCTGAAGTTAATTGGACTTTTGACCTCATACTGTGGTACTCACTTAACGAGAGCACAAGGTTTATTGAAGCAGATGCCAAAAGAGCATGCTGCTTTAGGCATCTCACCTGAGATGAGGCATTCAGTTCAAGTCTGTAATACAGGTGTCTAACTCTGAAAAGGTGTATTCCCCTAAAAAGATCCAGTTCTGATGAATGGGTGGCATTTTTCCGAGTACTTTGCTTAAAGTATTCTTTACAGAGAACAGTTTCCATCAGAGACAAAGTTTTTATTGTTGGGCCAAATGTTTGCTGCAGTAACTGCTATACCGAGATTTAAATGCTGCAAACTTGAGCTGTGTTGTAGTTTGCATCCTCTTGTTGCAAGCAATGTTTAGTATGTTTGTCTCCAAACTGCCTATATCCAAATAACTGCAAAGAAATCACCTCAGAAAATGGTGCAGTTAGTAGCAATTCCATTTCCTTTCAGCGTTAAGCTCTGTACTAAAAAGTTTGCTTTTTCTGGTACAAAGTAACTTTAATAAAGTTGCCTGTGGCACTTAATGTGATCTGCTACATACATACATAGGTGTAGCCTACCACACTTGCATCTTGAAGTTCTGTGTAGCTGGCAGGGCAAAACTGTGGTATCTGCCAAGCTGCCTTCTGCTTTCCCAAGTCAAATCACTCTGTTGTGGTATATCCTCAGCCGGCAACCAAGTACGCAGCCACTCATTCCCTACCTCCCTGGGGAGGAGAACTGGAAAAGTGTAAGACCTGTGGGGGGGGATAAGATCTGTTTAATAGTTGAAATAAAGTAAAATTTAATAATAAGGGGGCGGGGAGGGAAGGGGAGAGGAATAAACCCCAAGAAACACAAGTGATGCACAGTACAATCACTCACCACTGGCTGACTGATGCCCAGCCCATCCTCAGGCAGTGATTGGTGGCTCCTGGCCAACTGTCCCCAGTTTGATATTCTATGGTATGGAATATCCCTTTGGCTAGTTTGGGTCCTGGCTGTGCTCCCTCCTGGCTTTTTGTGTCCCTCCTCACTGGCAGAGCATGGGAAACTGAAAAGTCGTTGACTTAGGGTAAGTGCCACCTAGCAACAGCTGAACATGGTTGTGTTATCAACACTATTCTCAGACTAAATCCAAAACACAGCACTGTACCAGCTATTAGGAAGAAAATTAACTCTATCACAGCTGAAACCAGGACATCGCTTCAGTGTGCTACCTCATGAGGTCCGACAGTCAAATCCTTCTACAGAGGAGCTCTTTAAATGGCCTGCTTTTTTTTGTCTACTGTCCAGCTGGCAATGTTCTCAGCCTGGATTCACCTCTGCAGTTCTGTGGTCTCGTAACTGAAGCAAAAGGCTGGGAACTGGGACAGCTATAATCTATTGCTCCTTCCACTGTTGACTCATTCTAGTCAAGCAGCTTGGCCTTCCTTGAACCATAGTATTCTTTGTGTATGAAACAGAAATTACTGTTCTTATTTATAAATGAGCATGGTGAAAAGCAAATTGTAACTTTTTAGGCTTTTAGAGGTAAAAGATACTTGAAAACTGAAACAGAAAATGTGATCATATGGCATAAATAATACAAAACTTTGCCCAATACATAACTTGTCAAGCTTTTTTTGAGTCCTCAGAAACGTGATTGAACTTGTCAGGTAACTTCAAACAGCAAGGCAGGTTTCTTAAAAAGCAGAGAAAGAAATTAGCAATGAGGCTGTCTGTTCTTTGGAGCTGGGACTTTATGTACCTGGCATGTCCTCTCATCTGTAAAAACATTTCCTGAGCTGCTTCTGTAAATGGCCTGAGGCTGAAAAGCAACGTTTCAGTATCATCTGTCTCTCTTTAAGGCACAGGTTCTATGCAGTCGTGCTCTTCTGTTGGCCAAAATAATTCTTGTTTCAAAAGAAATGACCTGGAGTGTCAGCTCAGTCTTGTGCACAGTCTACCTTAGTATTTCTGGTAGAGCTCTAAAACCCTTTCACAACTATTGAAGCTCTAAATGTTGTGTTTCTGTTTAATTTATCATCACCATTTTACTAGAATCTGAGATTCTTCTTTGTTTAAGCTCTCCAGTGGCTGTGACGGCTTCCTCATGCTTAATTTAATTTTGTTCTCTGGGAGAAATAAGCAGTCTGAAATGGGAACAATGCTCAACCAATGTCTGTGTGTACCCCTCTTTTCCTCTTTCACCCCCCAGCTGTTCTGTATTGCTGCTGCCTGTGCTTGCTACTGACAATGGACATCTTCCGTTCAGCAGCTATGTTACGTGGTCTCCTAGAAACAGTGTGAAAGCTATTTAAATTGTTTTTATTCCACTTCTCCCTCTGTCCTATTCTTTCCTCTTCACTGTTTTGGTATGATTTAATGAGATGTTACTGTGACAGCTTAGAATCCCTTTTCTCTAGCCTACTCCATGCCCTGCAAATCATTCTGTCACTATGTTGTATGTGTGCCCAGCATATGTTGTTAATGGCAGCATAAATAGCCTCCAAGTGCCTGGCAGATTCCAGAATAAAGGTTCTTGTAACTTAAGTATGGCAAACCTCTTATCAGTGGGTCTTGTTAATGCAGTAAGGTTGTAAAGTGAGTCAATAAGCATCTGGTTTTCTTTGAGGGTGTTTGCGCACAGGATGAGGATGGGGCAGTGATAGTTTTACCATTTACCTTGGCACAGTAACTGTAAGTAGTGTGCATCATCCAAATGTACAGACATTTCAGGGTGAAGGGCCAGTGGGCAGCCTCTGTCAGAAGATATGTCTTTATCAATTCCTACTGAATGTGTTTTATTCTAGCAGTAGGCTTTTGAACTGCAGGAGTGACAGGGTTCTGTTTGGTGAGTGGAAGCAGGATATCTTATTACCTGCCTGTAGTGGCAGGCATTCATCACTGTTTTCATACTAATTAGAGACGTATGAAATGATGAGTGTAAAAGAATGTATATTCTAATGGACTAAAATAAGAGGCAAGCAAGTCTCACTTATTTCTAGCTACACTCTATAGTACTAAATAAGAATGATCAATGCAGTAAATCCAGGTCAGGAGTGAAATTGAATCAGTATATCCGTGTGTTAACAATGATGATATCTTGAAGTGCTAAACTATTAGAGTATTACAGCATTATAGCAGGCAATTAAATCGTAAGGTCGGTACATGAGGCTGTTAATTCTGCCTCAGAAGTGAGTGAAAGGCCAGTTAACATTTCATAAACATCTGTAGTCTCAACCTGGCTGCCTGTCTTGATTACAGCTGTTTGTTCACAATCTGAGCCACTACTTTTGACTACCAGGATGATTGCATGATTGCACCAATCTGGCCTCTCCTGGACTGATCATTTTGGATCACAAAACCAATCTCACCCTGAAGAGCAGGTATCTTTTCAAAGCTGTTTATGAACTTCAGGATGAGCTGTAAAAGTGAGGGGGTTTGTGTCAGTTTTCTTGCCCTGGGGGATTGTATTCTAGAAAAAGATCTTCATCTACTCTGAAATTGGGTAGAATCTTGGAGTAATTTTTATAGAGAACAGTTTTGTGCTAGTATGTGTGTGCAGTTCTGTTTCTTATTTTCTGATCACAGTGAAGACAAATGCATGTTCCTTTTTAACGTGGAGGATTCTTAAGCCACTGTAATGTACTTCTTTGGCATATCATGGGGGATCTGCCCTATTTCCATCCAGCTGACACTTGTATGGTAAGAAAGAGTTTAGCTTAGGCTAAATTTTAGGTTTCCTCCTCTCTTTTTTGTTAATGCCCGCTATGTGCCACTAAAATACTACTCTTCTCAGTGTTGCCAGAAGTATGTAATATTCAGTAGGATATATCTGCTGAAAAAAAAACTCCAGGCAGCTTTATATTTTTGGCTCTTTTCTCACAAAAAATTGATGGCTTTTTCCAGATTATATTATAAAGGAAATAACATAAATATTCTTCATATAAAATACTGAATGTACAGGTAATAGTAAAAATGTGGCCATGACATTTCTGTGAATTGTGAGAGGGTTCTGGGGTTGCTAAAAGAATGTCCTGGATTCTTCCTAGAGTAGAAAGAACAGATTTATAGTCTTGCAGTATAACAAATACTTGTTTTCTAGCACCTGGGACCTGATCTTTGGAATAAGTGAGAGGTGTTCAAGAGGTAGGCAGGAGCTGAACAGTTTGTGATGTAGCGGTGTCAGCCATTCACCAAACCTGTTCAACCATTTAAGACTCTAAGAATTTGGTAATGGTGTTGACTTCTACTCTTTTACTTTCTGGAACTTAAAATTTAATGTAAAGGTGTAAGACCTAATAAAAATCACAATGGTTCTGCCCTGTGCAGAAGTTCAAGGTTATTTCCTTCTCCCCACCTTGACTTCTCTAGAGATTTGTGTGTGGTGGTGTTGGTGTTCTCTATTATATTTTTGATAAGTTTGTTTTCCCTTAGACAGTTCCTTGAATACAAAATTGGAATATTTCTAGCTAATTACATATACTCATCCTCTTTGGTTAAGCCAGCCATTTGTATGTATTCAGTACCAAAAAAATGTGGTTGAATGAAGTGCCCAGTACCTCTCACTCATCCCTCCAAAAGCCAAAGAACGAGCCTGCAAGGTTTAATACAATATTATTACAATATGTTAAAGTTAGGGCTTGCTCTGGGAAAACCAAAATGAGGCTGCAAGTTTGCTTTAGTGTTTTTATAGCTCAAGAATGTTATTGTTACTGTTATTGCAGTGTTTTGTTCCTAGCATCTTGAGGGCCGTTTTTTGCTCAAAATATTTGAGTTATTTAATCACAAAAGTGGGTAAGTTCTTCCAGTCTATGAATCTTGCACCTTTACCTTGAAAAAGGAGAAAACACATCTATCAAGTCTGAATAGTGCCTAAAAATCTCCTCTACATTATGTAAAGAAATACATTTTCTGCAGGATCTGCAGATGTTGAAAGAAATTTTGATTAGCTGAACCCAGCTGTAATTGAAATACAATTTGGTGATTGGTTTAAGCTTAACGTGTGCCCACACAGCTGCTGAAAGAGACCTTCCTACATCCTGCCCTGGTTGCACGTTACCAGTTTTGCCCCATTGCATGGCCATGTATGTTTGGTTCCTAGCACAAAAGCAGCAGAGCACCCAAAGTGCCTCTTTCTGGAGAAAGTATGGACCTAAGCAGGGTGAGTTACCATTCACATCGTTCCCATGGACTGTATATTGAAGGATGGGTAGTTTAGCTGAATAGAGCCTGTAGCATGCATATGAGCTTGTATGGAACTGAAGGACAGGATTCGGGTCCAGTGTGTGCTGTGGGGCTCTCCTGGCTTCCTTGTTTCAGTAAGGAAGAGAGGTGCAGCCACAAGCATCATTAAAACCCTCTGTTGTGATAGCGTGCAGGAGGTCATCGTTTGATGTCCCTGTTTCTAGCAACTTCAGTGGAGCACTGCAATTAAGATAGTGAGGAAAGCAGAGGGATCTTGGCTTTCAAACTTCCTCCTCCTGGCTTCACTCCAAGTATCATTAATATGACATGAGACGTTTTGTTGGTATTTGATTAACTGGGAGGCTTGTTCTTGTTGTGGGTGACACATTGTAAGTTAACCACCCAGCATGCTGACATGTGTGATTAAAAACAAACACTTACAGCTAAATTGAGACGCCGACTGCCAAGTGCTCCGCTGGGAGAAGCCCGAGCCATGAGGGACCCGGCTGGCTGGGATAGGCCACACCAGCTTTTCTACTGCTCTGTCATCAGCAGCTTTTGAGTTCAGGCCTCTGTTCACCACTGCTTAATTGTCAACACCTTCTCCAGCTGTTTTTTTGTGCAATTAAAATGCTCCTGACAAAATTCAGGCAGTTTAAGAGGTGCATTGTTCAAACAGGTTGCCCCGTGGTGATGGCTGTGATGTGAGCCGCTATTCCTCGGTGGTTATCAGCACCTTGGCAGTGAGGCGTTCCTGCCATCCGGAATGAAAGTGCTCTCCAGCCATGGGGATTTTCCTCTCTCCTGCCTCCTGGGAGCTGTGACCAGCACGGTGCTGTGGCTGACATCCCAGCAGAGGGCTGCCAAGACCTCCCTCCATGGTGACCCATGCCGGCCTTTTTTATTATATTACGAGCTCACATTTGCTTTCTCCATGAGTTTTTAAATTCCAGGACATCAAGAATGTGTCTGGATTTTCTTATAATTAGCTAATTAATCTTACAAATAGAACTTGAAGAGGTAGCAAAGCTTCTTTTCCCTGTAGTTCCCAGCTCATTCTCTTTATTTTAAGGTCCTTCTCTAGCTGGGATCCTTGGTGTGGAAACAATTGCAACATTTCCCAGTCAGCAGCAGGGTGTCTTTAAAGGATGTGTCACCCAGACAGGCTACTAAATGTCCCAGGGAATGAAAACTGTAGCCTACACAATAGCCCTTAAAGTCTTGGTAGTGCTTAAGCTGTATTTCCAGACCTGAAGTGTGCTTCACAGCATAACAAGAAACCTTCTGCTGATTCAGTGGGCACTTTCAATTCCACTTAAAGCAAAATGTGCCCTCTGACCTGTTACCAGACAGATGTGCAATGCTTGTAAAAACACACAGATCCTTTTGTCTGGAACTGCTGAGCTGCATCGTGTGGTGTAGCCTGGAGTTGGGTGGCCTCAGAGGGCCCCTGTTAGCTCCTCTGGGAAGGGAAAGCCCATGGGAGAGGTGCAGGAAAGATGGGTTTTCCTCACCTCTGTGATAGGGCGAGCTGTCATTGCTTCAGCACGCAGCTCCTGTGGCTGTGGCAGGGATGTTCTCCTTTTGTCAGCTCTGCAGATGAATGCTTTCTTCCCAGTTTGCCTGCTGATTTATTCCTGAAGTAGAGTAGACCCTTAATTGATTATTGACTCTGTGAATCTGTTGGGAAGTATTCTGGGGAAGGGGTAAGCAGGCCTTGTATAAAGCTGTCTTCTTGAGCACCAGTATCTGCTTTCCCCTTGCACCTGCCTTGAAGACAAAGAAGAATCTTTAAATGTAGCTGCTAATTCCTAAATTGAGATTTTAGTCCTTTTGTTTGGACTCCTTTTTTTCTTTGCCCTAAGGAAGAAATTCTATCCTTGCAGACCATGGACTGTGACTGGAGTAGAGGGAAAAACAGCAGCAGCAAGTGAACTGCTGGGAGGGGATCGTTCATAGAGAAACACAGAGTTTCCTGCTACTGTCATGAATTGCAGCCAGAAAGAGAAGTCTGTAAAGACACTTAAAGTATGGAACAAATAAGAGTGTTTCCAAATAGTTGGAGTCTCCGTGACACCCCAGCAGTGCTTTTAAATAACCTGTCAATTTATAGTAGCTTCTGTCTGAAAAGTGCATTCAGAGTGAAAGAATGGAGTGTTTTTTCACCTGACTTTCCTTCCTGTAGCACAACAGGACTTCAGATGGAGCTAAGAAGGGTGCTGTGAGGACCTGTGGAGGGTCCTGTGAGGACAGCTTGGAAAAAAAGTATTCTGACAGTCACTTAGAAGGACCTGGTTGGAGTCCATTAGTAGTTACAGGTTTGATTTGAGATCACGAGAAAGCTTTTAGTTGAGAGAAGCCAACTATTCCCTGCCCTCAGCTGGTCCTGAACAAACTATTGTTCTCAGATGGTCACTTGAGTGCAATTACTTTTTTCTGCCACATCGGAAAATGGATCTGGGAGTAAAGAGTTGACAGGAAAACAATCTTCAGCGCTATGTGCACTACCTAAGATGTATTTGGACCGCTACAACTGATAAAGAGTTGAAGGATGGTCTTTGAATCACACAGCAACTTTTAATTGCAGATTTAGCTTGTGTTCGTAAACACTGTAGTCAGATTTTTCCTTTGAGATATCCAGCCCTTCAGATACAGGAATCCTTATCTTGCTGGACAATTAGAAGTTTCAGACTCTTTAAAGGGTGTGTTTGAGAGGTGAGCCTCACCCCATATATTTGTCCATTTCCAGTGCTACGTTTGGAGTGGATACTGTTTGAACTAGCTGACTTCCCTACTGTGTTAGAAAAAACAATGTGTTGTTAAGAAGTCAAGCAGTAAATACGTGCAGAGCTGAGTGGCTTTAGGAAAAGGAGGGAGGAAATACAGGAAGGGGAGAAAGTGGTAAACTGACTCTGGTCAAGATTTTGACAAGAATGTAATAACTTTAAATGAAGTTTGTCCCCAGCGGACACTTGAAGACATCCTGACCTTTTTTTAACTCTCATTTATTCATCATGGGAATGGATTTTGTACCTCATCCATTCTGTGACTGATGGGCAGGAGTAATTTCTCTCTCAGTACAGATGAGTACGCTGTGGTAGACTCCATTTGCCACACTGACAGGAGCAGAGTGCCATCAGCCAGAGTTACCTGAAGAAATATTTTCCTTTCCAGTCTTGCACTCTTAACGTGTGCATGATGTATGTGTAGCAGTGGGATGGGGGGAAGGTTACTGAATTGTATGAAACTTGAGTCATGATTTTCCTCTACTGTCTGAAATCCTCTCAGATCACAAGGGAAAGGGATTAACTGTGCCTTTGCTTAAATAAATGCAAGGGAGAGGGGAGGGAAGCAGTGAAGAACATTCCTTGCCTCCCCCAGTCCCACTCCTGCTTTCTCCTTTAACAGTTTTATGGATCTTTTGCTTGCCACATATGTTCCTTGTGTTTGTAGCTTCTTCAAGTGTCATGATCCTTATATGCTGAATTTGTTATGTATGACCGTCTTGCCACATGGATGTCCTTGAAAGTAGTAATGGCCAGCCCTTTTGAAGGGTCAGTTACAGTCAGCTTCTGTTTCAGAATGCTGCAGACAGGTCTAATTACTGCAGACAGAACTAGAGAACCCTAACTACTTTTTCCTCATGGGTGGCTTTGGAGAAAGAGTGGGGAAATACAGGAAGGGAAGAATAAGATGTTTGAACTGATGCTAAAGAGCATAACATTAACATCGTCAGCTTATTGTATTTCAGTATATGCAAACACAAATCTCATGTCAGTGAACATCAGAGATTTAGAGAACAAATGAACCAACACCTAGAATTCTGATGATTGGCGACAGTATCTGTAGTGAAGAACTGTAATGAGAGGGTTTATAAACTCATGGGGTTTTTCCGGGCACAAATAAGCTACTCACTGGCACTGATCACTGAGCAGTCACCGTATTGGCAGACTGTTGCAGGGTCACCAATTAAAAGTTGTGCTGTCTGTTGGAGCATGTAGGCAGGTTTCTGTAAGGACAGATGGTGGTAGTGTTTCTGTTCTGCAGTTCCTTGCTACTGACCAAAAATGTATTCAAGAAATAACCAAGTTATGGGCCAGATATCACAGTAATGGCAAAGCATCCATAAGTAAAGAAGGGATGAGAAGGGCAAGCAAGAGGATGCTGGCCTCAATAGAGCAACGTTCTAACCTTTTCAGCTGAGCACACAAATGCCTTAAACTGCCACACAAACCATTTCTGCCAATGCAGTCTTGCTGATTCAGCATTTCTTTTTGCTGGTAGGTGAAGCTCACATAAAGGTGGGTGGCTGCTATTAGATGCTGTAGTGTTCTTTAGAGGATCCTTCTGAAATTCAGTAAAATCAATTCCCAGTGGATGGAAGGCATCTCTAAAACATGATTTCTTTTGTGGGGTTTTCCAGAGAGCTACTGGCTCAGCTGAGGCTGACTCTGAATATTTGTCTTGTTTTCCCCTCCTTTATTTAGTAAAATCTTGAAGTCCACTGCTGTGACTCTTTCTAGATCTCTGTCTGCTGGAGATTTTAATTGATAGTATCGGTACTCTGCAGGCCAAATTGAACAGGAAACGGTGAGGTCTGTGGTAACTGTTTGCTCTGTGAGATTCAGGATTCCAGCTGCGATGTAGGGATTGTAGTGATAGGACAAGGGTAATAGGTTCAAACTAAAACAGGGGAAGTTCAAGTTAGATATCAGGAAGAAGTTCTTTACTGTAAGGGTGGTGAGGCACTGGAATGGGTTGCCCAGAGAAGTAGTAAATGCTTCACCCCTGGTGGTGTTCAAGGCCAGGTTGGGCAGAGCCTTGGGTGACATGGTTTAGTGTGAGGTATCCCTGCCCATAGCAGGGTTTGGAACTGAGTGATCTTAAGGTCCTTTCCAACCCGAACTATTCTGTGATTCTATGTCATTCAAATAGAGGGGATCCTCTGAGGGGGTAGGAAGCTTCAGGAGCTCAGGGGTTTCTAAGAGGCTTGTGTAGGGGTACATGTGGAGTTCTGTTGCTGGCTCATCAAGGGATGTGCCTGGCACAGGTACTTCGTTCAGGAGTCTTTAAAAGAGTCTTACAGGCAGGTGTAGACCCATCACACAAAAGCTGTGGTGTTTGCCTGCTTTGTCTGGAAGGATGACAAAGATATAGCATGTTGGTGGTTTAAGGAGCTGGAATGAGTAATATGTTGATATATTTTGTTCCTTTCCTCTTTTTCCAAGGTGGCAAATGGTGACAGGACTCTGGCCTGATTGGTTGCAGAGGAGACCTCAATGGGCCTAGCTTAAATAAAGACAGAATGGGCAAACTGAACAAGTCCTCAGCTTGAAACAAGACCTGCCTTTTTCATGTCTAGGGGTTTTTCCCTAATGGCACATTTGAAATGTAACCAGTAATCTCCTTGAAAAGGACCCATCTTACTGCTATATTTATCTCACCAAATCAAACCTGGTTTTGCGTTAATTCCACAGGACCCACTAAGTCTCAAATATGTCTCTGAGTCTGGCTCTTCCCTCTGAGACTGACTGTGAACCTCTGTTGTGCTGTTACTAAAACCAGAACACTTTGGCATACTAGGAAATGAAAATAGGAGTGACATTAAATATACTGGAATTCATATAAAAATTAATGGAGGTCCTGTGTGATTTTTATTGTTGGTAATTTAAATAAGACAGCTCCATTTTATTTGTATAAATATACCATTACAGAGTATGACAATTCTACCACTGAATTTTGCATGTGCATATTCCATGCAAAACAATGGTATTTGATAGCTGCGTGATAAAAGCTTTGGTATGTGCCAGAGAAGAGCAAGGATGCTTGGCAGCATAGGATGGTTTAATTTCTTTGCACCACTTGCTGCTACTGGAATCCTGCTTCCCCTACTCTTTATCTTCAGTAATTCCTTCCTTTCATTTTCAAAAGGTAATCTACCACTGCCTCTTTGCTTTTATGACTGTTTGCTACTGACCTTTAACAAGTCCTGTAAATGTTACATTAGGTTGTAGGTTGTACACTTTTTAACAAATAATGAAGCAATAGAGCTGGTAAATGTTCCAGTAAGCAGTGAAGCCTTTTTAATTGTGTAAAACCCCAGAAGAATGACTCTAAAAGGGACAAAAGGGATAGCCATTACAGAAATGTCCTTTCCTGAAGGCCTACTGCCTTTTTAATAGTTTCCCTATAATACCAGTTCTACTTCTCTTTCCCTTTTTCCCTGTAAAGTGATGACTGATTTGTTTCATGCATTGATGCCACAACTGTGGCACTCTGAATCATTTCCACCAGCTTTTAAGTCTCTGGACCAGAACTGTTGATCTGGTTTGCATTGATTGCTCTCCTCCATCCCTTTGCCTTCTCCTTATTTCTGTCTATGTGAAATTAATGATAAAGCTGAGATGTACAGTGAGACACTGAAGTAGTGGTGATTTTTTCCCCCCTTTTTTATGTTAATACATTTGGGTATTTAATTTCAAGCCTGACATTAAATTTAATAAGTTCAGTAGTTCTTAAAAACAAGTGCTCAATTAAATAGTTTCACGCTGCTTTTCAACACAGCTTTCCAGTCTCTGTCTGTAACGTAGCAATGCTGCTGCTTAGCTTGTGCATTAAAACTGTAATGGCTTGTGTGACAGAGTCCAACATGCTGTGATGCTCCCAAAGCTTAAGATTCGCTTCAGTTTGGAGGGTGAAAATCTATTTGTAATCAAATGAGTGATTCTGATATTAACAAGATGCCAAGTGCTGTAGTATTTCCAGCTGATGGTGGATAATCAGTGCATTGTTAATGGTATGCTGACACCTCTTCCGTGCTTTTTCCTTCTCAGAGGCCTTAAATAATCTTTTGAAATCAATTTGGGATTTTACATCTGTACTAAGCACAGTGTTTCTTTTTCTTCGGTTTGCCTCTTTCTGCTAACCTCACAGTATTGCTTTGGCACCGCTGTGTCAGAGGTCAGGGCATCTAGATGCCTGAAAGTAATAACCTGGTGTTGTTTCTCTTTAAAAGAGAAGAGAAAATCCTGTTTGTGGGGTTCTACCTTAAAATCCCTAACCACTGACATAACGCTGCCTTGTATATGGGGGATCCATCTCCCAAAGGCAACTATAAAGATTTATATATATATGTATCTGTTCCTCTTAAAGCGAAAGCACTTAATGTACTGTCATCTGTAACCTGCATATTTGTGTGTCACTTCTGTCACACTGGCTCAAAACTCAGCATTGTAACAACTGCTTGTCTGTATAGTGTTAGTTTCCAGCCTCCCCACCATGCATTTTACCGTGTAACACCTGTATGTTTTAGAGCATTGCTGAAGAGCAGTGTCAGTGAAATGACAGCTTCCTTCTTGCAGCTGAGCACTCAGAATTTTTAACTGGGATGTCATGGGCTGAGTCACTGCTGCAGTTTTTCCTCTGTGTGTGTTTGTGTCACTGGACAGGCAGCTTTATCTCCATTCTGGCATGCATTCTTCCAATACTTTTCTGGGTCTGAATGACCACCTCCTTACAGTACTGGGCCTGACATTTTCAAAATGATATTTGCTAAAGAAGCATCATCTATCTTAATTTTTAACTTGTTAAAGAAATAATTTGTGTTTTTTTTTTGTTGTTTGAAATGTCTCATTGGCTCCCATCAAGCTGTTAAGATTAAGACAGAGCATGTTTGGGTAGATTATGATGTAAAATACCATATTTCTAACACTGGCAGCTTCTAACATGGGCAACCTGCCCAGTCCTAGAGAGAGCAGTGTGATAGTTTATCATTTAAAAACCAACCAAACACCCTATTACTTGCTCTATTATTTAGTAGGAAGTATGCAGTGCAAATATGTCATAAATTTTCTATCTTATCTTGTATGATAAATTTTTCTAGTAAGCAGAAGTGGTCTAAGAATGCATTAGACAATAATAAACTCAAAATGGTAGGTCTAAGTAAGGAAATAGGGATCCTTTTTTTAATGCACTTCGGCATACTCTCAGCAGCAGGTCTGTAACTTCTATTTATGAACTTATGTTGCACTTAGAACCATAGAATAGTTCAGGTTGGAAAGGACCTCAAGATCATCCAGTTCCACCCCCTCTGCCATGGGCAGGGACACCTCTCACTAAACTGTGTCCCCCAAGGCTCTGTAAATTGTAACTAATGGGGCTGTTTTAATACAGTCCTTTCATTTTACTATAAATCATGAGGTGGGGAAAGCATCTGGAAAAGTTTTCCTGAGCCCGTGCTCTCTAGGGCTATACTCATCCAGCCTTTCTGAGCCTCTTCAAGAGCTCTTGGTATGTCTTCTTGGTTTTTGGAAGATGATGTGGGTTTGGTGGCAATAAAGCAGGTTTAATCTCAAACCTGTCTCGTTTCTCCTATGAAAGATGTAAAATTGTCCTTAGAGGATTTTACAACCGATGTTGGAAAGAGGAATTTCTACTTAAACAGTGTTGTTTCTCTGGTGGAACCCAAGAGATGTGACTTCTATGGTCAAGTTTGTACATGTAATTAGACAGGTAGTAAATTGGAAGCCTAAGATGCATGACTCTTGTTACCTGACTTGAATTTGTCCCTTGGATTTGATCCATGCTTTACTGTTCTGGACCTGCTCTTTCAGTGTCGATAGCTTTTGATTTAACAAAGAAAACCTAGTGCCTATAAAAAAAAACACAAACCACAAAAGAAGCAACTGTGTTGCTACTGATATTATATTTTAATTGGACTATTGTATAGCTTACAGGATGGGCCACAAGGGAACAGCCAATTACTCTGTGTATCTGCCTAAAAGCTTTTTCATTATAGAATTCTGATTAAGATTGTATAGCTTCATATTGTTTCATGTTATTGATTTCCACCAACCCAAGTCGATGGTCTCATTAATTGACAATTGCCTTTTTTCACCATGTTTCAGAAAATTGACATGGGCAACCTGAGGTGTTAAGTTCAATTTGAATCTAGGTATCAGTGTGCTTGTTTAATCTTTAACAAGACCCATTAGGCTCCCTGTTTTAATTTTACACAGGCCATAAAGGCATCTCCACAGGGAGGCTACAACCCTCTCGGTGTAAGCAGAGCAAAGATAGTCTTTACGGAAATAATAGGGAATATCTGTGGTAGGGCTTTGTGCCCATCTGAGCTGATGGGAGGAATCGATGTTTTACCTGTCACAGATGCTGCAGTAAAGTTTGGGGCCATTGACATGTACTGGCTCACTTGAGTTGTACCTTGAACTTGTTTCACTCTGTGTCTTCAGGAGTTGGATACAAGAAGTGAAATCTCTCTCCCAAGTCAAAGGTGGGAGGGAATGTTTGAAATGAAAGCAAAGGGCTAATTCTTTTGGAGGGAGGAACTTTGTGTACAAAGTGTGAGGCTGGGGCTTTTGTTTTGTTAGATAAAGATTGCCTTTGTTTAGGACTAACTTCCCAGAAATACTTTCTCATGTATTATATGTAAAGCAGTCAGTCTTTGATCAATGATACGTTGCGTACACCCTTCTAGCAGCTTCCTCTAGCTCTGCTAGCTGCCACTAGCTAGTCCTCCAAGCTCCATGTCCCACTAAATGTGACAGTGCTGTTTGTAGTTTCAGTCGTTGTGGAAGCGGGAATACAGAGCTGGAGGACATCAGCATGCTGACAGTGCCAGAGCTCCAATTCTTCATGAACTTTCCCAACAGTCCTCAACCACAATAAGCAATGAGGTCCTGTTATGTTTTCAGAAGAGGTGCTTTAGGGCACAGAAGCAATTGGCACACAACCTTTTGTGTTTAATCTGAGAATGGAGCTCCTTGAGAGTAGATTTACGGGGCCCAGCTAAGCTATGTCAGTAGGACTTTATTATAATCAGTGGCATCAAAGGTTTCCTCGTTGTGCATACTGTTTGTTCAGGCAAAGAGCAAAAATTAGCAGTGCTGTGGTGCTTGATTTCAGTTGGTGTTTCTTGGTCTCCTGCAGTGGCTCAGTGATAGGAAGTTAATAGTATGCAAGGGTTATTAATTTGTAGATCCTCAAAAGAATTAGTGTTTTCCACAGTCCCTATCCTTTCGTGCACTTGTGTCCCACTGTACTCCACTTGCATCCTTTTGAGCAAAGCATAATGGATTACACTTGTCTTGGAAAGGTTTGCCTTCTGCTGTTGTCTGACCCTGCTGCTCCTGTAACTGGTGCACATTGGTAGGAGTGGGTGAGTCATAGAATCACAGAATAGTTAGGGTTGGAAAGGACCTTAAGATCATCTAATTCCAGCCCCCTACCATGGGCAGGGATACCACACCCTAAACCATGTCACCAAAGACTCCATCCAACCTGGCCTTGAACACTGCAACTACTCATCAGGGTGAGGTGGAAGGAAACTTGGATGCCAATAGAAATAAGCTCTTATGTGGAGCATACTGAGCCACATGCTTGCCATTGCTTTGAAGCTTACATGTTATAGGACAAATTCAGAAGGCAAAGAGTAACCTGTACTTACTGTTGCAAGGCCAAAGGTCAGGTGCTTGATTCCAAATGTAGAAAGAGATGAAAATTTTTATATTATTATTATTTTCAAAGATTTACCAGGAACTTAACTCAGTTTCTAAAAGATGCTATATTAGAGACAGTCTCCCAGGGCCTACCCCCACTATTACTCCTGTGTATTGTTTCTCAGTCATCTTTCTGTCTTCTTGTAGTTCTGGTTCACTAGGTAACCTCAGTGACTCAAAATTAGAAGATGATCTTGAGAGACTTTCTTAGGAAGCTTGTGTTAATTTAGATTAAAGCAGTCTTCAGAATGTCTTGGGCACTTTCCAAGTAGAGACTATAATCCCTCTTTCCCAAAGGTTATTAATTCATTGATTATTAATTGTATCAATGTTATCCTTAGGAACTTGTGGCTAGGACCTGAGGACTGCAAGTTTTAGAGCTGTTCTTCATGTTCTTCGTATTTTCTTTCCACTTTTTTCCTGATGCAGATTTTAATGAAAGTTCATTATAATTCTACTTGGAAATAATATTTTGTTTTGCTACCGCTAAGTATATCACTGTAAATATCTGCTGTTCTGTTTCATTCAGTCAATCCCTCCAAGAACAAAGGAGATTTATGGTTCAATTACAGACACTTCGATCTTTAATGAGTTGTGATGGAGGAGATGGCAGCAATCTTCAGTGAGCCAGAATTCGTTACCACAGTTTTCTAAAGAAACAGTTACAATATTTAGTATGCTGATGAGTTGAAATATTCATTTTAGCTTCTCTTCAGGTTAAATAGTCAATCCATTTGAAGCTGATGTCAAAAATTCTTCTGACTTGAAAAGCAGCAGAATTTTCCCCTCAGTTTCCTCTTTCCCATCTTACAAAAACATTGCTTTCCCTTTAGGGAAAGCATCAGGCTGAATTATGTTTCTGAAAGAGATTATTGTACATGTATTCCATACATGC
Source organism: Neopsephotus bourkii (assembly GCF_033783945.1). Lineage (NCBI taxonomy): Eukaryota > Metazoa > Chordata > Aves > Psittaciformes > Psittacidae > Neopsephotus > Neopsephotus bourkii. The sequence continues at coordinate 11,455,208 of NW_026902298.1, read as the reverse complement.
GTCGATATACCCTGCTGGTTTCTCACAGCCTCACTTTTATTTCTTGTCTTGACCTGTTCTAGGACTGAATCCTGTGTTTCATTTTGGGATGACATAATATTAAGGAAGAAGTGGTTGTCCTGTCTTTTTTTTATATGTTTGGGAGTTTTAGTGGTGTTTTTTTTCCAGAGGAGAAGGATCTGTTCTCAACACCCCCCTTTGCTTTATTTGGTTCTACTTTCTTAGTGGGTTTGGAAGGGTAAAAGTTACGATAAACTTCCAAGTTTTTTGAGGTTCTCACTGAAAGGATTTGAAGCTTGGTAGGTCTGCTTTTTTCCCCTTCTTTCTTTAAGCCATTGACACAGGCTGAATTGATGTGAAGCCTCGGGCCTTCCACTGCTGAATTTGTCTAGAGCATGAAGAATCTTATTATTACAGAGCACGCTTGAAGTATAGAGAGTATGATGACTACACTGATGGTGAAGTTTTGCACCCTGTGAGTCACTGTCACCGGTGCATTTAACATCTAGGTTTGTGTCAACGTTCACATTCATGTGCTTGAGTGATGGCAGAAGATAATGACTCATTTGCTTCATTTACTGGTGTCCTAGCACTTTTTCTCTGGCTTCATGGGCTTTTCTTTGCATCTCAAAGAGCAATTACTGGGGAAGAATGAAGTCTCTATGTATGAATAAGGGTCAGAGAATTCAGACAGGCTCTGAACATTGTTTTACCAAAGAAAACCAGGTATTTTCCTTCAGTTTTCCTGAAGTACTGGTTTGTGTCATGCCTTCACTTTTGCCAAACTGATTTAAGGTCTCATGCTTCAGGTTTAGCTGCAGAAATCCATAAGGTAAGGTGGCTGTGCTCATTTGTCTACTTCTTGGTTAAAAGTAAAGCAGATGTGTTTCCTCTAGTGTAAAAATTATCAGAAGCTGTGATGTTTAAATGCATTGCACCAAAAGTGGTTCCACAGTTTCCATCTATATGAGGTAAAATACAGTATTGTACTAGTAAAGATCTGGAGAGGTTTTAAGTGCATTGTTACTTAGATGATGCATTAATAAATCTAATTTAGGAATTATTATTTAAATAAATTCAGGACATTTCAAAAACACTAGACAAAAAAACCTGATGGTTTCCTACTTCCTCTTCTTTCCCTGTTGTCCTTCCTGGTGGAAGCAATGCAGAAAGATATGGTTGGTGGCATACCCATGTGAATGTTAAGTGGCCAAACCAGTGCCTGTTCTAAAGCTGCTTCTCGTAACATCAAGGGGTCTGAAAATCACAGTAGAGTTGACCACCTTGATATATTTCTCAAAGGGGTGTAAGGTAAGACGCATAACCATATCCTGGGCTGCATCAAAAGGAGCGTGACCAGCAGGTCGAAGGAGGGGATCCTGCCCCTCTACTCTGCTCTTGTGAGACCTCACCTGGAGTACTGTGTGCAGTTCTGGTGTCCTCAACATAAAAAGGACATGGAGCTGTTGGAACAAGTCCAGAGGAGGCCACGAGGATGATCAGGGGACTGGAGCACCTCCTGTATGAAGATAGGCTGAGAAAGTTGGGGCTGTTCAGCCTGGAGAAGAGAAGGCTGTGAGGAGACCTCATAGCAGCCTCCCAGTATCTGAAGGGGGCCTATAGGGATGCTGGTGAGGGACTCTTCATGACAAGGGGTAATGGGTTAAAACTTAAACAGGGGAAGTTTAGATTGGATATAAGGAGGAAATTCTTTCCTGTTAGGGTGGTGAGGCACTGGAATGGGTTTCCCAGGGAGGTTGTGAATGCTCCATCCCTGGCAGTGTTCAAGGCCAGGTTGAACAGAGCCTTGGGCGATACGGTTTAGTGTTAGGTGTCCCTGCCCATGGCAGGGGGTTTGGAACTGGATGATCTTAAGGTCCTTTCCAGCCCTAACTGTTCTATGATTCTATGATCCACAACAGTTGAATATGAAAGGTTGGAAATAAGCAGTTTTAGGTCAGATTAAGAAATCAAAATATAATGCTTGGCATGACCAGTCAAACATCTGGGAGAGATTTGGGATCTTTGTCTTACTCAAGTCAGATGTGCAGTGTTTTGCAAAGCCTGTTGTGTTTATAATGACTGAAATTGTTTTCCCATATGTGGGACTGAGAACTATAAACACAGTTGTCTGCATGTGAAAGCAAAAGGACATATTAGGAACTGTTGGGTCAGTAGCAGGTTATCAGGGAAGCCTTGAGGTGTTGGAGTTGCCTGCAGGTCTCTTTCTTCCTCCAGTTGACAAGGAAACTGCGGCCAAAGCCGCATAGAAGGTCTAATGCACACACTGTCAGGCAGTGTGTCTGTGGTCCCAAAAGGCTTGCGAAGTGATGGCTGTGTTTCTTTAAAAATAAGGAAACTCATGTAAATACCAATTCTCAAACAGTTCTTTTCCCTGTGGAGATATTGAAAAGGAAAGCTCGGGAATCAGCTCTCTGCCACAGCAGCTGAGAAATCATGGTATTACTTAGGGATCAAGGATGAAGCCATAGAAGATAGCTGGATCTCATTCTGACTGTGAAACTGTCTATATTCCTCCACTGAGGAGCTGAACTCTTTGTCCTAGATGTTATGCCCTAAACTATATACATTTGCAGTACTCCTAAGGGAATGGTGCATGTTATGCAAGATTTTTGAATCAGGGATAAAGTCCATATACATTTTAGCTGGCCTCTCCTGCTTAAGGCAGTTTGCCATCACACACTGGTGCTTCCTATGTGGGGTAGCACTTGAAGCATCAGTAGCCCCATGACTACTGATAGCTTAGTACTGCCTCCTGCACCTTGTTACATTTTAGTGGGCAGTAGTTTGAAATCTGTCCTTATTAAAATACAATTTTGGATCAGAACTTAATTACAGCCTGGCAGGTAATGATACCAACTGGTGCTGGAGAACAGTAGCATAATATTACGTGAGCCTGGGAGATACGTTCATGGTAGTTCTTGGAGACCAGAGAAATAGATAAGACATAATTTGGATATACAGTCTTCACTCTGCAACAAAATCAGTGTGGCTTTTTTTCTGTTTCTAGGCTACACATCTGCCACTGAGGAGTCGGGAGCAATGCTCGCCACTATTAGAGCTGTGTCCTGGCTGGATGCACACAGATATACTGGGCTCTTTTTGAGGCGGTGTTTCTGATTTTGTATGTTGCCTTTAGAGCAAGACTGACTTTTTTTCTCTGACTTTATTTTATCCTTTTAACCATCAATCTTTCTTTCAATCAATTTTAAAAATTAAAAGCAATTAAAAAGTTTTACTGAAAGACTGAACATTGGATAAACTTGCTGCCCATTAACAGACTCACCAGAAGACAGTGCTTCCTATAGGGAGTTGGAGGGGAGGTAAAGAGAGCAGGGCTGGAGTTTCTCCCCTGAATTATCATTATGCTGTGTAATGAAGCAGCAGCTTACACAGCCATGAACTAATTTGTTATGGCTCCTCATGAGGTCTGCAGTCCAGCTGGAGAGAGGTAAAGAGATGACAGCAATTTGTTAGCAAAGGCAAGGGAGAAACTTGCTTTAATAACTGACTTGAAATGTTGGATTTTCTAATGCCATCTTTGTTCAGAAGCCATTTGGGTTCAATCAGTTGTGTCTGTTCTATATATTGCTGTGCTCACCCCTTTTTTCCCCCCTTCTTTGTGAACATCATGGGTGCAAAAGTGAAGGTGACTAAATACTCACAAGTGGTGCTGTTCACACACTGTAGCAACTGTTACCAGTTTAAATGGTAGGATGCTGTTTTGGATCTGTTTAAATGAGAAATATGTTTATCACAGGGATGCTGAGCTGTGCTTCCTTTTTGATTCCTTAATTTTTAATGTGTAATGATTCTGCTGAAGGCACTTCTCTTCCCATTTTTCTTAAGGCACTGCAATGTTCATTAATAAGAGCAGCACCGTTGTAAGGTGCAGTGTGCTGCTGCTGTATTAAATAATACATATTTGAAAACTGCATTTAAAATGATGTTTTGAAGGTATGTTTCCCATGAGTGAAACAGAGGAACTGCTACTTTGTCCTTAATTCACCTTGTTACATTACAGATTGCAAGAAATACCAGAACAGAAGCAGCTGGAGAAAGTTTTCTCCTTGTGGGTATTCTTATCCCATTGACCTGATGTTTTTAACACAGGTTGGGGCAAATTTCCTGGTATTTTTTGTTTAATTAAGAAATCTTACTTTATTTTGCAATAAGAGATCTGACAGAGCTTACTTAGAGAAGAATTTCATCCCATAGCTCAGAAATCTCTTGAGCTTTTTCCTGGAAATGTGTAAGGGTTTCATCTTTGAAACCAACAGCCTGGATGTGTAAGATGGGTCTCACTGTTCAGGTAGATGAGATGTGTAGTATCCCTTTAACAAATGCAATATTTAGCTTTTTACACCTCAAAAGGGTATCTTTATTGTTTGTCATACTCTTTCTTTTAGAGTTCCTTCTTTAGGATTATGGAGTCCTTGACTGAGATTTCAACACCAAAACAAGCATATGTGCTAGTGTGAATCACGCTCGCTACCAGCTTTGTTTGCAAGTGGTCCCAGAGTGCAGCTCTGTCTCTTACAATCTGGCTTTTTTGGCATGGGGCTCAGCTGCTTTCCCTTGATATGGAACAGGGATTTTTTTTCTGATGCCCTTCATCACTCAACACCTTTCCCTCCGCTGCATGAAGAGTAGCAAACCCAAGAGCACTGAGCCAAAGGCTGTCATTTCTCCTTAGCTTCCCAAGGACTTTTAGAGGGGAAAAAATACCCAATCCTTGTGTCATAGCAAGGGGGGATGACATGTACTTGTCACTCCCAACCATTATAGCTCTTTTAGGGTATTGGTGATATTTAGAAACAGCACTGGAATACTCCCAACTTCTAGGTATTTTTTATATACCTGGAAAGTGCCATAGAGTTCCTCTGGCTGTTTTAGAGTCCTCTTGCTGGAAATGAATGTGCAGAACATCTGCACTTCTATTTTGATTCTGAGTTTGTCAGAATGAGCTTGGACAAACTGGCAGCTAGGGGATGTTTAAACGGTGATGCTTTCAACAGCACACTCTTGTAAAGCACCCTATCTTTGTATGGTTTGAATCTGCTGGTGCTCTTTGTCCCTTGCTCTGCCTGGAAAAAGATCATGAAGAGCTCCTCTGTTTATCCATGTTTATCATTTGCCTGCTTCGCTCCAATGACTGTGTCCACTGAGGTTCAAGACTGATTATCAGTAGCTGGTCATAAGGTTACTAATCTATCCTGTGCAGACAATTCAACTCCTTGTTTGCCAAAACCCACAAAAATCATCAGAAGGGGGAAAACCAAAGCAGAAATGCCCTAGTGAATAAAATGCCAAAGATAAATGAACCACTAGCCACAGCAAAGGTTGTGAGCGTTGTTGCCTTGTAGCTGAATTCTGGTACAGCCTGGCAGGTGTTAAATGCTTAAAGCGTAATATCCAGTTCCAAAAAACTGGAATTTTGGGTTATGACAGAAAAAAAAAAAGCATTCATGTCTCTTTAAGTAGAAAGACAGTCTCTAAAGTGGTGAAGCTGGGCACTGGCAAGAAGAATGGAACTAACGTGTGAAATCTGTCACTATGTTGGGTATCTTCTTGAGTTTTATGGGTTTGGATGTTCTGAAAGATGGTGTTGAGAAGCAACAGGAAAGAAATGTAATTTGTGCATAAATCTCTCCTCTACAGAGGACTGCCTTTCTGCTTTACTGGTCCTGAGAAATGTGTAGAACTTGTACAAGAACACTCTGTATGTACTTCTAACTACAAATGCATCTGTTAAAAAACACAGATACAGAGTGGTAGAAATAAGTGCTTTGTTAGACTGAAGAAAAACAAACAAGGTATTATAAGCAAATTATCCTGAATGTACACAAAAAGGTAGGGTAATGTTCATTGCACAGGCAAAAAGAAATGATGTTTCACTGCATAAACCTGTAATGTATGTGGCTGGCAAAAAGGAGAAGGAAAACCTTTTCCTTCTCTCATACAACATCAATCTGGAGCAACGATTCTTTTCTACGATTAACTCTGTAAATAGTAATGCCAGGTTCCAAAAGTGAATCCACATGGTTCCAAGTTGACAGATATTGCCCCCACTTGTACTGCTGGCTAAACGAAATTTCCTGCCGAGAACTTGTTTGATAGCTCCTTTGATCACTCCACATAACAAGAGGATTCATCTCACAAGGTCAGTTTGGTATTAACATACCATTTTAGTTTCAGAATAGTAAAGCAATATGCTATTGCAACAGGTCAAGCATTGCTAGACCCTTAATATGGACTTTGAACATAGGAGAAGGCACCTCTGCTTAATTTAAAACCATGGCTCAGATATATTGGAGGACAACTGAGGTATGGAGTGTTTTAGTGATGTTCTTCTCAAAATCAATTTGAGTTACTTTGTTTAGAGTGCATAAAATGCAGTTTAAATATATAACTTTCACTTCTTTCCTTCCCATCAGCCTTCCCAGTGGTACTTATAGAGCAACTCTCTTTAAAACCTAAATAGGCAGCTGTTAAAATGTCTATTTTAGGCAGTGTGCTTACACTTTAAGTAAAGGTTAGGATTTAATGCATTTACGAACAACAGCTTAAGGTGTTACCAGATACAGCCATCTGTTTTGTTGTAAGCAGCTATCCCTGTAGTAGATAATAATGGGAAGTGCATCCTTTGCTTAGCTGCTTCAAACGAGTCCACTTGGCTGTCTTAGACTGCTGATGAAGGTGCATTTGAGCTGGATTGTGAATTAAGGTACAGGCACACACGCACTAGCTTGGCTCTGTAATGGAGATTGTGACCTCTGAAGGTGGTAACTTTCCCACATATTATTTCTTGGTGACTTTTGGGGGGGGTACAGCATTGCTTTCATAAGTCACCTTATTTGTAGTATGGCTTTGGGTCATGGAGTGCAAGGGTCAGTTTTAGAAACCTGAAGACAGGAGGATGTTGGCACTCCGGTATGTTCTCAAGATAATGCTCTCAAAGATGCATAGATGGAAGGTGGTATATCAAACCCCTTGCTTCACTGTTTTGTTAATGCATTTGAAACCTATATTGAAACTTGTTTTCAGATGTTCTTCTTTAGTGTTAAGGCTTCTATTTATGTATATAAGCAGGCACATTGACTGCATGGCCCCAGTAAGATGACAACTTGGGTGTATGCAGGTTGATCTAATAACCCATAGAATGGTTTATGTTGGAAGGGACCTTAAAGACTGTTTAGTTTCAACACCCCTGGCATGGGCAGGGACACCTTCCACTGGACCAGGTTGCTCCAAACCCTGTCCAACCTGGCATTGAACACTTCCCAGCTTCTCTGGGCAACCTGTGCCTGGGGCTCTGAGGAGACCTTATAACAGTCTTCCAATACCTAAAGGGGGCCTACAAGAAATCTGGGGAGGGACTTTCTTACAAGAGCCTGTAGGGACAGGATAAGGGGGAATGGCTTTAAACTGACAGAGGGGAGATTGAGGTTAGATATTAGGAAGAAATTACTCACTGTGAAGGTGTAGCTTGTCCAGCTGTTATGTAGGGCTCTGCTACTGTGACAGCTGTACTTCTTAACTTCAAGTAACATGAAAACAAATATGGCTTGCTGAGTCTGCATTTGAAACCAACCAGTGCAAAGAAGAGACACTTGTAATAAGGCAGTGTGAGAGTTCTGATGCTCTTGTCTTCCGCTTTCTGCCTGTCGCTTGGCAGTTTCTGTAATGCTGAAGTTTTCCTAAGTTGAATCTAACACTGGAAGACTGTTATATTGTATTTTGTTTGACTTTATGCAGGCTGAAGTAATGCCTCTTTTCACTGTACTCTATTGCTTTTCCTCAGAAGCCTATGGATAATGAAATCTTGCCCGCTTTGAGAGCAGGGGCTTTGACTCTTTTTCTGCACTACAAGGCAGCCAAGCTGAAATCTGTGCTCTGATAGGGAGTACTTTATCCTAGCTCATGCTGATTCAGCAATGCAGGTCCTGTGTGGCCCGCTGTGCAGGCTGACATTCTAACTAATCTTTTTCCATTGCTAGTCTCAATCCTTCCTCCAATTTTGAGAAATACTAAGTCAGAAGAGCATCTTCACAAATCTTGGTTACCTTTAATGCTGATGAGATAGATACAGTGTGGTCTGCCATGCACAAAGGCAGACCATGCTGTACTATGGTCAGTGAATTTATAGATGGAAAGCCTCTAAAGAGTTAGCAGCTTTTATTATCACTTTCACCACAGGAAGAAGTATGGGTGTGTTTGGGCCTTCATTCCAGGAATTATTTGTGATGCTAGTGAAACTGTAGGAGTGTCTGCAGACATGCGTACCTTGGAGTTCACCAACCTTTATCTCTACTCTTTTCTTCCTCTGGGCTGTGTTGTTAGGTGCCAAAGGCATCATATAATTTTAGGAAGTTACTTGTTTTGTTTTCATTATTGAGCCAATTAATACCTGAACTCTTTGATGCTAATATAGAAATCTTTGGGACTTCCTCAAATTCTTTAAATACGAAACAGTATGTCTGTGATGTTAAGCCATTCACTTGTAGGCAGCTATACTGCTGTGGGTGGAGAATTAAGGAGTTACGTTATTTTTCTACTTCTTTTGCAAGTTGTCTGTGTCTCTGGAGAAGCACACTACTGACCATACTGTAAGTAATATATATAAGAAAACTAGAACATATTCTGGTAGCATAGGATGCTATCAAACTTGACTTAAACAGAGTTGCACCAGGGATGCAGTGATATGATTCTTCTCACTGTATTTTAATTTTGGGAAAGGAATTCTTAAATCTGGTTATATACTAATGAAGCACAAAAAACATGCTTCCTGTGCCACCTCAGCCCATGGTGCTTCCTCTTTCTGTGGCTAAGTATATGCTTTGTAAAGCAAACAGTCCTCATATTAAGGAAATAGCTGATTTAATGCAAGTGTCAACCTCACAGAATTAGTTTGCTCATCCAAGGCTACTGTTTGATTCTGTAACTTTCACGAAAGAGGGCTAAGGGTGGAAAAGACCTAGAAGTCATACTCTCCATCCCTTGGTTGATGCTTGGGTCATGAAGCATTAGACCCTTGTGGCGTTTGTTAATGCTGCAGCATGAGATTGTCGAGACTGATTTGCTCATCCACCTATAATAATTCTGGCTTGGAAAATGGTGCCAGATATGATCATCATTCTTGTGCTTTGTGCTGGCAAATTATTGTCGCTGGTTTCGGCTACCATTGCATCAGGCAAAGAAAATAGGCCTTTTTATCCCCCCTTAAGTTCAATTACAGCTTTGGTTGTGGATATCAAATACAGTCATGATACTTCATAGCATCAAAGAACAAAAATAGTCCGAAGATGTTTGTCGCAGCCATAGGCTGCAATATTATACTGACTCATTCTGTGCGCAGTAAAGTATTAGGGAGGGAGAAAAAGGGGTAGATGAAGCAGTGTGCAGATGTCGTGCAAGGCTTTCTAATGTGTAGAAATAGATGAGTATTTTCTGTGGGGCCAGGCCTTGTCTCATAGAAAACCTTGAAGTTGCAGATTTGTTCAAAGTGATTTGATCTCTACCATTTCCTGTCACACAATGTGCTGTGTTCAGATATTGCAATGCATCTGTTATGACAGATATGAGAGATTTGGGGAGTCATATGAATAGCGAAGTGGGGAAGCTGAGTTATTCATAATGCTCTTTCAGGACGGCTACCAGAACATAGCCACTTAATTTTGGGGCTGGTGTTTATTCACTCTGCTTATCGCTTAAGGAGGAAAAAAAGTACTCCAGCACTGTGTATATTCACCTCAGCTGCAGACTCGCTGGGCATTGTTGCTGCTGCTCTCTGTCATCTTTCTCTCCAAGTCTTTATTGCTTTTTGTGTTGTATCATATCTGTAAATGTTTTCTGTGTTCCTTTAGATAGGAAGCATGGCTGTCTATTTTGGACGACTTTTAGAGGCTTTTTGAGTGTTTCTTCAGGAGGGAAAGGTGAAATAAAAATGTGCCTGCCAGCTAGCAGAGAGATTGCTTCCTCCCTGTTGAGAGCTTGCCTGTTTGTCAATACCCTGTACAAAAAGGAATGGAGCTGAGGAGAGCTCTGTGCGAAATTCCTCCTTTGCCACTCCTCCTTTGTTTTGGTGTTTCTGCTGGATAGACCTTGTTGGAGTAAACCCGGACTGAATTAGCATTTCAGAGCTGGTGCAGTCTTAGATGTGTTTGCTTTTGTATTTTGGTGCGTAGGTTTTCTTTCTCTCCTATCTCTCTCCTGTTAATTAGTGCTGTGTGGAAAATCTGATCTGCTTGCTGATTGTTGTCTTCATTATTGACTTGTAGCACTAAAGCAGTGTCATTATCCCATGAACCTACTTTTATGTCTTTAATAAATTCACTCTTACTACTTTACATAAAGGGTTGGATTAACGGAAAAAGCTGAAGATAGGAGTGCAAGTTTTGGTGGTGGTGTGCTAATGTTCTGCCTCTTTTCAGCTGCTGGTCCTTGAGGTGTAAGTAGCAGAATCATTTAAATAATGGCTTTTTCAGTGAAAAGATGGGAGTGTGTTGCAGTGGTTACCCCATTGCTGCAAAGTTGAATGAATGCACTCATTTGTGTCATAAAATTGACGAATATGCGATGGATTTTTCTCCTCCTTGAAATGAATGTGTGTTTATGTTCACGTTGTATGGGTATGTGTTCCCAATATCAGAAATAAAATGGGAGAGTTCCTTGCTGAAAGACAGGCTGGCTTTTCTCTTTTGCTTTCGTTTCCAGTTGTCGTACAGTCTGCTTACGCATTAGTGCATTGAATTACTTCTGCCACTAGAGGAAAATAAATAAAGGCCTTGAAAGACTTTGTTAAAATACTCTAGAAAGTAGAAGCTGAAGTTGAAAGAAGTCTTGTATATTAATTCTCTCTTTTTCTAACTTCTCAAACTTAGTTCACAGTCTTAAACTAAATCACAGTTTGTCCAATACAGCAAGGTGAGGGAGTTGATGCTTTTTTCCAGTTCTTCAGACCATGCATTGTAGAAATTTCTTTCCTGAGTAGCTGGACTCTAGGGCAATCGTATGTGCATGCTCATGCTCACACTAGGAGTGATCACTCAATCCAGAATGACAGAGCAGCAAACCCAGTGGGAAGAGTACAAGGTTGTGTCAGCAGAAGAGCAAGGTGTGTGCCTGTTCTGACAAAACAGGGATGTAGGGAACCAGCATGGTTGTGTTGAATTCTCTTGAAGCATTGCATTGTTTAGCAGGATTAGCAGACTTTTCTTCTGTGGCTATATTGTTCTATTTCCTTTCTCCTTCATAATACCCTTTCCTCCTCAGTGAAAGATGGCTACGTATTTCTTTTACAAAACTGATAACTTGCTATTGCTCGCATGGAGGATGAACTTCTGTAACTGAGAGAAACTTGTAATGTCCTTTCCTCAGGTAGAATTATTGTTATTCTAACTTGTATCAGGTAACTTCATCTCTTCAAGTACATGCTGCTTAAGTAAGGGCATGCCCTTCAAAGCCCATCTGTCATCTCTCTTTCAAATCAGAATTAATTTCTAGCATGTCAGTCACCTCCATGGATCATGTCATTGTCACTACAGGATTATATTGGGTTTATCTTTTATCAGTCTTTCTAGAGTAACATTTGGGCATACATCTAGAATTAATATAGCTGTAGAAATCTGTAGTGGATAATGAGTTGCATATAAGTAAGAAGTTGCTTTATTTTGGCTAAAGGTGTTTAGAACAGCAAGCTCTCTAGAGACATAAGCAAAGAGAAGACAGGAGTAAGCTGGCTGACTGCTTCTCATGTAATTGTCTGATTTTTCCTTCCTTTGCCATCCTCTCCAAACTTGCTAGACTGTGTGGACATCTTAACACTGGCATGATGGAAGTGTTCACAGTGTAAAGGTATACCCGTGTTAGTGACGAGTTACCCTGTATAGTCTTTAGAAGAAGAAGGATATGGCCGTTTCTGTATGTGCCTCGCTAAAGCGTCACTGCAACTCTTCACTAAGTATTGATTTCTGTGCCTTTTAAGAAAGGAAAACGTACTTCATGGGTGGAGAGACTGAATTAAGAAACTTACTGAGTTGTCCAAAACTACACAGCAAGAGGGTGAGGAAGGCAGCGAACCCCTAATGCTTTATCCTCTACTCTGACAAGTTACTCTGACAAGTTACTCTCACTGGCACAACAGTGTTTATAACCTTAAAATTGTGGTGCAGCCTGACAGAAGCATGTGTTCTGTTCTTGCATGAAGTAGCAAGCTCCCTAGCTTTGACTACATAAGGCTCATGATGCACTTTTGTTAATGGCCTTGGTTATTTCCCCGTTCAGAGTCATGTTGTCGATGCAGTGCTTCCAGTACATGCTCAGAGTCCTGTTGGGTGCTGAAACTGAGAGCACCCTCTGCCCTTTGCTGAGAGCAGCTTTGTATTGCAGTGGAATTTGGGGCAGAAGGCTTGAGATGGTGAAGTAAATGAGCGCTTTGAAAGGAGCACAGTGCAGTTGTGGAGGGATTTGTATTCTCAGGTTTATCGTAGCTATTAACTGCACTTTCCCAGCATTGTTCAGAATAAACAGGAGCTCTGATTTACTGCTGCAAATAGGTTTTGTTTTGGAGATCATTCTCGTGGAATGGGCTCTTTAATGTTTTTTCTGTTCCTGCAAGGACACAGGAGTAGCTCTTCCGGCCAATGAAAGAGAACTCTTTATTAAGCAGCAAATTAATGCCGAGTATTTAAAGCTCTCAGGTGACTGCCTGTGGTGAAAGTACTTTTTCTCTTAGGACTTTACTGTGGGCGTTGTACTCTTTCTCTAAACTTCACTAATGATCTTGCAAGCTAAGCTGTTCTTCCCATGTGTTGCTTTTGTGAGCAAGCTGAGCCTTGTGTAGTTACAGGTACATCTTGAGTGTAACTTACGGTGTCTCCTCTTCACTGTCTTCATAGAAGGCTTTGTCTGAAGATGGTAATATCAACCAGCAGGACTGCTGTCTAGTACTTTCAGCTCAGATTTTCCATTATAGATTTACCCTGTGAGTGGCTTATCCTCTAGTTCAGATGTTTGAAGTGCTTTCACGCTGAAACTAAATGTATGCGTTCTTTGCCTAGAAGCAGTCCCCACCCTAATATCCCCTTAAAAGCAGGTTAGCTGTGGAGAGCGTAATGTAATCAATCCTCTGTCTGCCTTCAGCACTTTCCAACTGCAAGTGTTTAAACACTTTCCAAACATTATATTAATACTTGCAGCACTTTTGTCAAATCAGTGGCTTTGATGCTGAGGATAAGTAGATCAATTTTATACATATGAAAACAGAAGCAAAGAGCAGGGTGGTGTACAGAAGGTCACGATCGCACAGCTAGGAGTACAAGAGTCCAGAGTCACAGATTCCAGCTTGTTTTGAGAATAAGAATCCTTAAAATAGCCGATGAATTGTTTAGTTTTTGTATTTCTACAAAATTTGTTTTGTGTTTCTAAAAGTACCCTTAAATAACACATCATGTTAAGATTCTGTAACAAGTGACCTAATTTGTAGCACTGTAAGAAGGAAATGTAGTGCTATATTGCTCCCCAGCATCTGCTTTAAAAGCTGCTTTAAATGGGTTGCATACATGTGTGTATACTTCAGTCAGGCAGAACAAAGATAAACAGTACGTTGCATTGATGCTAAGGAACATATCATATTGAGGATGGACTCTTTTGTTTAAACGTGACAGAATTATGCCAGTTCCAGGAAAATAAAAGCCTTTGCTGTTAGCGCTCCTGTACTTGTAGGGTGCAGCAAGATCGTTGGAATATGTTTAGTAATAATGTAACTAAAGACGGAAACTTGCAATCTTCATAAATCTGATGGGTGAGGTTTGTGCTTTAGTCTCTGCCCTTCTCCCCTTTCCCTGTAGTCTTCTGTTTTAGTACTGGCAGATACCAAAACAGGAACCCATGATTTTGATTTGATCTTTGGATGTCAGATGAATTGCCTCTATCTCCTCGGTGTGTATGCTCTCATGACAAGTGTTAGCCTCAGTGATTTTTTCAGGCTGTTGTTCTTACCCACTTGCCTCTGGACAGTTGTTGGCCTCTTCCTTGTTTGAATGCTCTTCCAGAAATATCTTCCTGTAAACAATTGGTCACTCTATGTCTGTATAACTATTTTCTAGTCTAATGACCTAGTCAAAAACTAGCAACTGTGGAGTCAGCTCTTTGGCATGGATATTTGGAAAACTGTGGGAGGCTTGGGTATACAGAAGCCTTGGCAGATGCTTGAGGCAATCATCTTGCTTGTCTAATCTGAAATCTCTCAGCTGGGAGAAGGAGATCTATTACAGCATGAAACAAACCATTTTCCTAAAGTGTTTAAATGGATAAAAGGAGGAAATGGTAGATTTAGACTTCTGCAGAGTCTTTGACTCAGCCTCTTGTGTCTGTCTACCTGTTAAACAACTCTTTGCTATGCAGCAGCACAAATAACTGTGTTTCTATGCTGTCATCACTTTAAGACCAAATGGCAGCATTTATATAGTTGTGCTTAATAATATAGAATTGAGTGCAGGTCTTTAGTTCCCTGCAGAGACAGCAGTTGAAACCTGTGAAGTCTACACAAATGAATCAAGAATTTGAAGATTGACTGACTTTATGAATTCCAGTTGGTCTCTGTTTGCTATTGCATGCTAATAGGAAGATGAAGGAGGAAAGCGATAAAGACACAGCATGTGTGAAATAGAGATTCCATTAACCTGAGATCCTGTGGCTTCTGATGCTTGAGCAGCACGCAGGGTGCATCTGCTCTTGAGACCTACTTACCTCAGGGCACAATTTATGTATATTGACTAAAGGATCCAAGGGTAATTTTCCAGGTCTTTGTAGGGCCAGATGATTGCAGTGACTTTAGCACTTGAATAATGGCCTCCTACATCTCAGGCTTGTTTCTGTGACTTAAACAGGGAGATGACCAAAACCTGAAGGAGATCTAAAGTGAACGAGACTGTATAGTCAGAGATGCTACTGTGGAAGACTGGGAAGAGTGAAGGCAGGGAGAAAGGAAACAAGGTGTTCAACAGCAACTGTTTGAAGTTCAGAATGTGCTGGGAAAAGTCACAGCTTGTCTGTAGGGTTTTGACTTATATGGGCTGCAGTTCAATTTTTCTTTCTCCATGTACAAGCGAACCAAGCACAGCTTTCAAAGGAAAGTTTGCAGTCTTTTCTTGTCCCTAATCTGCTGTTTCTCTTGTAGAATTATCTGCATTCGTGTGGTAACCAGGGTGTTGTCACTGGAAGCTGTAGAAGGTCACATTAAAGAAAAATCTGTATCCTGGCTGCAGTGTTCCAATTCATACCTGTTTCCAAAAGTGCTTACCCACAGGCAAAGGCAGGACATAGGTGACACCATATTCCATTGCTCTGGCTTGCCCGTGAAGTACTGGAGAGCTACAGGTGATAGTTAGGTCCCGCAGAACACATACAGCAACCAAACCTACTGTATTTGTGTGGTGTAGGATTTTAGTCAATAGACTGAACACAAACAAGCCTTGTTATTTCCTGCTTTTTACTTCCGTAAAAACCTTAAGTGCTGCTCCCCAAAGTCAAGATGCTTTTGCTGAGCAGCCTTGCTGGATCTCTCAGTCTCTGGCACATATAGGGGCACATGTATGATTCGATGGTGAGCACACATAAATGTTAATTTACATCCCTTTTAAAAATTCCCTTGATGTAGAAGCTCCTGTGAGCTGAGCTGGAGCAGATTGGCTTCCTGTGCCCCAGCTCTCTGCAGGGGCAAGGCTGCAGCCACCCAACAGGGATCTATTTAAAACTCTTTATATAGTCGTGTTTTATGAGATCATGTGCATGTGAGTACCTATAGCAACACTTGCTGCAGTTGTCTTGAAGTGCAGAGGGTGGTAGCAGTAATCTGGCACAATAGGTGGCACTGGCTTTTGTGCTGTACAGGTCTTCTTTGCTGCATTGCTAGAGATCAACAATAGGAATGCATGGTTGTATTTACCTTTTCTTTTTTATATAAACTGTACGTATTATTCTTATTTGCCTTGATGATGTTGATAATAACAGTGTTAGCAAACATTCATGATTCTACTTCTGATGCAGCATCCTACTGTGAAGTGCATCCTCCTTTGCTTATCCACAGCCTGTGCTCATGTGAGCATTGGAATATCTTCGGGGCTTTTTTTGGGTAGCTGAGTTGAAAGACCATTTCAAAGAGATACTGCACTGTTGGGAGAGCTGTGAGTAGTGAGAAGGAAAACACATTATAATCAGTCAGTTAATTATATTCATTTTGACTTTTATGCAGAGAATTGCTCATTGATTTTTAAATCAGCTCCCACAGTAAGTAGCCACCAATTACAATATCAAGCACTGGTTCACCAGTCTGATTCAAGTTACTGCTCCTGGCAGCCAAACTGCAAAAAGGGGTAGTGTATTTGCAGTGAGGTATGAAAGACCTTTCACTCGAGAGGTCTTCCAAGCTCCTCCCATAGGAGAAATACCAGATGCAGTGATAAACTTTAATTCTGAAAGTCACAGCTTGTCTGTAACCAGCGAATCGCTGAACCCTGAGAAGACAGCCAAGTACACACTGACTTTTCACAGCTGCTAGATGCTCCCGGGTGCCGTGCTGTGCTTTGGGGACTTGCCATGACAGGTTCCAAAACATAGGGTTATCGTCCCTGCCAAGGAAAGTCCACGTGCTCAGAGCATTTGTCATGCAGGTAAAAATGAACAGATTAATCCTAGACGAGAAAATAAGGCTTCTTTTGTCTTAGCTGTGCCCAACTCATCAAGATGTGGCCATCTCTAATTTATGTGTGTTGCTATATGGGCTCATGTCTCTCCTAAATGCTATCAGTGTGTGCCTCTCCTGAAGAGCTTTTAAGATACACCTTTATCATCTTAAGTAACAAATTAGTTTTCTTGTCCTTGTGCTACCTTATTTCCCCTGACTCTGTACAATCAGTGGAAAGAAAGAGGAAGGTTTTCTCAAGGGACACAATAAAGTAAGAGCCTGATGTAACTGTTCTGGGCTATCAAGTAGAAGACTCTTCATCTCCTGATTGCACAGGGATGTTGTACAGCTTCAATTACATGCTATAAACAGTTAATGCTCACAGAAGTGGTTTGATTCAGTAACCTTATGAAATGTTGGCTTCATCATGATACCACTTTTAAACCCAGTGGGCTCACTGAGAGTTAACTTGTGATGTTCTTGGTAATAACAGAAGTAGATCTGATAAAAAAAGCCACAATCTACATTTGTGAGGCTTCAGTCTTTTGTTATAGACTGTACTTCCTACCAGCTTTTGTGCTGTCTTCTTTTCTAGGGTGCATCTTTTCCCTGTTCCTGTCTGTATTGCACAGGATCTCTGATGCTTAGTTACATGTCTACTCAGATTCTAAACTCTTTCAAGTTGTGTCTTATCTGAAGATCAACCTTACCCAACAGTCACAGCACATTTCTATCAAAATTAAGTCTTATCTGGGCTCTTGCAGAAGCAGTGATTAAATAAAAGCAATAATTTTGAGGGGAACAAATCTTTTTAATTTTTTAGAAGATTTTAGCTGTATGCAGGTGTCCAGTGACAGCCTGATCTTTGGTCATGTAACGCTGTCTCTGTAATGAGCATCGGTACAAAGCCAGAATGTGATTATATTGTCACTCTACAGGTTGGATATAAATAGAGTTTTAATGGATTCCATATCACTCGCAAGGCTCCTGCTGCTCGCTGGTGGTGGTGATGCCTTGAAATGTTCATTAAAATGACTTGAAGTGTTGTTTAAGCAGAATATCTGGTGCAGTTAGCTAAGTTGGCTGCTGTTTTCAATTCGCTGTATCAATCAGGACTTCTAGTCTCTACATTTTAATGTCTTCTTGCGTCAGAATCAACTTTGTTGTCTCGTTTCTGCACCTCAGTTGCATAAATTGCCTCTTCAGCTGTCAAAGTAGGTAATGGACTGCTTTGTAAAGAGCCCATACTCTGAGGGCTCCAGAAAGCTCTGTCAGAGTCCAAGCTTATGAAAAAGTTTTAGGTTTCTCTTCTGAAGTTTAAATCTTACAGCTTAGGCATTGTTCAGTATTTTTAATAATGGTAAAGGTTTGTCCATGGAACCTTCTAGCTGTTAGGTGCTAACAAGCACTCTCAGACAGAGTGTGTAGATGGCTTTTGTAGGACTTTAGGTTTCTGACCAAGCACACAGGAGTAGAGAACTGGTGAGTGTCCAGAGCTCAAGTGAGGTTATTGTTGTTGTGGTGGTTATTATTACTATTATTAAACCTGAAAAGGTGTAAGTCTAGGCTCTCACTTTCGAGATTAATTTACCCCCTGCTTTAGGGAAGCAACAGGAAGGAGAATATTGAAAGCAGTGGTGCTGGCCTGCCATTAACTGTGAACTTTCACTTCACTAGTTCTAGTATTAGATACAGACAATTTGTTTTAACTCATCAGTAGTATTCCTGCTGTAACATCATAAGATTGATCAATGACTTAGTATTTTTACAATCTGAAATCTGTGAACAGCCTTCAGAAGAAGCCTGGTTTCTCCTGGCTCTTCCTAAAACTACATATGGATGAGTTTTCTTCCCGTGTCTTTGTCCTGTGTAGTAAGTCTGGTACCTTGATTGTATCAGGCAGGGCCATGTAACCTGTATAAAATGATGACAGGGCCTCTTGAGGCTAGTTAAATTATTGGTCCTTGGAGTGAGTATCTCCTCTTGCAGTTAGAAATCTCTTAACTCCTAGTCTCAAAGGGCAGTAGAGCATGTCAGGAGTTTGGATCCTTGAGACTGCAAAGAGATGAGTCACAGCCTTTCTCAGGACCGGCCTTTTTGACAAATGCAGTCCCTGTCAAAGGTGCTAAAAATTAAAGCCTTCTATGTTTTGTTTGCATATGCTTCCTCGTTTTTAATTCCATGACTCAGAGATTTATTCAACAATCAAAATCCTGTTGTTTTCCTCTTCCTTGGTAATGACTGTGCCAAAAGCCGAGTGTATTTTGTGATTTCAAGCTCCTGTTTTCATATTAGAAGATATTCTAGCTCTGTCACTTTTGTGTCACAACCTTTTAAAGGTGAGCTGTCTGGGTAACTCTTTGGGGACAGTCAGTTCTCCCTCAGCTTTCCCTGAAGATGGGACTGCAGTGAGCTTGGCAGTTGTTGGAATTTGAATTTCTAATGACTGTCAGAAGAGAAGGTTCTCTGCATTAATGACTATTCATGATACTTTTAAAATGCCCAGAAACTTTCAGTGGCTACATCCAAGCTGAAAAGGTATCAATTGTGGATAGTGACACTGAGAGGAGATGGTGATCTGACGCTCCTGTATCTGAGTATTTTTAATAATAATTAATAATAATATAAGTATTTTTTAAGTAGTTGAAATATGTGCTAGCATGAGACCAGGTAGATCGGTGTTCTGTGGAAGTGATACAGTCTTCGTTGTCTGACATGCGATCCTGCAGAAGAGCTGCTGGAATAGGTCATTGTTTTTGACTTGTCGTGCCTCAGCTTGTTTGGGGTTGAAAAAGGGCTAGTGATACAGGAAGAACCCTTTACTCAAACCCTGCAGCATCTGTGGTATCTAAAAAAAAAGGCAACAGATTTCATGCTGAGCTGCAAGATCGGTGCAGTTGGCCTTGTGTTTAGTGGAAGGAAGGATGGTGTGGGTCTGTAATGTTCACACCTATGGTATTTCTTTGCAGTTACGCTAAAACTGTGTTTCTCTAGTAACAGTGGAAATGCAAAACCCGAACGATGAATTTAGGATTTACGTTAGACATCAGGATGAAATTCATCCCCATGAGGGTGCTGAGGCACTGGCACAGGTTGCCCAGAGAAACTGTGGCTGCCCCATCCCTGGCAGTGTTCAAGGACAAGTAGGATGGGGCTTGAAGCAACCTGGTCTAGTGTATGGTGTTCCTGCCTGTGACAAAGGGCTGGAACTGGATGGGCTTTAAGGTCCCTTCCAACCCAAACCATTCTGTGATTCCATCCCTGCCCTTCAGTGTCCACTTTCTTGTAGCCATTTTCTTAGCAATGTATTGGAAGTGCAGCATCCAATATGAAATGCCATTTTTTCTGCAACTAAAATAAGATTGGTGATTCTAGACGAGATCTTAATTGCTTTTGGTTTGCAACATACTCAGTGTTGCTAGGTAGTACATAGCTCAGCACTACATCAGTCTGCTGAAATGAGTCTCAGGAGAGGAATAACAGGATTGGGGAGCTTGCAAATTAGGTGTGATGTACAATGTCAAAGAAATGGTGGAGAGTGGGCTAGAATTGGCCTTCAACAACTTTTTCTAGTCCAAGAAAAAGAGAAACTGGTATGGGGATAAATTTAACCTATGGGGTCAGAACTGCAGCGGCTGTCTGGCTGCAGGTCAGAGCTGAGGTTTGCTATCAGAGCTCTGTCTGAAGGTTTTAACAGCATCTGCCTTCTCTCTGCTTTACTTGTAACGCATGAGCTTGCTTTCAGGAGAGCTAAAATATGCTGTGTAAAAATACCCCATCACACACTACGTGTAAAGGCTTTCTGTAGATTACTCAAGAGAAGTGAGAAGGATATAGACTTCTTGCTGTGTTTGTTTGGAGATGACAAGTCACCTTTGTCAGCTCTGATGACTCCCTTGAAAGGGCATGCTCTAAAGACCCAGGGAAGAGCCAAGCACTGAGAAGAGCAAGTTAGAAAAAGGACATAGGGGAATACATTGCTAACAGCCCTATTGTATTCCTAATAATCCATCTCAGAAGAAGAAAAACTTCCAGTGCACAGTTTTGAATTTATTTTACATCCATTGCGGTTTGCAGTCTTGGCACTGTCTCTGATTCAGCTTTTTCATACTCTTCATCTCACAGGTAAATTAAATGCTATTGAAACAGCTGTGTGTTGCCTCTGAGAGTGTTTTCTGTGTGAAAGAGAGCAGTTTCCTATAGGACAGAAATTAGATAGACTCCTCTGGGGAGAAATACTTGTAAGTCTAAACACCAGCCATTTGAGTACAGCATCCATGTTCTTGTGTACATTTCAGTGGTGATCTCTTCTATTATTGCTGGGAAGATGTGTCCTGACACAAGGTAGGCAAGTGAGAATGAAGTATCTGTTAAGGATAAGGGACAAAAAGATGTGCTTCAGATGTTGCTAATTGAGGGCATTGCATGCATTTGACCCACAGTGGTTGAAAGCAGCATCTTTTGCATCACTTTCATTCACTTAGTGCAATAATTTTACCAGAAGAAGGTAAAGGCTTTTTGACACCTCGTCCTTGTGAACACAATGCTGCTTTTTGCTTACAGTTTTGTCCTCTAGTTATTTAAATATTCACTTTCTAAATACCTTTCTTCTAAAACCTCTGTTCAAAGAGTGGGGAGGTTTGTTTGTGTAGAACCTGTGCCACCTTCTTGACTCTCCTCTATTTTCTGATTCTTTTCCTACATAACTCAGAAAAAAATGATTCTGCGCTCTACTTGTGCCAGCCAGTATTTTAACCCTCTAAGATGGGTATTATCACATCCCACTGATATTTGTTATAAATACTGCATATACATAAACTCCATTAAAAGAATATGAAGCGATGCACTCATGTTCTGAAAAAAATGCTTTGGTTAAGGCAACCTTTAGCCACTTCCTGTGGCTTTACCCACTTCCCTGTGAGGGTGGGTGAGACACAGCTGCCTGCTGCCCAGAGAAGCTGTGGCTGCCCATCGCTGGCAGTGTTTGAGGCTAGGTTGGATGGGGCTTGGAGCAACCTGCTCTAGTGGAAGGTGTCCCTGCCCGTGACAGGGGTTGGAACTGGATGAGCTTTAAGGTTCCTTCCAACCCAAACCATTCTGATTCCTCTGTTCATCTGTATTATGATACTGCTTAGTAACACATTCACATCCTGCTGTAATTTCCCATAGAACATCTGCTTTAGTGCATTTGCTTTTCTTCATTCTTTCTGGGACTGCCTCTTAAGTACTGCATACAGTGCAATTCTTCTGGTAAGGTCAGAAATAATTTCTTTTCACAGGCAGTTCTGCAATATTACTGTGAAACCAGTTCTTGACAAGTGTGCCCATGCATTGCAGCAGTGGAACAAAGTATTTTCATCCTGACAAACTGAAGTAGAACAGAATCTTTGATTCAGTTGTGCTTTGGGTTCAGTGTTACAGCACGTAGCTGGGTGGCTTTCTTGTGGTGGCAGAAAGGTGGGGTAGGAGCAGAGCTCTTCCTGCTCCTGCTTCAGTGCCTTGACCTAACCTCTAGTGGTGCAGCTGTGAAAAGCTCTACTCCAGGCAGCTGATGCAGGCAGAGTTGGAGAGTGTGATCTTCTTTCCTTCCAAAGTGTGCAAAATGGACTCTTTCAAAAGCTTGCAAGCACATAAAACCATGGTGATTGGGTTTCTTAGAGTGGGGAAATTGGGGTTCACGAGCATGATGTGGTTGTCACATGTTTTGCCTCCTGCTCGCTGATAATCTTTAGAAGTTAATGAGTCATGGTTGGTCTTTGGTTGTATCTTGATGCAGAATCTCTGTTGTGTTGACAGCCCTTGATAATTAATTGGTAACAGACCAAACGTTTCAGTGTGAATCATTCTCACCTTCATATTCTAATTCTACCTGTCTCCCAAAACCTTTTAGTTCTAGTAGGTCAGAAGACAAAACAACTGCATAACCAAATAGCAGGAGTTTTCAACATCTCCTGTAGTAACATGTATGGGATTTACTTTTTCCTTGTATGAGTGTCCTTCTGTACAATACAGAGTCTCTGCCTCAATAACACAGCTATGTATGTCTCTGAGCCTATAGAAAACAGACACCTGACTGACAATGCAGGAGAACATATGCAGATATTTCTTCATAAAATGTATGTTCTGCTGCAGACTGGGGGTAATAATAAACTCCTTTTGCAGGGTTTCCTTCCCTGTTTTTATTGACCTGTAACAAGGTAGCTCCTGGAGTTGTCCTTGGGTTTGTTCCTTTTCAACAACGGGAGTTGCTGCATTGATATTTTTAGTGGCACATGTTAAGTAGCAGTCATAATATGGAAGTCTAAAATGTTCCATTTAGTTATCCTTAGGTTAAATCATTATTTTCTTGGAAGTAGTGGAAAAGCTTTTGTCTTCCCATCTTGCACAAAGTTCCTGGAGTTAAATTGTATATTCTGATGTGCTGGAGTCTCTTTTCTTCCAGATGAAACTGATATTCTGTACTATGTCTGCAAACAGAAAGATCACTCATTTTTTGGCTATGTTTAACCCCTCTTGTGTCACTAGCTCCCAATGGAGTTTTTTCAAACTCTTGAATACTAATAATCAAACAGGTACTCAAGTGAAGGAGTCAGGAAGATAATTCTAACTTTAAAAATTCACGAGACTAAAAACAATGGGTGGGGGGCGAGCACAGAATCAGCTCAGGCATCAGAGTGCTCTCTCTAAGGGTAAATGAGGGCTGCATAAAAACGTGGAACCTGGACAATCCTCATTCTCATTCAGTAGGAGCCAGAAAGGAATGTGAAGTCAGCTGGTAGTTGTGTAGTTGTCTCTATGGTGTGATCCATAAGCCTGAGTCTTGAATGCATGAAGCCAACCTTGCGTACTATTAACAAGAGAATTAGCTTCTAAATCTGCAGCTGCTGTGTGCTGAAGCACAGGATGGGTGAGTTTACTTGCCAGGCGTTTGATTTCTAGCTGGGGTTTTGCTTGAATGGGGAAAATAAGGGAAAACCAGCCAGGTTGGCAAGAACAGACACGAAAGTATTAAGTTGGAACAGTCGCATCTATACTGCTGAATCCAACTGATAAGAGGGCTTCAGGTTAACTGATCATGACCAGTATATAACGTAAGGAGATGCACTGGGAGTCCTTGTTCCCTAAGTAACCATGGTGTTTTAAGGGTGCCTCCAGCAGCACAAAGCTGTGCTAGCTGAAGGCGGTTTTTTGCAGCACGGACTTCAGCAGAGCATGCAGCCCCTGAGTGTCCACTGTGAAATGCACCTTTGCCAGCTTAAATCTAAGGTGGATCCCTGAGAAACTGTTTTTTCTTCAGTTTTCTTATGCTTCCTACATAGCATGTATAATCCTCTCTAGGAAAAAAGGCAGTGCCACCAAGGAGCAGACTCTGCCTACAGACAGTCGCTTCTGTAGGTTCTGTTTTCATTCAGAAATGCAGCAAAGTTAATGCTAGATAATTTCCAAAGTGATGCCCAGACTCTTTGGAGGGGGGATGTGGAGTGTGAATGGATATGAAAGCCTCTTGATGGTAGGATAAAATAAAAGCTCAGTCATAACCCGAAGTTCATAATCAGATTAATTGGGTATCTGGGACACTGAATGGTGTTTAAATTGATAGCATGTGGTTTGTTCAGTGTCTCTTGGGAAACATGTGGAGAGCAAGGTCTGAAACCAGAATTATTGTGAGAGTAGGCAAAAATGCAAGGAGGAGAGGCAAGGCTTCTTTTGGATCACTGCTGTAATAATTCCACACGGCCCTATTTCAGCTCTTGGTTAGACTGTCCAGACTAACTTCATGGCAGGTATAAGAGGTAGTGAAGACATGGTTAATCGTCTCTTCTCTTCTGAGTCCTTGTGGTGTGTGAGGTTGTCTGTACTGAATATTTATGAAAGCTTACCTATTTTATTTCTGTGTATTTATCCAGGAGTAGGTGCTTGCCCTCTTGCCTTGAGGAGCGTGTTGTGTTCACGTTCTTCTAACTCTGCCAGCTTTTCATAGTAGCAAGGCTCAGTTTTCTCCACAGTTATGTTCTTGCTAACATCTTGAATAGTGTATTTTACTGCCTCTCCAAAGACACTTTGAAGGTATTGGCAGGCTATTATCTTGGCATCTAATATCTTTTACCTTCAAATCTGTAAATATTTTTCTGTGTTCATGTGTCTTTTCCTGTGTGGTTTTTGTTATTCATGGCTGCCTCTTCTCATTTTGCTTCCTTTTCTCTGAATCCTCATGGCGTTGGGGAAAGGGTTGTTTTGACCAGTGCATACTAAGCCAGCAATTGTAATAATGGAACAGTTTAGGGAGCCCGTAAGCCTGCAGCACTGATTCCTCCCTCCAATGGACTAACTAAATCGATTTCCACCTGGTGAGGACTCAGGGGTATCATTTATACCTTGAGTAGATTGATGAAATTTAGACACATTTTGTTAGTCCATGGGGGGATTTATTTATTTGGTTTTGGGTTTGCATACATTTTCATGCTAACTAAGCATTGCCATGCAAGTGGCTGGTACTGACCCTTTGTTCCTTTTCTTTGTGCAGATTGTAGAGACAGTGGATTTGTTGCCAGAGCATGAGCAGAGCATAGAAGTGTTCATGTCTTCAGTGGGGTGCTTGCGATTTGAGCATGCGAGTGAGGTTTGGGGGTTTGTTCTTTCAAGCCCTCTCTCTCCTTAGGTTTTGGACAAGTTATGTCCAACTGTATTCCTCATCTCTGCTGTTCTGCCTTTCAGTTTAAAAACACTTAAACACAAGACCTTGCAGAGTTTTCCTGTGCATCCATAAATGTTAGGAAGTTGCAACAAACACGGAAAGTGCTGTACATTATTAATTACAACTTCACAGAATGTACTTTCCTTTTGCAGGCAAAGGATTGGTTTTGACCAGTCTGGCAGGTCAAGTTTCTCTAGGGCCTTTGAACAGAAATGCCAGCTCCTATCCTGTAAAGTTGTTTGCACCTTTTGTAAATAGTGCTTTATTTTGGTAAAGGAACCCAGCTTTCTCCTAAGTTACTGATCACAGGCAAAGACTTTGCCTTGTGTACCGTGGAAGGATGGAGATGTCTTCTAGCTACCTGCAGAAGAGAGTGGTCTTGGGTTCTCCACATAGTTCAGTTCCCAGGGCAGGATTCTATGATGAGCAGCGTAATGACCCATGGCCTGTTAAAGCAAGGGTATCCCTATTGTGTAAGACATAAAAAGCTGGTTGGAAGTGGTGTTTAAGTGAAGGCTGGGGAGAGAACTGAATAGGAAATTAAATGTCACTTCTGTAGCTGTTTCTTAACTTAATTCTCCAATGTTTCCTGTAAAATTGTTCCAGTTTCAGTCATTGTTGTGGATATTCCGTTCCCATTTGGACAACACGGGGAAATGGTCAGCTGCCATCTGCTAACAGAAGTAACAGCCCTCCCTGCATTGCACACAGATGTGGCTGGAAGATCCCACTAAAAAGCCAGATTCTGCATGTGTGAGCTTGCAATAAAACTGGCGAGCACCCTGGGAGTGTTGCTTTCCGGGAGTCATGCCCATTACCAAGCTGGTTGCATCCATGTGTTTTAGTGCTGTGCAGCCTTTAAAAGAAACCCGAAGGATTGCTTTTGAATATCTGTAATGAAGGAGGATGTGATTTTTAAAGGCACTTCTAAAACTATCAGGTAAAAATAAGTGATATATGCTGGATAATGAAAAGCCTTTGAACTCCAGTGATGCATCTGGAGTGGTAATGTTCACTGCTTGTTTTTATCTGATTAAATGTATAGTAGCACTTAAATTGCTTCACTTTAACACCTCTATGTAGCACATGCTGTAAAAACAGAAGGGTTGACTTCAGTAACTGTTAGCAAGGGACTCAAATTGAACAGCATTATCACTGTTATTGTATGTTCCTATGAGCATACAGATAGAAGGGACTGTCAAGTCATTGAGTGTGCTCTTCCATAGCAGCAGCAACTGTGTTAAGCTTAGAAGTGCACACAGAATATGAACTCCACATATTATGGGTGATAGTGTGCATTTTAACTATGTAGTATGAATTGATAATCTGTAATAAAGGATCAAATGTTGCAGCTGTAATGTGCCATAAAGAAGAACGAGAGAGTTTGAGAGTATCACTAGAGTCTTATGCCTGTGTATTTGCTAGTATTAATTAGATAATATTAGTAGATTAACCTAGGGATTAGACTGTATACCCTGTTATAGAGGATGCAAAATCAAAAGCAAAAAACCTCCTACCGTTCTGACCGAGCTCAGAAGTGGTGGCACAGTGTTTCCTCCCACTCCACATTTTTGTGAATGACCTAACATCAAACACAAGCAGGTTCTGTCACTTGAGCTGCTGTCCATGTAGTTGCACCAAGAACAGCAGCACATCCTACCCAACTTTCTGCCCAGCTGACCTCTCTCTAGGGCTTCAAAAGAGAGAAGGAATGGACCGGGAAGAGGCAGATTTCTCTCTTGAAGTCTCCAGATGACTCATGGATACATGAATTTGGTATTTGTAGAAAATAAAACCGCTGAAAACAAACTGATCCTGGGCTCTTTAAAGCCTTCTTCAGAGAGCCAGTCACTGTTTCCTCATCAGCTTTTCAGGATGTCTTCAAACACCACAAGTGTTTCTTGCTTCCTCTCCACCTCCTAAATACAGGAAAACCCTTCTAGAGCTTCATTCTAGGTTCTTCATTCATTTTGACTTCCAGTCTGAACTGGGATGCAGCCATTTTACAGTACTTGGTTCCCACGCAAAGCATTGTCCTTTGACTGAAATAGTTCATAGTTCTGCCTGCCTGTTTCTCCCATCTGTCCACCCTTCCCTTATTTGAAAGGAGTAATTGTAATTTCTTGTCACTTCTCTCTCTTTTTATTAAAGAGACTCCATCACTCTAATCATTCTTGTAACCTTTCTTTGCAACTTTCCCTGTTTCATCTCCTCTTCTTTGCATGTAAATTACCAAAGAGGTGGTAAAATATTTCAAATGAGGCTTTACAGGTGCCTGGAACAATATTCAGAAATGATGGGCTGCAATACATTAAGGCATTTAAGAGCTGGGAAGGGAGAAGCCAGAAGCTCTCCTGGACCACTTTCCCAAGCTCTTTCCCTGCAGAGAGGCCGGTCTATAAGGACAGCTTCCCCAGTTATCCTGGAGCCTTGTCTGCCTTCTATACCTTTACTCTACCCATGTGCTCAAACCCATGCCCTGCTGCCCCCTGGGAGGAAAAGGGGAGGCCAGAACATTAAGCAGAATTTTACCTTACAACACGTTTGCTTTCAAAACCGAGAGAGGAGATTTGGGAAGTGTTTGCTGCAGTCCTCCCTGAGCCTGGGTTTGAGGGGATTAGCAAGGTTAGACTGGAGTCCTCTGTGTTCCCACAGTTCCTGAGCTATTCCAGCTGGCTGCTCTGTCTCTCTGCAGCTTTTTTAAGCTTTCCTGATTTACTCGCATCTTATTGCTGCTTTTGTACTACATATCCATCCTGAAATCAGGCTGGTGTCTTACCTTCCCATCTCCTTGCTTGAGCAATTGGTGCATAGTCTCTCTGAGGAGAGAATGAAAGTTGGGAGTGGGAGGATTGTGATGACAGCAAATCACGTCCTCTCACACACTGGAGTAAAAGCGGAGTCGTTTTTGCTTGGGTCTGCATAGGTGCTACCAAGGTCAAAACGCTGTTCATTTGCAAATCTGTCCTGAAGCATGCACAGATGCCTACCGAGCACCCAAATCATATGGAGAAGAAATGGAAACAAATCTGCTTCATAGCTTCTCAAAGTTAGCAGATGTGTGTTTCTTCCTCATGCTGCAAACTCCCTCCTGTCAGTGCTGGGAGCAGAATTACAGATATTTGCTGCCTTTTGAAATTGGTCTTTGTTTTCTCCTTGCCTTTGAACCTTTTCTCTATTAGTATTTTTTCTCCTGCTGGGTGAGAAAGTGACAAGAAAAGATATTCTCTTCATCTTTGCCTTAGAAGTGTGACAGATAGGGGCTCTCAAGCCTATGCACCAGCTGCACCATTGCTAAATTGTGATACATTATTGCTTCCATTTCTTTGCTTTCTCATTCAGCTGCCGGAAGGATAGGGAGGTTAGAAGAAAACAAAGGGGCAGGCTGCTTTCAGAAGGGAAATCTGAGGAAGGAAGGCCATCACAACCAGCAGGAAGAAAAGGAACACATTGTAAAGGGAAAGGAAAGGGTGCCGAGCTGAGGTCTGCCATGCGGGTCTGAAGCAGCAGTCGAAGCAGGGGGAGTGTAAACACTGAAGTGGAGCTGGAAGGAAGGTGAGGGTGTGTTTGGAGCTTATCACTGGAGGCACAGGCAAGCTTGCAAATCATGTTGAAGTGGTCACACAACAGAGATGAGTTTAACCTTGGCACAAAGTGAAGCATTTGCTTAAAGCATTCCATTTTCAAATGAGTGTCTGCTTTCTGCATTGAAAAAAAAGTGTGTGTACTGTAAATCTCATCCAAGAAAGAGCCCTAACATGGAAATGTGTTGTTCTTTTCCCCGGAAAGCTGTGACCTGCATGCTGCTGGCCTCTTGTGCAGTGGGATTTCGCAGGGTATGGATGGGACCTGGGCTGGGCTGTGTTCTGTCTGCTCCCCCAGGTTGACTTCTCAGGAACCACTGAAACAAAGGGTTGGATGTCTTGGTACTACACATACTCTTTCCAGTCTATGGAATTTAAGTTAAGATAATCATAAAGTTTTAAGTGTGTCAAAGAATTAAATAACAAGTGATAGACTGTGTGAATGGATATATAGATATAGTAAGTCATTTTATATATACATACAAATATATATATATATATATAAAGAAAAAAAAAGAATTATCTTCATGTGCAGCTGGAGAAGGGGAAGTGGGAAAGAATACCTTGAAAGAACAAGGGGCTGGGGGATGGGCAGTCATAATGTACTCTTTATTTTCTGTTGGAAATCAGACTGAATAATTCTGCTGTAAATCTGAGCAGGAGCACCAGTTGATTGATTGTTTTTCCAATTAGGCACAGGAACATGCTCATGCTGGGCTCTGACAGTGTTGCCCTGAATGAACTCAGTAGTAGCAAAGCTTTTCTTCCTGCAGTTAGCAAAACAAACAAAACCCTGAGCAGAAAAATGCCCTTAAACCTCACTCATTTGTGGGCAATTTAATTCTTAATTTAGCAGTGCTGCTTAAATTGTAATTTCATCTTCTGATGTGGTATATGAGCACCTTTTAATTGTTGGGTCACTTCAGTGGTGATTTAGGAAAGCAGGCCTGCTAGTTGGATGCTTCAGAAGACAGCATTTAAATCCAGTTAAAGGTACCCTGTGCACTTGTTGGTTGTAAGACATGAATTTGACTGCTTTGCTGAGTAAGAGTTGAGCATGGGCTTTCCAAACTGGTATGTCTTTAGAGTGCCCCTTATTCCTCAGAGAAGCGACAAAATGCTTTAATTGAATAAGGTGTTAAAATGAAACCACTTACTTTAATAAGGTATTAAATTTTCTACTGAACTTTAGGGAAACCATTTTTACCATTTTCAGCACTGGAAGAAAATAGTATCACTTGTTTTCATTTTGGAGGGATTTATAGTTTTAATAATGCAGCATGCCCCAATAATATTGCCATCCTATTTTGTTCTAAAGATGATTTAGAAATTAAAACATAAATCTCTGTATTTCTTCAAATAAATCTGATCATGCTAAATTGAAATCAGTAGTTTTCACAGGAACTGCAGTCTAGTCCATTGAAGTAGACATGAAGAGTGTTTTGGAGAGCTTTTTCTTTCTAGATCCAGAACTCTCCGTTCATGAGATGAAGTTACAGCTTATCAAGCTGTTGGATTTCTGTCTAAATTTTAAGAAGTAGGCTAAAAACTTGAGAACATTCTGCAGAAGAGATTTTAAATGTAAATAATTGTGTCAAGATTTTCACATTAAAATTGCACTCAAGAACTAAAGCATTGGGCTCATGGTGCAGCCGTAGCTCTCACGCTGTCATCTCTTGCATTTCTTGCCTTGGTTATGTTCATCAGTGCCTGATGAGATGGGAGTGATCTTGTAAAACATCAGGTGAGTTTTTTATTTGAACCCGTCCAGAAGCTTGTGTGTTAGTATCCATAATGTTTTGCTTGCAATGAATCAACTTCAAATCCAGATAATCCTATCACATAGTGCTTCATATGTGTATTTCGTGTGTATCATGTGTAACTAGATAGAAGAGCACGGCTGTGTTGGTGCTGGGGGGAGAACAGCTTTCAGTGACTCCTGAGCGTATAAGAACCTGATGTCTGCTTCCCCCCAGAGTGTTTAACAGTGGTGCTGGAAAGACTCTTCTAGAATTGGAATGTTTTATTCGTTGGGAAAACACCAGATTAGTTTGTTTTCCAATCTCTGCTTTTATGAATGCAGTAAAAATGGCAAGGTATAATCCTTTTCCCTCCTCCCGACCCTGCCCTCTGACAGAAAGGTCAATATATGTTTCTGATCTCCTCTGTCACCTCTATCTACATCCAGCTGGAGTGCTCTGTTGGCTTCTTGTAAACTTGTGATGCATCTTACTTTCATAAATGACAACAACATAACATGGGGTAGAGACCTAAATGCAAAGGAATTTTGCAGTGTCAGCTTTATTAGCATGTAAGCTTCCCTGTTATATTTGTGGTAGTTACATTGCATCTCTTCCTGATTTTTCAATTCCCATTGGCAGGAATTGTAGAATGTGAGTTTTATCTGGTTAAATATTTTGATTATAAATGACAAAATGATTTCTACTGGGTGTTATGGTGGAAATAATTTCCAGTGTTTTGGCTCTTGAAGGCAAAGGCCCCTTTCCTTAATGGTTCCAGTTTTATTAGTCAGGTAAAAACAGGCTTTTACAATATACAATTCTGCTTCAGAAAAGTTATTATTCACCCAAGTGCAGCTTGTGGAGGTAGACAGAAGGCTTTGAGATGGAGGATTAAAGATTATTTGGAAGCCTTACTCAACATATTGTAACTTTCTGAGATGTAAAGCTCTTTCAGGGATAGAAAATAAATGACTTTTTGGAGGTTGGATGGGAAATAATTCCATATGTTGCTCTGGGTGGTAAACATTGATTTCCTCTTCGATTCAAGAAACCTAGAATGTGTGAAATCCTCTTTAAGGTGAAGAGCTCCGCATGCATCAGTAGGGCCAGCTTTAGCTGCAGTTACCGCAAGGCTTACGCTGGTTTGAATTTAGCAAGGACTTTCTTTTGGCTTTTCTCAGTACATAAATTTTGAGAGATTAAGGTGGAAAGCAAAAGGTCTTCTTTGTGATACACTTTTGAAAGGTGTTCTGCATGTGGCTATTCTCCAGTTTTATTCTTAACTTTAAAATCAATAGATGCTTATGGCCATAAACCTCTCTTGTGAAAAGATTAATTGATGGTCAGCTATTGAGAGCAAATTACGGCAATACTGTATTGGGCTTCTAAGGGAGGCAGGTGTCCATCTAGCATTTTTATTGCCATTGTATTTTAGCAGATGTCTTTCCCTGCCTGTCACTACACTGAAGAATCCATGGGGTTAGTAATTCTCATGAGTTAGATGCATTCCTGAGTTTAAAAAAAGAAAAAATAAAGAAAAGAAATGGTAAATTTTTTAGAGTTCCAGACAAGTAAAAAGACATTTTTCCTCAGGAGCAGTGTGATCAAAAGTCTCAACTTGCCCAGCAGTTGGTATCTCCTGTTCTGTATGTGGTTCTGCTGTGGGTGGTCACCAAACATGTACTTCAGCAGATTTTACCAGGGAATTGTTTCAGTAAAGCCCTATCATTAGTTAATACACTTTAGCTGGTGCTTCTGAAGTGACTCCGTTTTTGCAATTTCTTTAAAGTCAAATAACATCAGAACGAGCTGGAGTAATGCGTAATATTTGTTTGACATCTCCTTGATGATTGCTGTCAAAATACTTCATTTCTGTGGACATAATCAAATGCCTGGATTCACTTGAGGTATAGGGAAACCAAAGGTAAGCCTGTCCTCATGTTTCTCAAGGAATAAAAAAGTTAATTTACAAAGAACATAGTGCATTTCTATTCATAATCCCTGGTTTTGGAAAGGTTATGGAAAGACTAAAGCATTGGATTCTTTTGATGCTTGTCAATTTTCAGCACTTACATTCAGTAATAGTTCATTTTAATTGCCCTGTATGTGAGGATACATCTGCTCATATATAGGCATACATTCTCTAATAAAGCTTGAGATGGAGGTCCTCTGGTGAGCAGCTCATAGATTTCTCCCTTTGCCAATATAAATTTCAATAACATGTTTAATAGTATCTGGGCATTATTTTGGGAGCAGTTTGAGTGTCTGTTATAGATCTGTTTGGGGAAATAAAATCAAAGATTCTTGTTGTAGTATTTATATCTGAGAAAGAGCTGAGTGACCAGTATGAAGAGTGCAAAAGCACTCTGCTTGCTGTACCCATTGATTCACTCTCTGAGTTGCAATCTGCAGGGTCAGTTCTGGACCAGTAATACTCAGTGCTTTCGCTAGTGTTCTTCATGCTCTCACCTGGATTATAATTACTAAATTTGCGAATTATATAAAATTAGGAGGGATTTCAAGTATGTTGAAGGACATAGTGAGAATTATCATTTTGGCAGGTTGGAGAAGTGGTTTGGGAGGAAGATGGAATGACACCATGTAAGGAAAAGTGTGGTTTCCTAGACTCCAGAATAATAAAGAGCATTAAATGCATTGACACAGAATAGAGAATAATTGGCTACTGAGTAGTTTTGTAGAAGATCTAGTGTTAGTATTTAGTCTGTAATCCACTTAAGTCAAAGTGTTGCACTTGCAGAGAAGCATATCGGAGGGGATATACAAGAAGACTCATGAAATAATCCCTAAACCTTCATCTGGAGTGTGGTGTTTGGTTCTAGCCTTGCTCAGGGAGGAGGTGAAGTGATGGAAGAAATGCAGAGGACAGGGAGAATTATGAGCCTTGGATAACTTGATGTTTGAAGGATCTGGACAGGGTAGTCTAAAGAGAGGGGCAATGGAGTCTTCAGAGATGGGATCTTCAAAATAGTCTTCACACATTTAAAAGACCACTGAAGAAAGAAAAGGAAGCTGAGCTCTGTATACAGAGTGGCTAGAAGAAGTGCTGAAAAGCTCTATCTGGTCTAGTAAGGTAGAGTCACGTTGGGAATACACCTAACAGGAACAACGAGTCGTGGAGTAGGTTGGGATATCATGGAGTGTTAATTGTTGGATGTCTTTCTCATCTGCTACTGGGTTTTTCTCAGGAAAACCATAAACCTTGATTCTTCTGTGGGCAATGGGTAGATGACTAGATAACTTTCCAAGATTTCTGGTGGCCCTGTGGTTTTGGGGTTTTAGGTTTTCCTTCTTCCTACAGTTTATATTGGACTGCAGATGTGTCTCAAATGTTTTTATGGATGAGCCGTTTTGCAAACAGTGTATGTCTTTTCAAGTATGTAAACGAGTATAAATGATCCTTCTAGTTCCAAATTTCTCGCTACAATTCTGTACAAGATCGAGTAGCAAAAATAATCCTTATAAAGAATGCCAACTTTTAGAGACTGTCAAGAATGGGTAATTTTCCTCTGTGATGAGTTGAGAACTGTGGCTTGGGGTCACATCAAAAACTGCAAGCAAATTTGAGAGTGGAATTGTTTCATTGTCCCTTTTCCATTTTATCAAAGTGACAATAGAGAGGAGATGTTTTAATTTTTCATTTTTTAATTTATCAATTAAATGAATTTTAAGTATAAACTAACTTCTTGCACTTACTTAAGGCCCTTTTACAATCTAAATATCTTGGCACATTTAATGTAAGTGGAAAATTGCATAGAAATTACCTTAACATCTATTTTGTATTGCTTTTTACTGCCGACTTCATCATTCAAAGACACACAGCACATGCCCAGCTGGTATAACTTAATTATGTTCAATTTATGTAACTTAATTATTAAAGACCAGTTTTTAGAGAGTTGATTTCTGTGCTTCATCCAGCACTCTTGCTGGCTTAAAGGAACAGCTTTAGAATCACGAACAGTTCGGGTTGGAAGGGACCTTAAAGCTCATCTAGTTCCAACCCCTGCCATGGGCAGGGACACCTTCAACTAGAACAGGTTGCTCCAAGCCCCATCCAACCCAGCCTTGACCACTGCCAGGGATGGGGCAGCCACAGCTTCTCTGGGCACCCTGTGCCAGTGCCTCAGCACCCTCATAGTGAAGAATTTCTTCCTAATGTCTAATCTAAATCTCCCCTCTGGCAGTTTAAAACCAGAAAGAAAACCACATTTTCAAGAAGACATGCTTTAAAACAATTGTTTTTGCTTCCCATCCCTTTCTTTCTCAGATCCTTTTCTTTCCAAATTTCAATTAAGTCAGTAAAATAGTACTTTAAAACCAGAACAATCTATGTTATGAAATAAGGAACAGAAGGTAAAGGTATAGTTTGTCTAAATTAATTTAAAATAGTATCTGAAATTAGACCTTAAAGTGATAGGAAATCTGACAGTATAATAGCAGGACAATCTTCTTTTTTCATGCTACTCAGAGGCTGTATTGAATGCTTGTCTGAACACTGGTAGTGTCAGGCTGAAAAGTTTGCTGCTAGCACTGAAAGATCACAGATTGCCTTTTGTACAGCTGAACAGGCAAGAAGTTTTGTGGGATGGAATTAGATTGCCTGGAAAGAGAAAGAGAACTGGAGAGCAGAGTGCAGAGTGGTATGTACCTGTAGACGTTGCTCTCACACAAATGTACATCACTGCTCCTGCTGCAGGCAGTGAGGCATTTCATGAGGGTGATTCAGAACTTGGGGTGAATCATCTTCTGGAGGTCTTGTTTGTGTGGGATGATGAGAGAAATTAAGCCTTTCATTCAGGGCTTTCAGCAACTGCTTAAAACTAGGCTGGATGGATCTGAGTCAAGGTCTCTGTGTCTTTGAAAAGTGATAATTAAGGAACAAATGTGAAATAATATTAATGTTAACTGCTTCAGTCTGTTAAATCTATTTCAGGACATCAGATGACTTTTTACCATGAGTTACCAGCATGCTGAGAACCTTGTCCCATCCTGCTCCCACTCCTGGTTTGTGTGTCAGGCAGTGTTCCAGGCTTTAGACAGGCATACCAGTTTGCACATGAGAGCCTAGAATGGTTTGCGTGGTCAAAAGTCCCAGCTGGGAAATCAGTTCACAGTAAGCCCTACTACAGTGAAATAAATGAATGCGTACACACAAATGCACTGTACGTATGTCATGTGTTGTCTCCATCTCCCCCACTACCTTCCCTCCCATTTCTGGTATTTTTACTGGGGAGAAAAGAAGGGTTCCCCTACTCACAGAGCAGGAGAGCAGTTCTGATCACCAGTGCGGTGGTGTTACAAGCACGTCAGTTTTGCACCGTGCTAGCACAGCTGGTTTGGACCAAATTTCTTCCCTGTGAGGGTGCTGAGGCGCTGGCACAGGGTGCCCAGAGAAGCTGTGGCTGCCCCATCCCTGGCAGTGTTCAAGGCCAGGTTGGACACAGGGGTTTGGAGCAAGCTGCTCTAGTGGAAGGTGTCCGTGCCCGTGGCAGGGGTTGGAACTGGATGAGCTTTAAGGTCTCTTCCAACGCAAAGCATTCCGTCATTCTATGAAGTCAAGTATCCTTAAAACTCTTGCAGTGAGAACCTCATTAAGTTCACTGAAGTCCTTAATGTAGGCACTAGGACTGGCCACATACTAAATTGAGTGACTGAGCTGAAAACTAATAGAATTAACGTAAACTCTTTCATTTGACATAGAAAACGCTTTTGAGCCTGCATGGTGACTATTTTTTCCTAGAACACACGATTTTCAAATCAAAAGGTCCACAGTGAACATTTTGATAGTTTTTCTTGAATTGCTTTGCTTAGGAATTGGTTTTATTCCAGGAGGAAAGATCATTTCAGATGTTTTTCTCCTTCACAGATTCATTTTTTCCCCTGTCCATTCATTAACCGCAACAAAACTGTTTGCACTGCTTTGTTAGGTGTGTCCTATCGGAAAACATCTTACAGGCTGTGTTCGGACTGAATATAGAGGGAGCTGCACCATTCGTTGCAGCCTTCTGATTATAAGTGCAACATCCACAAAATTGATCCAAACTAAATTAAAACCCAAATGGCTGCTACTTGCTCCCGTTGCTCACATCACCTGAATATTCAAGTAGTGATAGTTCTGAAAGGGAATTTTGGGGGTTTGAAGAAGGGGCAGAAAAAAGCTGAGCTTTGACATCAGAAACCTCTCTTGATCCGGTTTCTGATGAGTTTTTTTTTCCCCACTCATGAATCCCCATGGCAAAGCGCACCAGCCCTTCTGGTGAGAAGATGTCAATAATTCAGATCACATTATGTTGGCAATTCAATCAAATACAAAGTTACCTACGTTTCAGGAGCATTTGAAATTCCTAGTTATGTAGGAAGTTAATTTGAAAGAGCAGCTGAATGCCTCCTGGAAAACACAGAGAGTTTCTCTTTAGTACCCATTCTGCTTGCTTGCTCTTATCGTATATTTTCTGCATTTCTCTAACCTTGTTCTTGATGACAAAAGACATTTGCATGAAAACAGGATCTTTGTTTCTTAAGTGTTCATCTGTTCCCGCTGTTTATTTCCCACCTAAAGTCATAATCCTCTGTTTGTGGCATCACAATTGGGTGCAGTGGAAATTATTATGTCATCACAAACGAAGGATTATGACTTCAGGTGAGGGGGTAAGCAGCAGGAACAGATGAACTCTTAAAAGCAAAAATGCTGTTTCATGTAAATGTCCTTGGTAATAAAGAAGAAAAGGAGGTGAAATACAGAGAAACAGAAAATTGGTATGAGCAGACTTATGCCTGAACAGTAGGGCAGCAGATTTTCCTTCAGGCAGGAGCAGCTATTTTAAATGAGGGATATGTCCATGTAGAATTAATTCTTTTAAAAATTTTCCTCTCAATTAAAAAAAATAGAACTACTTGATGTTGCCACTCAAATACTGAAATGACAGCTCAGTTCACAAAGGGGCTTTACATCTTTGTCAAGCATTCTTTTATTCATTCCTTTGTGTATGTTTTTGTCAAGTCACTTTGAATCTTGAGGGAGTTTCCTTTTTTGTGCCTGCTGATAAGTTTTTCAAGCCCAAACCCCACCATTTGGAATGGAGCATCTGCCCAGTGTAAAGCAGAATGACCATGCTGGAAGCTCATCTAAACCACACTGCTGAGCCAGTCAGCCAAATGCTTTTCACCGATTGCTTCCACTTAAAACCACAAGCAGCAAGCTGACATTTCACTTCAGCATCATAAGATGGAAAGCTCTGAAATACCCAGTAGCAGTCTCAGCTTGTACCTTATTTGGGTTTTATATGTGCTTTTTTCCCCACCCTCCATGTTGCAGCTGCTCTATTCTTTAGTAACAGGAGGTTAGAAAACATTGGTGAAAACCAAAAGGTTTATGAGAACAGAAACTAAAATACAGAATAGAAATGAGAGTAGAGAACGATTAATCGCAAAGCCTATTGTGTGCTTTCTGTGGTAGCAGCCAATTTGACTTGCTTTCATTAAAATTCTCCTTGTTAGCTCGGGCGATGTGGTGGGGTGATGGACTATTTGATGTCTGAGAAGTGGTGAGAAGTTTGCTGTCTAATGATGGACTAATTAGAAAGCCCATCCTAGCAGGATCCATGGAAATTGATTTGCGCACTGCCATTTTTGCTAATGACAATCGTGAATACGTTTGCAGTCCTTTACTTACTCTTCCTACCCACAGCTAATGAAAGAAAAGGAATCATTAAGAGCTCAGCTACAATCTATCCAGAGTTTCCGTTGCTGTGTAGGAATAACCATACTTTTAAGATCTTCAGTTTTAAATAATACTATTCATAGAGAAGCAAGCTCCACTTGTCTGCTTCCTATAAAACGAGCGTGTTTTCTAATGCATCTCTTCTCAAGAGTTATCCTCGCTGAATAGGGAGTCGATATCTCCTCTATGCAATTTACAGGAAATTACCATTGCAGCATGGGACTAGAAGAAACAATAAATATGTAGTTTGAGTGAAATTAAAATTAATTAGATTATTTTTCTACCTATCCACAGTTAGATCAAGCATTTTTAATATTTCTAAGTGTAAGACAAACAAAATGCTGTTACTTTTAATATCTTATGATTTAGTTTGAATTCATGTTTACCCACTTGCTTTCAGATGCTTTTAATCTGCACAAACAGTAGATGCCCATATTCTATCATAATTGAAGAAAACTATAGACCTCTTCAGGTATCCCTTAACTTAGGTCTTTTAGGAGCATTTTGACTGATGTGTAGCCAACAGCTGGGGATATAGCATTAGGCTCCAGGAGCTGGCTGTAGCAAAGTTTTAATGTATCTTCACTAAAATGGATGTCCCATGAATGTCATCAGGCAAAGGTGGAGTTGAAGAAATAGAAGCTAAGTGAAAGCAGCTGAGGGCAAGCAAGGGAATGGCAAAATGTCCTTGTAGGCAGCAAA